>NC_065572.1:38053652-39303652 GCF_937616625.2 Mercurialis annua
GCGACACATACAAGATACACTTGCTAAGTCCACCATTAACAATCCGCAACTAAGTCGGAAACACAACAAAACCATGACGGAAAAACACGAGATATTACAGAAACGTTTGGTTTTGTTTCGTAACATTTGTAAACGTTTGGCTTAGATCGCTAAAAAGGTGAAACGTTTGGATGGGTTTCATAACGTTTGTAAACTTTGTCTTATATCGCAATAAAGGTGAAACGTTTGCAATTTGTTTCGTAACGTTTGTAAACGTTTGGCTTCAATCGCTAAAAAGGTGAAATGTTTGGATTTGTTTCGTAACGTTGTATAAGTTTGGATTGGTTTCGTAACGTTTTAAACATTTGGATTTGTTTTGTAACGTTTGTAAACGTTTGGCTTAAATCGCTAAAGAGGTGAAACGTTTGGATTGGTTTTGTAGCGTTTGTAAACGTTTGGCTTAAATCGCTAAACAGGTGAAACGTTTGATTTTGTTTCATAACGTTTTAAACGTTTGGCTTAAATCGCTAAAAAGGTGAAACATTTGGATTTGTTTCGTAACGTTTGTAAACAATTTGTTTCAATCGCTAAAAAGGCGAAACGTTTGGATTTGTTTCGCAACGTTTGTAAACGTTTGGCTTAAATCGCTAAAAAGGGGAAATGTTTAAATCGCTAAAAAGGTTAAACCTTTAGATTTGTTTTGTAATGTTTGTAAACGTTAGACTTAAATCGCTAAAAATGTGAAACTTTTGGATTTTTTTTGTATAGTTTGTAAACGTTTGGCTTATATCGGTAAAAAGGTGAAACGTTTGGATTTGTTTCGTAACGTTTTAAATGTTTGGATTTGTTTCATAATGTTTTAAACGTTTGGCTTAAATCGCTAAAAAGGTGAAACATTCGGATTGGTTTCGTAAGGTTTTAAATGTTTTGCTTAAATTGATAAAATGGGGAAACGTTTGGATTTGTTTCTTAACGTTTGGCTTGTATCACTAAAAATGTGAAAAGATTGGTTTTGTTTCGTAACGTTTGTAAACATTTGGCTTAAATAACTAAAAAGGTGAAACGTTTGGATTTGTTTTGTTACATTTTAAACGTTTTGCTGAAAACGCTAAAAAGGTGAAAAATTTGTATTTGTTTCGTGACGTTTTTGGTTTCGTAACGTTTGTAAACGTTTGGATTTGTTTCGTAACTTTTTAAACGTTTGGATTGATTTTTTAATGTTTCGTAACATTTGTAAACGTTTGGCTTAAATCGCTAAAAATATGAAACGTTTGGATTTATTTCGTAACGTTTGTAAACGTTTGGCTTTAATCGCTAAAAAGTGAAACGCTTGGATTTGTTGCGTAACGTTTGTAAACGTTAGGCTCAAATCGCTAAAAAAGTTAAAAGTGAAACTTTTGGATTTGTTTCATTATGTTTTAAACGTTTGGATTGATTTTGGAATGTTTGTAAATGTTTGGCTTGAATCGCTAAAAAGGGGAAACGTTTGGTTTTGTTTCGTAACGTCTGTAAACGTTTAGCTTAAATTGCAAAAGAAGGGAAACATTTGGTTTTGTTTTTTAAGCTATTTAAGCCAAACTTTACAAAATAAATCCCAACGTTTCACCTTTTAGCGATTTAAGCCAAACATTCACCAACGTTATGAAACAAATCCAAATGTTTCATCTTTTTAGCGATTTAAGCCAAACGTATACAAACATTATGAAAGAAATCCAAAAGTTTTCCCTTTTTAGCGATTTAAGCCAAACATTTAAAAAGTTACAAAGCAAATCCAAACGTTTACAAACTTACGAAACAAAACCAAAACGTTTCACCTTTTTAGCAATTTAAGCTAAACGTTTACAAGCGTTACGAAACAAAACCAAACGTTTCACCATTTTAGCGATTTAAGCCAAACATTTAAAACGTTACGAAACAAATCCAAATGTTTCACCTTTTTAGCAATTTAAGCCAAACGTTTACTAACGTTTCGAAACATAGCAATTTAAGCGAAACGTTTACAAAAGTTACGAAACAAAACCAGACGTTTCCCCTTTTTAGCAATTTAAGCCAAACGTTTATAAACATTACAAAACAAATCCAAACGTTTCCCCTTTTTAGCGATTTAAGCCAAATGTTTACAAACGTTACCACAGAAATCCAAACGTTTCACCTTTTTAGCGATTGAAGCCAAACGTCTAAAATGTTACGAAACCAATATAATGTTTCCCATTTATAGCAATTTAAGTCAAACATTTACAATGTTATGAAACAAATCCAAACATTTAAAACGTTACGAAACAAATCCAAACGTTTCATATTTTTACCGATTTAAGCTAAACGTTTACAAACATTACGAAACAAATCTAAACGTTTCTCCTTTTTAGCGATTTAAGCCAAACGTTTACAAACGTTACAAAACAAATCCAAACGTTTAACCTTTTTAGCGATTTTAGCTAAACGTTTACAAATGTTACTAAACAAAACCGAACGTTTCACCTTTTTTAGCGATTGAAGCCATTTGTTTACAAACGTTACAAAACAAAACAAAACATTTCTCCTTTTTGGCAATTTATGCCAAATGTTTAAAACATTACGAAACTAAACCAAACATTTAAAGCGTTACGAAACAAATCCAAACGTTTCACATTTTTAGCGATTTAAGCCAAACTTTTACAAACGTTACGAAACAAAACCAAATGTTTCACCTTATTAGCGATTTAAGCCAAACGTTTACAAATGTTACGAAAAAAATCCAAACGTTTCACCTTTTCAGCGATTAAAGCCAAACGTTTAAAACGTTATGAAACCAACCCAAACGTTTAAAACGTTACAAAACAAATCCAAACGTTTCAGCTTTTTAGCGATTTAAGCCAAACGTTTACAAACATTACAAAATAAATCCAAACGTTTCCCCTTTTTAGCGATTTAAGCCAAACGTCTAGAAATGTTACAAAAACAAAACCAAACGTTTCACCTTTTTAGCGATTGAAGCCAAACGTTTACAAACGTTATGAAACAAATCCAAACGTTTCAACTTTTTAGCGATTTAAGCTAAAAGTTTATACACGTTAAGAAACAAATCCAAACTTTTCCCCTTTTTTTATCACTTTATGCCAAACATTTAAAACATTACGAAACAAATCCTAACGTTTCACCTTTCTAGCGATTTAAGAAAAACGTTTAAAACGTTAAGAAACAAATCTAAACGTTTAAAACGTTACAAAAAAAATCCAAACGTTTTATTTTTTCAGCGATTTAAGCCAAGCGTTTACAAACGTTACGAAACAAAACCAAACGTTTCACCTTTTTAGCGATTTAAGCCAAACGTTTACAAACGTTACGAAACAAATCCAAACGTTTCACCTTTTTCGCAATTTAAGCCAAACGTTTACAAACGTTACGAAACAAAACCAAACGTTTCACCTTTTTAGCAATTTAAGCCAAACGTTTACAAACGTTATGGAACAAAACCAAACGTTTCATATTTTTAGCGATTTAAGCCAAACGTTTACAAACGTTACGAAATCAATCCAAACATTTCACTTTTTTAGCGATTAAAGCCAAACGTTTACAAACTTTACGAAACAAAACCAAATGTTTCACGTTTTTAGCGATTTAAGTCAAACGTTTACAAACTTTACGAAACAAAACCAAACGTTTCACCTTTTTAGCGATTTAAGTCAAACGTTTAAAAACGTTACAAAACCAATCCAAACGTTTCACCTTTGGATTTGTTTCCTATCATTTTAAACGATTAGATTTTTTTCATAACGTTTGTAAACGTTTGGCTTAAATCTCTAAAAAGGTGAAACGTTTGGTTTTGTTTCGTAACATTTTAAATCATTTGGAATTAATTGCAAAAAAGGTGAAACGTTCGGTTTTGTTTCGTAATATTTGTAATCGTTTGGCTTAAATCGCTAAAAAGGTGAAACATTTGATTTTGTTGTATTACGTTTGTAAACATTTCGCTTAAATTTCTAAAAAGTTGAAACATATTATTCTGTTTCGTAACGTTTGTAAACGTTTGGCTTAAATCGCTAAAAGTGTGAAACGTTTGGATTTGTTTCGTTACGTTTTAAACGTTTTATTTTGTTTTGTAACTTTGTAAACTTTACGAAACAAATCTAAAAGTTTCACCTTTTTAGTGATTTAAGGGAAACGTTTACAAACGTTACAAAACCAATCCAAACGTTTCAAACGTTACAAAACTAATCAAAATGTTTCACCTTTTTAGCGATTTAAGCCAAACGTTTCTAAATGTTAGGAAACAAAACCAAACGTTTCACATTTTCAGCGATTTAAGCCAAACGTTTACAAAACCAATCCAAAAGTTTAAAACGTTACGAAACAAATCCAAACGTTTCTCCTTTTTAACGATTTAAGCCAAACGTTTATAACGTTACAAAAGCAATCCAAAAGTTTACAATCGTTATGAAACAAATCCAAACGTTTCACCATTTTAGCGATTTAAGCCAAACATTTAAAACGTTACAAAACCATTCCAAATGTTTAAAACGTTACGAAACAAATCCAAACGTTTCACCTTTTTAGCAATTTAAGGCAGACGTTTCAAAACGTTATGAAACAAATCAAAACGTTTCACCTTTTTTAGCGGATTCAAATTTTTAGCAATTTAAGCCAAACATTTGCAAACGTTGCAAAACTAATCCAAACGTTTCACCTTTTTGGCAATTTAAGCCAAACATTTACAAACGTTACGGAAAAATACCAAGCGTTTCACCTTTTTAGCAATTTCACCTTTTAGCGATTTCAGCCAAACATTTACAAATATTTCAAAACAAATACAAACGTTTCACCTTTTTAGCAAATTAAGCCAAATGTTTAAAACGTTACGAAACAAAAACAAGCGTTTCACCTTTTTAGTAATTTAAGCCAAACTTTAACAAACGTTACGAAACAAATCCGAACGTTTCACCTTTTTAGCGATTTAAGCAAAACGTTTAAAACGTTACGAAACCAATCCAAACATTTAAAACATTACGAAACGAATCCAAACGTTTCACCTCTTTAGCAATTTATGCCAAACGTTTACAAACATTACGAAACAAATCCAAATGTTTCCCCTTTTTAGCAATCCAAACGTTTCACTGTTTTAGTGATTTAAGCCAAACGTTTACAAAAGATACAAAACAAATCAACGTATTTCACCTTTTTAGCGATTTAAGCCAAATTTTTACAAACGTTACAAAACAAATCCAAGTGTTTCCCCTTTTTAGCAATTTAAGCCAAACATTTAAAATGTGATTTAAACGTTAGGATTTGTTTTTTAACATTTGCATTAAATGGCTAAAAATGTGAAACGTTTGGATTTGTTTCGAACGTTTTAACCGTATTGATTGGTTTCGTAATGTTTTAAACGTTTGGCTTAAATCGCGAAAATGGTGAGACGTTTGGATTTGTTTCGTAACGTTTTAAACGTTTGGCTTTAATCGGTAAAAAGGTGAAACGTTTGGTTTTGTTTCGTAACGTTTGCAAACATTTGGATTTTTTTCATGACATTTTAAACGTTTGGATTGGTTTCGTAACATTTTAAAACTTTGGCATAAATTGCTAAAAAAGTTAAACGTTTGGATTTGTTTCATAACGTTTGGCTTAAATTTCTTAAAAGGTGAAACATTTGGTTTTGAATTTGTTTAATAAAATTTGTAATCGTTTGGCTTAAATCGCTAAAAATGGGAAACGTTTGGATTTGTTTCGTAACGTTTGTAAATGTTTGGCTTAAATCGCTAAAAAGGCGAAACGTTTGGTTTTGTTTCGTAACGTTTGTAAACGTTTGGCTTACATCGCTAAAAATGTAAAACGTTTGGTTTTGTTTTGTGACGTTTGTAAACGTTTGGCTTAAATCGCTAAAAGTTGAAACGTTTGGCTTTATTTTGTAACGTTTGTAAACGTTTGGATTGGTTTCGTAACGTTTTAAACGTTTGGCTTAAATCGCTAAAAAGGTGAAACTTTCGGATTTGTTTCATTAACTTTGTAAACATTTGGCTTAAATCTCTAAAAAGGAGAAACGTTTGGATTTGTTGCGTAACGTTTGTAAACGTTTGGATTAAATCGCTAAAAATCTGAAACTTTTGGATTTGTTTCGTAAAGTTTGTAAACGTTTGGCTTAAATCGCTAAAAATTTGAAACGTTTGTATTTGTTTCGTAAAGTTTATAAACATTTGGCTTAAATCACAAAAAAGGGGAAACGTTTGGATTTGTTTAGCTGCGTTTTAAACGTTTGGATTTGTTTCGCAACGTTTTAAACATTTGGCTTAAATTGTTAAAAAGGTGAAACGTTTGGTTTTGTATCGTAAGTTTTGTAAACATTTTTATTGGTTTCGTAACGTTTTAAATGTTTTACTTAAATTGCTAAAAAGGTGAAACATTTGATTTTGTTTCGTAACATTTGTAAACTTTTGGATTGGCTTTGTAACGTTTTAAATAGGTTGCTTGTATCGCTAAAAAGGTGAAACGTTTGGATTGGTTTCGTAACGTTTGTAAATATATCGCTCAAATCACTAAAAAACGTTACGAAACAAATCCAAACGTTTCACATTTTTAGCGATTTAAGCCAAACCTTTACAAACGTTTCACCTTTTTAGCGATTTAGGCCACGTTTAAATGTTACACAACCAATCCAAACGTTTAAAACAATACAAAACCAATCCAAACGTTTCTCCTTTTAGCGTTTTAATCCAAAAGTTTAAAACGTTACAAAACAATTGCATATGTTTAAACGTTAAAAAACAAATCCTAACGTTTCACCTTTTTAGAGATTTAAGCCAAACGTTTACAAACGTTATGAAACCAATCCAAACGTTTCACCTTTTTAGCAATTTAAGCCAAACGTTACGAAGAAATCCAAACGTTTCACCTTTTTTGCGATTTAAGCCAAACGTCTACAAACATTATGAAACAAAACCAAACGTTTCACCTTTTTAGCGATTTAAGCCAAACGTTTACAAAAGTTACGAAACAAAACCAAATGTTTCACCTTTTTAGCAATTTAAGCCAAACGTTTACAAACGTTCCGAATCAAATCCAAACGTTTCACCTTTTTAGCGATTTAAGCCAAACATCTACAAACGTTACGAAACAAAACTAAACGTTTCACCTTTTTAAAGATTCAAGCCAACCGTTTACAAACGTTACGAAACCAAACCAAACGTTTGATATTTTTAGCGATCTAAGTCAAACGTTTACAAAAGTTACGAAACAAAACAAAATGTTTCACATTTTTAGCAATTTAAGCAAAACTAAACAATTCCAAACGTTTACATAGTTACTAAACAAATCCAAACGTTTCACCTTTTTAGCGATTTAAGCAAAACGTTTAAAAACGTACGAAACAAAACCAAACGTTTCACATTTTTAGCGATTTAAGTTGAACGTTTACAAATGTTACGAAACAAATCCAAATGTTTCACATTTTTAGCGATTTAAAGCCAAACCTTTACAAATGTTAGGAAACAAAACCAAACGTTTCCCCTTTTTAGCGATTGAAGCCAAACGTTTACAATATTACGAAACAAATCCAAACATTTAAATTTTTTGTTTCGTAACGTTTGTAAACGTTTCGCTTAAATCGCTGAAAAGGTGAAACGTTTGGATTTGTTTCGTAACGTTTGTAAATATTTGGCTTAAATTGTTAAAAAAAGGTGACACATTTGGTTTTGTTTCGTAACGTTTGTAAACGTTTTGCATAAATCGCTAAAAAGGTAAAATATTTGGATTTGTTTCATAACATTTGTAAATGTTTGGCTTTCATAACGTTTGCAATTGTTTGGCTTAAATCCCTAAAAAGAGGAAACGTTTGGATTTGTACGTTTACAAACGTTAAGAAACAAATCCAAACTTTTTGCCTTTTTAGCGATTTAAACCAAATATATACAAACATTACGAAACAAATCCAAGCGTTTTACCTTTTTAGCTATTTAAGCCAAACGTTTACAAACGTTACAAAACAAATCCAAATGTTTCACATTTTTAGCGATTTTAGCAAAACGTTTAAAAACGTCGTTTCCAAACGTAACGAAACGAAACGTTTCATGTTTTTAGCGATTTAAGAAAAAGGTTTATAAACTTTACAAAACAAATCCAAACGTTTCACATTTTTAGCGATTTAATCCAAACGCTTACAAATGTCGTTTACAAACGTTACGAAACAAAACCAAATGTTTCACCTTTTTAGCTATTTAAGCCTAACGTTTACATACATTACAAAACAAATACAAACGTTTCACATTTATAACGATTTAAGCCAAACGTTTACAAACGTTTCGAAACAAAACCTCACGTTTCACCTTTTTAGCGATTTAAGCCAAACGTTGACAAACGTTACAAAACAAATCCAAACGTTCTACGTTTTTAGCGATTTAAGCCAAACGTTTACAAACGTTACGAAACAAAACCAAATGTTTCACCTTTTTAGCGATTTCAGCCAAACTTTACGAAACAAATACAAACGTTATAAAATAAATCCAAACGTTTAAAACGTTAATAAACGAATGCAAACGCTTCACCTTTTGATTGATTTAAGACAAATGTTTAAAAAGTTACGAAACAAATTCAAACATTTACAAACGTTACGAAAAAAATCCAAACATGTCACCTTTTTAGCGATTTAAGCCAAACATTTAAAATGTTTCTAAAAAAATCAAAATGTTTACAAACGTTACAAAACAAATCCCAGCGTTGGATTAGTTTCGTAACGTTTTAAATGTTTGGCTTAAATTGCCAAAAAGGTTAAACGTTTTGATTTGTTTCGTAACGTTTGTAAACGTTTGGCTTAAATCGCTACACGTGAATCGTTAGGATTTGTTTCGTAAAGTTTAAAATGTTTGGATTGGTTTCATAACGTTTTAAACGTTTTAGCAATTTAAGCCAAACGTTTACAAACTTTACAAAATAAAACCAAACATTTCACCTCTTTAGCCATTTAAGCCCAATGTTTACAAACGTTACGAAACAAATCCAAACGTTTACAAACATTAAAAACGTTACAAAACAAATCCAGACGTTTATAACGTACCAATGCAAACGCTTCACCTTTTTAGCAATTTACGATAAATGTTTAAAACATTACGAAACAAATTCAAACGTTTACAAACGTTACGAAACAAATCCAAACACTTTCACCTTTTTACCGATTTAAGCCAAACATTTAAAAAGTTACTAAGCAAATCAAAACGTTTACAAACGTTACAAAACAAATCCTAACGTTGGATTGGTTTCGTAAAATTTTAAATGTTGGGCTTAAATCGCTAAAAAGGTGAAACGTTTGGATTTGTTTCGTAACGTTTAAACTTTTGGATTGGTTTCATAACATTTTAAACATTTGGTTTTGTTTCGTAACGTGTCTAAACGTTTGGCTTAAATCTCTAAAAAGGTGAAACGTTTGGATTTGTTTCGAAACGTTTGTAAACGTTTGGCTTAAATCGCTAATAAGGGGAAACGTTAGGATACAAATATTGGTGCAGCGGGACGCGAGTGTTTGGATCGTATATTTCAATTCAAAATCGGAATTCCAACAATCCAGATCAAGAAATTGATCATATCAATAATAAATGAAATGTCGTATCATCTAGTAAATAAAGCACGCATGTAGAAATCGTAAGAAGAATAACTATGTCGATTCTCCAACGATTCTTGTAGTCCCGATAGTACGGCGACCTCAAGCTCGTCCAAACGAGTATGCGTCTGATTGAATCCTCGCCTTGAAGTAATCCGCAAGAGTTCCTCTTGCCGAGCAACCCTAAGCTCTAACTCTCACCTCGATTACGTGTTTGATCGAATGTATGTAAAAACTTTCTCCAAGCATTTCTTTGATAGATGACTACTTGAACTCCTTCAAATATGCTCTTTTAAGTGTGGTATGTATAGAATGAGCAAAGGCAACCTCTATTTATTGGCAAGAGTTTGTAGGAAACTCTGACGCCTCAAATGCTAGGTGTCACACATCAAGCATAGGTGTTTCCACCTTCTGACACGTCGGATGTTAGGTGTCACACACAGATACATACATGACATCATCACGTGACATCATTGCATGACATCATCGAGACATCATCACATGACATCATCGTGACATCATCACATTAACTTGGATAAAATACAATTAGGTTCCTACTAATTTATAACTCTTACAAATTAGTCCCTAATTTATATTTTTTTTTCATCTTAGATTAATATCCGAGATATGCTAGTATCTATATGAAATCGATCTCTCGTAAACTCAATCGATTGCACACCCTATTGTGTGTGACTAAATAGGTTCACATCTATATGGCAACGAGAGTCATAAGAAATGCCTTTCTTATATTAAATAAAAAATCCCATTAATTATTAATTCTCGTAGATTGTTAGTGAGGTCTAGCAACATATAACGACCCCCAAATAGATATGAATGTTTCGATGCATTCTTTATGAACCAATGTTCATAAAAATTCCCTACATCTAAGATTTTGATCTCGACTAGTGTCACGGTTAAGTCAAACACTGTTTGTCTTGATCATATGACCTTATCTCAGTTCTTATTCTTGATAAATATGACTTCCACTAGAAACAACTTTCTAAGTAAGTCATATACACCTGCGCAGGTTTTATCATCCATCAAGAATAATTTGAGATAGCATAGAATCTTTTTTTCGTTCATCCGGAGTGATAAATCCTCTCTTGGTTAAACCCCTATCTCCATATACAACTAACTAGAGCCAACGCATCCCGCGACCGTAGCTCATGAAAGATCTAGGGATAAAGAGTATCAAACTCTAATCACCTATATACAAGATAGTGTCACTGCAAATCAAAGGACATATGTACATTTATGAACTAGATGACATTAAATTGACTTTGAAGAAATACCATGTATAAGTCATCTAGCGTCACTTGTTCGACTCACTCAAACCTTTGAGTGTCCGTATGCTTATTCTGAGACAGACTTCATTATGCAGAATTGTTATAATTTCTTTCCTTGATTACTTTGGGTGTCATATTAAGTGTTTTCATGTTTGTTTCGTGTGTTTTTTTTCGGACAACATATTGTATGATATGTTTTTATGTGTGTTATGTTATGTAATATCCCGTGTTTTTCCGTCATGGTTTTTTTGTGTTTCCGACTAAGTTTCAGATTGTTAATGGTGGACTTAGCAAGTGTGACACTATGTTTGGGGCTTGAGTTGTATCTTGTATGTGTCGCATGTGTCGTGTGAGTTTTCGATGGCGATTTGATTTGTATCAGGTTTATAATCGATGGTGTGTTCATGTGCCTTCTGAATCTGACATGTCTTGATAAAACATCCATATCTCCCAATTGCACCGTTCTAAGTAGTATGAGACTCACTGCTTCCTATAATTAGTAACTCTTTACTAATCAAGAGAATAAACAGAGGTGACAATCTTTCCGGGATAATGCGATGTCCTTATTCGTAGGACCCCATCGATGGTGAACGTTTATTTAGATCACTTGTATAATAGAATTTATCACTCATATTCTTAACACCTTAAGAATAGATTTTCTATCACAATGTGATAAGGACAATATGAAATAAATAAATGATTAGTTGATGAGACACTTAATTAAAATTAAATATATATATCATTGCCATTGGGAGTTTTTATACAAGTATACAGACAAAATGGCCCTAGGGCACATACTACTAACAATCTCCCACTTGCACTAGCGCCATTGGTTACTATATCTAAGCCCCATCTTCTCAAGATGTAAATCTAATTGACTCTGGGTCATAGGCTTTGTCAGTGGGTCAGCCGTGTTATCGGCTGATGCTTTCTTTTAGATATACACATCTCTTTCCAACAATCTCTCGTATGATATGATAGCGCCTTTCTATGTGTTTGGATTTTTGGTGAGACCAGGGTTCCTTTCCCTGGGCTATAGCACCATTGTTGTCACAAAAAAGAGGAACCGCCGACTTAATGGTAGGGACCACACCAAGTTCAGATGCCGCAATATACTCAGCTTCTGTAGTGGAATCCGCAGTGGTTTCTTGTTTTGAACTCTTCCAACTCACTGCTCCTCCATTACTGGTGAATACTAATCCGGATATAGACTTACGATCGTCTATATCAGATTGAAAATCTGAATCTGTAAAGCCGTCTATTTTTAGATCACCTCCTCCATATTTTAAGATCATATCTTTAGTTCTTCTCAAGTACTTAAAGATACTCTTAACTATCATCCAGTGTTCTGAACCTGGATTGGATTGATATCGGCTAGTCAAACTAACCGCATTGGAAATATCTGGCCTTGAACAACATAGCGTACATAAGACTATTAATTTTCGAAGCATATGGTATCTTTGCCATTTGATCTCTTTCCTCAAATGTCTTTGGAGACATATATTTTGAAGGGTGAATTCCATGCCTAGCGGGAATCAGTCCTCTCTTAGAATTTTCCATATTGAACTTCTTCAATATCTTTTCTAAGTAGAGCCTTTGGGAGAGACCTATTATCCTCTACGATCTATCTCTATAGAGTCTTATATCGAGAATGTAAGTTGCTTCTCCAAGGTCTTTCATTGAGAAAGTTTTGGATAACCAAAGCCTTACAGAGGTTAACATACCGACATCATTTCCTATTAGTAAAATGTCATGTACATGCAAGACAAGGAACGTGATTGCGCTCACACTAACCTTCTTGTAAACACATGGTTCATCTTTGTTTTTTTATAAACTCGTAACTATTTATATCTTCATCAAAACGACGATTCCAACTTCTCGAAGCTTGCTTCAATCCATATGTTGATCGTTTCAGCTTACATACATTGGAACCTTCTTCGAATTCAAAACCCTTAGGTGGTTCCATATAGATTTCCTCCTCAAGATATCCATTAAGGAATGCGGTCTCAACATCCATTTTCCAAACCTCATAATCTAAATGTGAAGCTATGGCAAGAAGAATTCGGATGGACTTAAGCATGGCTATAGGCGAGAAAGTTTTTTCATAATCGACTCCTTGCCTTTGACGAAACCCTTTCGCAACAAGTCTAGCTTTAAAAGTCTCTACTTTTCCATCGGCACCAATTTTACTCTTGCAGATCCATTTGTTCCCTATTGGTATAATACCATCAGGTGGATCGACTAGCTCCCAAACTTAGTTACTATACATGGAATCCATTTGGGATTTCATAGCTTCAAGCCATCTAAAAGAATCTATATCACATATAGTTTCTTTATAAATAGAAGGATCAACAATTTGATCATTTTCTCCATGAATAAACAACTCTTAAATATCATGAAGAAAACCATATCTCTCCGGTGGATAAGATACTCTACTTTATCTTCGAGGTGTTTTTGTATATTTTACTAATTCTGATTCACTGTGGGTTTGATCAATCACCATTGTATCATTTTGTTGGTCTTTAGGCGACTCCTCATTTAATTCTATTTTTCTTCCTTTGCCTCCTTCTTGAATAAATTGTTTTCAAGAAAGACTGCATCCCGAGTAACAACAATTGTTTGTTCGGATGGAATATAGAAATAATATCCTAAACTGTCTTTAGGATAACCAACGAATCTTCCCATGATTTATCTTGATTCCAACTTATCGGTTATCAAATTTTTGATATATGCCGAACATCCCCAAATCTTAATATGCTCAAGACTTGGTTCCTTACCATACCATATCACATAATGTATTCTCAGAGCGGATTTAGTTGTTACTCGATTTAGAATATAATTTGCGCGAAGAAGTGTATGATCCCATAATGAAATGGGTAAATCAGTATAGCTCATCATTGATCGTACCATGTCTAACAATGTACAATTCCTCAGTTCCGATACACCATTCAATTGTGGTGTTCCCGGATGAGTCAGTTGAGAAATAATACCGCATTCTTTTGAGAATGTACCAAACTCCGTACTCAAGTATTCACCTCCTCGATCAGATTGTAGGATTTTAATACTTTTTCCAATTTGATTTTCTACTTCAGTTTTGAAGTCTTTAAATTTTTCAAAAGCTTCACTCTTGTTCTTCATAAGAACAACATACCCATACCGTGATAAATCATCGGTGAAGGTAATAAAGTACAAATAATCATCTCGTGCCATTTGTTTAAATGGACCACATACATCACTATGTATTTGTCACGACCCAAATTCATGGATCGCGACCGGCGCTAGGGAATGGGAGTGGTTGCTCCGAAACCCGTAGCAAGCCTAAAAACCTTTATAAATTTTTCGCGTTTAAAACATAAAAAGGTTTGCAACCTCATTGCGGAAACACTTTAACACCTTTATTAAAAACGCGATCGCAATTCAAGACCATACATCACGTATGATCTGTTTTCAGAAAATATCGTTAAAACCTTTCTCTTGTTTAACGAAAACATATTTCTGAAAACTGGGTCTTAAGACCCTGATTGTATTTAAAGAAACTAGAGCGCAAGCATCAATCTCATATGACGTACCTGCTCTATTTCCAATACAATCCTAAAATGCTAAACACATGAAACCAGTGTATCTTTCAAACAATTGGTAACAGCATTTTAGAAAACACGCAGCTTTTCAATCATATACATATACAGTAGTTCAAATCAGAGTATATCAAAATAAGTTGAACTGCTGTAAGTTAAAAGACAGACTTCCCAGTACCCGACTACTTGCAGCTCTAGAGGTGTGACTGACGACTTCCAGAATTATTGTGGAAGTCCGACATCGTACTTGATTACCTGAAAGGTAAACATTGGGGAGGGTCAGAAATATAAATATTTCTGAGTGAGTCTACAATTTACAATTGAATATTCAAATCACAAATACATAAAATATTTGTGTATGTAAAATATTACCAATTAGTCGATCCAGATGAAACCCTACAAGACAGACTATTGTATGGGTCTCAACCTACACAATATAGGCCTTAGACCGTGAACTGGATCACTGCCGTCTAAGCCGGGTGTCTGGACCGTAACCGTGAAACTGCCATCACAGTATTGCCTGTGACCGTAACCGTTACTGCCATATCAGACTGTTAAGTCAGGGTCGCTAGCACTTCCAACGCCCAATGACGTTAACTGACCTCTATGTCAGACACAGGCTCGTATCGAGAAACACTACTGGTGATCACACAGTCCTATTGACAACCAATAGGAAGCTTGTTCCAATGGATCTTTCATGGTTTAGTTATACTAGTGCGATTTGTTATTTAAAACAGTTTAAATGTAAATATTCAAAAGTAAAAATCACAAAGTAAAACTCACAGAACCGGTGTTCCCAAAAAAAATGCTCCTCGTAGCCCACTAGTCAAACACCCTAGTGTTCTGACTTGGCAGATCGACTCTCGTCGCATCTAGCTAGAATTCAAATGTCAAAACAATATCAGACATCGAATTCCTAACTATAGTCCTATCGTATAACCGATAGACTTTAAACAACTAATGTTTATAGACAACTCTATAAACAAACACATAAACTAATCTCAATATTGAACTTCTCGTTCAATATATAATACCACTCTTGGTATAGACTTATAGTCCTTTTAGCATTAATCACATTGATTAATGTAGGGTTTTATTAAAACCTAACATTGTTTTAATAAACCAAAGATCTTTTACTTTACATAAACGTTTTAACCTTTTTAAAACGTCCTAGTTCATATTTTGATAGTCCACCTATATTCTTTTCGGATCGATTAGAACTAACCAGATCGAACCGAACCGAGCTAGGGCGAAAGTCCAAATCATTTTCCCCACTGGCCTACTGTGCGTCCGCACGGTAGGGACTGTGCGTCCGCACAGTCTACTGTGCGCTCGTACAGTTTCAATACTGTGCGCCCGCACAGTACGGGCAACCCCGGAATCTTTGATTTCGGGTCGCACCAAACTATTTCCCACACTTCGAAACATCAAAAAACACCAATTCAATAACAATCCAATCCTAATCCGCAATCAAAACGTTAAACCGATTCGAATTCGATCGATTCGATACGGTCGACGTTATAAATTTAATTATAATCTAAATATTTAATAATCGAAGTTAAATTATTAATAACCGAATTTAAATTAACGGTTATTACCTCAAATACGTGCGGATCCTCGAAGAAATCGGAGTCGGAATCGCGAAATCGGATCAGAAATCGCGAAACCTAGAACCGCGCGCCTCAGGTGGATGAACTAGCAGGCACCTCATTTTGCATTTCTGCAAAATGAAATGAACGTGCCCCCTCACTTCTATTAATAGAGGAATTATATGGCTAATGTACCATCTAGTACTAGCTTAACCATGCACTTTAACTCTAATTTTAATTAGTCGTCTGTAGTCCAAACAGAGACTAATTTCAAATTCCGTCAAACTTTACCCAAAAATCCAATAAAATATAAAACGAATAAAAATATAATTTTTATTCGCATCCGATTTATATTTTATTTTTTTAATAAATCTCCAAACATTTATTAGGTTTAAATTAGTCCCGCTTAATTAAAATTACTATGTCCAAATTCCATAAAAATTTGACGGTAGCTTCGTCAAATTATTTCGCGAATATTAACATCAAAATTATTCGCTCGGGACTTATAAATTATTTTATTTTAATTTGAACTAACGAATAATATTTAATTAGATTGAAAACTAATTAAAGTAAAAGTTCAGGGATTAAAATGAACATTTTTCATTTCTATTCTTCACCCCACACCGCCTCTCCTTTCTTCTTATCCTTTATTTTATTTTATTTAATATATATATATATATATATATATATCTTAACGTATATTCGTCAATAACTCGTCGAACTTTCCGAGTTTCGACATTTTAATTTCGGAATTTTGTCTGAAATCTTAAACTCTCCATTTAGAGTGGTACATTGATATATTAATTATCCATATATAAATTTATACGACGCTAAAGAGTATTCTCAAATTTATTACTTCCATTCACACTCGTTTATTAAAATTTAAATTCCCGATTTAAATTTTAAACTCATATTATTACGATACTCTTTTTCGGATACGTATAAATTAAATTTACGTTTAAATTTAATTTACGTATTCCGAATTTATTAAATCATTTCCCGTGATTTAATTTAATAATCTTTAATAGTCAAACCTTACTATTATCCTTTGACTATTAAACTTAGTCTTTTGAAATATTTTTCTTAATATTCGAAATCTCAAAATATTATTTTTAATATTTTGATTACTCTAATTTGACCTCATGGCATATTTAATTACTTAAAATTACGGGGTATTACATTCTCCCCTCCTTATAAAAATTCGTCCTCGAATTTAAAATATAAAACCACATACTCAAATGACTCTATATAAACCTTTTATACGTCAATCCATATACTTTTTGTAGCATAAGCTTAACTCCAGATATAAATAGGCTCTATGCCCTATCCTTATAGTAGTCGTGCACGAAGTATGAAATACTTATCACGACACTAGCTCATCGGTTACATCTTTATGCAAATTTCTTATATGTCACGATTTATCGTGACTTGGAGTTAACACTCCACATTTTGTTATAACCTAGGTTATATTCTTTATCGTATTTCTCTCAACTTCTTAATTACATTTCCTCCTTCGATCAGTGTCCTTTGTCTGTCAACGAAATATAAATCCTTACACTGTTCAATCATATATGTACACATGATTTGTATCTTTTTCAAATCATGTATTATATCGTCTCTTTTTCTTCACTTCTCTTAACACAGAGGAGATCAATTGTTTTGATCTCATAATGCTTTCTGACAGCATTACTTTATGAGTTTTCTAACTCCATAGTCTTTCATACACTTAAGGTGTGTATACTCTTACTATTTCGTTTACCCCTTTAAGTCGTTTGCTACTTATGGGCAACAAACGATACTACTGTCTGTTTACTGATCTAAAACTTCGTAGAAGTTTTTGTCGCCTGTAGACTTCTCCTTTATCGTCTAGACTCTCATCAACTTGCTGTTATATGAAAAGTTTTGAGAGTATGGAACATATGATCTTCATCATACTGTTCACAGTCACTTATATCGAGTCAAAACTTTCCTAATACTTAGGTGTTTTGACTACCAAATCCTTCGACATCTCTTCCCATTTCCATTCTAGTTCTGGCAATATTGCCAAAATCAGTATAGTCGTTGTCATTCTAGTTTGACTTACTAGTCCTTTGGACACTTTACTATTGTCCTTTTCTTATCATCCCATTGATACACTTTTATGATGTCATAGTACCTCTTTATGGTACTAAAACAAAATACTTTATAGTGACACTCAGACTATACATGTCTGGTTCATACACTCTATCGTCCTGTTTCAGTATTTTATCAATAATACTGAAATTGTAAACTTTTCTTTGCTGCTCTACATCTAGCACATATACTCCATCATATATTATATCACACATTCCATCATATACTCAACTGGAGTGCTTCCATTTCATCTTATACTTGGCTCTGTCAATAGACTTTTCAGGTTTGAAACCTTACGTCCAACACTTGACTATTCAAAATTTGAATGTCTTACTTAACGGTAGCTAGCACAGTAGTGTAGTATGCATATAATTTCTGCAACCTTCCACACTTCCACTGCGCTACTCTGATATACAACTCACTAACTGTTCTCCTTACAATTAGGTTATAGGATCCTTATCTGATCTTCTTCTATCATAATTCTAACTTTTATGACTTTTGATTCGTAGGCAACTTACTCCTTGTATAATACAAGTAGTGCCTCTTGACTCTTATTACAATATCTCTTATTCTCGCAAATAGTTCGCACTTCGTATCACACTACTAGTGTCTTTCGATTTTTAGTGCGACTATAACTATTGTCAATTCCTAATCATGCATTGACAATTTACCTCGTGCTTTCTCAGTCATCGAGGAACATTTTCTACGACTCGACTATGTTATATATCATAACATATCTTTACCTCATTCTTTCAACATTTTATGAATAGTGCTAATGCTTGCACTATTTATAGTCAATCATTCCTTCCAAATCTCCACATCTTATCTTGCGTTGATTTGCCTAATCAACTTTTATACTTTCTTGATTGAATTCCATTACTGGTGCACAGATTTTTGAAAAATCTTGCAAGCAGTGTTCGCAGTCCTCTACGAAACTTAAGAAATTACTAATTTCTTTTGCCATACTGGTTACTTCCACTCATAACCTCTTTGATGTTTTCAAACATTGCATATTATTGCTTGTGTCCCCAAAATGTCACTCATATTTGGAGAACCTAACTTAATTCTGACGTTCTCTCAAAATTTATAACACTAGTCACACACATTGTGCGTCTCCTTTCTTTATTAGTCACACAGACTCATTGTCCATTAACACCACTTCCAAAAATAATATAGGAGTAGCTTAACTCCTTGTTCTTATATATCTCATAAGAACAACTGAAGTGTTCGCTCACTCCATGTCCACATCAGAACTAGTAGTACTCATACTACGTTCTGCAAATCCACTTATCGAGTTTAACTTATACTACCTTCATGGTAGGCTTTAGTTTAACTTCTTTTGTTTCCACGTTTAACAAACGTGTGAGGCGTATTTCTATTATACTTCTCTATCTCTCTTCGTGCAATACTCTTTTGCACTTCTATAATTATGTCTACTACTGACACCTTCACTGTCAGCGTACCTTATCTCAATCTCAATTGAGTTTACATTAGTGACTTTACTTATATCATAGCTAGGTAAAGTCAAATTCACTATTGTACGTATCGATAAAACATTTCCATGTTACTTACAGTATCGATACATACCAATCACAGCTTATGTTTTCTCTTCTTATTCTACGTCTATAGCTTATATAGTTCTTTAACATAAGCTCTTAAACTCTGTACTTCTTTTCCATATACTTTCTCTTCCCGTTTAATAAGCGATTTATCCTACACTCGTACGCTTATTCATCGTAACTTGTTTCAGTACGACATTACTTTCTATATCACTTCCTTATCTCCTCATATATCTTTACTATGTGCCGTGTCCCTTCACGGGTCTACAGTCGTTTTCCTTTCATTATCGCGGAACTCTTTTCCGGATATATCTCCTTTCATCATACTATTTATCTCAAACTATGGCTTACTCAGAATCTTTCATTCATTCTGATGCATAACTTTCAGACCAAACACTTTTGGTCTGATAATGGATAAGTATTACCTCTTATCTTTCTATCTATAGCCTTCTTGCTCACAGCCAAGCGTCATTCTCAATGCTCAATAGCCTACAACATTTAAATAACTGATTATCAACTTCTCGCTCCGTTTTCAATACATTTCATATTAAAAATAAAACATCTATTTCATATTTTTCACTTTTGGTCGGCCATACTTTAAATATTTCTGGCCCGACATTCAGAATACATGTACTCTACATGTATATTCCGCACCAGCCAGCCAAGACTTTATAGTCACAAGGCCCGGTTATCGGAATTTTCACAATTTGAAACCACCATTTCACAACAGTTTTCAAATTCATTTACATATATATGAAGCTTACATTGATAATCCTAAGTTAATTAAACTCTAAAATTCATAATTTCATCACTTGCACTTTTGACTCACTGCCAAAATTCATGTAAGTTTCCCATCGTTAGTCTCAAAAACAAGCATCGTCTACCTCTCCGTTCGACGATCACAACGGTTCAACTCTAGGTAACCGTCTTAGGAACATCATATTCCAAAATCAAACCAATCCAACGGTTCAATTAAAAGTTATCAGGGTTTTACTACACCCTATCGGTTTTCAGACATCATCTGAAACTCACTTTATCAATACACTATCTCCATCTACTACTCCTTGAATCGTGTGTTTTTCACTTACCTTGAGTCTTCCTAAACTCAAATTATACTAATCACTAGTGAGAAATCGTGTTTCTCCAACATCTTAACCACTGCTCGATCGGTAGGTTTTATCTCTCCTTTCTTACTCCTAGTGTCTCAGGGTACAATGCCCTAGACATCTTATTTAAAGATATTCTTATCCTTAACTGTCGTATCTCGGATATATATCTATCCGATACAAGTTGTAATTCGTTTAACTACAACTAGTTTTGTGCTCTCCTGTCCATAACTTTTATTCTCCAACTTCCATTCTCATATGCTTATGTTGCCCTCCTCGAGAATCGCTTACTACTTGATCTCGAGTATTTACTTTTGTTACAGAGTTCTGGTCTAGGAATACTTACAATAAAACAAATCTGTTAAAACATTTCAATCATTTGCCGGCGTTTTTAAAACAATTTGTTCAAAAATTCGCTTTTAAAACATCTGCATAATTGTGCATAGGGTGATGACGTCTCATGTCTAGGCACAATTATGCTTTAAAATCATTTAAATGAATAACCATAATAGGTTATATCATTTGGTGTTTGTAAGTCTCCTCCTGACCGTAAACTCTGTAACCAGTAAGATTTCCTCCACAACTACTCCACTTTTCTGAATTCGTACTTCTTTTGTCAATCATCTCCTTGTACAACTATCGAATGACTTCGACAGTGTCTTCACGTTATTTCCATGCTTGATATTCAAGCATCGTTATCGAATTGTCTAGACGACTCGCACGCGTATATCGCAGTCTTATATCCCAAAAGGGAAGGCTGAGAACCTATGAAACATAAGAATATATGTAGGTGACATGACTCGAATCCTATGTGCTGCAGTAGTTTCTATGAGTACCTATGACATCTACCCCATACTTTATTTCCATGTATCAGCAATGTTTTTAAATTCTCGAGTCCGAGAACCATTTCTCTGATACCAACTTTGTCACGACCCAAATTCATGGATCGCGACCGGCGCTAGGGAATGAGAGTGGTTGCTCCGAAACCCGTAGCAAGCCTAAAAACCTATATAAATTTTTTGCGTTTTAAAACATAAAAAGGTTTGCAACCTCGTTGCGGAAACACTTTAACACCTTTATTAAAAACGCGATCGCAATTCAAGACCATACATCACGTATGATCTGTTTTCAGAAAATATCGTTAAAACCTTTCTCTTGTTTAACGAAAACATATTTCTGAAAACTGGTCTTAAGACCCTGATTGTATTTAAAGAAACTAGAGCGCAAGCATCAATCTCATATGACGTACCTGCTCTATTTCCAATACAATCCTAAAATGATAAACACATGAAACCAATGTATCTTTCAAACAATTGGTCACAGCATTTTAGAAAACACGCAGCTTTTCAATCATATACATATACAGTAGTTCAAATCAGAGTATATCAAAAAAAGTTGAACTGCTGTAAGTTAAAAGACAGACTTCCCAGTACCCGACTACTTGCAGCTCTAGAGGTGTGACTGACGACTTCCAGAATTATTGTGGAAGTCCGACCTCGTACTTGATTACCTGAAAGGTAAACATTAGGGAGGGTCAGAAATATAAATATTTCTGAGTGAGTCTACAATTTACAATTGAATATTCAAATCGCAAATACATAAAATATTTGTGTATGTAAAATATTACAAATTAGTCGATCCAAATGAAACCCTACAAGACAGACTATTGTATGGGTCTCAACCTACACAATATAGGCCTTAGACCGTGAACTGAATCACTACCGTCTAAGCCGGGTGTCTGGACCGTAACCGTGAAACTGCCATCACAGTATTGCCTGTGACCGTAACCGTTACAGCCATCTCAGACTGTTAAGTCAGGGTCGCTAGCACTTCCAACGCCCAATGACATTAACTGACCTGTATGTCAGACACAGGCTCGTATCGAGAAACACTACTGGTGATCACACAGTCCTATTGACAACCAATAGGAAGCTTGTTCCAATTGATCTTTCATGGTTTAGTTATACTAGTGCGATTTGTTATTTAAAACAGTTTAAATATAAATATTCAAAAGTAAAAATCACAAAGTAAACCTCACAGAACCAGTGTTCCCCAAAACGTATGCTCCTCGTAGCCCACTAGTCAAACACCCTAGTGTTCTGACTTGGCAGATCGACCCTCGTCGCATCTAGCTAGAATTCAAATGTCAAAACAATATCAGACATCGAATTCCTAACTATAGTCCTATCGTATAACCGATAGACTTTAAACAACTAATGTTTATAGACAACTCTATAAACAAACACATAAACTAATCTCAATATTGAACTTCTCGTTCAATATATAATACCACTCTTGGTATAGACTTATAGTCCTTTTAGCATTAATCACATTAATTAATGTAGGGTTTTATTAAAACCTAACATTGTTTTAATAAACCAAAGATCTTTTACTTACATAAACGTTTTAACCTTTTTAAAACGTCCTAGTTCATATTTTGATAGTCCACTTATATTCTTTTCGGATCGATTAGAACTAACCAGATCGAACCGAACCGAGCTAGGGCGAAAGTCCAAATCATTTTCCCCACTGGCCTACTGTGCGTCCGCACGGTAGGGGCTGTGCGTCCGCACAGTTTCAATACTGTGCGTCCGCACAGTTGAACTGTGCGCCCGCACAGTACGGGCAACCCCATAATCTTTGATATCGGGTCGTACCAAACTATTTCCCACACTCCGAAACATTCAAAAACACCAATTCAATAACAATCCAATCCTAATCCGCAATCAAAACGTTAAACCGATTCGAATTCGATCGATTCGATACGGTCGACGCTATAAATTTAATTATAATCTAAATATTTAATAATCGAATTTAAATTATTAATAACCGAATTTAAATTAACGGTTATTACCTCAAATACGTGCGGATGCTCGAAAAAATCGGAGTCGGAATCGCGAAATCGGATCAGAAATCGCGAAACCTAAAACCGCGCGCCTCTGGTGGATGAACTAGCAGGCACCTCATTTTTCATTTCTGCAAAATGAAATGAACGTTCCCCCTCACTTCTATTTATAGAGGAATTATATGGCTAATGTACCATCTAGTACTAGCTCAATCATGTACTTTAACTCTGATTTTAATTAGTCGTCCGTATTCCAAACGAAGACTAATTCCAAATTTCGTCAAATTTTACCCAAAAATCCAATAAAATATAAAACGAATAAAAACATAATTTTTATTCGCATCCGACTTATATTTTATTTTTTTAATAAATCTCCAAAGATTTATTAGGTCTAAATCAGTCCCGGTTAATTAAAATTACTATGTCTAAATTCCATAAAAATTTGATGGTAGCTTCGTCAAATTATTTCGCGAATATTAACATCAAAATTATTCGCTCGGGACTTATAAATTATTTTATTTTAATTTGGACTAAGGAATAATATTTAATTAGTTAATAATTGAAAACTAATTAAAGTAAAAGTTGAGGGATTAAAATGAACATTTTTCATTTCTATTCTTCACCCCACACCGCCTCTCCTTTCTTCTTATCCTTTATTTTATTTTATTTAATATATATATATATATATATATATATATATATCTTAACGTATATTCGTCAATAACTCGTCGAGCTTTCCGAGTTTCGACATTTTAATTTCGGGATTTTGTCCGAAATCTTAAACTCTCCATTTAGAGTGGTACATTGATATATTAATTATCAATATATCAATTTTTACGACGCTAAAGAGTATTCTCAAATTTATTACTTCCATTCACACTCGTTTATTAAAATTTAAATTTCCGATTTAAATTTTAAACTCATATTATTACGATATTCTTTTACGGATACGTATAAATTAAATTTACGTTTAAATTTAATTTACGTATTCCGAATTTATTAAATCATTTCCCGTGATTTAATTTAATAATCTTTAATAGTCAAACCTTACTATTATCCTTTTACTATTAAACTTAGTATTTCCGAATATTTTTCTTAATATTCGAAATCTCAAAATATTATTTTTAATATTTTGATTACTCTAATTTGACCTCATGGCATATTTAATTACTTAAAATTACGGGGTATTACAGTATTATTTCCAAAACATCTTTGGCTCTACCACTTTGTCGCACAAAGGGTGATCGGGTCATCTTGCCTTTAAGACATTACTCACAAGTTGAAATTGATGCGGAATCAAGATTTCTCAAGATTCCCATCGTATCCAACTTATTAAGTCTATCTTCCACAATATGTCCTAATCGTAAGTGCCATAATTATTTCGAGATTTGATCACTTATGGTATTTATTTTGGAAACATTATTTGTATTGTTAACATCTTCATTTATATAATAAAGACCGTTTTGTACATTAACCATAACCATTGATTTTATTATTATAGATAATTTTACAAACATCATTTGTAAATAGGAAATCATACCTTAATCTTGTCATACAAGAAACGGACATGATATTTCAATAAGCGTTTGGTAAGTACAAAGCATTGTTCAAATACAAAACATGTTTATACAACAAAATAGAAGATGATCATATAGCTTTAGCCGCAACGCTTGTGTTATTTCCAAGCTTCAAAATCACTTCGTCCTTGTCCAGCTTCCTCTCATTTGCTAGATCCTGT
This sequence comes from Mercurialis annua, assembly GCF_937616625.2. Classification (NCBI taxonomy): domain Eukaryota; kingdom Viridiplantae; phylum Streptophyta; class Magnoliopsida; order Malpighiales; family Euphorbiaceae; genus Mercurialis; species Mercurialis annua. The sequence goes on from NC_065572.1 coordinate 38,078,998, forward strand.
AAGGATGAACAAATGTGAGAACTAGCTCTGGTATCTAATACCCAAGCTTTGGACGAGCTATCGTTATTGGAATTGAAATAACAAAAAATTGACACACCCTCACCGAGATTTTCATTATTCTTGTTCTTGCCCTTAGATTCCAAATACTTGGGGAAATTTCGTTTCCAATGTCCCTTGCCTTCACAAAAGAAACACTTTCCTTTGTTTAGAGATTGAAGTCCATGATGAAGTCTAGACCTTCTAGCCGTTCGATAAATCGAATCATCATGTTCAAATGTTCTCCAACATCCTTTCTCTCGGAGTGCTTCGCCAGAAATAATTGCTTAGATATCTCATATCTAGCAAAACAAATTGATTTTCCATACAACTCTTGTAAGTGAAACAAGATTTCGTGAGCTCCCGGATATTTTTTGTGTTTCTTTTTCATCTCGTTATTCATAGATGCCAACATATAGCACTTGGCTTGTTCGTCGTCTAACTTCCACTTGCGCAATACCTTTATGTTCCTCGGGAGGTGCCTCAATCGGCAATGGTCCCGGAACATTTGTCTCAAGAACATATGCTATGTGTTCACTTGCAAGATCTATTTTGAGATTTCTTAACCAATAAACAAAGTTAGGACCCACTAAGCGATTACTGTCGAGAATGCTACTTAACGGATTCGATTTCATCTTATCAATTCAACCTATAGATAGCAAAGATCTCTAATTAGTATTATTGTCTTTATCAAAATGGCCTCCCACTATGTTTTTCGAATCCTACACTTCCAAAATAGGAAATGTAGATCTTTGTTGGAAAAGTATTCAATTGGGTGATTGAATTCTTGTAGTCATTGATCTTTCCCTCAGGTACACCTAATTTCCGTTATTGGGATCACAATGCACTACAAGTGAACAACAATTGTTCATTATATCTCATACGAGGTTTCAATCATTTTCAGCTCCTAATGTTTTCACTCTCAGATACCCATTGTCGTTATTGGGTTTTTGCAATAGTTAAGTTTAACCCATTGAATCAACTAAGATGTATCAATTTAAATAATACATGACTCAGGTACGCCTAATTACCGTTATTGCCGTGTACTATATTGATACACCCGTAACATATCATGCTTAACAATAAACTCAACAACGGCCTCTTGACGATATCATATCACCCCTATATATCCATAGACGAAAAGATGATAACTCAAAGTTTGTTAGTTTATTACTCCAATGGAGAGCGATTGATAAATCAATTTAATGATTAATTAATATAAACTTACTCTTTTATCTTTCAGGAAGATATCTTAGGGTTTTAACTTATTCCGGTTTACATTTTAGCATGCATCTCATACATATTAAAGCTGAAATGAATCATGCAATCACACATGTATGATCATGGACTTCCTAGGTCTCATTCTTTAGCCACAAAAGAATGAGCAAACTATTACTTGTTCCGCATGTTTTGTTGATGACAACATAATGCACAAGCGAGTCACGTATTGTTATAAATAATCACATTAGAAAAATTCCCACGATAAATTGGAGGGTCACGAGGGGACCACTTAAGTACCAATCTCCTAGACAGAATTTAATCAAAAATATTAAGGTCACAATAGCGTTTGCTCGTTTTTGAAAACAAGACCTAAGCCCTGGAATTATAAATTACATGCCTAATAATAATTTCTAAGTCCATGATTATTAATAGAAGAATTCAATCGTAAAGCTTTAATACTTGATGATACGGTGGCTCGGATACCACTACTGGTGCAGCGGTGCGCGAGGGTCCGGATCATATATTTCAATTCAAAATCGGAATTCCAACAATCCAGATCCAGAAATTGATCATATCAATAATAAATGGATCGTCGTATCATCTAGTAATTAAAGCACGCATCTCTAAATCGTAAGAAGAATACCTATGTCGATTCGGCAACGTTTCTTGTAGTCCCGATAGTACTGCGACCTCAAGCTCGTCCACACGAATATGCGTCCAATTGAATCCTCGCCTTGAAGTAATACGCAAGAGTTCCTCTTGCCGAGCAACCCTAAGCTCAAACTCTCGCCTCTATTACGTCTTTGCTCTAATGTATGTAAAAACTTTCTCCAACTTTTTTAAGATTTATGACTACTTGAACTCCTTCAAATATGCTCTCTTACGTGTGGTGTGTATAGAATGAGAAAAGGCAACCACTATTTATAGGCAAGAGTTTGTAGGAAATTCTGACACCTCATATGCTAGGTGTCACACAACAAGCAAAGGTGTTGCCACCATTCGACACCTCACATGCTAGGTGTCACACACCAAGCATAGGTGTTGCCACCATTTGACAAATCACATGCTAGGTGTCACACATCAAGCATAGGTGTTGCCACCTTCTGATACGTCGGATGCTAGGTGTCACATACAGAGACATACATGACATCATCACATGACATCATCGCATGACATCATCACATGACATCATAGTGACATCGTCACATGACATCATCACATTAACTTGGATAAAATATAATTAGGTGCCTACTAATTTATAACTCTTACAAATTTGTTCCTAATTTACACTTGTTTTTCATCTTAAATTAATTTCCGAGATATGCTAGTATCTATATGAAATCAATCTATCCTAAACTGAATCGGTTGCACACCTATTATGTGTGACTAACTAGGTTCACATCTATATGGCAACGAGAGTCATAAGAAACGCCTTTCTTATATTAAATAATTAAACCCCATTAATTATATATTCTCGCAGATCGTGAGTGACGTCTGGCAACATATCACGACCCCCAAATATATATGAATGTTTCGATGCATTCTTTATGAACCAATGTTTATAATTACCGTACACTCAAAATTCCCTTCATCTAAGATTCCGATCTCGACTAGTGTCACGGTTTAGTCAAACACTATTTGTCTTGTTCATATGACCTCATCTCAATTCTTATTCTTGATAAATATGACTTCCACTAGAAACAATTTTCAAAGCAAGTCATATTCACCTGCGCAGGTTTTATCATCCATCAAGAACAATTCGGGTAGCATAAAATCTTTTCTCCGTTCATCTGGAGTGATAAATCCTCTCTTGGTTAAACCCCTATCTCCGTATACTATTAACTAGAGCCAACACATCCCGCGACCCTAGCTTATGAAAGATCTAGGGATAAGGAGTATCAAACTCTAATCACCTATATACAAGATAGTGTCACCGCAAGTCAACAGACATATGTACAATTATGAACTAGATGACATTAAATTGACTTTGATGAAATACCATGTATAAGTCATCTAGCGTCAATAGTTCGACTCACTCAAACCCTTTGAGTGTCCTTATGTTTATTATGAGCCCCATCAAGTAGTATGAGACTCACTGCTTCCTATAATTAGTAACTCTTTACTAATCAGGAGAATAAACAGAGGTGGCGATCTTTTCGTGATAACGCGATGCCCTTATTCGTAGGACCCTATCGATCATGAACGTTTATTTAGATCACTTGTATAATAGAATCTATCACTCATATTCTTAACACCTTAAGAATATATTTTCTATCACAATGTGATAAGGACAATATGCAATAAATAAACGCTTAGTTGATAAGACACTTAGTTCAAATAAAACATATTAATCATTGCCATTGGGATTTGTTTATACAAGTATACAGAAAAAATAGCCCTGGGGCACATACTACTAACAACAAATCCAAATATTTCAAATTTTTAGCGATTTAAGCCAAACGTTTACAAACGTTACGAAATAAAAAAGTTATGAAATAAATCCAAACGTTTGACATTTTTAGCGATATAAGCCAAACGTTTAAAAACGTTACGAAACAAAAAACGTTACGAAAAAATCCAAATGTTTCCCCCTTTTTGCGATAAAAGCCAAATTTTTAAAACGTCACAAAAAAAATCCAAACGTTTAAAACGTCACGAGACAAATCCAAACGTTTTACCTTTTTAGCAATTGAACCAAAACATTTACAAACGTTCCAAAACAAATCCAAACATTGTACCTTTTTAGCGATTTAAGCCAAACGTTTACAAACTGTACAAAACAAATCCAAACTTTTTAAACGTTATGAAACAAATCAAAACGTTTCAACTTTTTAGCGAATTAAGCGAAACGTTTACAAACGTTACGAAACAAACCAAGACGTTTCCCATTTTTAGCGATTTAAGCCAAACGTTTACAAACGTTACAAAATAAATCCAAACGTTTCCCCTTTCTAACGATTGTAGCCAAACGTTAACAAACGTTACGAAACAAAACCAAACGTTTCACCATTTTAGCGATTAAAGCCAAACGTTTATAAACGTTACAAGATCAATTAAAACGTTTAAAACGTTCATAACAAATCTAAACGTTTTCCCTTTTTAGCGATTGATGCCAAACGTTTACAAATGTTACAAAACAAATCTAAACATTTCACCATTTTAGCAATTTAAGCCAAACGTTTACAAACGTTACGAAATAAATCCAAACATTTCCCCTTTTAGCTATTAAAGACAAACGTTTACAAATGTTACGAAAAAAAACATAACGTTTCACCTTTTTAGAAATTTAAGCCAAACGTTTACAAACCTTACGAAACAAATCCAAACGTTTCAACATTTTAGCGATTTTAGCAAAACGTTTACAAACATTACGAAACAAATCCAAATGTTTCACCTTTTTAGCGATTTAAGCCAAATATTTAAAACGTTACAAAGCCAATCCAAACGTTTACAAACGTTACGAAACAAAACCAAACATTTCACCTTTTTAGCGATTTAAGCAAAACATTTAAAATGTTACGAAATAAATCCAAACGTTTCACCTTTTTAGCGATTTAAGCCAATCGTTTATAAACGTTATAAACAAATCCAAACGTTTTACTTTTTTAGCGATTTAAGACAAACATTTAAAACGTTACGAAACCAATCCAAATTTTTTTAACGTTATGAAACAAATCCAAACTTATAAAACGTTAGGAAACAAATCCAAACGTTTCACCTTTTTAGCGATTGAAGCTAAACGTTTATAAACATTACAAAAGAAATCCAAGAGTTTCACCTTTTTTGCTATTTAAAACAAACGTTTACAAACGTTACGAAACAAATCCAAACGTTTAAAACGTTACGAAACAAATCCAAACGTTTCACTTTTTTAGCGATTTAAGCCAAACGTTTACAAACGTTACGAAACAAATCCAAACGTTTCCTATTTTAATCAATTTTAGCCAAACGTTTACAAATGTTACGAAACAAATCCAAACGTTTCACCTTTTGAACGATTGAAGCCAAATGTTTACAAAGGTTACGAAACAAAATTAAATGTTTCCCCTTTTTAGCGATTTAAGCCAAACGTTTACAAACGTTACAAGACCAATCCAAACGTTTAAAACATTCATAACAAATCCAAAACGTTTCCCCTTTTTAGCGATTGAAGCCAAACATTTACAACGTTACAAAACAAATCCAAACGTTTCACTTGTTTCGCGATTTAATCCAAACATTTTACAAATGTTACGAAACAAATCAGAACATTTCCCGTTTTTAGCAACTTAAGCCAACTGTTTAAAAACGTTACGAAACAAATCCAAACATTTCACCTTTTTAGCGATTGAAGTCAAACTTTTACAAACATTTCGAAACAAAACCAAACGTTTCACCTTTTTTGTGAATTAAGCCAAACGTTTACAAACGTTACGAAAAAAATCCAAACGTTTCACCTTTTTAGCTATTTAAGCCAAACGTTTAAAATGTTACTAAACCAATCCAAACGTTTACAAACGTTACGAAACAAAAACCAACGTTTCACCTTTTTAGCGATTTAAGCCTAACGTTTAAAACGTTACAAAACAAATCCAAACGTTTCACCTTTTTAGCGATTTAAACTAAATGTTTACACACGTTATGAAACAAATCCAAACATTTTACCTTTTCAGCAATTTAAGCCAAATATTTAAAACGTAACGAAGCCAATCCAAACGTTTATAACGTTACGAAACAAATTAAAACATTTAAAACGTTGGGAAACAAATCCAAATGTTTCACCTTTTTATATGTTTAAGCCAAATGTTTAAAATGTTACGAAACCAATCCAAATGTTGAAAACGTTACGAAACAAATCCAAACGTTTCACCTTTTAAGCGATTTAAGCAAAACGTTTACAAACATTACAAAATAAATCCAAACGTTTCACCTTTCTAGCGATTTAAGCCAAACATTTACAGACGATATGAAACAAATTCAAACGTTTAAAACGTTACGAAACAAATGCAAACGTTTCACCTTTTTAGCGATTTAAGCCAAACATTTATAAACGTTACAAAACAAATCCAAACGTTTACCATTTTAGCTATTTAAGCCAAATATTTACAAACATTACTAAACAAATACCGACGTTTCCCCTTTTTAACGATTGAAGCCAAACGTTTATGAACGCTACGAAACAGAACCAAACGTTTCACCTTTTTAGCGATTTAAGCCAAACGTTTACAAACGTCACAAAACCAATCGAAACGTTTAAAACGTTCATAACAAATCCAAACGTTTCCTTTTTTTAGCGATTGAAGCCAAACGTTTACAAACGTTACAAAACAAATCCAAACGTTTCACCTTTTTAGCGATTTAAGCCGTACATTATTAAACGTTACGAAACAAATCCAAATGTTTCCCGTTTTTAGCAATTTAAGCCAAACGTTGCGAAATAATCCAAATGTTTCACCTTTTCAGCGATTGAAGCCAAACGTTTACAAAGGTTACGAAAGAAAACCAAATGTTTCACTTTTTTAGCGATTTAAGCCAAACATTTACAAACGTTACGAAACAAATCCAAACGTTTCACCTTTTTAGCGATTTAAGCCAAACGATTATAAACTGTGCAAAACAAATCCAAACTTTTTAAACATTATGAAACAAATCAAAACGTTTCACCTTTTTAGCGAATTAAGCGAAACGTTTACAAACGTTACGAAACAAATCAAAACGTTTCCCATTTTTAGTGATTTAAGCAAAACGTTTACAAACGTTACAAAATAAATCCAAACGTTTCACCTTTTTAACGATTGTAGCCAAACGTTTACAAACGTTACGAAACAAAACCAAACATTTCACCATTTTAGCGATTAAAGCCAAACGTTTATAAACGTTACAAGATCAATTGAAACGTTTAAAACGTTCATAACAAATCTAAACGTTTTCCCTTTTTAGCGATAGATGCCAAACGTTTACAAACGTTACAAAACAAATCTAAACGTTTCCCCATTTTGGCAATTTAAGCCAAACGTTTACAAACGTTACGAAACAAATCCAAATATTTCCCCTTTTTTGTAATTTAGGCCAAACGTTTACAAATGTTACGAAAAAAATCCAAACGTTTCACAATTTTAGCGATTGAAGGCAAACGTTTACGAATGTTACGAAACAAAACATAACGTTTCACCTTTTCAGAAATTTAAGCCAAACATTTACAAACCATACGAAACAAATCCAAATGTTTCACCTTTTTAGCGATTGAAGCCAAATATTTAAAACGTTACGAAACCAATCCAAACGTTACGAAACAAAATGAAACATTTCACCTTTTTAGCGATTCAAGCAAAACATTTAAAATGTTACGAAATAAATCCAGACGTTTCACCTTTTTAGTGATTTAAGCCAATCGTTTATAAACGTTATAATCAAATCCAAACGTTTTACCTTTTTAGCGATTTAAGACAAACATATAAAACGTTACGAAACCAATCCAAATGTTTGTAACGTTAAGAAACAAAACCAAACGTATAAAACGTTAGGAAACAAATCCAAATGTTTCACCTTTTTAGCGATTGAAGCTAAACGTTTATAAACATTACAAAAGAAATCCAAGAGTTTCACCGTTTTTGCTATTTAAGCCAAACGTTTACAAACGTTACGAAACAAATACAAACGTTGAAAACGTTACGAAACAAATCCAAATGTTTCACTTTTTTGGCGATTTAAACCAAACGTTTACAAAGGTTACGAAACAAATTGAAACGTTTCCTATTTTTATCAATTTTTGCCAAACGTTTACAAACATTACGAAACAAATCCAAACGTTTCACCTTTTGAACGATTGAAGTCAAATGTTTACAAAAGTTACGAAACAAAACCAAACGTTTCCCCTTTTTAGCGATTTAAGCCAAACGTTTACAAACGTTACAAGACCAATCCAAAACGTTTCACTTGTTTAGCGATTTAAACTAAACGTTTTACAAACGTTACGAAACAAATCAGAACGTTTCCCGTTTTTAGCGATTGAAGTCAAACTTTTACAAACGTTACGAAACAAAACCAAACGTTTCACCTTTTTAGCGAATTAAGCCAAATGTTTACAAACGTTACGAAACAAATCCAAACGTTTCATCTTTTTAGCTATTTAAGCCAAACGGTTAAAATGTTACTAAACCAATCCAAACATTTTACAAACGTTACGAAATAAATCAAAACGTTTCCCATTTTTAGCGATTTAAGCCAAACGTTTACAAACGTTACAAAATAAATCCAAACGTTTCACCTTTTTAACGATTGTAGCCAAACGTTTACAAACGTTACAAAATAAATCCAAACGTTTCACCTTTTTAACGGTTGTAGCCAAACGTTTACAAACGTTACAAAACAAAACCAAACGTTTCACCATTTTAGCGATTAAAGCCAAACGTTTATAAACGTTACAAGATCAATTGAAACGTTTAAAACGTTCATAACAAATCCAAACGTTTTCCCTTTTTAGCGATTGAAGCCAAACGTTTACAAACGTTACAAAACAAATCTAAACGTTTCCCCATTTTAGCAATTTAAGCCAAACGTTTACAAACGTTACGAAACAAATCCAAACATTTCCCCTTTTTTGTAATTTAGGCCAAACGTTTACAAACGTCACGAAAAAAATCCAAACGTTTCAAAATTTTAGCGATTGAAGGCAAACGTTTACAAATGTTACGAAACAAAACATAACGTTTCACCTTTTTAGAAATTTAAGCCAAACGTTTACAAACCATACGAAACAAATCCAAACGTTTCACCTTTTTAGCGATTTTAACCAAACGTTTACAAACATTACGAAACAAATCCAAACGTTTCACCTTTTTAGCGATTTAAGCCAAATATTTAAAACGTTACGAAACCAATCCAAACGTTTACAAACGTTATGAAACAAAACCAAACATTTCACCTTTTTCGCGATTTAAGCAAAACATTTAAAATGTTACGAAATAAATCCAGACGTTTCACCTTTTTAGCGATTTAAGCCAATCGATTATAAACGTTATAAACAAATCCAAACGTTTTACCTTTTTAGCGATTTAAGACAAACATTTAAAATGTTACGAAACCAATCCAAATGTTTGTAATGTTAAGAAATAAATCCAAATGTATAAAACGTTATGAAAAAAAATCCAAACGTTTCACCTTTTTAGCGATTGAAGCTAAACGTTTATAAACATTACAAAAGAAATCCAAGAGTTTCACCTTTTTTTCTATTTAAGCCAAACGTTTACAAACGTTACGAAACAAATCAAAACGTTTAAAACGTTATGAAACAAATCCAAACGTTTCACTTTTTTAGCGATATAAGCCAAACGTTTACAAACGTTACGAAACAAATCAAAACGTTTCCTATTTTTATCGATTTTAGCCAAACGTATACAAACGTTACGAAATAAATCCAAACGTTACACCTTTTGAACGATTGAAGCCAAATGTTTACAAAGGTTACGAAACAAAACCAAACGTTTCCCCTTTTATCGATTTAAGCCAAACATTTACAAACGTTACAAGACCAATCCAAACGTTTAAAACGTTCATAAAAAATCCAAAACGTTTCCCCTTTTTAGCGATTGAAGCCAAAAGTTTACAACGTTACAAAACAAATCCAAACGTTTCACTTGTTTAGCGATTTAAACCAAACGTCTTACAAACGTTACGAAACAAATCAGAACGTTTCCCGTTTTTAGCAATTTAAGCCAACTGTTTACAAACGTTACGAAACAAATCCAAACATTTCACCTTTTTAGCGATTGAAGTCAAACTTTTACAAACGTTACGAAACAAAACCAAACGTTTCACCTTTGAGAAAAATTTCTGTATATATGCACAAATCGGTCGATAATATCAGAATCCGCCGATTAAGCCAAACGTTTACAAACGTTACGAAACAAATCCAAACGTTTCACCTTTTTAGCTATTTAAGCCAAACGTTTAAAATGTTACTAAACCAATCTAAACATTTACAAACGTTACGAAACAAAAACAAATGTTTCACCTTTTTAGCGATTTAAGCCTAACGTTTAAAACGTTACAAAACAAATCCAAACGTTTCACCTTTTTAGCGATTTAAGCCAAATATTTACACACGTTATGAAACAAATCCAAACGTTTTACCTTTTCAGCAATTTAAGCAAAATATTTAAAACGTTACGAAGCCAATCGAAACGTTTATAACGTTACGAAACAAATCCAAACATTTAAAACGTTGGGAAACAAATCCAAATGTTTTACATTTTTATATATTTAAGCCAAATGTTTAAAATGTTACGAAACCAATCCAAATGTTTAAAACATTACGAAACAAATCCAAACGTTTCACCTTTTTAGCGATTTAAGCAAAACGTTTACAAACGTTACAAAACAAATCCAAAAGTTTCACCTTTCTAGCGATTTAAGCCAAATATTTACAGACGATATGAAACAAATCCAAACGTTTAAACGTTACGAAACAAATTCAAACGTTTCACCTTTTTAGCGATTTAATCCAAACGTTTATAAATGTTACAAAACAAATCCAAACGTTTCCCATCCCATTTTTAGCTATTTAAGCCAAATGTTTACAAACGTTACGAAACAAATCCCAATGTTTCCCCTCTTTAACGATTGAAGCCAAACGTTTACGAACGCTACGAAACAGAACCAAACGTTTCGCCTTTTTAGCGATTTAAGCCAAACGTTTACAAATTTCACAAAACCAATCGAAACGTTTAAAACGTTCATAACAAATCCAAACGTTTCCTTTTTTTAGAGATTGAAGCCAAACGTTTACAAACGTTACAAAACAAATCAAACGTTTCACCTTTTTAGCGATTTAAGCAGAACATTATAAAACGTTACGAAACAAATCCAAATGTTTCCCCTTTTTAGCAATTTAAGACAAACGTTTACAAACGTTACGAAATAAATCCAAAAGTTTCACCTTTTCAGCGATTTAAGCCAAACATTTACAAACATTAGGAAACAAATCCAAACGTTTCACCTTTTTAGCGATTTAAGCCAAACGGTTAAAACGTTACGAAACTAATCCAAAAGTTAACAAACGTTATGAAACAAAACCAAACGTTTCACCTTTTTAGCGATTTAAACCAAACGTATAAAACGTTACGAAACAAATCCAAACATTTCACCTTTTTAGCGATTTAAGCCAAAACTTTACAAATGTTACGAACGAAATCCAAACGTTTTACCTTTTTAGCGATTTAAGCCAAACATTTAAAACGTTACGAAACCAATCCAAACATTTATAACGTTAAGAAATAAATCCAAACGGTTAAAACGTTAGAAAACAAATCCAAACGTTTCACATTTTTAGCGACTTAAGCCAAACATTTATAAACGTTAGGAAACAAATCCAAACGTTTCACATTTTTAGCGATTTAAGCCAAAAGTTTACAAATGTTACGAAAGAAATCCAAATGTTTTACCTTTTTAGCGATTTATGCCAAACATTTAAAACGTTACGAAACCAATCGAAACGATTATAATGTTAAGAAACAAATCCAAACGGTTAAAATGGTAGATAACAAATCCAAATGTGTCACCTTTTTAATGATTTAAGCGAAACAGTTACAAACGTTACGAAACAAATCCAAATGTTTCACCTTTTTAGCGATTTAAGCCAAAACGTTTATAAACGTTATGAAACAAATCCAAACGTTTTACCTTTTTAGCAATTTAAGACAAACATTTAAAACGTTACGAAACCAATCCAAATGTTTATAACGTTATAAAAGAAATCCAAACGTTTAAAACGTTAGGAAACAAATCCAAATGTTTCACCTTTTTAGCCATGGAAGCTAAACGTTTACAAACGTTACAAAAGAAATCCAAGAGTTTCACCTTTTTAGCTATTTAAGACAAACATTTACAAACGTTACGAATCAAATCCAAACGTTTAAAACGTTATAAAACAAATCCAAACGTTTCACCTTCTTAGAGATTTAAGCCAAACGTTTACAGACGTTACGAAACAAATCCAAACGTTTCACATTTTTAGCGATTTTAGCCAAACGTTTACAAACGTTACGAAACAAATCCAAACGTTTCATCTTTTTCACGATTGAAACCAAATGTTTACAAAGTTCACGAAATAAAACCAAACGTTTCACGCTTTTAGCGATTTAAGCCAAACGTTTACAAACGTTACAAGACTAATCCAAACGTTGAAAACATTCATAACAAATCCAAAACGTTTCCCCTTTTTAGCGATTGAAGCCAAATGTTTACAAACGTTACAAAACAAAACCAAACGTTTCACCTTTTTAGCGATTTAAGCCAAACGTTTTACAAACATTACGAAACAAATCCAAACGTTACCAATTTTTAGCAATTTAAGCCAACCGTTTACAAACGTTACGAAACAAATCCAAACGTTTCACCTTTTCAGCGATTGAAGCCAAACTTTTACAAACGTTACGAAAAAAAACCAAACGTTTCACCTTTTTAGCTATTTAAGCCAAACTTTTAAAACGGTGCTAAACCAATCCAAACATTTACAAACATTACGAAACCAAACCAAACGTATCACCTTTTTAGCGATTTAAGCCAAACGTTTAAAACCTTACAAAACAAATCCAAACGATTCACCTTTTTAGCTATTTAAGCCAAATGTTTACACACTTTATGAAACAAATCGAAACGTTTTACCTTTTCAGCGATTTAAGACAAATATTTAAAAGTTACGAAGCCAATCCAAACATTTATAATGTTACAAAACAAATCCAAACGTTTGAAACGTTGGAAACAAATCCAAATGTTTCACCTTTTTATCAATTAAAGACAAATGTTTAAAACTTAACGAAACCAATCCAAATGTTTAAAACGTTACGAAACAAATCCAAACGTTTCACCTTTTAAGCGATTTAAGCAAAACGTTGACAAACGTTACAAAACAAATCCAAACGTTTCACCTTTTTAGCGATTTAAGCCAAACGTTTACAAACGATAAGAAACAAATCCAAACGTTCAAAACGTTACGAAACAAATGCAAACATTTCACCTTTTAGTGATTTAAGCCAAACGTTTACAAACGTTACAAAACAAATCTAAAAATTTCCCATTTTTAGCTATTTAAGCCAAACGTTTACAAACATTACGAAACAAATCCAAACGTTTCCGATTTTTAACGATTAAAGACAAATATTTACGAACATTACGAAACAAAACCAAACGTTTCACCTTTTTAGCGATTTAAGCCAAACGTTTACAAACGTTACAAAACCAATCGAAACGTTTAAAACGTTCATAACAAATCCAGACGTTTCCCCTTTTTAGCGATTGAAGCCAAATGTTAACAAACGTTTCAAAACAAATCCAATTGTTACACCTTTTCAGCGATTGAAGCCAAACGTTTACAAAGGTTACGAAAGAAAATCAAACATGTCACCTTTTTAGCGATTTAAGCCAAACATTTACAAACGTTACGAAACAAATCCAAACGTTTCACCTTTTTAGCAATTTAAGCCAAACGATTAAAACGTTACGAAACCAATCCAAACGTTAACAAACGTTATGAAACAAAACCAAACGTTTCACCTTTTTAGTGATTTAAGCCAAATGTATAAAACGTTACGAAACAAATCCAAAAATTTCACCTTTTTAGCGATTTGTGCCAAACGTTTAAAACGTTACGAAACCAATTCAATCATTTATAACGTTAAGAAACAAATCCAAAAGGTTAAAACGTTAGAAAACAAATCCAAACGTTTCACCTTTTTAGCGATTTAAGCCAAACATTTACAAACGTTACGAAACAAATGCAAACGTTTCACATTTTTAGCGATTTAAGCCAAACGTTTACAAGCGTTACAAAAAAAATCCAAACGTTTCCCCTTTTTAGCAAAACAACACCAAACGTTTTCCCTTTTTAGCAATTTAACCCAAACGTTTACAAACGTTACGAAACAAAACCAAACATTTCGCCTTTTTAGCAATTTAAGCCAAATGTTTACAGACGTTACAAAACAAAACCAAACGTTTCACCTTTTTAGCGATTTAAGCCAAACGTTTACAAATGTATCGAAACCAATGGCTAAAGAGGTGAGACGTTTGGATTTTTTTCATAACGTTTGTCTTAAATTGCTAAAAATGTGAAATGTTTGGATTCGTTTCGTAACGATTTAAACGTTTGTCTTAAATTGCTAGAAAGGTGAAACGTTAGAATTTGTTTCGTAACTCTATAAACGTTTGGATTAAATCATTAAAAAGGTGAAACGTTTGGATTTGTTTCGTAGCGTTTTTAAACGTTTGGATTGGTTTGGTAACGTATTAAATGTTTGGCTTAAATCGCTAAAAAGATGAAACGTATGGATTTCTTTTGTAACGTTTTAAACGTTTGGATTGGTTTCGTAATGTTTTAAACATTTGGATTTGTTTTGTAACGTTTGTAAACATTTGGCTTAAATTGCTAAAAAGGTGAAATATTTGGATTTGTTTTTATCGATTGTAAGCATTTAGCATAAATCGCTAAAAAGGTGTAAAATATGTTTGTAAACGTTTTGATTGGTTTCATAACGTTTTAAACATTTGTCTTCAATCGCTAAAAAGGTAATACGTTTGGATTTATTTCGTAACATTTGGAAACGTTTGGCTTAAATCGCTAAAAAGGTAAAACGTGTGGTTTTGTTTTGTAACGTTTGAAACGTTTGGATTTGTTTCGTAATGTTTTAAACGTTTGGTTTAAATCGCTAAAAAGGTGAAACGTTTGGTTTTGTTTTGTAACATTTGTAAACGTTTGACTTAAATTGGTAAAAAGGTGAAAAGTTTGGATTTGTTTCGTAACATTTTAAACGTTTGGATTGGTTTCGCAACGTTTTAAATGTTTGGCTTAAATCGCTTAAAATGTGAAACATTTAGATTTGTTTCGTAATGTTTGGATTGGTTTTGTAACATTTTAAATGTCTGGCTTATATCGCTAAAAAGGTGAAACGTTTGGATTTGTTTCGTAATGTTTTAAACATTTGGATTGGTTTCGTAACGTTTTAAATGTTTGGATTTGTTTCATAATGTTTTAAATGTTTAGTTTTTTTTATATCGTTTGTAAACATTTGGCTTAAATCGTTAAAAAGGTGAAACGTTTGGTTTTGTTTCGTAAAGTTTGTAAACGTTTGGATTTGTTTCATAATGTTTGTAAACGTGTGGCTAAAATTGCTAAAAAGGTGAAATGTTTTGTTTTGTTTCATAACGTAACCTTTGTAAACGTTTTGCTAAAATTGCTAATAATGTGAAACGTTTGGATTTGTTTCGTAATGTTTTAAACTTTTGGATTGGTGTCGTAATGTTTTAAACGTTTGACTTAAATCGTTAAAAATGTGAAACGTTTGGCTTAAATCGCTAAAAATGTGAAACGTTTGGATTTGTTTCGTAACGTTTGTAAACGTTTGGTTTAAATCGCTAAAAAGGTGAAACGTTTGAATTTGTTTCGTAATGCTTTAAACGTTTGGATTGGTTTCGTAACTTTTTAAACGTTTGGCTTAAATAGCTAAAAAAGTGAAACTTTAGGATTTGTTTTGTAACGTTTTAAACGGTTGAATTTGTTTTGCAACGTTTTAAACGTTTGGATTGGTTTCGTAACGTTTTAAATGTTTGGCTTAAATCGCTAAAAAGGAGAAACGTCTTGTTTTGTTTCGTAACGTTTGTAAACCTTTGGCTTAAATCGCTAAAAAGATGAAACGTTTGGTTTTGTTTCGTAACGTTTGTAAACTTTGGCTTCATTCCCTAAAAAGGTGAAAGGTTTGGATTTGTTTCGTAACGTTTGTAAACGTTTGGCTTAAATCGCTAAAAAGGTGAAACGTTTGGATTTGTTTCGTAACGTTTGTAAACAGCTAAAAAGGTGAAACGTCGAACGTTTAAAATGTTACGAAAAAAATCCTAATGTTTTACCTTTTTAGCGATTTAAGCCAAACGTTTAGAAATGTTGCAAAACCAATCAAAACATTTACAATGTTACGAAACCAATCCAAACGTTTCACCTTTGTAGCAATTTAAGCCAAACGTTTTAGCAATTTAAGCCAAAAGTTTACAAACGTTAAGAAACAATACCAAACGTTTCACCTTTTTAGCGATTTAATCCAAACGTTTGGATTGGTTTCGTAACGTTTTAAATGTTTGGCTTAAATCGCTAAACAGGTGAAACGCTTGGATTTGTTTCGTAACGTTTTAAACGTTTGGATTTGTTTTGTAACGTTTGTAAACTTTTGGCCTAAATTTCTAAAAAGATGAAACGTTTGGTTTAGTTTCTTAATGTTTGGGTTAAATCGCTAAAAAGGTGAAACGTTTGGATTTGTTTGGTAACGTTTGTAAACGTTTGTCTAATATCGCTAAAAAGGTGAAACATTTGGATTTGTTTCGTAATGTTTGTGAATATTTGGCTTAAATCGCTAAAAAGGTGAAACGTTTGGGTTTCTTTCGTAACGTTTGTAAATGTTTGGCATAAATCGTTAAAAAGGTGTAACAACCCGTATTTTTCCGACTAGTTCCATAAAGCCTAAAATGTACTTTGGGGTTCGTTTGAGTTGTTCGACCACTTAGCCTTTGTAAACGTTCGATTTAAATCGCCAAAAATGTGAAACATTTGGATTTGTTTCGTAACGTTTTGTACGTTTGGCTTAAATCACTAAAATGGGGAAACGTTTGGATTTTTTTCGTAACGCTTGGATTTGTTTCGTAACGTTTTAAACGTTTGGCTTAAATCGCTCGGTTTATAAACGTTTACAAAACAAATCCAAACGTTTAGCGATTGAAGCCAAACGTTTACAAACGTTACGAAAAATATCCAAGCGTGTCACCTTTTTAGCGATTTAAGTCAAACGTTTACAAACGTTACGAAACAAAATCAAACCTTCCACGTTAGTGTTTTTCGTGTTTGGTGTATAGATTTGCCAAAAGTGTAAAGTTGGTTACTAACATTGCCAAGTTTCAAAGATTATGTTGTAATTTCAAATTAGGGTAAAGTTCGTGTATAAATTTACAATTAACCCTTTAATTAAACATTTATACCAAATGTTTAAAAAGGCGAAACGTTTGGGTTTGTTTCGTAACGTTTGTAAACGTTTGGCTTAAATCACTAAAATGGTGAAACATTTGGTTTTGTTTCGTAACATTTGTAAATATTTGGCTTAAATCACTAAAAAGGTGAAACATTTGGATTGGTTTCTTAACGCTTTTAAAGTTGTAAACGTTTCATATTTATAGCCATTTAGGCCAAACGTTTACAAATGTCACGAAATAAATTTAAACGTTTCACCTTTTCAGCGATATAAGCCGAACGTTTACAAATGTTGCGAAAACAAATTACGAAACAAATCCAAACGTTTCACCTTTTTAGCGATTTAAGCCATGTTTACAAACGTTACGAAACAAATCAAAACGTTTCGCATAAATCGCTAAAAAGGTGAAACGTTTGGATTTGTTTCGTAACATTTGTAAACGTTTGACTTAAATCACTAAAAAGATGAAACGTTTGTTTTTATTTCATAACGTTTGTAAACGTTCGCTTAATTTGCTAAAAGGGGGAAATGTTTGAATTTATTTTGTAACGTTTGTAAATGTTTGGCTTAAATCGCTAAAAAGGGGAAACATTTGGATTTGTTCCATAACGTCTGTAAACGTTTAGCTTAAATTGCTAAAATGGGGAAACATTTGGCTTTGTTTCGTAATATTTGTAAACGTTTGGTTTAAATAGCTAAAAAGGTGAAACGTTTTGATTTATTTCATAACGTTTGTAAACGTTTTGCTTAAATAGCTAAAAAGGTGAAACGTTGGGATTTGTTTCGTAATGTTTGTAAACGTTTGGATTAAATTGCTAAAAAGGGGAAACGCTTGGATTTGTTTCGTAACGTTTGTAAACATTTGGCTTAATTCGCTAAAAAGGTGAAACGTTTGGCTTTGTTTCGTAACGTTTGTAAACGTTCGGCTTATATCGCGTAACATGTGTAACGTTTGGTTTTATTTCCTAACCTTTGTAAATGTTTGGCTTAAATCGCTAAACAGGTGAAACATTTGGATTTTTTTCATCACGTTTATAAACGTTTCGTTTAAATTGCTAAAAAGGTGAAACACTTGGATTTGTTTCGTAGCGTTTCTTAACGTTTGGCTTCGGTTTGTAACGTTTGTAAACGTTTGGGTTAAATTGATGAAAAGGTGAAACGTTTGGTTTTGATTCGTAATGTTTTAAACGTTTGGATTTTTTTCGTAACGTTTGTAAACATTTGGCTTAAATCGCTAAAGGCGAAATGTTTGGTTTTGTTTCATAGCCTTTGTAAACGTTCGTCTTAAATCGCTAAAAAGGTGACACGTTTGGATTTGTTTCATAACGTTTGTAAACGTTTGGCTTACATTGCTAAAAAGATGAAACATTTGGATTTGTTTTGTAACGTTTGTAAACGTTTGGCTTGATTTGCTAAAAAGGTGAAACGCTTGGATTTGTTTCGTAACGTTTGGCTTAAATCGCTAAAAAGGGGAAACGTTTGGATTTTTTTTCGTAATGTTTGTAAACGTTTGGATTAAATTGCTAAAAATGTGAAACATTTGGATTTTGTTTCGTAACGTTTGTAAACATTTGGCATAATATCGATAAAAAAGGGAAACGCTTGGATTTGTTTTGTAACGTTTGTAAACGTTAGGCTTAAATCGCAAAAAAGGTGAAACGTTTGGATTTGTTTGTAACGTTTGTAAAATTTGGCTTAAATCGCTAAAATGGGTAAACAATTGGATTTATTTCGTAACGTTTGTAAATGTTTGGCTTAAATCGCTAAAAATATGAAACGTTTGGATTTGTTTTGGTAACGTTTGTAAACGTTCATCTTAAATTGCTAAAAAGGTGAAACGCTTGGATTTCTCTCGTAACGTTTCTAAACGTTTGGCTTAAATCGCTAAAAAGATGAAATGTTTGGATTTGTTTCGTAATGTTTGTAAATGTTTGGTTTAAATCGCTAAAAAAAGTGAAACGTTTGGATTTGTTTCGTAACGCTTATAAACGATTGGCTTAAATCGCTAAAAAAGTGAAAATTTTCGTTTTGTTTCGTAACGTTTTAAACAAGTGGATTTGTTTTGAAACGTTTCTTAACGTTCGGCTTAAATTGTTATAAAGGTGAAATACTTGGATTTGTTTCGTAACGTTTCTAAATGTTTGGCTTAAATCGCATAAAAGGTGAAGCGTTTGGATTTGTTTCGTAACGTTTGTAAACGTTTGGCCTAAATCTCTAAAAGGGTGAACCGTTTGGATTTGTTTCGTAACATTTATAAATGTTTGGATTAAATCGCTAAAAATGTGAAACATTTGGATTTTTTTTGTAACGTTTGTAAACGTTTGACTTAAATCACTAAAAAGGGGAAACCTTTGAATTTGTTTCGTAATGTTTGTAAACGTTTGGCTTATATCGCTAAAATGGGGAAACGTTTGGATTTGTTTCGTATCGTTTGTAAACGTTTGGCTTAAATCGCTAAAAAGGTGAAACGTTTGGATTTGTTTCGTAACGTTTCTAAACGTTTGGCTTAAATCGCTAAAAAGGTGAAACATTTTGATTTATTTAGTAACGTTTGTAAAAGTTTGGATTTGTTTCTTCATATTTTTAAACGTTTGGATTAAATCGCTAAAAATGTGAAACATTTATATTTCTTTCGTAACATTTAAGCCCCAAAAAAGGGGAAACGTTTGGATTTGTTGCTTAACGTTTGTAAACGTTTGGCTTAAATCGCTAAAAAGATGAAACGTTTGGATTTTTTTGTAACGTTTTAAACATTTTGATTTGTTTCAGAACGTTTGTAAACGTTCGGCTTAAATTGGTAAAAAGGTGAATCTCTTGAATTTGTTTCATAACGTTTCTAAACGTTTGGCTTAAATCGCCAAAAAGGTTAAACTTTTGGATTTGTTTTGTAATGTTTGTAAAAGTTTGGCTTAAATTGCTAAAAAGGTGAAATGTTTGGATTTGTTTCGTAACGTTTATAAACGTTTGGCTTAAATCGCTAATTTATTTCATAACATTTGTAAACGTTTGGCTTAAATACCTAAAAAGGTGAAAACTTTGGATTTGTATCGTTACCTTTGTAAATCGCTAAAAAGGTGAATTTTTTGGCTTAAATCGCTAAAAAGGTGAATTTTTTGGTTTTGTTTCGTAACGTTTGTAAACGTTTTGTTTTGTTTTTCAACGTTTGTAAACGTTTGGCTTTAATTGCTAAAAATGCGAAATGTTTGGATTTGTTTCGTAACGTTTGTAAATGTTTGGCTTAAATCGCTAAAATGGGGAAACGTTTGGATTTATTTTGTAACGTTTCTAAACATTTGGCTTAAATCGATAAAAAGGTGAAACGTTTGGTTTTGTTTCATAATGTTTGTAAACGTTTGGCTTAAATCCCTAAAAAGGTGAAACCTTTGGATTTGTTTCGTAAGCTTTGTAAACGCGTGGCTTAAATTGCTAAATAGGTGAAACATTCAGATTTGTTTCGTAAACGTTTGGCTTAAATTGCTAAATAGGCTTAAATTGCTAAATAGGTGAAACATTCAGATTTTATACCCACAGGGATTGGTTTTGAGCATAGCTGACAATGTGGTCGTAGTAAACTGGTCGTATTTATCTTTCGTTTTATACGAGGTTATAGTCAATTGATTGAATAATTTTGAGAATTTGAGTTCGATTTGGTTATACAAGATAGTTGATTCAGAATCGGGAATCTCGGTTAATAGGTTTCGAAAACCATGATTGGTTAATCGATTTTATTAATTAACGGTATTATTGTAATGTTTGTATATCGTTTTGAGCATGGTTGAACACTTGTTGTAAGAGACAAAATTTTTGAGTTGTCTGATGCAGTCAATGTTCAGTGTAGTCGTGGCATTATGTTTCTGAGTGATTGAGAGAATAATTTTGATGGATATTGTTTATCACTGATACAGAAATTTTTCTTATCATAAGAGAGGTCCGCTTTTCTTTGAATTGCGATATGAGTTTTTGTGTTTTATGATTCACAAGTTAATTGTATTATCGAGTTGGTACTAAATCGTTAGGATTAAATGATTATTATAATGTTGATTTTGGAACCGAAATATTATGAGAAGTTTATTGGGTTTTGTTATCGATAATTTTGATGTAAACATGCTATAAGTTGAAGTAAGTAAGTGTTTTAGAAAGATAGATTTTATCAGCTATGATTACAGTGTTATTGTTTTGTCTGAGGCAAAAGATTTTGGAATTATAGAATTATAGTTGAGCTTAGCGCTTAATCTTGTATTTGACATTGAGGATTTTATAATAGATGAATTTCGAGCTGGTTCTGGAAGCCACTTCGATATAGAGTAATTGTGACTGTCAGTTGAATAATTGTTGATTTTTCACATTGTGTTGATCGAGTGATTGTTGGAGCACTAAGTTGATAGAATAGAAATTTGTGCATATGTGTGTTGTGACCATTTGAGTTTGTTGATTTGTATGAGTGGTAGTTTTGAGTTATCATTCGAGGAGCAACCTGTTACGTTTGGGGTTACGCAAGTGCGTAGGTTGATGAATAACAGAATTCCTATGATTACAGTTTCAGTTGGTTACTTGGTTGAGAAATGTTCTTGAGAGACAGAGTTTGTTATGCAAATTTGTTATTTTTCTTTCCTTAATTCCTTTGGGTATCATGATTATGTGTTCTTACGTTGGTCATGTACGTTTCGTATGGCTTGCTATGTAGTTTTATGTTATGCTTTACGTCGGTTGTTTTTGTGTTAAAATCGAGGACGATTTTGTTTTTATGTTGGGGAGAATGTAATAACCCGTATTTTTATAACTTGTTTTGGTGGTTGGTTGTCTGTTTAAAGTTTGGTTTGTGATGGACTTTGGTTGTGTTTTCACTTCGACATGTTCTCGTTATGCTTTCGACTTGTTTTTGGATTGATTTATGTGCGAATTAGCATATGTGGTACCTTGGTTGTGGCATGTTGAATGACTTATGTGTACCCCTTGAACCTTTAAATATTTGATGTTCAATTGATTTATTTCCGGATTGTTATCGAAACAATGTTTGCATGTTTTTCAAATCTGCCATGCTCTAGTAAAACGTCCATATCACCCAATTTAACAGTCGGATCGGGCTGCCCTTTGGATATGTAGTACCTAAGAGGATTATCTTTCATTCGACTGTTCGGATCGTTGTTTGACCCCTTTTCGGGTCAACCGGGCCTATAACCGGACCTGATGGGTAGAACCGGCCGTAGGTCCGGTCCACTCTAATATCTGCATTGGCAGTGAGTCAACCGGTTCTATAACCGGTTCTGTTGGGTATAACCGACCGTAGAACCGGTTCATTACGGGTTTGCTTATAAAAACTTCGTTTGTCGACCAATTCAGCCCCCACTCGTTCCCACAAACCCTAAACTGATTTCTAAATATTTATAGACGATTCCCAATCACATTTTGGTGCCTTAAGACACTTGGTAAGTGTTCTAACATCCATTCCATCATTCAATTCATAGTTTATGTAATCAAATTGTTTGGGTATTCATTGGTCCTTTGGTTTTTCATTGTTGTAGCCATTATTCCACTATTTTTCAGAGTTTTCCTTGCTCTTCTGGATTGCTAAGGTAATTAATCCTTCCTTTACCCTTTTAATTCGAATCGTTAGTGTCATGGTTGTTGTTAGATTTCAATTTTGAATGTTAGTTGTTATGGCATGTAATTATATGGGCTGTTTTGATTTGGTTTTCTTATTAGTGTATCAAATTCAATGTCAATACTTGTTGGACAGTTGTTGTAGTCGTTTATGCTCTCTTAAATTCGATTCGTTCATGCGTTGTATGGATTTCATAAAAGTGGAATGCTAGGGCTTCCCATAATTTCATTGCCATGATGTTGTTGTTTAAAGAATTAGATTGCTATAAATTGTTTTAGTTTGATTTTGTTATAGGATTGTAAATAATTAAATTAACATGTGTTTGGTGATTAAAAATCCAATTTACAGAGTTGGATTAGTTTGGTTTGAGCGTATCAAATTGTTTGTTATTTGGCTTGATAATCATGATCAATTGGTATGTTTTGGTTACCGGTTTTAAAACTGAAAATGTAATTGGTTTAAGCTTTTGAGATGAATTGGATTCATTAAAGTGTCATGGCATGGTTGTTTTGAGGTTGGCTTGTTTTGCCGATTTTGGCTAAATGTTGAATTTGTTGCCATGTAATGTTTTGATTGTTTAAACAAGTTAGTTTGGTTGTTTAATAGTATTGGTTAACATTGGATTGTTGTTAGCATGTTAGTATGATGTATAAATTATTGTTAATCTTGCTTGGGCATGTTTAATGTTAGAGGGCATGCTAAGGTGATTGTATATTTTATGTTGGCCGTTTGAGCATGTTTGTCCATTGAGGACTTTTGTCGAGAACCTTATGAGCATTATGATATTTTGGTTACTGAGTTCTTATTGAGTTCCTTGTTTTTAAAATGGATTTCATAGTTTATCAAAAGATGTTCTAAATATTAAACTCTAGTTTTACTCTGGTTGGATTTTGGTTCGGGTTAGACTTGGGTCGCCCGATTTGTGAGAAGATGCCTTGTAATTGTTGTAACTTGGCTGGCTCACCATGTTGGTTTAAACTTGGTATATGGATTTAACTAAGTTATCTGAGATGGATTTTCGGATCATGTTTTCAAAGTTAGAACTCAATTTGACTTAACTGGTTATGTGACTTTGGTGACAGTCCGAGTAAGTATGATTACTCCACGATGGCTTGTGCTTTGGCATTTTGACTATATATGTATAATGGCGTTATGATGGTTTGTACTTTGGCTTGATTGATATCGGTGCTAGTCGTATGTTGTATCCAGTACTCTCTAGAGTTAGGGAATGATATTAATTATTATTTATATTTTCTTAGACCCGTCGACTGCTCATGCTTCGGAGTCGGATCAAGTTTAGTTGCTTGTCAGGTTTTCACGTGGATTTGCAAACAGTGAGTTTGTACTTACTATTTACCGCTTTATTAAGTAAATTGTTATTTTAATATATAAATATATATTGTATGTATATTTTGAACTGTTTTTCCATTATGGCTTTTAGTTGGAACATGCTACCTAATGGGCATCATTAGGACTGCGTGCGCACCGGTATTAATCTAGATAAGGTATGTGATATGTGGGGGTAACTCGGTGGTAGCCTAGCTCTCAGGACCCAGTAGAGTAACTCGGTGTAGCTGAGCTCTCGGGACTCTGGTTATGAATTAAGAGTGGTCGGTGGTAACTCGGTGTAGCTCAGCTCTCGTGACCAGGCCTAATGGATTACGGTTATATTGGTATTGTGGATTAGGGTTCCAACTATTAAACGTAATGTTCATATTAAATGTTTTAAAAGGGTTTTAAAGGTTTTCCACTTGATAAATGTAAATAGTGGTATGAAGTCATCTCAGTATATCTCACCCTGTTGTTTTCCCAAATTTTCCAGGGTTATGATATGAGCGAGTCAGCTGCTCTCCGATTCTTTATTTCCTCGGAGGTTTTACTATATTTAATAAGGTTATTAAACTGATTTTATTCTTAGACCGCTGTAGTAAATAGAAGTCTTATGTCGAATACTTGTTATAAATTTATTCAATGAATTATTGCTAGTTTGGCATTCTTTTATTAACTTGAGTTAATATATACTTCTTCCATGTTTAAGACTCAGAGTTGGCTAAGCACTTTATAATAAATGTTGTATATTATGAACTGCTAGAACTAGGCTGAAGTCTCGGTTGCCCCCGAGCATTGGTTTTCTTTCAGGCTTATGTATTTGTTGGTTATCCGCAAGGCTAGCTATGGGTTTTGGTACAACCATACCCATACCCTAGCGCCGGTTGCGATTCATGAAAATGGGTCGTGACATAAAAAGGGGAAGCTTTTGGATTAGTTTCGTATATTTGTGAACGTTTGGCTTAAATTGCTAAAAATGGGAAACGTTTGGATTTGTTTCGTAATACTTTACACGTTTGGTTTAAATAGCTAAAACGGTGAAACGTTTGGATTTGTTTCTCAAAGTTTGTAAACGTTTGGTTTTTTTCGTAACATTTTTAAACGTTTGGCTTAAATCGCTAAAAATGTGAAGCTTTTGGTTTTGTTCCATAGCGTTTGTAAACTTTTGGCTTAATTCGCTAAAACGGTGAAACGTTTGGATTTGTTTCGTAACGTTTGTAAACGTTTGGCTTAAATCGTCAAAAACGTGAAAGATTTGGTTTTGTTTCGTAACGTTTGTAAACGTTTGGCATAAATTGCTAAAACTATTAACGTTTGGTTTTGTTTCGTAACGTTTTTAAACGTTTGGCTTAAATCGCTAAAAATGTGAAATGTTTGGATTTGTTTCGTAACGTTTGCAAATGTTTTGCTTAAATCGCTAAAATGGTGAAATGTTTGGTTTTTTTCGTAGCGTTTGTAAATGTTTTGCTTAAATCGCTAAAATGGTGAAATGTTTGGTTTTTTTCGTAGCGTTTGTAAACGTTTGGCTTAAGTCGCTAAAAATGTGAAACGTTTGGTTTTGTTCTGTACTGTTTGTAAACATTTGGCTTAAATTGCTAAAAAGGTGAAATGTTTGGATTTGTTTCGTAACGTTTGTATACGTTTGGCTTCAATCGCTAAAAATGTGAAATGTTTGGATTTGTTTCATAACGTTTGCAAACGTTTGGCTTAAATCGCTAAAAAGGGGAAACGTTTGGATTTGTTTTGTAACGTTTGTAAAGGTTTGGCTAAAATCGTGAAAAAGGTGAAACGTTTGGATTTGTTTCGTAGAGTTTGTAAACGTTTGGTTTAAATTGCTAAAAAGGTGAAACATTTTGGATTTGTTTCGTAACATTTGTAAACGTTTGGCTTAAATCACTAAAAAGGTGAAACACTTGGATTTGTTTCGTAACGTTTGCAAACGTTTGGCTTAAATCGTTAAAAAGGTGAAAGGTTTGGTTTTGTTTCATAACTTTTGTAAACATTTGGCATAAATTGCTAAAACTATAAACGTTTGGTTTTGTTTCGCAACGTTTTTAAACGTTTGGCTTGAATCGCTAAAAATGTGAAATGTTTGGATTTGTTTCGTAACGTTTGTAAATGTTTTGCTTAAATCGCTAAAATGGTGAAATGTTTGGTTATTTTCGTAGCGTTTGTAAATGTTTTGCTTAAATCGCTAAAATGGTGAAATGTTTGGTTTTTTTCGTAGCGTTTGTAAACGTTTGGCTTAAGTCGCTAAAAATGTGAAACGTTTGGTTTTGTTCTGTACTGTTTGTAAACATTTGGCTTAAATTGCTAAAAAGGTGAAATGTTTGGATTTGTTTCGTAACGTTTGTATACGTTTGGCTTCAATCGCTAAAAATGTGAAATGTTTGGATTTGTTTCATAACGTTTGCAAACGTTTGGCTTAAATCGCTAAAAAGGGGAAACGTTTGGAATTGTTTTGTAACGTTTGTAAACGTTTGGCTAAAATCGCGAAAAAGGTGAAACGTTTGGATTTGTTTCGTAGCGTTTGTAAACGTTTGGTTTAAATTGCTAAAAAGGTGAAACATTTTGGATTTGTTTCGTAACATTTGTAAACGTTTGGCTTAAATCACTAAAAAGGTGAAACACTTGGATTTGTTTCGTAACGTTTGCAAACGTTTGGCTTAAATCGTTAAAAAGGTGAAAGGTTTGGTTTTGTTTCATAACTTTTGTAAACATTTGGCATAAATTGCTAAAACTATAAACGTTTTGTTTTGTTTCGCAACGTTTTTAAACGTTTGGCTTAAATCGCTAAAAATGTGAAATGTTTGGATTTGTTTCGTAACGTTTGTAAATGTTTTGCTTCAATCGCTAAAATGGTGAAATGTTTGGTTTTTTTCGTAGCGTTTGTAAACGTTTGGCTTAAGTCACTAAAAATGTTAAACGTTTGGTTTTGTACCGTTTGTAAACATTTGGGTTAAATTTCGAAAAAGTTGAAACGTTTGGATTTATTTCGTAACGTTTTTATACGTTTGGCTTCAATCGCTAAAAATGTGAAATGTTTGGATTTGTTTCGTAACAATTGCAAGCGTTTGGCTTAAATCGCTAAAAAGGGGAAACGTTTGGATTTGTTTTGTAACGTTTATAAACGTTTGGCTAAAATCGCGAAAAAGGTGAAACGTTATGATTCGTTTCGTAGCGTTTGTAAACGTTTGGTTTAAATTGCTAAAAAGGGGAAACATTTAGGATTAGTTTCGTAACATTTGTAAACGTTTGGCTTAAATCACTAAAAAGGTGAAAACACTTGGATTTGTTTCGTAACGTTTGTAAACGTTTGGCTTAAATCACTAAAATGGGGAAACGTTTGGATTTGTTTCGTAACGTTTGTATACGTTTGGCTTAAATCTCTAAAAAGGGGAAACGTTGTTAGTGATATGCACTAGGTCAATCATGTTTGACCATGTTTTGACTTTATCATTTTATTATTTATTTATTGGCAGTTTTTATCATTTTATATTAATGATTAAAATACTTGAATGGTTAATTCTTTCTAAGGTCATCGAGTATGTGACTTGATAGTAGAACCCTTAGGTTTAATAAAAGAATTATATACCATCTATCCCTAGTCTTAATAGAACATTGAGACTAGTATGATGTTGACTGATGATTATGTTTTACTAATCATGTATATGAGATATTAAGTCAAATCATAGGTGCTATTTGAGAAATAAGGCACTGGATGACCCACTATGAGAATACTACATAGATCACTGTCATAAGTAATTCTCATTACAGTTCTATTAGTATAATCCTTTGACCTTGAAATCATCATGGATTTCTACATAGCTATTTCATATTTTGATACAGTCTTACATTATCTTTAACAGGATAATGGAATAGATTGTCATTGGATATGAAAGTAACTATGTGAGAAATGTGAGTGACTGAGAAGGAATTTGTCCCTCATTTATTTGAGTAAGATATCTATGGGCCCCTTGAAGAAGATAGACTGAAGTAAATGCATGGCCATGCTAATTGATAAGAAGTTATCATTTTCAGTCTACTTAGAGTCAAGAAACTAATGATTGAATGTTATAAGGATGACATAACTATGCCTTATATTCAATCTGGATATCGAGAGACAAAGGGATTAAAATATTATTGTAAATGGTTAAATCGGATTATCGATATTCATATAACTTGGGTAGTCATAATGTCTTGCTAGAGGCCACTTATGACTTGTGGGCTGAAATAGGGATTTCGAGCCTACTGCCAACGTTATATGAACCTACAGGGTCGCACACTAAGAACAGGCCCAAAACAGTTATGGGTTGTACAAGCCCAATGTGATTAAGTGATTAATTATATATATATATATATATATATATATATATATATATATATATATATATATATATAATTCGTAATATATATATATTAATTCGAAATTTAAGGATAAGTGTTTTCCTTAATTTATTATTTTTTGGAAGATAATAAATATAGTAATTAATATATATGGATAATTATCAAAAAGGAGTTTTTGATAAACATAAACTTGTAGAATTGCAATGAGATTGAAATTCGAATTTGTCTCAAACCCTAGTGTTATTTATCACTATAAATACTCATTAAGCAGTTGGTTTGAGAATCACGAAATTCATTATTCACTAAATCACTAAAATTCGAAATTGCTTGTGAAGCAATAGTGCTAGCACACAAGCACTAGTTTTGGCTAAGGTCTGTTCGTGTGGATACTCGTAGAGGACGCGTTCTTTTGGAGGCGTTTCTGATCCGAGGCCAGGTATCACCAAAGTGAACCACCTCCTTCCTTCCTACATTGCTGTTGAATTCGACATACAAGTAAGTAATTGTTCTGTTTAATTCGAATTACATGGATCTTGGTTTGGGTTTTTAGATAAATTTTTGAAATTCCGCTGCGTTATGAACCAATAAAACCCAACAAACGTTTCGTTTTGTTTCGTAACGTTTGTAAACGTTTGGCTTAAATTGCTAAAAAGGTGAAACACTTGGATTAGTTTCGTAACATTTTAAACGTTTGGCTTAAATCGCTAAAATGGGTAAATGTTTGGATTTGTTTTGTAACTTTTATAAACGTTTGGCTTAAATCGTAAAAAGGGGAAACGTTTGGTTTTGTTTCGTGACGTTTGTAAAGGTTTTCCTTAAATCGCTAAAAAGGTGAAACATTTGGATTTGTTTCGTAACGTCTATAAACGTTTGATTTAGTTTTGTAACCTTCGTAAATGTTTGTCTTCAATCGCTAAAAAGGTGAAACGTTTTGATTTTTTTCATAAAGTTTGTAAACGTTTTGCTTAAATTGCTAAAAAGGTGAAACACTTGGATTTGTTTCGTAACGTTTGGAAACGTTTGGCTTAAATCGCTAAAAAGGTGAAACGTTTGGATTTGTTTCGTAACATTTTAAACGTTTGGTTTTGTTTCGTAACGTTTATAAACGTTTGTCTTATATCGCTAAAAAATGTGCAACGTTTGGATTTGTTTCGTAACGTTTGTAAACGTTTGGCTTAAATTGCTAAAAAGGTGAAACGTTTGGATTTGTTTCGTAACGTTTGTATACGTTTGGCTTAAATCGCTAAAAAGGTGAAACGCTTGGATTTGTTTCGTAACATTTGTAAAAAAAATTCTTAAATCACTAAAATGGGGAAACGTTTGGATTTGTTTCGTAACGTTTATAAACGTTTGACTTAAATGGCCAAAAAGGTGAAACGTTTGGTTTTGTTTCGTAACGTTTGTTAACGTTTGGCTTAAATTGCTAAAAAGGTCAAACACTTGGATTAGTTTCGTAACGTTTTAAATGTTTGGCTTAAATTTCTAAAATGAGTAAACGTTTGGATTTGTTTTGTAACTTTATAAATGTTTGGCTTAAATCGCTAAAAAGGGGAAACGTTTGGTTTTGTTTCGTAACGTTTGTAAACGTTTGGCTTAAACCGCTAAAAAGGTGAAACGTTTTGATTTATTTCGTATCGTTTATAAACGTTTGGTTTTATTTCGTAACGTTAGTAAACGTTTGGCTTCAATCGATAAAAAGGTGAAACATATGGATTTGTTTCGTAACGTTTGTAAACGTTTGGCTTAAATTGCTAAAAAGGTGAAACACCGTCACGACCCAAAAATATCGAGCCGCGACCAGCGCTAGGGAATGGGAGTGGTAGCTCCGAAACCCGTCGCAAGCCTAATACCACTATAAACGTTTTGCAATACAATTCAAATAGCAATCATGCCAGCGTTTTCAGAAAAGTTTTTAAAACAATAAGATGTCAAACATCTATTTACATTCTGAAAACCATTCATATAAACTAGGGTCTTACACTGCAATGCCACATCAAGCATTGCCCTATTTTGCACCTAAAAAACAAACGGTTTAATGCGCAGTAGAACTATTCAAGTTCACAAAGCATCAGAGTATAAATACATAAAACCATTTGACAGAAACACATAAACATCTAAGACTAGACTACTACAGCGGTATCGATAGAAATCTTCCTTGTATATACTTCTAACTAGACTTCTGAGGAAAGGATAGAAGTCTGTCACATCAAGAGATTATTCACCTGAGAGGGAAAACTATGAGGGGTCAATATACGGGAATATATTGAGTGTGTTTACACATTACTAAGGTATTATATAAATTAACATTGCATTTTAAATAAAACATATATTATAGTTCAAGTACTTGATCCGATCGAAACCCTAATCTCGTAAGCAACCCTGAACTGGACAATTCCTAGTATTCATAAGGAATATAATCTTTTAATCTTGATGGAGGTTACGGGATAATTCAACCATGTCAACCACCATCTGGTCGGGCATCGAGATAGTTCAACCATTATGCCTCATACCATCTCAAAACCAACCATACACAAAGTCCCGGAACAATTCAACCATGGCGACTCACTAGATACAGGCCGCAGGATAGTTCAACTAAGCTGACCTCGTATCGAAATCACAACAAGTAAGTCTAATTCTACTTGCTAAGACTTACCCGAACGCTTGTGATCCCACAACCTATTGACGCCCAATAGGTAGCTCGTTCCCCCGGATCATATACTAGTTTTCACAGTCTATTATCGATAATATACTAATACATGTGATGTAATTTAATATCATACTTATAATATCAATATTAGTGATTGCGTAATAATACACAAAAGTAAAGTTTAACTCACAGCGACCACTATTTCCATATTCCTATACGTAAACTCCAAATAAGTCGATCTTTCAAAGGTCCTCGTGTTTTGATCCCGTAGCCGGTTGCCTTGATGGATCTAGGAAATAGGCAAACATAACTCGAGTAAGAATCTAATTCTAAAGATGTTCTAGACTCGAGATGAACTTATATGTAACTCGTCTAGTTCTAACCGCGTCTAATCTCGTTCGTTCAGTCTTTGCTTATTGATATGACTATATCATCTCAATAATGACTTTAGGTTTATAACTAAACCTAATTCTTTAACATTGAACTATATGTTCAAACCTCGCCGTCAAACGATACGATATGCGGCCATTTTTTTGTTAAACCAACGTCCGAATGTTCCTATTGATTCACGAAATACTACGTCCAAGTTTCGTGCATCGGAAGGGGTCAAAAACGACCTAGGGAGTCCGGGTATTGCATTGGCACGTCCTGCCAAGGTGTGTCGCGCCATGAAGGAAGCCTTCGCGTCACGACGCACACCCTCGCGTCGTGCCCAAGGCTGGCGCGACGTGAGGTCGGGGCAGCAGTCCCTAGCTGCTCCAAAACACGCCATTATCCACTTCCGACATGCTTAACATACTCACGAGCATATCCAACCACAAAACAACACGTAAATCCATTAAAAGCTTAAAAAACGCTTAAAACGAATCGAATACGCGAATTCAATGAAACCGCTCGATTCAAAACCTAGGCAGCAACTAAAACTTCATTTACAGAAACCAAACATTAATTCTTACCTTAATTTGATGATCTAGGATGATAGACAATCCTTTCCTCTTTCCAACGCAACGATAATCGCTCAATTCCGAGTCTGAACGAAGAAATTATGCCGATTGCAAGTTCGCTCGCGTCGCGAGATTATATCTCACGTCGTGAGACATTGTCTCACGTCATGATACACCCCTTAAACAGCTCCAAATATTGCCTCGACATGCTTCTAACACCCCTAACTCATTCAGACATGCTTCTACATCAATGTAACACAAAATCCAACTCAATAATCATCAAAAACGTAAAAAACGATGTGATTACGGTTGATACGATTCGATTGCAACGTGATAAACTAAAACAGCCTTATGACTATCAAGATCCTAAGCCAAAACGTCAAGCTTACCTATATTCGAAGATTGGAGATGATAGAGATCGAATTTCTGAAGAGAACGGAACGAAAATCACGTGATTTGGACGTCGAACGACGAAACCCTCACGATCGCCACCTTTTCTCACGTTTCCTTCTTCTGTAACGTTTTCTCCTCTCTTATGAATAATATGATTCATGTAAGAAATCTTATATATCATTGTTAAATTGCCACTTAAGTACTTCATTTTATTAACTTAAACCATTTCTCTTTCAAACTTATCCTTTTAACCAAACGGTTAATTATCCATTTTAACTCAATCCCGCACGTATTATTTATATTCAAATAAATACTACTACTCCATGATCGCTAATTTTCGTCGATTATATTTTAATTACAATTCTCGAGACTTAACTTATTATTTACCAATTTGGGACCTAAACATTTATTTTTACAATTTGTCTTATCATTCCATTTATTCCCAAATGTTATCCTCAAAATGAATTTTAATACCAAACTTTTCGTATTAGAATTCTTAAAACTAACCAATTACTTCCATATTTTTCGTCCTACTAGCTCGGGTTATCGGAAAAAGGTCAAATTGCAAATTCCAGCAACGCCAAACGTACGAAGTATTACAAACACTTGGATTGGTTTCGTAACGTTTGTAAACGTTTGGCTTAAATCACTAAAAAAGTGAAACGTTTGGAATTGTTTCGTAACATTTTAAACGTTTGGATTTGTTTCGTAACTTTTGTAAACGTTTGACTTCAATCGCTAAAAAGGTGAAACGTTTGGATTTGTTTCATAACGTTTAGCTTACATCTCTAATAAGGTGAAACTTTTGGATTTGTTTTGTAACGTTTGTAAACGTTTGGCTTAAATTGTAAAAAAGGCGAAACGTTTGGATTTGTTGCATTATGTTTGTAAACGTTTGGTTTAAATTGCTAAAAAGGTGAAACGTTACGTTTTGTTTCTTAACGTTTGGCTTCAATCGATAAAAAGGTGAAACGTTTGGATTTGTTTCGTAACGTTTGTAAACGTTTGGCTTAAATTACTAAAAAGATAAAATGCTTGGATTTGTTTGGTAACGTTTGTAAACGTTTGGCTTAAATCGCTAAAAAAGTGAAATGTTTGGATTTGTTTCGTAAAGTTTTAAACGTTAGGTTTTGTTTCGTAACGTTTGTAAACGTTTGGCTTAAATTGCTAAAAAGGTAAAACTCTTGGATTTATTTCGTAACGTTTGCAAACGTTTGGCTTAAATTGCTAAAAATGTGAAACATTTGGATTTGTTTCGTAACGTTTGTAAACGTTTGGCTTAAATTCCTAAAACGGTGAAACGTTTGGATTTGTTTTGTAACGTTTTAAACGTTTTGTTTTGTTTTGTAACGTTTGTAAACAATCGTCTTAAATAGATAAAAAGGTGAAACGTTTGGATTTCTTTCGTAAAGTTTGTAAACGTTTGGCTTAAATCGCTAAAAAGGTGAAACATTTGGTTTTGTTTCGTAATGTTTGTAAACGTTTGGTTTTGTTTTGTAATGTTTGTAAACGTTAGGCTTAAATTGCTTAAAATGCGAAATGTTGGATTTGTTTCGTAACGTTTTTAAACATTTGACTTAAATCGCTAAAATAGGGAATCGTTTGGATTCGTTGCGTAACATTTGTAAACGTTTGGCTTAAATCGCTAAAAAGGTGAAACAACTGGTTTTGTTTCATAATGTTTGTAAACGTTTGGCTTAAATCGCTAAAAAGGTGAAACGTTTGGGTTTGGATTTGTTTCGTAACCTTTGTAAACGTTTGGCTTAAATTGCAGAATAGGTGAAACATTCAGATTTGTTTCATAACGTTTGTAAGCGTTTGGCTTATATTGCTAAAACGGGGAAACATTTGGATTTGTTTCGTACGTTTGGAAACGTTTGTCTTAAATTGCTAAAAATGTGAAATGTTTGGATATTTTTTGTAACGTTTTTAACGTTTGACTTAAATAGCTAAAAGGGTGAAACATTTGGATTTGTTTCGTAAGGTTTGTAAACGTTTGGTTTTGTTTCTAAACGTTTGTAAACATTTGGCTTAAATTGCTAAAAATATGAAATTTTTGGTTTTGTTCCGTAACATTTGTAAACATTTGGCTTAAATTGCTAAAAATATGAAACGTTTGGATTTGTTTCGTAACGTTTGTAAACGTTTGGCTTAAATCGCTAAAAAGGTGAAGCGTTCGGTATTGTTTCGTAACGTTTACAAACGTTTGGCATAAATTGCTAAAACTATAAACGTTTGGTTTTATTTCGTAACGTTTTTAAACGTTTGGCTTAAATCGCTAAAAATGTAAAACGTTTGGATTTGTTTCATAACGTTTGTAAATATTTAGCTTAAATCGCTAAAATGGTGAAACGATTCGATTTTTTTCGTAGCGTTTGTAAACTTTTGGCTTAAGTCTCTAAAATGTGAAACGTTTGGTTTTGTTCTGTACCGTTTGGCTTAAATTTCTAAAAAAGGTGAAACGTTTGGATTTGTTTCGTAACGTTTGTAAACGTTTGGCTTCAATCGCAAAAAATGTGAAACGTTTGGATTTGTTTCGTAACGTTTGTAAATATTTGGCTTAAATCGCTAAAATGGGAAACGTTTGGATTTGTTGCGTAACGTTTGTAAATGTTTGGCTTAAATCGCTAAAAAATTGAAACGTTAGGTTTTGTTCCATAACGTTTGTAGACGTTTAGCTTAAATTGATAAAAAGGTGAAATGTTTGGTTTTGTTTTGTAACCTTTGTAAAAGTTTGTCTTAAATCGCTAAAAAGGTGAAATGTTTGGATTTGTTTCGAAACGTTTGTAATGTTTGGCTTAAATCGCTAAAATGGTAAAACGTTTGGATTTGTTTCGTAACGTTTGGTTAAATCGCTAAAAAGGTGAAAAGTTTGGATTTGTATCGTAACGTTTGGCTTAAATCGCTAACAATGTGAAACGTTTGTTTTTGTTCCGTAACGCTTGTAAACGTTTGAATTTGTTTCATAACATTTGATTCGTAATGTTTTATACGTTTTGTTTTGTTTCGTAATATTTGTAAACGTTTGATTTAAATTGCTAAAAAGGTGAAACATTTGGATTTGTTTTGTAACGTTTGTAAACGTTTGGCTTAAATCGCTAAAAAGATGAAACGTTTAGATTTGTTTCGTAATTTTGTTTCTTAACGTCTGTAAACATTTGGCTTAAATTACTAAAACGGTGAAACATTTGGATTTATTTCGTAACGTTTACAAACAAAACCAAACGTTTAAAAAGTTACGAAACAAATCCAAACGTTTCCAATTTTTAGCGGTATAAGCCAAACGTTTACAAATATTACGTAACAAATCCAAGCGTTTCACCTTTTTAGCGATTTAAGCCAAACTTTTACAAACATTTCGAAACAAATTCAAACGTTTCCCCTTTTTACCCATTTAAGCCAAACGTTTACAAACGTTACGAAATAAATCCAAACGTTTCCCCATTTTAGCGATTTCAGCCAAACGTTTACTATAGTTAGGAAACAAAACCGAACGTTTAAAACTTTGCGAAACAAATCCAAATGTTTCACTTTTTTAGCGATTTAAGTCAAACGTTTACAAACGTTTCAAAAAAATCAAATGTTTCACCTTTTTAGCAACTTAAACCAAACGTTTACAAACGTTACAAAACAAATCCAAACGTTTCCCCATTTTCGAAATTTTAGCCAAACGTTTACAAACGTTGCGAAATTAATCCAAACGTTTCACCTTTTTAGCGATTTAAGCCAAACGTTTACAAACGTTACGAAATAAATCCTAAGGTTTCACCTTTTTAGCGATTTAAAACAAACGATTACAAAGGTTACGAAACAAAACCAAATGTTTCACCTTTGTACTGATTTAAGCCAAACGTTTACAAATGTTACGAGCAAAAACAAATGTTTCACATTTTTAGCGATTTATGTCGAACGTTTACAAACGTTTCACAACAAAACCAAACGTTTAGCCTTTTTAGCAATTTCAGCCGAAAGTTTGCAAATGACATGAAACAAAACCAAATGTTTCACATTTTTAGCGATTTAAGCCAAACGTTTACAAACATTACGAAACAAATTCAAACGTTTTCCCTTTTTTGAGATTTAAGCCAAACATATACAAACGTTATGAAACAAAACGAAATGTTTCAGATTTTAAGCGATTTAAGCCAAACGTTACAAAACAAATCCAAATATTTCACCTTTTTATCGATTTAAGAAAAACGTTTACGAACGTTACGAAACAAAACCAAACTCTTCACCTTTTTAGCGATTAAAGCCAAACGTTTATAAACGTTACGAAACAAATCGAAAGGTTTCACCTTTATAGCGATTTAATCCAAACGTTTAAAACGTTACGAAACAAATCCAAATGTTTTACCTTTTTAGCGATTTAAGCCAAACATTAACAAATGTTACGAAATAAATCCAAGCGTTTCCCATTTTTAGAGATTGAAGCCGAACGTTTACAAACGTTACAAAACAAATCCAAACAATTAAAATGTTATGAAACAAATCCAAACGTCTCACATTTTTAGCAATTTAAGCCAAACGTTTACAAACGTTACGAAACAAATCCAAGCGTTTCACATTTTTAGCGATTAACCCAAACGTTTACAAACGTTACGAAACAAGTACAAGCCAAACGTTTACAAACTTTACGAAACAAATCTAAACGTTTCACATTTTTAGCGATTTAAGTAGAACGTTTACAAAATTTACGAAACAAAACCAAGTGTTTCACCTTTTCAGCAATTTAAGCCAAACATTTACAAACGTTACAAAACAAATCCAAACGTTTCACCTTTTTAGCAATTTAAGGCAAACGTTTACAAATGTTACGAAACAAATCCAAATGTTTCACATTTGTATCAATTTAAGCCAAACCTTTACAAAAGTTACGAAACAAATCCAAGCGTTTCACCTTTTTATCGATTGAAGCCAAAATTTTGCAAATATTACGAAACAAATCCAAGCGTTTCACCTTTTTAGCGATTTCACCCAAACGTTTACAAACGTTACAAACAAATCCAAGCTTTTCACCTTTTTAGCAATTTAAGCCAAACGCTTGCAAACGTTACGAAACAAAACCAAATGTTTCACATTTTTAGCAATTTAAGCCAAACGTTTACAATCGTTACCATATAAATCCAAACGTTTCGCCTTTTTAGCAATTTAAGCGAAACGTTTAAAAATTTTACGAAACAAATCCAAACGTTTCCCCTTTTTAGCGATTTAAGCAAAACGTTTACAAACGTTACAAAACAAATCCAAACGTTTAAAACGTTACGAAAAAAATCTAAACGTTTCACCTTTTTAGCGTTTTAAGCCAAATGTTTACAAACGTTACAAAAAAATCCAAACGTTTCACCTTTTTAGCGATTTAAGCCAAACGTTTACAAACGTTACGAAACAAATCCAAGTGTTTCCCCTTTTTAGCAATTTAAGCCAAACGCTTAAAAACATTACGAAACAAAACCAAACGGTTCACATTTTTAACGATTTAAGCCAAACGTTTACAAACGTTATGATATAAATCCAAACGTTTCACCTTTATAGCAATTTAAACCAAACATTTACAAACTTCACCAAATCCAAACATTTCACCGTTTTAGCGATTTAAGACAAACATTTAACGTTACAAAACAAATTCAAACGTTTAAAACATTACGATATAAATCCAAACGTTTCACCTTTTTTGCGATTTAAGGCAAACGTTTACAAACATTACGAAACAAATCCAAACGTTTCACCTTTTTAGAGATTTAAGACAAACGTTTACAAATGTTACAAAACAAATCCAAACGTTTTACCTTTTTAGCGATTGAAGCCAAACGTTTACAAAGGTAATGAAACAAAAAAAAAACGTTTCACCTTTTTAGTGATTTAAGTCAAACGTTTACAAACGTTACGGAACAAAAGCATACATTTCACCTTTTTAGCGATTTAAGCCAAACGTTTAAAACATTTTGAAACAAATCCAAACGTTTCACCTTTTTAGCAATTTAAGCAAAAAATTTAAAAATGTTACGAAACAAATCCAAATGTTTCCCCATATTAGCGATTTAAGCCAAACGTTTACAAACGTTACAAAACAAATCCAAATGTTTCACCTTTTTAGCGATTTAAGCCAAACATTTAGAAACGTAACGAAACAAATCCTAACGTTTCCCAATTTTAGCGATTTAAACTTTACGAAACAAATCCAAATGTTTCACCTATTTTACGATTGAAGCCAAACGTTTACAAACATTACGAAACAAATCCAAATGTTTAACCTTTTTAGCGATTTAAGCCAAACATTTACAAACATTATGAAACAAATCCAAGTGTTTCACCATTTTAACAATATAAGCCAAATGTTTACAAATGTTACGAAATAAATCCAAACGTTTCACCTTTTTAGCAATTTGAGTCAAACGTTTACAAACGATACGAAACAAATCCTAATGTTTCTCCATTTTGGTGATTTAAGCCAAACGTTTAAAACCTTACGAAACAAATCCAAACGTTTCAAATTTCTAGCGATTTAAGCCAAACGTCGACAAACGTTACGAAACATATCCAAACATTTTACTTTTTAGCGATTGAAGCCAAACATTTACAAGTGTTACGAAACAAATCCAAACGTTTCACCTTTTTAGCAATATAAACCAAACGTTTACAAACAATATGAATCAGATCCAAACGTTTCACCTTTTTAGCAATATAAACCAAACGTTTACAAACAATATGAATCAGATCCAAACGTTTCACCTTTTTAGTGATTCAAACCAAACGTTTACAAAACGTTACGAAACGAAACCAAACGTTTAAAACGTTACGAAACGAATCCAAACGTTTAACATTTTTAGCGATTTAAGCCAAATGTTTACAAACATTACGAAACAAAACCAATTGTTTACAGACGTTAAGAAAAAAATCCAAACGTTTCACCTTTTTAGCAATTTAAGCCAAACGTATACAAACGTTACTAAACAAATCCAAGCGTTTCACCTTATTAGCAATTTA
The DNA here is from genome assembly GCF_937616625.2 of Mercurialis annua. Taxonomy (NCBI): domain Eukaryota; kingdom Viridiplantae; phylum Streptophyta; class Magnoliopsida; order Malpighiales; family Euphorbiaceae; genus Mercurialis; species Mercurialis annua. Next base: position 38,118,487 of record NC_065572.1, read on the forward strand.
AGCAAAACGCTTACAAACGTTACGAAACAAAACCAAACGTTTCCCATTTTTAACAATTTGAGCCAGACGTTTACAAACGTTATGATATAAATCCAAACGTTAACCTTTTTAGCAATTTAAGAAAAACTTTTACAAACGTTACGAAACAAATCCAAACGTTTCACCTTTTTAGCAATATAAGCCAAATGTTTACAAACGTTACGAATCAAATCCAAACGTTTCACCTTTTTAGCGATTTAAGCCAAACGTTTACAAACGTTACGAAACAAAACCAAACGCTTAAAACGTTACGAAACAAATCCAAACGTTTCACATTTTAAGCGATTTAAGCCAAACGTTTACAAACATTACGAAACAAAACCAATCGTTTACAATCGTTACGAAACAAATCCAAACGTTTCACTTTTTTAGCGGTTTAAGCCAAACGTATACAAATGTTACGAAACAAATCCAAGCATTTCCCCTTTTTAGCAATTTAAGCCAAACGCTTACAAACGTTACGAAACAAAACCAAACGTTTCCCATTTTTAGTAATTTTAGCCAAACGTTTACAAACGTTATGATATAAATCCAAACGTTTCACCTTTTTAGCAATTTAAGTCAAACATTTATAAACGTTACGAAACAAATCCTAATGTTTCACTTTTTTAGCGATTTAAGCCAAACGTTTACAAACGTTATGAAGCAAAAACAAACGTTTCAAATTTTTAAGGCAAACGTTTACAAAGGTTATGAAACAAAACCAAATGTTTCACCTTTTTAGCGATTTAAGCCAAACGTTTACAAATGCTACGAACAAAAACAAATGTTTCACAGTTTTAGCGATTTAAGCCGAACGTTTACAAACATTTCGGAACAAAACCGAACGTTTCACCTATTTAGCAATTTCAGCAGAACGTTTACAAACGATACGAAACAAAACAAAATGTTTGACATTTTTAGCGATTTAAGCCAAACGTTTACAAACATTACAAAACAAATCCAAACGTTTCCCCTTTTTAGCGATTTAAGCCAAACATACACAAACGTAACAAAACAAAACGAAACGTTTCACATTTTTTGCGATCTAAGCAAAACATTAGAAAACAAATCCAAATATTTCACCTTTTTAGCGATTTAAGCCAAACGTTTAGAAAGGTTACGAAATAAATCCAAACGTGTCGCCGTTTTAGCAATTTAACCCAAACGTTACTAAACAAATCGAAAGGTTTAACCTTTATAGCAATTTCATCCAAACGTTTAAAATATTACGAAACAAATCCAAATGTTTCAACTTTTTAGCGGTTTAAGCAAACATTTACAAATGTTACGAAACAAATCCAAGCGTTTCCCCTTTTTAGTGGTTGAAGCCAAACGTTTACAAACGTAACAACAAATCCAAACGTTTCGAAACAAATCAAAACATTTAAAACGTTACGAAACAAATCCAAATGTCTCACATTTTTAGCAGTTTAAGCCAAACATTTCCAAACTTTACGAAACAAATCCAAGCGTTTCACCTTTTTTGCGATTAAGCCAAACGTACAAACGTTACGAAACAAACACAAGCCAAACGTTTACAAACTTTACGAAAAAATCCAAACGTTTCATATTTTAGCGATTTAAGCCGAACTTTTACAAACTTTATGAAACAAAACCAAACGTTTCACCTTTTCAGCGATTTAAGGCGAACATTTACAAACATTACGAAGAAAATCCAAATGTTTCACCTTTTTAGCAATTTAAGCCAAACCTTTACAAACATTACGAAACAAATCCAAACGCTTCACATTTTTAGGGATTGAAGCCAAACATTTACAAAGATTACGAAACAAATCCAAACGTCTCACAATTTTAGCGATTTCAGCCAAACGTTTACAAACGTTAAAAAAAAATCCAAGCGTTTCACCTTTTTAGCAATTTAAGCCAAACACTTGCAAACGTTACGAAACAAAACCAAACGTTTCACATTTTTAGCAATTTAAGCCAAACATTTACAAACGTTTCCATATAAATCCAAACAAAACCAAACGTTTCACTTATTAGCAATTTAAGCCAAACGTTTACAAATGTTACGAAACAAATCCAAACGTTTTCGCCTTTTTAACGATTTAAGCCAAATGTTTACAAACGTTACAAAACAAATCTAAACGTTTAAAACGTTACGAAACAAATCCAAACGTTTCACCTTTTTAACGTTTTAAGCCAAACCTTTACAAACGTTACAAAACAAATCCAAACGTTTCAACTTTTTAGCGATTTAAGCCAAACGTTTACAAACGTTACGAAACAAATCCAACTGTTTCACCTTTTTAGCAATTTAAGCCAAACACTTGCAAACGTTACCAAACAAAACCAAACGTTTCACATTTTTGACGATTTAAGCCAAACGTTTACAAACGTTATGATATAAATCCAAACGTTTTACCTTTTTAGCAATTTAAGCCAAACATTTACAAACGTTACGAAACAAATCCAAACGTTTCACTTATTAGCGATTGAAGCCAAACGTTTATTAATGTTACGAATCAAATCCAAGCGTTTCACTTTTTTAGCGATTTAAGCCAAACGTTTACAAACGTTACGAAATAAAACCAAACGTTTAAAACGTTACGAAACAAATCCAAACGTTTCACATTTTTAGCGATTTAAGCTAAACGTTTACAAACATTACGAAACAAAACCAATTGTTTACAAACGTTACGAAACAAATCCAAGCGTTTCACCTTTATAGCTATTTAAGCCAAACTTATACAAACGTTACGAAACAAATCTAAGCGTTTCACCTTTTTAGCAATTTAAGCCAAACGCTTACGAACATTACAAAACAAAACCAAACGTTTTACATTTTTAACGATTTAAGCCAAACGTTTACAAACGTTATGATATAAATCCAAATGTTTCACCTTTTTAGCAATTTAAGCCAAACATTTACAAATGCTAGGAAACAAATCCAAACGTTTCACCGTTTTAGTGATTTAAGACAAACATTTAGAAACGTTACAAAACAAATTCAAACATTTAAAACGTTACAAAATAAATTCAAACGTTTCACCTTTTTAGCGATTTAATCCAAACGTTTACAAACGTTACGAAACAAATCCAAACGTTTCACCTTTTTAGCGATTTAAGCAAAACATTTACAAACGTTGCGAAACAAATCCAAACGTTTCACCTTTTTAGCGATTTAAGCCAAACGTTTACAAAGGTTTTGAAACAAAAAAAAACATTTCACCTTTTTATTGATTTAAGTCAAACGTTTACAAACGTCATGAAGCAAATCCAAGAGTTTCACCTTTAGCAATTTAAGCCAAACGTTTATAAACGCTACGAAACAAATCCAGACGTTTCCCCATTTTAGCGATTTAAGCCAAACGTTTACAAACGTTACAAAACAAATCCAAATGTTTCACCTTTTTAGCGATTTAAGCTAAACGTTTACAAACATTACGAAACAAATCCTAACGTTTCCCCATTTTAGCGATTTAAGCCAAATGTTTACAAACGTTACGAAACAAATCCAAATGTTTCACCTTTTTAGCGATTTAAGCCAAACGTTTACAAACATTACGAAACAAATCCTAATGTTTCCCCATTATAGCGATTTAAGCCAAACTTATACAAACATTACGAAACAAATCCAAGCGTTTCACCTTTTTAGCAATTTAAGCCAAACGCTTACAAACATTTCAAAACAAAACCAAACGTTTCACATTTTTAACGATTTAAGCCAAACGTTTACAAACGTTATGATATAAATCCAAACGTTTCGCCTTTTTAGCAATTTAAGCCAAACATTTACAAACGCTACGAAACAAATCCAAACGTTTCACCGTTTTAGTGATTTAAGACAAACATTTAGAAACGTTACAAAACAAATCCAAATGTTTAAAATGTTACGAAATAAATTCAAACGTTTCACCTTTTTAGCGATTTAATCCAAACGTTTACAAACGTTACGAACAAATCCAAACGTTTCACCTTTTTAGCGATTTAAGCCAAACATTTATAAATGTTGCGAAACAAATCCAAACGTTTCACCTTTTTAGCGATTTAAGCCAAACGTTTACAAAGGTTATGAAACAAAAAAAATATTTCACCTTTTTATTGATTTAAGTCAAACGTTTACAAACGTCATGAAACAAATCCAAGAGTTTCACCTTTAGCAATTTAAGCCAACCGTTTATAAACTTTACGAATCAAATCCAAACGTTTCCCCATTTTAGCGATTTAAGTCAAACGTTTACAAACGTTACAAAACAAATCCAAATGTTTCACCTTTTTAGCGATTTAAGCTAAACGTTTACAAACATTACGAAACAAATCCTAACGTTTCCCCATTTTAGCGATTTAAGCCAAACGTTTACAAACGTTACGAAACAAATCCAAATGTGTCACCTTTTTAGCGATTTAAGCCAAACGTTTACAAACATTACGAAACAAATCCTAATGTTTCTCCATTATAGCGATTTAAGCCAAACTTTTACAAACGTTACGAAACAAATCCAAATGTTTCACCTTTTTTGTGAGCCAAACGTTTACAAACATTACGAAACAAATCCAAACGTTTCACCTTTTTAGCGATGTAAGCCAAATATTTACAAACGTTACGAAACTGATAACTTGTAAAAAGGCGGTGGCCATCTGATCCGTTGACGGCTTCAAAGCTATACCTGAAAAGGGCAACACAACCGTAAGAAGGATACCGGAAGGGGATTCCGGCAAACCACTCCGACGGTCTAGTCAATAGGTGTTTTAGTGAGAGAAAGAATAAGAAGTGAAAGTGAGTTAAGAGTTGAGAGAAAAGAGAATTAACCTTTTTTACCTACTTTTTCTTATCCTTTTATACTATGCCTTTTTTCCTCTTTGTCTGGGCCGATAGACCTGATTTCATTCTCTTTGTCTGTGCAGATATTGTCTGGAATGTCAGGGTACGTTCTGACAAGTTTGTTGTTGTATTTGGTGGAAGGTATGCTCGGTGTGACCGAGATGGTATTTCCGTATCTGTTACTTGGTGTGGCCGAGATGGTATTTCCGTATCTGTTACTTGGTGTGGCCGAGATGGTATTTCCGTATCTGTTACTTGGTGTGACCGGGATGGCATTCGGGATGATGTTACTTCTTAAGTATGCTGTTCTTTGTGCGTTCTGTTCGGTTTGTCCGAGATGGTGATATGATGTATCCTGCTCGGTTGAGTCGAGATGGTAGTGTTTTGTGCCTTGGTCGGAAGACCGGGTGGTTTAATGGTTTGTCTTGCTCAGTTTATGTTCTATTTAGAGATTGTTCATCTAGGTTGTTATCATTTACAAACGATACAAAATTTAAAATGTTTCACCTGTTTTGCGATTTAAGCCAAACGTTTACAAACGTTACAAAACAAAACCAAGCGTTTCACCTTTTTGGCAATTTAAGCCAAACGTTTATAAACGTTACTGTAATAACCCAAGAAATCTAAGGATTTAAAATATAGCCACGTGTCTAATATTTTATTAGACGGAAGTAGGTAAATTAAATTTAAAGATAAATTTAATTTACAAGTGTCCCTAAATTTATATTATGGCTATTGGATTGCAAATTTAAGTTTTTAGAATTTAAATTTGATTAACTATATAGTTAACGGAGACAATATGGATTTATAAATAGGGTGCAGAATAATTCATAAGTCCCTAGAGAATATTTTTGGTGATAATATTCGCGAAATATTTTAAAAAGGTTATCATGAAAATTTGATAAAATTTGGAAGCAGAAATTTTATCAAGCGCAGTCAATACAGACTTAATAAATCGAAAATTATTTATTAAGAATAGAATATAAGTCGGATGGGAATAAAAATTATATTTTTATTCTTATTATATTTTATTAGATTTTTGGTAAAATGTTCACGACATTTGAAAATCGTTTCCGTTTAGGCTACAGACGACTAGTTTAGAAGTTGGTTTAAAGTGCATAATTGAGCTAGTACTAAAGCGTAATTTAGCCAATCATATATATATACTCATTTGTTGCAATTAGAAGGCCAATCCTTCATTCTTTCTTCTGAAAGAAAGAAATAGAGCTGCTTAGCTCTCTGCAGTGCGACGGAAATTAGGGTTTCGGCCGTTCGATCCGTTCTTCGATTCTAACTCAATTTATTCAACGATTACTCACGTAATCGAGGTATTATATCCGTATTAAACATTTATTTCGAATATAAACTTGTTTATAAACGGTTACCTTATCGAATTATCGTTTTAAACGTCCGTATTGATTTTGAATTGTGTATATGTGATTGTGGACGTTAGACTCTCGTTTTTGAACGTTTTAAGCAGGACGGGAGGTCTCGGAACTGAAATTCAGGGGCTGTGCGATTGCACAGCCTGCTGTGCGCGAGCACAACGTGCTGTGCGGCCGCACAGCATCAGCTGCGGACGCACAGCTTTGAAATGATGTGCGACCGCACAGCTGTAACTGTGCGACCGCACAGTGCTTCTGTGCGGGCGCACAGCTGCCCGACGACAGTCGGGGGTTCGATTTTTCTTCGGTTTTCGGGGGACTTTCCGGGGGCGATTCCGACGTGCTTTCGCCTAATAACCCGAGGTGTTTTCCGACAGTTGGGGGTTCGATTTTAAGTGATTATATGTTGACCTAGATCTGGGTTTACCTAGAAGTTTTATAGGAAACATATATTGATGTATTTTATCCTGTTTGCTTTGTGTGTTTAGTCCGACCAGCTAGCGAGCAGTCTGACCACAACCACAGGATTAAGTTCCAGACCTAACGGTGTTTGTGAGTTCATTTGTTTACTTTTGAATATTAGTATTCAATTGTTTTTAAATCCATAAATCGCACTAAGTATGAAACTTAGCCAAGGAAGATCCACTGAAACAAGCTATCTATTGGGCAACACTAGGACTGTGTGATCACCGGTGTTAATGAACTAGATGAGAGGTAAATATTATAAGCATACATGTTGAGATTAGGTTTTAAGCCAGATGCTTGTAAAGCGGCTTAAACCTATCGGGTAGTCCTGAGGTGGCAGTGATTTAAGTTCGGGCCCAGCAACCCTATACAGAGTCAAGATGGCTGTGATACATATGTATACAGCTCATCCTGTAATAAACAAGAGTTGTTCATATGCATTATATATATGATAGCATTATAACGTAATCAGGATTAAGGTTTCATTTGGATCGAGGACTGGTAATATTTTTATATACCGATATTTCGTCTATACGCTATTCGGTATTTAACTATAAACCTATCTACTCACTCAGAAATATTTATATTTCTGACCCCGTTGTTGTTTATCATTTTTCAGGTACCTAGCTACCGGGTCTGGTCAACCTTCCACCCTTTTTCCATCAGGGAAGCTTATTCTGTTATTATGTAAATAACACTTTAAACTCTTAGATGATGCAATAGTGTATATAGGTTTGATATGCCTGTGGCCACGTCATGGTTCCTCTGTCAATATACTCTGATAGGAACCTGACTTTGTCTAGTTCTAATAAGTGGATACTTAATAGGCATATGGTGTTTTATGGTGTCCCCTACGGGTAGGCCAAGCTTCGTGTCTTTGGTCTGCAAAGACATTGTGTGTAGTTTAGCTGGCCTTACGTTTGTGTGCATGTTGTGCATGTTTTTAAATATGTTTGATATAACGCTTTGCAAAGGAAAGTGTTGGATATATTTCATTAAACATATTGTTCGGGTGCGCGGTTTGAAATAGGGCTGCCTACGAGGCAAGGCACTTGAGCCAAGTCCCCGTACCACTGCACCGGTTTTCAGAAATGCGCGTGGGTCAGAATCACTAGGGTTATTCAACCAGCATTTTTGAAAACGCGATTTTGCTTATATGAATATTTTCAGAATGTGTCTTCCACGTTAAACGGAAAAACAATTATTTTAACGGTGTTTTCTGAAAACGGGTCGTACGCGAGGTACGATCTAGATTTATATTTAGGTGGCGAAAAATTTATAGAAGTTTCAGGCTTTCTATGGGTTTCGGAACAACCATTCCCATTCCCTAGCGCCGGTCTCGGCTTGAGTTTCGAGGGGGAAATTGGGTTGTGACAATGTTGGTATCAGAGCAATGTTTTAAGACTTGAATGTCTGAAGTATTGTTGCTGATATATGTTAAGTAGAGGTACTAGAAGTCATAAGAATTCCTAGTAAACTATTGAAGCAACATAGTATTCGAGTCATGTCTTGATCAGTTGTCAGTTATTGAATACAATCAGCTATAGATAACAACTATACATGTGTGTAGTATGTATTGATGTTTTGATCAGGAACAGATGAGTTGTTCTTGTGTACGAGACACGTTACAACTGATTTAACATGTGAGATGTTCCTAAGTTGGAAACACGTTACAATCATGAAGCAGAATGGTCAGAACAGATGACCAGTATTCGAGGAGAATGGTTCTGTTAGAATACAGGACAAAGCGAAGATTTCCTCTGAATTTTTGTTCGAGAAAATAGTTAGATTTTCTCTGAATTATGTTTGATTGTTATATGTTTTGCTTATATGAGTTTAATAGTTGATACCTGTTATATGAAAATGTGATTTTTCTATAACTATTACATACGTTACTTACGCTGAAAATTTCATGTGTTTCAGTATGTCTGGGCCTAGTAGAGCTCATACGCATGTGGGGTCTGATCCATATAATGTACCAGGTTTGCCCGTTATACCTGATACATCTGTTCCCATAGAGCCTGTTGACTCAACATCAGCATGCGACATTGACATATGGGAGGATGCTATTGGAGTAGAGGAATTAGAGAGAATGTTGAATGAAGACATAAACAGTACTGGAAATAGCCATAGCTCTGTGTCTGAATCGACTGCTACATCGGCTTATCTGGGATTTAAGGTAAAGGAGTTCTTAGCTGAGGTGGACAATCTAAGGAGGGTTCAACAGCAAATAAGACACTCGCCGAATCAGTCGTGGGAATACGTGAGCGAGTGGGAGGTGCAAGAGAACCAAAGTTTGGATAGGCTGAGGGATTATATGGATAAGTATACTAGGGAAGATTTGAATGTGGAGGCATATACTGTTGAGTTTATGCGTTTATGTGAAGAAGTACCTGAGTTGGTTCGTGATGGTGAGGAAGTTGCGAGTAGATACGTCAAAGGTTTAGGGCCTGAGTTCGAGGAACTCATGGCGGTAAAGTCTGATTCTGTAGCATATCTGGCTAGGCGTGCGAAGCAGATAGAAAGTAAGTTGAGGAGGAACGACATACCCATCCAGCCGTACTATTACACCAAACCTGAAGAACCTACTACTACATTTCCTAGGGTAGGAAACTCTGGACCCGCGAGACAATACAACCCCTATTTTGTTCCGCCAGGGGGAAATGATAAGGGAAAACTGAAATTCCACGGAGGGCGAGGTAAAGGCCCGATGATTCGTGAGGCGTTTCCGTCTTCGCGATCATCTTCAGGTAATGTTTAGTTATGTGTTTAATGTTTAAGTTAGTATGTTTATGTGTTTTCAATGTCACGTTAGAATTGGAAAACATAAACTACAAATATAAATCGTATCCTTAAACAAAAAGAAATACACATATAAGTAAACATTAAAAGGTAAATGATAAATGGGAATTGATAAATTAGGGATGTTAGAAACGTGCATCCTTAAATAGAAATCAACAACTATTTATAATCAACTAAATGATGTAACGAAATAAAAATACTAATATGAGAATAAATTATTAGGATTAATAAACTTGAAATATTACGGAGACGTAGTTTGAAAGAAGCTTACAGAGTGAGTATTACAGTTTCGTTTTAAAAAGAATGTATTATTGTGCTCAGAAGCATCATGAATGCACATTGCAACAATCACTATAGAAAAAAGGAATACTTGCATTCCATATACTTATACAAAAATGATTTTTGTTAGGACATGCATCATGTATATTAGTATATCAAAGAGAAAGTGGATTGTATAGCAACTCTTTGGGGATGAGAGATGTCATCACCCTGAGCCACAATTGTACAAAAGTTTTAAAATGTGAATTGTTAGATTCACAGTTTTGAAGAGATGAATTTAAAGAAAATCCAGCTGGTACACACATATACTTGTATATGTGGGTGGAATATGTGTATATGCACATATGTTTGAAATGATTGGTTTGAGAAACCATTTTTTCATAAAACAAAATTTTGTGAAATAAATTGTTGAGAAATAATTTGTTTACAAAACAAACTGTATTTGTTTTAAAATGTAAGCGTATTTTAACGAAAACTCTGTAATAAAGTCAAGGTAGGATACAAGATAGCGAAGATAAGATGTTGTGATTTTTATTGTTCATAATAAACAATAAAGATCTGGATTCTAATATTTCATTCCGAAACATCGGAAATTAATAACGATTGAGAAGAGTAGGAAGTGGGAATTTACATTCTTACTCTAAGATAGACTGAGAGGTAAGTCTAGTGATGGACTTTTATCATAAATAAAAGTTCAAGAGTAGATAATAGAAGATAATTGCGATTAAGATAAGAGAGAGTAGGATATAATTAAACACAACTCGGTTAGTTTGACTTCAAGTAACTGTCGGTCAACAAAGTCATACGTATGTGTTTAATTAAGATGGATCTGAGATTGGTCTTACAGACAGAGTAGATGTCAGTAATGGACATATCTCTTGAATCCAAACGAGTGGTTAGATGAACCAAAGCTCATAAGTCTGATAGGAGTAAACCTCAGCACTTAACTAATAAAGAATAACGAATAGTTAAAAGAAAGATGATGAAAAAGGAAAATAATTCTCAGAACCAAGTAGTTAAACTAGTAGTTCTGATTTGAATAAAGAGAGTTCTTGATTATGTTAACGACTGACAGACTTTGTGAAGTCGTGTCAAACAAGGTATTCATTAATAAATAATTATTAATTATTTAATGAATAAACAATATACTTAAACAGTATAATAAACCTTGTATTAACATAAGATAGAAATGTTATCAAGGTAAGAAAGAGATAAAGAACTAAAGGAGTAAGTTTCAGATGTTATCTGGAAACTAACAAAGTGTAGTAAAACCTCAGTAACTAGTGATCGAACCGTTAGATCGGTTTGATATTGGGATAGGATAATCCCAGGACGATTATATAAGTTTTAACCGTTGCGATTGACGAACGGAGAGGTATATGATGCTCGAAGATGAAGGTGATGTTGTGAAACTTGTGTGAATTTTGGCAGTGAGCCAAAAGCGCAAGTGATCACGATAATAAGTGTAAACTTTAATTAACTTGGAATTATCAACATAAGCTCCATATATGTATACAAAAAGAATTTGAAAACTGTATTGAGACAGTAATTACAAAAGATAAATTCCGAGAACCGGGCCATATGACTGTGAAGTCTAGGCTGACTGGTAACGGAATATACATGTAGTGTATATGTATTTTGACTGTCGGGTCAGAAATGCATAATGCATGGCCGACTAAAAGTGGAAAATATTTAAGGAACATTTTGTTTTTTAAATGTAAAATGTTTTGAAAATGGAGCTACAGTTGATAGTCAGATAATTAAACATGATAGTAACAGCTATAGTACAGTTATGAAAACTGTTAGCTGTGAACAAGGATGTTATGTATGTGGTGTAAGTTAGAAAGGTGTTTCATGGGAGATAGTTAGACTATAACCATACCCATACCTATTCAACCACATCCCGGCAAAAGAGAAGATCAGTTACCCAATCTGTAACAGGAAGTTACTATAGATTGATGATGAAATAAAGGACATTCTATACAAGGTATAAAAAAGTAAGGAAACTAAAAGATGAGTGGTTAGTTTATGAAACAATAATCATAAAACATACTAAAAATCATCTCAGTAATAAGACGAGCCATAAACAAACAATTAAGGTTGAAAAGAAAATAAAAGAAAGAAAAAAAAAAAAATAAAGATGTGCGACAAAGGTGGTATACTAAAAGTGGAGTTATCTAAAGCTAGCGAAGGTAACCTAGTTTTATGATAACCCTGGAGTAAGTTAAATGGTATTAACTTATACCTACCTGCTTGGATCGCTTAGCAAGAAAGATACTAGAGATTAGTCCTTGGGTTGCGTTGAAAGACGCTAAGCTAAGGAGTAAATGGTATTCTATACAAGTTATAGGATCAAGAGAAGTATATTAAGTGCATAATCTATTGCTGAACGGAAGTTCAAACAGATGATAAGAACATTAGCGAGGAAGAGAGATATATGATTGAGAATGTCGGTCAAGATAGCGCTATGCTTTAAAAAGCATAAATTGGGATTAAGTATAAGTGAAATTTTGATTATAAGTGAAAAGTAAGTATATATAAATTCGAGGACGAAAAATTTAAGGATTTAAAATATAGCCACGTGTCTAATATTTTATTAGACGGGAGTAGGTAAATTAAATTTAAAGATAAATTTAATTTACAAGTGTCCCTAAATTTATATTATGGCTATTGGATTGCAAATTTAAGTTTTTAGAATCTAAATTTGATTAACTATATAGTTAACGGAGACAATATGGATTTATGAATAGGGTGCAGAATAATTCATAAGTCCCTAGAGAATATTTTTGGTGATAATATTCGCGAAATATTTTAAAAAGGTTATCGTGAAAATTTGATAAAATTTGGAAGCAGAAATTTTATCAAGCAAGCGTAATTTAGCCAATCATATATATATATACTCATTTGTTGCAATTAGAAGGAAAAGCCTTCATTCTTTCTTCTGAAAGAAAGAAATAGAGCTGCTTAGCTCTCTGCAGTGCGACAGAAATTAGGGTTTCGGCCGTTCGATCCGTTTTTCGATTCTAACTCAATTTCTTCAACGATTACTCACGTAATTACTCACGTAATCGAGGTATTATATCCGTATTAAACGTTTATTTCAATTTATTTCGAATATAAACTCGTTTATAAACGGTTACCGTATAGAATTATCATTTTAAACGTCCGTATTGATTTTGAATTGTGTATACGTGATTGTGGACGTTAGAATAGCGTTTTTGAACGTTTTAAGCAGGACAGGAGGTCTCGGAATTGAAATTTCGGGGCTGTGCGATTGCACAACCCGCTGTGCCATTTCACAGCCCGCTGTGCGCGAGCACAATATAGTGTGCGGACGCACACTATGCTGTGCTGGCGCACAGCCCAGCTGTGCGACCGCACAGCTGCAACTGTGCGACCGCACAGTGCTTCTGTGCGGGCGCACAGCTGCCTGACGGCAGTCGGGGGTTCGATTTTTCTTCGGTTTTCGGGGGACTTTCTGGGGGCGATTCCAACGTGCTTTCGCCTAATAACCCGAGGTGTTTTCCGACCGAACCTAAAACCTTTTTAATAAATGTTTTTAAACCAAAGTTAGATATTTTAAAATGATAACTTGTGATAGAAGAAAGTGAAAAGGTTTTATATACTACACCTAAAGACTTTTAAAAGGAGATTTTAAAAGTAAAGTTAAATGTTTATAATGGACTTTGAAAGAGTTAATGTCAACGTTTAAATGGTTTTAAAGATTTAGCAATCGGTTTTGCTAAATACTTAGTATATGACCGAGAATTGTTTTGACAATTAGGTCTATACTATAAATAGTTTTCTTTAGGTATTGCGATACCTAAAATTACTTCTAGAGATAAGTTAGAACGTTTTCTCGAAATGAGATTTTATAATATGATTTTAGAAAACAGACCATAAATGCTATATGTTTAAGTGATTATATGTTGACCTAGATATGGGTTTAAGGACCTAGAAGTTTTATAGCAAACATATATTGATGTATTTTATCCTGTTTGCTTTGTGTGTTTAGTCCGACCAGCTAGCGAGCAGTCTGACCACAACCACAGGATTAAGTTCCAGACCTAACGGTGTTTGTGAGTTCATTTGTTTACTTTTGAATATTAGTATTCAATTGTTTTTAAATCCATAAATCGCACTAAGAATGAAACTTAGCCAAGGAAGATCCACTGAAACAAGCTATCTATTGGACAACAATAGGACTGTGTGATCACCGGTGTTAATGAACTAGATGAGAGGTAAATATTATAAGCATACATGTTGAGATTAGGTTTTAAGCCAGATGCTTGTAAAGCGGCTTAAACCAATCGGGTAGTCCTGAGGTGGCAGTGATTTAAGTTCGGGCCCAGCAACCCTATACAGAGTCAAGATGGCTGTGATACATATGTATACAGCTCATCCTGTATTAAACAAGAGTTGTTCATATGCATTATATATATGATAGCATTATAACGTAATCAGGATTAAGGTTTCATTTGGATCGAGGACTGGTAATATTTTTATATACCGATATTTCGTCTATACGCTATTCGGTATTTAACTATAAACCTATCTACTCACTCAGAAATATTTATATTTCTGACCCCGTTGTTGTTTATCATTTTTCAGGTACCTAGCTACCGGGTCTGGTCAACCTTCCACCCTTTTTCCATCAGGGAAGCTTATTCTGTTATTATGTAAATAACACTTTAAACTCTTAGATGATGCAATAGTGTATATAGGTTTGATATGCATGTGGCCACGTCATGGTTCCTCTGTCAATATACTCTAATAGGAACCTGACTTTGTCTAGTTCTAATAAGTGGATACTTAATAGGCATATGGTGTCGATATATTTCATTAAACATATTGTTCGGGCGCGCGGTTTGAAACAGGGCTGCCTGCGAGGCAAGGCACGTGAGCCAAGTCCCTGTACCACTGCACCGGTTTTCAGAAATGCGCGTGGGTCAGAATAACTAGGGTTATTCAACCAGCATTTCTGCAAAAGCGATTTTGCTTATATGAATATTTTCAGAATGTGTCTTCCACATTAAACGGAAAAACAATTATTTTAACGGTGTTTTCTGAAAACGGGTCGTACGCGAGGTACGATCTAGATTTATATTTAGGTGGCGAAAAATTTATAGAGGTTTTAGGCTTGCTACGGGTTTCAGAATAACCATTCCCATTCCCTAGAGCCGGTCTCGGCTCGAGTTTCGAGTGGGAAATCGGGTCATGACAGTTACGAATCAAATCCAAGCATTTCCACCTTTTCAGCAATTAAAGTGAAACGTGTACAAACGTTAAGAAACAAATCCAAGTGTTTTCCCTTTTTAGCAATTTCAGCCAAACGTTTAAAAACGGTACGAAACAAATCTAAATGTTTCACCTTTTTAGCGATTTAAGCCAAACGTTTCAAAATGGTACGAAATAAATCCAAACGTTTCACCATTTTAGCTATTTAAGCCAAACGTTTATAAACGCTACGAAACAAATCAAAACGTTTCACCTTTTTAGCAATTTATGCCAAACGCTTACAAACGCTACGAAACAAATCCAAGCAATTCTCCTTTTTATCAATATATGCCAAAGGTATACAAACGGGATAAAACAAATCAAAGCGTTTCACCTTTTTAGTAATTTTAGCCAAACGTTTACAAAGGCTACAAAAGAAATCCAGACGTTTCACCCTTTTAGCAATTTATGCCAAACTTTTACAAACGATACAAAACAAATCCATATGTTTCTCCTTTTTTTGCGATTTAAGCCAAACGTATACAAACGGGATGAAACAAATCAAAGTGTTTCACCTTTTTTGCGATTTAAGCCAAACGTTTCTAAACGTTACGAAATAAATCCAAACGTGTCACCTTTTTAGCAATTTAAGCCAAACGTTTACAAAGGTTACGAAACGAATCTAAATGTGTCACCTTTTTAGTAATTTAAGCAAATCATTTACGAACGTTACGAAACAAATCAAAACGTTTTACTTTTTTAGAGATTTAAGCCAAACGTTTACAAAGGTTAGGAAACAATATTAAAAGTTTTACCTTTTTAGTGATTTAAGCCAAATATTTACAAAGGTTATGAAACAAATCCAAACGTGTCACCTTTTTAGCAATTTAAGCCAAACGTTACTGATGGATAAAGGACCAGAACAAGGGACAAGACTCACTACAACGGCCCTGAATATGGACCCAGAGACCGATCTATTCAGGTCCCTGACCCAGTACGCAGCTATAACAGCTGAAGATATCAAGATAACACCGAAATCCCTTAAGATCAGGGATAGAGGCGAATCTCAAAGAGATAACTGAGACTAATAGAGAAACAATCCTATTAGGATACAAAGACTATGTATTATATATATAGACGAAGCCTAAGCCAGGTAACTCTCATATTCACTTCTCATCATTACTCTCACTGAGACCTCATCAGAGACTGACTTAGGCATCGGAGGGTGTTCGAGCCAACACCGGCTCGAATCCTTTTAACCTGTTGATCTTGGCAGGTGGGAGCTCAGCGACAATAGTGACAAAGACGATCATCAAAACCATCATTTGGCGCCGTCTGTGGGAACGACATTCGTTTCTAATATAAGTTTTAATCTTTGTTTTTAAGACGGAATTGATGGAAGAGAAGAACCACCACCGCCAGGAGTGGTCGTGACAACAGCAGGCTTACCAGCAAGCGATGGTCCGATCATCCCACCCCTGATACCCGAAGGAGGAATCAGAATTAACGTTTCGATCTCCAGTGGGACTGTACCAGCAACCACGGGAGTCGCGTACGACATCACACCACCACCCATGATGAGAAACGTTCAGGGCATACACCCACTGAGGACCACAACCTCGCCGTGGGGATATTATACTCCACAATACCAGCCACCTATGACCTACCAGCAACAGGCAGGAGGATGGTATCCAGGTTACTATTTGTGGAGTCATCTAACCAACCAGGGTATCCGCGACCCGTCCAGCCTATTCCCTTCCCGTCCCTAGACACAGAAGGAACAGTGACGTCAACGGCGCAGATACCCCCATAAGTACCACAGGGGGTGCCTATGCCACCCCTCTATCATGAGGCAGTAATGAAGAGCATCAATGACTTCCAGGACCACCTGATAGGACTGGCAAGAGATCAGGAAAAATTCGCAGAAAAGAAAAACCAGGGAGTTGACGTAGAGACCAGACGTAGAGAGGATCCCCCAGTCACTAAGGCAAAAGAAAGAGGAAACGCACCGAGAAGAGGACAATTGGAGCCCGTACTCCAAAAGGAGAAGGAGGGGCTAGACAAGGGATTAGGAGCAGTCCCGCTCCTTGGAGACAAGACAGCCCAGGAGAAGGTCGCAGAAGCAGCGGTGCGGAATAGCGGTCGAATTCATGTAATTGAAGACGACAAATCAAAAGGAACCAAGATGCCAGGGAAGCACAGCAAGGACGCAGAAAGCCATTCATCAACAAGAGAATCTACTACCTCCAACTCAGTAGCAGAAAGGGGAGAGAAAGCCAACGAGGCTGCATCATCAACCCACTCAGTAGGAAAATCAACAAAAGCTTCATCATGACTGACAACAAAAAATGACCGCTGCCAACTTTTAGTGATCTTAGGGAGACCTTCAACTACCCTCTTACCCCTATGAGCAACTAAACGTACGTAAAACTCATTGTTGCGACGAGACACGAAGAACAGTTGACTAAGGAGACCTAGAGAAGGGACTAAGCCCCGTTCGTCAGACAACTCAACGAAGCAACAAAGAGTCCTAATGGCGTTAGGGTGGATTTGAACCAGAGGAACTTGATAATCTACAATAAAGGCTTTGATCAGAGGATCCAAAGGAAAACGCAAGCCACAACGCAACTGCTCTTTATAAACGATAACCTTGCCGTCACCGACGAAGGTGTTAGCAGCAACTCGAGAACCGCAGACAAAAAGAGAATAGCTAAGAGGAATACCATACTCTTCACGGAATTCAGCCAAAGTCTCTTTATTAACATTGGAGGTAAAAGTATCAAGAGAATTCCTATACTCTACAGCCGTACCAGATGAGGGAAGAGAGACAGAAGACCTAGTCCGAGGCATTGAATCAATTACACTACTAATGAAGCAGATGAAAGAGATTTACCTGATAAAAGGAGGAAGAAAACACCCAAAGATTGAAGGTAATGAAGCCGAAGCAAGAGCAGATCAGAGGAGGAAGAAGGAGCAGTTAAAAGAGAAAAAGGAAATTTGAAAAGAGCATTTAAAGAAACAACTAGAGAACCGTTAAGCGGTTACCTGCGTGAAACGTGGCGACAGGCGGAAGTCCAGGGGATTTCAAATGATTACAATTTTGAAATTTTTAAAATTAAACCAGCTCCATAAGCGCCCAAGTAAAAACAACGGGCTGGGCCTAGGTAGCTCTTTCTAAAGCAAGTAAGCCAAAAACCAAGCCCAACAAAGTAACGGCCCCAACGAGCAGTCACACAAACAAGCATAAATACTTGACAAAACTGTTTTTCGGGAGGGACTAATGATGGATAAAGGACCAGAATAAGGGATAAGACTCACTACAACGGCCCTGAATATGGACCCAGAGACCGATCTATTCAGGTCCCTGACCCAGTACGCAGCTATAACAGCTGAAGATATCAAGATAACACCAAAATCCCTTAAGATCAGGGATAGAGGCGAATCTCAAAGAGATAACTGAGACTAATAGAGAAACAATCCTATTAGGATACAAAGACTATGCAATATATATAGACGAAGCCTAAGCAAGGTAACTCTCATATTCACTTCTCATCATTACTCTCACTGAGACCTCATCAGAGACTGACTTAGGCATTGGAGGGTGTTCGAGCCAACACCGGCTCGAATCCTTCTAACCTGTTGATCTTGGCAGGTGGGAGCTCAGCGACAATAGTGACAAAGACGATCATTAAAACCATCAGTTACGAAACAAATCTAAACGTTTCACCTTTTTAGCGATTTAAGCCAAATGTTTACAAACGATACGAAACAAATACAAACATTTCACATTTTTAGTAATTTAAGCCGAACATTTACAAACGTTACGAAACAAAACCAAAAGTTTAAAACTTTACAAAATAAATCCAATCGTTTCCTCGTTTTAGCAATTTAGCGAAACGTTTACAAATGTTACGAAACAAATACAAGCGTTTCACCTTTTTAGCAAATTATGACAAACGTTTACAAACGATACAAAATTCAAACGTTTCACCTTTTTACCGATTTAAGCCAAATGTTTTAAAACGGTACGAAAGAAATCCAAGCGTTTCCCCATTTTAGCGATTTAAGCCAAACGTTTACAAAGGCTACGAAACAAATTCAAACGTTTCACCTTTTTAGAAATTTATGCCAAACGTTTACAAATGATACAAAACAAATCCAAGTGTTTCTTCTTTTTAGCAATTTAAGCCAAACGTATACAAACGGGATGAAACAAATCAAAGCGTTTCACCTTTTTAGCAATTTAAGCCAAACGTTTACAAAAGCTACAAAACAAATCCAAGTGTTTCACCTTTTTAGTCGCTAAGCCAAACGTTTACAAACGATACGAAACAAATCATAATGTTTCACCTTTTTAGCGATTTATGTCAAACGTTTACAGAAGTTACAAAAGAAATACAAACGTTTAACCTTTTTAGCGATTAAAGTCACATGTTTACAAAGGTTACGGAACAAATACAAATGTTTCACCTTTTTAGCGATTTATGCCAAACGTTTACAAACATTATGAAACAATTCCAAACGTTTCATCTTTTTAGCGATTTAAGCCAATTGTTGACAAACGTTGTGAAGCAAAACCAAACGTTTAAGATGTTATGAAACAAATCCAAATGTTTCACATTTTTAGCGATTTAAGCCAAACGTTTACAAACATTACGAAACAAAACCAAGTGTTTCACCTTTTTAGCAATTTAAGCAAAACGTTTACAAACGTTACGAAACAAATCCAAGCGTTTCACCTTTTTAGCAATTTAAGCCAAATGTTTATAAACATTACGAAACAAATCCAAGCGTTTCACCTTTATAGCAGTATAAGCCAAACGTTTACAAACGTTACGAAACAAAACCAAACGTTTCACCTTTTTAGGGATTAAAGCCAAACGTTTACAAACGTTACGAAACAAATCCAAGCGTTTCACCTTTTTAGCAATTTAAGCCAAACGTTTACTAACGTAACGAAACAAAACCAAACGTTTCACATTTTTAACGATTTAAACCAAACGTTTACAAACGCTACAAAATAAATCCAAATGTTTCACCTTTTTAGCGATTGAACCCAAACGTTTACAAACATTAAGAAACAAATCCAAACGTTTCACCTTTTTAGCAATTTAAGCCAAATGTTTACAAAAATTAAGAAACAAAACCAAACGTTTCACCTTTTTAGTAATTTAAGCATAACGTATACAAACGTTACGAAACAAAACCAAACGTTTCAAAATCTTAGCGATTTTTGCCGAACGTTTACAAACGTTACGAAACAAAGCCAAATGTTTCGAAATAAATCCAAACATTTAAAACATTACGAAACAAATCCAAACGTTTAAAACGTTACGAA
Source organism: Mercurialis annua (assembly GCF_937616625.2). NCBI lineage: Eukaryota > Viridiplantae > Streptophyta > Magnoliopsida > Malpighiales > Euphorbiaceae > Mercurialis > Mercurialis annua. The sequence continues at coordinate 38,138,780 of NC_065572.1, forward strand.
GCAAATCCAATCGTTTCACCTTTTTAGCGATTGAAGCAGAATGTTTACAAAGATTATGAAACAAAGCCAAACTTTTCACCTTTTTAGTGATTTAAGACCAACGTTTAGAAACGTTACGAAACAAATCAAAACATTTCACCTTTTTAGAGATTTAAGCCAAACGTTTAAAAATATTACGAAACAAATCCAAGCATTTCAACTGTTTAACAATTTAAGCCAAACGTTTACAAACGTTTCGATACAATCAAAGTGTTTCACCTTTTACGCAATTTAAACCGAATGTTTAAAACGTTACGAAACAAATCCAGACGTTTAACATTTTTAGCAATTTAAGCCAAACGTTTACAAACGTTACGAAACAAATCTAAACGTTTCACCTTTTTAGCGATTTACGCCAAATGTTTACAAACGTTACCAAACAAATCCAAACATTTCACCTTTTTTGAGATTTAAGCCAAACGTTTTCAAACTTTTCGGAACAAATCCAAAAGTTTCCCCTTTTTAGTGATTTAAGCCAAACGCTTACAAACGTTAAGAAACAAATCCAAACATTTCACCTTTATATCGATTTAAGCCAAACGTTATGAAACAAATCCAAATGTTTCCCCTTTTATGTAATTTAAGCCAAACGTTTACAAAGTTTACGAAACAAATCTAAATGAGTCACCTTTTTAGAAATTTAAGCAAATCATTTACGAACATTTACCTTTTTAGCGATTTAAGCCATACGTTTACAACGATTAGGAAACAATACCAAAAGTTTCACCTTTTTAGTGATTTAAGCCAAACATTTACAAAGATTACGAAACAAATCCAAACATGTCACCTTTTTAGCAATTTAAGCCAAACGTTTACAAACGTTACGAAACAAATCCAAACGTTTCTCCTTTTTAGCGATTTAAGCCAAATGTTTACAAACGATAAGAAACAAATAAAAACGTTTCACATATTTAGTAATTTAAGCCGAACGTTTACAAACGTTACGAAACAAAACCAAACGTTTAAAACGTTACAAGATAAATCCAAACGTTTCACCTTTTTTAGCAATTTAAGTCAAACGTTTACAAATGTTACGAAACAAATACAAGCGTTTCACCTTTTTAGCAATTTATGACAAACGTTTACAAACGATACAATATTTCAAACGTTTCACCTTTTTTGCGATTTAAGCCAAACGTTTCCAAACGTTACGAAACAAATCCTAATGTTTCACCTTTTTAGCGCTTTAAGCCAAACGTTTACAAACGTTACGAAACAAATCCCAACGTTTCACCTCTTTAGCGAGTTAAGCCAAACGTTTACACACGTTACGAAACAAATCCACATGTTTCACCTTTTTAGCGACTTAAGCCAAACGTTTACAAATGTAACGAAACAAATCCAAACGTTTCCCCTTTTTAGCGATTCAAGACAAACGTTTAAAACGTTACGAAACAAATTCAAACGTTTAACCTTATTAGCGATTTATGCCAAATGACCTTTTTAGCGATTTAAGCAAAATATTTACAAACGTCACAAAACAAATCCAAACGTTTCACCTTTTTAGCGATTTAAATCGAACATTTACAAACATTTTGAAACAAAATCAAACGTTTCACCTTTTTAGCGATTTAAGCCAAACGTTTATAAACGTTACGAACCAAATCCAAACGTTTCACCTTTTTAGCGATTTAAGCCAAACGTTTACAAAGGTTATGAAATAATTCCAAATGTGTCACCCTTTTACCAATTTAAGCAAAACGTTTACAAACGTTACAAAACAAATCCAAATGTTTCACCTTTTTAGCGATTTAAGCCAAACGTTTACAAAGGTTTTGAAACCAAACCAAACGTTTCATCTTTGTAGCGATTTAAGCCAAACGTTTACAAAGGTTACGAAACAAATCCAAACTTTTTAGCAATTTAAGCCAAACGTTTACAAAAGTTACGAAACAAATCTAAACGTTGCACCTTTTTAGCGATTTAAGCCAAACGTTTCCAAACGTTACAAAATAAATAAAAACGTTTCACATTTTTGGCGATTTAAGACGAACATTTACAAAGGTTAAGAAACAAGTCCAAACGTTTCATATATTTAGCAATTTATGCTAAACTTTTACAAACGTTGAGATACAAAAACCATGCGTTTCACTTTTTTAGCAATTTAAGCCAAACGTTTACAAACGTAATAAAACAAATCAAAGCGTTTAAAACGTTACGGAACAAATCCAAACGTTTCATCTTTTTGCAATTTAATCCAAACGTTTCCAAACGTTACGAAACAAATCCAAGCGTTTCACCGTTTTAGCAATTTAAGCCAAATGTTTAAAAACGTTACGAAATTTCAAACGTTTCACCTTTTAAGCGATTTAAGACAAATTTTTACAAACGTCATGAAACAAATCCAAACGTTTCACCTTTTTAGCGATTTAATCCAAACGTTTGCAAACGTTACGAAACAGATCCAAATGTTTCGCATTTTTAGCAATTTAAGCCAAACGTTTACAAACGTTACGAACCAAATCCAAATGTTTCACCTTTTTATCGATTTAAGCCAAACGTTTACAAACGTTACGAATTAATATCACATTTAAAACGTTAATAAACAAATCCAAGCGTTTCACATTTTTAGCGATTTAAGCAAAACCCATACAAACGTTATGAATCAAAACCAAGCGTTTCACCTTTTGAAGAATTTAAGCCAAACGTTTACAAACGTTACAATACAAATCAAAGCGTTCGGCCTTTTTAGAAATTTAAGCCAAACGTTTACAAACGTTCCAAAACAAATTCAAGCGTTTCACCTTTTTAGTAATTTAAGCCAAATGTTTACAAACGTTACGAAACAAATCCAAGGGTTTCACCTTTTTAGCAATTTAAGCCAAACGTTTACAAACATTACGAAACAAATTCCAACGTTTCGCCTTTTTAGCGATTTAAGCCGAACGTTTCACACGTTACGAAACAAAACCAAACATTTCACCTTTTTAGCAATTTAAGCCAAACTTTTAAAAACGTTACGAAACATATCCAAACGTTTCCCCATTTTAGCGATTTACGCCAAATGTTTAAAACGTTACGAAACAAATCCAAAAAATTCACCTTTTTAGCGATTTATGCCAAACGTTTATAAACTTTACGAAACAAATCCAAACGTTTCCCCTTTTTAGCGATTGAAGGCAAACGTTTACAAACGTTCAAAACAAATTTAAACGTTTCACCTATTTAGCGATTTAAGCCAAACGTTTACAAACATCACGAAACAAATCCAAACGTTTCATCTTTTTTGAAATTTAAGCCAAACGTTTACAAACGTTACGAAACAAATCAAAGCGTTTCACCTTTTTAGTAATTCAAACGTTTACAAACTTTACGAAACAAATCCAAGCGTTTCACCTTTTTAGCAATTTAAACCAAACGTTTACAAACGTTACGAAACAAATCCAAATGTTTCCCGTTTTTAGCGATTTAAGCCAAACGTTTACAAACGTTACGAAACAAATCCAAAAGTTTCACCTTTTTAGCAATTTAACCCAAACGTTTACAAACGTTACCAATTGTTTACAAACGTTACCAAACAAATCCAAATGTTTCACCTTTTTAGCGATTTAAGCCAAACATTTACAAACGTTACGAAACAAATTCAAACGCTTCATCTTTTTAGCGATTTAAGCCAAACGTTTGCAAACGTTATGCAACAAATCCAAACATTTCACCTTTTTAGCTATATAAGGCAAACGTTTACAAATGTTACGAAACAAAACCAAACGTTTAAAACGTTATGAAACAAATCCAAACGTATCATATTTTTAGCGATTTAAGCCAAACCATTACAAATGTTACGAAACAAAACCAAGGATTTCACCTTTTTAATAATTTAAACCAAACGTTTACAAATGTTACCAAACAAATCCACGCGTTTCACCTTTTTGGAAATTTAAGCCAAACGTTTACCAACGTTCCGAAACAAATCCAAACGTTTCACCTTTTTAGTAATTGAAGCCAAACGTTTACAAAGGTTATGAAACAAATCCAAATGTGTCACCTTTTTAGCAATTTAGGCCCAACGTTTACAAATGATATAAAACAAATCCAAACGTTTCTCATTAACAAATATAAACGTTTCTCATTTTTAGCGATTTAAGCCGAACGCTTACAATCTTTACAAAATAAATCCAAATGTTTCTTCTTTTAGCAATTTAAGCCAAACGTTTACAAACGTTACGAAACAAATCCAAGTGTTTCACCTTTTCAGCAATTTAAGCCAAACGTTTACAAACGCTACGAAATTTCAAAAGTTTCACCTTTTTAGCGAATTAAGCCAAACGTTTCAAACATTACGAAACAAATCCAAACGTTTCACCTTTTTAGCGATTTAAGCCAAACGTTTACAAACGTTACGAAACAAATCCAAACGTTTCGCCTTTTTAGCAATTTAAGCCAAATGTTTACAAACGTTAGGATCTAATTCCAAACATTTGACCTTTTTATCGATTTAAGCTAAACGTTTACAAATGATACGAATTAAAACCAAACGTTTAAAACGTTATGAAAAAAATCCAAATGTTTCACATTTTTAGCGATTTTAAGCCAAACCCTTACAAACATTACGAAACAAAACAAAGTGTTTCACCTTTTTGACAATTTAAGCCAAACGTTTAAAAACTTTACGAAACAAATCCTAGCGTTCCACCTTTTTTGCAATTTAAACCAAATGTTTGCAAACGTTGCGAAACAAATTCAACCGTTTCACCTTTTTAGTAATTTAAGCCAAACGTTTACAAACGTTACGAAAACAAAATTAAAGCATTCCACCTTTTTAGCAATTTAAGACAAACGTTTACAAACTTTTCGAAAGAAATTCAAGTGTTTCACCTTTTTAGTAATTTAAGCCAAACATTTACAAACATTACGAAACAAATCCAAGCGTTTCACCTTTTTAGCAATTTAAGCCAAACATTTACAAACGTTACGAAACAAATTCAAATGGTTCCCCTTTTTAGCGATTTATGCCAAACGTTTCAAACGTTACCAAAGAAAACCAAACATTCCACCTTTTTCGCAATTTAAGTCAAACGTTAACAAATGTTGCGAAACAAATCCAAACGTTTCCCCATTTTAGCGATTTAAGCCAAACATTTATAACATTACGAAACAAATCCAAACATTTCACCTTTTTAGCGATTTGTGCCAAAAGTTTACAAACGTTACGAAACAAATCCAAATGTTTCATCTTTTTAGAGAGTGAAGCAAAATGTTTACAAACGTTACAAAATAAATCCAAACGTTTCCCCTTTTTAGCGATTTAAGCCAAACGTTTACAAACTCTACGAAACAAATCCAAATGTTTCACCTTTTTAGAGATTTAAGCCAAACGTTTACAAACGTTTAGAAACAAATCCAAGTGTTTCACCTTTTTAGCTATATAAACCAAACGTTTACAAACGTTACGAAACAAATCCAAGCGTTTCACCTTTTTAGCAATTTAAAATGTTTACAAACGTTACGAAACAAATCCAAGCGTTTCACTTTTTTAGCAATTTAAGCCAAAGGTTTGCAAACGTTACGAAACAAATCCAAACATTTCACCTTTTTAGCGATTTAAGCAAAACGTATACAAACGTTACGAAACAAATCCAAACGATTTACCTTTTTAGGGATTTACGCCAAACGTATACAAACGTTACGATTTCAATCCAAACGTGTCACCTTTTTAGCGATTTAAGCCAAACGTTTACAAACGTTACAAAACAAGTCCAAACATTTCACCTTTTTAGCAATTTAAGCCAAACATTTACAAACGTTACGAAACAAATCCAAACGCTTTACCTTTTTAGCGATTTAGGCCAAACGTTTACAAAATGTTACAAAACAAATCCTAAAGTTTCGCCTTTTTTAGCAATTTAAGCCAAACATTTACAAACGTTACGAAATAAATCCAAACATTTCACCTTTTTAGCGATTTAAGCCAAACGTTTACAAATGTTACGAAACAAAACCAAACGTTTAATACGTTACGAAACAAATCCAAATGTTTCACATTTTTAGCGATTTAAGCCAAACCGTTAGAAACGTAACGAAACAAAACCAAGCATTTCGCCTTTTTAGCAATTTAAGCCAAACATTTACAAACGTTACGAAAGAAATCCAAGAGTTTCACCTTTTTATCAATTTAAGCCAAACATTTACAAACTTCCCGAAACAAATCCAAGCGTTTCACCTTTTTAGCAATTTAAGCCAAACGTTTACAAAGGTTACGAAACAAATCCAAGCATTTCATATTTTTAGGAATTGAAGCCAAACGTCTACAAATGTTACGAAACAAATCCAAACGTTTCACCTTTTTAGCGATTTAAGCCTAATGTTTACAAACATCACGAAACAAAACCAAACGTTTAACCTTTTAATCCATTTAAGCCAAATGTTTACAAATCTTACGAAACAAATCCAAATGTTTCCCCATTTTAGCAATTTAAGCCAAACGTTTAAAACGTTACTAAACAAATCCAAACGTTTCACCTTTTTAGCGATTTATGCCAAACGTTTACAAACGTTACGAAATAAATCCAAACGTTTCACCTTTTTAGCGATTGAAGCAAAACGTTTACAAACGTTAAGAAACAAATCCAAATGCTTCACATTTTTAGCAATTTAAGCCAAACGTTTACGAACGTTACGAAACAAAAACCAAACGTTTCACCTTTTTTAGAATTTTAACCAAACGTTTACAAACGTAACCAAACAAATCCAAGAGTTTCACCTTTTTAACAATTTAAGCCAAACGTTTACAAACGTTACGAAACAAATCCAAGCGTTTCATCTTTTTAGCAATTTAATCCAAATGTTTACAAATGTTATGAAACAAATCCAACCGTTTCACCTTTTTAGCAATTTAAGCCAAATGTTTACAAAGGTTACGAAACAAATCTAATCATTTCACATTTTTAGGAATTGAAGCCAAACGTTTACAAACGTTACGAAACAAATCCAAACGTTTCACCTTTTTAGCGATTTAAGCCTAATGTTTACAAACATTACGAAACAAAACCAAACGTTTAACCTTTTAATCCATTTAAGCCAAACGTTTACAAATGTTAAGAAACAAATCCAAACGTTTCCCCATTTTAGCGACTTAAGCCAAACGTTTAAAACGTTACGAAACAAATCCAAATGTTTCACTTTTTAGCGATTTTTGCCAAACGTTTACAAACATTACGAAACAAATCCAAATGTTTCACCTTTTTAGCAATTGAAGCCAAACGTTAAGAAACAAGTCCAAATGTTTCACATTTTTAGCAATTTAAGCCAAACGTTTATGAACGTTACGAAACAAAAACCAAACGTTTCACCTTTTTTACAATTTAAACCAAACGTTTACAAATGTAACGAAACAAATCCAAGCGTTTCACCTTTTTAACAATTTAAGCCAAACGTTTACAAACGTTACGAAACAAATCCAAGCGTTTTATCTTTTTAGCAATTTAATCCAAATGTTTACAAACGTTATGAAACAAATCCAAACATTTCACCTTTTTAGCGATTTAAGACAAACGTTTACAAGCAGTACGAAACAAATCCAAACGTTTCCCCTTTTTAGCGATTTAAGCCAAACATTTACAAACGCTATGAAACAAATTCAAACGTTTCACCTTTTTAGCCATGTAAGACAAAGGTTTACAAACGTTTTGTCAGGATCCAATTTCATGGATTGTGACCGGCGCTAGGGTATGGGTATGGTCGTACCAAAACACGTAGCAAGCCTCGCGGATAACCGTATTATCAAAATAAACCTACAAGAAAACCAATGCTCGGGGGCAAACGAGACTCCAACCTAAGTCTAGCAGTTTATTCAACAGTTCTAATATAATTAGTTAATAGCAATTCAAAATTATGAAACATGCCTCATATATAAATAATCCAATGTAACATGCCCAAGGTGCAATAATATAAAAGTTTTACCACTACGACAAACCAAAGTATAATAATAACAGGGACAACTAGTTCTACTGCGGTCTAAGAGGTAAAACATTTGACTAGTCCAATAACATAAAAAGACCTCCGAGGAATCAAAATATCGGAGATGACCAACGCTCTCAAAATCATAAGCCTGAAAAAAATTGGAAAAACAACGGGGTCAGATATACTGAGATGAGTTCATAATGCTATTTACATTTATTAAGTTTAAAACCCTTAAAAGAAATCCTTTTATACTAATATATATATATTTAATTATGGAAAACAATATTGAAATGAAATCCCAAAGTATTTAACCCAAAGTATTATCCAAAGTAGATGGGAACAAATCCTCATCGATTCCCAAAGTGGGCCAGACATTGGTCATCCAATCCCAAAGTACTTACCGGTGCACGCAGTCTCGATACAAGCCTATCGAGTAGCTCGTTTCAATCCATATCCATATTTCTTAAAACAGTTCACAAACATTTGATATACTAAAATAATGTGCGGTACTTAATAAAGCGGTAAATAACATTATAAACTCACTGCTTGATTATCCACATGAATCTTGGCAAACAGCTAACCCTGCGTAGACTCCGAAGCACAAACAGTTGACAGGTCTAAAACATTATACAAGTTAAAATCCAAACAACCCCTAACTATAAGAATACTGGACTCCACATAGGACTAGCATTTCAAACACAACCAAAGAATCAGCCAAGGTAACCAAAGTACAACTAAAGTATATCCAAAGTATTTCATTCAAACCAAATAACAAAGTAAGGCAAATTAAGCTTAGGTGAGTTCTTATCTTTGAAAACGAAACCAACGTCTTAAATACATAAATAATATTTTCAAAACAATAATAGTTCCTAGAGTAGTGTGTTAGCCTTACTGTAGTTTAGCTTAACACAACATGTCTAGAGACCACGTCTAACCCGACCCATCCATAAACCAAAGTTAAAAACCAATTTCTTAAATCAAACCTTAAATAAAACCAAAGTTATTTTAGATAAGAACTTATACCTTGACTTAATAATGCCACGAAACAATATAGAAACCACAATCCAAATAAGCTTGTCAACACTTGACAAGTAACACCCAAGGTACACTTAATATCTCAACTTAAATAGAATCAATAAGATTCAATCATCTTTCAAGTATCAACTGAAACTAAATAATTTAATCAACTCACAACAACCATATAACCCTTACATGCCTTATATCTAATTTAACCATTGTTAACAAGACTAACATCCATTAAATTGGTCAATTTTACCAATCACTATCCACCAAAGTAATCTTTCAAATACTAGAATCCTTCTTTGTAAATAATTTCCAGCAACACGATTCTTTTTATAACAGCGATATAATTCAAGTAAACCATATTTAACATATGTTCGATCCTTAGATAGTTACCTCAATTCACTCGATGTGGAAATTTTTAACAAACAACCTTTTAATCTTTAAAAAAAAAAGATTTCCAGATTTTAGGCTTACACCAAAACATAATTTTATCTCAAAAGTTTAATCCAAATGATTCATTAAATCATTTAAACAATCTATCCAAACCACCCAAAGTATTGTTAAGCATCTAACAAACTAAGATCAAACTTTAAAACATTTCCAGATTTTTAAACAACAATCAAAACAGTTTTGTAACCTAAAATCTTTAGCCATTTGATAAATCTATCAATTCTAACATCCAATCCAAACCACCCAAAGTACAAATGAAATCAAAGAGACTTATATAACATCAAATCAAGATTTCCAGAATTTATAAATCATAGCAACACAAAAAATACAGTCAAGTCACCCAAAGTACTGAATTAACACATCAACTAGCAATCTCTACAAACCATAATAAGGGTTTAGAGCCACTAATCTTTTGGAATAGATTAAGAATAACCAAAGGAAGAAAACCCAGAATTTATCCCAAAGACAGTCTACAATCAATTGAAACGATGGCTAGAGGATTAAGAACAAATAGGAACGATTAAACTATGATTAAACCTTAAGAGATTGATGAATTTCCTTACCAATGATCAAATTAGACTAAGGAATAGTAGGAGATGATATCCAGAGTAGGTGCTGTAATAGGGTTTTTGAGAAAGTGTAAAATCTTATTAGGTCTAATTAAGGTGGTATTAATAGAAAATCAGCGAACTGAACAGTGTACGCATCACGCCCGCTACAGCCATATCGCGCCCGTGATATATGTCGCTCCCGCGACACTCCTCCCATCACGCCCGCGAAAATGCTACTGCCTCCGATGAAAAATTGAGATTTTTAATTTGAAATCGAAAATGTTCGTAACTCTAAAACTACTCCTAATACATCTTAAAACACATATTAAAAGGCTTAGAACCTTCGAATCACGATTACAAGTGGTCGAACCACTCAAACGAACCCAAGGTACCGTTTATGCTTAACAGAACAAATTAGAAAATACGGGGTGTTACATTCTTCCCAACTTAAAAACAAATTCGTCCTCGATTTTACAACTACGAAACTACGCAACAACTCACATAAACATACCAATGTAATATGCATATGTAATATCCCGTATTTTTTTAAAATTTTAAAAAAAGAAAAATAATAATTTTTCCGATAAAATTCCAGATGTAATTTGGAGTCGCTTACGAGTCTATGGTTCGATTAAATAATTATTACTTATTTTTTAGATTGGCCCATGCATGTTGGCCATGCATGGCCCATCTTTTTACTTGTGTGCAGTCCATGCAAAATTATCAACATGATAATTTGAATGGGCCACACTCTTTTGGGTTTAGCAGGTCTCTTAAGACACATTTCTGCTTCTATCGCAGCCTTGCTGCGTTTCTTCGTCCGTACCCCTAATTATTCCACGTTTTCAATTCTAATTTCTTTCCTACACTTTCATCAACCCTAGCCGTCATTATACCCTTGATTTCCCTTAGAATAAACGCTGCCTTTCTCCCTCAAATCCTTGCTGTTTCTAACCAAATTTAATTCCGTTTTGTAGACTCAATACTCTACAAGTCCGAACTTCGTTTTCGTAAATCGCGTAAAATTTGGATCTGTCTCATCCTAGTTGAAGTAGACACACGCCTCTTCAATCCTCGTCCTTGTTTTTTTCCAAACGGTACGTAAATAATTCCGCTATAGATGCCGCCGTTTCATCATTTTTGAATGTTGTTCTATGTTTTGTGTGATGCATTGTTTCTGCCGAATTTCAGTCTTTGGTTAATATGATTTTAAGAAAATAATACCCCACTCGTAAAGATGGTACTCACCATTACTGAGCCATACCTCCTGTTCGATAGGAATGAATCAGAAAATGGACAAATCTCATAATTGAATAGAATTACATTCATTATGACTCTGCTTCTCAGCCACTTAATCCATTGGTTTCAAATGAGAGGTTTTCTTAGTAGGAAGGGGATCGTTTTCATACATATTTGGCTTTTCATTGTTAGTATTTACTGTTAATTGTTTCTTCATGGTTTGATGATTGATAGCTTGAGATAATTTTGGTTTCATGGCTCTTTTTTTTTATGGGTTTGTGGTTATGGAAATTGAAATTTATAAAGAATGGGTGACGGGTTTGTTTTGTTTGAATTGATGAATATGGTAAATTGTACATTTAAGTCATTAAAAATGTTGTCTTGTACTTTAATATCATTGGCTAGGATTGTTAGTGGTGGGTTTTACTGCTTTGATTATTACATATTGATATGTGTTGGCTAAAGTACTAACAAGTCATGGTGTTATTTTGTTTCACTTAATTGAATCCTTATTTTATTTTGTTTCAATAAATTGAGCCACTTAAGTTTAATTCTAACTATTCGCACTTGATCTAAGGTTAATTAATTTTGATTTTAACTTTCGAATTTCATTTCGATTTATAATTTGACAATTTAATAACATTATATTTTTAATTTAAATTGTTTTGATAACATTATTATTTATAGTTTAAATTATTTTGACAACATTATTTTAAATCTAAAAATAATGTTGATCTTATTTATAATTTTTTTTTATAAGTGGAAAGTGGATATTGATTTTTAAATTATTATTTTGGATTTTTGGCTTAGCGTGCCAATGTGATTACATTTATATTTTTAACTTTTGGTTTTTGTTTCGAGTTATAAATTGGCAAATTGAAAACGATGATTATTTTATAATCTAAATTAATATAATTACTCGGGTAATTATATTTGATTTTAAATATCTTTTTGGTATGTCATTTGGACTAAATTACAATTTAGCCCTTGAACGTTTTTTTTTTAAAAAAAAACTTATTTGATTAAGTTTTTGTTTGTAGCTTGGGTTACTTGAAGTTAAAGTTATTGGGTTCCGTTTTAAATATTGATTTATCAAAGTGGTTTTTACAATTATAAACTATGGTTTATAATTGGATATAATTATATTTATTTTATCCAAGTGATTTTAGGAATTATAAACTCTGGTTTATATTTTGATAAAATATTTTGGGTCGGGTTAGACTTGGGTCACCCGACATGTGAGGTAGCTTGGTAGTTATTGGTAACTCGGCTAATCCAATATTTGAGGAAATGAATTTAAGTTATTATTTACTTATTATTTAAGTAATATTTTCAGGAACGGATTTTAAAGCGGAAACCTAATAGACTTGGCTTATCTATTTATTGAGTATTGCATTACTCGATATGGTTCGTATTTTGACTCGGGTCATTATGTAATCAATTGTTTTTTTTTGCATTATCTATGCTTGTGCGAGACTTAGTATTGTGTTAGTCCTATGTGGTGTCTAGTATTCTTAGAGTTAGGAGGTCAATGGATTTTAACTTATTTATTGTTTTAGACCCGTCGACTGCTCGTGCTTCGGAGTCTACGCAGTGTTAGCTATTTGCCAAGATTCACGTGGATAAGCAAGCAGTGAGTTTGTACTGCTATTTACCGCTTTATTAAGTACCGCATCGTATTTTAATATTATAAATGTTTGTGAACTGTTTTTACGGATTATGGAACTGGATTGAAACGAGCTACTCGATAGGCTTGTATCGAGACTGTGTGCACCGGTGAGTACTCTGGGAAACGGCAGACTAAAATCTTGCTTACACTGGTATATGTTTATGACGAGGATTTGTTCCCGTCCACTCTGGGTTTATCGGTATGCTATGTCATACTTACGCTGGGATCATTTCAATACTGTTTTCCATAATCATACTATATTAGTATAAACTGTTTTGATTTAAGGGTTTTAAACTTAATAAATGTAAATAGTATTGCGAACTCATCTCAGTATATCTGACCCCGTTGTTTTCCCAAATTTTCCAGGTTTATGATTTGAAAGCTGGTCCACTCCGATTCTTTTGATTCCTCGGAGGTTTTTATGTTATTAAACTAGTTTCTGTTTTCGAACTCTTAGACCGCAGTAGAACGAGTTTATATATTACATTGGTTATTGCAATTGGGATAGTCTATTAGACCGATTAATTATTATTAGCATGTTTACACTGGAATATTTTATTATTATAATTAAGGCATGCTGTGGAATATTTCAGATACCTAAGTTATTTATATTAGAACTGTATTATAAATTGCTAGACTTAGGTTGTAGTCTCGGTTGCCCCGGGCAGTTTTCTACAGGTTTAAATGTTTATTTGATTTCCGCGAGGCTTGCTACGGGTTTTGGTACAACCATACTCATACCCTAGCGCCGGTCACGATTCATGAAATTGGATCGTGACAGCATAGCACAGTGCCCAAAGTATCAAATACCAAAGTAACACATAAAATAAACACATAACCCAAGGTACTAACATAGCAAAAAAGAAATCAACAAATCCAACGTACCTCAACGAAAGAGGAAAGGATAACGGCTCCTCATGTCGGACTCCGTCTCCCAGGTGCACTCTTCTACAGAGTGATTCCGCCACAGTACCTTGACCATCGGAATCTCCTTGTTCCGCAACTTACGCACCTGTGTATCGAAAATCTCAACAGGCTGCTCCTCATAAGACCGCTCTTGGTCAATCTCAACACTTTGTGGTATAATCACTTGAGAAGGATCAGAAACGCACTTCCGCAACATCGAGATATGGACCACTGGATATACCAAAGACATGTCTGGCGGTAACGCCAAACGATAAGTTACTGCTCCAACTCTCTCTATGATCTCATAAAGACCAAGAAACCTCGGTGCTAATTCCCCCTTTATACCAAAACGTACAACGCCTTTTATAGGCGAAACCCGAAGAAATACATAGTCGCTAACATGAAATTCAAAATCCTTCCGCTTAAGATCAGCATAGCTCTTGTGCCGACTAAAAGCAGTCTCAAACCTACGCTTGATCAAAGGTACCTTCTCATAGATAATCTGGATGATCTGAGCTCAAGAAAGTTTACGCTCGCCGACCTCTTCCAAACATATAGGAGATCGACACTTGCGCCCATACAAAGCCTCTTAAGGTGCCATCTCAATACTAGTGTGATAACTGTTGTTGTAGGAAAACTCAATCAAAGGAAAATGAGTATCCCTGCTACCCTGAAAATCAAGAATACACATTCTAAGCATATCCTCCAAAGTCTGAATCGTCCTCTCAGACTGACCGTCAGTCTGAGGATGAAATGCAGTACTGAAATCAAACCTCGAACCCAAAGATTCCTGCAATACCTTCCAAAACCGAGAGGTGAAAATCGAACCTCTGTCCGAAACTATCGACACTGGTAAACCATGGAGACTGACAATCCGATCGATGCACAACTGTGCCAACTTCGAATCCTGATAAGTAACCTTGATCGGTAAGAAGTGAGCTGACTTAGTCAAACGGTCAACAATCACCCAAATCGAATCATACCACTTTCGAGTACGTGGTAAACCAACTACGAAGTCCATTGCGATATGCTCCTATTTCCACTCTGGAATAGGTAGCGGCTGTAGATATCCAAACGGTCTCTGATGTTCCAACTTTACCTACTAGCGAGTCAAACTCTGCAACATCCTTTTTAGCAATTTAACCAAAACGTTGACAAACGTTACGTAACAAATCCAAGCGTTTCTCCTTTTTAGCAATTTGAGCCAAACGTTTACAAATGTTACGAAACAAATCAAAACCTTTTTAACAATTTAAGCCAAACTTTTACAAAGGTTAGAAAACAAATCCAAACGTTTCACCTTATTAGCGATTTAAGCCAAACGTTTACAAACGATACGAAACAAATCCAAACGTTTCATCTTTTTAGCGATTAAGCCTAAC
Organism: Mercurialis annua; assembly: GCF_937616625.2. Taxonomy (NCBI): domain Eukaryota; kingdom Viridiplantae; phylum Streptophyta; class Magnoliopsida; order Malpighiales; family Euphorbiaceae; genus Mercurialis; species Mercurialis annua. The sequence goes on from NC_065572.1 coordinate 38,153,938, forward strand.
GTTTACAAACATTACAAAACAAATCCAAACATTTCATCATTTTTGCGATTCAAGCCAAACGTTTACAAACGTTGCGAAACAAATCCAAACATTTCACCTTTTTAGCGATTTAAGCTAAACGTTTACAAACGTTACGAAACAAATCCAAATATTTCCCCTTTTTGGCGATTTAAGTCAAACGTTTATAAACATTACGAAACAAAACCAAACGTTTAAAACGTTATGAAAGCAATCCAAACGTTTAACATTTTTAGCGATTTAAGCCAAACCATTACAAACGTTACGAAAAAAAACCAGGCGTTTCACATTTTTAGAAATTTAAGCCAAACATTTACAAACGTTACGAAACAAATCCAAGCGTTTCACCTTTTTAGTAATTTAAGCCAAACGTTTACAAACGATACGAAATGAATCCAAACGTTTCATCTTTTTAGCGATTTAAGCCGAACGTTTACAAACGTTACGAAACAAAACCAAAAATTTCACCTTTTTAGCGATTTAAGCTTAACGTTTACAAACGTTACGAAACAAAACCAAACATTTCACCTTTTTAGCAATTTAAGCCAAACGTTTACAATCATTACGAAACAAATCCAAACGTTTCCCCATTTTAGCGATTTAAGCCAAACGTTTACAAACATTACGAAACAAATCCAAACATTTAACCTTTTTACTGATTTATGCCAACTGTTACGAAACAAATCCAAACGTTTCACCTTTTTACCAATTTAAGCTAAACGTTTACAAACGTTACGAAACCAATCCAAACGTTTCACCTTTTTAGCTATTTAAACCAAACATTTACAAACGTTATGAAACAAATCCAAACGTTTTAAATTTTTAGCGATTTAAACCAAACGTTTACAAAGGTTATGAAACAAATCCAAATGTTTCACCTTTTTAGCAATTTAAGCCAAACGTTTACAAACGTTATGAAATAAATCCAAGCGTTTCTTGTTTTTAGCAATGTAAGCAAAACATTTACAAACGTTACGAAACAAATCCAAGCGTTTCACCTTTTTAGGAATTTAAGCCAAACGTTTACAAATGTTACGAAACAAATCCAAGAGTTTCATTTTTTTAGCAATTTAAGCCAAACGTTTACAAATGTTAAGAAACAATTCCCAACGTTTCACCTTTTTAGCAATTTCAGCCAAAGGTTTACATATGTTACGAACCAAAACAAAACATTTAAAAAGTTATGAAACAAATCCAAACGTTTCACATTTTTAGCGATTTAAGCCAAACCTTTACAAACGCTACGAAACAAAACCAAATATTTAAAACGTTACGAAAGAAATCCAAATGTTTCATAATTTTAGCGATTTAAGCCAAACCTTTACAAACGTTACGAAACAAAACCAAGCGTTTCACCTTTTTAGCAATTTAAGCCAAACATTTACAAATGTTGCAAAAAAAATCAAAACGTTTCACCTTTTTAGCGATTTAAGCCAAACGTTTATAAACGTTACGAAACAAATCCAAACGTTTCCCCATTCTAGCGATTTAAGCCAAGCGTTTATAAACGTTACGAAGCAAATCCAATTGTTTCTCCTTTTTAGCAATTTAAGTCAAACATTTTACAAACGTTACGAAACAAATCAAAGCATTTCACCTTTTTAGCAATTTAAGCCAAACGTTTACAAACGATATGAAACAAATCCAAACGTTTCACCTTTTTAGCGATTTAAGCCAAACATTTACAAACGTTACGAAACAAATCCAAACATTTCACCTTTTTAGCGATTTAAGCCGAACGTTTACAAACATTACGAAACAAAACCAAACATTTCACTTTTTTAGCGATTTAAGCCTAACGTTTACAAACGTTACGAAACAAAACCAAACATTTCACCTTTTTAACAATTTAAGCCAAACGTTTACAATCATTACGAAACAAATCCAAATGTTTTCCTATTTTAGCGATTTAAGCCAAACGTTTAAAACGTTACGAAACAAATCCAAACATTTAACCTTTTTAGCGATTTATGCTAAACGTTCACAAACGTTACGAAACAAATCCAAATGTTTCACCTTTTTACCAATTTAAGCCAAACGTTTACAAATGTTATGAAACAAATCCAAACGTTTCACCTTTTTAGCGATTTAAGTCAAACGTTTATAAACGTTACGAAACAAAACCAAACGTTTCCCCTTTTTAGCGATTTAGCCAAACGTTTAGAAACGATACGAAACAAATCCAAACATTTCACCTTTTTAGCGATTTAAGCCAAATGTTTACAAACGCTACGAAACAAATCCAAACATTTCACCTTTTTAGCGATTTAAGCCAAACGTTTACAAACAATACAAAAAAAATCCAAACGTTTCGCCTTCATAGAGATTTAAGCAAAACATTTACAAACGTTACGAAACAAATCTAAACGTTTCATCTTTTTAGCGATTGAATCCACACGTTTACAAACTTTACGAAGCAAAACCAAATGTTTAAAACGTTACGAAACAAATCCAAACGTTTCACATTTTTAGCAATTTAAGAAACAAAATCAAGCATTTCACCTTTTTAGCAATTTAAGCCAAACGTTTACAAACGTTACGAAACAAATCCAAGAGTTTCACCTTTTTAGCAATTTAAGCCAAACGTTTACAAACGTTACGAAACAAATCCAAGTGTTTCACCTTTTTAGTAATTTTAGCCAAACGTTTACAAACGTTACGAAACAAATCCAAGCGTTTCACCTTTTTAGAAATTTAAGCCAAATGTTTACAAACGTTACTAAACAAATCCAAATGTTTCACATTTTTAGCGATTTAAGCCGAACGTTTACAAACGTTATGAAACAAAACTAAACATTTCACCTTTTTAGCAATTTAAGCCAAACGTTTACAAACGCTACGAAAAAAATCCAAATGTTTCCCTATTTTAGCTATTTAAGCCAAACATTTAAAACATTACGAAACAAATCCAAAGATTTCACCCTTTTAGCGATTTATGTCAAACGTTTACAAACATTATGAAACAAATCGAAACATTTCACCTTTTTAGCGATTGAAGACAAACACTTACAAACGTTACAAAACAAATCCAAACGTTTCACTTTTTTAGCGATTTAAGCCAAACGTTTACAAATGTTACGAAAAAAATCCAAACGTTTCACCTTTTTAGCGATTTAAGCCAAACGTTTACAAAGGTTATGAAACAAGTCCAAATTTTTGTCACGACCCAAATTTTTGAGCCGAGACCGGCGCTAGGGAATGGGAGTGGTAGCTCCGAAACCTGTGGCAAGCCTAAAATTACTAAAAAAATCGTAAATATATATATAATATCATATATAAAACATGTTCAGGAACCTCTTTTAGATAATACAATTATAGTTATTAAAATATTATATCAGAGTTTACATTCCAAATAAATTGTTTGATATAACTTCACAAATCTTATACTGACACCTACTGACTATTGCAGCTCTATGAACTCATATTCTGTGCAAGCCAATCGACTTATGGCACAACGAAGATGGTTTGTCTTATCCGACTCTGACTACCTGAAAAACATCAGAGTGAGGGGGTCAGTATTTTGGGAAATGCTTGAGTGAGTTTACATTTACAGACGGTATTATCATAAAAATCATGTAAATATTTAACATACTTTTAAATACTCGAATAATCAATTCATAGATCAAATATCAAACAACACGCAAATATACGATCCGACTGAAACCCTAATCCAAAGATCCCTAAGAAACCAACTATGGAATCTAATGAATTTAATTATAGCAGCATCTGGACCGGGAACAAAGCCACCGTCGCCACAGATCTGCGTTGGGTCTCTAGGCCGGGAACAATGCCACCATTGCCACAACTTCCCTTTAAGTTTTGGCAGGGAACTAAGCCACCGTCGCCATCTGATTTAATAGCTCATACAAAAATCTAGGACACAGGATTATCTAACCACATTACTGGTGATCACACAGTCTTATTGACGCCCAATAGATAGCACGTTTCCTCGGATCGTTAGAACATATTCATCACGAATCAGATTGTAAAACATACAACGTTAAAGATAACGGAATAGGCAAAACATATAATGTAACAACAATAAAGCATTCAACTCATATAAACAATACACAAAAGTAAACTGCAAGCTCACAGAAACCGCTATCCAACAATGCAATATCGTCATTCAATCACGCAGGTTCCATACGTCGTTCGATCTCGTAGTTATTACAGCTCGTCGGTCTGGTAGCTTATCGATACTTCGATCACCTATTCGAATTACAAGTATGTTTAATTCATAAACGTCAATCTTAGATTAAGGACTAAATAAAATTCCAAGTTTCTTTCTTCGATTGACTTCTTACTTTTATACTTAACTTCAAAACGTGACTCCTTTATTCAATCTCTAAAACGTTAGCCTGATTACTTTGTTGTTTACTTATCTGACCACTCATGACCACATCCATACCTTTTTATTGAATTCAAATATGTTCCATCAACGCATCATATTCATTTCAGGGGAACCATTTTTCATTCACCGAAAATCCTGGAAGTCGACGTTGGGGCAGGGCACGTCATGCCCAAGCTGCTTTGGGAGGGGCACGTCGTGCCCCCTCTATGCACGTCGTGCCCCCCCTAGCCGACTATTTCAATCAAAAGAACTCAGAAATATTACAACATACATCCATTTCACTTGATTTCGAATCCGGTAAGTTTTTTTATTCTTTTGAATTCAGTTTTATCTATAAACGGCATCTCCGTAATCTGATTTGTTCTTGTTTGTTGTTAGACCGAAATTGTTTCCGTTTGATCTCAAAGACTCTAGACTCACGTCTCTACGATTCCCCACCTTGATTTCGCAAAACGGTACGTGATCGACCTCGTTTCAATCGCCGTACGGTTTACCGCTTTGAGTTTGTACATTCTGTTTCTTGCCTAGGATGTCACTGCCAATCTTTTGCTTCATTTCTTTTGATCTTTATGGACTTTCAAGGATTGGGTTTGATGTATGACTGTCTTTATCAGTTTAGTTGTTGCCTTGATTCGATCTTTTTGTTTCGTTTCGATTTCGTCCTTCGTTTGAATAATTGGTTGCAATGTCATGGTTCTGTCGATGGATTAGTGTTCCTTACTAACATGATTCATATGGCTCTTTTGGCTTGATCATTGACGGCAAGGACCTTTTTCTAATTTCTTGGGTAATTGGTTTCATATTTGATATTGAATAGTTGAAGCATGAAGTTGAGGTTTTCGGGTTTGCTTCTGTACATTTGTTTGTATGTTGATAAAGTTTAGGTTATGATGATAATTAGTTTCATGCTTTTGGTTTAGTGTTGATTCCTATTTGTATTTGAATGAATTCTTGATTCAGTATCATGAAATTGCAACATGGCGGGTGGTGTTGTTTTTCAAATTGGAGAAGATGGTCTCTTGTGCGTTTTAATCATCAAGTTATTTTGGCTAAATAAAATGAATTCCTTTAGTTGTTTAGCAATTGATTTGTTTTAATTAACTTTTGAATATCGCTTTGATTTATAAGTACGTGAATTATGAACGATAAATATTTTACAACTTAAGTTATAATTACTCGGGTAATTATATTTAATTTCAAATATCTAAAATGGCGTGAATTGGCTAAATTACAATTTAGCCCATGAATATATTTAAAACTTTTTAAGTAAGTTTTTGGTTAGTAACTTTATATTTTGTTTTAATTATAAACAAAAGTAATTAATTTGATTTCGAATATCAAATTGGTTAAAATACAGTTTAGTCCCTAAATTGGCTAAGGTACAGTTTAGTCCCTAAACTTTTATAAACTTAAAATGGTTAAATTTGGTTGTAACTTGGGTTACTTCAAATTGAGATTAATGAGTTATGCTTTTAAAATGGATTATTATTTTATCGAATTATTTTATAAATATAAACTCAGGTTTATATTTGATAACGTTTGAGTCGGGTTAGACTTGGGTCACCCGACAAGTGAGGTTAGCTTGGTAGTTATTGGTAACTCGGCTAACCCATATTTGGAAATTATTTATGATTAAAAGTATTAAATAATATTTATAAAATGGATTTTAAAGCGAGAACTTAATAGACTTGTATTAATTGAGCGTTTCGACCTATTGGGTAATTTTGTGTTGTTTTAGATTGTTTTATTCCGACGTGTTATTTGTGCTAGTCCTATGTGGTGTCTAGTACTCTCTGGAGTTAGGGTCTGTTTTTAATATTTGTTTATATTTGTTTAGACTCGTCGAGCTTTTCGTGCTTTTGAGGCGAACCGAGTTTAGGTTGCTTGCCAGGAGTTATCACGTGGATTAGCAAACAGTGAGTTTGTACTTAATATTTACCTCCTTATTAAGTAAATTGTTATTTTAATATCTATATATATTGTATACGTACAATTGCGAACTGTTTTTCCATTATGACTCTTAGTTGGAACATGCTACCTAATGGGCATCATTAGGACTGCGTGCGCACCGGTATTGATCTAGATAACGTATGTGATATGTGGTGGTAACTCGGTGTGAGCATAGCTCTCGGGACCAGTAGAGTAACTCGGTGTAGCTCAGCTCTCGGGACTCTGGTTATGGATTAAGAATGGTCGGTGGTAACTCGGTGTAGCTTAGCTCTCGGGACCAGGCCTATCAGATTATGGTTACATGATGCGTTGAATTGCTTTTGCCTTATTTATAAAGTACATCTTGACTTTGGCCTCGATTGTTGATTTTAAATGTGATTGTATGTTGGATGTTAGCCTTGTTTTTTTTGTTAAAGAGATTTTGGGTTAAACTTTAAAACTTGTTTTGTGGTCATATATGGTTTGACCACATGTTGCATTAAGAGTTTTCATTAAGAACAGTGGTTTTGTTTTAATTTGTGTTTTGACACAGAATCAAAAGAGAAGTTTAAGTTTAATTCTTTAAAAGTTTAATTTTTGGTTAAGCTGCTTCTAAAAAGAATGTTCTTGTGTTTTAACTTTTTAGAGTTACGGAAATGGTTGTTTGAGATAAAGGATTTCTCACTTGAGTTTTTAAATTGCCGTTTAGCGGTTGGATTAAGTTGAGCTCTCAATTTTTAAAGGATGGAAATTTCATTCACATATTTTTTTGGATTTACAAATGTTTTGATTACGTTTTATAAACAGTTGTATTGGGTTCGACTTGGGTCACCCAAATTTAAGAGTTGAGCTTGGTAGTTGTAATGACTCGGTTAGATCGATGATTTTATGATTTGAGATACTTAGGTATCCGCTTTAAAGCAATTGATTACTAAGAAGAGACTTTTACAGAAAGTTATTTTGTTTTAACCGTGGGGCTCAACAAAATTTGGAAGTTTTCGTATTTGACTTTTAAATTTCAAAATAAAATTTGAAGCGTAATCTTAAAGGATGATATTATTGTAAGTTAATTTCGATACAAAGATTCAAGCTTGCTGTAGCATGTCTTAATGGTTGTTTTAGGAATGATTGAGTTGTTTTGCTGAATGGCATGTTTGCATGACTTATAATTTACAAATATGGTATCCCTTAGAAATAATTTGCGTTGTATAACTCGCTTGTCTATTGAACTAAGTTGATTGTTTTTGTTTTGTCTCTTTGTGCAGTGTAGCACGTGAGAGGATTTAACCACGTGGTCGTGGTTGACTTATCTCGATGTATGGTTTGACCTTTGAGTAAGATCTTCATTTAGACCATGTTCACATTTTTCGGTTTTGCTCTTGTTTCGTGGATCGAAACCTTTGGGTTTCGATGTTAAGGAAGAAGAGTGGAGTATTCCTATGGAATGGTTGATGGTTTCTGTTATCCTGAAAGGATATTGAAAATTTTGAATCGAGAAGATATGACGGTGTATTTATGCACTGTGTTCTCATCAAGTATGATGATGCGATGCGGAAGCTGGCGGTAAATTTCATAGGAATATATGTGATATGTTCGTTGGGTAAAATTTTCAATTAGAGTTGAGGTTAGTTGAATATTTATGCGGAAGAGTTGTAACAGAATTATTACGTTGAGTTGTTTTATAGCATCGAATGTTGCTAGGTTGCAAGTAAGGAATTTGAGTAATATGTTAAGTTTATCGAGTGCACATCTCATAGAGTGTAACGTCTAGCAAATGTTTTATTGTGGAATGAATTTCAAAGGTTGATTTGATAAAATATTTGAAATATTTTCAAAACGTAATAGTGCCCAGACATATCATGAACATGCATTTGAAATGTCACGAATAGGATTGCATTAAACACTGAATATGTCCACTAAATAAAAGATAAATCAATAATTGACACATGCATGATAGTACATGCATCACGTGCATAGTAATGATTAGGGTTGGATGCAACTCTTTGGGGATGAGAGATGTCGTCACCCTGGCGCACAATTATGTGAAATGGATTTTTCGATTAAGTGTTTTGAGAAATATGTTTTGAAACGAGCTCGCGAGTCACATTGTTATAAATATATATATAAAGTTGTTGGATTTCAAATGATTTTGAGACTTTAAACGAAAGGTAGCTAGACAAATACTCTGTGATTATGGTGATGGTTTTTGGACGATTACATTGTGAGCGATTGGTCTGTAGGATCAGAATCTTGTGGTTATGAGTAAGAATGATTTTGAGGTTGCGCTCGAGAAATAGTTGTGCTAAGTGCGGTATAGAGTAATTTAGAATAGAAAGCTTTCGTGATAACTTACGATTTGTGGATAAGGATGTTGGTTATGCTCCATGTGTGTTTATACACTGCGTTTTAAAAAAAAGATGTTATCTTTCAGTTAGAGTTTTTCCAATTACTTTGGGTAAATGGATATAAAAGTATTTTCATAAACAAAGAGATTTGCGTTGTTAAATTTTATCCTTCTGAGGAAAGGAATAAATTTTGTCAAAATTAATTCAAAAGAAATAATAATTTTTTCGATTGAACGATTCTTCAAATTGTTTTTTTTTTTGTTTGAGAAAATTTAAAAGCGACTTAAAATTTATGTAATACCCCGTAGAATTATTAGTGTTTATTTTCGCGTGTGTCCAATTTTAATTGATTAGGACCTCGAAAATAGTGAATAAATTCATCTCATGAATTTATAAGGGTGAAAATGTGAATTGGAGTGTGTTTTGCCTTAAGTTTGATTTTTGGCAATTTTACGTGTTAAAAGTGGATTTTTCGATTTTTCACTAAAAACCGTCAAAATAATTATTTTAAATATTTTTAAAGGCCCAAAAATATTTTAATTCAGCCCATATGTTATATTTTAATGTTTTTGAGTATTTGAGAAAGTTGAATTTATTTTGCCCCTAGAGTTCAATTTATTTACAAGAATGCCATTATGGCAAACTTGTAAATAAATGAAACATCAAACAAGCTCAAAACCTTACACTTTTATTTTCTCTCAAAATTTTCTTAACAAAAGTTGACGGGAAAATTGTGTAGATCGTTAATGTATATTTGCACGTTCGTTTGAGGTATAATTTCAAGCTCAAAACCTTACTTTTATTTGCTAATGTTAGTTGAGTTTTAGAAACATGCTTAGGATGGTTTAAAAATGGTGTTTGATGGTTGATTAACTAGTTTTGATTGTTGTTTATGTGGGTTTCGGTTTTAAAATAATTTTTACGTAAAATTAAATTAATTATTTTAATATTCTGGGCTGATCTAGATGATGAGGTTAAAATATGCTTTAAAGTGTCATATTCATGGATTAAAAATGTTAATTAGTTCGGGTATTAATTTAATGGTTGAAGTTTCGATTTTTAATGTTTTTAAAGGTTAAAAATCGCTTAAAAAGGGTAAATCAATTGATTTTAAATTTTTGGAAATGAGTTTGTTTATGATTGATCTAAATGTTGGGTTGATGGTGAATAAATGTTTAATGGTAAATTATTAATAGTTTGTTAATTGGGTTTAATTTTTGATAAGTGTTTAATCAGTAAAAATTGTTAAAAAGGGTATTTATGTCATTTTTAATTTCTGGGCAGAAATTATTCATGAAAAATTTAGGAAATATATATGTTGATCATTTGTGGAATTAAAGTGATTTAATTAAAGTGTTTTGATTAAAGTGTTTTGATGGATTAATAATCGGTTTTGATTATTAATAGTTATTTCAGTTTTAATTGTTAAAATAATGGAAAATATTATTTTAAAATTGTGGGCTGCTGTTTTTACAAGATGAAAATTAAAAATCTGTTGAAAATAAATTTTGGTGAATTTCGGTGTTAAAATGGCTTAAAATGGATTTTTAAGCGTTTTTAGAGTTTTGAGTTTTACGGCCAAAACCACCGGAATACGGTGACCGGAATATGAGCAGAGGGGATAGAGTATAGTAGCTCAGTCCTAGGCTCAGTTGGCAGCAGTTAGTGCCGAAATGATTTTGGCAGAAAATAAGGGGGGGCCGAGCCCCGGGAACAAAAATATTTTACGGGAAAATATTTTTGGATATTTTTGAATTTTGTTGAGATTTTCTAAAAGTGTACTTTTAGAAAATTATGTGAATTGAATGTGTGTTAGAATTATATGGAGTTATAATTCTATGTTTATCTAATGAATTAAATAAATTATCATGGATAGAGTGTATCGTATAGATATACGATGACGCGGAAAGAGATAGTCGGAATCAAATATGGTTATGTGATTATGTGGTCTATTTGGTTGAGTCGGTCTAAAGTTTATCCTAGAATTTAGAGTTAATACTATATTAATGTTTAATCTCTAAATTAGATCCAGCGAGTTTTGTCGCGGAAACCTGCGAGCGAAGGTTTTGATATTTCGACGGGTGATATTTTTACATTTGGAATAAGCGAGTACTGTGAGTGTGTTTACAACTTATACTGCTAAATATTAGTATTAAAATATTGCGAACTGCTTTACATGATTTGCAAATGCTATATTTTATTTTGAATTTAAATCGCATGAACAATTATACATAGTTTTGAAACCGATTTAGATTCATGGAAACATGCTTACTATTGGGCGGCAATAGTGCTGTGTGATCACCGGTATTGCATTTAGAATGTGTTTGCATAAAAATGGTATGTGGAAATCTGGACGACGGTCTGGAAGTCTGAGACGACGGTCCAGACATATGGAAACAGATCTTCAGAGGCAACGGAATATAGACGACCAAAGGCTGGTAGAGAAACTGCCGAGATCTGAGAGGTTGAACCTTTTATTAACTTAAATTGCTAAAATGGGGAAATGTTTGGATTTTTTTGGTAATGTTTGTAAACGTTTGGATTTATTTCGTAACGTTTGTGCACGTTTGGATTTGTTTCGTAACGTTTGTAAACGTTTGGCTTAAATCGCTAAAAAGGTGAAACGTAACGTTTGTAGACATTTGGCTAAAATCACTAAAAAGGTTAAACATTTGGTTTTTTTTTTCGTAACGTTTGTAAACGTTTGGCTTAAATTGCTAAAAAGGGGAAACGTTTGGTTTTGTTTCATAACCTTTGTAAACGTTTGGCTTGAATTGCTAAAAAGGGGAAACGTTTGGATTTCTTTCGTAACGTTTGAAAACGCTTGGCATAAATTGCCAAAAAGGTTAAATGCCTGGATTTGTTTCGTAATATTTGTAAACGTTTTGCTTAAATTGCTAAAAAGGTGAAACGCTTGAATTTGTTTCGTAATGTTTGTAAACGTTGCCTTTGTTTGGTAACGTTTGTAAACGTTTGACTTAAATCGCTAAGAAGGTTAAACGTTTGGATTTGTTTCGTAACGTTTTAAATGTTTGGCTTAAATCGCTAAAATGGGGAATGCTTGGATTTGTTTCGTAACGTTTGTAAACGTTTGGATTTGTTTTGTAACGTTTGGAACTGTTTCGTAATATTTGTAAACGTTTGGCTTTAATCGCTTAAAGGGTGAAACGTTTGGTTTTGTTTCGTAACGTTTGTAAATGTTTGGCTTAAATTGCCAAAAGGGTGAAACGCTTGCATTTGTTTCATAAACATTTGGTTTAAATCGCTAAAAAGGTGAAACGTTTGGATTTGTTTCATAACGTCTAATACGTTTGGTATTGTTTCGTAACATTTATAAACGTTTGGCTTAAATCGCTAAAAAGGTGAAACGTTTGGGTTATATCACTAAAAAGATGAGACGTTTGGTTTTGTTTCATAACCTTTGTAAACGTTTGGCTTAAATCGCTAAAAATGTGAAACATTTGGATTTGTTTCGTAATGTTTGTAAATATTTGTCTTAAATTGCTTACAAGGCAAAAATGGGGAAATGTTTGGATTTGTTTCGTAACGTTTGTAAATGTTTGGCTTAAATTGCTAAAAGGGTGAAACGCTTGCATTTGTTTCGTAAACATTTGGTTTAAATCGCTTAAAAGGTGAAACGTTTGGATTTGTTTCATAATGTCTAATACGTTTGGTTTTGTTTCGTAACGTTTATAAACGTTTCGCTTAAATCGCTAAAAAGGTGAAACGTTTGGGTTATATCACTAAAAAGATGAGACGTTTGGTTTTGTTTCATAACCTTTGTAAACGTTCGGCTTAAATCGCTAAAAATGTGAAACATTTGGATTTGTTTCGTAATGTTTGTAAATATTTGGCTTAAATTGCTTAAAAGGTTAAATGGGGAAATGTTTGGATTTGTTTTGTAACGTTTGTAAACGTTTGGTCTTGTTCCGAAACGTTTGTAAACGTTTGGATTTGTTTCGTAACGTTTGTATACGTTTGGCTTTAATCGCTAAAAAGGTGAAACATTTAGTTTTGTTTCGTAACTTTTGTAAACGTTTGGTTTAAATTGCTAAAAAGGTTAAACGCTTGGATTTGTTTCGTAACATTTGTAAATGTTTCGCTTAAATTGCTAAAAATGTGGAACGCTTGGTTTTCTTTCGTAAACGTTTGGCTTAAATCGCTAATAAGGTGAAACATTTGGATTTGTTTCGTAACGTTTTAAACGTTTGGTTTTGTTTCGTAACATTTATAAAAATTTGGCTTAAATCGTTAAAAAGGTGAAACATTTAGATTTGTTCCGTAACATTTGTAAACGTTTTGCATTAATCACTAAAAAGGTGAAACGTTTCGTTTTGTTTCATAACCTTTGTAAACAATTGGCTAAAATCGCTAAAAAGGTGAAAAGTTTGGATTTGTTTCGTAACGTTTGTAAACGTTTGGCTTAAATCGCTGAAAGGGGAAACGTTTGGATTTGTTTTCTAACGTTTGTAAACGTTCTGCTTAAATTGCTAAAAAGGGGAAACGCTTGGATTTGTTTCTTAACGTTTGTAAATGTTTGGCTTAAATTGCTAAAAGGTGAAACGTTTGGATTTGTTTCGTAACGTTTGTAAACATTTGGCTTAAATTTCTAAAAAGGTGAAACTCTTGAATTTGTTTCGTAACTTTTGGCTTAAATTGCTAAAAATGGGAAACGTTTGGTTTTGTTTCGTAATTTTGTTTCGCAACGTTTGACTTAAATCGCTAAAAATGTGAAACGTTTGGATTTGTTTTGTAATGTTTGTAAACGTTCCGCTTAAATCGCTAAAAGGGTGAAACGTTTGGATTTGTTTCGTAACGTTTGTAAACGTTTGGCTTAAATTGCTAAAAAGTTGAAACGTTTGGATTTGTTTCGTAACGTTTTAAACGTTTGGATTTGTTTCGTAATTTTTGTAAACGTTTGGCATAAATTGCTAAAAAGGTGAAACGTTTGGTTTTGTTTCGTAACATTTGTAAAGGTTTGACTTAAATCGCTAAAATGTGGAAACGTTTGGTTTTGTTTCGTAATGTTTGTAAACGTTTCGCTTAAATCGCTAAAAAGGTGAAACGTTTGGATTTGTTTCGTAACGTTTTAAACGTTTAGCTTAAATTGCTAAAATGAGGAAACGTTTGGTTTTGTTTCGTAACGTTTGTAAACGTTTGAATTTGTTTCGTAACGTTTGTAAACGTTTGGCTTAAATCGCTAAAAAGGTGAAACGTTTGGTTTTGTTTCGTAGCGTTTATAAACGTTCGGCTTAAATCGCTTAAAAGGTGAAACGTTTGGATTTATTTTGTAACGTTTATAAACGTTTGGTTTAAATCGCTTAAAAGGTGAAACGTTTGGATTTGTTTTGTAACGTTTTAAACGTTTCGCTTAATTCGCTAAAATGGGGAAACGTTTGGATTTGTTTCGTAATGTTTGTAAACGTTTTGCTTCAATCGCTAAAAAGGTGAAACATTTGGATTTGTTTCGTAATGTTTGTAAACGTTTAGATTAATTCGCTAAAAAGGTGAAACGTTTGGATTTGTTTCGTATCGTTTTAAACGTTTGGCTTAAATCGCTAAAACAAAACAAAACATTTACAAACCTTTTTACCAGTTTAAGCCAAACGTTTACAAACGTTACGAAACAGAACAAAACGTTTCAACTTTTTTGCAATTTAAGACAAATGTTTACAAACGTTACAAACCGAATCCAAACGTTTCACCTTTTTAGCGATTTAAGCCAAACGTTTACAAACGTTACGAAACAAATTCAAACGTTTCCACTTTTTAGTGATTGAAGCCAAATGTTTACAAATGTTACAAAACAAATCCAAATGTTTCCCCATTTTAGCGATTTAAGCAAAACGTTTAAAACGTTACGAAATAAATCCAAACGTTTAAAACGTTATGAAACATAACCAAACGTTTCACCTTTTTAACGATTTAAGGCAAACATTTACAAACGTTACAAATAAAATCCAAGCGTTTCACCTTTTTAGTAATTTAAGCTAAACATTTACAAACGTTAGAAAACAAATCCAAATGTTTCGCCATTTTAGCGATTTAAACCAAACGTTTACAAATGTTACGAAACAAATCCAAACGTTTCGCCTTTTTAGGGATTTAAGCCAAAAGTTTACAAAGGTTATGAAACAAAACCAAACGTTTCCCCTTTTTAGCGATTTAAGCAGAACGATTACAAACGTTACAGAACAAATCCAAACGTTTCACCTTTTTAGCAATTTAAGCCAAACGTTTCTCAACGTTACGAATCAAAACCAAACGTTTAAAACGTTGCGAAACAAATCAAAACGTTTCACCTTTTTAGCGATTTAAGCCAAACGTTTACGAAACAAATCCAAGCGTTTCCCCTTTTTTAGCAATTTAAGCCAAACGTTTACAAACGTTATGAAAAAAATCCAAGCATATAATCTTCTAGCAATTTAAGCCAATTGTTTACAAACGTTAAGAAACAAATCCAAACGTTTAATACATTACGAAACAAATCCAAACGTTTCATATTTTTAGCTATTTAAGCCAAATATTTATAAACTTTTAGCGATTTAAGGCAAACGTTTAAAACAATACGAAACAAATTTAAATGTTTCACATTTTTAGCGATTTAAGTCGAACGTTTACAAATGATACGAAACAAATCAAAACGTTTCACCTTTTAGCGGTTTAAGCTAAACATTTACAAACGTTACAAAACAAATCCAAACGTTTCACCTTTTTAGAGATTTAAGTCAAACGTTTACAAACATTACGAAACAAAATCAAACGTTTCACCTTTATTAACGTTACGAAATAAAACCAAACGTTTGGATTTGTTTCGTAACGTTAGGCTTAAAATGCTAAAAAGGGAAAACGTTTGGATTTGTTTCGTAACGTTTTAAACGTTTGGTTTAAATCGCTAAAAAGGTTAAACGCTTAGATTTGTTTTGTAAAGTTTGTAAACATTTGGCTTATATTAATAAAAAGGTGAACGCTTCGATTGTTTCGCAACGTTTGTAAACGTTTGGTTTTGTTTTGTAACGTTTGTAAATGTTTGGCTTAAATCGCTAAAAATGTGAAACATTTAGTTTTGTTCCGTAACATTTTTAAACGTTTGACATAAATCGCTAAAAATGCGAAACGTTTGGATTTGTTTCGCAACGTTTTGAACGTTTTGTTATGTTTTGTAACGTTTACAAACGTTTGGAAACAAATCCAAACGGTTTCACCTTTTTAGCGATTGAAGCCAAACGTTTACAAACGTTACGAAACAAAACCAAACATTTCCCCATTTTAGCATTTAAAGCCAAAAGTTTAAAACGTTACAAAACAAATCCAAACGCTTCTTAGCGATTTAAGCCGAACGTTTATAAACGTTACGAAACAAATCCAAACGTTTCACCTTTTTAGCGATTTAATCCAAACGTTTTCAAACGTTACGAAACAAAACCAAATGTTTACAAACGTTACAAAACAAATCCAAACATTTCCCATTTGTTTACAAATGATACGAAACAAATCCAAACGTTTCACCTTTTTAGCAATTTAAGCCAAACGTTTACAAGCGTAACGAAACAACTCCAAACGTTTCACCTCTTTAACAATTTAAGCCAAACGTTTATTAACGTTACGAAACAAAACCAAGCGTTTCACATTTTTAGCGATTTTAGCCAAACGTTTTAAACGTTACGAAACAAAACCAAACGTTTAAAACGTTATGAAACAAATCCAAATGTTTCACCTTTTTAGCGATTCATGCGAAACATTTACAAATGTTACGAAACAAATCCAAACGTTTCACCTTTTTAGCGATTTAAGCCAAACATTTACAAAGGTTATGAATCAAAACCAAACGTTTCACCTTATTAGCTATTTAAGCCAAACATTTACAAAAGTTACAAAACCAAACCAAAAGTTTAAAACGTTACGAAACAAAACCAGACGTTTCACATTTTTAGCGATTTAAGCCAATCATTTACAAACGTTACGAAACAAAATCAAACGTTTCTCCTTTTAGCGATTTAAGCCAAACTTTTACAAACGTTACGAAACAAGGCCAAACATTTACAAAGGTTATGAAACAAATCCAAGCGTTTCACCTTTTTAGCAATTTAACCCAAACGTTTACAAACGTTATGAAACAAATCCAAACATTTCACCTTTTTAGTTATTGAATCCGAATGTTTACAAATGATACAAAACAAATCCAAACGTTTCACGTTTTTAGCGATTTAATCTAAACGTTTGGTTTTATTTCATAACCCTTGCAAACGTCTTGAAACATTTGGATTTTTTTCGTAACGTTTTAAACGTTTGGCTTAAATAGCTAAAATGGGCAAACGTTTGGATTTGTTTCATAACGTTTGTAAACGTTTGGCTTAAATCGTTAAAAATGTGAAACGTTTGATTGGTTTCGTAACGGTTGTATACTTTTGTTTACAAATGTTATTGTCACGACCCAATTTCATGGATCGCGACCGGCGCTAGGGTATGGGTATGGTCGTACCGAAACCCGTAGCAAGCCTCGAAGAAAACCTTATATTCTATATAAACCTGCAAGAAAACCAATGCTCGGAGGCAACCGAGACTTCAGCCTAAGTCTAACAACTTATATAGCAATTCTAAAATAATTACTTGATAGCAATTCGAAACTGTGAAGCAAGCCTCATATATAAATAATCCAATATAACATGTCAAAGTATTATAATATAAAAGTCGTACCACTACGACAAACCAAATTACAATAATAGAGACAACTAGTTCTACTGCGGTCTAAGAAGTAAAACAGTGGACTAGTCTGATAACATAAAAAGACCTCCGAGGAATCAAAAGATCGGAGATGACCAACGCTCTCAAAATCATAAACCTGGAAAGTTTGGAAAACAACGGGGTTAGATATACTGAGATGAGTTCATAATGCTATTTACATTTATTAAGTTTAAAATCCTTAAAACAAATCCTTTTATACTAAAATATATATTGATTATGGAAAACAGTATTGAAATGAAACCCCAAAGTAGATGGGAAAAAATCCTCATCGATTCCCAAGGTAGGCGAGACATTGGTCAGCCAATTCCAAAGTACTTACCGGTGCACAAAGTCTCGATACAAGCCTATCGAGTAGCTCGTTTTAATCCAGATCCATAATCCTTAAAACAGTTCACAGACATTTGATATACTAAAATAATGTGCGGTACTTAATAAAGCGGCAAATAACACTACAAACACACTGCTTGATTATCCAAGTGAATCTTGGCAAACAGCTAACCCTGCGTAGACTCTGTAGCACGAGCAGTCGACGGGTCTAAAATATTATATAAGTTAAAATCTGATCAACCCCTAACTCTAAGATTACTAGACACCACATAGGACTAGCATTTCAAAACACAACCAAGGTACAACCAAAGTATCCATACAAACCAAATAACAAAATTAGGCAAGTTAAGCTTAGGTGAGTTCTTAACTTTTTAAACGAAACCAAAGTTCTTAAATACTTATATAGTCCTTTCAAAACCCAAGAGTTTTCCCAAAGTAGTGTGTTAGCCTTAACTGTTGTATATCTCAACACAACATGTCGGGCAACACAAGTCTAACCCGACCCAACCATAAGCCAAAGTAAAACCAAAGTAAATCCGATCCTTAAATAAAACCAAGTTTAAAATAAGAACTCATTCCCTAACTTAAAAATGCCAAAATCATGATAAGCAATTAAGCCAAATAACTTGCCAACACTTGGCAAGTAACACCCAAAATACATACACTTAAATACACCACTTAAATGGAATGAAAAGATTTAACGCCTTTCAAGTTTCATCTTAAACCTAAAATAGCTTAGCCAAAACAATACAAACAATATAACACCTTACATGCCTTTAACCAAATTAAGCCAAAGCACTCAAATAATCAAACATGGCAATTTTGCCGAAAATTGCCTAAACTAGCCAAACGATTCAAAACCAACAATCGATGATACAAAGTATGTTATTACTGATTTAAAACCTTTAACACATCACTTAGAATATATTATATCAGTAGGTATAGCATTTGAAAACCATTTTGCAATCATAGCGTTTAACTTTCATAAAATTGTCGATTTCGCAAATCGTAGAGATTTTTTACAAAATTGATCAACCCCAATTCTCACTTCTAGATCTTAAATCATTAGATCATTAGCCATTGTAGCACAACACATAATATCCCAAATAACTCAGATTCAACACTTTAACAAATCGCTAAACGAATCAATTTCATACAAATCTAGAATAAGCCAATTTGTTGTTTAAATCATGCAAATCCAATTCCAATCATAATACATCATATTAAAATCATATTAAAATCCATTTGAAACATATTATTCAAATCATAAATCTCAGACCATTGAACAATAAGTTCCAAACTCCAAAACACCCTAAATCATGCCATTTTACGCAAAACGAATGACAACGATTCACCAATACATAAGAGATTGAAATCATTACATTAGAATGAAGAATAACAAGATTAAATATGTATTAAACCCTAGGGAAGGGTCTGGACAAGAAGCAACAAGAGTCACAATCACACCAACGAAGAACACCACAAGCAAATCGCGTAAAAATCGCAAAACGAACATATAATCATCAATCAATTGTTAAAAACCACCAAGGATCATAAAGGAATGATGGAAATAGGGTTTATCTGAGTGTAGAGTCGCATTAGGTCTGATAGGGTGAAAAAGGGCTGAAAGAATCGAGTTAAGAAGCTATTTATAACAAAACAGCGAACCCTACAGTGCCGTGTATCACGACCTTGATGCTCCTGTCACGCCCGTGATACACCCCCTGATTCAAAAAATATTGATTTTCTGGGCCTTAAGCCCAAGGTCGATCCACACGGCCCAAACCGCACTCAAAACAAGCTCAAACATCGAAATAACTATTTTGCAACCCAAACCAAAGTTCAAAGGAACTAAACCACCAAACATCAACCCAAAACACATTGAAAAACTCATCATAAAAAGCCGGAAAAATACGGGGTGTTACATTCTCCCCAACTTAAAAACAAAATTGTCCTCGATTTTAACAAAACACAAACAAAGCACAAAACACGATATACGCGCACAAGGCATCCAAAGTAAAACATATAACACAAATCCAAAGTACTAAAATAGCATCGAATATTTGAAGCAATGCGAAACCCAACGTACCTCAAGAAAAGAAAGATAACAATTCCACATAATGGACTCCGTCCCCTAAGTATACTCCCCAACTATATAACCGAATTAAAACTGAAACCATAGGCATACTTCTACTCATCAACCAACGCACTTGCATAACCACAACTCGACAAGTTGTACCTCGAATGATAACTCAAATCACCACTTACATAGAACAACAACCCAAATTTTCACACCACGTATAAGCAAAATTATGAATTCGACAGTTCAGTACTCCAACTATTACTTGATTAAACAAAATATAAACCTCCAAGATTATTCAACTATAAACATTAAACATTCTCACAAGGAAGGTTACTTAACTCATTCGAGTTCAAACAGCTATTAAGACAACCTTGACAAGATGCAAGGACAAGCCCGAAACTCAATCGCAATTCTTACAATACCAAAATCTAACACTTTAAATGAAAACCTCAAAATCCCCATTAATAACATCATGCAATACTTGTCACCTACTTAACATCTCTACACCTATTATCCCATATCAAAGATATAAATAAACTCGTTATATCAAACGAAGAGTCTAGTAAAAAATTAACTAGATAAGGTTCTCGCCAATATAAATCATCCAACTTTAACGCATCATGAAAATTGAGTTGTACACACGACAAGGACTAAACTCGACAAGACCATCAACCTAAACGAATCAATAAACACGTACACACCTACCGACAATCCAAAGAATATATCACTTTAACCTATGATAACGAAATCTCCAAGTTACATATAAATCGACTCATTCAGAAAGATTCTTCCACTCATACCAAGAAAGCATACAGTCCGAAGTTACCTAAGTAATTAAATACAACATACATACCAATTTTGTTTCACAAACTAAATCTAAGCCGCACACAAAAGGTTAAACAACCAAACAAAACGATATCAAATTTTCAACAACAAAAATTCACAACCAACAGTATCGATCAACCAACCTTTATTGTCGAAACCTACCATCACGATTCTCGAATTAGCTAACTCATAAATCCGAGCCAAACTGAAATTCTCAAAATTGTTTCACCAAATATTACAGTAACCTTGCTAACAAGAGTTCACCTAAATCACATTCACCAGTAATCGGATCATTGGTTATGCTCAAAACCAAACTTATAGGGAAATAATTCAGATCACAAAACATTACAACTTCCCACTTCTCTTTAAAAGACTTTAATATCTTATAACTCCTTTTATATTTAAAACCAAAATACTTTTACTGTTGGAAAAACCTTCAATTTTGTAACACACTAATTTTTTTAAAAACATACCAATTTTGGATTTCGCAGTTATACCTTACTTTTAACACTACTAGAAAACAGTCGATTAGCGACGGATTTCGCTAAAATCACTTTCAGCGACGGATTTAGCGAAGAAATTTGATTCCGTCGCTAAATCCTAAAAAAAATTGGCGGGATTCATCCCGCCAATTTTAGCGACGGAAATTCCGTCGCTAAAAGTGGCGGGATGATTCCCGCTAATATTTCTTCCCTTTTAGCGACAGATTTTGGAATCCGTCGCTAAAAATAATACATTTAGCGACAGATTTTGTAATCCGTCGCTAAATGCTTACTTTTTGCGACGGATTCCAAAATCCGTCGCTAAAAGCATTCTTTTTATAAAAAAATTATTAATTAAACAAATTATTAATTAAAAAAATAAATATTAATTTAAATAATATTAATTAAAAATAACATATTACAAAAATAATTATTTGTTGTTTGTTGTTTTTATTTAAAGTAATAATTAAAAAATAATTTATTAACTATTTATTTAAAAATAATTAGTATGAAAAAATAATTATTTTATATTATGGGAGTAAATTGCGGGAGTAACTTTTTGTCACTTTAAGATATATTTAAATATAATATACATAAATATATAATAAGAATATGAGTTGGTTGAGGTGGAGCTACGACCGGGGGAACTACAAGGTTAAAGAGGATTGGGTGGGAGCAATGTGAAGGATGGGTGACCTACTGGAAGTTGAAAAATTTACGATAAGTTGGATAATTTGCGATAATTGCGGGTGGGTGACAGTGTGTAGTGTATAGCGGGTGGGTGGGTTACGGAGCGCGACCTATTAAATAATATTTCATTATACGATTTTAATTAATTTTTTTTATTTTCAAAAATTAGCGACGTCGCTAATTTGTTAAAAATCCGTCGCTAATTTATTTTATCCCGTCGTTAAAATTTTAGCGACAAAAAAAATAGCGACGGACAGTGTCCGTCGCTAATCCGTCGGTAAAGGTGATTAGCAACGGATTTTTGCCATTTAGCGACGGAAAAATTCGTCGCTTAATGGCTGTTTTTTTAGTAGTGTAAGTAAGTTTGCAAATATATAAAATAGTTCCAACTAACAAAATTATTATTCTCTTTAGTTCAAACTTGATAAATTTTTATCCTTTGTCAAAATGGGAAAATAAATTTATATTGAAAATATCCTCGCTCGCACAATATTCTATTTGAGTATACCAAAATGTTTAAACAAAATCGAACATGTAAAAATCAAACTTCTTTTAAAATCACAATATATACACACACGCGGAGCATAACCAAATCCCCTAATCCAACAACTCTCAAATCATAACTCGGAAGTTAGCACGTAAGCCTTCCAATCTAACCTCAAAATCCTATCATACATATTACAACAATAACTCGAGTGCAACCTTATATCCAATACTACTTCCTGCAAAACACAAAATTATGACACTACAAACCAATCAATCATAACGTAATCGTCCTCAATTCAGCACCAGCATCACAGAGTATTTGTCTAGCTACCTTTCGGTAAAATTTCAAACCATTTGAAATTCACCAACTTTATAAAAACATTTATCCCAAGGTGACTCGCGAGTTCGTTTCAAAATATTTTTCTCGAAACACTTAATTGCCAAAAATTCATTTTATATATTTGTGCGCCAGGGTGATGACAGCTCTCATCCCCAAAGAGTTGCATCCATCTCTAACCATTTTAATGCACGTGATGCATGTACTATTATGCATGTATCATTTTGTTTTATTTCTCTTTTACTTAGTGAACATACTCAGTGCTAAATGCAATTTTCTATTTGTGACATACAAAAATGCATGTTCATGATATGTCTGGGCACAATTACGTGATAAAAACATTTCAAATACGTTTAACAAATTAACGTTTGAAATCAATTTCCCGATAAAACATTTGCTAGACATTACCCTCTGTGAGATGTGCACTCGATAGCCTCAAAATATTTCTCAAACTCAATACTTGCAATCCACCAAATGATATGATACTAACATAACAATTTAAACAGATAACTACTACAAAATCTCTTATGCGACAATAAACTCCCACTAAGCCTAAACATAACTCAAAGAAAAACAATACATCACATATGTTTCTACAAAACAACCCACCAGTTCGCGCATCGCATCATCCAATCTTGATGAAAAACACTAGTGTATTAATACATCGATCTATCTCTTCGAATAAGAATTTCCAACATCCTTGTTCAGCATAATCTAAAACCACCAAGGAAACACTTTCTTTATCTTACTCATCTCAAAACCCTACAACCTCGATCCACAAAACAACACACTAAACCCAACGTAACTCGAAACCAAAATTAAAGCAATATAGAGTTTAAACGAACGTCCTACTCATAAAATAAAATCATACAACAAGGTAAGCCAACCATGACCGCGCGAAATAATACATCTCACGTGCTACTCTGCACGAAGAGGCAAAGCAAAACAATTAATATAATTCAACCCAAAGGTGCGAGTTATGCAACAGAATTATTACCAAGAGATTACGAATTCTACAATTCATAAACTATCCAAGCATGCCATATAGCCAATTAACTCAACATACCTAAAAGACAACATCAAGACATGCTACAACCAGTTTTGAAATTTTGTAATAAAATCAACCTATAATATATCATCTTTCAAAAGTACGTATCAAAATTTATTTTGAAGTTTAAAGTCAACCAGAAGAGTTCCAAATTTTAGTTGAGCCCCACGGTTAAAAACAAAATCAATATCCGAAAATATCTCCTCAGTTAAATCAATTGCTTTAAAATTTTCAAGTATCCCAATCCATAAAACCATCGAGTTAGCCGAGTCATTACAACTACCAAGCTCAACTCCCAAATTTGGGTGACCCAAGTCAATCCCAAAACTACCATTTATAAAACGTATGCAAAATATTTATAAATGCGTAAAAGTCTTTTAATTAAAGAAAAACAATCTCAATCCTTTGAAAATAAGAGCTCAAGAAACCCAAGTATCAAAAATCAACTCAAAAGCTTATGTGAGAAAATCTTTGATCTCAAACAATCATTTTGTAAACACCTAAGCAAGCCAAACATAACTACCAAACATATGACCAAACGACGCTTCAACGTTGACATGCCACAACATGGTAAAATAACAGCCAAAATATTAAATTCTCAATACGATGGGAAAATCTCATAAATAATACTATTTTGAAAACAACTATTTGTCAACACCAAGTCAAATGTAAGATTCTGAGATACGAGAAATTCATTTTACTTGAAAAGTAATTAAAATCATATTTTTAAAGTATGATGACCATACGAGTCATCCGGCTCATATGTCAAAACACAATTCAAATTAAGACATTTTCTCAATAGTAATTATAAAACCAACGTGTGGTCAAACAATCATACAGCCACAAACCATGCGTAAAGATTCATCACAAAAATCCTTTAAAAACCACATATGGCCAAGCCTAAAGTATCATAGTACGTGCCAACCTATTTAGCACCCAATAACACAGCAAAACCAAGCTATGCTCACCAACAAGGTGAAAACAATCCAATTATAATCAAAATCATCCGAGCGTAAAAGCCAACAATTAATCACCCAAAGTAAACATCATATAAGGCACAACAGTCAACCAAGCATCACCCGAAGTAAACACCATATAAGGCACAATAGCCTACCAAAACGTCACCCAAAGTATACACCATATAAGGTACAATAGCTAACAAAAATACTCAAAGTATATCTCATATATGGCACAACAGCCAATAAATCACCCAATGTAAAAGCAGTAAACATTCCAAGGTAAAGCATCAGTAACACATAAGACCGACACTCAACATTCCTATAAATGAAGGTAGAAAGTTTTAAAAACAAATGATGACGTTTCAAAACACAAGACTTGAATCCTAATTCCGCAGTAGATCCTATGACCCAATAACAACACTTAACATGCCTTAAAGCGATAAAAACATAACATTCAAAAATTTGGCCTTAGTTCGAAAAAAAAGCTCTAATACCAACTTTGTCACGACCCAATTTCATGGATCGCGACCAGCGCTAGGGTATGGGTATGGTCGTACCGAAACCCGTAGCAAGCCTCAAAGAAAACCTTATATTCAATATAAAACTGCAAGAAATCCAATGCTCGGGGGCAACCGAGACTTCAGCCTAAGTATAACAACTTATATAGCAATTCTAAAATAATTACTTGATAGCAATTCATAACTGTGAAGCATGCCTCATATATAAATAATCCGATGTAACATGTCAAAGTATAATAATATAAAAGTCGTACCACTACGACAAACCAAAGTACAATAATAGAGACAAATAGTTCTACTGCGGTCTAAGAAGTAAAACAGTGGACTAGTCTGATAACATAAAAAGACCTCCGAGGAATCAAAAGATCAGAGATGACCAACGCTCTCAAAATCATAAACCTGGAAAGTTTGGAAAACAACGGGGTCAGATATACTGAGATGAGTTCATAATGCTATTTACATTTATTAAGTTTAAAACCCTTAAGACAAATCCTTTTATACTAAAATATATATTGATTATGGAAAACAGTATTGAAATGAAATCCCAAAGTATTTAACCCAAAGTAGATGGGAACAAATCCTCATCGATTCCCAAGGTAGGCCAGACATTGGCCAGCCAATTCCACAGTACTTACCGGTGCACACAGTCTCGATACAAGCCTATCGAGTAGCTCGTTTCAATCCAGATCCATAATCATTAAAACAGTTCACAAACATTTGATATACTAAGATAATGTGGGTACTTAATAAAGCGATAAATAACACTATAAACTCACTGCTTGCTTATCCACGTGAATCTTGGCAAACAGCAAACCCTGCGTAGACTCCGTAGCACGAGCAGTCGACGGGTCTAAAACATTATATAAGTTAAAATCTGATCAACCCCTAACTCTAAGATTACTAGACACCACGTAGGACTAGCATTTCAAAACACAACCAAGGTACAACAAAGTATCCATACAAACCAAATAACAAAATTAGGCAAGTTAAGCTTAGGTGAGTTCTTATCTTTTAAAACGAAACCAAAGTTCTTAAATACTTATATAGTCCTTTCAAAACCCCAGAGTTTTCCCAAAGTAGTGTGTTAGCCTTAACTGTAGTATAGCTCAACACAACATGTCGGGCGACACAAGTCTAACCCGACCCAACCATAAGCCAAAGTAAAACCAAAGTAAATCCGATCCTTAAATAAAACCAAGTTTAAAATAAGAACTCATTCCCTAACTAAAATATATATTGATTATGGAAAACAGTATTGAAATGAAATCCCAAAGTATTTAACCCAAAGTAGATGGGAACAAATCTTCATCGATTCCCAAGGTAGGCCAGACATTGGTCAGCCAATTCCAAAGTACTTACCGGTGCACACAGTCTCGATACAAGCCTATCGAGCAGCTCGTTTCAATCCAGATCCATAATCCTTAAAACAATTCACAAACATTTGATATACTAAGATAATGGCTGATTCTTAATGCTTAGGGCTGATCTATAGTGTTTTGGCTAGCATCATTGTATTTGAAATTATTGTGGATTAAATCTTGGTTATTGTGACATAAATTCAAAGGATAGATTGTGAGAACTGTATAAATTGTTTTAGTTGAATCATTGGCTGCCCATATCATTTTAAAATGGATCTATGTTATTCGAGTAAATTAAATCATGTTTGGATGTTGTATATTCATATATTTAATTATTACAATGTTGTAGGGAATTGGAATACTATAAACTGTTTTGTTATTCTTGATTTTAGGACTGTAAATAATGGAATTATCATGTGTTGGATGAACTAAAATCAAATTAATAGAGTTGGATTAGTGGGCTCTGTGTTTATCAAATTGTTGGTTAATTGGCTCTATTATTGTGATCAATTGGCATGTCTTGACTAAAGGATTTGAATCTGAAGATAGACATAGTTTATGCCAATTGCCATTTGTTTAATTCTTGTAGTGTCTTAGTATGTTGATTACAATATTACTTTCGAATGCTACTTTGGCTAAGTGTTGTTCTAGCATCCATAACTTGACTTGTTAAATTGTTAGATAAACGATATGGTTTGTGTTGTCTTTTTCAAGAAAGTTAATTTGTTGTGGATTTTATTTAAACACCTGTTATGTGTTGGTTAATTATTGGTTAAGCGATATTGAGTTCTTTATTTTTCAAACTTTGGTTTTGAATTATTATTTGATTCCGGATTTTAAACATTGGTTTACAACATGGTTATGTTGGGTCGGGTTAGACTTGGGTCCCCTGACATGTAAGTTAAGCTTGGAAGTCTTGGTTGACTCAGCTAAGTACCATTTTGGCTTTTAAAATGTTTTACCAAATGGTTTGGAAAGGTTTCCGACTTTTATTTAAAATGGAACTCAATAGGGCTTAACTTGTTGTATGGTTTTGGCTATGGTTTGAGTTTGTGTATTTATTCTGCATTTGGCTTATGCGTTAACATTGATTTTGGTGTTTTACTAGTCCTATGTGGTGTCTAGTACTCTCTAGAGTTAGGGGATGATATTAATTATGATTTATGTTTTCTTAGACTCGTCGACCGTTCGTGCTTTTGAGGGGAACCAGGTTTAGTTGTTTGCCAGGTTATCACATGGATTAGCAAACAGTGAGTTTGTACTTACTATTTACCGCTTTATTAAGTAAATTGTTATTTTAATATATAAATATATACTGTATGCATATTTCGAACTGTTTTTCCATTATGGCTTTTAGTTGGAACATGCTACCTAATGGGCATCATTAGGACTGCGTGCGCACCGGTATTGATCTAGATAAGGTATGTGAAATGTGGTGGTAACTCGGTGTGAGCATAGCTCTCGGGACCAGTAGAGTAACTCGGTGTAGCTCAGCTCTCAGGACTCTGGTTATGAATTAAGAGTGGTCGGTGGTAACTCGGTGTAGCTCAGCTCTCGGGACCAGGCCTAATGGATTATGGTTATATTAGTATTGTGGATTAGGGTTCCAACTATTAAACATAATGTTGTCATTCAATGTTTTAAACGGTTTTAAAGGTTTTCCACTTGATAAATGTAAATAGTGGTATGAACTCATCTCAGTATATATGACCCCGTTGTTTTTCCAATTTTTCCAGGGTTATGATATGAGCGAGTCAGCTGCTCTCCGATTCTTTATTTCCTCAGAGGTTTTACTTTATTTTATAAAGTTTATTAAACTGATTTTGTTCTTAGACCACAATATTAATTAGAAGTCATATTTGTCTAATACTTGTTATCAGAATTATTCTACTGATTTAATTGTTTTGGCTTTAATATAATAACTTGGGTTATTAAATATTTATGCTATGTTGGAGACTCAGAATTGATCGAGCATTTATTATATAAATGTTGTATTTTATGAACTGCTAGAACTAGGCTGAAGTCTCGGTTGCCCACGAGCATTGGTTTTCTTGCAGGTTTAATTGAATTGTATGATATAAGGAAGGCTAGCTACGGGTGTTGGTACTACATTACCCATGCCCTAGCGCCGGTCGCGATTCATGAAAATGGGTCGTGACACATTTAGAACCGTTACAAAATAAAGCCAAACGTTTAAAACGTTACGAAACAAATTTAAACGTTTCACATTTTTAGCGATTTAAGCCGAACATTTACAAACGCTACGAAAAAAATCAAAAAAATTCACCTTTTTAGCGGTTTAAGCCAAACATTTACAAATGTTACAAAACAAATCCAAACGTTTCACCTTTTTAGCGATTTAAGTCAACCGTTTACAAACTTTACGAAATAAAACCAAACGTTTCACCTTTATAAATATTATGAAATAAAACCCAACGTTTGGATTTGTTTCGTAACGTTAGGCTTAAATAGCTAAAAAGAGAAAACGTTTGGATTTGTTTCATAACGGTTTAAACGTTTGGTTTAAATCGCTAAAAATGTTAAACACTTGGATTTGTTTTGTAAAGTTTGTAAACATTTGGCATAAATCACTAAAAAGGTGAAACTCTTCGATTTGTTTCTCAACGTTTGTAATCGTTTGGTTTTGTTTCGTAACGTTTGTAAATGTTTGGCTTAAATCGCTAAAAATGTAAAACATTTGGTTTTGTTCCGCAACGTTTGTAAACGTTTGGCATAAATCGCTAAAAATGTGAAACGTTTGGATTTGTTTCGTAACATTTTAAACGTTTGGTTTTGTTTTGTAACGTTTACAAACGTTACGAAACAAATCCAAACATTTCACCTTTTTAGCGATTGAAGCCAAACGTTTACAAACGTTACGAAACAAAACCAAACGTTTCCCCATTTTAGCAATATAAGCCAAACGTTTAAAACGTTATGAAACAAATCCAAACGTTTCACCTTCGTAGCGATATAAGCCGAACGTTTATAAACGCTACGAAAGAAATCCAAACGTTTCACCTTTTTAGAGATTTAATCCAAACGTTTTCAAACGTTACAAAACAAAACCAAACGTTTACAAACATCACGAAATAAATCCAAACGTTTCCCATTTGTTTACAAACGTTACGAAACAAATCTAAACATTTCACCTTTTTAGCAATTAAAGGCAAACGTTTACAAACGTAACGAAAAAAATCAAAATGTTTCACCTTTTTAGCAATTTAAGCCAAACGTTTACAAACGTTACGAACAAAAACCAAGCGTTTCACAATTTTAACGATTTTAGCCAAACGTTTACAAACGTTACGAAACAAAACCAAACGTTTAAAACTTTACGAAACAAATCCAAACTTTTCATCTTTTTAGCGATTCAAGCGAAACGTTTACAAACATTACGAAACAAATTCAAACGTTTCACCTTTTTAGCGATTTAAGCCAAACGTTTAAAAAGGTTATGAATCAAAACCATATGTTTCACCTTATTATCGATTTAAGCCAAACATTTACAAAAGTTACGAAACCAAACAAAAACTTTAAAACATTACAAAACAAAACAAAACGTTTCACATTTTTAGCGATTTAAGCCAAACGTTTACAAACGTTAGGAACCAAAACCAAACATTTACAAAGGTTATGAAACAAATCCATGCGTTTCACCTTTTTAGAAATTTAAGCCAAACGTTTACAAACGTTATGAAACAAATCCAAAGATTTCACCTTTTTAGCGATTGAATCCAAACGTTTGGTTTTGTTTCATAACCTTTGCAAACGTCATGAAACGTTTGGATTTTTTTCGTAACGTTATAAATGTTTGGCTTAAATTGCTAAAATGGGGAAACGTTTGGATTTGTTTCATAACGTTTGTATACGTTTGGCTTAAATCATTAAAAATGTGAAACGTTTGGATTTGTTTCGTAACATTTTAAACGTTTGGATTGGTTTCGTAACGGTTGTATACGTTTGTTAACAAATGTTACGAAACAAATCAAATCTTTTCAACATTTTAGCTATTACAAACGTTACAAAACAAAATCAAACCTTTACAAACGTTACGAAACAAATCTAAGCGTTTCACTTTTTTTAAGCCAAACGGTTTCAAACGTTACGAAACAAATCCAAACGTTTCAAACGATACGAAACAAATCCAAACGTTTCACATTTTCAGCGATTTAAGCTGAATGTTTAAAAACGTTACGAAATAAACAAATGTTTCACCTTTTTAGCGATTTAAGCCAAATGTTTACAAACGTTGCGAAACAAATCCAAGTGTTTCAGCTTTTTAACAATTTTATCCGAACGTTTACAAATGTTACAAAACAAATCTAAACGTTTTACCTTTCTAGCGATTTGAGCCAAACGTTTACAAGCGTTACGAAACAAATCCAAATGTTTCACCTTTTTAGCGATTTAAGCCGAACTTTTACAAACGTTACGAAACAAAACCAAACGGTTCACCTTTTTTGGGATTGAAGCCAAACTTTTACAAATATTACGAAACAAATCTAAGCGTTTCACTTTTTTTAGAAATTTAACCCAAACGTTTAAAAATATTAAGAAACAAATCCAAACGTTTCACCTTTTTAGCGATTTAAGCCAAACGTTTACAAACGTTACGAACAAAACAAAACTTTTAAAACGTTACGAAACAAATCCAAGAGTTTGTAAACGTTTAGAACGTTGCGAAACAAATCCAAACGTTTCACATTTTTATCGATTTAAGCCGAACTTTTACAAATGTTACGAAACAAATCCAAACGTTTCACCTTTCTAGCAATTTAAGCCGAACATTTACAAACGTTTCGAAACAAATCCAAACGTTTCACCTTATTACCGATTTAAACAGAAAGTTTACAAACGCTACGAAACAAATCCAAACGTTTAACATTTTTAGCGATTTAAGCCAAACGTTTACATACAATATGAAACAAATCCAAACATTTCACCTTCTTACCGATTTAAGCCAAACGTTTACAGACGTTACTTAACAAATCCAAACGTTTCACCTTTTTACCGATTTAAGCCAAACATTTACACACGTTACGGAACAAATCCAAATTCTTCACCTTTTTACCTATTTAAGCCAAACGTTTACAAACGTACAAAACAAATCCAAGCGTTTCACCTTTTTAGCAATTTAAGCAAAACGTTTACAAACGTTACGAAACAAATACAAACGTTTCACCTTTTTAGCGATTTAAGCCAAACATTTACAAACGTTACGAAACAAAACCAAACGTTTAAAACGTTACAAAAAAATCCAAACGTTTGTAAACGTTTAAAACGTTACGAAACAAATCCAAACGTTTCACATTTTTAGCGATTTAAGACGAATTTTTACAAACCTTACGAAACAAATCCTAACATTTCACCTTTTTCGCGATTTAAGCCAAACATTTCCAAACATTACGAAACAAATCCAAACATTTCACCTTTTTAGCGATTTAAACCAATTGTTTACAAACGTTACGAAACAAATCCAAATGTTTCACATTTTTAGCGATTTAAGCCAATCGTTTACAAATGTTACGAAACAAATCCAAACGTTTCTCCTTTTTAGCAATTTAAGCCAAACATTGACAAATGTTATGAAACAAATCCAAATGTTTCACCTTTTTACCGATTAAAGCCAAACGTTTATAAACGTTACGAAAAAAATCGAAACGTTTCACCTTTTTAGAAATTTAACCCAAACATTTACAAACGTTACAAAACAAATCCAAGCATTTCATCTTTTAGCAATTTAACCCAAACATTTACAAACGTTACAAAACAAATCCAAGCATTTCACCTTTTTAGCAATTTAAGCCAAACATTTATAAAAGTTACGAAACAAATCCAAACGTTTCACCTTCTTAGCGATTTAAGCCAAACGTTTACAAACGTTACGAAACAAATCCAAACGTTTCCTCTTTTTATCAGTTGAAACAAAACATTTACAAACGTTACGAAACAAATCCAAGCGTTTTACCTTTTTAGCAATTTAAGCCAAACGTTTACAAACGTTACGAAACAAAACCAAATGTTTGTAACATTTGTAAATGTTTGGCTTTGTTTCTTAACGTTTCCAAACGTTTGGTTTCACCTTTTTAGCGATTTAAGCCAAATGTTTAAAAACGTTTCGAAACAAATACAAACATTTCATATTTTTAGCGATTTAAGCCGAACGTTTACAAACGTTACGAAACAAAACCAAACATATCACCTTTTTAGCGATTTAAGCCAAACATTTACAAAACGTTTACAAACGTTAAGAAACAAAACCAAACGTTTCACCTTTTTAGCGATTTAAGCCAAACGTTTACAAACGTTGAAAATTTTTTTTTCTCCTTTTTAGCAATTTAAGCAAAACGTTTACAAATGTTACAAAACAAATCCAAACGTTTCACCTTTTATTGATTTAAGCCAAACGTTTACAAACTTTACCAAACAAATCCAGACGTTTCACCTTTTTAGCGATTTAAGCCAAACGTTTACAAACGTTACAAAACAAATCCACGCATTTCACCTTTTTAGCAATTTAAACCAGACGTTAACAAACGCTACGAAATGAATTCAAACGTTTCATCTTTTTAGCGATTTAAGCCAAACGTTTACAAAGTTTACGAAACTAAACCAAACGTCCTAAAGTTACGAAACAAATCCAAACGTTTGTAAACATATAAAACGTTACAAAACAAATCCAAACGTTTCACATTTTTTGCGATTTAAGCCGAATGTATACAAACGTTACGAAACAAATCCAAACGTTTCACCTTTTTACCGATTTAAGCCAAACATTTACAAACGTTACGAAACAAATCCACACGTTTCACCTTTTTATCGAATTAAACCAAACGTCTACAAACGATATGAAACAAATCAAAAAAAATTCACATTTTTAGCGATTTAAGCCAAACGTTTACAAACGTTACAAAACAAATCCAAACGTTTCACCTTTTTAGCGATTTAAGCCAAACGTTTACAGACGTTACGAAACAAATCCAAACGTTTCCCCTTTTTACCAATATAAGCCAAACGTTTACAAACGTTACGAAACATATCCAAACCTTTCACCTTTTCAGCGATTTAAGTCAAACGTTTACAAACGTTACGAAACAAAACCAAGCATTTAAAACGTTACGAAACAAATCCAAACTTTTGCAAACGTTAAAAACATTACGAAAAAAATCCAAACGTTTCCCATTTTTAGCGATTTAAGCCGAACATATACAAACGTTACGAAACAAATCGAAACATTTTACCTTTTTAGCGATTTAAGCCAAAACATTTACAAATGTTACGAAACAAATCCAAACGTTTCACCTTTTTAGCGATTTAAACCAAACGTTTACAAATGTTACGAAACAAATCCAAAAGTTTCATATTTTTAGCGATTTAAGCCAAACGTTTACATACGTTATGAAATAAATCCAAAGGTTTCACCTTTTTAGCGATTTAAGCCAAACGATTACAAATGTTAAGAAACAAATCCAAACGTTTTACCTTTTTAGCAATTTAAGCCAAATGTTTACAAACGTTACAAAACAAATCCAAGCGTCTGACCTTTTTATGAATTTAAGCCAAACGTTTACAAACGTTACGAAACAAATCCAAAGGTTACACCTTTTAGTGATTTAAGCCAAACATTTACAAACGTTACGAAACAAAGCCAAATGTTTAAAACGTTACGAAACAAATCCAAACGTTTCACATTTTTAGCTATTTAAGCCAAATGTTTATAAACTTTACAAAACAAATCAAAATGTTTCCCCATTTTAGCGATTTAAGTCAAACATTTAAAACGTTACGAAACAAATTTAAACGTTTCAGATTTTTATCGATTTAAGCCGAACGTTTACAAATGCTACGAAACAAATCAAAACGTTTCACCTTTTTAGCGGTTTAAGCCGAACATTTACAAACGTTACAAAACAAATCCAAACGTTTCACCTTTTTAGCCATTTAAGTCAAACATTTACAAACATTACAAAACAAAACCAAACATTTCACCTTTATAAATGTTACGAAATAAAACCAAACGTTTGGATTTGTTTCGTAACGTTAGGCTTAATGATCTAAAAACGGTAAACGTTTGGATTTGTTTCGAAACGTTGGTTTAAATCGCTAAAAAGGTTAAACGCTTGGATTTGTTTCGCAAAGTTTGTAAACATTTAGCTTAAATCACTAAAACGGTGAAACGCTTCGATTTGTTTCGTAACATTTGTAAACGTTTGGTTTTGTTTCATAACGTTTGTAAAAGTTTGGCTTAAATTGCTAAAAATGTGAAACATTTGGTTTTGTTCCGTAACGTTTGTAAACGTTTGGCATAAATCGCTAAAAATGTGAAACGTTTGGATTTGTTTCGTAACATTTTAAACGTTTGGTTTTGTTTTGTAACGTTTACAAACGTTATGAAACAAAACCAAACGTTTGCCCATCTTAGCAATTTAAGCCAAACATTTAAAACTTTACGAAACAAATCCAAACGTTTCACCTTCTTAGCGATTAAGCCGAACGTTTATAAATGTTACGAAACAAATCCAAACGTTTCACCTTTCTAGCGATTTAATTCAAACGTTTTCAAACGTTACGAAACAAAACCAAACGTTTACAAACGTTACGAAACAAATCCAAACGTTTCCCATTTGTTTACAAACGTTACGAAACAAATCCAAACTTTTCACCTTTTTAGAAATTTAAGCCAAACATTTACAAACGTAACGAAAAAAATCCAAACGTTTCACCGTTTTAGCGATTTAAGCCAAACGTTTACAAACGTTACGAACAAAACCAAACTTTTAAAATGTTACGAAACAAATCCAAGAGTTTGTAAACGTTTAGAACGTTGCGAAACAAATCCAAACGTTTCACATTTTTATCGATTTAAGCCGAACTTTTACAAATGTTACGAAACAAATCCAAACGTTTCACCTTTTTAGCGATTTAAGCCGAACATTTACAAACGTTTCGAAACAAATCCAAACGTTTCACCTTTTTAGCGATTTAAGCCGAACATTTACAAACGTTTCGAAACAAATCAAAACGTTTCACCTTTTAACCGATTTAAACAGAAAGTTTACAAACGCTACGAAACAAATCCAAACGTTTAACATTTTTAGCGATTTAAGCCAAACGTTTACAAACAATATGAAACAAATCCAAACATTTCACCTTTTTACCGATTTAAGCCAAACGTTTACAGACGTAACTTAACAAATCCAAACGTTTCACCGTTTTACCGATTTAAGCCAAACTTTTACACACGTTACGGTACAAATCCAAACGCTTCACCTTTTTACCAATTTAAGCCAAACGTTTACAAACGTACAAAACAAATCCAAGCGTTTCACCTTTTTAGAAATTTAAGCCAAACGTTTACAAACGTTACGAAACAAATACAAACGTTTCACCTTTTTAGCGATTTAAGCCAAACATTTACAAACGTTACGAAACAAAACCAAACGTTTAAAACGTTACAAAAAAATCCAAACGTTTGTAAACGTTTAAAACGTTACGAAACAAATCCAAACGTTTCATATTTTTAGCTATTTAAGACGAATTTTTACAAACCTTACGAAACAAATCCTAACGTTTCACCTTTTTAGCGATTTAAGCCAAATATTTACAAACATTACAAAACAAATCTAAACGTTTCACCTTTTTTGCGATTTAAACCAATTGTTTACAAACGTTACGAAACAAATCCAAACGTTTCATATTTTTAGCGATTGAAGCCAATGGTTTACAAATGTTACGAAACAAATCCAAACGTTTCACCTTTTTAGCAATTTAAGCCAAACATTGACAAATGTTACGAAACAAATCCAAATGTTTCACCTTTTTACCGATTAAAGCTAAACGTTTACAAACGTTACGAAACTAATCGAAACGTTTCACCTTTTTAGAAATTTAACCCAAACATTTACAAACGTTACAAAACAAATCCAAGCATTTCATCTTTTAGCAATTTAACCCAAACATTTACAAAAGTTACAAAACAAATCCAAGCATTTCACCTTTTTAGCAATTTAAGCCAAACATTTACATACGTTACGAAACAAATCCAAATGTTTCCCCTTCTTAGCGATTTAAGCCAAACGTTTACAAACGTTACAAAATAAATCCAACGTTTCCTCTTTTTATCAGTATAAACAAAACATTTACAAACGTTACGAAACAAATCCAAGCGTTTTACCTTTTTAGCAATTTAAGCCAAACGTTTACAAACGTTACGAAACAAAACCAAACGTTTGTAACGTTTGTAAATGTTTGGCTTTGTTTCTTAACGTTTCCAAACGTTTAGCTTCACCTTTTTGGCGATTTAAGCCAAACGTTTAAAAACTTCTCGAAACAAATCCAAACGTTTCATATTTTTAGCGATTTAAGCCTAACGTTTACAAACGTTACGAAACAAAACCAAACATATCACCTTTTTAGCGATTTAAGCCAAATGTTTACAAACGTTACGAAACAAATCCAAGCGTCTAACCTTTTTAGCAATTTAAGCCAAACGTTGAGAAACGTTACGAAACAAATCCAAATGTTACACCTTTTAGCGATTTAAGCCAAACATTTACAAACGTTACGAAACAAAGCCAAATGTTTAAAACGTTACGAAACAAATCCAAACGTTTCACATTTTTAGCTATTTAAGCCAAATGTTTATAAACTTTACAAAACAAATCAAAATGTTTCCCCATTTTAGCGATTTAAGTCAAACGTTTAAAACGTTACGAAACAAATTTAAACGTTTCAGATTTTTATCGATTTAAGCCGAACGTTTACAAACGCTACGAAACAAATCAAAACGTTTCACCTTTTTAGCGGTTTAAGCCGAACATTTACAAACGTTACGAAACAAAACCAAACATTTCACCTTTATAAACGTTACGAAACAAATCCAAATGTTTCCTCTTTTTATCAGTATAAACAAAACATTTACAAACGTTACGAAACAAATCCAAGCGTTTTACCTTTTTAGGAATTTAAGCCAAACGTTTACAAACATTACGAAACAAAACCAAACGTTTGTAACGTTTGTAAATGTTTGGCTTTGTTTCTTAACGTTTCCAAATGTTTGGTTTCACCTTTTTAGCGATTTAAGCCAAATGTTTAAAAACGTTTCGAAACAAATTCAAACGTTTCATATTTTTAGCGATTTAAGCCGAATGTTTACAAACGTTACAAAACAAAACCAAACATATCACCTTTTTAGCGATTTAAGCCAAACATTTATAAAACTTTTACAAACGTTAAGAAACAAAACCAAACGTTTCACCTTTTTAGCGATTTAAGCCAAACGTTTACAAACGTTGAAAAACAATTTTCTCCTTTTTAGCAATTTAAGCAAAATGTTTACAAACGTTACGAAACAAATCCAAACGTTTCACCTTTTATTGATTTAAGCCAAACGTTTACAAACTTTACCAAACAAATCCAGACGTTTCACCTTTTTAGCGATTTAAGCCAAACGTTTACAAACGTTACAAAACAAATCCAAGCATTTCACCTTTTTAGCAATTTAAGCCAAATGTTTACAAACGGTACGAAACAAATCCAAACATTTCACCTTTTTAGCAATTTAAGCCAAACGTTTACAAAAGCTACGAAACGAATCCAAACGTTTCATCTTTTTAGCGATTTAAGCCAAACGTTTACAAAGTTTACGAAACTAAACCAAACGTCCTAAAGTTACGAAACAAATCCAAACGTTTGTAAACATATAAAACGTTACAAAATAAATCCAAACGTTTCACATTTTTTGCGATTTAAGCCGAATGTATACAAACGTTACGAAACAAATCCAAACGTTTCACCTTTTTACCGATTTAAGCCAAACATTTACAAACGTTACGAAACAAATCCACACGTTTCACCTTTTTATCGAATTAAACCAAACGTTTACAAACGATATGAAACAAATCAAAAAAATTCACATTTTTAGCGATTTAAGCCAAACGTTTACAAACGTTACAAAACAAATCCAAACGTTTCACCTTTTTAGCGATTTAAGCCAAACGTTTACAGACGTTACGAAACAAATCCAAACGTTTCCCCTTTTTACCAATTTAAGCCAAACGTTTACAAACGTTACGAAACATATCCAAACCTTTCACCTTTTCAGCGATTTAAGTCAAACGTTTACAAACGTTACGAAACAAAACAAAGCATTTAAAACGTTACGAAACAAATCCAAACTTTTGCAAACGTTAAAAACATTACGAAAAAAATCCAAACGTTTCCCATTTTTAGCAATTTAAGCCGAACATATACAAACGTTACGAAACAAATCCAAATATTTTACCTTTTTAGCGATTTAAGCCAAAACATTTACAAACGTTACGAAACAAATCCAAACGTTTCACCTTTTTAGCGATTTAAACCAAACGTTTACAAATGTTACGAAACAAATCCAAAAGTTTCACATTTTTAGCGATTTATGCCAAACGTTTAAATACGTTATGAAATAAATCCAAACGTTTCACCTTTTTAGCGATTTAAGCCAAACGATTACAAATGTTAAGAAAAAAATCTTTCAAACGTTTTACCTTTTTAGCAATTTAAGCCAAATGTTTACAAACGTTACGAAACAAATCGAAGCGTCTAACCTTTTTAGCAATTTAAGCCAAACGTTTACAAACGTTACGAAACAAATCCAAATGTTACACCTTTTAGCGATTTAAGCCAAACATTTACAAACGTTACGAAACAAAGCCAAATGTTTAAAACGTTACGAAACAAATCCAAACGTTTCACATTTTTAGCTATTTAAGCCAAATGTTTATAAACTTTACAAAACAAATCAAAATGTTTCCCCATTTTAGCGATTTAAGTCAAACGTTTAAAACATTACGAAACAAATTTAAACGTTTCAGATTTTTATCGATTTAAGCCGAACGTTTACAAACGCTACGAAACAAATCAAAACGTTTCACCTTTTTAGCGGTTTAAGCCGAACATTTACAAACGTTACAAAACAAATCCAAACGTTTCACCATTTTAGCCATTTAAGTCAAACATTTACAAACATTACGAAACAAAATCAAACATTTCACCTTTATAAACGTTACGAAATAAAACCAAACGTTTGGATTTGTGTCGTAACGTTAGGCTTAATTATCTAAAAAGGGGACACGTTTGGATTTTATTCGTAACGTTTTAAACGTTTGGTTTAAATCGCTAAAAAGGTTAAACGCTTGGATTTGTTTCGCAAAGTTTGTAAACATTTAGCTTAAATCACTAAAACGGTGAAACGCTTCGATTTGTTTCGTAACATTTGTAAACGTTTGGTTTTGTTTCATAACGTTTGTAAAAGTTTGGCTTAAATGGCTAAAAATTTGAAACATTTGGTTTTGTTCGGTAACGTTTGTAAACGTTTGGCATAAATCGCTAAAAATGTGAAACGTTTGGATTTGTTTCGTAACATTTTAAATGTTTGGTTTTGTTTTGTAACGTTATGAAACAAAACCAAACGTTTGCCCATCTTAGCAATTTAAGCCAAACATTTAAAACGTTACGAAACAAATCCAAACGTTTCACCTTCTTAGCGATTAAGCCGAACGTTTATAAACGTTACGAAACAAATCCAAACGTTTCACCTTTTTACCGATTTAATTCAAACGTTTTCAAACGTTACGAAACAAAACCAAACGTGAAGGTATCACTGTTATCCTTATTATATATATTATTTCAAAAAAACTATTTTAAACTAACTTTAAGATTTCAACTGACAGGGAGAGACTACATGATAGTGGCATGGTCTCTAGAGGCTTGCTTGACATCTTCGGATTCTCGTGGTTCGCGGAGGGTTCAACTTGGAAAAAATTAAAGGCGGACCAGAAAACGTTCTATTGGGAGGAGTTCAAGGTAATAAAATGCATATTTAATCAATATTAAGTTTAGTGTTTTGCAAATTTACTAATTATGAACTTATTTGTTAAAAATGTGTAGAAGAAGTTTTTTTGGGACTCGATCTACCCCGAGCAATTGATCAGAGATGTGTTTATGAGGCATGCTGTAAATCGCTACAAGGACACTATGCATACGCTGAAGGGAAAGAGGGATGACAGCGTTAACGATACTGTTTGGGATGCCTGGCAGGCAGAGTGGGCTACGGTGGAGGCAAAGAAGAAGTCGGACATCGCTCGGGCTAACCGGATGAGTGAGCCGACAGGGCCAGGGACAGGACCGATGCGCCACACTGCAACATCTTGCTCGGGCGTAAAGCATATGACTGTTCTGCTAAGTCTTCTTTCTATTCTTTATTTAAGTAATTATAGTGTTTGTTGATTAATTATGTTCTTATAAGTAAATATAATATATGTTTTTATTTTTCAGGGTCAGGAGCTCGGTCGTATACCGACCTACGCTAAGTTGTATGTTCGTATGCACTCGACGCAGAAGGATCAGACCAAGTTTGTGGACAAGAGGTCCAAGGATAAGCATGTAAGTCCGTTATAACTTTAAATTGAATTGTTTGAGCTTGATTTTAATTAGAAACTGTGATTTGTGAATTGCGAAATGTGAATTGTGAATTGTATATAGTGCATATGTGTTTGCAGGAAGTCCCTGAAAATGGGTGATGCTCGTATTATAGAGGAAATGCTGCAGAATTTTAGTTAGGAATCATATTTATAATTAATTGTTGTACTTTATTGAAATTGTACTAACTTTAAGTTACTCGTTTATCTCCTCAAGACCGTTTCGTTGATGAGCGTGCTGCAGCGACCCAGTCCTCGCCGGGTGAGGGCAGCCGTCGACTCCACATACCATCGACGAGATCCAGTTGTTCTTGTCGCTCGAGGGGGTGAAGAAGCAGCGGATTTACGAAGTTGGTTCAGCTGCGGCTTCATACATCGCATCGTCACAAACCAGCCATTCCCGTGGAGGTTCATCGTCGTCCCAGTAGACTCAGATGCCCGAGGAAATAGGGGAGAGGATTCAGACAGAGGTCGAGGCACGGGTGCATGGAATGGAGGAGCGGGTGCGAGGGCAGGTTCAGAGGGACATAGAGGCTACCGTGGACGATCAGATTGCTGATAGAGTCCGTTTGGAGCTGGCGAAGATGATAAATTCTCTACCGCCAGGTTTTTGCCCCCTGCAGCCCCTACGAGGCCCGGATGACGAGGACATCAATAGATTGTAGGTTTTTAGATTCAGTATTATGTTACCGAATAATTTTGTAAACGTTTGTTTTATATATTATATAATACTTGTTATTGACTCATATTAAGAGTGCTTAGATGTATTAATAGCATGTATGTAACACGTTTGGTTTGACTGGAAAAACCAAAACAATTGACGGGAAATGGAAAAAAACTGCCAGAAATCTGTAAATTTTGCCGACGGATTATCTGATTTAGCGACAGATTATCCGTCGCTAAATACTTTCTAATTTGCGACCGAAGGCCACATTTCTGACGGAATATCCGTCGGCAAAGCCTACCGACGGATATTCTGTCGGCAATATGTCGGGACTTCGTCGGCAAGCTGGTCTAGTCTTGCCGACGGAATCTAGTGGGTGCCGACAGAAGTTTTCCGTCGGGAAAGTTTTCCGACGGTTGTTTTTGTGTCTCCAAAGAATGGCGACGACATTTGTACCGACGGACAATCCGTCGGTAATGCTAATTACCGAAGGATTTTGTGGTGTTAGGACAGAATAATCCGTCACTAACCCCGAAAATTCTAGTAGTGCCAAACCTTTCCCATTTTTAGAGATTTAAGCCAAACGTTTACAAACGTTTGGATTTATTTCGTAACGTTTTGAAAACGTTTGGCTTAAATTGCTAAAAATGTGAAACATTTGGTTTTGTTCTGTAACTTTTGTGAACGTTTGGCTTAAATCGCTAAAAATCTGAAACATTTGGATTTGTTTCGTAACGTTTTAAACGTTTGGTTTGGTTTTGTAACGTTTGTAAATGTTTGGCTTAAATAGCTAAAAATGTGAAACGTTTGGATTTGTTTCGTAACGTTTGTAAACGTTTTGTTTAAATCGCTCAAATGGGGAAACGTTTGGATTTGTTTCGTAACGTTTGTAAATGTTTGGCTTAAATCGCTACAAAGGTGAAACGCTTGGATTTATGTCGTAACGTTTGTAAACGTTTGGCTTTAATCGCTAAAAAGGTGAAACGTGCTTGGATTTATGTCGTAACGTTTGTAAACGTTTGGCTTTAATCGCTAAAAAGGTGAAACGTTTGTAAACATTTAAAAACGCTCCGAAATAAAACCAAACGTTTCACCTCTTTAGCAATTTAAGCCAAACGTTTAAAACGTTACGAAACAAATCCAAACGTATAAAACGTTACGAAACAAATTCTAATGTTTAAACGTTACGAAACAAATCCAAACGTTTAAAATATTTAGAAACAAATCCAAACGTTTCACCTTTTTAGCGATTTAAGCAGAACATTTACAAACCTTACAAAAAAAATCCAAACGTTTCACCTTTTTGGCAATTTTATCCAAATGTTTACAAACGTTAGAAAACAAAACCAAACGTTA
Source organism: Mercurialis annua (assembly GCF_937616625.2). Taxonomy (NCBI): domain Eukaryota; kingdom Viridiplantae; phylum Streptophyta; class Magnoliopsida; order Malpighiales; family Euphorbiaceae; genus Mercurialis; species Mercurialis annua. Next base: position 38,196,921 of record NC_065572.1, read on the forward strand.
GACCTTTCTAGCGATTTAAGACAAACGTTTAAAACTTTACGAAACCAATCCAAACGTTACACCTTTTTAGCGATTTAAGACAAACGTTTACAAACATTACGAAAAAAATCCAAACATTTCCCCTTTTTAGCGATTTAAGCCAAACGTTTAAAACATTTCGAAATAAATCCAAACGTTCCATCTTTTTAGAAATTTAAGCCAAACGTTTACAAACGTTACGATACAAATCCAAATGTTTAACCTTTTTAGCGATTTAAGCCAAAAGTTAACAAACATTACAAAACAAATCAACACGCTTCACCTTTTTAGCGATTTAAGCCAAACGTTTACAAACGGTACGAAACAAATCCAAATGTTTTACCTTTTTAGCTATTTAAGCTAAACGTTTAAAACGTTTCACCTTTTTAGAGATTGAATCCAAGCGTTTACAAACGCTACGGAAAAAATAAAAATGTTTAAATTGTTACGAAACAAATTCAAACGTTTCACATTTTTAGCGATTTAAGCCAAACGATACGAAACAAATCCAAAAGTTTCACCTTTTTAGCGATTAAAGTTAAACGTTTATAACGTTTCGAAACCAATCCGAATGTTTAAAACGTAGCGAAACAAATCCAAACGTTTCACCTTTTTAGCAATTTAAGCCAAACATGTATAACATTACAAAACAAATCCAAACATTTATAACGTTACGAAACAAATCCAAACGTTTCACCTTTTTAGCGATTTAAGCCAAAAATTTACAAGCGTTGCGAAACAAATCCAAATGTTTCACATTTTAAGCGATTTAAGCGAAACGTTACAAAACATTTAATTCGCTAAAAATGTGAAATTTTTGGATTTGTTTTGTGACGTTTTAAACGTTTGGATTGGTTTCGTAACGTATTAAACGTTGGCACGTTTCCCCTTTTTAGAGATTTAAGCCAAACGTTTATAATGTTAGGAAACCAATTCAAACGTTTAAAACGTTACGAAATAAATCCTAATGTTTCACCTTTTTAAGCCAAACGTTTACAAACGTTTCACATTTTTAGCGATTTAAGCCAAACGTTTACAAACGTTACAAAACAAATCCAAACGTATACCCTTGTTAGCGATTTAAGCCAAATGTTTACAAACGTTACAAAACAAATCCAAACATTTCATATTTTTGGCGATTTAAGCCAAACATTTCAAACGTTACAAAACCAATACAAACGTTTAAAACATTACGAAACAAATCCTAACGTTTCACCTTTTTAGCAATATAAGCCAAACATTTACAAGCGTTACAAAAAAAAAACAAACGTTTAAACCGTTACCAAACAAATCCAAACATTATAAGCCAAACGTTTACAAACATTACAAAACCAATACAAACGTTTCAAACGTTACGAAACAAATCCAATCGTTTCACCTTTTTAGCGATTTAAGCCAAAGGTTTACAAACGTTACGAAACAAATCCAAACGTTTCCCCTTTATTGCGATTTTAGCCAAACATTTACAAAAGACACGAAATAAATCCAAATGTTTCACCTTTTTAGCGATTTAAGCCAAATGTTTGAAAACGTTACTGATAACAACACAGATGAACAATCTCAAAAATAGAACATAAACCGAGTAAGACACACCACAACACCATCTCGGCTCAACCGAGTAAGACACACCACAACACCATCTCAGCTCAACCGAGTAAGACACACCACAAGACCACCTCGGTTAGCTAAGTAATACACATAGCAACACCATCTCAGATACACCGAGCAGCATACATTGCAACATCATCTCAGCTTTGTCCGAGTTTACCTCTCACTGATTACAAAGACAAATCTGTCAGAAAGTACCCTGACATTCCAGACAATATCTGCACAGACAAAGAGAATGAAATCAGACTTGTCGGCCCAGACAAAGAGGAACAAAGACATAGTATAAAAGGCTAAGAAAAAGAAGGTAAAAAGGTTAATTCTCTTTTTCTCTCAACTAAAAACTCTTATTCACTTCTTATTCTTTCTCTCACTAAAACACCTATTGACTTGACTGTCGGAGCAGTTTACCAGAATCCCCTTCCGGCACCCTTCTAACGGTTGTATTGTGCCTTTCAAGTACGATTGTGAAGCCACCACCGGATCAAGGAGTCGCCGCCATTCCGCAAGTTATCATTTGGCGCCGTCTATGGGAAAGAAAGTAAGAAAGTTTCCCCCTTTCTATCTCACCGGAGGGCAATAGGATGAGCAGGGTAGAGGGAGACGATCCCCCAACTAGAGAACATGACACACACGATAATATGACAGGAGATGGACTCAATGCACCACCGAGAAGAGCTACCAGAGATAGGTCGTTCTGCCTGGCAACGACATCCTGGGGAGGGACACACTTGGGCACCACATCTGGAATAATCACTCAATACCCGTGGGGAATGCCATACTTCACACCTATGCAACAAACCACTCAAATTTTTTCCTTATGGCCGGGTGTAACCCCGATCAATCTCACATTCACACCGAGTATCAGCCCCACGCCCATGCTAGCCCCAATCGCTGAAAATCAAAACCCCACACCAGCACAGATACAAGAATATATTGAGTTCCATGCTCGGCAGTTAGCTTTCCTTCAACAAGTGTAACAAGGCCACGCTCGGCCAATCGCCCCCACCATATCTCAAGGCAATATTACCACCCCACCATACATACCAGCCCCACCACCTCACCCACCAGAATTTTACCAAGGCCAAACAATGCTCGAAGAAGCAAACCACGAGAAAAATCCACAAACACAAAAAAAACCCAAGGGAAAGGCAGGGGAACCAAACCGGGCACAAACGCTTGACGGACCGAAAAAGACCCCAAAACGACTAGAAATCGAAGAAAGTGTGCATAGCTCAGGCGCAGACTGGGTAAAGAAAAAGAACCTAGAGCAGGAAATCACTGAAAGGGTGAGAACCAAAATGGAAAAACTCAGAAGGAGAGAGCCGAAGAGCACAAGCTTCCGATACATTGGAAACCCATTGTCGACCGAGATACGAGATGAACCTTTCCCGTTAAACTATAAAACACCACAACTAGATGATTACAATGGAACAGGGGATCCGATCACACACTTGAGCTGTTTTCAGGTGGTCATGATGGTACAAAGTTTGTTTGAAGCTGCCGTCTGCAAACTTTTCCCGATAACCCTTAAGGGGCCAGCAACAATCTGGTACCGAAGTCTGAAAGAAGGCTCTATCCAAAGTTTCGACGAGCTAGCAAGAGCTTTCCGAACTCATTTCACACCGAGCATAAAACGAAAGAAGAAGTCCAGTGATCTCAAACTTTGCTATCAGAAACCCGGAGAAAGCTTGCAGAGTTATATCGGCAGATTTAACGCGGAGGCTGTCGAAGTAGGAAACCTGAATGATGATACCGTAATAGACGCAATGAAGGATAACACAACGATGATGGCATTCTGAGACAACCTGATAACAAATCCAGTGCAAACTTACTCTCAGCTCATGGACCGAGCCTGTAATTACATCAATTTGGATGAAGAGCAACGAAGGAAAGCCACACAGACAACAGCACAGTTTCAAACGCAGAGACCAAATTTCAGTCAGACGGTCAGGCAAGACAGATTCAGGCCAAGAGATCAACGGAAACCCGTTCCACCGCGAATGGAACTACACCGACCAGTAAAGGTAGAAGACCAAGCCTTTATTCCACTCAACACACTGAGATCACACATCCTAATGTGGATTCAAATTAATAATGAACTAGTAAGATACCCACCAAAGTTGCAGTATGAGGGGGACAGAAAGAAATATTGCCAATTTTACGATGGTCACGGCCACGTCACTAATGAGTGTGGAAGTATAAAGAAAGAAATAGATCGATTAGTGCAAGTCAGCCGCTTAAAAGACTTTGTAGCATAGAACAAAAAGCAGGCTTACCTCGGTATAGGATGCTCGGTCCTAAATCTAAAACCAATCAAAACTCCTCTAGTCGGTCTAGGAGGAGCACCAGTACGAGTAGAAGGAGTAGCGGAATTAACAGTGGAGCTAGGAAAAGAAAATGGTGCACCAAAAGGAGGTTTAATTGGCATCACAAAGAAATTCAAAACACTTTTTTATGGTTGTTGATATGCAACTCGCCTACAATGTAATACTTGGCAGACCAATGCTATACAACACCGGGGCAGTTACGTGCATCAAATACTTGTCAATGAAAATACCCACCAGAGAGGGAGTGGTGACAGTCAAAGGAAGGCAAGACATAGCCAAACAGTGCTGCTTCGTATCAATGAGAGATGTATCAGAAACCCTGGCTATCGAAACAATGGAGATACCAGACTCAGATGAAGGCAAGCTCAAACCTTATGGAAAACTAGAAAGGGTTAACCTATCAAGAGTAACACCAAGATCGGTCCAAATAGGTGTTGCACTGCCCGAACCAGTAAAACATGAGATAACAGACATGTTAATCAGAAATGAAGTAGAATTTGTCAACACCTTAGGCGAGATAGAAGGGGTAGACCCGGCAATCATCTCACATAAGATGAATGTAGATCCAAAACATAAACCAGTCAAACATAAGAAAAGAGCCTTCGCAGTAGACAGACAAATTGCCATCAGGGCCAAAGTAGACAAACTATTGGAAGCAGGTTTCATTAGAAGAGTGTATTACCCGGAGTGGCTATCAAACGTCGTGCTCATTAAAAAGCCGAATGGAAAATGGAGACTATGCATAGACTTCACAGACCTAAACCGAGCATGCCCCAAGGATAGCTATCCTCTGCTAATGAACATATCGGTGGCCAAGCCTTTACCCGAGGTCAACTTCGGCCCAGTCGATGGCGAAGGAATAGACTTTCCTCACAAGACCCCTTGGTAATCTCGGGATTAATAGAAAATTTCTGGGTAATGAGACAGTTGGTGGATGAGGGAAGCTCAGTTAACCTCATCACAAAGCAGGCTTACCTCGGTATAGGATGCTCGGTCCTAAATCTTAAACCAATCAAAACTCCTCTAGTCGGTCTAGGAGGAGCACCAGTACGAGTAGAAGGAGTAGCGGAATTAAAAGTGGAGCTAGGAAAAGAAAATGGTGCACCAAAAGGAGGTTTAATTGGCATCACAAAGAAATTCAAAACACTTTTTTATGGTTGTTGATATGCAACTCGCCTACAATGTAATACTTGGCAGACCAATGCTATACAACACCGGGGCAGTTACGTGCATCAAATACTTGTCAATGAAAATACCCACCAGAGAGGGAGTGGTGACAGTCAAAGGAAGGCAAGACATAGCCAAACAGTGCTGCTTCGTATCAATGAGAGATGTATCAGAAACCCTGGCTATCGAAACAATGGAGATACCAGACTCAGATGAAGGCAAGCTCAAACCTTATGGAAAACTAGAAAGGGTTAACCTATCAAGAGTAACACCAAGATCGGTCCAAATAGGTGTTGCACTGCCCGAACCAGTAAAACATGAGATAACAGACATGTTAATCAGAAATGAAGTAGAATTTGTCAACACCTTAGGCGAGATAGAAGGGGTAGACCCGGCAATCATCTCACATAAGATGAATGTAGATCCAAAACATAAACCAGTCAAACATAAGAAAAGAGCCTTCGCAGTAGACAGACAAATTGCCATCAGGGCCAAAGTAGACAAACTATTGGAAGCAGGTTTCATTAGAAGAGTGTATTACCCGGAGTGGCTATCAAACGTCGTGCTCATTAAAAAGCCGAATGGAAAATGGAGACTATGCATAGACTTCACAGACCTAAACCGAGCATGCCCCAAGGATAGCTATCCTCTGCTAATGAACATATCGGTGGCCAAGCCTTTACCCGAGGTCAACTTCGGCCCAGTCGATGGCGAAGGAATAGACTTTCCTCACAAGACCCCTTGGTAATCTCGGGATTAATAGAAAATTTCTGGGTAATGAGACAGTTGGTGGATGAGGGAAGCTCAGTTAACCTCATCACAAAGCAGGCTTACCTCGGTATAGGATGCTCGGTCCTAAATCTTAAACCAATCAAAACTCCTCTAGTCGGTCTAGGAGGAGCACCAGTACGAGTAGAAGGAGTAGCGGAATTAAAAGTGGAGCTAGGAAAAGAAAATGGTGCACCAAAAGGAGGTTTAATTGGCATCACAAAGAAATTCAAAACACTTTTTTATGGTTGTTGATATGCAACTCGCCTACAATGTAATACTTGGCAGACCAATGCTATACAACACCGGGGCAGTTACGTGCATCAAATACTTGTCAATGAAAATACCCACCAGAGAGGGAGTGGTGACAGTCAAAGGAAGGCAAGACATAGCCAAACAGTGCTGCTTCGTATCAATGAGAGATGTATCAGAAACCCTGGCTATCGAAACAATGGAGATACCAGACTCAGATGAAGGCAAGCTCAAACCTTATGGAAAACTAGAAAGGGTTAACCTATCAAGAGTAACACCAAGATCGGTCCAAATAGGTGTTGCACTGCCCGAACCAGTAAAACATGAGATAACAGACATGTTAATCAGAAACGAAGTAGAATTTGTCAACACCTTAGGCGAGATAGAAGGGGTAGACCCGGCAATCATCTCACATAAGCTGAATGTAGATCCAAAACATAAACCAGTCAAACATAAGAAAAGAGCCTTCGCAGTAGACAGACAAATTGCCATCAGGGCCAAAGTAGACAAACTATTGGCAGCAGGTTTCATTAGAAGAGTGTATTACCCGGAGTGGCTATCAAGCGTCGTGCTCATTAAAAAGCCGAATGGAAAATGGAGACAATGCATAGACTTCACAGACCTAAACCGAGCATGCCCCAAGGATAGCTATCCTCTGCTAAACATTGATCAGCTAGTCGACTCAACGAGTGGTTACGAAGTCTACTCGTTCATAGACGCTGCTCAAGGATACCACCAGATACCAATGCAAAAGGCCGACGAAGAGAAAACAAGCTTCGTAGCTGACAGCGGCACATACTGCTACAAAAAAATGCCCTTCAGATTAAAAAATGACGGGGCAACTTATCAGCGACTGATGAACTTTGTATTCAAGGACCACATCGGTCGAAACATGGAGCTGTACGTTGATGAAATCATCGTCAAATCCAAAAAAGTAGAAGACCACGCGAAAGACTTAGAAGACGTTTTCACCAAGCTAAATAAATACAAGCTCAAGTTAAACCCGGACAAGTGTGCCTTCGGAGTCCCGGCAGGGAAATTCCTCGGTTACCTCATCTCTCAAAAAGACATTAAGGTAAACCCGGAAAAAACAAAAGCAATCATAGACATGAAAGCCCCGAAGACGGCCAAGAGATGTCTCCCATTCTTCAAAACACTAAGAAATATGGAAAGCTTCAAGTGGACCGAAGAGTGCCAACAGTCTTTTGAGGAGCACAAAAAATTTCTAAGTTCACCACTACTCGGGCGACCCGAAGCAGGAGAAGTGTTATACTTATATATAAGTGTCACCAACAAAACAGTAGCATATGTGCTTGTAAAAGAAGAAGAAACCGAGCAGAAACCGGTGTACTACAAGAGCAAAGTGTTTAAAGGGCCCGAGCTCAAATATAGCAACATCAAAAAATTTGCATTTGCGCTGGTATTAACGGTAGAAAAACTCAACAGGTATTTTCAGACTCACACAGTGGTAGTCCGAACAAACCAACCCCTGAAAAAAACGCTTGGAAGACCAGAAACCTCTGGACGACTAATCAACTAGTCGGTCATGGTAGGATCATACGATATCAAATACGAACCAAGAATAGCAATGAAAGCTCAAATCCTAGTAGATTACGTGGCCAAAACAACAACACACGATCAACCCACCGAGGTAGACAAGGGCTTGGTCAGCTGGATATTACAAGTAGACGGAGCACCAAACATGGCCGGAGCACGGGCAGGCATGATATTAAGAGGACCACATAAGATAAAAATGCAAAACTCAATCCACCTGAATTTTCCGGCAACCAACAATTCAGTAGAATACGAAGCCCTAATAGGAGGATTGACAATGGCGACAGTAGTCAAGGCCGAGTTCATCAAAATTCAGAGTGACTCTCAACTGGTGGTTAACCAAGTACTCGGATTATTTGAGGTCAAAGATCCAGAAATGAAAAAATATGTAGATCGAGTTAAAGAGCTGCTCGCAAAAATTACTGAAGAAGGTGGAAAATGGGAATTAGAGCAAATACCCAGAGAAGAGAACACAGAGGCAGACACATTGGAAAAGGCAGGAGAAGCCAAAGAAACAGTACCAGTCATACCATGCTCGATCCAAAACTTCACCAGTATCCAAAATCCCGAGGCAACATTCCTCATCAACCTGTTAGATCAATGGATGGAACACATCATATCATACATGGAGAATGGAAGCCTACCCGAGGATAAAAAAGAGGCAAGGTAGGTGAAGCGCCGAGCACCACACTTCTCATACCGAGATGGCACCCTATACAGAAAGTCATTCTCACATCCATTGTCCAGATGCCTCACGGTTGAAGAAGGAGAATACGTCTTAGCCGAAATACACGAAGACATGTGTGGAAGCCACATCTCCCATTTAGCACTCTGTCGAAACCAATCTTCCCTAAACCTCTTAACCGAGGTAGATACTTTCTCTTTAACATGCCTAGGCTCGGACTTAAGAATTTTGAAGGTAGAAAAATCATAAGCACCGCCAAAGATAAGACCATAAATACTAGCAAAAAACTCAACCGAGAAAGGAATCTTATGTCGATACACAACCGACGAAGACAAAGGAAGTGCCTAATGCCATTTGGGTGAAACTAACTAAGAGACATGTTATAAAATTTCAAAAAGGCCACTAAGTCGGCCTGAAGGGGAATGCGGACACCAGAATGAAGGTGTTCTACGCTTATTACTATAAAATCTGGATCAACCGGGGTGTTTATTGTCAGACCGGGAGGAGACAGTGCAAACCGATACCCCTCACGTAAATTTATCTGAGAAAGAAGATAATCCAGATATCCCTGGTTCAGCTCGGCAAAAGTAGTTTCCATCCTCACTCGCCATGGCTTAACAGAAGAGGTCGCTTCTGAGAAACCAACTTCCTCTACCTTATTTATCCGGGGAACGTCAACGGACCCTCCCTTGGCCGAGTCAGAACGCTCGGCCTCAGATTTATTCCCTCTCGAAGTACACTCATCCGACTCACCCTCACCATCATCGTAAACGTCCAAATTATCATTATGGGAATCCTCCTCATACGACAATATTCAACCGAGATGAAAAAACAACTCTAAATGAATCAAATCACCCAACTATACTAACCCAGAAAGCAAAAACTCAAGAACACGAAGAACAAACGGAAAAAAGATGAAGAAATAACAATAAACAAGATCAAAACAAAGGAAAAAGAAGAACTTACTGATGAAAATCTTCGAAAGTAGAAAAGTAGACCCCAACAAAGCAAAGGAAAGAAAGAAACGAGAGCAAAGAAAGGAAAAAGAAAACTAAGCAAAGGAAAAAATGAGGGTTTTTATAGAAACCGAAGCGGGGCAACTAAAACGACGCCTCAATATATGTGCTAGTGGATAACAGATGTCAACAGGCAGAATTAAATGAAAGACACGTGTCATCGAAACGTATCAGATAAGAAAGCAATTCAAAAGACACCCAAGAGATGACGGAGCAAGATCAAAACCGAGCAAGCAAGAAATACCAAATCAAACAAAACTCGGACATAAATATCCGAACAAACTAGGAAGGGACTTGTGATAACAACACAGATGAACAATCTAAAAAATACAACATAAACCGAGTAAGACACACCACAACACCATCTCGGCTCAACCGAGTAAGACACACCACAACACCATCTCAGCTCAACCGATTAAGACACACCACAAGACCACCTCGGTGAGACGAGTAAAGCACATAGCAACACCATCTCGGATACACCGAGCAGCATACATCGCAACATCATCTCGGCTTTGTCCGAGTTTACCTTTCACTGATTACAAAGACAAATATGTTAGAAAGTACCCTGACATTCCAAACAATATCTGCACAGATAAAGATAATGAAATCATACTTGTCGGCGCATACAAAGAGGAACAAAGACATAGTATAAAAGGCTAAGAAAAAGTAGGTAAATAGGTTAATTCTCTTTATCTCTCAACAAAAAACTCTTATTCACTTCTTATTCTTTCTCTCACTAAAATACCTATTGACTTGACTGTCGGAGCGGTTTGCCGGAGTCCCCTTCCGGCGCCCTTCTAACGGTTGTATTGTGCCTTTCAGGTACGATTGTGAAGCCACCACTGGATGAAGGAGTCGCCGCCATTCCGCAAGTTATCAGTTACGAAACAAATTCAAACGTTTAAAACATTACGAAACAAATCCAATTGTTTCACCTTTTTAGCGATTTATGCCAAACGTTTAAAACTTTACGAATCAAATCCAAAACGTTTAAAATGTTACGAAAAAAATTCAAACGTTTAAAACGTCACGAAACCAATCCAAATATTTAAAGCGTTATGAAACAAATCGAAACTCTTAACCTTTTTAGACATTTAAGCCAAACGTTTACAAACATTATGAAACAAATCCAAACGTTTCCCCTTTTTAGCAATTTAAGCCAAACGTTTATAAACGTTACAAAACAAAACCAAGCGTTTCACCTTTTTAGTGATTTAAACCAAACGTATAAAACGTTACGAAACCAATCCAAACGATTCACCTTTTTAGAAATTTAAGCCAAACGTTTACAAACTTTACGAAACAAATCCAAACATTTTCTCTTTTTAGCAATTTACGTCGAATGTTTAAAACATTACAAAACCAAAAATATTACGGAACAAATCCAAATGTTTCACCTTTTCAACGATTTAAGATAAACGTTTACAAACGCTACGAAACAAATCCAAACGTTTCACTTTTTTAGCGATTTAAGCCAAATGTTTACAAATGTTACGAAACGAATCCAAACTTTTAACATTTTTAGCGATTTTAGCCAAACGTTACAAAACAAATCCAAAAATTTCACCTTTTTAGCGATTTAAGCCAAAACTTAAGAAAAAATCCAAACGTTTCACCTCTTTACCAATTTAAGCCAAATGTTTACAAACGTTACGAAACAACTCCAAACATTTCACCTATTTAGCGATTTAAGCCAAACGTTTAAAATATTACGAAACAAAACCAAACATTTCACCTGTTTAGAGATTGAATCCAAACGTTTACAAACGTTACGAAACAAAACTAAACGTTTCACCTGTTTAGAGATTGAATCCAAACGTTTACAAACGTTACGAAACGAATCCAAACGTTTAAAATATTACGAAACAAATCCAAACGTTTCACATTTTTAGCGATTTAAGCTAAACTTTTTCAAACGTTACGAAACAAAACCAAATGTTTCACCTTATTAGCGATTAAATCCAAACATTTAAAACGTTAAGAAACCAATCCAAACGTTTCCCCTTTTTAGTGATTTAAGACGTACATGTAAAACATTACAAAACCAATCCAAAGGTTTAAAATATTACGAAACAAATACAAACGTTTCACCTTTTTAGCGAATAAGCAAAACATTTACAAACGTTACAAAACAAATCCAAACGTTTCACATTTTTAGCAATTTAAACCAAACGTTACGAAACATTTAAATCACTAAAAAGGTGAAATGTTTGAATTTATTTTGTAATGTTTTAAACGTTTGGATTGGTTTCGTAACATTTTAAGCATTTGGCAGGTTTCACCTTTTTAGCGATTTAAGCTAAACGTTTAAAACTTTACGAAACCAATCCAAACGATTAAAATGTTATGAAACAAATCCTAACGTTTTACCTTTTTAGCGATTTAAGCCAAATGTTAACAAACGTTACGAAACAAATCCAAACGTTTCACATTTTCAGCGATTTAAGCCAAACGTTTACAAACGTTACGAAACAAATCCAAATGTTGCCCCTTTCTAGTAATTTAAGCAAAGCGTTTACAATCGCTAAAAAGGTTAAACGTTTCGATTTGTTTTAAACATTTATCATTTTTATCCAAACGTTTAAAGCGTTACGAAACAAATCCAAACGTTTAAAACGTGATGAAACAAATCCAAAAATTTAAAGCGTTACGAAACAAATCCAAACGTTTAAAACGTAACGAAACAAATTCAAACGTTTAAAACGTTATGAAACAAATCCTAATATTTACAAACGTTACGAAACAAATCCAAATGTTTCAACTTTTTAGCGATTTAAGCCAAATGTTTACAAACGTTACGAAACAAATCCAAACGTTTCACATTTTGAGCGATTTAGGCCAAACGTTTAAAACGTTATGAAACAAATCCAAACGTTTCCCCTTTTTAGCAATTTAAACCAAACGTTTACAAACGTTACGAAACAAAACCAAACATTAAAAATGTTACGAAACAATCCAAACGTTTCCCCTTTTTATCAATTTAAGCGAAACATTTAAAACGTTATAACACCAGCCGAAAAGTTACAAAACAAATCCAAACGTTTCACCTTTTTAGCGAATTAAGCCAAACGATTACAAACATTACGAAATAAATCCAAACGTTTCACCTTTTTAGTGAATTAAGCGAAACGATTACAAACGTTACGAAATAAATCCAAACGTTTCAGCTTTTTAGCAATTTAAGCCAAACATTTACAAAATCCAAATGTTTCCCCTTTTTAGGAATTTCAACGAAATGTTACGAAACAAAATCCAAATGTTTCCCCTTTTTAGCAATTTAAGCCAAATGTTTAAAACGTTAAGAAACAAATCTAAACGTTTCACATTTTAAGCGATTTAAGCCAAAAATTTAAAACATTACGAAACCAATCCAAACGTTTAAAACGTTACGAAATAAATCTAAATGTTTCACCTTTTTATTAATTAAATAAATCTAAACCAATTGAAACGTTTAAAACGTAACGAAACCAATCAAACCGGTACGAATAAAAACCAAACGTTTCACCTTTTTAGCAATTAAAGCCAAAAGTTTACAAATGTTACAAAACAAATCCAAACATTTAACTTTTTTAGTGATTGAAACCATACGTTTAAAAAGTTACGAAAAAAAAGTCTGGATTTGTTTCGTAACATTTGTAAACGTTTGGCTTAAATCTATAAAATTGTGAAATGTTTGGATTTGTTTCGTAATGTTTGTAAATATTTGGCTTAAATTGCTAAAAAGGGGAAACGTTTGTTTTGTAATGTTTGTAAACATTTGGCTAAAATTGCTAAAAAGGTGAAACGTTTGGATTTATTTCGTAACGTTTGTAATCATTTGGCTTAATTCGCTAAAAAGGTGAAACGTTTGGATTTGTTTGAAATGTTTGGGTTGGTTTCATAAAGTTTTAAATGTTTGGCTTAAATTTATAAAAAGGGGAAACGTTTAAATTGTTTTGTAATGTTTTAAATGTTTGGATTTGTTTTGTAACGTTTGTAAGTTTCGCTTCAATCGCTAAAAATATTAAACGTTTGGATTTGTTTCATAACGTTTTAAACGTTTGGATTGGTTTCGTAAAGTTTTAAAAGATTGGCTTAAATAGCTAAAAAGATGAAACGCTAAAAAGGTTAAACGTTTTGATTATTTCGTAACGTTTGTTTACGAAATAAAACCAAACATTTACACTTTTAGCAATTTAATCCAAACGTTTACAAATGTTACGAATTAAATTGAAACGTTAAAAACGTCACGAAAGAAATCCTAACGTTTCACCTTTTTAGCGATTTAAGCCAAACATTTAAAATATTAGGAAACAAATCAAAACGTTTAAAACGTTACGAAACAAATCCAAACGTTTTCCCTTTTCAATGATTGAAGCCAAACGTTTACAAACGTTACAAAACAAATCAAAATGTTTCCCCTCTTTAGCAATTTAAGACAAACGTTTGTAAATGTTACGAAACCAATCCAAACGTTTTATCTTTTTAGCGATCTAAGATAAACGTTTACAAACGTTACGAAACCAATCCAAACGTTTAAAACGTTAAGAACGTTAAGAAATAAATTGAAACGTTTTATATTTTTAGCGATTTAAACCAAACGTTTACAAACGTTAAGAAACAAATCCAAACATTTCACCTTTTTAGCAATTTAAACAAAATGTTTACAAACTTTACGAAAAAAATCCAAACGTTTCACATTTTTATTGATTTAAGCCAAATGTTTGTTTCGTAATGTTTGTAAATGCTTGGCTTAAATCGTTAAAAAGGTGAAACATTTGAATTTGTTTCGTAACATTTTAAACGTTTGGATTGGTTTTGCAACGTTAGTAAAATTTGTGCTTAAATTGCTAAAAGAGTGAAACGTTTGGTTTTGTTTCAAAACGTTTGGCTTAAATAGCTAAAAAGGTGAAACGTTTGGTTTTGTTTTGTAACGTTTTAAACGTTTCGCTTAAATCGCTAAAAAGGTGAAACATTGGGATTTGTTTCATAACGTTTGTAAACATTTGGCTTAAATCGCTAAAAAGGTGAAATGTTTGGTTTTGTTTCATAACGTTTTAAACGTTTGGCTTAAATCGCTAAAAAGGTGACACTTTTGGATTTGTTTCGTAACATTTGTAAATGTGTGGCTTAAATTGCTAAAAAGGTGAAACCTTTGAATTTGTTTCGTAACAGTTATAAACGTTTGGCTTAAATCACTAAAAATGTGAAACGTTCGGATTGGTTTCATAACGTTTGTAAACGTTTGGCTTAAATCGCTAAAAAGGTGAAACATGAAACGTTTGGATTTGTTTCGTAACGTTTTGAACGTTTCGATTGGTTTTGTAGCGTTTTAAATGTTTGGCTTGGATCGCTAAAAATGGGAAACATTTGGATTTGTTTCGTAACATTTGTAAACGTTTGACTTAAATCGCAAAAAAGGTGAAACATGTGGATTTGTTTCGTAACGTTTGTAAACATTTGGACGTTTGGAATTGTTTCGTAACATTTTAAACGTTTTGGTTATATCGCTAAAAAGGTGAAACGTTTGGATTTGTTTCGTAACATTTGTAAACATTTAGCTTAAATCGCTAAAAGGGTGAAACGTTTTGTTTTGTTTTTTTAACGTTTGGCTTAAATCGCTAAAAAGGTGAAACGTTTGGATTACTTTCGTAATGTTTGTAAACGTTTGGCTTCAATAGCTAAAAAGGGGAAACATTTAAATTTGTTTCGTAACGTTTTAAATGTACGAAACAAATCCAAATGATTCACCCTTCTAGCAATTTTAGCCAAACGTTTACAAACGTTACGAAACAAATATAAACGTTTGGCTTAAATTGCTAAAGAGGACGTTTCACCTTTTTAGAAATTTAAGCCAAACGTTTACAAACGTTACGAAACCAATCCAAACATTTAAAACGTAACGAAACAAAACAAAACGTTTCACCTTTTTAGTGATTTAAGTCAAATATTTTACCTTTTTTGCGAATTAAGCCAAACATTTACAAACGTTGCGAAACAAATCCAAACGTTTCACCTTTTTAGCGATATAAGCCAAAGGTTCAGAACGTTACGAAAGCAATCCAAACGTCCAAATGTTTACAAACGTTTCGAAACAAAACCAAAAGTTTCATCTTTTTAGCGATTTAAGCCGAACATTTACAAACGTTACGTAACAAATCCAAACGCTTCCCCTTTTTAGAGATTTAAGCCAAACGTTACGAAGCAAATCCGAACGGTTCACATTTTTAGCGATTTAAGCCAAACGTTTACAAAAGATACAAAACAAATCCAAATGTTTCACCTTTTTAGCGATTTAAGCCAAATGTTTACAAACGTTACGAAACAAATCCAAACGTTTCACCTTTTTAGCGATTTAAGCCATTTATGTTACGAAACAAATCCAAACGTTTCACATTTTTAGCAATTTAAGCCAAAAGTTTAAAACGTTACAAAACCAATCCAAACGTTAAAAATATTATGAAAAAAATCCAAACGTTTCACATTTTTAGCGATTTAAGCCAAACGTTACAAAACCAATTTAATCGTTTCACATTTTTAGCGATTTAACTCAAACATTAACAAACGTTACGAAACAAAACCAAACGATTTACCTTTTTAGCAATTTAAGCCAAACGTTTTCACCTTTTTAGCGATATAAGCCAATCGTTTAAAACATTACTAAACAAATCCAAATGTTTGGCTTAAATCGCTAAAAAGGTGAAACGTTTGGTTTTGTTTTGTAACGTTTGTCTTAAATCGCTAAAAAGGTGAAACGTTTGGATTGGTTTCATAACATTTTAAATGTTTGGCTTAAATCGCTAAAAAGGTGAAACGTTTGGATTTGTTTTGTAATGATTGTAAACATTTGGCTTAAATCGCTAAAAAGGTGAAACGCTTGATTTGTTTCGTATGGGTTGTAAACGTTTGGCTTATATCGCTTAAAAGGTGAAACGTATGGATTTGTTTCGTAACGTTCGTAAATGTTTGGCTTATATCGCTAAAAATGTGAAACTTACGGATTTGTTTCGCAACGTTTGTAAACGTTTTTCTTAAATTGCTAAAAAGGGGAAACATTTGGATTTGTTTAGATCGTTTTAAACATATGGATTCGTTTTAAAGGTTTGGATTTGTTTCGTTAAATTTTAAACGTATTGATTGGTTTCGTAAAGTTTTAAATCTTTGTCTTAAATCTTTAAAAAGGTGAAACTTTTGGATTTGTTTCGTAACTTTGTACACGTTTGGCTTAAATCGCTAAAAAGGCAAAACGTTTAGATTTATTTCGTAATGTTTTAAACTTCTGGCTTATATCCCTAAAAATCTGAAATGTTTGGATTTGTTTCGTAACGTTTGTAAACATTTGGCTTAAATCGCTAAAAATGTGAAACGTTTGGATTTGTTTCATAACGTTTTAAACGTTATGATTTGGCTTAAATCGCTAAAAATGTTTAAAACGTTTCACCTTTTTAGAAATATAAGCCAATGTTTACGAAATAAATTCAAGCGTTTCACCCTTTTAGCAATTTAAGCCAAAAGTTTACAAATGTTACGAAATAAAACCAAACGTTTCCGGAACAAATCCAAGCATTTACAAACGTTACGAAACAAATCCAAGTGTTTCACCTTCTTAGCAATTTAAGCCAAACATTTACAAACATTACGAAACAAAACCAAACGTTTCACCTTTTTAGCGATTTAAGTCAAATGTTTACAAACATTTCGAAACAAATCCAAACGTTTCACCTTTTTAGCGATTGAAGCCAAACATTTAAAATGCTACGAAACCAATCGAAACGTTTAAAACGTTACGAAACAAATCCAGATGTTTCACCTTTTTAGCGATTTAAGCCTAACCTTTACAAACATTACAAAATAAATCAAAACGTTTAAAACGTTACGAAAAAATCCAAACGTTTGGATTAAATCGCTAAAATTGTGAAACAAATCCAAACGTTTAAAACGTTACGAAACAAATCTAAACGTTTACAAACGTTACAAAAGAAAGCCAAATGTTTCACCTTTTTAGTTATTTAAGCCCAATGGTCAAAACATTATGAAACAAATCCACACTTTTAAAACGTTACGAAACAAACCAAACGTTTCATCTTTTTATCTATTTAAGCCAAACGATTAAAATGTTACGAAACCTATCCAAACGTTTAAAACATTACAAAACAAATCCTAACGTGTTACCGTTTTAGCTATTTAATCCAAACGTTTCATATTTTTAGCGATTTAAGCCAAACGTTTACAAACGTTACGAAACAAATCCAAACGTTTCACCTTTTTAGCGATTTAAGCCAAACATATACAAACGTTACAAAACAAATCCAAATGTTTCACCTTTTTAGCGATTTAAACCAAACGTTTAAAATATTACGAACCAATCAAAACATTTCACCTTTTTTGTGATTTAAGCCAAATATTTACGAACGTTACAATACAAATCCAAACATTTCATCTTTTTATCGATTTATGTCAAACGTTTACAAACGTTACGAAACAAATCCAAACATTTCACCTTTTGAGAAATTTAATCCAAATGTTTGCAAACGTTACAAATCAAAACCAAACGTTTCAACTTTTTAGCGATTTAAGCCAAATGTTTCACCTTTTAAGCGATTTAAGCCAAACGTTTAAAATGTTACGAAACACATCCAAACATTTCCCATTTTTAGCGATTTAAGCCAAACATTTTCAAACGTTTGTATTTGTTTCGTACACCTTTTTATCGATTAAGCCAAACGTTTACAAACGCTACGAAACAAAACCAAACGTTGCCCCTTTTTTAGCTATTTAAGCCACATGTTTAAAACATTACGAAACCAATCCAAACGTACAAAACGTTGCGAAACAAATCTAAATTTTTCACCTTTTTAGCGATTTAAGCCAAACGTTTACAAACGTTAAGAAACAAATCCAAATGTTTCACCTCTTTAGCGATTTAAACCAACCATTTAAAACGTATCAAAACCAATCCAAATATTTAAAACGTTACGAAGCAAATCCAAACGTTACGAAACAAATACAAACGTTTAAAATGTTACGAAACAAATCCAAATGTTTAAAACGTTACCCTCTTTAGTTATTTAAGCCAAAAGTTTAAGACGTTTCAAAACCAATCCAAACGTTGAAAACTTTACGAAACAAATCCAAACATTTCACCTTTTTAGCGATTTAAACCAAACGTTTAAAATGTTAAGAAACCAATCCAAAGGTTTAAAACATTACGAAACAAATCTAAACGTTTCTCCTTTTTGGAGATTGAAGCTAAAAGTTTAAAACGTTGCACCTTTTTAGCGATTGAAGCCTAACGTTAATAAACATTAAGAAATAAAACCAAACGTTTCACCTTTTTAGCAATTTAAGCCAAATGTTTAAAACGTTACGAAACGAATCCAAATGTTTAAAACGTTAAGAAACAAATCTAAACGTTTCACCTTTTTAGAAATTTAAGCCAAACATTTAAATCGTTACATAACCAATCCAAACATTTAAAACATTACGAAATCAATCCAAACATTTCACCATTTTAGCGATTTAAGCCAAACGTTTACAAATGTTACGGAACAAATCCAAACGTTTCCCCTTTTCAGTGATTTAAGCCAAACGTTTAAAACGTTACGAAACCAATCTAAACGTTTAAAATATTACGAAACAAATCCAAACATTTCACCTTTTTAGCGATTTAAGCGAAACGTTTACAAACGTTACGAAACATATCTAAACGTTTACAAACGTTACGAAACAAATCCAAACGTTTCACCTTTTTTGCAATTTAAGCCAAATGTATAAAAAGTAACGAAGAAAAACCAAACGTTTCACCTTTTTAGCGATTTAAGCCAATCATTTACAAACGTTACGAAACAAATCCAAGAGTTTCACATTTTTAATCCAAACAATTACAAACGTTAAAAAACAAATCCAAACATTTGCATTTGTTTCGTAACATTTGTAAATGTATGGATTGGTTTCGTAACGTTTTAAATGTTTTGATTTGTTTCGTAACGTTTTAAATGTTTGGCTGAAATCGATAAAAAGGGGAAACATTTGGATTTGTTTCGTAACGTTTGTAAATGTTTGGCTTAAATGGCTAAAAAAGTGAAACGTTTGGATTGGTTTTGTAATATTTTAAACGTTTGGATTTGTTTTATAACATTTGTAAACATTTGGCTTAAATTACTAAAAAGGTGAAACGTTTGGATTGGTTTTGTAACGTTTTAAACATTTGGATTTGTTTCGTAATGTTTGTAAACAAATGTTACGAAACAAAACGAAACATTTCACCTTTTTAGCGATTGAAGCCAAACGATTAAACGTGTCACCTTTTTAGCGATTGAAGCAAAACGTTTAAAACCTTACGAAACAAACCCAAACGTTTCACCTTTCTAGCGATTTAAACCAAACGTTAAAAATGTTACAAAACTAATACAAACGTTAAAAAAAACAAACCAAACGTTTAAAACGTTAAGAAAGAAATCCAAACGTTTTACCTTGTTAGTGATTTTAGCAAAACATTCAAAACGTTATGAAACAAATCCAAAAGTTTCACATTTTTAGCGATTTAAGCCAAACATTTACAAATGTTACGAAACAAAACCAAATGTTTCACCTTTTTAGCGATTTAAGCCACACGTTAAAAATGTTACAAAACAAATCCAAATGTTTAAAACATTACAAAAGAAATCCAAACGTTTCCCCTTTTTAGCGATTTATGCCAAACGTTTAAAACATTACGAAACAAATCCAAACTTTTCACCTTTTTAGCTATTTAAGACAAATGTTTAAAATGTAACGAAACTAATCCAAATGTATAAAACATTATGAAACAAACCCAAACATTTGGATTTGTAGCTATTTTAGCCAAACGTTTACAAAAGTTACGAAGCAAAACCAAACGTTTCACATTTGTAGCGATTTAATCCAAACGTTTACAAATGTTACGAACAAATCCAAATGTTTCCCCTTTTTAGGGATTTAAGCCAAACGTTTAAAGCGTTACGAAACCAATCCAAACTTTTATAACGTTACGAAACAAATCCAAACGTTTGGATTTGTTTCGTAACGTTTGTAAACGGCTGGCTTAAATCGCTAAAAATGTTAAACGTTTGGATTTCTTTCATAACGTTTTAAACGTTTGAATTTTTTTCTTAACATTTTGAATGTTTGGATTTGTTTCCTACGTGTTAATTGTTTGGCTTAAATCGCTAATAAGGTGAAACGCTTGGATTTCTTTCGAGACGTTTTAAACGTTTGTCTTAAATCGCTGAAAAGGTGAAACATTTTGATTTTCTTTCGTAAAGTTTGTAAACGTTTGGCATAAATTGCTAAAAAGTTGAAACGTTTGGTTTTGTTTCGTAACATTTGTAAACGTTTGGCTTAAATCGCTAAATCGGTGAAACATTTGGTTTTGTTTCATAACGTGTGTAAACGTTTGGCTTAAATTGCTAAAAATGGGAAACATTTGGATTTATTTCGTAATGTTTTAAACATTTGGCTTCGAATGCTAAAAAGGTGAAATGTTTGAATTTGTTTTGTAACGTCTGTAAACGTTTGGCTTAAATCGCTAAAAAAGGTGAAACGTTTGGATTTGTTTCGTAACGGTTGTAAACGTTTGGCTTCAATCGCTAAAAATATAAAACGTTTGGATTTGTTTAGTAATGTTTTGCTTAAATAGCTAAAAAGGTGAAACATTTCGATTTGTTTCATAATGTATGTAACGTTTTAAACGTTTAGATTAGTTTCTTAACGTTTTAAATGTTTGTCTTAAATCGCTAAAAAGGGGAAACGTTTGGATTTGTTTCGTAATGCTTGTAAACGTTTGGCTTAAATCGCTAAAAAGGATTGTTTTCGTAACGTTTATAAACGTTTGTCTTAAATCGCTAAAAAGTTGAAACTTTTTGTCACGACCCATTTTCATGAATAGTGACTGGCGCTAGGGTATGGGTATGGTTGTATCAAAACCCGTAGCAAGTCTTGCAGATAACATTTAAATATCATTAACAAATATGTACCTGCATAAAATCACATGCTCGGGGGCAACGGAGACTTCAGCCTAGTCTAGCAGTACATATCAGTAACATATATTCAGAGTATGCTTAAATTCAAATAAACTGCAATAGCATGGCAATATATATAAATACCATAAAACACTATAATCATGCCAAAAGCAATAAAGTAATAGTTGGACCATTCCAACAAACAATAGTATAAAACATAAATGTAAGACTAAGACATAACAATCTGATACTACTACTGCGGTCTAAGAGTTTAAAATAGTTCGAGTCTTTTAAAGAACCTCCGAGAAATGAAGAAACGGAGATCGACCAATGCTCAAATCATAAACCTGGAAAATTTGTGAAAACAACGGGGTTAGATGTACTGAGTAGAGTTTATATAACCATTTACATTTATTAAGTGAAAAACCATTAAAACGTTTAATAAATCATTTATTCATTATGGATTATTCATGAAACAGTAAACCATAATTCTAAATCCATTGTCGTGTCGGTGTGACGTATCTCAATAACTGATCCCCGACGACAACTTAATAAATAGTGAGCCCAGGAGACGTGTCTTCCACCGGTGCCCTCACTAATGTGAGATGTGTCTCAAACCTACCTCAATACCATAATAATTATTACCGGTGCGCATGCAGTCCCGGCAATGCCCATCGAGTAGCAAGTTCCAAATTAAATCCACAATGCCGAAAAACAGTTCGAAAAGCTATTTATACGTATACATATACAAAATATAATATTTGCTTAATAAAGAGGTAAATAGAGATATAAACTCACCGCTTGCTATTCCACGTGAAACCTGACAAGCAATCTAACTCTAGTTCGCCTCTGAAGTACGAACAGTCGACGGGTCTAGACAAGGTAATAAATATAGATTAAAAACAGACTCTAACTCTAGAGAGTACTAGACACCACATAGGACTAGCACAAACGACAATTCAATGTAAAGCAAAGTCAGAGTAATACAATACTAAAATAAATTATAATGCCAAAATAATGTATAGTTTATTGAGTTCTAGCTTTAAAATCCGTTTCGGAAAATATTATTCAAATATAATTTAATTAATAAATTAAATCGATTTCCAAATAGTGGGTTAGCCGAGTTACCGATAACTACCAAGCTACCTCACATGTCGGGTAACCTAAGTCTAACCCGATCCAATTATTTTATATAAAATATAAACCATAATTTATAATTCCAAGAATAATAATTTTAATAAAATAAAGAATCATAATAAAAATAGAATTCAATATCTTATAATACAAGTAACTAATAGTTATCGTAAATTATTTAACTAAAATAAGTTTAGAAAACGTTCAAAATCTAAAACATCAAATTGGCACGTCGAGTCAATATTTCCAAAAATATAATAATTACCTGAGTAATTATAAATTATAAATATCGTTTTTGAATTATAATAATTAAAATAATTTAAGAATAATAATTTATTACCTAAGATTTAAACACCATTTATGAGTAATTTTAGTGGCAAAAACATGATTAGTCATAGGCCAACATATCAATGATTCCATAACCCATTAAAATGAAGCAATCATATAATTGCACTAACCATTGCAAACCAACCAGAAGACATCAAATCATATTACTATTTGAATCAAAAATTACCGCCATATTTTATACCCACACATCATGAACATAATCATTTTATGAGGACCAACTTAACATAACTCAAATTAATTTGTATATCAAATTCAATACAACTAATTTAACATAACTCAAATTAATTTGTAAAATCAACACTGAGAGACCAAAACACACAACGAAGTCTAATGAATGACAAAGCCAAATAATCAAATCAAAACCGAAGAAATTAAAGACAATTAGAAGCCATATTATGAACTTCAAACTAACAGTATAGAATTTTGTGATAAAGCATCAAATAATCAAAAGAACGACTAGCTTGGGAACTTAATAACGAAGCCATCATAGTTTAACCATCAAGAACAAGAAAACATAAGTTAATCAATCATTTGAAGGCAAAAAATTAAACACAGCAATCAACTTGTATATGCGAGAAAGAAATATAGCTAAAAGAAAAGAATAGAACGCATGAAAACGAAGAAATAGTGGCGGATATAGCAGATTAGTTTATGTAGCGTTTGACGGAAAACAAAAAGTAGAAACGTAGAGGAATGAGTCTTTCATGTGGACGAGACGGATCCAAATTTGATCCTAAAACGACGGAGAACGAATTGAAAAACGAAGGTATCGATTATAAACTCAAAACTGAAAATAATTCAAAAGCGGTAAAACGGCGGCGGCTATAACGGAATGAATAACGTATCGTTTTACAAAAATGAAGCTCGGACTCGAAGACGGTTGAGTCCATTATCGCTGAGATAAGACGGATCTCCAAACGACGCTAAAACGAATGAGAACGAGCTTAGGAACGAAGGTATCGATTTATAAGCAAACTGAAAAATATGAATGATAGTTTCTTACCAATTTCACAAGAACTTTGAGGATGATACGGACGATGATCTCCAGAGGTTTTAAGCTATTAATGATGGCTAGGGTTAGAAGGAATTGAGTGGAAGACAAATTAGGTTTTAGAACGTGAAATAAATAAGGAAAAAAAACGTAATAGTGGTTGCGCTGCTACTATAACCAACTTCACTTTTTGCTTCCGTTTCAAAATTGGGCTTTTACGTGGGAATGAATGAATAAGTGCATGCATGGCTAATATGTTCACTTTCTTCCTTCTTTTTCCTTTTAAAAAAAATATTAATAACACAAACCAAACACGAATCGAAACATGATCGAATCAACGAACGACTCAAATAAAATTAAAATAAAAATAAAAATAATAAAGAGAACAATACGGGGTATTACACGTTTAGATTTATTTCGTAACGTTTTAAACATTTCGATTGATTTTGTAACATTTGTAAATGTTTTGCTTAAATAGCAAAAAAAGTGAAACGTTACGATTTGTTTCGTAACACTTTAAACGTTTGGATTGGTTTCGTAACGTATTAAACGTTTGGCCTAAACCGCTAAAAAGGGAAAACGTTTGGATTTGTTTCGTAACGTTTGTAAACGTCTGGCTTAAATCGCTAAAAAGGTGAAACGTTTGGATTTGTTTCGTAATATTTTAAACATTTGGATTTGTTTGGTAACGTTTTAAATTTTTTGATTGATTTTGTAACGTTTTAAACTTTTGACTTAAATCGTTAAAAAGGTCAAACGTTTGGATTTGTTTCGTAACACTTTTGGCTTTGTTAAAAAAGGTGAAACGTTTGGATAGATCGCTAAAAAGGTGAAAAGGTGAAAAGTCTGGTTAAATCGCTAAAAAGGTGAAACGTTTGGATTTATTTCATAACGTTTTAAGCGTTTGGTTTTGTTTCGTAACGTTTTGGGTTTCGTAACGTTTGGATTTATTTTGTAATGTTTGTAAATGTTTGGCTTAAATCGCTAAAAATGTGAAATGTTTGGTTTTTTTCGTGACGTTTTAAACGTTTAGCTTAGTTTCGTAACGTTTGTAAACGTTTGGCTTCAATTGCTAAAAATGTGAAACGTTTGGATTTGCTTCGTAATTTTTTAAACGTTTAGATTGGTTTCAAAACGTTTTAAACGTTTGGCTTAAATAGCTAAAAGGTGAAACGTTAGGATTTGTTTTGTATCGTTTTTAACGTTTGCATCGGTTTCGTAACGTTTTAAATTTTTAGCAATTTAAGCCAAACGTTTACAAACATTACAAAACAAATCCAAACGTTTCACCTTTTTAGCCATTTAAGCCAAACGTTTAAAACGTTATGAAACAAATCCAAACGTTTCACCTTTTTAGCTATTTAAGGCAAACGTTTAAACGTTACGAAACCAATCCAAACGTTTAAAACGTTATGAAACCAATCCAAACGTTTAAAACGTTATGAAACAAATTAAAGTGTTTGACATTTATAGCGATTTAAGCCAAACGTTTACGAACGTTACAAAACAAATTGAAACGTTTCCCCTTTTTAGCGATTTAATCCAAACGTTTAAAGCGTTACAAAACAAATCCAAACGTTTAAAACGTTTCGAAACCAATCCAAACGTTTAAAACATTACGAAACAAATCCAAACATTTACAAATGTTACGAAACCAATTCAAACGTTTACAAATGTTACGAAACATAACGTTTAAGCCAAACGTTTAAAACTTTTTAGCGATTTAAGATACAAACGTTACGAAATAAAACTAAACGTTACGAAACAAATCCAAGCGTTTCACCTTTTTAGCAATTTAAGCCAGACGTTTAAAATGTTACGAAACCAATCCAACCGTTTACAAACGTTATGATACAAATTCAGACATCTCACCTTTTTTTCCATTTAGGAAAACATTTACAAACGTTACAAAATAAATCCAAAGGTTTATGAACGTTACAAAACAAAACTAAACGTTACACCTTTTAAGCCAAACATTTATAAATGTTATGAAACAAATCCAAATGTTTAAAACGTTAGAAATCAATCCTAACGTTTAAAATCTACGAAACACGTCCAAACATTTAAAACATTATGAAACAAATCCAAAAGTTTAAAACATTATGAAACAAATCCAAATGTTTCACCTTTTTACCGATTTAATCCAAACCTTTACAAAGAAACGAATCCAAACGTATAAAATTTTAAAAAACAAATCCAAGCATTTCACCTTTTTAGCAATTTAAGCCAAACGTTTTCAAACGGTACAAAACAAATTCAAATGTTTAAAATGTTAAAAAACAATTTGTAACGTTTCACCTTTTCAGCAATTTAAGCCAAACATTTAAAATGTTACGAAAGAAATCAACGTTTAAAACGTTAAGAAACCAATCCAAACGTTTGTAAAGGATACAAAACAAATCCAAACTTTTCACCTTTTAGCGATTTAAGCCAAAGGTTTACAAACGCTACGAAAAAAGCCACATGTTTCCCCTTTTTAGCAATTTAAGCCAAAGGTTTACAAACGCTACGAAAAAAGCCACATGTTTCCCCTTTTTAGCAATTTAAACCAAACGTTTACAAACGTTACGAAAGGAATCCAAATGTTTAAAATGTTAAAAAACAAATCCTAACGTTTCACCTTTTTAGCGATTTAAGCCAAATGTTTAAAACGTTACGAAACAAATCAACGTTTAAAACGTTATGAAACCAATCCAAACGTTTAAAACATTACGAAACAAGACCAAACGTTTCACCTTTTTAGCACTTTAAGCCAAACGTTTACAAACATTTTATTTTGTTTCGTAACTTTTAAACGTTTGGATTTGTTTCGTAACGTTATTTGCGTTTAGCTTAAATCGCTACGTTTTAAACGTTTGGAGTAGTTTCGTAACATTTTAAATGTTGGGACTAAATCGCTAAAGAGGTGAAACATTTGGATGTGTTTCGTAACATTTGTAAACGGCGATTTAAGCAAAACGTTTACAAACATTACGAAACAAATCCAACCGTTTCACCTTTTTAGTAATTTAAGCCAAACGTTTACAAACGTTGCGAAACAAATCCTAACGTTTAAAACGTTAAAAAACAAATACAAACTATTCACATTGTTAGCGATTTAAGCCAAACGTTTAAAACGTTACGAAACAAATCAAACGTTTCACCTTTTTAGCAATTTAAGCCAAACGTTGAAAATATTACGAAACAAAACCAAACGTTTTACCTTTTTAGCGAAATAACCCAAACGTTTACAAATGTTAAGAAACAAAACAAAACGTTTCACCTATTTAGCGATTTAAGCCAAACGTTTACAAACGTTACGAAACAAATCCAAACGTTTAAAACGTTACGAAACCAATCCGAACGTTTAAAACATTACGAAACAAACCTAAACGTGTCATCTTTTTAGCGATTTAAGCCAAATATTTAAAACGTTATGAAACCAATCCAAACATTTATAACATTACGAAATAAATCCAAATGTTTCACGTTTCACCTTTTTAGCGATATAAGCCAAACTTTTACAAACATTACGAAACAAATTTAAACGTTTCACCGTTTTAGCGATTTATGACAAAAGTTTAAAATGTTACAAAGCCAATCCAAACATTTAAAACGTTACGAAACAAAACACAACGTTTCACATTTTTAGCAATTTAAGCCAAACGTTTATAACGTTACGAAACCAATCCAAACTTTAAAACATTACGAATCAAATCAAAACGTTTCAAATATTTAGCGAGTTAAGCCAAACGTTTACAAACGTTACGAAACAAATCCAAACGTTTCATCTTTTTAGCAATTTAAGCTAAACGTTTACAAACGTTACGAAACAAATCCAAGTGTTTCACCTTTTTAGCAATTTAAGCCAAACGTTTACAAATGTTACGAAACAAATCCAAACGTTTCACCTTTTTAGCGATTTAAGCCAAAAGTTTATTACGTTACAAAGCCAATACAAATGTTTAAAATGTTACGAAACAAATCCAAACGTTTTACCTTTTTAGCAATTTATGCCAAACATGTAAAATGTTACGAAACCAATCCGAATGTTTACAAACGTTACGAAAAATATCCAAACGTTTTACCTTTTTAGCGATTTAAGCTAAACGTTACGAAACAAATCCAAACGTTTCACATTGTTAGCGATTCAAGCCAAACGTTTAAAATGTTACGAAACCAATCCAAACGTTTACAAACATTACAAAACAAATCCAAACGTTTCACCTTTTTAGCGATTTAAGCGAAACGTTTACAAACTTTACGAAACAAATCCAAACGTTTCACATTGTTAGCGATTCAAGCCAAACGTTTACAAACGTTACGAAACAAATCCAAACATTTCCCCCTTTTAACGATTTAAGCCAAACGTTTAAAACGTTGCGAAACCAATCCAAACGTTTAAAATGTTACGAAAAAAATCCTAACGTTTTACCTTTTTAGCGTTTTAATCCAAACGTTTAAAATGTTATGATACAAATCCTAACGTTTAAAATGCTACGAAACAAATTTAAACGTTTAAAACGTTACGATGCAGATCCAAACATTTCACCTTTTTATCAATTTAAGCCAAATGTATTTGTTTCGTAACGTTTTAACAGTTTGGATTTATTTCATAACGTCTAAAACAATTGGATTTATTTTCCAAACGTTTACAAACTTTACGAAACGAAACCAAATGTTTTACCTTTTTAGCAGTTTAAGCCAAAAATTTAAAACATTATAAAACAAATCCAAACTTTTAAAACTTTACGATAGAAATCCTAATGTTTCACCTTTTTAGCGATTTAAGCCAAACGTTTAGAAACATTACGAAATAAAACCAAACGTTTCACCTTTTTAGCGTTTCACCTTTTTAGCGATTTAAGCCAAATGTTTAAAACGTTACAAATGTTACAAAATAAATCCAAACGTTTCACCTTTTTAGTGATTTAAGCCAAACGCTTAAAACGTTACAAAACAAATACAAATGTTTCAAATATTACGAAGCAAAACCAAACTTTTCAACTTTTTAGTGATTTAAGCCAAACATTTCAAAAGTTACGAAACCAATCCAAATGTTTCACCTTTGTAGTGATTTAAGCCAAACGTTTACAAACGTTACGAAATAAATCCAAACGTTTCTTATTTTTAACGATTTAAGCAATACATTTACAAACGTTACAAAAGAAATCAAAACGTTTCACATTTTTAGCGAGTTACGCCAAAACATTTACAAACGTTACAAAACAAATCTAAATGTTTCACCTTTATAGCTAATTCAAACATTTAAAACATTACGAAACAAATCCAAACGTTTAAAATGTTACGAAATAAATCCAAATGTTTCACCTTTTGAGCGATTTAAACTAAACGTTTACAAACGTTACAAAACAAATCCAACCATTTCACCTTTTTAGCGATTTAAGAGAAACTTTTAAAACGTTACAAAATCAATCCAAACGTTTACAAACGTTATAAAACAAATCCAAACGTTTCACTTTTCTGGCGATTTAAGCCAAACGTTTACAAACATTACGAAAAAAATCGAAACGTTTCCCCTTTTTAGCGATATAAGCCAAACGTTTACAAACGTTACGAAACAAATCCAAACGTTTCACCTTTTTAGCGATTTAAGGGAAACGTTTACAAACGTTACGAATCAATACCAAACGTTTTACCTTTTTAGCGATTTAAGCCAAATGTTTACAAATGTTACGAAACAAATCCAAACATTTCGCCTTTTTAGCAATTTAAGCCAAACGTTTACAAACATTACTAAACAGATCTAAAGGTTTCCACTTTTTAGCAATTGAAGCCAAACGTTTACAAACATTATGAAAAAAATCCAAACATTTCACATTTTTAGCGATTTAAGCCAAACATTTACAAACATTACGAAATAAATCTAAACGTTTCACCGTTTTAGCGATTTAAGCCTAACATTTAAAATGTTACAAAAAATATCTAAACGCTTCATATTTTTAGCGATTTAATCCAAAGGTTAACAAACGTTACGAACAAATCCGAACGTTTCCCCTTTTTAGCGATTTAAGCCAAACGTTTCAAACGTTACAAAACCAATCCAAATATTTATAACTTTACAAAACAAATCCAAACGTTACACCTTTTTAGTGATTTAAGCCAAACGTTTACAAATATTACGAAAAAAATCGAAACGTTTCCCCTTTTTAGTAATTTAAGTAAAACGTTTACAAACGTTTGGATTTGTTTGTAACGTTTGTAAACGTTTGGCTTAAAAATGTAAAACGTTTGGATTTGTCGTAACGTTTGTAAACGTTTGGCTTAAATTGCAAAAAAGGGGAAACGTTTGATTTTGTTTCGTAATGTTTGTAAACGTTTGGCTTAAATTGCACAAACAGAGAAACGTTTCGTAACGTTTGTAAAGGCTTGGCTTAAATTGCAAAAAATGTGAAATGTTTGGATTTGTTTTATTTCGTTTTAAATGTTTGGCTTAAATCGCTAAAAAAGGGAAACATTTAGATTTTTTTCGTAATGTTTTAAACGTTTGGATTGGTTTCGTAACGTTTTAAATGTTTGGCTTAAATCGCTAAAAAGGTGAAACGTTTGGATTTTTTTTGTAACGTCCTAAACGTTTGGATTTGTTTTGTAAAGTCTTAAATGTTTGGCTTAAATCGCTAAAAATATAAAATGTTAGGATTTGTTTGGTAACGTTTGTAAACGTTTGGCTTAAATCGGTAAAAAGGTGAAACGTTTGGATTTGTTTCATAACGTTTTCAACGTTGGCTTGAATCGCTAAAAAGGTGAATCGTTAGGATTTTTTTCGTAACGTTTTAAATGTTTGGCTTAAATCGCTAAAAAGGGGAAATGTTTGGATTTGTTTCATAACGTTTTAAACGTTTGGATTGGTTTCGTAACGTTTTAAACGTTTGGCTTAAATTGCTAAAAAGGTCAAACGTTTGGATTTTTTTGTAACGTTCGAAACGTTTGGATTTGTTTCGTAACGTTTGTAAACGTTTCACTTAAATCGCTTTTTAAAAAGGTGAAACGTTTGGATTTGTTTCGTAATGTTTGTTAACGTTTGGCTTAAATCGATAAAAAGGTGAAACGTTTGGATTTGTTTCGTAACATTTGTAAACGTTTGGTTTAAATCAATAAAAAAGTGAAACGTTTGGATTTTCTTCATAACGTTTGTAAACGTTTTGTTTAAATCGCTAAAAATGTGAAATTTTTGGATTTGCTTCATAACGTTTGGATTTGCTTCATAACGTTTGGATTTGTTTCGTAACTTTTGTAAACGTTTGGCCTAAAGTGCTAAAAAGGTGAAACGTTTGGTTTTGTTTCATAACATTTGTAATCGTTTGGCTTAAATCGCTAAAAAGGTGAAACATTTGGTTTTGTTTTGTATGTTTGTAAACGTTTGGCTTAAATCGCTAAAAATGTAAAACGTTTGGTTTTTTTTCGTAACGTTTTAAATTTTTGTATTAAATTGCTAAAAAGCTGAAACGTTTGGATTTGTTTCGTAACATTTGTAAATGTTTGGCTTAAATCGCTAAAAAGGTGAAACGTTTGGATTTGTTTCGTAATGTTTCTAAACGTTTAGCTTAAATCGCTAAAAAGGTGAAAGGTTTGGATTTGTTTCATAACTTTTGTAAACATTTGGCTTAAATTGTTAAAAAGGAGAAACGTTTGGATTGGTTTCGTAACGTTTGTAAACGTTTGGATTTGTTTCGTAACGTTTTAAACGTTAGGCTTAAATTGCTAAAAAGGTAAAACGTTTGGTTTTGTTATGTAACGTTTGTATTGGTTTCGGAAAGTTTTAAACATTTGGCTTAAATCGCTAAAAAGGTGAAACGTTAAGATTTGTTTAGTAACATTTTAAATTTTTTTATTGGTTTTGTAACGTTTTAAACGTTTGTCTTAAATCGTTAAAAAGGTGAAACCTTAGGATTTGCTTCGTAACATTTGTAAACGTTTGTCTTAAATCACTAAAAAGGTGAAACGTTTGGATTTATTTCGTAAAGTTTATAAATGTTTGGTTGAAATTGCTAAAAAGGTGAAACGTATGGATTGGTTTCATAATGTTTGTAAATGTTTGGCTTTATTTCATAAAGTTTTAAACGTTTGGCTTTAATCGCAACTTTTTAAACATTTGGATTAGTTTCGTAACGTTTTAAACGTTTTGATCGGTTTTGTAACGTTTTAAACTTTTGTCTTAAATCGCTAAAAACGTGAAACGTTTGGATTTGTTTCGTAACATTTGTAAACGTTTGGCTTAAATCGCTAAAAAGGTGAATCGTTTGGATTTGTTTCGTAACATTTGTAAACGTTTGGCTTATATCGCTAAAAATATGAAACGTTTGGATTTGTTTCGTAATAATTGTAAACTTTTGGCTTAAATTGATAAAAAGTTGAAACGTTTGGTTTTGTTTCGTAACATTTGTAAATGTTTGGATTTTTTCGTAACGTTTTAAACATTTGGATTGGTTTTGCTAAAAAGGTGAAACGTTTGGATTTATTTCGTAACATTTTAATCGTTTGGCTTAAATCGCCAAAAAGGTGAAACGTTTGGTTTTGTTTCGTAACGTTTTACATTTTTAGCGATTTAAGCTAACTAGTGGGAATTCTGATTTTTCGATTCTCGCTAGAAAGCTCAGATTCGACCCGGGATGGTTTCTATATGTTCCTACACACTAATAAACATGATTAGCCTCTTAAAATTGATTGTCAAACTCAATTTTAGGGTTCAAATGGGACTTGGTCCAACAATCTCCCCCTTTTTGATTTTGACAATCAAATTACTCAAATGGCTAAGTTTGTGGGAGTTCAAAAGAACTTTGGCTCCCCCTCACTTTATGCACTCAAAATTTAAATGAATTTGAGACAAGCATAAAATAAATGCGATTTTAAAAACTTAGTCATTTTCGTAAAATTTGCAATTTAGAGAGATATGAAAAAATATGCAAGTATCTCTTCCCCTTTGTCAAAAACAAAAAGAGTAAAAACCTAGAGATCATAGGAACTTAATTGCGGAATTAAAAAATAGAAACATTAAGTGCGATAGATAAAAAGTTCAATACATAACAAAATAAGCACAAAACACAATTTTATTCAATTGACAAGACAAGACAAGGACTAGGAATAATAAAAACACATAAGTAATGTAATCCAAATAATGGTAGGAATTACAAGGCATTTTTGACAAAATGAAAAATGCAAGAAAAATAAAGCATAAAACAAATGAAAGAGAATGCATGAAATGAATGAGATGCAAATGATCAATCCTCTTCATCAATGTCATCAAAATCTTCTTCCTCAAAGACCGGAGTATGAACCGGAGAAGGCGGGAATTGAGCATCGAAGCGGTTCCGCAAATTGCCAAAATCGGACCGTAAACCACTAAACTCCGTTTCCATTCTTCCAAAGCGAATCTCAAAATTGTTGAAACGAGAATCCACATTCGTTTCCATCAAATTCATACGTCCAAACATCCGCACATTTTGACTATAAATGAGTGAGAGTATCTCATTCGTACTTGCACCTTGAGGAGGTAGCCAAGTAGGATCCATAGCCGGGGCCGGAATTTCCGCACCTTGAAAGCCCATTTGAGCCTCTTCCTCTACTTGTGACGCAAACTCCTCCGGATGAGCCAGTTCCCCCAATTGCCGTTGTCGCTTTCTCGCAAGCCTTCGCACTTCTTGTCCAATAACCCTATCTCCAAAAGGTAGTGGTAATGATCACCAACAACATTAAAAGGCCCCACTCGATTAACAAAGTAATCAAGATCGAGAAGGGACTTATTCCATCCAATAACAACGCCATGATTTTGACGTAGAGCCGAAGTGTAGGCTTTAGCCTTCTTGACTATTGCCGTGACGAAGGAGCCGACCCGAAGTGTGCCTCTCTTCCTTCCAAGTGCATGAAGATGTTCCATAAAATACCTAGCGCAAGAAAAGCGCTCTCCTTTGACCGCACACCACATAAAAAATAGGTCTTTGATGGGGACCTTCTCATTGCCTTCATGTCTTCCATTGATCGAATAAGTGATGATTCGATGGAAAACGAACAAAGGGAGAGTGGCAATAGACTTGGCAATTGCGGTGCGAGATTCGTGCCTCACGTCGGTTCTAACTTCCGCCCAAAAATCATGAATGGTGAACTCCTCAACACGAAGATAGTTTGTAGCAAAACCATCTTCAAACCCGAAGCACTCATCGATCTCCCTTGGTGTAAGCTTGTAGGTCTTTCCTTGAACTTGAAATGTCACTCCATAGAACCCGGAGCGATGATTTTCATTTGTGATCAAGTGAAGCGAATCAATCACTTCCTTTGTCAAATCCTCAATGGTTTCTTCTCTATTTTCAAGAACAAATTTTCTCCATCCCAAGGCATCAATGTAGGCTTCAACTTGAGCCCTTAATCCGTCAAAAGCCATATCCACAAGAGAAGGAAAACGAGTGCCTTCGATTTCCGCTTGTTCCATGTTACCCCTTCGAATGGCCAATTCCTCCATTTCCAATGTAGGAAGTTGAGTAGAAGCTTGAGCCGGAGCCATTCCCTTCGATTTAGAAGAAACCTTGGGTGCCATGATGTATGAATGAATGAAATGAGGATGACAAATGCAAGAGATTTTGAAATTTTGAGGGGTTAAAAGACTATTTTGCAAAAAAATATATTAGAAAGATTTGAGAGGTTTTGTAAAGAAGAAATGCTCTCAAAGGGAGTATTTATAGGGCTTAAGGAGTCCTAAAAACGGTCATAAACGGCTAGTTTTGGAAAAACTAGCCGTTTTGACAAGTGTCAAAACGGGCAGATTTTTGAAAAATCTGCATGAATCGCGCCCGAGATATGTTCATCGCGCCCGATATACATCAAACTAGCCGTTATATTCAAAAAGTCGGATGTATCACGCCCGCGAGAACTATATCTCGCCCGAGATTCATGCAGAAAAAAAATCATACTTTTTGTCTGTATATCACGCCCGAGATATGAAGATCGCGGCCGAAATACTAGCAGAGGGAAAAAAATTTTATTTCAGTTTGAAGATCTCGTCCGCGATATGTAGATAGCGGCCGAGATTCATTGAAATCATGATTTTTAACAATTTTCGAAAAGTTTGCACAATGCCAAGCCTTGATTCCAACACATATGGATAATTTATTATGGACAAACATCAAAATCATGTAACCATCATACAAAAGAGATTAACATGTATATTGGTCCAATCAATTAAAAGAAAGCACATAGTTAATTAAGAATAATTTGAATCAAATAAGGCAATAAGCACATTAGTTCAAATTACTCACATCAAGCATACCAAGCTCTCGAATGATAAAATGCATACGATCCTCATTTAGAGGCTTGGTAAAAATATCTGCAAATTGATTAGTAGCATCGATGAATTCGATTACTACATCACCTTTATGCACATGATCACGAATAAAATGATGTCGGATATCTATGTGTTTACTTCTAGAATGTTGAATTGGGTTCTTTGATAGGTTTATTGCACTAGTGTTGTCACATTTGATGGGAATGTGATCAAGTGCAATACCATAATAAAGAAGTTGTTACTTAATCCATAGGATTTGAGCACAACAACAACCGGCCGCTACATATTTGGCCTCCGCGGTTGACAAAGCTATGGATACTTGTTTATTACTACTCCAAGAGTTCAAACTTTGACCTAGAAATTGGCAAGTCCCGGAGGTACTTTTACGATCAATAAGACAACCCGCATAGTCGGCATCGAAGTAGCCAAGTAACCTAGGGTCCACATTTCTAGGGTAATAGATTCCTAGGTGTAAAGTGCCATGCAAGTATTTCAAAATACGTTTAACGGCATGCAAGTGGGATTCCTTAGGACAAGCTTGAAAACGAGCACATAAGCACACACTAAACATAATGTTGGGTCTACTAGCGGTAAGATAAAGGAGAGATCCTATCATACCTCGATACATTGTAATATCAATTCATTTACCTGATTTATCTTTGTCCAATTTAGTTGTGGTACTCATTGGTGTTTTGCTACTAGAGGAGGTCTCCATGCCAAACGTTTTGAGCATCTCCTTTGTGTACTTGGATTGATTGATGAAGATTCCATCCTTATCTTGTTTGATTTGAAGTCCAAGGAAGAACTTGAGCTCTCCCATGTTGCTCATTTCAAACTCCCTAGTCATACACTTAGAAAAATCTCTACATAGAGACTCATTAGTAGCACCAAAGATGATATCATCAACATAAATTTTCACAAAGAGAATATCATGCTTATGAGTCTTTGTAAAAAGAGTAGTATCAACCTTGCCTTTGAAAAAACCATTTGCAATCAAAAAGCTACTCAACCTATCATACCAAGCTCTAGGAGCTTGTTTTAAACCATAAAGAGCTTTGTTGAGTTTAAAAACATAGTTAGGATGTTGAAAGTCTTCAAAACCGGGAGGTTGTTTAACATAAACTTCCTACTCAATAAACCATTTAAAAAAGCACTTTTCACATCCAATTGAAAAAGTTTGAAATTCATGCATGATGCATAAGCTAATAACATACGAATTGCTTCTAATCTAGCAACCGGAGCAAATGTCTCCTCATAATCAATGCCTTCCTCTTGGTTATAGCCTTGGGCAACCAATCGGGCCTTGTTCCGAGTTATCACTCCACTTTCGTCCAACTTGTTCCGGAAAACCCATTTTGTCCCAATAATGGTATGACCATTAGGACGGGGGACTAGCTCCCAAACTTTATTCCTCACGAATTCATTGAGTTCCTCTTGCATAGCAATCACCCAATGTTCGTCAACTAAAGCTTCACTAACTTTAGTGGGCTCTAGTTGTGAAAGGAAAGCAAAATTAGCTATAGTGCGGAAATGAGAGCGAGTACTTACACCTTTAGAGGTATCACCAATAATCAACTCTTGAGGATGGCTTTTATTAAAAGCCGACTCCTTTGAGAGATCATAGTTCACCACTTGGTGTTGAGCCGGAGGAGGTGATTCGGCTTCCACCTTGTTACCACCTTGAGTTGGTTGAGGGGCTTCCACTTTTCCTAAGGTATTGATTTGATTTTCAACAAGTGTTAGATCCTCAAATGTACCTACCAAATCATTAACAAACGAGTCCTTTTCCGGAAAGTCCTTGGAGGACTCATCAAAAACCACATGCATAGACTCCTCAACAACTAAAGTACGCTTGTTAAACACTCTATAAGACTTGCTAGTAGAGGGATAACCCATAAACACGCCTTCATCGGTTTTGGAGTCAAATTTTCCAAAGTCATCCTTGGTGTTTAATATGAAGCACTTGCATCCAAATACTCTAAAGTAAGAAATCATGGGCTTTCTTCCTATCCATAACTCATAAGAAGTTTTATTCAAAATGGGCCTTATAAAGACTCGGTTTGCAACATAGCAAGCGGTGCTAACGGCCTTCGCCCACAAGTATTGAGGTAAATCATACTCATGAAGCATAGAGCGGGCCATTTCCACCAAAGTGCGGTTTTTCCTTTCAACAACCCCATTTTGTTGAGGTGTTCTAGGAGAAGAAAAATTATGATCAATACCATTTTCTTCACAAAACACTTTGAAAGACTCATTTTGAAATTCGGTTCCATGATCACTTCTAATACTAGAAATTTGCAAATCTTTTTCTTTTAGAATACGTTTTGCAAGACTAGAATTTTTTTTAAAAGCTTCATTCTTATGAGTTAGGAACATAACCCAAGTGAATCTAGAGTAGTCATCAACAATCACATATGCATAGTGCATGCCACGCAAGCTAGCAAATCTAGTAGGTCCAAACAAGTCAATGTGTAGCAATTGTAATGGTCTTGTAGTTGAAACAACATTTTTAGACTTAAAAGAAGACTTGTGTTGCTTTCCCTTTTGACAAGGTCCACACACTTTGTCTTTGGAAAATTTTAGCTTAGGCAATCCTTTGACTAGTTCATCCTTACTAACCTCATTTAAGAGGTCCAAGCTAGCATGTCCTAGTCTCCGGTGCCATAACAAAGATTCATCGCTAAGTGATAGTAAACACTTGCCATCTTGGTTTTCAAGCGTTTCTAAGTCAATTAGATAGATATTTCCCTTTCGATATCCCTTAAAGACTACTTCATTATTCATTGGTTGAATAACATAGCAAGCTCTAGAGTCAAAAGATACTCTATAACCTTTATCACATAATTGACTCATACTTAAAAGATTATGCTTTAGACCATTAACAAGCCACACATTTTCTATACCGGGAGAATTAGAGTTACCTATCTTGCTTATCCCCATAACTTGGCCTTTAGCATCATCTCCAAAAGTGACGCTTCCTCCATCTATGCTCTTCAAGTTAGCAAAATTGGAGATTTGGCCCGTCATGTGCCTAGAGCAACCGCTATCAACATACCATAAGGTTTTATGGGAGACGGTCTTCTTTGGCACCTTAGGAGTAGATTCCTCCTCAAATGCCATGAAGCAAAGATTTGCTCTATCTTCTTCTTGACATTCATTATCGGAATCCTCCACTTCATCATCCCAAGTAGGCGCTAGACCCTTCTTTTCTTTGATTGGGAAGGTTCTTTTAGCTCCCACTCTACAATTGGTTTAGTATGACCCGGTTTACCACATCCATAGCAAGTAACATCTCTTCTAGGAGAGGGATTAGAAGACTCATTCTTAGGAGTGAAAGGCTTCTTGAAGTTAGAAGAATCACCTTTTTGCTCATATTTTTGGAATTGGTCTTTCTTTCTTAGCTTCCACTCCCTCACTCTCTTTGCCATCAAAACCATATCTTCATCATCTTCATCATCACTCTTGTTGAGCTCCTTCTCAACCTTGCTTTCAATTGCCTTAGCTTTCAAAGCAATTCCCTTGTTCTTCTCATATTGAGCCTTCTTGAGATTATTGATTTCCTTTATGTAAGTCATCTCATGAAAAAGCAAGTTTCTGATGAGCTCATCGGTTCTCAAGTTTTTAATATTACTTGACTCCTCAATATCAGTTATCTTCGGATGCCAATCTAGGATATCCAATGAACGAAGAATTTTGCCATTGATCTCACCAAGAGCATAGTGCTTACCGAGTTTCTTGAGATTGGTAGTGATGGAGAGAAGACGGTTGGTAATCTCGGTAATAGTCTCATTAGGCTTGTTCTTGAAACTCTCATATTCACTAATGAGAAGCTCCACCTTCTTGTTTTGAACTTGAATTGTACCTTCATGATAGTTGCCAAGAATCTTCCACATCTCCTTAGTAATTGTGCAATGTTGAACTCTATATTGCTCCTCCTTGCACAAAGAAGATATGATAACACAAATAGCCTTCCGGTTGAAGCCATTTGCTAGAGTTTGCTCTCTTGTCCATTCATTTCTTGGCCAAGGCACTTCTATACCATCTTGTTCCTTTGTTGGAGCCTTGTAGCCACTTAGCACAATATCCCAAAGATTAACACCATCCATGTCAAGATAGTTTTCCATACGAAACTTCCAATTAGGAAAATCCGTACCATCAAAGAAAGGACGAAGTGTATGAACGAAGTTTTCGGTAGCCATAGATCGATAAGCTCGCAATTAAGTAAGGAAATGAGCAACTCAGCTTTGATACCAATTGAAATCCCTAAATAGCTACCTTAGAGTGGGGTGAATAAGGTTTAGTAGGTAATTAAAATTTAAATGAGAGTTTGAGAAGAGAGAAATTGACACAAGCAATTTAGAGTGGTTCGGATCACAAATCGATCCAACTCCACTACTCAATCAAAGATTGAGATTTTAGAATCTACTAATTAAGATAGTGTTTTAGAGATAAACACAAACTTTACAAAGAGATTTCTAAGAGATAATCTCAAACTCACAATGTGCATTTCTAAGGCTAAACACAAACCTACAACACTAATGATTGAATCACAAAGATTAATCAATCAACAAAGAGAATGAGCAATCAATAAATGATGCACAATAAATTTAGAAAGAATAAATTGAATGCTTGAGAATGTTTGTTGTTTCTAGAGTGTCTAACCTCATAAATGAGGTAGACAAGGGGTATTTATCACCACAACAACAAACCCTTGAATCTTCTAGAAGAAGACTCAAGTTTGGGCTAAAAACAGTCGGTCGCGCCTGAGATCCCTTACGTCGCGCCCGAGATCTTTGAATGTTAGGAATTCAGCCAATGGTTGAAGGCCACTTGTCAAGCAACTGATGGAAGACTCTGAACTAGCCGTTAGACCTTCAACGGTCATATTCATCGCGCCCGTGATTCATATGTCGCGCCCGCGATACACTTGAAGAACAAAGGTGTTTGGAGTAGCCAATATATCGCGCCCGTGATTTGGTTTGTCGCGCCTGAGATCAATGGATCTCGCCCGTGATGCTTGAGGCATCTCGGGCGCGAAAACCTACTGTAACTAGTGGGAATTCCGATTTTCCGATTCTCGCTAGAAAGCTCCAATTCGACCCGGGATGGTTTCTATATGTTCCTACACACTAATAAACATGATTAGCCTCTTAAAATTGATTGTCAAACTCAAAATTAGGGTTCAAATGGGACTTGGTCCAACACAAAGTAAATCCGATCCTTAAATAAAACCAAGTTTAAAATAAGAATTCATTCCCTAACTTAAAAATGCCAACATGATGATAAGCAATTAAGCCAAATAACTTGCCAACACTTGGCAAGTAGCACCCAAAGTACATACACTTAAATACACCACTTAAATGGAATGAAAAGATTTAACGCCTTTCAAGTTTCATCTTGAACCTAAAATAGCTTAGCCAAAACAATACAAACAATATAATACCTTACATGCCTTTAACCAAATTAAGCCAAAGCACTCAAATAATCAAACATGGCAATTTTGCCGAAAATTGCCTAAACCAGCCAAACGATTCAAAACCAACAATCGATGAACCAAAGTATGTTATTATTGATTTAAAACCTTTAAAACATCACTTAGAATATATTATATCAGTAGATATATCATTTGAAAACCATTTTGCAATCATAGCGTTTAACTTTCATAAAATTGTCAATTTCGCAAATCGTAGAGATTTTTTACAAAATAGATCAAACCCAATTCTCACTTCTAGATCTTAAATCATTAGAGAATTAGCCATTGTATCACAATACATAATATCCCAAATAACTCAGATTCAACACTTTAACAAATCGCTAAACGAATCAATTTCATACAAACCTAAAATTAGCCAATTTGTTGTTTAAACCATGCAAATCCAATTCCAATAATAATAGATCATATTATAATCATATTAAAATCCATTTGAAACATATTATTCAAATCATAAATCTCAGATCATTGAACAATAAGGTCCAAACTCCAAAACACCCTAAATCATGCCATTCTACTCAAAACACATGACAACGATTCACCAATACATAAGAGATTGAAATCATTACCTTAGAATGAATAATAACAAGATTAAATAAGTATTAAACCCTAGGGAAGGGTCTGGACAAGATGTTAGTAGTATGTGCCCTAGGGCCATTTGATCGTGTATATTTGTAGAATTAATCCCAATGGCAAAGATATATATGTTCTATTTGAACTAAGTGTCTCATCAACTAAGTGTTCATTTATTACGTATTGTCCTTATCACATTGTGATAGAATCTATTCTTAAGGTGTTAAGAATATGAGTGATAGATTCTATTATACAAGTGATCTAAATAACCGTTCGCGATCGATGGGGTCCTGCGAATAAGGGCATTGCATTATCCCAGAAAGATCGTCACCTCTGTTTATTCTCCTGATTAGTAAAGAGTTACTAAATTATAGGAAGTAGTGAGTCTCATAATACTTGATGGGGATCAGAATAAACACGTGGACACTCAAGTTGTTGAGTGAGTCGAACAAGTGACGCTAGATGACTTATACATGGTAATTCATTAAAGTCAATTTAATTTCATCTAGTTCATAATTGTACATATGTCCTTTGACTTGCGGTGACACTATCTTGTATATAGGTGATTAGAGTTTGATACTCCTTAACTCTAGATCTTTCATGAGCTAGAGCCGCGGGATGTGTTGGCTCTGGTTAGTTGTATATGGAGATAGGGGTTTAACCTAGAAAGGATTCATCACTCTGGATGAACGGAGACAAGATTCTATGCTATCTCAAATTGTTCTTGATGGATGATAAAACCTGCGCAGGTGTATATGACTTACATAGAAAGTTGTTTCTAGTGGAAGTCATATTTATCAAGAATTAGAACTGGGAGATGAGGTCATATAATCAAGACATACAGTGTTTGACTTAACCGTGACACTAGTCGAGATTGGAATCTTAGATGAAGGGAATTTTGAGTGTACGGTAATTATGAACATTGGTTCAAAAAGAATGCATCGAAACATTCATCTCTATTTGGGGGTCGTGATATGTTGCTAGACGTCACTCTCGATCTACGAGAATTAATAATTAAATGGGATTTAATTATTTAATATAAGAAAGGCGTTTCTTATGTCTCTCGTTGCCATATAGATGTGAACCTAGTTAGTCACACACAATAGAGTGTGCAACCGATTGAGTTTACGAAAGATCGATTTCATATAGATACTAGCATATCTCGGAAATTAATCTAAGATGAAAAACAAGTACAAATTAGGGACTAATTTGTAAGATTTATAAATTAGTAAGAACCTAATTGTACTATGTCCAAGTTAATTAGGGACTAATTTATAAGAGTTATAAATTAGTAGGAACCTAATTATATTTTAACCAAGTTTTATGATTAGAAGGCTTAAGTAATTAATTAGTGTAATTAATGATACTTAAAGCACTAATCATAAGTTAATGGAATGATGATGTCATGGTGAAGTAATGAGATAAGGAAATAAGCTTATATGTGATGTCATATGATGACATCACCTATATGATGTCACCTATGTGATGTCACCACATGAAAGGTGTCATGTGGTGGCAACACCTTTGCTTGGTGTGTGACACCTAGCATGCAAGGTGTTGCATTCTTAAGGCATGCTCTAGCCTATAAATAGAGCATGTCCTTGCTCATTTCAAAACCACACAACACACATCTCACTACAAAGTTGTAGAGAGAGAAAGCACTTGAAGGAGTTCAAGTATTCATCAATCACGGGAAAAACTTGGCGACGTTTTTCATACATCCGAGCAAGGTAGTGATCGCGGCGAGAGTTTGAGCTTAGGGCTGCTCGGCAAGAGGAACTCTTATGGATTACTTCAAGGCGAGGATTCAATCGGACGCATACTCGTGTGGACGAGCTTGAGGTCGCCGTACTTTCGGGACTACAAGAATCGTTGGAGAATCGACATAGGTATTCTTCTTATGATTCCTAGATGCGTGCTTTAATTACTAAATGATACGACGATCCATTTGTTGTTGATATGATTAACTTTAGGATCCGAATTGTTGGAATTTCGATTTTGAATTGAAATATACGATCCGGACCCGCGCCTCCCGCTGCGCCAACAGTGGTATCAGAGCCACCGTATCATCGAGTATTAACGCTTTACGATTGAATAAATGTATAAATAATCATGGACTTAGGAATTATTATTGGGCATGTAATTTATAATTCTGAGGGATTTTGTTTTTCCAAAAACGAACAAACGCTATTGTGATATTAAT
The DNA here is from genome assembly GCF_937616625.2 of Mercurialis annua. NCBI lineage: Eukaryota > Viridiplantae > Streptophyta > Magnoliopsida > Malpighiales > Euphorbiaceae > Mercurialis > Mercurialis annua. Next base: position 38,240,288 of record NC_065572.1, read on the forward strand.
TACATTTGATTAAATTCTGTCTAGGAGATTGGTACTTAAGTGGTCCGCTCGTGACCCTCCAATCTATCCTGGGAATTTTTCTAATGTGATCATTTAACACAATACGTGATTCGCTTGTGCATTATGTTGTCATCAACGGAATATGCGGAAAAAGCGAAACCCGAAAAAAAAAAAAAAACCGAAAAAAAAAATATTTTTTTTTCTGTAAAAACCGAAATGCTGAAAAAAGGGTTTTACACCCGGGAAAAAGTTTCCGACTCGAAAAAAAAAAAAAAAAAAAAAAACGTAAAATAAAAATAATTTTTTTTCGAGCATCAGCAATCGGTTGAGACTTTCGGAGGTTCGAGGATGAATCCTCGATACCTAAAGAAAGTAGATATTACATAGTAAATGATTAGAGAATCATTTCCGAGACATGTAATAGTTTGCTCATTCTTTTGTGGCTAAAGAATGAGACCTAGGAAGTCCATGATCATACATGTGTGATTGCATGATTAATGTTAGCTTTAATATGTATGAGATGCATGCTAAAATGTATTGTGTGTTTAGTGAGACCTGAATAACTTAAAACCCTAAGAAATCTTCCTAAAAGTTAAAAGATTAAGTTTATATTGATTAATCATTAAATTGTTTATCAATGGCTCTCCATTGGAGCAATAAACTAACACGCTTTGAGTTATCATCTTGTCGGCTATGGATACATAGGGGTGAGATGATATCGTCAAGAGATGTTGTTGAGTTTATTGTTAAGCATGAGATGTTACGGGTGTAGTCGATATAATATACGGCGAGAAAGGCAATTAGGCGTACCTGAGTCGTATATTATTCAAATCGATACATCTTAGTTGATTCAATGGGTTAAACTTAACTAATGTGGAAACCTAAGAATAGCATTAAGTACTTGAGGGTGAAAGCATTAGGAGCCGGAAATGATTGAACCTCATATGAGATATGATGAACAAGTAATTGTTCACTTATATATCATTTTGATCCCAAGAATAGCATTAAGTACTTGAGGGAAAGATAAATGAATATAAGAATTCAATCACCCACTTGAAATCTTTTCCAACAAAGATTCACGTTTCCTATTTTGGAAGTGTAGGATTCGAAAAAGATAGTGGGAGGCCATTTTGATAAAGACCAAATCATTATGGTTAAATATACAAAATAACACGAATACTAATTAGAAATCTTTGCTATCCATAGGTTGATAAGATAAGATGAAATCGAATCCATTAAGTAGCATTCACGATAGTAATCGGCTAGTGGTTTAAAACCATTTTTTTTTTGATTGATTAAGATATTTAGATGCCTCCAAGGCTATTGCGAAAAAGAAATGCACATTGGTTAACAAAGAAAAGTGTTTTCGTTTGTTAAGATGTAGGACAGTATAAGTCATAGCCGGAAATATTTGGAATATTTAAAAGGCGGTTTGGTCAATAAAAGAAATTGTTTCTTTTGTCAAAACAAAAGACATTGAAATGGAAATTGTATTAAGTATTGTGAATACTTAAAGGGCAATGACGAGAGGAACAACAATTCCATCAAGAATGTGTCTATCTCATGTTCCAATGTCAATTGCTCATTTAAAAGCTTAGGTATTGGATACCGATGCTAATTCTCACATTTGTTTATCTTTTACGGATCTAGTAAAAGTGAGAAATAAAGGAAAAAGATGAAGTAATCTTAAATCTCGGGAATGACGCAAGCGTTGCGACAAGAGCTATAGGATCAACTTCAATTTTCTTAAATAAACATAAGTTGTACTTAAACAAGTTTTTTGCACTTACCCAATATATATAGAAATATCATATCCGAATTTGTATGACAAATTTGGTGTAGTTGATTTTCTATTTACAAAGGATGTTTGTAGTATTATATTTGATAATACGGAGTTGGGTATGGATATGTACAAAATGTTCTTTATGACTTGAATAAAGATGTTTAATGCAAAAGATGTTTTGGAAATTAATACCATAAGTTATCAAACTTCTAAACAACTTTGGCATTTATAATTAGGACATATTGCAAAAGATAGACATAACAAGTTAGATAAGATGGGAATCTTGAGCAATCAAGATTTTGCATCTCTTCCGATTTGTGAGTCGTATCTTAAAGGCAACATGGCCTGATTATTCTTTGTGGGACAAAGAGGTAGAGCTAAAGCCGTTTAAGAGATCATACATAGTGATGTATATGGTACGTTTAAAGAAACGGACCAAGGTAGATACTTATACTTCATTTTCTACATCGATGATTTATCACGATATAGTTAAGTTTGTCTTATGAAGAACAAACATGAAGATTTTGAAATGTTCAAATGACTTCAAGAATGAAGTAGAAAACCAAATTGGAAAAGGTAGTAATACTTTACGATGTGATCGAAAAGGGAAGAATACTTGAGTACAGAATTTGGTATGTTCCTAAAAGGAATGTGGTATTATTTTTCAACTTACTTCTTGAGAACACCATGGTTGAATGGTGCGTCTGTCAAGAAGGACGTATCGTACATTGTGAGAAATGATACGATCAAGAATGAGCTATATACTGACTTATCCATCTCGTTATAGGGTCAAGCACTTCTTACCGCAAATAAAATTCTAAATTAAATTCCAACTAAATCCGCTCCATACATACCTTATGAGATATGGTATGGAATAAAGTCTTAAGGATGTTAAGATTTGAGGGTGTTCGGAACATATCATGTAACTGATATCCGATAAATTTGGAATCAAAATCAATCATGGAAAGATTATGTTGGATATCCTAAAGACAGTTTAGGATATTGTTTCTATATTCGAACCAAACAAACAATCGTTGTTTATCGGTGGTAGTCTTTCTTAATAAAGCGTTTATTCAAGAGGGACACTAAGAAAGGAATATAGAATTAGATGAGGAGTCATCTAGTTACCAACAAAATAATGAATCAATGAAGATTGATCAAACCCACTAAAAGCCGGAGTTAGTAAAAGATGTATCTACATTAACAACTCGAAGATTAAGTAGAGTATCTCGTCCATTGGAGAGAGATGGTTTTCCCACATGATAAACAAGAGTTGTTTAGTCATGGAGTAAAAGATCAAATGTTGATCCCTCTACTTATGAGGAAACTATATGTGATATAGATTCTTCAAAATTGGTTTGAAGGAATAAAATCTGAAATGGATTCCATATAAAGAAACCAAATTTTAGGAGCTAGTCGATCCATCCAAAGGTATTATACCAATAAGGTTTAAATGGATCTTCAAGTGTAAAATTGGTACTAATGGAAAGGTGGAGACCTTTAAAGCTAAGCTTGTTGCAAAAGAGTTTTGCTAGAGGCAAGAAGTTGTATTGTGAATACACTTTATTGCGGGTAGCCATGCTTAAGTTCATCAAGATTTTTCTTACCAAGGCTACACATTTAGATTTTGTGGTTAGACATATGAATGTAAGAACCACATTCCTTAATGGTTAAATTAAGGAGTATATCTATATGGAACAAGTCGAGAATTTTGAATCCGAAGAAGGTTCCAAGACGTGTAAGCTAAAATGATCCCTAGTGGATGAAAAGAAAGCTTCGAGTTTCATCGTCTTGATAAATCCGTAAGAAGTTACGAACTTATTAAAAACGATGATAAACCAAATGGTTACAAGAAGGTTAGTGGGAGAAGACTCACTTTCATGATCTTTCATGTAGATAACTTATTACTACTAAATAATAATATCGGAATGATTACTTTTGTAAAACTTTGGTTTATCTAATACGTACTCCATCAAAGACCTTGGAGAGGTAGCCTAAATTCTCAGTATTAGACTCTATAGAGATAGATCTAAGAGAATAAATGGTTTCTCCAAAAGGCTCTTCTTAGAAAAGATATTGAAGTAGTTCAATATGGAAGTTCTAAGAGAGGATTGATACTCGTTAGGCATAAAATTCTTCTTTCAAAGGGAGTGTCTTCCGAAACTTCTGAAGAAAGAAAGAATCTAGCAAAGATATCATAAGCTTTGGCAATTGGTAGTCTGAGGTATGTGTTTCGACATACAAAGCTAGAAATTGTCTATGCGGTTAGTGGGACTAATCGGTTTTAATCCAATCTATGTTGATAACATTGGATGGTTGTTAAAGGTATCTTTAAGTACTTTTATTAAACTAAAGATATGGTATTAACAAATGGAGAACGAGATTTTTAAGTAGACCGTTTTACAGATTCTGATTAATAATCAGATATGGATAATAGAGAGTCTATCTCCAGATTCATATTTATCTATAATGAAGGAGTAGTGAGCTAGCAGTGTTCTAAGCAAGAATCAACTCAATACTCCATTATAGAAGCCGAGTATATTATGACATGAGATGTCGTAATAGAAGGTGTTTGGATAAATTAGTTTATAACTGAACTAAGTACGGTTTTCTTCCATTAAGTCGAAAGTTCCTCTTTTCTGCGACCACAATGGTGCTACTGCCCTAGCAAAAGAAACCGGGTCTCACAATTTATCCGAACATAAGGAAAGGCATTATCATATTATCTAAAGAAATTGTTGGAAAGAGAAAATTGTTTCTCTAAAAGATAGCATTAGCCAATAACACGGCTAACCCACTAACAAAGCCCATGACTTGGAGTCATTAAGGTTTACATGACTTAGAGTCATTAATATTTACATCTTGTGATGATGGGGATTTGATATAGTTGTCAATGGCACTAGTGCAAGTGGGAGATTGTTAGTAGTATGTGCCCTAGGGCCATTTGATCGTGTATATTTGTAGAATTAATCCCAATGGCAAAGATATATATGTTCTATTTGAACTAAGTGTCTCATCAACTAAGTGTTCATTTATTACGTATTGTCCTTATCACATTGTGATAGAATCTATTCTTAAGGTGTTAAGAATATGAGTGATAGATTCTATTATACAAGTGATCTAAATAACCGTTCGCGATCGATGGGGTCCTGCGAATAAGGGCATTGCATTATCCCAGAAAGATCGTCACCTCTGTTTATTCTCCTGATTAGTAAAGAGTTACTAAATTATAGGAAGTAGTGAGTCTCATACTACTTGATGGGGATCAGAATAAACACGTGGACACTCAAGTTGTTGAGTGAGTCGAACAAGTGACGCTAGATGACTTATACATGGTAATTCATTAAAGTCAATTTAATGTCATCTAGTTCATAATTGTACATATGTCCTTTGACTTGCGGTGACACTATCTTGTATATAGGTGATTAGAGTTTGATACTCCTTAACTCTAGATCTTTCATGAGCTAGAGCCGCGGGATGTGTTGGCTCTGGTTAGTTGTATATGGAGATAGGGGTTTAACCTAGAAAGGATTCATCACTCTGGATGAACGGAGACAAGATTCTATGCTATCTCAAATTGTTCTTGATGGATGATAAAACCTGCGCAGGTGTATATGACTTACATAGAAAGTTGTTTCTAGTGGAAGTCATATATATCAAGAATTAGAACTGGGAGATGAGGTCATATAATCAAGACATACAGTGTTTGACTTAACCGTGACACTAGTCGAGATTGGAATCTTAGATGAAGGGAATTTTGAGTGTACGGTAATTATGAACATTGGTTCAAAAAGAATGCATCGAAACATTCATCTCTATTTGGGGGTCGTGATATGTTGCTAGACGTCACTCTCGATCTACGAGAATTAATAATTAAATGGGATTTAATTATTTAATATAAGAAAGGCGTTTCTTATGTCTCTCGTTGCCATATAGATGTGAACCTAGTTAGTCACACACAATAGAGTGTGCAACCGATTGAGTTTACGAAAGATCGATTTCATATAGATACTAGCATATCTCGGAAATTAATCTAAGATGAAAAACAAGTACAAATTAGGGACTAATTTGTAAGATTTATAAATTAGTAAGAACCTAATTGTACTATGTCCAAGTTAATTAGGGACTAATTTATAAGAGTTATAAATTAGTAGGAACCTAATTATATTTTAACCAAGTTTTATGATTAGAAGGCTTAAGTAATTAATTAGTGTAATTAATGATACTTAAAGCACTAATCATAAGTTAATGGAATGATGATGTCATGGTGAAGTAATGAGATAAGGAAATAAGCTTATATGTGATGTCATATGATGACATCACCTATATGATGTCACCTATGTGATGTCACCACATGAAAGGTGTCATGTGGTGGCAACACCTTTGCTTGGTGTGTGACACCTAGCATGCAAGGTGTTGCATTCTTAAGGCATGCTCTAGCCTATAAATAGAGCATGTCCTTGCTCATTTCAAAACCACACAACACACATCTCACTACAAAGTTGTAGAGAGAGAAAGCACTTGAAGGAGTTCAAGTATTCATCAATCACGGGAAAAACTTGGCGACGTTTTTCATACATCCGAGCAAGGTAGTGATCGCGGCGAGAGTTTGAGCTTAGGGCTGCTCGGCAAGAGGAACTCTTACGGATTACTTCAAGGCGAGGATTCAATCGGACGCATACTCGTGTGGACGAGCTTGAGGTCGCCGTACTTTCGGGACTACAAGAATCGTTGGAGAATCGACATAGGTATTCTTCTTATGATTCCTAGATGCGTGCTTTAATTACTAAATGATACGACGATCCATTTGTTGTTGATATGATCAACTTTAGGATCCGAATTGTTGGAATTTCGATTTTGAATTGAAATATACGATCCGGACCCGCGCCTCCCGCTGCGCCAACACAAGAAGCAACAAGAGTCACAATCACACCAACGAAGAACACCACAAGCAAATCGCGTAGAAATCGCAAAACAAACATCTAATCACCAATCAATTGTTAAAAACCACCAAGGATCATAAAGGAATGATAGAAATAGGGTTTATCTGAGTGTAGGGTCGCATTAGGTCTGATAGGGTGAAAAAGGGCTGAAAGAATCGAGTTAAGGAGCTATTTAGAGCAAAACAGCGAACCCTACAGTGATACACCCCATGTTTCCAAAAATATTGATTTTCTGGGCCTTAAGCCCAAGGTCGATCCACACGGCCCAAAACGCACTCAAAACAAGCTCAAACATCGAAATAACTATTGTGCAACCCAAACCAAAGTTCAAAGGAACTAAACCACCAAACATCAACCCAAAAAACATTGAAAAACTCATCGTAACAAGCCGGAAAAATACGGGGTGTTACATTTTCCCCAACTTAAAAACAAAATCGTCCTCGATTTTAACACAACACAAACAAAGCACAAAACACGATATACGCGCACAAGGCAACCAAAGTAAAACATATCATACAAATCCAAAGTACTAAAATAGCATCGAATATTTGAAGCAATGGGAAACCCAACGTACCTCAAGAAAAGAAAGATAACAATTCCACATAATGGACTCCGTCCCCTAAGTATACTCCCCAACTATATAACCGAATTAAAACTAAAACCATAGGCATACTTCCACTCATCAACCTACGCACTTGCATAACCACAACTCGACAAGTTGTTCCTCGAATGATAACTCAAATCACCACCTACATAGAACAACAACCCAAATTTTCACACCACGTATAAGCAAAATTATAAATTCGACAGTTCAGTACTCCAACTATTACTTGATTAAACAAAATATAAACCTTCAAGATTATTCAACTATAAATATTAAACATTCTCACAAGGAAGGTTACTAAACTCATTCGAGTTTAAACAGCTATCAAGACAACCTTGACAAGGTGCAAGGACAAGCCCGAAACTCAAATCGCAATTCTTACAATACCAAAATCTAACACTTTAAATGAAAACCTCAAAATCCCCATTAATAACATCATGCAATACTCGTCACCTACTTAACATCTCTACACCTATTATCCCATATCAAAGATATAAATAAACTCGCTATGTCAAACGAACAGTCTAGTCCAAAATTAACTAGATAAGTTTCTCGCCAATATAAATCAGCCAACTTTAACGCATCATGAAAATTGAGTTGTACACACGACAAGGACTAAGCTCGACAACACCATCAACCTTAACGAATCAATAAACACGTACACACCTACCGACAATCCAAAGAATATATCACTTTAATCTATGATGACGAAATCTCCAAGTTACATATAAACCGACTCATTCAGAAAGATTCTTCCACTCATACCAAGAAAGCATACAGCCTGAAGTTACCTAAGTAATTAAATACAACCAAACAACCAAACAAAACGATATCAAATTTTCAACAACGAAAATTCACAACCAACAGTATCGATCAACCAACCTTTATTGTCGAAACCTACTCATCACGATTCTCGAATTAGCTAACTCATAAATCCGAGCCAAACTGAAATTCTCAAAATTGTTTCACCAAATATTACAGTAACCTTGCTAACAAGAGTTCACCTAAATCACATTCACCAGTAATCGGATCATTGGTTGTGCTCAAAACCAAACTTATAGGGAAATAATTAAGATCACAAAACATTACAACTTCCCACTTCTCTTTTAAAGACTTTAATATCTTATAACTCCTTTTATATTTAAAACCAAAATACTTTTACTGTTGGAAAAACCTTCAATTTTGTAACACATTAATTTTTTTAAAAACATACCAATTTTGAATTTCGCAATTATACCTTACTTTTAAGTAAGTTTGCAAATATATAAAATAGTTCCAACTAACAAAATTATTATTCTCTTTAGTTCAAACTTGATAAATTTTTATCCTTTGTCAAAATGGGAAAATAAATTTATATTGAAAATATCCTCGCTCGCACAATATTCTATTTGAGTATACCAAAATGTTTAAACAAAATCGAACATGTAAAAACCTAACTTCTTTTAAAATCACAATATATCCACACACGCGGAGCATAACCAAATCCCCTAATCCAACAACTCTCAAATCATAACTTGGAAGTTAGCACGTAAGCCTTCCAATCTAACCTCAAAATCCTATCATACATATTACAACAATAACTCGAGTGCAACCTTATATCCAATACTACTTCTTACGAAACACAAAGTTATGACACTACATACCAATCAATCATAACGTAATCGTCCTCAATTCAGCACCATCATCACAGAGTATTTGTCTAGCTACCTTTCGGTAAAATTTCAAACCATTTGAAATTCATCAACTTTATAAATACATTTATCCCAAGGTTACTCGCGAGTTCGTTTCAAAATATTTTTCTCGAAATACTTAATTGCCAAAAATTCATTGTGCGCCAGGGTGATGACAGCTCTCATCCCCAAAGAGTTGTATCCAACTCTAACCATTTTAATGCACGTGATGCATGTACTATTATGCATGTATCAATTTTTTTTATTTCTCTTTTACTTAGTGAACATACTCAGTGCTAAATGCAATTTTCTATTCGTGACATACAAAAATGCATGTTCATGATATGTCTGGGCACAATTACGTGATAAAAATATTTCAAATACGTTTAACAAATTAACCTTTGAAATCAATTTCCCGATAAAACATTTTCTAGACATTACCCTCTGTGAGATGTGCACTCGATAGCCTCAAAATATTTCTCAAACTCCATACTTGCAATCCACCAAATGATATGATACTAACATAACAATTTAAACCGATAACTACTGTAAAATCTCTTATGCGACAATAAACTCCCACTAAGCTTAAACATAACTCAAACAAAAACAATACATCACATATGTTTCTACAAAAAAACCCACCAGTTCGCGCATCGCATCATCCAATCTTGATGAAAAACACTAATGTATTAATACATCGATCTATCTCTTCGAATAAGAATTTCCAACATCCTTGTTCAGGATAATCTAAAACCACCAAGGAAACACTTTCTTTATCTTACTCATCTCAAAACCCTAAAACCTCGATCCACATAACAACACACTAAACCCAACGTAACTCGAAATCAAAATTAAAGCAATATAGAGTTTAAACGAAGGTCCTACTCATAAAATAAAATCATACAACAATGTAAGCCAACCATGACCACGCGAAATAATACATCTCACGTGCTACTCCGCACGAAGAGACAAAGCAAAACAATTAATATAATTCAACCCAAACGTGCGAGTTATGCAACACAATTATTACCAAGAGATTACGAATTCTACAATTCATAAACTATCCAAGCATGCCATACAGTCAATTAACCCAACATACCTAAAAGACAAAATCAAGACATGCTACAACCAGTTTTGAAAATTTGTAATAAAATCAACCTATAATATATCATCTTTCAAAAGTACGTATCAAAATTTATTTTGAAACTAGAAGAGTTCCAAATTTTAGTTGAGCCCCACGGTTAAAAACAAAATCAATATCCGAAAATATCTCCTCAATTAAATCAATTGCTTTAAAATTTCCAAGTATCCCAATCCATAAAACCATCGAGTTAGCTGAGTCATTACAACTACCAAGCTCAACTCTCAAATTTGGGTGACCCAAGTCAATCCCAAAACTACCATTTATAAAACGTATGCAAAATATTTATAAATCCGTAAAAGTCTTTTAATTAAAGAAAAACAATCTCAATCCTTTCAAAATAAGAGCTCAAGAAACCCAAGTATCAAAAATCAACTCAAAAACTTATGTGAGAAAATCTTTGATCTCAAACAATCATTCTGTAAACACCTAAGCAAGCCAAACATAACTACCAAACATATGACCAAACGACGCTTCAACGTTGACATACCACAACATGGTAAAATAACAGCCAAAATATTAAATTCTCAATAAGATGGGAAAATCTCATAAATAATACTATTTTGAAAACAACTATTTGTCAAATGTAAGATTCTGAGATACGAGAAATTTATTTTACTTGAAAAGTAATTAAAATCATATTTTAAAAGCATGATGACCATACGAGTTATCCGGCTCTTATGTCAAAACACAAATCAAATTAAGACATTTTCTCAATAGTAATTATAAAACCAACGTGTGGTCAAACAATCATAAAGCCACAAACCATGCTTAAAGATTCATCACAAAAATCTTTTAAAAACCACATATGGCCAAGCCTAACGTATCATAGTACGTGCCAACCTATTTAGCACCCAATAACACAGCAAAACCAAGCTATGCTCACCAACAAGGTGAAAACAATCCAATTATAATCAAAATCATCCGAGCGTAAAAGCCAACAATTAATCACCCAAAGTAAACATCATATAAGGCACAACAGCCAACCAAGCATCCCCCGAAGTAAACACCATATAAGGCACAATAGCCAACCAAAACGTCACCCAAAGTAAACACCATATAAGGTACAATAGCTAATAAAAATCACTCAAAGTGTATCTCATATATGGCACAACAGCCAACAAATCACCCAATGTATAAGTAGTAATCATTCCAAAGTAAAGCATCAGCAACTCATAAGATCGACACTCAACATTCCTATAGATGAAGGTATAAAGTTTTAAAAACAAATGATGACGTTTCAAAAGACAAGACTTGAATCCTAATTCCGCAGTAGATCCTATGACCCAATAACAACACTTAACATGCCTTAAAGCGATAAACACATAACATGCACAAATTTGGCCTTAGTTCGAAACTAAAGCTCTGATACCAACTTTGTCACGACCCAATTTCATGGATCGCGACCGGCGCTAGGGTATGGGTATGTTCGTACCAAAACCCGTAGCAAGCCTCGAAGAAAAACTTATATTCAATATAAACCTGCAAGAAAACCAATGTCAGGGGCAACCGAGACATCAGCCTAAGTATAACAACTTATATAGCAGTTCTAAAATAATTACTTGATAGCAATTCGAAACTGTGAAGCATGCCTCATATATAAATAATCCGATGTAACATGTCAAAGTATAATAATATAAAAGTCGTACCACTACGACAAACCAAAGTACAATAATAGAGACAACTAGTTCTACTGCGGTCTAAGAAGTAAAACAGTGGACTAGTCTAATAACATAAAAAGACCTCCGAGGAATAAAAAGATCGGAGATGACCAACGCTCTCAAAATCATAAACCTGGAAAGTTTGGAAAACAACGGGGGAGATATACTGAGATGAGTTCATAATGCTATTTACATTTATTAAGTTTAAAACCCTTAAAACAAATCCTTTTATACTAAAATATATATTGATTATAGAAAACAGTATTGAAATGAAATTCCAAAGTATGTAACCCAAAGTAGATGGGGACAAATCCTCATCGATTCCCAAGGTAGGCCAGACATTGGTCAGCCAATTCCAAAGTACTTATCGGTGCGCACAGTCTCGATACAAGCCTATCGAGCAGCTTGTTTCAATCCAGATCCATAATCCTTAAAACAGTTCACAAACATTTGATATACTAAGATAATGGCTGATTCTTCATACTTAGGGCTGATCTATAGTGTTTTGGCTAGCATCATTGTATTTAAAATTATTGTGGATTGAATCTTGGTTATTGTGATATAAATTCAAAGGATAAATTGTGAGAACTGTATAAATTGTTTTAGTTGAATCATTGGATGCCCATATCATTTTGAAATGGATCTATGTTATTCGAGTTAATTAAATCATGTTTGGTTGTTGTATATCCATAGGTTGAATTATTACAATGTTGTAGGGAATTGGAATACTATAAACTGTTTTATTATTCTTGATTTTAGGGCTGTAAATAATGGAATTATCATGTGTTGGATGAACTAAAATCAAATTATTAGAGTTGGATTAGTGGGCTATGTGTTTATCAAATTGTTGGTTAATTGGCTTGATTATTATGATCAATTGGCATGTCTTGACTGAAGAATTTGAATATGAAGATAGACATAGTTTATGCCAATTGCCATTTGTTTAATTCTTGTAGTGTCTTAGTATGTTGATTACAAGATTACTTTCGAATGCTACTTTGGCTAAGTGTTGTTCTAGCATCCATAACTTGACTTGTTAAATTGTTAGATAAACGATATGGTTTGTGTTGTCTTTTTCAAGAAAGTTAATTTGTTGTGGATTTTATTTAAACACTTGTTATGTGTTGGTTAATTATTGGTTAAGCGATATTGAGTTCTTTATTTTTCAAACTTGGGTTTTGAATTATTATTTGACTCCGGATTTTAAACATTGGTTTACAACATGGTTATGTTGGGTCGGGTTAGACTTGGGTCGCCTGACATGTAAGTTAAGCTTGGAAGTCTTGGTTGACTCAGCTAAGTAACATTTTGGCTTTTAAAATGTTTTACCAAATGGTTTGGAAAGGTTTCCGGATTTTATTTAAAATGGAACTCAATAGGGCTTAACTTGTTGTATGGTTTTGGCTATGGTTTGAGTATGTGTATTTATTCTGCATTTGGCTTATGCGTTGACATTGATTTTGGTGTTTTACTAGTCATATGTGGTGTCTAGTACTCTCTAGAGTTAGGGGATGATATTAATTATGATTTATGTTTTCTTAGACTCGTCGACCGTTCGTGCTTTTGAGGCGAATCAGGTTTAGTTGTTTGCCAGGTTATCACGTGGATTAGCAAGCAGTGAGTTTGTACTTACTATTTACCGCTTTATTAAGTAAATTGTTATTTTAATATATAAATATATACTGTATGCATATTTCGAACTGTTTTTCCATTATGGCTTTTAGTTGGAACATGCTACCTAATGGGCATCATTAGGACTGCGTGCGCACCGGTATTGATCTAGATAAGGTATGTGAAATGTGGTGGTAACTCGGTGTGAGCATAGCTCTCGGGACCAGTAGAGTAACTCGGTGTAGCTCAGCTCTCGGGACTCTGGTTATGAATTAAGAGTGGTCGGTGGTAACTCGGTGTAGCTCAGCTCTCGGGACCAGGCCTAATGGATTATGGTTATATTAGTATTGTGGATTAGGGTTCCAACTATTAAACGTAATGTTGTCATTAAATGTTTTAAACGGTTTTAAAGATTTTCCACTTGATAAATGTAAATAGTGGTATGAACTCATCTCAGTATATATGACCCCGTTGTTTTTCCAATTTTTCCACGGTTATGATATGAGCTAGTCACCTGCTCTCTGATTCTTTATTTCCTCGGAGGTTTTACTTTATTTTATAAAGTTTATTAAACTGATTTTATTCTTAGACCGCAATAGTAATTAGAAGTCATATTTGTCTAATACTTGTTATTAGAATTATTCTACTGATTTAATTGTTTTGGCTTTAATATAATAACTTGGGTTATTAAATATTTATGCTATGTTGGAGACTCGGAATTGATCGAGCATTTATTATATAAATGTTGTATTTTATGAACTGCTAGAACTAGGCTGAAGTCTCGGTTGCCCCCGAGCATCGGTTTACTTGCAGGTTTAATTGAATTGTATGATATAAGGAAGGCTAGCTATAGGTGTTGGTACTACATTACCCATGCCCTAGCGCCGGTCGCGATTCATGAAAATGGGTCGTGACACATTTAGAACCGTTACGAAATAAAGCCAAACGTTTAAAACGTTACGAAACAAATTCAAATGTTTCACATTTTTAGCTATTTAAGCCAAATGTTTATAAACTTTACAAAACAAATCATAACGTTTCCCCATTTTAGCGATTTGAGGCAAGCGTTTAAAACGTTACGAAACAAATTTAAACGTTTCACATTTTTAGAGATTTAAGCCGAACATTTACAAACGCTACAAAACAAATCAAAAAAATTCACCTTTTTAGCGGTTTAAGCCAAACTTTTACAAACGTTACAAAACAAATCCAAACGTTTCACCTTTTTAGCGATTTAAGTCAAATGTTTACAAACTTTACGAAATAAAACCAAACGTTTCACCTTTATAAATATTACGAAATAAAACCAAACGTTTGGATTTGTTTTGTAGCGTTAGGCTTAAATAGCTAAAAAGAGAAAATGTTTGGATTTGTTTCGTAACGTTTTAAACGTTTGGTTTAATTCGCTAAAAATGTTAAACGCTTGGATTTGTTTTGTAAAGTTTGTAAACATTTGGCTTAAATCACTTAAAAGGTGAAACTCTTCGATTTGTTTCTCAACGTTTGTAATCGTTTGGTTTTGTTTCGTAAAGTTTGTAAATGTTTGGCATAAATTGCTAAAAATGTAAAACATTTGGTTTTGTTCTGTAACGTTTGTAAACGTTTGGCATAAATCGCTTAAAATGTGAAACGTTTGGATTTGTTTCGTAACATTTAAAAGTTTGGTTTTGTTTTGTAACGTTTACAAATGTTACGTAATAAATCCAAACGTTTCACCTTTTTAGCGATTGAAGCCAAACATTTACAAACGTTACGAAACAAAACCAAACGTTTCCCCATTTTAGCAATATAAGCCAAACGTTTAAAACGTTACGAAACAAATCCAAACGTTTCACCTTCTTAGCGATATAAGCCGAACGTTTATAAACGTTACGAAACAAATCCAAACGTTTCACTTTTTAGCGATTTAATCCAAACATTTTCAAACGTTACAAAACAAAACCAAACGTTTACAAACGTCACGAAACAAATCCAAACGTTTCCCATTTGTTTACAAACGTTACGAAACCAATCTAAACGTTTCATCTTTTTAGCAATTTAAGGCAAACGTTTACAAACGTAACGAAAAAAATCCAAATGTTTCACCTTTTTAGCAATTTAAGACAAACGTTTACAAACGTTACGAACCAAAACCAAGCGTTTCACATTTTTAGTGATTTTAGCCAAACGTTTACAAACGTTACAAAACAAAACCAAACGTTTAAAACTTTATGCAACAAATCCAAACGTTTCATCTTTTTAGCGATTCAAGCGAAACGTTTACAAACATTACGAAACAAATTCAAACGTTTCACCTTTTTAGCGATTTAAGCCAAACGTTTAAAAAGGTTATAAATCAAAACCATACGTTTCACCTTATTATCGATTTAAGCCAAACATTTACAAAAGTTACAAAACCAAACAAAAAGTTTAAAACATTATGAAATAAAACCAAACGTTTCACATTTTTAGCGATTTAAGCCAAACGTTTACAAACGATAGGAACCAAAACCAAACGTTTCTCCTTTTAGCGATTTAAGCCATACATTTACAAACGTTATGAAACAAAGCCAAACATTTACAAAGGTTATGAAACAAATCCATGCGTTTCACCTTTTTAGCAATTTAAGCCTAACGTTTACAAACGTTATGAAACAAATCCAAAGATTTCACCTTTTTAGCGATTGAATCCAAACGTTTGGTTTTGTTTCATAACCTTTGCAAACGTCATGAAACGTTTGGATTTTTTTACTTAACGTTATAAACGTTTGGCTTAAATTGCTAAAATGGGGAAACGTTTGAATTTGTTTCATAATGTTTGTATATGTTTGGCTTAAATCGTTAAAAATGTGAAACGTTTGGATTTGTTTCGTAACATTTTAAACGTTTGGATTGGTTTCGTAACAGTTGTATACGTTTGTTTACAAATGTTACGAAACAAATCAAATCTTTTCAACATTTTAGCGATTACAAACATTACAAAACAAAATCAAACCTTTACAAACGTTACGAAACAAATCAATGCGTTTCACCTTTTTAGCAATTTAAGCCAAAAAAAATTACAAATGTTATGAAACAAATCCAAACATTTCACCTTTTTAGCGATTGAATCCGAATGTTCACAAATGATACGAAACAAATACAAACGTTTAGCCTTATTAGCGATTCAAGCCAAACGTTTACAAACGTTACGAAACAAATCCATGCGTTTCACCTTTTTAGCAATTTAAGCCAAACGGTTTCAAACGTTATGAAACAAATCCAAACCTTTCAAACGATATGAAACAAATCCAAACCTTTCACATTTTCAGAGATTTAAGCCGAACGTTTACAAACGTTACGAAACAAACCAAATGTTTCACTTTTTTAGCGATTTAAGCCAAATGTTTACAAACGTTCCGAAACAAATCCAAGCATTTCAGCTTTTTACAATTTTATTCGGACGTTTACAAATGTTACAAAACAAATCCAAACGTTTTACCTTTCTAGCGATTTGAGCCAAACGTTTACAAACGTTACGAAACAAATCCAAATGTTTCACCTTTTTAGCGATTTAAGCCGAACTTTTACAAACGTTACGAAACAAAACCAAACGGTTCACCTTTTTTGGGATTGAAGCCAAACTTTTACAAATATTACGAAACAAATCTAAGCGTTTCACTTTTTTTATAAATTTAACCCAAACGTTTAAAAATATTAAGAAACAAATCCAAACGTTTCACTTTTTTAGCGATTTAAGCCAAACGTTTATAAACGTTACGAACAAAACCAAACTTTTAAAACGTTATGAAACAAATCCAAGAGTTTGTAAACGTTTAAAACGTTGAGAAACAAATCCAAACGTTTCACATTTTTTATTGATTTAAGCCGAACTTTTACAAATGTTACGAAACAAATCCAAACGTTTCACCTTTTTAGCGATTTAAGCCGAACATTTACAAACGTTTCGAAACAAATCCAAACGTTTCACCTTCTTAGCGATATAAGCCGAACGTTTATAAACGTTACGAAACAAATCCAAACGTTTCACCTTTTTAGCAATTTAATCCAAACGTTTTCAAACGTTACAAAACAAAACCAAACGTTTACAAACGTCACGAAACAAATCCAAACGTTTCCCATTTGTTTACAAATGTTACGAAACAGATCTAAACGTTTCATCTTTTTAGCAATTTAAGGCAAACGTTTACAAACGTAACGAAAAAAATACAAATGTTTCACCTTTTTAGCAATTTAAGCCAAACGTTTACAAACGTTACTAACCAAAACCAAGCGTTTCACATTTTTAGCGATTTTAGCCAAACGTTTACAAACGTTACGAAACAAAACCAAACGTTTAAAACGTTACGAAACAAATCCAAACGTTTCATCTTTATAGCGATTCAAGCGAAACGTTTACAAACATTACGAAACAAATTCAAACGTTTCACCTTTTTAGCGATTTAAGCCAAACGCTTAAAAAGGTTATGAATCAAAACCATACGTTTCACCTTATTATCGATTTAAGCCAAACATTTACAAAAGTTACGAAACCAAACAAAAAGTTTAAAACATTACGAAACAAAACCAAACGTTTCACATTTTTAGCGATTTAAGCCAAACGTTTACAAACGTTAGGAACCAAAACCAAACGTTTCTCCTTTTAGCGATTTAAGCCATACATTTACAAACGTTATGAAACAAAGCCAAACATTTACAAAGGTTATGAAACAAATCCATGCGTTTCACCTTTTTAGCAATTTAAGCCTAACGTTTACAAACGTTATGAAACAAATCCAAAGATTTCACCTTTTTAGCGATTGAATCCAAACGTTTGGTTTTGTTTCATAACCTTTGCAAACGTCATGAAACGTTTGCATTTTTTTACTTAACGTTATAAACGTTTGGCTTAAATTGCTAAAATGGGGAAACGTTTGAATTTGTTTCATAATGTTTGTATACGTTTGGCTTAAATCGTTAAAAATGTGAAACGTTTGGATTTGTTTCGTAACATTTTAAACGTTTGGATTGGTTTCGTAACAGTTGTATACGTTTGTTTACAAATGTTACGAAACAAATCAAATCTTTTCAACATTTTAGCGATTACAAACATTACAAAACAAAATCAAACCTTTACAAACGTTACGAAACAAATCAATGCGTTTCACCTTTTTAGCAATTTAAGCCAAAAAAAATTACAAATGTTATGAAACAAATCCAAACATTTCACCTTTTTAGCGATTGAATCCGAATGTTCACAAATGATACGAAACAAATACAAACGTTTAGCCTTATTAGCGATTCAAGCCAAACGTTTACAAACGTTACGAAACAAATCCATGCGTTTCACCTTTTTAGCAATTTAAGCCAAACGGTTTCAAACGTTATGAAACAAATCCAAACCTTTCAAACGATATGAAACAAATCCAAACCTTTCACATTTTCAGAGATTTAAGCCGAACGTTTACAAACGTTACGAAACAAACCAAATGTTTCACTTTTTTAGCGATTTAAGCCAAATGTTTACAAACGTTCCGAAACAAATCCAAGCATTTCAGCTTTTTAACAATTTTATTCGGACGTTTACAAATGTTACAAAACAAATCCAAACGTTTTACCTTTCTAGCGATTTGAGCCAAACGTTTACAAACGTTACGAAACAAATCCAAATGTTTCACCTTTTTAGCGATTTAAGCCGAACTTTTACAAACGTTACGAAACAAAACCAAACGGTTCACCTTTTTTGGGATTGAAGCCAAACTTTTACAAATATTACGAAACAAATCTAAGCGTTTCACTTTTTTTATAAATTTAACCCAAACGTTTAAAAATATTAAGAAACAAATCCAAACGTTTCACTTTTTTAGCGATTTAAGCCAAACGTTTATAAACGTTACGAACAAAACCAAACTTTTAAAACGTTATGAAACAAATCCAAGAGTTTGTAAACGTTTAAAACGTTGAGAAACAAATCCAAACGTTTCACATTTTTTATTGATTTAAGCCGAACTTTTACAAATGTTACGAAACAAATCCAAACGTTTCACCTTTTTAGCGATTTAAGCCGAACATTTACAAACGTTTCGAAACAAATCCAAACGTTTCACCTTCTTAGCGATATAAGCCGAACGTTTATAAACGTTACGAAATAAATCCAAACGTTTCACCTTTTTAGCAATATAATCCAAACGTTTTCAAACGTTACAAAACAAAACCAAACGTTTACAAACGTCACGAAACAAATCCAAACGTTTCCCATTTGTTTACAAATGTTACGAAACAGATCTAAACGTTTCATCTTTTTAGCAATTTAAGGCAAACGTTTACAAACGTAACGAAAAAAATACAAATGTTTCACCTTTTTAGCAATTTAAGCCAAACGTTTACAAACGTTACTAACCAAAACCAAGCGTTTCACATTTTTAGCGATTTTAGCCAAACGTTTACAAACGTTACGAAACAAAACCAAACGTTTAAAACTTTACGAAACAAATCCAAACGTTTCATCTTTATAGCGATTCAAGCGAAACGTTTACAAACATTACGAAACAAATTCAAACGTTTCACCTTTTTAGCGATTTAAGCCAAACGCTTAAAAAGGTTATGAATCAAAACCATACGTTTCACCTTATTATCGATTTAAGCCAAACATTTACAAAAGTTACGAAACCAAACAAAAAGTTTAAAACATTACGAAACAAAACCAAACGTTTCACATTTTTAGCGATTTAAGCCAAACGTTTACAAACGTTAGGAACCAAAACCAAACGTTTCTCCTTTTAGCGATTTAAGCCATACATTTACAAACGTTATGAAACAAAGCCAAACATTTACAAAGGTTATGAAACAAATCCATGCGTTTCACCTTTTTAGCAATTTAAGCCTAACGTTTACAAACGTTATGAAACAAATCCAAAGATTTCACCTTTTTAGCGATTGAATCCAAACGTTTGGTTTTGTTTCATAACCTTTGCAAACGTCATGAAACGTTTGGATTTTTTTACTTAACGTTATAAACGTTTGGCTTAAATTGCTAAAATGGGGAAACGTTTGAATTTGTTTCATAATGTTTGTATATGTTTGGCTTAAATCGTTAAAAATGTGAAACGTTTGGATTTGTTTCGTAACATTTTAAACGTTTGGATTGGTTTCGTAACAGTTGTATACGTTTGTTTACAAATGTTACGAAACAAATCAAATCTTTTCAACATTTTAGCGATTACAAACATTACAAAACAAAATCAAACCTTTACAAACGTTACGAAACAAATCAATGCGTTTCACCTTTTTAGCAATTTAAGCCAAAAAAAATTACAAATGTTATGAAACAAATCCAAACATTTCACCTTTTTAGCGATTGAATCCGAATGTTCACAAATGATACGAAACAAATACAAACGTTTAGCCTTATTAGCGATTCAAGCCAAACGTTTACAAACGTTACGAAACAAATCCATGCGTTTCACCTTTTTAGCAATTTAAGCCAAACGGTTTCAAACGTTATGAAACAAATCCAAACCTTTCAAACGATATGAAACAAATCCAAACCTTTCACATTTTCAGAGATTTAAGCCGAACGTTTACAAACGTTACGAAACAAACCAAATGTTTCACTTTTTTAGCGATTTAAGCCAAATGTTTACAAACGTTCCGAAACAAATCCAAGCATTTCAGCTTTTTAACAATTTTATTCGGACGTTTACAAATGTTACAAAACAAATCCAAACGTTTTCCCTTTCTAGCGATTTGAGCCAAACGTTTACAAACGTTACGAAACAAATCCAAATGTTTCACCTTTTTAGCGATTTAAGCCGAACTTTTACAAACGTTACGAAACAAAACCAAACGGTTCACCTTTTTTGGGATTGAAGCCAAACTTTTACAAATATTACGAAACAAATCTAAGCGTTTCACTTTTTTTATAAATTTAACCCAAACGTTTAAAAATATTAAGAAACAAATCCAAACGTTTCACTTTTTTAGCGATTTAAGCCAAACGTTTATAAACGTTACGAACAAAACCAAACTTTTAAAACGTTATGAAACAAATCCAAGAGTTTGTAAACGTTTAAAACGTTGAGAAACAAATCCAAACGTTTCACATTTTTTATTGATTTAAGCCGAACTTTTACAAATGTTACGAAACAAATCCAAACGTTTCACCTTTTTAGCGATTTAAGCCGAACATTTACAAACGTTTCGAAACAAATCCAAACGTTTCACCTTCTTAGCGATATAAGCCGAACGTTTATAAACGTTACGAAATAAATCCAAACGTTTCACCTTTTTAGCAATATAATCCAAACGTTTTCAAACGTTACAAAACAAAACCAAACGTTTACAAACGTCACGAAACAAATCCAAACGTTTCCCATTTGTTTACAAATGTTACGAAACAGATCTAAACGTTTCATCTTTTTAGCAATTTAAGGCAAACGTTTACAAACGTAACGAAAAAAATACAAATGTTTCACCTTTTTAGCAATTTAAGCCAAACGTTTACAAACGTTACTAACCAAAACCAAGCGTTTCACATTTTTAGCGATTTTAGCCAAACGTTTACAAACGTTACGAAACAAAACCAAACGTTTAAAACTTTACGAAACAAATCCAAACGTTTCATCTTTATAGCGATTCAAGCGAAACGTTTACAAACATTACGAAACAAATTCAAACGTTTCACCTTTTTAGCGATTTAAGCCAAACGCTTAAAAAGGTTATGAATCAAAACCATACGTTTCACCTTATTATCGATTTAAGCCAAACATTTACAAAAGTTACGAAACCAAACAAAAAGTTTAAAACATTACGAAACAAAACCAAACGTTTCACATTTTTAGCGATTTAAGCCAAACGTTTACAAACGTTAGGAACCAAAACCAAACGTTTCTCCTTTTAGCGATTTAAGCCATACATTTACAAACGTTATGAAACAAAGCCAAACATTTACAAAGGTTATGAAACAAATCCATGCGTTTCACCTTTTTAGCAATTTAAGCCTAACGTTTACAAACGTTATGAAACAAATCCAAAGATTTCACCTTTTTAGCGATTGAATCCAAACGTTTGGTTTTGTTTCATAACCTTTGCAAACGTCATGAAACGTTTGGATTTTTTTACTTAACGTTATAAACGTTTGGCTTAAATTGCTAAAATGGGGAAACGTTTGAATTTGTTTCATAATGTTTGTATACGTTTGGCTTAAATCGTTAAAAATGTGAAACGTTTGGATTTGTTTCGTAACATTTTAAACGTTTGGATTGGTTTCGTAACAGTTGTATACGTTTGTTTACAAATGTTACGAAACAAATCAAATCTTTTCAACATTTTAGCGATTACAAACATTACAAAACAAAATCAAACCTTTACAAACGTTACGAAACAAATCAATGCGTTTCACCTTTTTAGCAATTTAAGCCAAAAAAAATTACAAATGTTATGAAACAAATCCAAACATTTCACCTTTTTAGCGATTGAATCCGAATGTTCACAAATGATACGAAACAAATACAAACGTTTAGCCTTATTAGCGATTCAAGCCAAACGTTTACAAACGTTACGAAACAAATCCATGCGTTTCACCTTTTTAGCAATTTAAGCCAAACGGTTTCAAACGTTATGAAACAAATCCAAACCTTTCAAACGATATGAAACAAATCCAAACCTTTCACATTTTCAGAGATTTAAGCCGAACGTTTACAAACGTTACGAAACAAACCAAATGTTTCACTTTTTTAGCGATTTAAGCCAAATGTTTACAAACGTTCCGAAACAAATCCAAGCATTTCAGCTTTTTAACAATTTTATTCGGACGTTTACAAATGTTACAAAACAAATCCAAACGTTTTACCTTTCTAGCGATTTGAGCCAAACGTTTACAAACGTTACGAAACAAATCCAAATGTTTCACCTTTTTAGCGATTTAAGCCGAACTTTTACAAACGTTACGAAACAAAACCAAACGGTTCACCTTTTTTGGGATTGAAGCCAAACTTTTACAAATATTACGAAACAAATCTAAGCGTTTCACTTTTTTTATAAATTTAACCCAAACGTTTAAAAATATTAAGAAACAAATCCAAACGTTTCACTTTTTTAGCGATTTAAGCCAAACGTTTATAAACGTTACGAACAAAACCAAACTTTTAAAACGTTATGAAACAAATCCAAGAGTTTGTAAACGTTTAAAACGTTGAGAAACAAATCCAAACGTTTCACATTTTTTATTGATTTAAGCCGAACTTTTACAAATGTTACGAAACAAATCCAAACGTTTCACCTTTTTAGCGATTTAAGCCGAACATTTACAAACGTTTCGAAACAAATCCAAACGTTTCACCTTCTTAGCGATATAAGCCGAACGTTTATAAACGTTACGAAATAAATCCAAACGTTTCACCTTTTTAGCAATATAATCCAAACGTTTTCAAACGTTACAAAACAAAACCAAACGTTTACAAACGTCACGAAACAAATCCAAACGTTTCCCATTTGTTTACAAATGTTACGAAACAGATCTAAACGTTTCATCTTTTTAGCAATTTAAGGCAAACGTTTACAAACGTAACGAAAAAAATACAAATGTTTCACCTTTTTAGCAATTTAAGCCAAACGTTTACAAACGTTACTAACCAAAACCAAGCGTTTCACATTTTTAGCGATTTTAGCCAAACGTTTACAAACGTTACGAAACAAAACCAAACGTTTAAAACTTTACGAAACAAATCCAAACGTTTCATCTTTATAGCGATTCAAGCGAAACGTTTACAAACATTACGAAACAAATTCAAACGTTTCACCTTTTTAGCGATTTAAGCCAAACGCTTAAAAAGGTTATGAATCAAAACCATACGTTTCACCTTATTATCGATTTAAGCCAAACATTTACAAAAGTTACGAAACCAAACAAAAAGTTTAAAACATTACGAAACAAAACCAAACGTTTCACATTTTTAGCGATTTAAGCCAAACGTTTACAAACGTTAGGAACCAAAACCAAACGTTTCTCCTTTTAGCGATTTAAGCCATACATTTACAAACGTTATGAAACAAAGCCAAACATTTACAAAGGTTATGAAACAAATCCATGCGTTTCACCTTTTTAGCAATTTAAGCCTAACGTTTACAAACGTTATGAAACAAATCCAAAGATTTCACCTTTTTAGCGATTGAATCCAAACGTTTGGTTTTGTTTCATAACCTTTGCAAACGTCATGAAACGTTTGGATTTTTTTACTTAACGTTATAAACGTTTGGCTTAAATTGCTAAAATGGGGAAACGTTTGAATTTGTTTCATAATGTTTGTATACGTTTGGCTTAAATCGTTAAAAATGTGAAACGTTTGGATTTGTTTCGTAACATTTTAAACGTTTGGATTGGTTTCGTAACAGTTGTATACGTTTGTTTACAAATGTTACGAAACAAATCAAATCTTTTCAACATTTTAGCGATTACAAACATTACAAAACAAAATCAAACCTTTACAAACGTTACGAAACAAATCAATGCGTTTCACCTTTTTAGCAATTTAAGCCAAAAAAAATTACAAATGTTATGAAACAAATCCAAACATTTCACCTTTTTAGCGATTGAATCCGAATGTTCACAAATGATACGAAACAAATACAAACGTTTAGCCTTATTAGCGATTCAAGCCAAACGTTTACAAACGTTACGAAACAAATCCATGCGTTTCACCTTTTTAGCAATTTAAGCCAAACGGTTTCAAACGTTATGAAACAAATCCAAACCTTTCAAACGATATGAAACAAATCCAAACCTTTCACATTTTCAGAGATTTAAGCCGAACGTTTACAAACGTTACGAAACAAACCAAATGTTTCACTTTTTTAGCGATTTAAGCCAAATGTTTACAAACGTTCCGAAACAAATCCAAGCATTTCAGCTTTTTAACAATTTTATTCGGACGTTTACAAATGTTACAAAACAAATCCAAACGTTTTACCTTTCTAGCGATTTGAGCCAAACGTTTACAAACGTTACGAAACAAATCCAAATGTTTCACCTTTTTAGCGATTTAAGCCGAACTTTTACAAACGTTACGAAACAAAACCAAACGGTTCACCTTTTTTGGGATTGAAGCCAAACTTTTACAAATATTACGAAACAAATCTAAGCGTTTCACTTTTTTTATAAATTTAACCCAAACGTTTAAAAATATTAAGAAACAAATCCAAACGTTTCACTTTTTTAGCGATTTAAGCCAAACGTTTATAAACGTTACGAACAAAACCAAACTTTTAAAACGTTATGAAACAAATCCAAGAGTTTGTAAACGTTTAAAACGTTGAGAAACAAATCCAAACGTTTCACATTTTTTATTGATTTAAGCCGAACTTTTACAAATGTTACGAAACAAATCCAAACGTTTCACCTTTTTAGCGATTTAAGCCGAACATTTACAAACGTTTCGAAACAAATCCAAACGTTTCACCTTCTTAGCGATATAAGCCGAACGTTTATAAACGTTACGAAATAAATCCAAACGTTTCACCTTTTTAGCAATATAATCCAAACGTTTTCAAACGTTACAAAACAAAACCAAACGTTTACAAACGTCACGAAACAAATCCAAACGTTTCCCATTTGTTTACAAATGTTACGAAACAGATCTAAACGTTTCATCTTTTTAGCAATTTAAGGCAAACGTTTACAAACGTAACGAAAAAAATACAAATGTTTCACCTTTTTAGCAATTTAAGCCAAACGTTTACAAACGTTACTAACCAAAACCAAGCGTTTCACATTTTTAGCGATTTTAGCCAAACGTTTACAAACGTTACGAAACAAAACCAAACGTTTAAAACTTTACGAAACAAATCCAAACGTTTCATCTTTATAGCGATTCAAGCGAAACGTTTACAAACATTACGAAACAAATTCAAACGTTTCACCTTTTTAGCGATTTAAGCCAAACGCTTAAAAAGGTTATGAATCAAAACCATACGTTTCACCTTATTATCGATTTAAGCCAAACATTTACAAAAGTTACGAAACCAAACAAAAAGTTTAAAACATTACGAAACAAAACCAAACGTTTCACATTTTTAGCGATTTAAGCCAAACGTTTACAAACGTTAGGAACCAAAACCAAACGTTTCTCCTTTTAGCGATTTAAGCCATACATTTACAAACGTTATGAAACAAAGCCAAACATTTACAAAGGTTATGAAACAAATCCATGCGTTTCACCTTTTTAGCAATTTAAGCCTAACGTTTACAAACGTTATGAAACAAATCCAAAGATTTCACCTTTTTAGCGATTGAATCCAAACGTTTGGTTTTGTTTCATAACCTTTGCAAACGTCATGAAACG
Source organism: Mercurialis annua (assembly GCF_937616625.2). Classification (NCBI taxonomy): domain Eukaryota; kingdom Viridiplantae; phylum Streptophyta; class Magnoliopsida; order Malpighiales; family Euphorbiaceae; genus Mercurialis; species Mercurialis annua. The sequence goes on from NC_065572.1 coordinate 38,266,996, forward strand.
TTTGGATTTTTTTACTTAACGTTATAAACGTTTGGCTTAAATTGCTAAAATGGGGAAACGTTTGAATTTGTTTCATAATGTTTGTATACGTTTGGCTTAAATCGTTAAAAATGTGAAACGTTTGGATTTGTTTCGTAACATTTTAAACGTTTGGATTGGTTTCGTAACAGTTGTATACGTTTGTTTACAAATGTTACGAAACAAATCAAATCTTTTCAACATTTTAGCGATTACAAACATTACAAAACAAAATCAAACCTTTACAAACGTTACGAAACAAATCAATGCGTTTCACCTTTTTAGCAATTTAAGCCAAAAAAAATTACAAATGTTATGAAACAAATCCAAACATTTCACCTTTTTAGCGATTGAATCCGAATGTTCACAAATGATACGAAACAAATACAAACGTTTAGCCTTATTAGCGATTCAAGCCAAACGTTTACAAACGTTACGAAACAAATCCATGCGTTTCACCTTTTTAGCAATTTAAGCCAAACGGTTTCAAACGTTATGAAACAAATCCAAACCTTTCAAACGATATGAAACAAATCCAAACCTTTCACATTTTCAGAGATTTAAGCCGAACGTTTACAAACGTTACGAAACAAACCAAATGTTTCACTTTTTTAGCGATTTAAGCCAAATGTTTACAAACGTTCCGAAACAAATCCAAGCATTTCAGCTTTTTAACAATTTTATTCGGACGTTTACAAATGTTACAAAACAAATCCAAACGTTTTACCTTTCTAGCGATTTGAGCCAAACGTTTACAAACGTTACGAAACAAATCCAAATGTTTCACCTTTTTAGCGATTTAAGCCGAACTTTTACAAACGTTACGAAACAAAACCAAACGGTTCACCTTTTTTGGGATTGAAGCCAAACTTTTACAAATATTACGAAACAAATCTAAGCGTTTCACTTTTTTTATAAATTTAACCCAAACGTTTAAAAATATTAAGAAACAAATCCAAACGTTTCACTTTTTTAGCGATTTAAGCCAAACGTTTATAAACGTTACGAACAAAACCAAACTTTTAAAACGTTATGAAACAAATCCAAGAGTTTGTAAACGTTTAAAACGTTGAGAAACAAATCCAAACGTTTCACATTTTTTATTGATTTAAGCCGAACTTTTACAAATGTTACGAAACAAATCCAAACGTTTCACCTTTTTAGCGATTTAAGCCGAACATTTACAAACGTTTCGAAACAAATCCAAACGTTTCACCTTCTTAGCGATATAAGCCGAACGTTTACAAACGTTACGAAATAAATCCAAACGTTTCACCTTTTTAGCAATATAATCCAAACGTTTTCAAACGTTACAAAACAAAACCAAACGTTTACAAACGTCACGAAACAAATCCAAACGTTTCCCATTTGTTTACAAATGTTACGAAACAGATCTAAACGTTTCATCTTTTTAGCAATTTAAGGCAAACGTTTACAAACGTAACGAAAAAAATACAAATGTTTCACCTTTTTAGCAATTTAAGCCAAACGTTTACAAACGTTACTAACCAAAACCAAGCGTTTCACATTTTTAGCGATTTTAGCCAAACGTTTACAAACGTTACGAAACAAAACCAAACGTTTAAAACTTTACGAAACAAATCCAAACGTTTCATCTTTATAGCGATTCAAGCGAAACGTTTACAAACATTACGAAACAAATTCAAACGTTTCACCTTTTTAGCGATTTAAGCCAAACGCTTAAAAAGGTTATGAATCAAAACCATACGTTTCACCTTATTATCGATTTAAGCCAAACATTTACAAAAGTTACGAAACCAAACAAAAAGTTTAAAACATTACGAAACAAAACCAAACGTTTCACATTTTTAGCGATTTAAGCCAAACGTTTACAAACGTTAGGAACCAAAACCAAACGTTTCTCCTTTTAGCGATTTAAGCCAAACGTTTACAAACGTTATGAAACAAAGCCAAACATTTACAAAGGTTATGAAACAAATCCATGCGTTTCACCTTTTTAGCAATTTAAGCCTAACGTTTACAAACGTTATGAAACAAATCCAAAGATTTCACCTTTTTAGCGATTGAATCCAAACGTTTGGTTTTGTTTCATAACCTTTGCAAACGTCATGAAACGTTTGGATTTTTTTACTTAACGTTATAAACGTTTGGCTTAAATTGCTAAAATGGGGAAACGTTTGAATTTGTTTCATAATGTTTGTATACGTTTGGCTTAAATCGTTAAAAATGTGAAACGTTTGGATTTGTTTCGTAACATTTTAAACGTTTGGATTGGTTTCGTAACAGTTGTATACGTTTGTTTACAAATGTTACGAAACAAATCAAATCTTTTCAACATTTTAGCGATTACAAACATTACAAAACAAAATCAAACCTTTACAAACGTTACGAAACAAATCAATGCGTTTCACCTTTTTAGCAATTTAAGCCAAAAAAAATTACAAATGTTATGAAACAAATCCAAACATTTCACCTTTTTAGCGATTGAATCCGAATGTTCACAAATGATACGAAACAAATACAAACGTTTAGCCTTATTAGCGATTCAAGCCAAACGTTTACAAACGTTACGAAACAAATCCATGCGTTTCACCTTTTTAGCAATTTAAGCCAAACGGTTTCAAACGTTATGAAACAAATCCAAACCTTTCAAACGATATGAAACAAATCCAAACCTTTCACATTTTCAGAGATTTAAGCCGAACGTTTACAAACGTTACGAAACAAACCAAATGTTTCACTTTTTTAGCGATTTAAGCCAAATGTTTACAAACGTTCCGAAACAAATCCAAGCATTTCAGCTTTTTAACAATTTTATTCGGACGTTTACAAATGCTACAAAACAAATCCAAACGTTTTACCTTTCTAGCGATTTGAGCCAAACGTTTACAAACGTTACGAAACAAATCCAAATGTTTCACCTTTTTAGCGATTTAAGCCGAACTTTTACAAACGTTACGAAACAAAACCAAACGGTTCACCTTTTTTGGGATTGAAGCCAAACTTTTACAAATATTACGAAACAAATCTAAGCGTTTCACTTTTTTTATAAATTTAACCCAAACGTTTAAAAATATTAAGAAACAAATCCAAACGTTTCACTTTTTTAGCGATTTAAGCCAAACGTTTATAAACGTTACGAACAAAACCAAACTTTTAAAACGTTATGAAACAAATCCAAGAGTTTGTAAACGTTTAAAACGTTGAGAAACAAATCCAAACGTTTCACATTTTTTATTGATTTAAGCCGAACTTTTACAAATGTTACGAAACAAATCCAAACGTTTCACCTTTTTAGCGATTTAAGCCGAACATTTACAAACGTTTCGAAACAAATCCAAACGTTTCACCTTCTTAGCGATATAAGCCGAACGTTTATAAACGTTACGAAATAAATCCAAACGTTTCACCTTTTTAGCAATATAATCCAAACGTTTTCAAACGTTACAAAACAAAACCAAACGTTTACAAACGTCACGAAACAAATCCAAACGTTTCCCATTTGTTTACAAATGTTACGAAACAGATCTAAACGTTTCATCTTTTTAGCAATTTAAGGCAAACGTTTACAAACGTAACGAAAAAAATACAAATGTTTCACCTTTTTAGCAATTTAAGCCAAACGTTTACAAACGTTACTAACCAAAACCAAGCGTTTCACATTTTTAGCGATTTTAGCCAAACGTTTACAAACGTTACGAAACAAAACCAAACGTTTAAAACTTTACGAAACAAATCCAAACGTTTCATCTTTATAGCGATTCAAGCGAAACGTTTACAAACATTACGAAACAAATTCAAACGTTTCACCTTTTTAGCGATTTAAGCCAAACGCTTAAAAAGGTTATGAATCAAAACCATACGTTTCACCTTATTATCGATTTAAGCCAAACATTTACAAAAGTTACGAAACCAAACAAAAAGTTTAAAACATTACGAAACAAAACCAAACGTTTCACATTTTTAGCGATTTAAGCCAAACGTTTACAAACGTTAGGAACCAAAACCAAACGTTTCTCCTTTTAGCGATTTAAGCCATCATTTACAAAGTTATGAAACAAAGCCAAACATTTACAAAGGTTATGAAACAAATCCATGCGTTTCACCTTTTTAGCAATTTAAGCCTAACGTTTACAAACGTTATGAAACAAATCCAAAGATTTCACCTTTTTAGCGATTGAATCCAAACGTTTGGTTTTGTTTCATAACCTTTGCAAACGTCATCCAAATGTTTCACCTTTTTAGCGATTTAAGCCGAACTTTTACAAACGTTATGAAACAAAACCAAACGGTTCACCTTTTTTGGGATTGAAGCCAAACTTTTACAAATATTACGAAACAAATCTAAGCGTTTCACTTTTTTTAGAAATTTAACCCAAACGTTTAAAAATATTAAGAAACAAATCCAAACGTTTCACTTTTTTAGCGATTTAAGCCAAACGTGTATAAACGTTATGAACAAAACCAAACTTTTAAAACGTTACGAAACAAATCCAAGAGTTTGTAAACGTTTAAAACGTTGCGAAACAAATCCAAACGTTTCACATTTTTTATTGATTTAAGCCGAACTTTTACAAATGTTACGAAACAAATCCAAACGTTTCACCTTTTTAGCGATTTAAGCCGAACATTTACAAATGTTTCGAAACAAATCCAAACGTTTCACCTTCTTAGCGATATAAGCCGAACGTTTATAAACGTTACGAAACAAATCCAAACGTTTCACCTTTTTAGCAATTTAATCCAAACGTTTTCAAACGTTACAAAACAAAACCAAACGTTTACAAACGTCACGAAACAAATCCAAACGTTTCCCATTTGTTTGCAAACGTTACGAAACAAATCTAAACGTTTCATCTTTTTAGCAATTTAAGGCAAACGTTTACAAACGTAATGAAAAAAATACAAATGTTTCACCTTTTTAGCAATTTAAGCCAAACGTTTACAAACGTTACAAACCAAAACCAAGCGTTTCACATTTTTAGCGATTTTAGCCAAACGTTTACAAACGTTACGAAACAAACCAAACATTTAAAACTTTACGAAACAAATCCAAACGTTTCATCTTTATAGCGATTCAAGCGAAACCTTTACAAACATTGCGAAACAAATTCAAACGTTTCCCCTTTTTAGCGATTTAAGCCAAACGTTTAAAAAGGTTATGAATCAAAACCATACGTTTCACCTTATTATCGATTTAAGCCAAACATTTACAAAAGTTACGAAACCAAACAAAAAGTTTAAAACATTACGAAACAAAACCAAACGTTTCACATTTTTAGCGATTAAGCCAAACGTTTACAAACGTTAGGAACCAAAACCAAACGTTTCTCCTTTTAGCGATTTAAGCCATCATTTACAAATGTTATGAAACAAAGCCAAACATTTACAAAGGTTATGAAATAGATCCATGTGTTTCACCTTTTTAGCAATTTAAGCCAAACATTTACAAACGTTATGAAACAAATCCAAAGATTTCACCTTTTTAGCGATTGAATCCAAACGTTTTGCTTAAATTGCTAAAATGGGGAAACGTTTGGATTTGTTTCATAACGTTTGTATACGTTTGGCTTAAATCGTTAAAAATTTGAAACGTTTGGATTTGTTTCGTAACATTTTAAACGTTTGGATTGGTTTAGTAACGGTTGCATATGTTTGTTTACAAATGTTACGAAACAAATCAAATCTTTTCAACATTTTAGCGATTACAAACGTTACAAAACAAAATCAAACCTTTACAAACGTTACGAAACAAATCTAAGCGTTTCACCTTTTTAGCAATTTAAGCCAAAAAAATTTACAAACGTTATGAAACAAATCCAAACATTTCACCTTTTTAGCGATTGAATCCGAATGTTTACAAATGATACGAAACAAATACAAACATTTAGCCTTATTAGCGATTCAAGCCAAACGTTTACAAACGTTACGAAACAAATCCATGCGTTTCACCTTTTTAGCAATTTAAGCTAAACGGTTTTAAACGTTACGAAACAAATCCAAACGTTTCAAACGATACGAAACAAATCCAAACGTTTCACATTTTCAGCGATTTAAGCCCAACATTTACAAACGTTACGAAACAAATCAAATGTTTCACCTTTTTAGCGATTTAAGCCAAATGTTTACAAACGTTGCGAAACAAATCCAAGCGTTTTAGCTTTTTAACAATTTTATCCGAACGTTTACAAATGTTACAAAAAAAATCCAAACGTTTTATCTTTCTAGTGATTTGAGCCAAACGTTTACAAACGTTACGAAACAAATCCAAATGTTTCACCTTTTTAGTGATTTAAGCCGAACTTTTACAAACGTTACGAAACAAAACCAAACGGTTCACCTTTTTTGGGATTGAAGCCAAACTTTTACAAATATTACGAAACAAATCTAAGCGTTTCATTTTTTTATAAATTTAACCAAACGTTTAAAAATATTAAGAAACAAATCCAAACGTTTCACATTTTTAGCGATTTAAGCCAAACGTTTACAAACGTTACGAACAAAACCAAACTTTTAAAACGTTACGAAACAAATCCAAGAGTTTGTAAACGTTTAGAACATTGCGAAACAAATCCAAACGTTTAACATTTTTATTAATTTAAGCCGAACTTTTAAAAATGTTACGAAACAAATCCAAACGTTTCACCTTTTTAGCAATTTAAGCCGAACATTTACGAACGTTTCGAAACAAATCTAAACGTTTCACCTTTTTACCAATTTAAACAGAAAGTTTACAAACGCTACGAAACAAATCGAAACGTTTAATATTATTAGCGATTTAAGCCAAACGTTTACAAACAATATGAAACAAATCCAAACATTTCACCTTTTTACCGATTTAAGCCAAACGTTTACAGACGTTACTTAACATATCCAAACGTTTCACCTTTTTACCGATTTAAGCCAAACATTTACACACGTTACGGAACAAATCCAAACGCTTCACCTTTTTACCAATTTAAGCCAAACGTTTACAAACGTACAAAACAAATCCAAGCGTTTCACCTTTTTAGCAATTTAAGCCAAACGTTTACAAACATTACGAAACAAATACAAACGTTTCACCTTTTTAGCGATTTAAGCCAAACATTTACAAACTTTACGAAACAAAACCAAACGTTTAAAACGTTACAAAAAAAATCCAAACGTTTGTAAACGTTTCAAACGTTACGAAACAAATCCAAACGTTTCACATTTTTAGCGATTTAAGACGAATTTTTACTAACCTTACGAAATAAATCCTAACGTTTTACCTTTTTAGCGATTTAAGCCAAACATTATGAAACAAATCCAAACGTTTCACCTTTTTAGCGATTTAAACCAATTGTTTACAAACGTTACGAAACAAATCCAAACATTTCACATTTTTAGCGATTTAAGCCAATCGTTTACAAATGTTACGAAACAAATCCAAACGTTTCACCTTTTTAGCAATTTAAGCCAAACATTGACAAATGTTACGAAACAAATCCAAATGTTTCACCTTTTTACCGATTAAAGCCAAATGTTTACAAATGTTACGAAACAAATCGAAACGTTTCACCTTTTTAGAAATTTAACCCAAACATTTACAAACGTTACAAAACAAATCCAAGCATTTCATCTTTTAGCAATTTAACCCAAACATTTACAAACGTTACAAAACAAATCCAAGCATTTCACCTTTTTAGCAATTTAAGACAAAATTTACAAACTTTACGAAACAAATCCAAACGTTTCACCTTCTTAGCGATTTAAGCCAAACATTTACAAACGTTACGAAGAAATCCAAATGTTTCCTCTTTTTATCATTTTAAACAAAACATTTACAAACGTTACGAAACAAATCCAAGCGTTTTACCTTTTTAGCAATTTAAGCCAAACGTTTACTAACGTTACGAAACAAAACCAAATGTTTGTAACGTTTGTAAATGTTTGGCTTTGTTTCTTAACGTTTCCAAACGTTTGGTTTCACCTTTTTAGCGATTTAAGCCAAACGTTTAAAAACGTTACGAAACAAATCCAAACGTTTCATATTTTTAGCGATTTAAGCCGAACGTTTACAAACGTTACGAAACAAAACCAAACATATCACCTTTTTAGCGATTTAAGCCAAACATTTACAAAACGTTTACAAACGTTAAGAAACAAAACCAAACGTTTCGCCTTTTTAGCGATTTAAGCCAAACGTTTACAAACGTTGAAAAACAAATTTTCTCCTTTTTAGCAATTTAAACCAAACGTTGACAAACGTTACGAAACAAATCCAAACGTTTCCCCTTTTATTGATTTAAGCCAAACGTTTACAAACTTTACAAAACAAATCCAGACGTTTAACCTTTTTAGCGATTTAAGCCAAACGTTTACAAACGTTACAAAACAAATCCAAGCATTTCACCTTTTTAGCAATTTAAGCCAAACGTTTACAAACGGTACGAAACGAATCCAAACATTTCACCTTTTTAGCAATTTAAGCCAAACGTTTACAAACTCTACGAAACGAATCCAAAAGTTTCATCTTTTTAGCGATTTAAGCCAAACATTTACAAAGTTTACGAAATTAAACCAAACGTCCTAAAGTTACGAAACAAATCCAAACGTTTGTAAACGTTTAAAACGTTACAAAATAAATCCAAACGTTTCACATTTTTTACGATTTAAGCCGAATGTATACAAACGTTGCGAAACAAATCCAAACGTTTCTCCGCTTTACCGATTTAAGCCAAACATTTACAAACGTTACGAAACAAATCCACACGTTTCACCTTTTTATCGAATTAAACCAAACGTCTACAAACGATATGAAACAAATCAAAAAAATTCACATTTTTAACGATTTAAGCCAAACGTTTACAAACGTTACAAAACAAATCCAAACGTTTCACCTTTTTAGCGATTTAAGCCAAATGTTTACAAACGTTACGAAACAAATCCAGACGTTTCCCCTTTTTACCAATTTAAGCCAAACATTTACAAACGTTACGAAACATATCCAAACCTTTCACCTTTTCAGCGATTTAAGTCAAACGTTTACAAATGTTACGAAACAAAACCAAGCATTTAAAACTTTACAAAACAAATCCAAACTTTTGTAAACGTTAAAAACATTACGAAAAAAATCCAAACGTTTCCCATTTTTAGCGATTTAAGCCGAACGTATACAAACGTTACGAAACAAATCCAAAAATTTTACCTTTTTAGCGATTTAAGCCAAAACATTTACAAACGTTACGAAACAAATCCAAACGTTTCACTTTTTTAGCGATTTAAACCAAACGTTTACAAATGTTACGAAACAAATCCAAAAGTTTAACATTTTTAGCGATTTAAGCCAAACGTTTACATACGTTACGAAATAAATCCAAACGTTTCACTTTTTTAGCGATTTAAGCCAAACGATTACAAATGTTAAGAAACAAATCCAAACGTTTTACCTTTTTAGCAATTTAAGCCAAATGTTTACAAACGTTACGAAACAAATCCAAGCGTCTAACCTTTTTAGCAATTTAAGCCAAACGTTTACAAACGTTACGAAACAAATCCAAACGTTACACCTTTTAGCGATTTAAGCCAAACATTTACAAACGTTACGAAACAAAGCCAAATGTTTAAAACGTTACGAAATAAATCCAAACGTTTCACATTTTTAGCTATTTAAGCCAAATGCTTATAAACTTTACAAAACAAATCAAAATGTTTCCCCATTTTAGCGATTTAAGTCAAACGTTACGAAACAAATTTAAACGTTTCAGATTTTTATCGATTTAAGCCGAACGTTTACAAACGCTACGAAACAAATCAAAACGTTTCACCTTTTTAGCGGTTTAAGCCGAACATTTACAAACGTTACAAAACAAATCCAAATGTTTCACCTTTTTAGCCATTTAAGTCAAACATTTACAAACATTACGAAACAAAACCGAACATTTCACCTTTATAAACATTACGAAATAAAACCAAACGTTTGGATTTGTTTCGTAACGTTAGGCTTAATTATCTAAAAAGGGGAAACGTTTGGATTTGTTTCGTAAAGTTTTAAACGTTTGGTTTAAATCGCTAAAAAGGTTAAACGTTTGGATTTGTTTCGTAAAGTTTTCAAACGTTTCCCCTTCTTAGCGATTAGGCCAAACGTTTATAAACGTTACGAAACAAATCCAAACGTTTCACCTTTTCAGCGATTTAATTCAAACGTTTTCAAACGTTATAAAACCAAACGTTTACAAACGTTACGAAACAAATCCAAAAGTTTCCCATTTGTTTACAAATATTACGAAACAAATCCAAACTTTTCACCTTTTTAGAAATTTAAGCCAAACGTTTACAAACGTAAAAAAACAAATCCAAACGTTTCACCTTTTTAGCGATTTAAGCCAAACGTTTACAAACGTTACGAACAAAGCCAAACTTTTAAAACGTTACGAAATAAATCTAAGAGTTTGTAATCGTTTAGAACGTTGCGTAACAAATCCAAACGTGTCACATTTTTACCGATTTAAGTCGAACATTTACAAATGTTACGAAACAAATCCAAACGTTTCACCTTTTTAGCAATTTAAGCCGAACATTTACAAACGTTTCGAAACAAATCCAAACGTTTCACCTTTTAACCGATTTAAACAGAAAGTTTACAAACGCTACGAAACAAATCCAAACGTTTAACATTTTTAGCGATTTAAGCCAAACATTTACAAACAATATGAAACAAATCCAAATATTTCACCTTTTACCGATTTAAGCCAAACGTTTACAGACGTTACTTAACAAATCAAAACGTTTTACCTTTTTACCAATTTAAGCCAAACTTTTAAACACGTTACGGAACAAATCCAAACGCTTCACCTTTTTACCCATTTAAGCCAAACGTTTACAAACGTACAAAACAAATCCAAGCGTTTCACCTTTTTAGCAATTTAAGCTAAACGTTTACAAACGTTACGAAACAAATAGAAACGTTTCACCTTTTTAGCGATTTAAGCCAAACATTTACAAACGTTACGAAACAAAACCAAACGTTTAAAACGTTACAAAAAAAATTCAAACGTTTGTAAACGTTTAAAACGTTACGAAACAAATCCAAACATTTCACATTTTTAGCTATTTAAGACGAATTTTTACAAACCTTACGAAACAAATCCTAACGTTTCACCTTTTTTGCGATTTAAGCCAAACATTTACAAACATTACGAAACAAATCCAAACGTTTCACCTTTTTAGCGATTTAAACCAATTGTTTACAAACGTTACGAAACAAATCCAAACGTTTCACATTTTTAGCGATTTAAGCCAATCGTTTACAAATGTTACGAAACAAATCCAAACGTTTCACCTTTTTACCGATTAAATCCAAACGTTTACAAACGTTACGAAACAAATCGAACCGTTTCTTCTTTTTAGAAATTTAACCCAAACATTTACAAACGTTACAAAACAAATCCAAGCATCTCATCTTTTAGCAATTTAACCCAAACATTTACAAACTTTACAAAACAAATCCAAGCATTTCACCTTTTAGCAATTTAAGCCAAACATTTACAAACGTTACGAAACAAATCCAAACGTTTCACATTCTTAGCGATTTAAGCCAAACATTTACAAACGTTACGAAACAAATCCAAACGTTTCCTCTTTTTATCAGTTTAAACAAAACATTTACAAACGTTACGAAACAAATCCAAGAGTTTTACCTTTTTAGCAATTTAAGCCAAACGTTTACAAACGTTACGAAACAAAACCAAACGTTTGTAACGTTTGTAAATGTTTGGCTTTGTTTCTTAACGTTTCCAAACGTTTAGTTTCAACTTTTTAGCAATTTAAGCCAAACGTTTAAAAACGTTTCGACACAAATCCAAACGTTTCATATTTTTAGCGATTTAAGCCTAACGTTTACAAACGTTACGAAACAAAACCAAACATATCACCTTTTTAGCGATTTAAGCCAAACATTTACAAAACGTTTACAAACGTTAAGAAACAAAACCAAACGTTTCACCTTTTTAGCGATTTAAGCCAAACGTTTACAAACGTTGAAAAACGAATTTTCTCCTTTTTAGCAATTTAAGCCAAACGTTTACAAACGTTACGAAACAAATCCAAACGTTTCACCTTTTATTGATTTAAGCCAAACGTTTACAAACTTTACCAAACAAATCCAGACGTTTAACCTTTTTAACGATTTAAGCCAAACGTTTACAAACGTTACAAAACAAATCCAAGCATTTCACCTTTTTAGCAATTTAAGCCAAATGTTTATGTAATATCCCGTACTTTTCTTTTATTTTTTTTAAAATTATTATTTCAATTAGTGCATTTCGTCGAGTTTTAGGTAATTTATTATTATTTTTATTAAATATTTTTATTAATTTATATGATTCATTTATTGATTCGGTTGTGGTTCGATTCGTTTTTTTTCTTGTGTTGGGTTGGTTTGGCCTCAGAATGTTTAATCTTTTTTTTTTGTTTTAAGGCCATGCATTTGTTTAAAATTAAGCCCATGCAATGGTTTAATATTAATCTCAAGCAATTGTTCAATATAAGGCCCACGCAATTGCTTATATAATCTCATGCAATTGTTATTTTGGCCCATGCACTCTAAGTGTTGGCCATACTTCAGCATGTTACAGTTCCAAATTGTAACAAATTATGCTTCCTATAACAATACACATTCTTGTTTTTTTAGGTTATTTTAAAACGTTTTGAAATCCTAATTTCACTTCTTATACTTATAATAAACCCTAGCCGTCACAAATACCTTCTTATTGCTCTGAAAATCTCATGCCGTCATTCTCTTTTTGAGTCCTGAAATCGGTAAGTTAGTTCGTCTATTTTCTGTTTTAATTCTATCGCGCAACGTTCCACATTTTGATCCGTTCTCGTTCTTTTTAGCACCTAATCGAGTTCCGTTTATTCGCTGACGTAGTTAACTCAATCCTCTTCGATCCTAAATTTGGAAATTTGTTATTCGGTACGTTAATCTATCCGTTATTAATCCCCGTCGTTTTATCGTTTTTGAGGGTAATATATACAGTTTTATTTTGATTGTTACTACCGATGGTTTTGTTCTTTTAATAAGGTTATTTACGTGTTCTAGGGTTATAATTGATGTGTTATGTTTTGCCTTTGATTCACCAACTGAAACGATTTTATTTGGGTTTCATTAACTGTTTTTGGTCATTGTTCTTTGGCCACCATGGTTAACTATTTATGTTCTTTAAATTGATAATGTTACTGTTAGGTAAAAATAAATTATTTGGCTTGAGTTTTGGTTTGGTTTCGTGATAGGTATGCTTACTGTAACTTGTTGAGTTTCAATGTTGGTTTGTTTTGTTGAAGATGGTTCTTCAATGGGTTAGGGCGGTAATATTTTGATATTCAAATGTTTGAGAAGGTTGCTGTTGAAGTTTTGCTAAATATTACACATCAATTTGGTTTAATGAATATGGCTTCTGAAACTTGATAGTGGCGGAAGTTGCAAAATTAGTGGGCTACTTTGTTTGTTTCAAGTTAGTTTTATAATAGGGACGATGACAAAAGTACCTAAAATTTTAAAAATATTTACAAAAGTATCTGTAAACTTTTTTTATTTACAAAAATACGACTGATTTAAAATTAATTACAAAAGTATCAAAAAATGAAAATTAATTACAAAAGTACGATTTGTATAATGTCAGTATAATTATGGTATAATTTTGGAATATTAAAACTATAAATCAGATAATTTAAAAATAATATTTGATTTATTATTGGTATAATTTCAGTATATTTTTGGTATATTGATTATAAATTTTTATATATATTTTCTAGTTGATAACATGTATTTTTTTTATGTGTATTTTTCACTATAGTTGGTAATGAACTAAAAAATTTGTATACTCTTGGTATACTGATGGTATAATTTTGGTATATTATTAATTTAATTTTCAGTATACGATTTTATGTAATTTTGGTAAATTTTTATTTAATATTAATAAAATCTTAGTATGTATAATGTTGGTATAATTTTGGTACAATGTTGATATAATGTTAGTTTATTAGTATACTAACATTATAACCCCAGTATACACCGTATGTTTGATATTATTTTTTATTTTTTTGTACTTTTGTAAATATTATTAATATGTTTATAAATAAAAAAAGTCAACGTATACTTTTGTAATTATTTTCATTTTTTTTTGGTAAATGGTGTAATTTCCTCTTTATAATATAAAATGGGCTTAATGAATGTGTTTGATGGCTCGGGCTTGGTTTCTTGTTTCAATTTAATTTGGGCTAATGTTGGCTATTAAACTTTTAATTTCTTTTAATTTGGTTTGTAAATTAAAAGGTTATTAATTTAATTATCGAGTTTGAAATCGGATTTCAAATATTCGTTTGATTTCTAAATTTGTTGTTGTTAACATTATTTGAGATCTTAAATTAATATTAGTATCGTTTATAAATTAAATTGCTTTTTATTATTATTATTATTATTATTATTATTATTATTATTATATATGTATATATATATATATATATATATTAAAAAACAATAATTTATTTTATAATCTTTTAAACAAATAATTACTTGGGTAATTGTCAAATTTTAAATTTTTGATTTGGTGTGCCAATTTGGCTAATTTATATTTTTACCTTTAAATTATTTTCTTAAATTATTTTGATTAAGTAATTAATTTTAGATATTGGTTACTTGGGTTTCAAGCTATTGAGTTCCATTTTGATATTTGATTAATATTTTTATCAAATTAAAATTATAACTATGGTTTATAATTATGGATTAATGATTGGGTCGGGTTAAACTTGGGTCGCCCGACATGTGGGATTAGCTTGGTAGTTTTTAGAAACTCGGCTAATCCACTATTTGAGGAAATTATTTAAGTTATCATTTAAATATTATTTTAATAATATTTTCGGATTGGATTTTAGGTGTGAACTCAATAGTCTTGAATTATTACGACATTATAATTTATTTGAGAATTGTGTTTCTCTGTGTGTTATTTAATTGTCTGATTAATTGTGCTAGTCCTACGTGGTGTCTAGTATTCTTAGAGTTAGGGGTTGGAGCGATTTTAACGTATGATTTATTTTTAGACTCTTCGACTACTCGCGCTCCGGAGTCGAATCAGGATTAGCTGTTTGCCGAAGTATTACGTGGATAAGCAATCAGTGAGTTTGTAGTGCTATTTACCGCTTTATTAAGTACCGCATCATATTTTAATATTATAAATGTTTTTGAACTGTTTTTACGGATTATGGATCTGGATTGAAACGAGCTGCTCGATAGGCTTGTATCGAGACTGTGTGCACCGGTAAGTACTCTGGGAATCGGCAAACTAAAGTCTTGCTCACGCTGGTATATATATATGACGAGGATTTGTTCCCGTCCACTCTGGGTTTATCAGTATGCTATGTCATACTTACGCTGGGATCATTTCAATACTGTTTTCCATAATCATATTATATTAGTATAAACTGTTTTGATTTAAGGGTTTTAAACTTAATAAATGTAAATAGTATTGCGAACTCATCTCAGTATATCTGACCCCGTTGTTTTCCCAAATTTTCCAGGTTTATGATTTGAAAGCTGGTCCACTCCGATTCTTGATTCTTGGAGGTTTTTATGTCAATAAAACTAGTCTGTTGTTTTAAACTCTTAGACCGCAGTAGAACTAGTATAGTGTTTGATTATTATACTTTGGTTTGTCGTGGTGGTACGACTTTTATATTATTATACTTTGGCATGTTACATTGGATTATTATATTTGAGGCATGATTCACAGTTTCGGATTATTATCAAGTTATGATATTAGAACTGTTGTATAAACTATTAGACTTAGGTTGGAGTCTCGGTTGCCCCCGAGCAGTGGTTTTCTTGCAGGTTTATTTGTATATAAGGTTATCCGCGAGGCTTGCTACGGGTTTTGGTACGAACATACCCATACCCTAGCGCCGGTCTCGATCCATGAAATTGGGTCGTGACAAAGTTGGTATCAGAGCTTTGGTTTCAAACTAAGGCCATTTGCTTGCTATGTGTTTACTCTGTTAGGTCGTTTTTGAGTCATAGGTA
Source organism: Mercurialis annua (assembly GCF_937616625.2). NCBI lineage: Eukaryota > Viridiplantae > Streptophyta > Magnoliopsida > Malpighiales > Euphorbiaceae > Mercurialis > Mercurialis annua. The sequence goes on from NC_065572.1 coordinate 38,283,035, forward strand.
CTACTGCGGAATTAGGATTCATGTCTTGTCTTTTGAAACGTCATCTTTTAATTTTAAACTTTCTGCTTACAGCGATAGGAATGTGTCGAGTCAGTCATTTTTTGTCTTGATTTGATGCTAATATTTTTGATGTTGATGTCGTTTCACTTGAATGATTTTATTTGCTTTTGATTTCTCGGAAAATCTTATTTTGGTAATTTGCTTTAAATCATGCTTGGGCATGATGTTATTTTCCTTATCATGATGATAATGCGTTTTACTAGGTGATAGTATTCTAGCTTTTATGCCCATAATAAAATTGTTGATGTTGAACTATTTTGAGAGTACTTCTGGCTTCGGCAGTGAGTGTTGATTTCTAAAAATAATATTTTGTTAAACTTCAGCATTGTTTTGAGTTTAAATGATTTTTGACTGAAGAATTTGTATCACGTTTTGTGGATTACGTTGCTGATCACGTATTAGTTTTAAATTACCTTAAGGGAGTTATTTTTGCCTAATTGGTGTTTTGACGCAAATAGTCAAACAGGTAGTCTGGACATGACACCTTAAAATATTATTTACAGTATCTTGCTAATAAAATGAAATTCTTATATTTCAAAGTTTTATATTTGACTATGGATTGAAAAAGGATTGATATTTTGTAATAAAATGGATTTCTTGTATTTTAAAAATTAAAATATTACGTCTACCTTGGTGTTTTCAAAATGATTGTTTTGAAATAAAGTTATTTTGAAAGGTGTTACAGTTTTGGTAATTTAATAATACTTTTATAATTTTTACCATATTAGGTTGTCAACACTTTGGTGTTGTTGGCCTTATACTCGATTTACTAGTTTTGACTGAAACTTGTGTTTTTGATAAGGTTGTTAAAAATAATTGTTTGCTCACTTGGGTGATGTGTTGATGTTATCATTTGGGTGGCGTCGAGCTTCCTATTTTAAAAGGATTGGAATTTGTTTTAAAACGCGTTTTTTTTTTCCGGATTTGAAAAATGTTTTGTATACATTTTACAAATGGTAATTACGGGTTTGACTTGGGTCACCCAAATTTAGAGTTGAGTTTGGAAGTTGTAATTGCTCGACTAACTCGATGATTTTAAACTGAGACTTTGGAAATAAAAAAATAATTAACCATTATTTTGCAAATAGATTTTCCGGAAAATGATTTTTAAAACTGTGGGGCTCGACATGAACTTGAAATTTATTTTGTAAATTTTATCTTTCAAAATGGTTTTGATAAATACTTTTGACCAATATCTTAATTTATTGTGATCTGATTTGATATTTTGAGCATGTCATTATATGATTTAATATTTTAATCATTTCCGGGTTGTTTGAGTTGTTACCGTGTCGGTAGGAAATTCGTTGATCATATAAGATGTTCTATGCTCAATCCTTTGATATTTATATTGTTTAACCATCCAAATGAGTAATTGTTTTACATCAAGATGTTTAAGTGTTTTTCGGATGTGTGATCAATTTTTGACCTATATTACTGTGTTATTATTCTTGTCTCTAGTGTTTGATTAAGTTATGCGTTATCAAGTTGACCTCATTGTGTGGAGTAGCACGTGAGGGTATTCCTCGCTAGTTTTTCTTTGGCCTAACTTTGGCGTTGGTGTCGATATGCGATTCGAACCTTTGTTTTGACCCTGCGATTTGTTTAGATGTTATAATTGGTTTAGCTGGATCGAACGTTTGACCCTGGAAATCGAAGTGATTAATTTTCTTATCAATAAATTTGAGGAGCGATTCTCAAGAGCTGTTCGCTGGTTCGAATTCTGAATATGTCCTGGTCAGAGGAAGGCGATTTGAGTTATATTACTCAGCACCTGTGGAATAATTCTACTCGTAAGTGTTTACCTCGTGCGTGGAATTTCTAGCGTTATGCATTTCTAGATCGTGTCCGTTGTGTAAATTGGAGTATTAAAGTTCTTTGACTTTTGGCATTCTGGAAAAGAATGTAGTAACTTTGTTCGAGGTTGATCAGTGTAATAATTACACTGGTGTTTTTAATCAGGTAGAGCTGTGAAATGCCAAAACAAATAGTGGAGCTATGAAGACGGTCATGTTACTTTGATGCCTTTTGGAAATTTTGTCAATTTGATTTGAGGGGAGATTCGTTGTTAGGTAAATTTTAGTTTCGATGTTAATTTTGGGTATTTTCGTTAATGGCGATGCCAATTGGTGGATTAGGATAATAGAGATGGGCAAATATGTCAAGATGGACGAGTGCACGTCTCACAGAGTGTAATGTCTAGAAAATGTTTCGAAGGAAAATTGATTTCAAATGTTAACTTGTTAAAGTAATTGAAATGTTTTTATCACGTAATTGTGCCCAGATATGTCATGAACATGCATTTGGAATGCCACGAATAGGAAACTGCATTAAGCATTGAGTATGATCACTTAAAAGAGAAATAAATAACACATGCATTTAGTACATTCATCACGGCATTAGATGATTAGGGTTGAATGCAACTCTTTGGGGATGAGAGCTGTCATCACCCTGGCGCACAATTATGTAAAATAAATTTTATCATTGGGACTTTTCAGGAAAAATGTTCTGTTATAAACTCGCGAGTTATATTGTGAAAATACTGCTTAAAAGGTTATTAAAATTCAAACGGTTTTGAAATTTTTATTTGGTTGGAAGCTAGACAAATACTCTGTGATGACGTTGATGATTTAAGAGAAATTGCAGTGTAAGGATTTATTCAATATTGTTGGAGTATCAATATTTGGTAAATGGGAGCTATGGATATAAGGTTACACTCGAGGTTTAGTTCGGATTAAAGAATTGTGTCAGCTTAGAGTATATTATTTGAGGATTTTAGTTCTAAGAAAATTGGTTATACTCTGCGTGTTCATTTACACTGATAGATTTAAAAGATATTTAGTTTTTACAGATTCAATTTTTTTTTGGTACCGATATGAAAATTATTTTGTAAAAAAAGGGATTTTTATTTGAAAAAATATTTATCTTTTGGAAAACTGGTGAAATTTTTGTCAAGTTGATTAAAAGTGGATTTTAAAATTTTTCAAAAGAAACGATTTTATAAAAATCGTGAATTTATTTTGAAAGTAAAGTTTGGTGGTGATTTGAAATTGAGAGTGTCTTATTATGTTAATACGTTTACAAACAAAAGGATTTTTTTTTCAACTGGTTAATTATTTTTGGTTGAAAATAAAATCTAAAATTTGAGGTGCTAATGATTTCAAATTAAAGGTGGATGGTGTTATTAAATATTTGTGTCTACGTAAAGCGTTTTTTTAGGAAACTTTTGTTTTGAGCATAACCAATAATCTGATTAATTGCGATTTGATCTAAATGATCTTTTGTAGGATTCGAGGTTATAGTGATTAAAAAAAAATTGAGAATGAAAAATTTGTTGTCAGAAGTGGAGTTATGTTGCCCTTAAAAATTTATGTGTTTTCTTCCGTTTTGGTTCGCGAAATTGATGGTATTGCTGAGCTGATTTTTAGTTGGTTGAACCAAAACGATTCTAGTGGTGTTTTGGTTTTCAGCCGCTATTTTGTGAGAACATATTTGATCAGGATGACATTTTGATTTGCTGTTAAGTCTTCTCATACGAGGTAATTGATGTTGTGACCACTATAAGTGATATAGGGCGTATACGTTAAGGGATGTACAATTATTTTCAGTGAGAGTGTCTGTATGTTTTGGTTTGTAGCATTGGAGTTTGGCGTAGTAAGATTAGGATTTGAGTTTTGGGATTGTTCCTACACGTGTAGTGTTTTTTTTGGTAGTCTTTGAGACTTGAGCCTGTTATTTTCGAAATTTTTCCTCGTATAGCGTATTGGTTATTCCCGGTTAGAAAATAAAGTTTTAATTCGTTCACCCGGGGTGTTTGAGAAGTCGTTGATGTACCAAATTGTTGAACTCATAATTATTTCGCGTATGCGTGTGGTGACCATTCGATTTTTTTAAATCAGTTTTAAACTCGAGATCGAATTTCTCTAAGTTGGGGAGAATGTAATACCCCATATATTTTTTCACCGTGTTTTCAGTTGATTTATGTTTCGTTTCGCTTTGACTCTCCTCAGTTTTCATTGTGGTAGGATTACCCTTGATGAGAATTTGTTTAATCTAGTGAGATTGCGGTTGTGTTTTGCTTAGGTTGAATTAGGTAGTGTTATTTTGTTTCCGTTGAGTTGTCACCTGGTCGTAAAGTGATTTTGAGAATCTTAAATTATTACAATTAATTGTTTTCTTTTCATTCCGTTGAGGACGCGTTATTCCGTATTTTTGAGTTACAAGTGATTTTATGTTTGCTGTAACTGATTTTTGTTTTCTATGACTCTGGTTTTTGGTAAATTCGAGGACGAATTTTTAATAAGTTGGGGAGAATGTAATATCCCGTACTTTTCTTTTATTTTTTTTAAAATTATTATTTCAATTAGTGCATTTCGTAGAGTTTTAGGTAATTTATTATTATTTTTATTAAATATTTTTATTAATTTATATGATTCGTTTATTGATTCGGTTGTGGTTCGATTCGTTTTTTTTCTTGTGTTGGGTTGGTTTGGCCTCAAAATGTTTAATCTTTTTTTTTGTTTTAAGGCCATGCATTTGTTTAAAATTAAGCCCATGCAATGGTTTAATATTAATCTCAAGCAATTGTTCAATATAAGGCCCACGCAATTGCTTATATAATCTTATGCAATTGTTATTTTGGCCCATGCACTCTAAGTGTTGGCCATACTTCAGCATGTTACAGTTCCAAATTGTAACAAATTATGCTTCCTATAACAATACACATTCTTGTTTTTTTTAGGTTATTTTAAAACGTTTTGAAATCCTAATTTCACTTCTTATACTTATAATAAACCCTAGCCGTCACAAATACCTTCTTATTGCTCTGAAAATCTCATGCCGTCATTCTCTTTTTGAGTCCTGAAATCGGTAAGTTAGTTCGTCTATTTTCTGTTTTAATTCTATCGCGCAACGTTCCACATTTTGATCCGTTCTCGTTCTTTTTAGCACCTAATCGAGTTCCGTTTATTCGCTGACGTAGTTAACTCAATCCTCTTCGATCCTAAATTTGGAAATTTGTTATTCGGTACGTTAATCTATCCGTTATTAATCCCCGTCGTTTTATCGTTTTTGAGGGTAATATATACAGTTTTATTTTGATTGTTACTACCGATGGTTTTGTTCTTTTAATAAGGTTATTTACGTGTTCTAGGGTTATAATTGATGTGTTATGTTTTGCCTTTGATTCACCAACTGAAACGATTTTATTTGGGTTTCATTAACTGTTTTTGGTCATTGTTCTTTGGCCACCATGGTTAACTATTTATGTTCTTTAAATTGATAATGTTACTGTTAGGTAAAAATAAATTATTTGGCTTGAGTTTTGGTTTGGTTTCGTGATAGGTATGCTTACTGTAACTTGTTGAGTTTCAATGTTGGTTTGTTTTGTTGAAGATGGTTCTTCAATGGGTTAGGGCGGTAATATTTTGATATTCAAATGTTTGAGAAGGTTGCTGTTGAAGTTTTGCTAAATATTACACATCAATTTGGTTTAATGAATATGGCTTCTGAAACTTGATAGTGGCGGAAGTTGCAAAATTAGTGGGCTACTTTGTTTGTTTCAAGTTAGTTTTAGGGACGATGACAAAAGTATCTAAAATTTTAAAAATATTTACAAAAGTACCTGTAAACTTTTTTTATTTACAAAAATACGACTGATTTAAAATTAATTACAAAAGTATCAAAAAATGAAAATTAATTACAAAAGTACGATTTGTATAATGTCGGTATAATTATGGTATAATTTTGGAATATTAAAACAATAAATCAGATAATTTAAAAATAATATTTGGTTTATTATTGATATAATTTCAGTATATTTTTGGTATATTGATTACAAATTTTTATATATATTTTCTAGTTGATAACATGTATTTTTTTTATGTGTATTTTTCACTATAGTTGGTAATGAACAAAAAAATTTGTATACTCTTGGTATACTGATGATATAATTTTGGTATATTATTAATTTAATTTTCAGTATACGATTTGATGTAATTTTGGTAAATTTTTATTTAATATTAATAAAATCTCAGTATGTATAATGTTGGTATAATTTTGGTACAATGTTGATATAATGTTAGTTTATTAGTATACTAACATTATACCCACAATATACACCGTATGTTTGATATTATTTTTTATTTTTTTGTACTTTTGTAAATATTATTAATATTTTTGTAAATAAAAAAAATCAACATATACTTTTGTAATTATTTTCATTTATTTTGGTAAATGGTGTAATTTCTTCTTAGTTTTATAATATAAAATGGGCTTAATGAATGTGTTTGATGGCTCGGGCTTGGTTTCTTGTTTCAATATAATTTGGGCTAATGTTGGCTATTAAACTTTGAGGAAATTACACCATTTACCAAAAAAAATGAAAATAATTACAAAACTACATGTTGACTTTTTTCATTTACAAAAATATTAATAATATTTACAAAAGTACAAAAAAATAAAAAATAATATCAAACATACGGTGTATACTGGGGGTATAATGTCAGTATACTAATAAACTAACATTATATCAACATTATAACAAAATTATACCGACATTATACATACTGAGATTTTATTAATATTAAATGGAAATTTACCAAAATTACATCAAATCGTATACTAAAAATTAAATTAATAATATACCAAAATTATACCAACAGTATACCAAAAGTGTACACATCAAAATATACTGAAATTTTATTATTACATCAACATTACACCACATCGCATACTAAATATTACCCTAACAGTATACTAAAATTATACCAACAATATACAAATTCTCTAGTTTATTACCAACTATAGTGAAAAGTACATATAAAAAAAATATACATGTTAGCAACTAGAAAAAATATATAAAAATTTATAATCGATATACCAAAAATATACTGAAATTATACCAATAATAAACCAAACATTATTTTTAAATTATCTGATTTATAGTTTTAGTATTTCAAAATTATACCATAATTATACCGACATTATACAAATCGTACTTTTGTAATTAATTTTCATTTTTTGGTACTTTTGTAATTAATTTTAAATCGGTCGTATTTTTGTAAATAAAAAAAGTTTACTGGTACTTTTGTAAATATTTTTAAAATTTTAGGTAATTTTGTCATCGCCCCTTAAACTTTTAATTTCTTTTAATTTGGTTTGTAAATTAAAAGGTTATTAATTTAATTATCGAGTTTGAAATCGGATTTCAAATATTCGTTTGATTTCTAAATTTGTTGTTGTTAACATTATTTGAGATCTTAAATTAATATTAGTATCGTTTATAAATTAAATTGCTTTTTATTATTATTATTATTATTATTATTATTATTATTATTATTATTATTATATATGTATATATATATATATATATATATTTTAAAAAACAATAATTTATTTTATAATCTTTTAAATAAATAATTACTTGGGTAATTGTCAAATTTTAAATTCTTGGTTTGGTGTGCCAATTTGGCTAATTTATATTTTTACCTTTAAATTATTTTCTTAAATTATTTTGATTAAGTAATTAATTTTAGATATTGGTTACTTGGGTTTCAAGCTATTGAGTTCCATTTTGATATTTGATTAATATTTTTATCAAATTAAAATTATAACTATGGTTTATAATTATGGATTAATGGTTGGGTCGGGTTAAACTTGGGTCGCCCGACATGTGGGATTAGCTTGGTAGTTTTTAGAAACTCGGCTAATCCACTATTTGAGGAAATTATTTAAGTTATCATTTAAATATTATTTTAATAATATTTTCGGATTGGATTTTAGGTGTGAACTCAATAGTCTTGAATTATTACGACATTATAATTTAGTTGAGAATTGTGTTTCTCTGTGTGTTATTTAATTGTCTGATTAATTGTGCTAGTCCTACGTGGTGTCTAGTATTCTTAGAGTTAGGGGTTGGAGCGATTTTAACGTATGATTTATTTTTAGACTCTTCGACTACTCGCGCTCCGGAGTCGAATCAGGATTAGCTGTTTGCCGAAGTATCACGTGGATAAGCAATCAGTGAGTTTGTAGTGCTATTTACCGCTTTATTAAGTACCGCATCATATTTTAATATTATAAATGTTTTTGAACTGTTTTTACGGATTATGGATCTGGATTGAAACAGCTGCTCGATAGGCTTGTATCGAGACTGTGTGCACCGGTAAGTACTCTGGGAATCGGCAGACTAAAGTCTTGCTCACGCTGGTATATATATATATGACGAGGATTTGTTCCCGACCACTCTGGGTTTATCAGTATGCTATGTCATACTTACGCTGGGATCATTTCAATACTGTTTTCCATAATCATATTATATTAGTATAAACTGTTTTGATTTAAGGGTTTTAAACTTAATAAATGTAAATAGTATTGCGAACTCATTTCAGTATATCTGACCCCGTTGTTTTCCCAAATTTTCTAGGTTTATGATTTGAAAGCTGGTCCACTCCGATTCTTGATTCTTGGAGGTTTTTATGTCAATAAAACTAGTCTGTTGTTTTAAACTCTTAGACCGCAGTAGAACTAGTATAGTGTTTGATTATTATACTTTGGTTTGTCGTGGTGGTACGACTTTTATATTATTATACTTTGGCATGTTACATTGGATTATTATATTTGAGGCATGATTCACAGTTTCGGATTATTATCAAGTTATGATATTAGAACTGTTGTATAAACTATTAGAGTTAGGTTGGAGTCTCGGTTGCCCCCGAGCAGTGGTTTTCTTGCAGGTTTATTTGTATATAAGGTTATCCGCGAGGCTTGCTACGGGTTTTGGTACGAACATACCCATACCCTAGCGCCGGTCTCGATCCATGAAATTGCGTCGTGACAGTTTACAAACGGTACGAAACGAATCCAAACATTTCACCTTTTTTGCAATTTAAGCCAAACGTTTACAAACGCTACGAAACAAATCCAAAAGTTTCATCTTTTTAGCGATTTAAGCCAAACATTTACAAAGTTTACGAAACTAAACCAAACGTCCTAAAGTTACGAAACAAATCCAAACGTTTGTAAACGTTTAAAACGTTACAAAACAAATCCAAACGTTTCACATTTTTTGCGATTTAAGCCGAATGTATACAAACTTTACGAAACAAATCCAAACGTTTCGCCTCTTTACCGATTTAAGCAAACATTTACAAACGTTACGAAACAAATCCACACGTTTCACCTTTTTATCGAATTAAACCAAACGTCTACAAACGATATGAAACAAATCAAAAAAATTCACATTTTTAGCGATTTAAGCCAAACGTTTACAAACGTTACAAAACAAATCCAAACGTTTCATCTTTTTAGCGATTTAAGCCAAACGTTTACAAACGTTACGAAACAAATCCAGACATTTCCCCTTTTTACCAATTTAAGCCAAACGTTTACAAACGTTATGAAACATATCCAAACCTTTCACCTTTTCAGCGATTTAAGTCAAACGTTTACAAACGTTACGAAACAAAACCAAGCATTTAAAACGTTACAAAACAAATCGAAACTTTTGTAAACGTTAAAAACATTACGAAAAAAATCCAAACGTTTCCCATTTTTAGCGATTTCAGCCGAACGTATACAAACGTTACGAAACAAATCCAAACATTTTACCTTTTTAGCGATTTAAGCCAAAACATTTACAAACGTTACGAAACAAATACAAACGTTTCACTTTTTTAGCGATTTAAACCAAACGTTTACAAATGTTACGAAACAAATCCAAAAGTTTAACATTTTTAGCGATTTAAGCGAAACGTTTACATACGTTACGAAATAAATCCAAACGTTTCACCTTTTTAGCGATTTAAGCCAAACGATTACAAATGTTAAGAAACAAATCCAAACGTTTTACCTCTTTAGCAATTTAAGCCAAATGTTTACAAACGTTACGAAACAAATCCAAGCGTCTAACCTTTTTAGAAATTTAAGCCAAACGTTTACAAACGTTACGAAACAAATCCAAACGTTACACCTTTTAGCGATTTAAGCCAAACATTTACAAACGTTACGAAACAAAGCCATATGTTTAAAACGTTACGAAACAAATCCAAACGTTTCACCTTTTTAGAGATTTAAGCCAAACGTTTACAAACGTTACGAACAAAGCCAAACTTTTAAAACGTTACGAAACAAATCTAAGAGTTTGTAAACGTTTAGAACGTTGCGTAACAAATCCAAACGTTTCACATTTTTATCGATTTAAGCCGAACTTTTACAAATGTTACGAAACAAATCCAAACGTTTCACCTTTTTAGCGATTTAAGCCGAACATTTACAAGCGTTTCGAAACAAATCCAAACGTTTCACCTTTTAACCGATTTAAACAGAAAGTTTACAAACGCTACGAAACAAATCCAAACGTTTAATATTTTTAGCGATTTAAGCCAAACGTTTACAAACAATATGAAACAAATCCAAACATTTCACCTTTTACCGATTTAAGCCAAACGTTTACAGACGTTACTTAACAAATCCAAACGTTTCACCTTTTTACCGATTTAAGCCAAACTTTTACACACGTTACGGAACAAATCCAAACGCTTCACCTTTTTACCCATTTAAGCCAAACGTTTACAAACGTACAAAACAAATCCAAGCGTTTCACCTTTTTAGCAATTTAAGCCAAACGTTTACAAACGTTATGAAACAAATACAAACGTTTCACCTTTTTAGCGATTTAAGCCAAACATTTACAAACGTTACGAAACAAAACCAAATGTTTAAAACGTTACAAAAAAATCCAAACGTTTGTAAACGTTTAAAACGTTACGAAACAAAACCAAACATTTCACATTATTAGCTATTTAAGACGAATTTTTACAAACCTTACGAAACAAATCCTAACGTTTCACCTTTTTTGCGATTTAAGCAAAACATTTACAAACATTACGAAACGAATCCAAATGTTTCACCTTTTTAGCGATTTAAACCAATTGTTTACAAACGTTACGAAACAAATCCAAACGTTTCACATTTTAGCGATTTAAGCCAATCGTTTACAAATGGTACGAAACAAATCCAAACGTTTCACCTTTTTAGCAATTTAAGCCAAACATTGACAAATGCTACGAAAAAAATCCAAATGTTTCACCTTTTTACTGATTAAATCCAAACGTTTACAAACGTTACGAAATAAATCGAAACGTTTCTTCTTTTTAGAAATTTAACCCAAACATTTACAAACGTTACAAAACAAATCCAAGCATTTCATCTTTTAGCAATTTAACCCAAACATTTACAAACGTTACAAAACAAATCCAAGCATTTCACCTTTTAGCAATTTAAGCCAAACATTTACAAACGTTACGAAACAAATCCAAACGTTTCACATTCTTAGCGATTTAAGCCAAACATTTACAAACGGTACGAAACAAATCCAAACGTTTCCTCTTTTTATCAGTTTAAACAAAACATTTACAAACGTTACGAAACAAATCCAAGCGTTTTACCTTTTTAGCAATTTCAGCCAAACGTTTACAAACGTTACGAAACTAAACCAAACGTTTTTAACGTTTGTAAATGTTTGGCTTTGTTTCTTAACGTTTCCAAACATTTAGTTTCACCTTTTTAGCAATTTAAGCCAAACGTTTAAAAACGTTGCGACACAAATCCAAACGTTTCATATTTTTAGCGATTTAAGCCTAACGTTTACAAACGTTACGAAACAAAACCAAACATATCACCTTTTTAGCGATTTAAGCCAAACATTTACAAAACGTTTACAAACGTTAAGAAACAAAACCAAACGTTTCACCTTTTTAGCGATTTAAGCCAAACGTTTACAAACGTTGAAAAACAAATTTTCTCCTTTTTAGCAATTTAAGCCAAACATTTACAAACGTTACGAAACAAATCCAAATGTTTAACCTTTTATTGATTTAAGCCAAACGTTTACAAACTTTACAAAACAAATCCATACGTTTAACCTTTTTAACGGTTTAAGCCAAACGTTTACAAACGTTACAAAACAAATCCAAGCATTTCACCTTTTTAGCAATTTAAGCCAAATGTTTACAAACGGTACGAAACGAATCCAAACATTTCACCTTTTTAGCAATTTAAGCCAAACGTTTACAAATGCTACGAAACGAATCCAAAAGTTTCATCTTTTTAGCGATTTAAGCCAAACGTTTACAAAGTTTACGAAACTAAACCAAACGTCCTAAAGTTACGAAACAAATCCAAACGTTTGTAAACGTTTAAAACGTTACAAAACAAATCCAAACGTTTCACATTTTTTGCGATTTAAGCCGAATGTATACAAACGTTACGAAACAAATCCAAACGTTTCGTCTTTTTACCGATTTAAGCCAAACATTTACAAACGTTACGAAATAAATCCACACGTTTCACCTTTTTATCGAATTAAACCAAACGTCTACAAACGATATGAAACAAATTAAAAAATTTCACATTTTTAGCGATTTAAGCCAAACGTTTACAAACGTTAGAAAACAAATCCAAACGTTTCACCTTTTTAGCGATTTAAGCCAAACGTTTACAAACGTTAGAAAACAAATCCAAACGTTTCACCTTTTTAGCGATTTAAGCCAAACGTTTACAAACGTTACGAAACAAATCCAGACGTTTCCCCTTTTTACCAATTTAAGCCAAACGTTTACAAACATTACGAAACATATCCAAACCTTTCACCTTTTCAGCGATTTAAGTCAAACGTTTACAAACGTTACGAAACAAAACCAAGCATTTAAAACTTTACAAAACAAATCCAAACTTTTGTAAACGTTAAAAACATTACGAAAAAAATCCAAACGTTTCCCATTTTTAGCGATTTAAGCCGAACGTATACAAACGTTATGAAACAAATCCAAAAATTTTACCTTTTTAGCGATTTAAGCCAAAACATTTACAAACGTTACGAAACAAATCCAAACGTTTCACTTTTTTAGCGATTTAAACCAAACGTTTACAAATGTTACGAAACAAATCCAAAAGTTTAACATTTTTAACGATTTAAGCCAAACGTTTACATACGTTACGAAATAAATCCAAACGTTTCGCCTTTTTAGCGATTTCAGCCAAACGATTACAAATATTAAGAAACAAATCCAAACGTTTTACCTTTTTAGCAATTTAAGCCAAATGTTTACAAACGTTACGAAACAAATCCAAGCGTCTAACCTTTTTAGCAATTTAAGCCAAACGTTTACAAACGTTACGAAACAAATCCAAACGTTACACCTTTTAGCGATTTAAGCCAAACATTTACAAACGTTACGAAACAAAGCCAAATGTTTAAAACGTTACGAAACAAATCCAAACGTTTCACATTTTTAGCTATTTAAGCCAAATGTTTATAAACTTTACAAAACAAATCAAAATGTTTCCCCATTTTAGCGATTTAAGTCAAACGTTTAAAACGTTACGAAACAAATTTAAACGTTTCAGATTTTTATCGATTTAAGCCGAACGTTTACAAACACTACGAAACAAATCAAAACGTTTCACCTTTTTAGCGGTTTAAGCCGAACATTTACAAACGTTACAAAACAAATCCAAATGTTTCACCTTTTTAGCCATTTAAGTCAAACATTTACAAACATTACGAAACAAAACCAAACATTTCACCTTTATAAACATTACGAAATAAAACCAAACGTTTGGATTTGTTTCGTAACGTTAGGCTTAATTATCTAAAAAGGGGAAACGTTTGGATTTGTTTCGTAACGTTTTAAACGTTTGGTTTAAATCGCTAAAAAGGTTAAACGCTTGGATTTGTTTCGCAAAGTTTGTAAACATTTAGCTTAAATTACTAAAACGGTGAAACGCTTCGATTTGTTTCGTAACATTTGTAAACGTTTGGTTTTGTTTCATAGCGTTTGTAAAAGTTTGGCTTAAATCGCTAAAAATGTGAAACATTTGGTTTTGTTCCGTAACGTTTGTAAACGTTTGGCATAAATCGCTAAAAATTTGAAACGTTTGGATTTGTTTCGTAACATTTTAAACGTTTGCTTTTGTTTCGTAACGTTTACAAACGTTACGAAACAAAACCAAACGTTTGCCCATCTTAGCAATTTAAGCCAAACATTTAAAACGTTACGAAACAAATCTAAACGTTTCGCTAAGAACACCTTCTTAGCGATTAAGCCGAACGTTTATAAACGTTACGAAACAAATCCAAACGTTTCACCTTTTTAGCGATTTAATTCAAACGTTTTCAAACATTACGAAACAAAACCAAACGTTTACAAACGTTACAAAACAAATCCAAATGTTTCCTATTTATTTACAAACGTTACGAAACAAATCCAAACTTTTCACCTTTTTAGAAATTTAAGCCAAACGTTTACAAACGTAACGAAACAAATCCAAACGTTTCACCTTTTTAGCAATTTAAGCCAAACGTTTATAAACATTACGAAACAAAACCAAGCATTTCACATTTTTAGCAATTTTAGCCAAATGTTTACAACGTTACGAAACAAAACAAAACGTTTAAAACGTTACGAAAAAAATCCAAATGTTTCACCTTTTTAGTGATTCAAGCGAAACGTTAACAAACTTTACGAAACAAATCCAAGCGTTTCACCTTTTTAGCGATTTAAGCCAAACGTTTACAAAGGTTATGAATCAAAACAAAACATTTCACCTTATTGGCGATTTACGCCAAACATTTACAATAGTTACGAAACCAAACCAAATGTTTAAAACTTTACGAAACAAAACCAAACGTTTCACATTTTTAGCAATTTAAGCAAATCGTTTACAAATGTTACGAAACAAATGTGAAGTGTGAAACGTTTGGTTTAAATTGCTAAAAATGTGAAACGTTTGGATTTGTTTCGTAACGTTTGTAAACGTTTGTAATGTTTGGCTTAATTTGCTAAAAAATGTGAAGTGTTTGGATTAATTTCGTAACGTTTTAAACGTTTGGTTTTCTTTCGTAACGTTTCACCTTTTTAGCGATTTAAACCAAATGTTTACAAACGTTACGAAACAAATCCAAACATTTCCCTATTTTAGCGATATAAGCCAAACGTTAACAAAGGTTACGAAACAAAACCAAACGTTTCACCTTTTGAGCAATTTAAGCCAAACGTTTACAAACGTTTCGAAACAAATCCAAGCGTTTCGCCTTTTTTGCGATTTAAGCCAAACGTTTACAAACGTTACGAAACAAATCAAAATGTTTCACCTTTTTAGCGATTTAAGCCAAACGTGTACAAACGTTACGAAACAAATCCAAACGATTCACCTTTTTAGCGATCGAATCCAAACGTTTACAAACGTTGTAAAACAATCCAAACATTTCACCCTTTTAGCGATTGAAGCCAAACATTTACAAATGTTACGAAAGAAATCCAAATGTTTCACCTTTTAAGCGATTTAAGCTAAACGTTTACAAACGTTGTAAAACAAATCCAAGCGTTTCACCTTTTTAGCGATCGAAGCCAAACATTTACAAATGTTACGAAACAAATCCAAATGTTTCACCTTTTAAGCGATTTAAGCTAAACGTTTACAAACGTTACAAAACAAATCCAAATGTTTCACCTTTTTAGCGATTTAAGCCAAACGTTTACAAATGCTACGATACAAATCCAAACGTTTCCCCTTTTCAGCGATTGAAGCCAAACATTTTTCCCCAATTGAGCTATTTAGGCCAAACATGTACAATTGTTATGAAACAAATCCAAGCGTTTCATCTTTTTAGCGATTTAAGCCAAACGTTTTCAAACGTTACGAAACAAGTCAAAACGTTTCCCCATTTTAGCGATTTAAGCAAAACGTTTACAAACATTAAGAAACATATCCAAACTTTTCACCTTTTTAGCGATTTAAGCCAAATGTATAAAAACATTCCGAAACAAATCCAAGTATTTCACCTTTTTATCAATTTAAGCTAAATGTTTACAAACGTTATGAAACAAATCCAAACGTTTCCCCTTTTTAGTAATTTACGCCAAACATTTACAAACGTTATGAAAAAAATCCAAGTGTTTCACCTTTTTAGCGATATAAGCCAAACGTTTACAAACGTTACGGAAAAAATCCAAGCGTTTCCTGTTTTTAGCTATTTAAGCCAAACGTTTATTATTATTACGAAACAAAACTAAACGATTAAAACGTTACGAAACAAATACAAACGTTTCATATTTTTATCGATTTAAGAAAAACTTTTATAAACGTTACGAAACAAAACTAAACGTTTAAAACGTTACGAAACAAATCCAAACGTTCCATATTTTTAGCGATTTAAGCCATACGTTTACAAACCTTACGAAACAAATCCAAACGTTTTATCTTTTTAGCGATTTAAGCCAAACGTTTACAAACGTTATGAAACAAATCCAAACGTTTCACCTTTTTAGCGATTTAAACAAAACGCTTATAAACGTTATGAAAAAAAACCAAACGTTTTACCTTTTTAGCAATATAAGCCAAACGTTTACAAACGTTACGAAACAAATCCAAACATTTAACCTTTTTAGAAATTTAAGATAAACGTTTACAAACGTTACGAAACAAATCCAAGCGTTTCACCTTTTTAGCAATTTAAGCCAAACGTTTACAAATTTTCCGAAAAAAATCAAAATGTTTCATCTTTTTAGCAATTTAAACCACACATTTACAAACGTTACGAAATAAATCCAAGCATTTCACCTTTTTATCAATTTAAGCCAAACGTTACGAAACAAAACCAAACGTTTCACCTTTTTAGCAATTTAAGCCAAACATTTATAAACGTAACAAAACAAATCCAAATGTTTCACCTTTTTAGCTATTTAAGCTAAACGTTTACAAACTTTACGAAACAAATCCAAGCGTTTCACCTTTTTAGCAATTTATGCCAAACGCTTACAAATGTTATGAACCAAATCGAAACGTTTCATTTTTTTAGCAATTTAAACCAAACATTTACAAACGTTACGAAATAAATCCAAGAGTTTCACCTTTTTAGCAATTTAAGCCAAACGTTACGAAACAAAACCAAACGTTTCCCCTTTATAGCAATTTAAGCCAAACGTTTACAAACGTTACGAAACAAATTTAAATGTTTCACCTTTTTAGCGATTTAAGCCAAATGTTTACAAATGTTTCGAAACAAAACCAAACGTTTCACATTTTTAGCGAGTTAAGCTAAACGTTTACAAACGTTACGGAACAAAACAAAAAGTTTCACATTTTTAGAGATTTAAGCCAAACGTTTACAAACGTTTGGATTTGTTTCGTAACGTTTGGCTTAAATTTAAAAAAATGTTAAACGTTTGGTTTTGTTCCGTAACGTTTGTAAACGTTTGGCTTAAATCTCTAAAAATGTGAAACATTTGGATTTTTTTCGTAACGCTTTAAACATTTGGTTTGATTTTGTAACGTTTGTAAATGTTTGGCTTAAATAGCTAAAAATGTGAAACGTTTGGATTTGTTTTGTAACGTTTGTAAACATTTGGCTTAAATCTCTCAAATGGGGAAACATTTCGATTTTTTTCATAACGCTTGTAAACGGTTGACTTAAATCGCTAAAAAGGTGAAACAGTTGGATTTATGTCGTAACGATTTAAGCCAAACGTTTAAAACGTTACGAAACAAATCCAAACGTTTAAAACCTTAAGAAACAAATTCAAATGTTTAAAACGTTACGAAACAAATCCAAACTTTTAAAACGTTAAGAAACAAATCCAAATGTTTCACCTTTTTAGCATTTTAAGCCGAACGTTTACAAACCTTACAAAATAAATCCAAACGTTTCACCTTTTTGGAAAATTAAGCCAAATGCTTACAAGCATTGCAAAACAAAACAAAACGTTTCAGCTTTCTTGCGATTTAAGCCAAACGTTTAAAACGTTACGAAACCAATCCAAACGTTTCACTTTTTTAGCGATTTAAGCCAAACGTTTACAAACATTACGAAACAAATCCAAACATTTCCCCTTTTAGCAATTTAAACCAATCGTTTAAGACGTTACAAAACCAATCCAAACGTTTAAAACGTTACGAAATAAATTCAAACGTTACACCTTTTTAGCGATTTAAGCCAAACGTTTACAAGTAATACGAAACAAATCCAAATTTTTCAGCTTTTTAGCGATTTAAGCCAAACGTTTATAAAGGTTACGAAACAAATCCAAACGTTTCACATTTTTAGCAATTTTAGCCAAACGTTAACAAACATTACAAAACAAATCAAAACGCTTCACCTTTTTAGCGATTTAAGCCAAAATGTTATGAAACAAATCCAAACATTTCACCTCTTTAGCGATTTAAGCCAAACGTTTACAAACCGTACGAAACAAATCCAAAAATGTTTCACCTTTTTAGCGATTTTAGCCAAACGTTTATAAACGTTACGAAACAAAACCAAACGTTTCACCTTTTTAGTAATTTAAGCCAAACGTTTACAAATGTTACGAAACTAATCCAAGCGTTTCACCTTTTTAGTGATTTAAGCCAAACGTTTAAAACGTTAAGAAACATTTGGCTTAAATTGCTAGAAATATGAAACGTTTTATTTGTCAGACATGAGTATCTGTCGGTAATATGTGACCACCCAAAACACTGCGTTTGGGGGCTTAGTTTACCGACGGATTTCCTACAAATCTGTCTGTAAACTAAGTTAAATGAAACAATGTGTTTTAGGGCTACGTTTACCGACAGAAATTTCCGTCGGTAAATTTAGCCTTAAAACGAGTGCATATCCTTCTTCTTCCCCATTTCTGATATTTCTTCCATCTTCACCATAATATTCTTCCCCCTTTCCCACCATTCTACGACCGCCGCCGTTCAGACCCCTTCCCCCAATTCTCCGACCGCCGTGCGCCGTGCCATTCACTTCCTCCTTTCCCCCTTTCCCTATTTTTTTGTTTCCTCCTTCACCCCCTTCTTCTCCATTCTGCCGCCGCCCCCTTCTCCGCCTTCGGTCGTTCTCCTCCGCCTCCGGTGTCCAGCAGTCATGTAAGCTTTAATTTATGTTATTTTTAATTAATTTAGTTAATTAGTAATATATTTAGTTTGTTTAAATTTTGTTAAATTAGTTTAGGGTTAGATTAGATTAAATTAGGTGTAAAGTTAATTGAATTTATTTGCATTTTAGGGTTGTAGATTAGGTCGGTTTTTGCACCCGCTGCCCCGGTTTTTCCGCGTTCGCTGCCTCGTATTTCGCACCCGCTGCCCCTGTTTTTGTGCGTCCGCTGCCTCATATTCTGCACCCGCTGCATCGTATTTCGCACCCGCATTCGCTGCCATAGCATCTGCTGCCCGTGCCATTGCCTCTGACTGTTAGTTACTTTTTCATTTTAGTCAATTTATGTAGTTATTTATGTTTATAAATTGTATTATGGATTAATTAATTTAGAATAGTTTATGCGGAATTGTAGTATAATTTATAATAGTTAGTTAATTTTCTATATGGATTTTTATATATTAGTTAAATTATTTAGTTTATGTAAATATATTAATTGTTAATTGATTAAGGGTTATTTATAATAATATATAGGAGAAATGCTCATTTTTATGATTATTTTAAGTAATTAGTTAATTGAATTTAGTTAGTAAATAGTAGGTTAATTTTCGTAGTAAATTATAAGTATTAGCTTAATATATTAATGAATTAGTAAATGTTCAATTAAATTAGAATTGTGTTAATTGTAATTAAATTAATCAATATTAATTGGAATTAATTAATATTATTATTTATTTGACAAAATGGGATTAGTTGGTGTGTTAGATATTTTATAAAATGTGGTATTTTTTTGTAGGCTTTACCTGAAAAATGGGTGATGCTCATTTTTAGGGGAAGTGCTGCCCGATTTTCGTTAAAAAAATAAGAACGATTCGATTGAATTTATATTGTTTCAATTACATAATTTGCAGTAATTGAAAACTAATGAAGTTTTTATTTTGGACTTTTATTAGTTCTTGGTTCCTGATAGTCGGTCAGAGCAGTAGCCGTTTATTCAGACGTGCGTATCCAGATTCAGCATTCGCGTGCGGTTCTGCTCTACAACAAGTATGTTTTATCACTTTCTGTAATTCATTGTTGTACATAGTTAGATTTCAAACATGCACTTCACATAAAGTAACCTCGATTTTATTCCCACTTAATAAAATTGTATTCCTAGCCATAGATTTCCCGTCCCGTGTGTTCAATTCTTTGAACGACACGGGATTGTACAGTTCGCAAAGCTCGTGCTTCCGTAATCCGATCACGAAAAACATATATGCATAATTACGGTAGAAAAATATTTGGTGGTTTTCTAACGTTTGTTCTCCGGGTGGCTATTGATATATGCATTGTAATGCTTGTTCCTCACGGAATATGTCATCAGCATTACTCGGCATATATTAGATAGCTCACTTAAGGAGAACGGAGCCGGAAGGCTGCCGAATATTATTCTCCGTTTTTACGCATATATCGTGGTCGGGTTACGGGGCGCCAGTTTTGCGAATGGGATAGGTCCATACCTTTTTAGCATTAAATTACATTGACTTTGCTACTGTCGAACCTGTAAACCACCTAATTGTTAGTGCAACAAACATGAATCGGGACAGCAATTGGATATATACTAGACATAGGAATGGCTTGCTACCGGAAGGATTTTTTGATAAGGTTGAGGAGTTTGTCGAATTTGCTTTAATACATCCTGAGTGCCTGAGTGGGATGAAGATCAAGTGTCCGTGCTCTAGGAGAAAATGCAGATACACAAATTACCGAGATCCCGAAGATGTGAAATTACATGTGTTAGAGTCTGTATTTGTTCAAGATTACCAAGTGTGGGTTCACCACGGTGAGGGGAGTGTATTAGATCCTCCTGCCTGGGCACACCCACCGGCTAATTATGATAAGTTTGACTATGGAAATGAGGGAGATGATTTTGATGCTATTCAAAGAATGGTTATCGATGCAGTTGGTCCGAATATGTTTACCGAAGAGCCTCAGAATAAAGAAGCCCATAAGTTTTATGATATGATGCATTCAACGGAAGAAGAAATATGGCCCGAGGATAGTAGACACTCTCCTTTATCCGAATCAACTACACTGTTAGACATTAAGTGTCGCCACCAGGGTTCAGTTTCTTTGATTGACGACATCTGCAGATTCATGCAAGAATTGCTTTCGGGGGAGAACAAGATGCAAACAAATTTTGCTAAACTTTAGAAACTGGGGAAAGATTTGGGGTTGCCGGTAGAGGTTATTGAATATTTTTTCTTTAACTGTATGCTTTATTGGGGGGAGGACGACGCTCTAGCGTCCTGCAAAGTTCTGTGGTCACGAATGATGGAAACCTATTAACAGAAGCAATTCCACCAGAATACGAAAGGCCAAAGTGCCGTACAAGAAGATGTTTTACTTTCCAATTACTCCAAGGCTAAAGAGGTTGTATGCTTCGAAAGCCACGGCAGGGCATATGACATGGCACGCAGAACATGAAATGTAAGACGGGAAGATGTGTCATCTGTCTGATTCTCCAGATTGGAAACGGTTTAGTGAGCTACATAAACATTTTGCTGACGTAACTCGTAATATTAGACTCGGATTATGCACTGATGGGTTTCAGCCGTTTGGCAGTTTTGGGTCACCTTATTCTTCATGGCCAGTAATTGTGACGCCGTACAATCTGCCTCCGGGTATGTGCATGAAGGATGAGTTCATGTTTCTGACGATACTTGTCCCAGGTCCCCGAAATCCAAAAAACACAATGGACATTTTTCTGCAGCCGTTGATAGCAGAGTTGAACCAATTGTGGGAATCTGGAATCCGTACCTATGATATTCACAAGCGTCAGAACTTTCAGATGAAAGCGGCGCTTATGTGGACAATAAATGATTTTCCCGCTTATTCAATGATGTCCGGTTGGAGCACATCAGGCAGACTGGCATGTCCGCATTTCATGGAAGATACTGATGCATTCACGCTTAACAAGAATGGAAAACAATCGTGGTTTGATTTCCATAGAACGTTCTTACCTCCAGGCCACCGTTTCCATTGAAATGTCACTGGTTTTTAAAAAGGCAAGCAAGTAAAAAAGCAGTTTAGCGGAGTCAAAACCGGAGAAGAACTATTGGCAGAGGTAGAGCACCTGGGGTTCAGGAGGGCATACTAGCCCGATGCTGAAGCTATTAATTCGAAACTATCAAAAAATTGTTGTTGGAACAGAAAACGTATATTTTGGGATTTACTGTATTGGAAGACAAATGTGATCCGGCATAATCTGGATGTCATGCATATTGAGAAAAATGTTTTCGACAACGTCTTCAATACCGTGATGAATGTCCCCGGTAAAACTAAAGACCATGCCAAATATAGGACAGAGTTAAATGATATTTGTGATCATCCACAACTAGCACAAGACCCCAACACTTGTAGGTATCCGAAGGCTTTGTATGCTTTGGAAAAGGAATCAAAAAAATTATTGCTTGAATGGGTTCAACAAATAAAGTTCCCGGATGGCTACGTGTCAAACTTGTCCCGGTGTGTTGATTCCACCAAACAAAAAATGATGGGCATGAAAAGTCACGCCATGTGTTTATGCAACGTCTCCTACCAATTGCTCTACGAGAGCTGCTTCCGAAAGAGATATGGGAGACTATTACAGAGCTGAGTATCTTCTTCAATGAGTTAACTGCCGCATTGCTTAAGGGGGAAGATTTAGAACGTATGGAAGAAGAAATCCCGAAGATACTTTGCAAGTTGGAACGCATATTTCCGCCCAGCTTTTTGGATTCAATGGAACATTTTCCTGTACACCTGGCTTACGAAGCTAAAATGGCTGGACCAGTTCAGTATCGGTGGATGTATCCCTTCGAAAGGTAATGTCGATCTATTTTTCTTCTACATTGATCAGTAAATGTATAAAGTGATTATTAATTGTAGAAATCAATTCTTAATTGAACAGATATCTGAGGAAATTGAAAAAGAAGGTAACCAATAAGGGTAGGGTAGAAGGCAGCATTAGCAGCGGATATCTAATGGAGGAAACGGCTAAATTTGCATCTTTTTATTTTACGGATGGCGATCCTACGCTACCCTGTCGGATGCAAAGAAATGAGGTATTCGATACTGAGATGGACGATGATGTTGACCGACTTTCCATTTTCATATCGAATGGGGAACCCGTAGGCGCCTGCCGGAAAAGATATCTAGACGAATCTGAATTTGTCGCCGCTGGGAGTTACGTCCTATTGAATTGTGCAGAAATCTAACCATATAGAGAGTAAGCTTTCCTTATATACATTTCAATATGTTGTTGAGTTATATTATTGTAAAATGTGGTAGCTCACAAATTGATCATTTGTATTCTTATGAAAGTGTGTTCAAAGACGAATTGCATGCAATCAACCCTGCAATAACGCCGACTAAAGTTGAAGGGAAGTTAGAAAAGGAATTTGCCTCCTGGTTTGAACGTCATGTAAGTATAGACGATTCTTCCTGTATTTGTCATTCGTAATTAATTGCTAACCCATGTGATTGTGAATTGTCCTGTAGGTGAATGATCCAGCTATATGTACGAATCCCTATATTTTAAGTCTCGCTAAAGGACCGCTTAGATCCGTCAGAACATATAAGGGATATCGTATAAACGGGTTCAAATTCAATACTTAGGATTATGGCGCGGATCGAGTTACAATAAATAGTGGGGTTTGTGTGAAAGGGTATCTCTTCGGCCTGGCCGTATGCGACTTCTATGGAGTGCTGATTTACATTATTGAGATAGAGTATCCAGCGCTACCAACTAAAAGGAATGTCCTATTTAAATGTGATTGGTTCGATCCAACTCCAAATGTCGGTATATTAGTGCATCGTCTATACAACATGGTGGAGGTTAATCACAGAAGAAGGTATAACAAGTACGAACCTTTCATTTTGGCGAAACAATCCGGTCAAGTACACTACATGTCATACCCAAGCAAAAGACGGGATAAAAAGGATTGGCGGGCAGTTTGCAGGATTAAGGCACGATCTGAGCTTGACATGCCAGTGTCTGTTGTTCCATCTTTCCAGGATGACAATCCAGAACATCCCTTGAATATGGAAATAACGGATGATCTGACAGATTTTGTGGATCCGAACGGGGAAGCGGATGAAGATGCATTGCAAATTCCGCCCATAGCAGAGACAACTGATGATTTTCTACCGTCTTCGTCAGATGAGGACGACGATGAGTTGTAGTATATGGCTAATTAATTTAATAGAATTCTTAATTATGACTTCAATTTTACGTGCCTTTTTTACTGATATTTTTGTTTATTGACTTATATGATTATTGAGGGTTTGATTAATTAATTAATTGTAGATGTTTGTTTATTGAGGTAAAAAATTATTGTATATATGTTTATCCCTACTTATTTGCAGACATGAGAGGTCTAGGTGGCCGTAGGCTGGTATAGGGCCGTGGACAGGGGGATCCGACAAACCCCCCCCCCTACAGACGCTCTACCTCAGGGGGGCGATCCCCCGCTGGAGGCGGCGCCCCCAGATGCGGCGCCACCGACACAGCAGCAAGTCGAGTACGAGTAGCACCTGACGCTATAAGGTATCACTGTTATCATTATTATATAAATTATTTCAAAAACAACTATTTTAAACTAACTTTAAGTTTTCAACTGACACGGAGAGACTACATGATAGTGGCATGGTCTCTAGAGGCTTGCTTGACATCTTCTGATTCTCCTGGTTCGCGGAG
Organism: Mercurialis annua; assembly: GCF_937616625.2. Taxonomy (NCBI): domain Eukaryota; kingdom Viridiplantae; phylum Streptophyta; class Magnoliopsida; order Malpighiales; family Euphorbiaceae; genus Mercurialis; species Mercurialis annua. Next base: position 38,307,733 of record NC_065572.1, read on the forward strand.
GGTTCAACTTGGAAAAAATTAAAGGCGGACCAGAAAACGTTCTATTGGGAGGAGTTCAAGGTAATAAAATGCATATTCAATCAATATTAAGTTTAGTGTTTTGCAAATTTACTAATTATGAACTTATTTGTTAAAAATGTGCAGAAGAAGTTTTTTTGGGACGATCTACCCCGAGCAATTGATCAGAGATGTGTTTATGAGGCATGCTGCAAATCGCTAAAAGGACACTCTGCATACGCTGAAGGGAAAGAGGGATGGCAGCGTCAACGATACTTTTTGGGATGCCTGGCAGGCAGAGTGGGTTACGGTGGAGGGAAAGAAGAAGTCGGACATCGCCCGGGCTAACCGGATGAGTGGGCCGACAGGGCCAGGGACATGACCGGTGCGCCACACTGCAGCATCTTGCTCGGGCGTGAAGCATATGACTGTTCTGGTAAGTCTTCTTTCTATTCTTTATTTAAGTAATTATAGTGTTTGTTGATTGATTATGTTCTTATAAGTAAATATAATATATGTTTTTGTTTTTCAGGGTCAGGAGCTCGGTCGTATACCGACCTACGCTAAGTTGCATGTTCGTAAGCACTCAACGCAGAAGGATCAGACCAAGTTTGTGGACAAGAGGTCCAAGGATAAGCATGTAAGTCCGTTATAACTTTAAATTGAATTGTTTGAGCTTGATTTTAATTAGAAACTGTGATTTGTGAATTGCGAAATGTGAATTGTGAATTGTATATAGTGCATATGTGTTTGCAGGAAGTCCCTGAAAATGGGTGATGCTCGTATTATAGAGGAAATGTTGCAGAATTTTAGTTAGGAATTATATTTATAATTAATTGTTGTACTTTATTGAAATTGTACTAACTTTAAGTTACTCGTTTATCTCCTCAGGACCGTTTCATTGCTGAGCGTGCTGCAGCGACCCAGTCCTCGCCGGGTGAGGACAGCCGTCGACTCCACATACCATCGACGAGATCCAGTTGTTCTTGTCGCTCGAGGGGGTGAAGAAGTAGTGGGTTTACGGAGTTGGTTCAGCTGCGGCTTCATACATCGCATCGTCACAGACCACCCGTTCCCGTGGAGGTTCATCGTCGTCCCAGCAGACTCAAACGCTCGAGGAAATAGGGGAGAGGATTCAGACAAAGGTCGAGGCACAGGTGCATGGGATGGAGGAGCAGGTGCGAGGGCAGGTTCAGAGGGACATAGAGGCTACCGTGGACGATCATATTGCTGATAGAGTCCGTTCGGAGCTGGCGAAGATGATGAATTCTCTACCGCCAGGTTTTTGCCCCCTGCAGCCCCCACGAGGCGCGGATGACGAGGACATCAATAGATTGTAGGTTTTTAGATTCAGTATTATCTTACCGAATAATTTTGTAAACGTTTGTTTTATATATTATATAATACTTGTTATTGACTCATATTAAGAGTGTTTAGATGTATTAATATCATGTATGTAACACGTTTGGTTTGACTGGAAAAACCAAAAAAATTGACGGGAAACGGAAAAAAACTGCCAGAAATCTGTAAATTTTGCCGACGGATTATCTGATTTAGCGACAGATTATCCGTCGCTAAATACTTTCTAATTTGCGACCGAAGGCCACATTTCTGACGGAATATCCGTCGGCAAATAAAACGTTTGCCGACGGAATATCCGTCGGCAAAGCCTACCGACGGATATTCTGTCGGCAATATGTCGGGACTTCGTCGGCAAGCTGGTCTTGTCTTGCCGACGGAATCTAGTGGGTGCCGACATAAGTTTTCCGTCGGGAAACTTTTCCGACGGTTGTTTTTGTGTCTCCAAAGAATGGCGACGACATTTGTACCGACGGACAATCCGTCCGTAATGCTAATTACCGAAGGATTTTGTGGTGTTAGGACAGAATAATCCGTCACTAACCCCGATAATTCTAGTAGTGCCAAACCTTTCCCATTTTTAGAGATTTAAGCCAAACGTTTACAAACGTTTGGATTTATTTCGTAATGTTTGAAAACGTTTGGCTTAAATTGCTAAAAATATGAAACGTTTGGTTTTGTTCTGTAACTTTTGTAAATGTTTGGCTTAAATCGCTAAAAATCTGAAACATTTGGATTTGTTTCGTAACGTTTTAAACGTTTGGTTTGGTTTCGTAACGTTTGTATATGTTTGGCTTAAATAGCTAAAAATGTGAAACGTTTGGATTTGTTTCGTAACGTTTGTAAACGTTTGGTTTAAATCGCTCAAATGGAGAAACGTTTGGATTTGTTTCGTAACGTTTGTAAATGTTTGGCTTAAATCGCTACAAAGGTGAAATGCTTGGATTTATGTCGTAACGTTTGTAAACGTTTGGCCTTAATCGCTAAAAAGGTGAAACGTTTGTAAACATTTAAACACGTTCAGAAATAAAACCAAACGTTTCACCTTTTTAGCAATTTAAGCCAAACGTTTAAAACGTTACGAAACAAATCCAAACGTATAAAACGTTACGAAACAAATTCTAATGTTTAAACGTTACGAAACAAATCCAAACGTTTAAAACGTTAAGAAACAAATCCAAACTTTTCACCTTTTTAGCGATTTAAGCAGAACATTTACAAAACTTACCAAAAAAAATCCAAACGTTTCACCTTTTTGGCAATTTAATCCAAATGTTTACAAACGTTACAAAACAAAACCAAACGTTGCATCTTTTTAGCGATTTAAGCCAAACGTTTAAAACTTTACGAAACCAATCAAATGTTTCACCTTTTTAGCGATTTAAGACAAACGTTTACAAACGTTACGAAAAAAATCCAAACATTTCCCCTTTTTAGCGATTTAAGCCAAACGTTTAAAACATTTCGAAATAAATCCAAACGTTCCATCTTTTTAGCAATTTAAGCCAAACGTTTACAAACGTTACGATACAAATCCAAATGTTTAACCTTTTTAGCGATTTAAGCCAAACGTTAACAAACATTATAAAACAAATCAACACGCTTCACCTTTTTAGCAATTTAAGCCAAAATGTTACGAAACAAATCCAAACATTCACCTTTTTAGCAATTTAAGCCAAACGTTTACAAACGGTACGAAACAAATCCAAATGTTTCACCTTTTTAGCTATTTAAGCCAAACGTTTAAAACGTTTCACCTTTTCAGCGATTGAATCCAAGCGTTTACAAACGCTACGGAAAAAATAAAAACGTTTAAAATGTTACGAAACACATTCAAACGTTTCACATTTTTAGCGATTTAAGCCAAACGTTACGAAACAAATCCAAAAGTTTCACCTTTTTAGGGATTAAAGTTAAACGTTTATAACGTTTCGAAACCAATCCGAATGTTTAAAACGTAGCGAAACAAATCCAAACGTTTCACCTTTTTAGCAATTTAAGCAAAACGTTTAATATGTTACGAAACCAATCCAAACGTTCCCCCTTTTTAGCGATTTAAGCCAAACATGTATAACGTTACAAAACAAATCCAAACTTTTATAATGTTACGAAACAAATCCAAACGTTTCACCTTTTTAGCGATTTAAGCCAAAAATTTACAAGCGTTGCGACACAAATCCAAACGTTTCACATTTTAAGCGATTTAAGCGAAACGTCACAAAACATTTAATTCGCTAAAAATGTGAAATGTTTGGATTTGTTTTGTGACGTTTTAAACGTTTGGATTGGTTTCGTAACGTATTAAACGTTGGCACGTTCCCCCTTTTTAGAGATTTAAGCCAAACGTTTAAAATGTTACGAAACCAATTCAAACGTTTAAAACGTTACGAAATAAATCCTAATGTTTCACCTTTTTAAGCCAAACGTTTACAAACCTTTCACATTTTTAGCGATTTAAGCCAAACGTTTATAAACGTTACAAAACAAATCCAAACGTATACCCTTGTTAGCGATTTAAGCCAAATGTTTACAAACGTTACAAAACAAATCCAAACGTTTCACAATTTTGGCGATTTAAGCCAAACATCTAAAACGTTACAAAACCAATACAAACGTTCAAAACATTACGAAACAAATCCTAACGTTTCACCTTTTTAGCAATATAAGCCAAACATTTACAAGCGTTACAAAAAAAAAAAACGTTTAAACCGTTACCAAACAAATCCAAACATTTTAAGCCAAACGTTTACAAACATTACAAAACCAATACAAACGTTTCAAACGTTACGAAACAAATCCAATCATTTCACCTTTTTAGCGATTTAAGCCAAAGGTTTACAAACGTTACGAAACAAATTCAAATGTTTCCCCTTTATTGCGATATTAGCCAAACGTTTACAAAAGACACGAAACAAATCCAAATGTTTCACCTTTTTAGCGATTTAAGCCAAATGTTTACAAACGTTACTGATAACAACACAGATGAACAATCTCAAAAATAGAAAATAAGCCGAGTAGGACACACCACAACACCATCTTGGCTCAACCGAGTAAGACACACCACAACACCATCTCAGCTCAACCGAGTAAGACATACCACAAGACCACCTCGATTAGCCGACTAATACACATAGCAACACAATCTCGGATACACCGAGCAGCATACATTGCAAAATCATCTCAGCTTTGTCCGAGTTTACCTCTCACTGATTACAAAGACAAATCTGTCAAAAAGTACCCTGACATTCCAAACAATATGTGCACAGACAAAGAGAATGAAATCAGACTTGTCGGCCCAGACAAAGAGGAACAAAGACATAGTATAAAAGGCTAAGAAAAAGTAGGTAAAAAGGTTAATTCTCTTTTTCTCTCAACTAAAAACTCTTATTCACTTCTTATTCTTTCTCTCACTAAAGATCCTATTGACTTGACTGTCGGAGTGGTTTACATGAATCCCCTTCCGGCGCCCTTCTAACGGTTGTATTGTGCCTTTCAAGTACGATTGTGAAGCTACCACCGGATCAAGGAGTCGCCGCCATTCCGCAAGTTATTATTTGGCGCCGTCTGTGGGAAAGAAAGTAAGAAAGTTTCCCCCTTTCTATCTCACCGGAGGGCAATAGGATGAGCACCGTAGAGGGAGACGATCCCCCAACTAGAGAACATGACACACACGATAATACGACAGGAGATGGACTCAATGCACCACCGAGAAGAGCTACCGGAGATAGGTCGTTCTGCCCGGCAACGACATCCTGGGGAGGGACACACTTGGGCACCACATCTGGAATTATCACTCAATACCCGTGGGGAATGCCATTGTCGGGGAACATCCCGCCGGCCTCATACTTCACACCTATGCAACAAACCACTCAAATTTTTTCCTTAAGGCCAGGTGTAACCCCGATCAATCTCACATTCACACCGAGTACCACCCCCACGCCCATGCTAGCCCCAATCGCTGAAAATCAAAACCCCACACCAGCACAGATACAAGAGTATATTGAGTTCCATGCTCGGCAGTTAGCTTTCCTTCAACAAGTGCAACAAGGCCACGCTCGGCCAACCGCCCCCACCATATCTCCAAGCAATATTACCACCCCACCATACATACCAGCCCCACCACCTCATCCACCAGAATTTTACCAAGGCCAAACAATGCCCGAAGAAGCAAACCCCGAGAAAAATCCACAAACACAACAAAACCCAAGGGAAAGGCAGGGGAACCAAACCGGGCACAAACGCCTGACGGACCGAAAAAGACCCCGAAACGACTAGAAATTGAAGAAAGTGTGCATAGCTCAGGCGCAGACTGGGTAAAGAAAAAGAACCTAGAGCAGGAAATCACTGAAAGGGTGAGAACCAAAATGGAAAAACTCAGAAGGAGAGAGCCGAAGAGCACAAGCTTCCTATACATTGGAAACCCATTGTCGACCGAGATACGAGATGAACCTTTCCCGTTAAACTATAAAACACCACAACTAGATGATTACAATGGAACATGGGATCCGATCACACACTTGAGCTGTTTTCAGGTGGTCATGATGGTACAAAGTTTGTTTGAAGCTGCCGTCTGCAAACTTTTCCCGACAACCCTTAAGTGGCCAGCAACAATCTGGTACCAAAGTCTGAAAGAAGGCTCTATCCAAAGTTTCGACGAGCTAGCAAGAGCTTTCCGAACTCATTTCACACAGAGCATACAACGAAAGTAGAAGTCCATTGATCTCAAACTTTGCTATCAGAAACCCGGAGAAAGCTTGCAGAGTTATATCGGCAGATTTAACACGGAGGCTGTCGAAGTAGGAAACCTGAATGATGATACCGTAATAGACGCAATGAAGGATAACACAACGATGATGCATTCTGAGACAACCTGATAACAAATCCAGTGCAAACTTACTCTCAGCTCATGGACCGAGCCTGGAATTACATTAATTTGGATGAAGAGCAACGAAGGAAAGCCACACAGACAACAGCACAGTTTCAAACGCAGAGACCAAATTTCAGTCAGACGGTCAGGCAAGACAGATTCAGGCCAAGAGATCAACGGCAACCCGTTCCACCGCGAATGGAACTACACCGACCAGTAAAGGTAGAAGACCAAGCCTTTATTCCACTCAACACACTGAGATCACACATCCTAATGTGGATTCAAATCAATAATGAACTAGTTAGGTACCCACCAAAGTTGCAGTATGAGGGGGACATAAAGAAATATTGCCAATTTTACGATGGTCACGGCCACGTCACTAATGAGTGTGGAAGTATAAAGAAAGAAATAGATCGATTAGTGCAAGTCGGCCGCTTAAAAGACTTTGTAGCATAGAACAAAAATTATAACTCGGGAGGGAGCAACCGAGGAGAACATAGTGGTTAGAGAGAGGAGGCACCACCACCAATAAGGCAAAATGTATCCGGAGTAATTAACACCATAGCCGGCGGAATGGCCGATCCAGAGTACAAGCGGGGAAGGCGCAAAAGACAAAAAATGGTAATGAACATATCGGTGGCCAAGCCTTTACCCGAGGTCAGCTTCGGCCCAGTCGATGGCGAAGGAATAGACTTTCCTCACCAAGACCCCTTGGTAATCTCGGGATTAATAGAAAATTTCTGGGTAATGAGACAGTTGGTGGATGAGGGAAGCTCATTTAACCTCATCACAAAGCAGGCTTACCTCGGTATAGGATGCTCGGTCCTAAATCTTAAACCAATCAAAACTCCTCTAGTCGGTCTAGGAGGAGCACCAGTACGAGCAGAAGGAGTAGCGGAATTAACAGTGGAGCTAGGAAAAGAAAATGGTGCACCAAAAGGAGGTTTAATTGGCATCACAAAGAAATTCAAAACACTTTTTTATGGTTGTTGATATGCAACTCGCCTACAATGTAATACTTGGCAGACCAATGCTATACAACACCGGGGCAGTTACGCGCATCAAATACTTGTCAATGAAAATACCCACTGAAGAGGGAGTGGTGACATTCAAAGGAAGGCAAGACATAGCCAAACAGTGCTGCTTCGTATCAATGAGAGATGTATCAGGAACCCTGGCTATCGAAACAATGGAGATACCAGACTCAGATGAAGGCAAGCTCAAACCTTATGGAAAACTAGAAAGGGTTAACCTATCAAGAGTAACACCAAGATCGGTCCAAATAGGTGTTGCACTGCCCGAACCAGTAAAACATGAGATAACAGACATGTTAATCAGAAACGAAGTAGAAATTGTCAACACCTCAGGCGAGATAGAAGGGGTAGACCCGGCAATCATATCACATAAGCTGAATGTAGATCCAAAACATTAACCAGTCAAACATAAGAAAAGAGCCTTCGCAGTGGACAGACAAATTGCTATCAAGGCCAAAGTAGACAAACTATTGGCAGCAGGTTTCATCAGAAGAGTGTATTACCCGGAGTGGCTATCAAACGTCGTGCTCATTAAAAAGCCGAATGGAAAATGGAGACTATGCATAGACTTCACAGACCTAAACCGAGCATGCCCCAAGGATAGCTATCCTCTGCTAAACATTGATCAGCTAGTCGACTCAACGAGTGGTTACGAAGTCTACTCGTTCATAGACGCTGCCCAAGGATACCACCAGATACCAATGCACAAGGCCGACGAAGAGAAAACAAGCTTTGTAGCTGACAGCGGCACATACTTCTACAAACAAATGCCTTTCAGATTAAAAAATGACGGGGCAACTTATCAGCGACTGATGAACTTTGTATTCAAGGACCAAATCGGTCGAAACATGGAGGTGTACGTTGATGAAATCATTGTCAAATCCAAAAAAGTAGAAGACCACGCGAAAGACCTAAAAGACGTTTTCACCAAGCTAAAGAAATACAAGCTCAAGTTAAACCCGGACAAGTGTGCCTTCGGAGTCCCGGCAGGGAAATTCCTCGGTTACCTCATCTCTCAAAAAGGCATTAAGGTAAACCCAGAAAAAACAAAAGCAATCATAGACATGAAAGCCCCGAAGACGACCAAAAGATGTCTCCCATTCTTCAAAACACTAAGAAATGTGGAAAGCTTCAAGTGGACCGAAGAGTGCCAACAGTCTTTTGAGGAGCACAAAAAATTTCTAAGTTCACCACTACTCGGGCGACCCGAAGTAGGAGAAGTGTTATACTTATATATAAGTGTCACCAACAAAACAGTAGCATATGTGCTTGTAAAAGAAGAAGAAACCGAGCAGAAACCGTTGTACTACACGAGCAGAGTGTTTAAAGGCCCCGAGCTCAGAAATAGCAACATCAAAAAATTTGTATTTGCGTTGGTATTAACGGTAGAAAAACTCAAAAGGTATTTTCAGTCTCACACAGTGGTAGTCCGAACAAACCAACTCCTGAAAAAAACGCTTGGAACACCAGAAACCTCTGGACGATTAATCAACTAGTCGGTCATGGTAGGATCATACGATATCAAATACGAACCAAGAACAGCAATAAAAGCTCAGATCCTAGTAGATTACGTGGCCAAAACAACAACACACAATCAACCCACCGAGGTAGACAAGGGCTTGGTCAGCTGGATATTACAAGTAGACGGAGCACCAAACATGGCCGGAGCAGGGGCAGGGATGATATTAAGAGGACCACATAATATAAAAATGCAAAACTCAATCCACCTGAATTTTCCGGCAACCAACAATTCAGTAGAATACGAAGCCCTAATAGGAGGATTGAGAATGGCGACAGTAGTCAAGGCCGAGTTCATCAAAATTCAGAGTGACTCTCAACTGGTGGTTAACCAAGTACTCGGATTATTTGAGGTCAAAGATCCAGAAATGAAAAAATATGTAGATCGAGTTAAAGAGCTGCTCGCAAAAATTACCGAAGAAGGTGGAAAATGGGAATAAGAGGAAATACCCAGAGAAGAGAACACAGAGGCAGACACATTGGCAAAGGCCGGAGCAACTAAAGAAACAGTACCAGTCATACCATGCTCGATCCAAAACTTCAGCAGTATCCAAAATCCCGAGACAACATTCCTCATCAACCTGTTAGATCAATGGATGGAGCACATCATATCATACATGGAGAATGGAAGCCTACCCGAGGATAAAAAAGAGGCAAGGAAGGTGAAGTGCCGAGCACCACACTTCTCACACCGAGATGGCACCCTATACAGAATGTCATTCTCACATCCATGGTCCAGATGCCTCACGGTTGAAGAAGGAGAATACGTCTTAGCCGAAATACACGAAGACATGTGTGGAAGCCACATCTCCCATTTAGCACTCTGTCGAAAAGCGGTATTACAAGGTTACGACTGTCCGACAATGGCACAAGATGCAGCAAGCTTGGTACAAAAATGCGAGAAATGTCAATATCACCAGAATGTGCATCATCAACCCACAACCGAGAAAAGTCCGGTAATAAGTCCCTCGCCATTCAGTACATGGGGTATTGACATCGTTGGCCCCTTCCCGACAGCAAGTGGGCAAAGGAGATTCTTGATAGTAGCTGTCGATCATTTCTCCAAATGGGTGGAAGCCGAAGCTGTCTCCACCATAATAGAAGCACGAGTGCGAAGTTTTCTCCGAAGAGAAATCATTTGTCGTTTCAGAATTCCAAGAATCATCATAACCGACAACGGTAAACAATTCGACAAAAAAAATTTTAGAGACTTCTAAACTGAGAAGGGAATCGATCTAAGGTTCACCTTGGTCACCCACCCCAGACCAATGGGATGACCGAGGTAACCAACAGAACCATTGTTAACGGATTGAAAAAGCGCCTAGACGAGGCAAAAGGTTGATGGGCCGACGAGCTACACAGTGTTTTATGGTCATACAGAACCACGCCGAAAGCCGGCATAGGAAGAACCCCATACAGCCTAACCTATGGGTGTGGAGCAATGGTACCCGTAGAAATAGGCATGCCTACCATCAGAGTACAATACTTCGATGAGCAACAAAACGAAGAAAACACCAGACTTTGCCTTGATTTGCTAGAAGAACGAAGAGAACAGGCACTGATGCACATCGAAGCATACAAGTAGAGGATGACAACATATCATATCAAAAGGGTTAAACCCCTAACGTTTGAGGTAGGAGATCTAGTATTACGAAGAGCCGACATAGCAAGAGGTAATGCAGGGGTATCCAAGCTCGGAGCAAAAGAAGGACCCTACCAAGTAAAGAAAGTAGGGAAAGGAGGGGCCTATCACCTAACATATCTGTCAGGTCGAGACTTACCTAGAACCTGGAATGCCATAGTTCTTAAAAGAATCTATCAGTAGACAACACTCAGGTTATCGAGTCTGTCAGGGGTTTTTTCACTTGCATTCAAGTAAAAATCGGTTGTAGGCTAGAATGCAAGTTTTTCCCCTATCAATAACAGAAAGAAGAAAAGAAACAAAATGTGTCCATATCTTAAACCAAGATGAAGCAATCTCTTTAACCGAGTTAAGCCATAGCTTAAAACAAGTCGAAGCAATCGCTTTAACCAAGTTAAGCCATAGCTTAAACCAAGATAAAGCAATCGCTTTAACCGAGTTAAGCCATAGCATAAAACAAGTCGAAGCAATCGCTTTAACCGAGTTAAGCCATAGCTTAAACCAAGAAAAAAACAATCGCTTTAACCGAGTTAAGCCATAGCTTAAAACAAGTCAAAGCAATCGCTTTAACCGAGTTAAGACATAGCTTAAACCAAGACGAAGCAATCGCTTTAACCGAGTCGAAGCAATCGCTTTAACCGAGTTAAGCCATAGCTTAAACCAAGACGAAGCAATCGCTTTAACCAAGTTAAGCCATAGCTTAAAAAAAGTCGAAGCAATAACTTTAACCGAGTTAAGCCATAGCTTAAACCAAGACGAAGTAATCGCTTTAACCGAGTCAAAGCAATCACTTTAAGCGAGTTAAGCTAGTGCTTAAAGCAGGTCAAAGCAATCACTGTAACCGAGTTAAGCCATAGCTTAAAACAGGTCAAAACAAGTCACTTTAACCGAGCAACGTCATAACTTGAAAAAATATTAAAACAACTTAATGAAAATGCAAAAAATAAAAGAATCACAGACGAATACATATCAAAAGCATAAAACATAAATCATAACAAAGATCAGAAGGCGAGGAAGACACAATAATCAAACACCCTCAACACCAATATATTAACCAAAAATTGTTTACAAGATACAGTACAAGCCTACTCTAGTACAACATTACTGACGTGCTCGTGAACTGACAAACCAGTCCCAGAAGAAGTACCACAATTTTCATTCAAACCGGCCTCCTCATCATGCCGAACCTCCAATAACAAAGTTGGAGACGAAGTAGCAACAACATCAGCTTTTTTCTGTATAACAACACAAGCTACTTCGGTCCCAGCAACATCAACCTTCTCGGTCACAGCGACATCAGTGCCCTGAGTCGAAACTTCATCCTTAGAGGGAACGGCATCATCTTCAAGCTCTCTCCGCAGCTCGGCCGCAAAATCCTCAACACCTGTTCCTCAGCATTCAACTCCTTCACTTTTTCCTCGGCAAGTTTTCGCTCGGTTTGAAGATTTTGGTACATGCCATCCATGTCAAGATACAAAAAAGACGGATCAACATCAGCTCGGAGAAGCGGTCCAACACGCTCCTTTAGATCATCTTCCATGGCATCGGTAAGGTGAGCAAACTCCACCATCAAATCATCTCGCTGAGTCTCCACCACTTTGGTAGTGTCATCAAGAATATCATGCAGTCGCATATAACTCTGATGATGACCATCGATGGTCTTCTGAAAATCAGTTTTCTCTTTATTGAACGTCTCGGTCAGCTGCACTCGAAGCTCCTCTTTCTCCTTATCAAAAGCATTCTTGGCAAGAGCGAGCTCGTCCCTTTCCTTGATCAGGACAAATATCTCCTTATTCAGCTTTTCAATCTTGGCATTGAATTTCTCCGTATTGCTAGCCAGAACCGACTCTACATTCGCCCTCTGCAGCTGCTCCTTCTCCAGATCCGCAATGGCAGTGGTCAGTTTCTCCCTATCATCCGAAGCCTGAGCAGACAAGTCTTCTTGGAACGACCGAGCTCCCAACAGGTGGTTAATTAACTAAGAAAACCGACATAAAAAAAACTTAGTAAAATAAACACAAAAACAGAAAACGGAAACAATCAAATCAAACACACACCTGGAAGGACAGAGATACACTCGTATCAAGAAATTCTTTCTGAGGGTAGCATAAAGAGCTTCCCTATCCCGAGGAAGAGACACCGTCTTCCCAAGGAAGACTGAAGTCGTCAGCGAATCAACGGTGTCCTCCATCAATTTAGACTTCAAATAACGAGCGAGAAACCGAGGAGTCAGCTTCACATCTTCGGTGTCAACCGGATTAACTCTCGAATCACCCATCTTGGTTTTCTTCTTGAAAGGAGACGAAACCTTGTCCATCCCAGACTCAACAAATGTAGAGGCTCCCAACCCCACAACCACATCAGACCCACAGGGAAGAGTAGAGGCACCCTTCACCTCGGCCACCGAGCAATGCTCTTTGCCCTTATCCAAGTTCTTCCTTTTGACAGGCTTGAAAGGAGGAGGCACAGTCGACAATGGTTTAGGAGGGGTTATAACTTGTGCCCCCGAAGTAGCTTTCTCCCCAGCAGTTTTCCCTCCAACACCAACCTCGGCAGATGACGAGTTCTTGGCAGCCACACCATCACCTTTTCGTCTAGCAACGTTGAATACAGTCATATTAAACACTGCAAAACTGAAACAAAAACCAATAAGAACAACAGAACAATACAAGGTAATACAAAGGAAAAACCAAGTAGAAAACAAATACCGAGAACAACCTTCCCGCTTCGGGTCAAACTTAGCAATAGGCAGTTTTCGGTATAAGGGTATAAGTATTTATATGACCAGTCGTCTTCAAAACGTCCTGGAGAAGTACATGGTTCTCATTCCCAGCAGAGTCCCGTCTTAAAAGGGTCGCGGGAGATGTGCACAACCACCGACGAGGCAGGTCGGCGAAGGCAGTAGGGTGACGAATCCGAAACCAATCTTCCCTAAACCTCTTAACCGAGGTAGATACTTTTTCTTTAACATGCCTAGGCTCGGACTTAAGAATTTTGAAGGTAGAAAAATCATAAGCACCGCCAAAGATAAGACCATAAATACTAGCAAAAAACTCAACCGAGAAAGGAATCTTATGTCGATACACAACCGACGAAGACAAAGGAAGTGCCTAATGCCATTTGGGTGAAACTGACTAAGACACATGTTGTAAAATTTCAAAAAGGCCACTAAGTCGGCCTGAAGTGGAATGCGGACACCAGAATGAAGGTGTTCTACCCTTATTACTATAAAATACGGATCAACCGGGGTGTTTATTGTCAGACCGGGAGGAGACAGTGCAAACCGATACCCCTCACGTAAATTTATCTGAGAAAGAAGATAATCCAGATATCCCTGGTTCAGCTCGGCAAAAGTAGTTTCCATCCTCACTCGCCTTGGCTTAACAGAAGAGGTCGCTTCTGAGAAACCAATTTCCTCTACCTTATTTATCCAGGGAACGTCAACGGACCCTCCCTTGAAGTACACTCATCCGACTCACCCTCACCATCATCGTAAACGTCCAAAAAATCATTATGGGAATCCTCCTCATATGACATTATTCAACCGAGATGAAAAAACAACTCTAAATGAATCAAATCACCCAACTATACTAACCCAGAAAGCAAACACTCAAGAACACGAAGAACAAACGGAAAAAAGATGAAGAAATAACAATAAACAAGATCAAAACAAAGGAAAAAGAAGAACTTACTGATGAAAATCTTCGAAAGTAGAAAAGTAGACCCAAACAAAGCAAAGAAAAGAAAGAAACGAGAGCAAAGAAAGGAAAAAGAAAACTAAGCAAAGGAAAAAATGAGGGTTTTTATAGAAACCGAAGCAGGGCAACTAAAACGACGCCTCAATATATGTGCTAGTGGATAACAGATGTCAATAGGCATAATTAAATGAAAGACACGTGTCATCGAAACGTATCAGATAAGAAAGCAATTCAAAAGACACCCAAGAGATGACGGAGCAAGATCAAAACCGAGCAAGCAAGAAATACCAAATCAAACAAAACTCGGACATAAATATCCGAACAAACTAGGGGGGGACTTGTGATAACAACACAGATGAACAATCTAAAAAATAGAACATAAACCGAGTAAGACACACCACAACACCATCTCGGCTCAACCGAGTAAGACACACCACTAGACAACCTCGGTGAGACGAGTAAAACACATAGCAACACCATCTCGGATACACCGAGCAGCATACATCGCAACATCATCTCGGCTTTGTCCGGGTTTACCTTTCACTGATTACAAAGACAAATAAGTCAGAAAGTACCCTGACATTCCAAACAATATCTGCACGGACAAAGATAATGAAATCAGACTTGTCGGCCCAGACAAAGAGGAACAAAGACATAGTATAAAAGGCTAAGAAAAAGTAGGTAAATAGGTTAATTCTCTTTATCTCTCAACAAAAAACTCTTATTCACTTCTTATTCTTTCTCTCACTAAAATACCAATTGACTTGACTGTCGGAGCGGTTTGCCGGAGTCCCCTTCCGGCGCCCTTCTAACGGTTGTATTGTGCTTTTCAGGAACGATTGTGAAGCCACCACTGGATCAAGGAGTCGCCGCCATTCCGCAAGTTATCAGTTACGAAACAAATTCAAACGTTTAAAACATTACGAAACAAATCCAATCGTTTCACCTTTTTAGCGATTTATGCCAAACGTTTAAAACTTTACGAATCAAATCCAAACGTTTAAAATGTTACGAAAAAATTTCAAACGTTTAAAACGTCACGAAACCAATCCAAATGTTTAAAGCGTTACGAAACAAATCGAAACGCTTAACCTTTTTAGCCATTTAAGCCAAACGTTTGTAAACGTTATGAAATAAATCCAAACGTTTCCCCATTTTAGCAATTTAAGACAAACGTTTACAAACGTTACAAAACAAAACCAATCGTTTCACCTTTTTAGTGATTTAAGCCAAACGTATAAAACGTTACGAAACCAATCCAAACGTTTCACCTTTTTAGAAATTTAAGCCAAACGTTTACAAACTTTACGAAACAAATCCAAACATTTTATCTTTTTAACAATTTAAGTCAAATGTTTAAAACGTTACAAAACCAATCCAAATGTTTAAAACATTATGAAACAAATCAAAACGTTTCACCTTTTTAGAGATTTAAGACAAACATTTACAAACGTTACGAAACCAAAAACGTTACGGAACAAATCCAAACGTTTCACCTTTTCAACGATTTAAGATAAATGTTTACAAACGCTACGAAAAAAATCCAAACGTTTCACTTTTTTAGCGATTTAAGCCAAATGTTTACAAATGTTACGAAACAAATCCAAACTCTTAACATTTTTAGCGATTTTAGCCAAACGTTACAAAACAAATCCAAAAATTTCACCTTTTTAGCGATTTAAGCCAAAACTTAAGAAAAAATCCAAACGTTTCACCTCTTTACCAATTTAAGCCAAATGTTTACAAACGTTACGAAACAACTCCAAACATTTCACCTATTTAGCTATTTAAGCCAAACGTTTAAAACATTACGAAACAAAACCAAACGTTTCACCTGTTTAGAGATTGAATCCAAACGTTTACAAACGTTACGAAACGAATCCAAACGTCTAAAATATTATGAAACAAATCCAAACCTTTCACATTTTTAGCGATTTAAGCTAAACGTTTTCAAACGTTACGAAACAAATCCAAATGTTTCACCTTTTTAGCGATTAAATCCAAACGTTTAAAACGTTAAGAAACCAATCCAAACGCTTCCCCTTTTTAGTGATTTAAGCCGTACATGTAAGACATTACAAAACCAAAAGCCAAACATTTAAAATGTTAGGAAATAAATCAAAACGTTTAAAACGTTATGAAACATATCCAAGCGTTTTCCCTTTTCAATGATTGAAGCCAAACGTTTACAAACGTTACAAAACAAATCAAAATGTTTCCCCTCTTTAGCAATTTAAGACAAACGTTTGTAAATGTTACGAAACCAATCCAAACGTTTTATCTTTTTAGCGATCTAAGATAAACGTTTACAAACGTTACGAAACCAATCCAAACGTTTAAAACGTTAAGAACAATATGAAATAAATCGAAACGTTTTATATTTTTAGCGATTTAAGCCAAACGTTTACAAACGTTAAGAAACAAATCCAAACATTTCAACTTTTTAGCAATTTAAACAAAATGTTTACAAACTTTACGAAAAAAATCCAAACGTTTCACATTTTTATTGATTTGAGCCAAACGTTTGTTTCGTAACGTTTGTAAATGTTTGGCTTAAATCGTTAAGAAGGTGAAACATTTGAATTTGTTTCGTAACGTTTTAAACTTTTGGATTGGTTTTGCAACGTTAGTAAAATTTGTGCTTAAATTGCTAAAAGAGTGAAACGTTTGGTTTTGTTTCAAAACGTTTGGCTTAAATCGCTAAAAAGGTGAAACGTTTGGTTTTGTTTTGTAACGTTTCAAACGTTTCGCTTAAATCGCTAAAAAGGTGAAACATTTGGATTTGTTTCATAACGTTTGTAAACATTTGGCTTAAATCGCTAAAAAGGTGAAATGTTTGGTTTTGTTTCCTAATGTTTTAAACGTTTGGCTTAAATCGCTAAAAAGGTGAAACTTTTGGATTTGTTTCGTAACATTTGTAAATGTTTGGCTTAAATTGCTAAAAAGGTGAAACCTTTGAATTTGTTTCGTAACAGTTATAAACGTTTGGCTTAAATCACTAAAAATGTGAAAACGTTCGGATTGGTTTCATAACGTTTGTAAACGTTTGGCTTAAATCGCTAAAAAGGTGAAACATGAAACGTTTGGATTTAATTCGTAACGTTTTAAACGTTTGTATTGGTTTTGCAACGTTTTAAATGTTTGGCTTCGATCGCTAAAAATGGGAAACATTTGGATTTGTTTCGTAACATTTGTAAACGTTTAACTTAAATCGCTAAAAAGGTGAAACATGTGGTTTTGTTTCGTAATGTTTGTAAACATTTGGACGTTTGGAATTGTTTCGTAACATTTTAAACGTTTTGGTTATATCGCTAAAAAGGTGAAACGTTTGGATTTGTTTCGTAACATTTGTAAACGTTTAGCTTAAATCGCTAAAAGGGTGAAACGTTTTGTTTTGTTTCTTAACGTTTGGCTTAAATCGCTAAAAAGGTGAAACGTTTGGATTAGTTTCGTAATATTTGTAAACGTTTGGCTTCAATAGCTAAAAAGGGGAAACATTTAAATTTATTTCGTAACGTTTTAAACGTACGAAACAAATCCAAATGATTCACCCTTCTAGCAATTTTAGCCAAACGTTACGAAACGAATCCAAACGTTTGGCTTAAATTGCTAAAGAGGACGTTTCACCTTTTTAGAAATTTAAGCCAAACGTTTACAAACGTTACGAAACCAATCCAAACATTTAAAACGTAACGAAACAAAACAAAACGTTTCACCTTTTTAGCGATTTAAGTCAAACATTTCACCTTTTTTGCGAATTAAGCCAAACATTTACAAACGTTGTGAAACAAATCCAAACGTTTCACATTTTTAGCGATATAAGCCAAAGGTTCAGAACGTTACGAAATCAATCCAAACGTCCAAATGCTTACAAACGTTTCGAAACAAAACAAAAAGTTTCACCTTTTTAGCGATTTAAGCCAAACGTTAACAAACGTTACGAAGCAAATCCGAACGTTTCACATTTTTAGCGATTTAAGCCAAACGTTTACAAAAGATACAAAACAAATCCAAATGTTTCACCTTTATAGCGATTTAAGCCAAATGTTTACAAACGTTACGAAACAAATCCAAACGTTTCACCTTTTTAGCAATTTAAGCCAAATGTTTGCAAATATTACGAAACAAATCCAAACGTTTCACATTTTTAGCAATTTAAGCCAAAAGTTTAAAACGTTACAAAACCAATCCAATCGTTTCACATTTTTAGCGATTTAAGTCAAACATTTACAAACATTACGAAACAAAACCAAATGATTTACCTTTTTAGCAATTTAAGCCAAACGTTTTCACCTTTTTAGCGATATAAGCCAATCGTTTAAAACATTACTGAACAAATCCAAACATTTGGCTTAAATCGCTAAAAAGGTGAAACGTTTGGTTTTGTTTTGTAACGTTTGTCTTAAATCGCTAAAAAGGTGAAACGTTTGGATTGGTTTCATAACATTTCAAATGTTTGGCTTAAATCGCTAAAAAGGTGAAACGTTTGGATTTGTTTTGTAATGATTGTAAACATTTGGCTTAAATCGCAAAAAAGGTGAAACGTTTGATTTGTTTCGTAAGGGTTGTAAACGTTTGGCTTATATCGCTAAAAAGGTGAAACGTATGGATTTGTTTCGTAACATTCGTAAATGTTTGGCTTATATCGCTAAAAATGTGAAACTTACGGATTTGTTTCGCAACGTTTGTAAACGTTTTTCTTAAATTGCTAAAAAGGGGAAACATTTGGATTTGTTTCAGATCGTTTTAAACATATGGATTCGTTTTAAACGTTTTTAAACGTTTGGATTTGTTTCGTTAAATTTTAAACGTATTGATTGGTTTCGTAAAGTTTTAAATCTTTGTCTTAAATCTTTAAAAAGGTGAAACTTTTGGATTTGTTTCGTAACTTTGTACACGTTTGGCTTAAATCGCTAAAAAGGCAAAACGTTTAGATTTATTTCGTAACATTTTAAACTTTTGGCTTATATCCCTAAAAATGTGAAATGTTTGGATTTGTTTCGTAACGTTTGTAAACATTTGGCTTAAATCGCTAAAAATGTGAAACGTTTGGATTTGTTTCATATTGTTTTAAACGTTATGATTTGGCTTAAATCGCTAAAAATGTTTAAAACGTTTCACCTTTTTAGAAATATAAGCCAATGTTTACGAAATAAATTCAAGCGTTTCCCCTTTTTAGCAATTTAAGCCAAACGTTTACGAATGTTACGAAATAAAACCAAACGTTTCCGGAACAAATCCAAGCGTTTACAAATGTTACGAAACAAATCCAAGTGTTTCACCTTCTTAGCAATTTAAGCCAAACATTTACAAACATTACGAAACAAAACCAAACGTTTCACCTTTTTAGCGATTTAAGTCAAACATTTACAAACTTTTCGAAACAAATCCAAACGTTTCACCTTTTTAGCGATTGAAGCCAAACATTTAAAATGCTACGAAACCAATCCAAACGTTTAAAACGTTACGAAACAAATCCAAACATTTCACCTTTTTAGAGATTTAAGCCTAACCTTTACAAACATTACAAAACAAATCAAAACGTGTAAAACGTTACGAAAAAATCCAAACGTTTGGATTAAATCGCTAAAATTGTGAAACAAATCCAAACGTTTAAAACGTTACGAAACAAATCTAAATGTTTACAAACGTTACAAAAGAAAGCCAAATGTTTCACCTTTTTAGTTATTTAAGCCCAATGTTCAAAACATTACGAAACAAATCCACACTTTTAAAACGTTACGAAACAAACCAAATGTTTCATCTTTTTATCTATTTAAGCCAAACGATTAAAATGTTACGAAACCTATCCAAACGTTTAAAACATTACAAAACAAATCCTAACGTTTTACCGTTTTAGCTATTTAATCCAAACGTTTCATATTTTTAGCGATTTAAGCCAAACGTTTACAAACGTTACGAAACAAATCCAAACGTTTCACCTTTTTAGCGATTTAAGCCAAACATATACAAACGTTACAAAACAAATCCAAACGTTTCACCTTTTTAGCGATTTAAGCCAAACGTTTAAAACGGTTGAACCAATCAAAACGTTTCACCTTTTTTGTGATTTAAGCCAAACATTTACGAACGTTACAATACAAATCCAAACATTTCATCTTTTTATCGATTTATGTCAAACGTTTACAAACGTTACAAAACAAATCCAAACATTTCACCTTTTGAGAAATTTAATCCAAATGTTTACAAACGTTACAAAACAAAACCAAACGTTTCAACTTTTTAGCGATTTAAGCCAAACGTTTCACCTTTTAAGCGATTTAAGCCAAACGTTTAAAATGTTACGAAACACATCCAAACATTTCCCATTTTTAGCGATTTAAGCCAAACATTTTCAAACGTTTGTATTTGTTTCGTACACCTTTTTATCGATTAAGCCAAACGTTTACAAACGCTACGAAATAAAACCAAACGTTGCCCCTTTTTTTAGCTATTTAAGCCACATGTTTAAAACATTACGAAACCAATCCAAACGTATAAAACGTTGCGAAACAAATCTAAATTTTTCACCTTTTTAGCGATTTAAGCCAAATGTTTACCAACGTTACGAAACAAATCCAAATGTTTCACCTCTTTAGCGATTTAAACCAACCATTTAAAACGTAACAAAACCAATCCAAATATTTAAAACATTACGAAGCAAATCCAAACGTTTAAAACGCTACGAAACAAATCCAAACGTTTAAAATGTTACGAAACAAATTCAAATGTTTAAAACGTTACGAAACAAATCCCAACGTTTGGTTTCACCTCTTTAGTTATTTAAGCCAAAAGTTTAAGGCGTTTCAAAACCAATCCAAACGTTGAAAACTTTACGAAACAAATCCAAACATTTCACCTTTTTAGCGATTTAAGCCAAACGTTTAAAATGTTACGAAACCAATCCAAAGGTTTAACACATTACGAAACAAATCTAAACGTTTATCCTTTTTGGCGATTGAAGCTAAAAGTTTAAAACGTTACGAAACAAAACCAAACGTTGCAACTTTTTAGCGATTGAAGCCTAACGTTAATAAACATTACGAAACAAAACCAAACGTTTCACCTTTTTAGCAATTTAAGCCAAATGTTTAAAACGTTACGAAACGAATCCAAATGTTTAAAACGTTAAGAAACAAATCTAAACGTTTCATCTTTTTAGAAATTTAAGCCAAACATTTAAATCGTTATAAAATCAATCCAAAGATTTAAAACATTACGAAATCAATCCAAACGTTTCACCATTTTAGCGATTTATGCCAAACGTTTACAAATGTTACGGAACAAATCCAAACGTTTCCCCTTTTTAGTGATTTAAGCCAAACGTTACGAAACCAATCTAAACGTTTAAAATGTTACGAAATAAATCAAAACATTTCACCTTTTTAGCGATTTAAGCGAAACGTTTACAAACGTTACGAAACATATCTAAACGTTTATAATGTTACGAAACAAATCCAAACGTTTACAAACGTTACGAAACAAATCCAAACGTTTCACCTTTTTTGCAATTTGAGCCAAATGTATAAAAAGTAACGAAGAAAAACCAAATGTTTCACCTTTTTAGCGATTTAAGCCAATCATTTACAAACATTACGAAACAAATCCAAGCGTTTCACATTTTTAATCCAAACAATTACAAACGTTAAAAAACAAATCCAAACATTTGCATTTGTTTCGTAACATTTGTAAACGTCTGGATTGTTTTCATAACGTTTTAAATGTTTGGATTGGTTTCGTAACGTTTTAAATGTTTGGCTGAAATCGATAAAAAGGTGAAACGTTTGAATTTGTTTCGTAACGTTTTTAAATGTTTGGCTTAAATGGCTAAAAATGTGAAACGTTTGGATTGGTTTTGTAACATTTTAAACGTTTGGATTTGTTTTATAACATTTGTAAACATTTGGCTTAAATTACAAAAAAGGTGAAACGTTTGGATTGGTTTTGTAACATTTTAAACATTTGGATTTGTTTCGTAACGTTTGTAAACAAATGTTACGAAACAAAACGAAACATTTCGCCTTTTTAGCGATTGAAGCCAAACGATTAAACGTGTCACCTTTTTAGCGATTGAAGCCAAACGTTTAAAACCTTACGAAACAAACCCAAACGTTTCACCTTTCTATTAATTTAAACCAAACGTTAAAAATGTTACAAAACTAATACAAACGTTAAAAAACCAAACCAAACGTTTAAAACATTACGAAAGAAATCCAAACGTTTTACCTTTTTAGTGATTTTAGCAAAACATTCAAAACGTTATGAAACAAATCCAAAAGTTTCACATTTTTAGCGATTTAAGCCAAACATTTACAAATGTTACGAAACAAAACCAAACGTTTCACCTTTTTAGCGATTTAAGCAAAACGTTAAAAATGTTACAAAACAAATCCAAATTTTTAAAACATTACAAAAGAAATCCGAACGTTTCCCCTTTTTAGCGATTTATGCCAAACGTTTAAAACATTACGAAACAAATCCAAACTTTTCACCTTTTTTAGCTATTTAAGACAAATGTTTAAAATGTAACGAAACTAATCCAAATGTTTAAAACGTTATGAAACAAACCCAAACATTTGGATTTGTAGCTATTTAAGCCAAACGTTTACAAACGTTACGAAGCAAAACCAAACGTTTCACATTTTTAGCGATTTAATCCAAACGTTTACAAATGTTACGAACATATCCAAATGTTTCCCCTTTTTAGGGATTTAAGTCAAACGTTTAAAGCGTTAAGAAACTAATCCAAACTTTTATAACGTTACAAAACATTGGATTTGTTTCGTAACGTTTGTAAACGGTTGGCTTAAATCGCTAAAAATGTTAAACGTTTGGATTTCTTTCATAACGTTTTAAACGTTTGAATTTTTTTCTTAACATTTTGAATGTTTGGATTTGTTTCCTACGTTTTAATTGTTTGGCTTAAATCGCTAACAAGGTGAAACGCTTGGATTTCTTTCGAGACGTTTTAAACGTTTGTCTTAAATCGCTGAAAAGATGAAACATTTTGATTTTCTTTCGTAAAGTTTGTAAACGTTTGGCATAAATTGCTAAAAAGTTGAAACGTTTGGTTTTGTTTCGTAACATTTGTAAACGTTTGGCTTAAATCTCTAAATCGGTGAAACGTTTGGTTTTATTTCATAACGTGTGTAAACGTTTGGCTTAAATTGCTAAAAATGGGAAACATTTGGATTTATTTCGTAATGTTTTAAACATTTGGCTTCGAATGCTAAAAAGGTGAAATGTTTGAATTTGTTTTGAAACGTCTGTAAACGTTTGGCTTAAATCACTATAAAGGTGAAACGTTTGGATTTGTTTCGTAACGGTTGTAAACGTTTGGCTTCAATCGCTAAAAATATAAAACGTTTGGATTTGTTTCGTAACGTTTGGCTTAAATCGCTAAAAAGGTGAAACATTTCGATTTGTTTCGTAATGTTTGTAACGTTTTAAACGTTTAGATTAGTTTCTTAACGTTTTAAATGTTTGTCTTAAATCGCTAAAAAGGGGAAACGTTTGGATTTATTTCGTAATGTTTGTAAACGTTTGGCTTAAATCGCTAAAAAGGATTGTTTTCGTAACGTTTGTAAACGTTTGTCTTAAATCGCTAAAAAGTTGAAACATTTTGTCACGACCCATTTTCATGAATAGTGACTAGCGCTAGGGTATGGGTATGGTTGTATCAAAACCCGTAGCAAGCCTTGCGGATAACATTTAAATATCATTAACAACTATGTACCTGCATAAAATCACATGCTCGGGGGGCAACGGAGACTTCAGCCTAGTCTAGCAGTACATATAAGTAACATATATTCAGAGTATGCTTAAATTCAAATAAACTGCAATAGCATGGCAATATATAT
Source organism: Mercurialis annua (assembly GCF_937616625.2). Classification (NCBI taxonomy): domain Eukaryota; kingdom Viridiplantae; phylum Streptophyta; class Magnoliopsida; order Malpighiales; family Euphorbiaceae; genus Mercurialis; species Mercurialis annua. The sequence continues at coordinate 38,331,708 of NC_065572.1, forward strand.
AAATACCATAAAACACTATAATCATGCCAAAAGCAATAAAGTAATAGTTGGACCATTCCAACAAGCAATAGTCTAAAACATAAATGTAAGACTAAGACATAACAATCTGATACTACTACTGCGGTCTAAGAGTTTAAAATAGTTCGAGTCTTTTAAAGAACCTCCGAGAAATGAAGAAACGGAGATCGACCAATGCTCAAATCATAAACCTGGAAAATTTGTGAAAACAACGGGGTCAGATGTACTTAGTAGAGTTCATATAACCATTTACATTTATTAAGTGAAAAACCATTAAAACGTTTAATAAATCATTTATTCATTATGGATTATCAATGAAACAGTAAACCACAATTCTAAATCCATTGTCGTTTCGGTGTGACGTATCTCAATAACTGATCCCCGACGACAACTTAATAAATAGTGAGCCCAGGAGACGTGTCTTCCACCGGTGCCCTCACTAATGTGAGATGTGTCCTAAACCTACCTCAATACCATAATAATCTTTACCGGTGCGCACGCAGTCCCGGCAATGCCCATCGAGTAGCAAGTTCCAAATTAAATCCACAATTCCGAAAAACAGTTCGAAAAGCTATTTATACATATACATATACAAAATATAATATTTGCTTAATAAAGAGGTAAATAGAGATATAAACTCACCGCTTGCTATTCCACGTGAAACATGACAAGCAATCTAACTCTAGTTCGCCTCTGAAGTACGAACAGTCGACGGGTCTAGACAAGGTAATAAATATAAATTAAAAACAGACTCTAACTCTAGAGAGTACTAGACACCACATAGGACTAGCACAAACGACAATTCAATGTAAAGCAAAGTCAGAGTAGTACAATACTAAAATAAATTATAATGCCCAAATAATATAAGTTTATTGAGTTCTACCTTTAAAATCCGTTTCGGAAAATATTATTCAAATATAATTTAAATAATAAATTAAATCAATTTCCAAATAGTGGGTTAGCCAAATTACCGATAACTACCAAGCTACCTCACATGTCGGGTAACACAAGTCTAACCCGATCCAAATATTTATATAAAATATAAACCATAATTTATAATTTCAAGAATAATAATTTTAATAAAATAAAGAATCATAATAAAAATGGAATTCAATATCTTATAATACAAGTAACTAATAGTTATCGTAAATTATTTAACTAAAATAAGTTAAGAAAACGTTCAAAATCTAAAACATCAAATTGGCACGTCGAGTCAATATTTCCAAAAATATAATAATTACCTGAGTAATTATAAATTATAAATATCGTTTTTGAATTATAATAATTAAAATAATTTAAGAATAATAATTTATTACCTAAGATTTAAACACCATTTATGAGTAATTTTAGTGGCAAAAACATGATTAGTCATATGCCAACATATTAATGATTCCATAACCCATTAAAATGAAGCAATCATATAATTGCACTAACCATTGCAAACCAACCAGAAGACATCAAATCATATTACTATTTGAATCAAAAATTACCGCCATATTCTATACCCACACATCATGAACATAATCATTTTATGAGGACCAACTTAACATAACTCAAATTAATTTGTATATCAAATTCAATACAACTAATTTAACATAACTCAAATTAATTTGTAAAATCAACACTGAGAGACCAAAACACACAACGAAGTATAATGAATGACAAAGCCAAATAATCAAATCAAAACCGAAGAAATTCAAGACAAATAGAAGCCATATTATGAACTTCAAACTAACAGTATAGATTTTTGTGATAAAGCATCAAATAATCAAAAGAACAACTAGCTTGTGAACTTAATAACGAAGCCATCATAGTTTAACCATCAAGAACAAGGAAACATAAGTAAATCAATCATTTGAAGGCAAAAAATCAAACACAACAATCAACTTGTATATGCGAGAAAGAAATATAGCTAAAAGAAAAGAATAGAACGCATGAAAACGAAGAAACAGCGGCAGATATAGCAGATTAGTTTACGTAGTGTTTGACGGAAAACAAAAAGTAGAAACGTAGAGGAATGAGTCTACTTTCATGTGGACGAGACGAATCCAAATTTGATCCTAAAACGACGGAGAACGAATTGAAAAACGAAGGTATCGATTATAAACTAAAAACTGAAAATAACTCCAAAGCGGTAAAACGGCGGCGGCTATAACAGAATGAATAACGTATCGTTTTACGAAAATGAAGCTCGGACTCGAAGACGGTTGAGTCCACTATCGCTGAGATGAGACGGATCTCCAAACGACGCTAAAACGAATGAGAACAAGCTTAGGAACGAAGGTATCGATTTATAAACAAACTGAAAAATATGAATGATAGTTTCTTACCAATTTCACAAGAACTTTGAGGATGATATGGACGATGATCTCCCGAGGTTTTAAGCTATTAATGATGGCTAGGGTTAGAAGGAATTGAGTGGAAGACAAATTGGGTTTTAGAACGTGAAATAAATAAGGAAAACAAACGTAACAGTTGTTGCGCTACTACTATAACCAACTTCACTTTTTGCTTCTGTTTCAAAAATGGGCTTTTACGTGGGAATGAATGAATAAGTGCATGCATGGCTAATATGTTCACTTTCTTCCTTTTCTTTTTCCTTTTTCCTTTTAAAAGAATATTAATAACACAAACCAAACACGAATCGAAACATGATCGAATCAACGAACGACTCAAATAAAATTAAAATTAAAATAAAAATAATAAAGAGAACAATACGGGGTATTACACGTTTGGATTTATTTCGTAACATTTTAAACATTTCGATTGATTTTGTAACATTTGTAAATGTTTGGATTAAATAGCAAAAAAAGTGAAACGTTACGATTTGTTTCGTAACACTTTAAACGTTTGGATTGGTTTCGTAACGTATTAAACGTTTGGCCTAAGCCGCTAAAAAGGGAAAACGTTTGGATTTGTTTCGTAACGTTTGTAAACGTCTGGCTTAAATCGCTAAAAAAGAGAAAAGTTTGGATTTGTTTCGTAATATTTTAAACATTTGGATTTGTTTCATAACGTTTTAAATTTTTTGATTGATTTTGTAACGTTTTAAACTTTTGACTTAAATCGTTAAAAAGGTGAAACGTTTGGATTTGTTTCGTAACACTTTTGGCTTTGTTAAAAAAGGTGAAACGTTTGAATAGATCACTAAAAAGGTGAAAAGGTGAAACGTCTGGTTAAATCGCTAAAAAAGTGAAACGTTTGGATTTGTTTCATAACGTTTTAAACGTTTGGTTTTGTTTCGTAACGTTTTGGGTTTCGTAACGTTTGGATTTGTTTCGTAACGTTTTGGGTTTCGTAACGTTTGTTTGGCTTAAATCGCTAAAAATGTGAAATGTTTGGATTTGTTTTGTTACGTTTGTAATCGTTTTTCTTAAACCGCAACAAAGGTGAAACATTTGGATTTGTTTCGTAATGTTTGTAATTGTTTGGATTGGTTTTGTAACGTTTTAAATGCTTGTTACGGAAAAATCCAAATGTTTCACCTTTTTAGCAATTTAAGCCAAACGTTTACAAAGGTTATAAAACCAATCCAAACGTTTAAAACATTACGAAACAAATCCAAACGTTTCCCCTTTTTAGCGATTTAAGCCAAACGTTTACAAACATTACAAAACAAATCCAAACGTTTCAACTTTTTAGCCATTTAAGCCAAACGTTTAAAACGTTATGAAACAAATCCAAACGTTTCACCTTTTTAGCTATTTAAGGCAAACGTTACGAAACCAATCCAAACGTTTAAAACGTTATGAAACCAATCCAAACGTTTAAAACGTTATGAAACAAATCCAAACGTTTAAAACGTTATGAAACAAATTAAAACGTTTGACATTTATAGCGATTTAAGCCAAACGTTTACAAACGCTACAAAACAAATTGAAACGTTTCACCTTTTTATCGATTTAATCCAAACGTTTAAAGCGTTACAAAACAAATCCAAACGTTTAAAACGTTTCGAAACCAATCCAAACGTTTAAAACATTACGAAACAAATCCAAGCATTTACAAATGTTACGAAACCAATCCAAACGTTTACAAATGTTAGGAAACATAACGTTTAAGCCAAACGTTTAAAACTTTTTAGGATTTAAGCCAAAGGTTTACAAACGTTACGAAATAAAACTAAACGTTACGAAATAAAACTAAACGTTACGAAACAAATCCAAGCGTTTCACCTTTTTAGCAATTTAAGCCAGACGTTTAGAACGTTACGAAACCAATCCAAACGCTTACAAATGTTACGATACAAATATAGACATCTCACCGTTTTTGCCATTTAAGAAAACATTTACAAACGTTACAAAATAAATCCAAAGGTTTACAAACGTTACAAAACAAAACTAAACGTTACACCTTTTAAGCCAAACATTTACAAATGTTATGAAACAAATCCAAACGTTTAAAACGTTAGAAATCAATCCTAACGTTTAAACGCTACGAAACACATCCAAACATTTAAAACATTATAAAACAAATCCAAAAGTCTAAAACATTATGAAACAAATCCAAACGTTTCACCTTTTTAGCGATTTAAGCCAAACCTTTACAAAGAAACGAATCCAAACGTATAAAATTTTAAAAAACAAATCCAAGCGTTTCACCTTTCTAGCAATTTAAGCCAAACGTTTTCAAATGGTACAAAACAAATCCAAACGTTTAAAATGTTAAAAAACAATTCGTAACGTTTCACCTTTTCAGCAATTTAAGCCAAACGTTTAAAATGTTATGAATGAAATCAACGTTTAAAACGATAAGAAACCAATCCAAACGTTTGTAAAGGATACGAAAAAAAATCCAAACGTTTCACCTTTTTAGCGATTTAAGCCAAAGGTTTACAAATGCTACGAAAAAAGCCACATGTTTCCCCTTTTTAGCAATTTAAACCTAACGTTTACAAACGTTACGAAAGGAATCCAAATGTTTAAAATGTTAAAAAAGAAATCCTAAAGTTTCGCCTTTTTAGCGATTTAAGCCAAATGTTTAAAACGTTACGAAACAAATCAACGTTTAAAACGTTACGAAACCAATCCAAACGTTTAAAACGTTACGAAACAAAACCAAACGTTTCACCTTTTTAGCACATTAAGCCAAACGTTTACAAACATTACGAAACGTTTTATTTTGTTTAGTAAATTTTAAACGTTTGGATTTGTTTCGTAATGTTATTTACGTTTAGCTTAAATCGCTATGTTTTAAACGTTTGGAGTAGTTTCATAACGTTTTAAATGTTGGGACTAAATCGCTAAAGAGGTGAAACATTTGGATGTGTTTCGTAACATTTGTAAACGGCGATTTAAGCAAAACGTTTACAAACATTACGAAACAAATCCAACCGTTTCACCTTTTTAGCAATTTAAGCCAAACGTTTACAAACATTGCGAAACAAATCCTAACGTTTAAAACGTTAAAAAACTAATACAAACTATTCATATTGTTAGCGATTTAAGCCAAACGTTTAAAACGTTACGAAACAAATCCAAACGTTTCACCTTTTTAGCAATTTAAGCCAAACGTTGAAAATATTACGAAACAAAACCAAACGTTTTACCTTTTTAGCGAAATAACCCAAACGTTTACAAATGTTAAGAAACAAAACAAAACCTTTCACCTATTTAGCGATTTAAGCCAAACGTTTACAAACGTTACGAAACAAATCCAAACGTTTAAAACGTTACGAAACCAATCCGAACGTTTAAAACATTACGAAACAAACACAAATGTGTCACCTTTTTAGCGATTTAAGCCAAACATTTAAAACGTTACGAAACCAATCCAAACATTTAAAACATTACGAAATAAATCCAAACGTTTCACGTTTCTTCTTTTTAGCGATATAAGCCAAACTTTTACAAACATTACGAAACAAATTTAAACGTTTCACCGTTTTAGCGATTTAAGACAAAAGTTTAAAATGTTACAGAGCCAATCCAAACGTTTAAAACGTTACGAAACAAAACACAACGTTTCACATTTTTAGCGATTTTAGCCAAACGTGTATAACGTTACGAAACCAATCCAAACTTTAAAACATTATGAATCAAATCAAAACGTTTCAAATATTTAGCGAGTTAAGCCAAACGTTTACAAACGCTACGAAACAAATCCAAACGTTTCATCTTTTTAGCAATTTAAGCTAAACGTTTACAAACGGTACGAAACAAATCCAAGCGTTTCACCTTTTTAGCAATTTAAGCCAAACGTTTACAAATGTTACAAAACAAATCCAAACGTTTCACCTTTTTAGCGATTAAAGCCAAAAGTATATTACGTTACAAAGCCAATACAAACGTTTAAAATGTTACGAAACAAATCCAAACGTTTCACCTTTTTAGCAATTTATGCCAAACATGTAAAATGTTACGAAACCAATCCGAATGTTTACAAACGTTACGAAAAATATCCAAACGTTTTACCTTTTTAGCGATTTAAGCTAAACGTTACGAAACAAATCCAAACGTTTCACATTGTTAGCGATTCAAGCCAAACGTTTAAATGGTTACGAAACCAATCCAAACGTTTACAAACATTACGAAACAAATCCAAACGTTTCACCTTTTTAGCGATTTAAGCTAAACGTTTACAAACTTTACGAAACAAATCCAAACGTTTCACATTGTTAGCGATTTAAGCCAAACGTTTACAAACATTACGAAACAAATCCAAACATTTCCCCTTTTAACGATTTAAGCCAAACGTTTACAAACGTTACGAAAGAAATCCAAACGTTTCACCTTTTTAGCGATTTAAGCCAAACGTTTAAAACGTTGCGAAACCAATCCAAACGTTTAAAACGTTACGAAAAAAATCCCAACGTTTTACCTTTTTAGCGTTTTAATCCAAACGTTTAAAATGTTATGATACAAATCCTAACGTTTATAATGTTACGAAACAAATTCAAACGTTTAAAATGTTACGATGCAGATCCAAACATTTCACCTTTTTAGTAATTTAAGCCAAATGTATTTGTTTCGTAACGTTTTAAGCGTTTGGATTTATTTCATAACATCTAAAACAATTAGATTTATTTTCCAAACGTTTACAAACTTTACGAAACAAAACCAAATGTTTTACCTTTTTAGCAGTTTAAGCCAAAAGTTTAAAACCTTACAAAACAAATCCAAACGTTTAAAACGTTACGATAGAAATCCTAATGTTTCACCTTTTTAGCGATTTAAGCCAAACGTTTAGAAACATTACGAAATAAAACCAAACGTTTCACCTTTTTTAGCGTTTCACCTTTTTAGCGATTTAAGCCAATGTTTAAAACGTTACAAACGTTACAAAATAAATCCAAACGTTTCACCTTTTTAGTGATTTAAGCCAAACGCTTAAAACGTTACAAAACAAATCCAAATGTTTAAAATATTACGAAACAAAACCAAACTTTTCAACTTTTTAGCGATTTAAGCCAAACATTTCAAAAGTTACGAAATAAATCCAAATGTTTCACCTTTGTAGTGATTTAAGCCAAACGTTTACAAAAGTTACGAAATAAATTCAAACTTTTCTTATTTTTAACGATTTAAGCAATACATTTACAAACGTTACAAAAGAAATCTAAACGTTTCACATTTTTAGCGAGTTAAGCCAAAACATTTACAAACGTTACGAAACAAATCTAAATGTTTCACCTTTATAGCTATTTAAGCCAAAAGTTTAAAACCTTAAAAAACTAATTCAAACATTTAAAACGTTACGAAACAAATCCAAACGTTTAAAACGTTACTAAATAAATCCAAATGTTTCACCTTTTTAGCGATTTAAACTAATCGTTTACAAATGTTACAAAACAAATCCAACCATTTCACCTTTTTAGCGATTTAAGTGAAACTTTTAAAACGTTACAAAATCAATCCAAACGTTTACAAACGCTAAAAAACAAATCCAAACGTTTCACTTTTCTGGCGATTTAAGCCAAACATTTACAAACATTACGAAACAAATCCAAACGTTTCCCCTTTTTAGCGATATAAGCCAAACGTTTACAAACGTTACGAAACAAATCCAAACGTTTCACCTTTTTAGCGATTTAAGGCAAACGTTTACAAACGTTACGAATCAATACCAAACGTTTTACCTTTTTAGCGACTTAAGCCAAACGTTTACAAATATTACGAAACAAATCCAAACATTTCGCCTTTTTAGCAATTTAATACAAACGTTTACAAACATTACTAAACAGATCTAAACGTTTCCACTTTTTAGCAATTGAAGCCAAACGTTTACAAACATTACGAAAAAAATCCAAACATTTCACATTTTTAGCGATTTAAGCCAAACATTTACAAACGTTACGAAATAAATCTAAACGTTTCACCGTTTTAGCGATTTAAGCCAAACATTTAAAATGTTACAAAACAAATCTAAACGTTTCATATTTTTAGCGATTTAAGCCAAACGTTTACACACGTTACAAAACGTTTCACCTTTTTAGCGATTTAAGCCAAACGTTAACAAACATTACGAACAAATCCGAACGTTTCCCCTTTTTAGCAATTTAAGCCAAACGTTTCAAACGTTACAAAACCAATCCAAATATTTATAACGTTACAAAAAAAATCCAAACGTTACACCTTTTTCGTGATTTAAGCCAAACGTTTACAAACATTACGAAAAAAATTGAAACGTTTCCCCTTTTTAGTAATTTAAGTAAAACGTTTACAAACGTTTGGATTTATTTGTAACGTTTGTAAACGTTTGGCTTAAAAATGTAAAACGTTTGGATTTGTCATAACGTTTGTAAACGTTTGGCTTAAATCACAAAAAAGGGGAAACGTTTGGTTTTGTTTCGTAACGTTTGTAAACGTTTGGCTTAAATTGCACAAAAGGGGAAACGTTTCGTAACGTTTGTAAACACTTGGCTTAAATTGCAAAAAATATGAAACATTTGGATTTGTTTTATTTCGTTTTAAATGTTTGGCTTAAATCGCTAAAAAAGTGAAACATTTGGATTTGTTTCGTAATGTTTTAAACGTTTGGATTGGTTTCGTAACGTTTTAAATGTTTGGCTTAAATCGCTAAAAAGGTGAAACGTTTGGATTTTTTTCATAACGTCTTAAACGTTTGGATTTGTTTTGTAAAGTCTTAAATGTTTGGCTTAAATCGCTAAAAATGTAAAACTTTAGGATTTGTTTCGTAAAGTTTGTAAACGTTTGGCTTAAATCGCTAAAAAGGTGAAACATTTGGATTTGTTTCATAACGTTTTCAACGTTGGCTTGAATCGCTAAAAAGGTATCGTTAGGATTTTTTTCGTAACGTTTTAAATGTGTGGCTTAAATCGCTAAGAAGGGGAAATGTTTGGATTTGTTTCATAACGTTTTAAACGTTTGGATTGTTTTCGTAACGTTTTAAACGTTTGGCTTAAATTGCTAAAAAGGTCAAACGTTTGGATTTTTTTTGTAACGTTCGAAACGTTTGGATTTGTTTCGTAACGTTTGTAAACGTTTCACTTCAATCGCTTTTTAAAAAGATGAAACGTTTGGATTTGTTTCGTAACGTTTGTTAACGTTTGGCTTAAATCGCTAAAAAGGTGAAACGTTTGGATTTGTTTCGTAACATTTGTAAACGTTTGGCTTAAATCAATAAAAAAGTGAAACGTTTGGATTTTCTTCAAAACGTTTGTAAACGTTTTGTTTAAATCGCTAAAAATGTGAAATTTTTGGATTTGCTTCATAACGTTTGGATTTGCTTCATAAAATTTGGATTTGTTTCGTAACTTTTGTAAACGTTTGGCCTAAATTGCTAAAAAGGGGAAACGTTTGGTTTTGTTTCGTAACATTTGTAATCGTTTGGCTTAAATCGCTAAAAAGGTGAAACATTTGGTTTTGTTTTGTATGTTTGTAAATGTTTGGCTTAAATCGCTAAAAATGTAGAACGTTTGGTTTTGTTTCGTAACGTTTTAAATTTTTGTATTAAATTGCTGAAAAGCTGAAACGTTTGGATTTGTTTCGTAACATTTGTAAATGTTTGGCTTAAATCGCTAAAAAGGGGAAACGTTGGATTTGTTTCATAACGTTTCTAAACGTTTAGCTTAAATCGCTAAAAAGGTGAAAGGTTTGGATTTGTTTCATAACTTTTGTAAACGTTTGGCTTAAATTGTTAAAAAGGTGAAACGTTTGGATTGGTTCCATAACGTTTGTAAACGTTTGGATTTGTTTCGTAACGTTTTAAACGTTAGGCTTAAATTGCTAAAAAGGTGAAACGTTTGGTTTTGTTATGTAACGTTTGTATTGGTTTCAGAAAGTTTTAAACATTTGGCTTAAATCGCTAAAAAGGTGAAACGTTACGATTTGTTTAGTAACGTTTTAAATTTTTTGATTGGTTTTGTAACGTTTTAAACGTTTGTCTTAAATCGTTAAAAAGGTGAAACCTTAGGATTTGCTTCGTAACGTTTGTAAACGTTTGTCTTAAATCACTAAAAAGGTGAAACGTTTGGATTTATTTCGTAAAGTTTATAAATGTTTGGCTGAAATTGCTAAAAAGGTGAAACGTATGGATTGGTTTCGTAATGTTTGTAAACGTCTGGCTTTGTTTCTTAACGTTTTAAACTTTTGGCTTTAATCATAACTTTTTAAACATTTTGATTAGTTTCGCAACGTTTTAAACGTTTTGATCGGTTTTGTAACGTTTTAAACTTTTGTCTTAAATCGCTAAAAACGTGAAACGTTTGGATTTGTTTCGTAACATTTGTAAACGTTTGGCTTAAATCGCTCAAAAGGTGAATCGTTTGGATTTGTTTCGTAACATTTGTAAACTTTTGGCTTATATCTCTAAAAATGTGAAACATTTGGATTTGTTTCGTAACAATTGTAAACTTTTGGCTTAAATTGATAAAACGTTGAAACGTTTGGTTTTGTTTCGTAACGTTTGTAAATGTTTGGATTTTTTTTGTAATGTTTTAAACATTTGGATTGGTTTTGCTAAAAAGGTGAAACGTTTAGATTTATTTCGTAACATTTTAATCGTTTCTCTTAAATCGCCAAAAAGGTGAAACGTTTGGTTTTGTTTCGTAACGTTTTACATTTTTAGCGATTTAAGCTAAATGTTTACAAACATTACGAAACAAATCCAAACGTTTCACCTTTTTAGCGATATAAGCCAAACCTTTAAACCGTTACGAAACAGAAGCAAACATTTCCCCTTTTTAGCGATTTATGCCAAACGTTTGGCTTAAATTGCTAATAAGGGGAAATGTTTGGATTTGTTTCGTAATGTTTGTAAACGTTTGGCTTAAATCGCTAAAAGGTGAAACGTCCGGATTTGTTTCGTAACGTTTTAAACGTTTGACTTAAATTACTAAAAATGTGAATCGCTAAAAAGGTAAAACGTTTGGGTTTGTTTAAGCCAAACGTTTACAAATGTTACGAAACAACTCGAAACGTTTCACATTTTTAGCGATTTAAGCCAAACGTTTACAAACATTACGAAACCAATCCAAATGTTTAAAACATTATGAAACCAATCCCAACGTTTCTCCATTTTAGAAATTTAAGCCAAACGTTTAAAACCTTACGAAACCAATTCAAACGTTACAAAACAAATCCAAACGTTTAACCGTTTTTAGCGATTTAAGCCATACATTTAAAACTTTATAAAACCAATCCAAACGTTTCACCTTTAGCGATTTAAGCCAAACGTTTACAAACGTTACGAAAGAAATCCAAATATTTCACCATTTTAGCGATTTAAGAAAAACGTTTACAAACGTTCCGAAACAAATCAAAACATTTAAAACATTACCAAACAAATCCAAATGTTACATTTTAAATGTTTGGCTTAAATTGATAAAAAAAAGGGAAATGTTTGGATTTGTTTCGTAACGTTTGTAAAAGTTTGGCTTAAATCGCTAAAAATGTTACACATTTGGATTTGTTTCATAACGTTTGTAAATGTTTAGCTTATATCGCTAAAAATGTGAAACGTTTGGATTGGTTTCGTAACTTTTTAAACGTTTCGCTTCAATCGCTAAAAAGGTGAAACGTTAGGATTAGTTTCGTAACGTTTTAAACGTTTGGATTGGTTTCGTAACGTTTTAATAGTTTGGCTTATATCGCTAAAAAGGTGAAACATTTGGATTTGTTTCGTAACGATATAGACGTTTGGATTGGTTTGGTAATGTTTTAAACTTTTGGCTTAAATCGCTAAAAATGTGAAACGTTTGGATTTGTTTCGTAACGTTTATAAACGTTTGGCTTAAATCGCTAAAAATGTGAAACGTTTGGATTTGTTTCGTAGCGTTTGTAAACGTTTGGCTTAAATTGCTAAAAAGATAAAACGTTTGGATTTGTTTTGTAACGTTTGTAAACGTTTTGCTTAAATCGCTAAAAATGTGAAACGTTTTGATTTGTTTCGTAACGTTTCAATTGTTAGAATTAGTTTTGTAACATTTTAATTGTTTGGCTTAAATCGCTAAAAAGGTGAAACGTTTGGATTGGTTTCGTAACGTTTGTAAACGTTTGGCTTATATCGCTTAAAAGGTGAAACGTTAGGATTTGTCTCTTAACGTTTGTAAAACTTTGGCTTAAATTGCTAAAAAGGTGAAACGTTTGGATTTATTTCGTAACGTTTTAAACATTTGGATTGGTTTCCTAACGTTTTAAACGTTTTGCTTTCATTTCACCTTTTTAGCGATTTAAGCCAAACGTTGACAAACGTTACAAAACCAATCCAAACGTTTACAAAAGTTACGAAACATAACCAAAAGTGTCACCTTTTTAGCAATTTAAGCCAAACGTTTACAAACGTTACAAAACAAATCCAAACGTTCCCCTTTTTTAGCGATTTAAGCCAAACGTTTACAAAAGTTACGAAACAAATCCAAACGTTTCATATTTTTAGCGATTTAAGCCAAACGTTAACAAACGTTGCGAAACAAATATAAGCGTTTCACCTTTTTAGCCATTAAAGCCAAACGTTTCCAAACGTAACGGAACAAGTCCAAGCGTTTAGAAACGTTATGAAACAAAACCAAACGTTTCACCTTTTTAGCAATTTAAGCCAAACGTTTACAAACGTTACGAAACAAATCCAAACGTTTCACGTATTTAGCGATTTAAGCCAAATGATTACAAACGTTACGAAAGAAATCCAAACGTTTAAAACGTTACAAAACAAATCCAAACGTTTCACATTTTTAGCAATTTAAGCCAAACGTTTACAAATGTTACAAAACAAATCCAAATGTTTCACCTTTTTAGTGATTTAAGCAAAACGTTTACAAAGGTTACAAAACAAAACTAAACATTTAAAACGTTACGAAACAAATCCAAACGTTTCATATTTTTAGCAATTTAAGCAAAACGTTTACAAATATTGCGGAAGAAATCCAAACGTTTCACCTTTTTAGCGATTTATGCCAAATGTTTACAAACGTTAATCCAAACAAAACCAAACGTTTACAAATGTTACGAAAAAATCCAAACGTATACAAACGTTACGAAACAAAGCCAAATGTTTGGATTTTAGCCAAAATGTGAAACATTTGGTTTTATTTGGTAATGTATGTAAACGTTTGGCTTAAATTGCTAAAAAGGTTAAAATCTTGGACTTATTTTGTAACCTTTGTAAACGTTTTGTTTAAATTTCTAAAAAGATGAAACGTTTGGATTTGTTTCATAACATTTGTAAACGTTTGACTTAAATCGCTAAAAAGGTGAAACACTTTGATTTGTTTCGTAACGTTTGTAAATGTTTGGCTTAAATCGCTAAAAAGGTGAAACATTTGGTTTTGTTTCGTAGCGTTTATAAACGTTTGACTTCAATCTCTAATAAGGGGAAACGTTTACAAACATTACAAAACTAAACCAAACGTTTCACGCTTTTAGCAATTTAAACAAAACATTTATAAACGTTACAATACAAATCCAAATGTTTCACCTATTTAGCGATTTAAGCTAAACGTTTGTAAACGTTACGAAGCAAATCCAAACGTTTCACCTTTTTAGCAATTTAAGCCAAACGTTAACAAACGTTACGAAACAAATCCAAACGTTTCCCATTTTTATCAATTTAAGCCAAACATTTAATACGTTACGAAACCAATCTAAACGTTTGAAATGTTACGAAACAAATCCAAACGTTTTACCTGTTTAGCAATTTAAGCCAAAAGTTTAAAACGTTACGAAACCAATCCAAACGTTTAAAACGTTACGAAACAAATCCAAACGTTTTATCTTTTTAGCTATTTAAGCCAAACGTTTAAAACGTTACGAAACAAATCCTAACGTTTTACCTTTTTAGCAATTTAAGCCAAACGTTTAAAACGTTATAAAACCAATCCAAAATTTTAAACCGTTACGAAACAAATCCAAACGTTTCACCTTTTTAGCGATTTAAGCCAAAGGTTTACTAAACGTTACGAAACAAATCCAAACGTTTCACCTTTTTAGAGATTTAAGCCAAACATTTACAAACGTTACCAAAACCTTTGGAAAATTGGGTATTGCACCATCTATTTTGAGTGAACCTCTAGCTGTGTTTACACCTATGTCTGAAGGTGTAGTGGTGGACGTCGTTTATCCTTCTTGTCCTGTGGTTATTCATGGTAGAGAACTTTGTGCTGATTTGATTGTACTTGACGTGCTTTCTTTTGATGTCATCTTGGGGATGGAATGGTTGTCACGCCACTTTGCTTCTATTGACTGTCGAGGGAAGTTAGTCGAGTTTAGGATTCCAGGTGATCTACCTTTTTCCTTTCAGGGAGAAAAGGCGGAGACACCTAAGAATCTGATTTCCGCCATCAAGGCGAAGCGGATGTTAGGCAAGGGTTGCCAGGGTTTAACATACTTTGGTTCGAGATGTGGAAGTAGAATTCGGTGATATGCATAGTGTATCAATTGTGAGTGAGTTCACAGACGTGTTTCCAGAAGAATTGCATGGATTACCACCTGATCGTGATATTGAGTTTTGCATTGATGTGGTTCCTGGAACAGCTCCAATTTCGATACCGCCGTATCGGATGGCTTCTGCAGAGCTGAAGGATTTGAAGGACCACTTACAAGAGTTGTTAGATAGTGGGTTCATCAGACCGAGTACTTCTCCGTGGGGTGCTCCAGTTTTATTTGTGAAGAAGAAAGATGGTTCCTTTCAACTGTGTATCGACTACAGACAGTTGAACAAGGCTACTATCAAGAACAGATATCCTCTTCCTCGCATCGATGATTTGTTTGACCAGTTGCAAGGTGCAAAGTGTTTTTCCAAGATTGACTTGAGGTCTGGGTACCATCAACTTTGGATCCGTGATGTAGATGTGCATAAGACTGCTTTTCGGACGCGTTATGGACATTTTGAGTTTCTGGTTATGTCCTTTGGTCTGACTAACGCACCAGCAGCGTTCATGGATATGATGAACAGAGTGTTCAAGCCGTTTTTGGATCAATTCGTTATTGTTTTCATTGATGACATTTTGATCTATTCTCGGAGTGAGGAGGAGCATGCTTATCATTTGAGGACTATACTGCAGACGATGTGTGAGCATCAGCTTTATGCTAAGTTCTCAAAATGTGAGTTCTGGTTGGATCAGGTTACCTTTCTAGGACACGTGGTGTCGAAAGATGGGATCAAGGTTGATCCAAAGAAGATTGAGGCAGTTATAGATTGGCAGAGGGCGAGGTCAGTTACCGAGATCAGGAGTTTTTTGGGTTTAGCTGGATACTATCGTCGGTTCGTGCAAGATTTCTCAAGAATATCTGCACCGTTGACTAATCTAACACAGAAGGGTGTTGAGTTTCAGTGGACTGACAAGTGCGAGGCGAGCTTTGAGAAGCTCAAGGAGATTTTGACTACAGCTCCGGTTTTGGCATTGACGGTTTCACGGTGTATTGTGATGCGTCTCAGATTGGTTTTGGTTGCGTGCTGATGCAACATGGACAGGTGATTGCCTATGCTTCCAGACAGTTGAAGAAGCATAAGGTAAACTACCCTACTCATGATTTAGAATTGGCAGCTGTGGTTTTTGCGCTGAATATTTGGAGGCATTATTTGTATGGTGTTACTTGTGAGATTTTCATTGATCATAAGAGTCTGAAGTATATCTTTGATCAGAGAGAGTTGAACTTGAGACAGAGGAGGTGGCTAGAGTTGCTGAAAGACTACAATTGTACTATTCAGTACCATCCTGGTAAGGCTAATGTGGTAGCCGATGCGTTGAGTCGCAAGTCTTCGGGCAGTTTGGCTCATATTTCTGAAGTTGGGCGTAGACCCATGGTTAGAGAGTGGCACAGTTTGATAGCTTCAGGCTATGGTTATCAGGTTTCTCAGGCCGGTAGTTTGTTGGCACAGTTACAAGTGCAGCCTGTTTTGATTGATCGGATCAAAGCTTTACAAGCTGAGCATCCACAGTTGAAACGGATTATTGAGGAGGTTCAGCAGGACGGTAATTCTGAGTTTACTTTTGTGGATGGTGTTCTGAGACATGGTTTGAGATTGTGTGTTTCGGATTCATATGGTCTGAGGGACCAAATTTTGGAAGAAGCGCACAAGTCTGCTTATAGTGTTCATCTGGGTTCTACTAAGATGTACCATGATCTTAAGTGTACCTACTAGTGGAGCGGGATGAAGAAGGATGTCGCTGAGTATGTTTCTAAGTGTCTGACTTGCCAGCAGGTGAAGCTAGAGCGTGAGAGACCTTTTGGCTATCTACAGACACTACCTATTCCAGAGTGGATGTGGGAGCGGATTGCCATGGATTTTGTGGTTGGTTTACCACGTACTCGACAGGGGTACGATTCCATCAGGGTGATAGTTGACCGTATGAACAAGTCAGCTCATTTCCTTCCGATCAAGGTTTCGTATCCTGCTTCGAGGTTGGCTCAGTTGTACATCGACAAGATTGTTAGTTTGCATGGTGTACCAGTTTCTATTGTTTCAGATAGAGGTTTTGTGTTCACTTCGAGGTTCTGGAAAGCGTTACAGGAATCCTTGGGTTCTCGTTTGGATTTCAGTACAGCTTTTCATCCTCAAACTGACGGTCAGTCTGAGAGGACTATTCAGACATTGGAGGATATGCTCAAGATGTGTGTTCTCGATTTTCAGGGTAGCAGGGATGCTCATTTGCCGTTGATTGAGTTATCTTACAACAACAGTTACCACGCGAGTATTGAGATGGCGCCTTATGAGGCTTTGTATGGGCGCAAGTGTCGATCTCCTATCTGTTGGGAGGAGGTTGGAGAGCGCAAGCTCTCGGGAGCACAGATTATTCAGATTACCTCGGAGAAGGTACCGTTGATCAAACAGATATTAGAGACTGCTTTTAGTCGGCATAGGAGTTATGCTGATCCGAAGAGAAAAGACATAGAGTTTTGGGTCGGGGACTTTGTGTTTCTTCGTGTTTCGCCTATGAAAGACGTGGTTCGTTTTGGTGTCAAGGGAAAGTTGGCACCGAGGTATGTTGGTCCTTATGAAATTTCAGAGAGGATTGGAGCTGTGGCTTATCGTCTGGTTCAACCGCCAGACATATTGAGAAAGTTCATTTTTTATCCTTCGCACGTGATTGTGCCTCAGAGCGTTGAGATTGACCAAGAGTTATCATATGAGGAACAGCCGGTTGAGTTTGTTGATATGCAAGTGCGTAAATTACGGAACAAGGAGATTCCGATGGTCAAAGTTCTCTGGCACAATCATTTTGTCGAGGAGTGCACTTGGGAGACCGAGTCGGATATGCGGAATCGCTATCCTTTTCTTTTTCTATGAGGTACGATATTTTTTATTTTGTGTGATTTTATGAGTTTTATTTGTATTACGTGTTATAATGCTGTTATTTGTTTATCGTGTCAAATTTGAGGACAAATTTGCAATTAGTTGGGGAGAATGTAATATCCCGTAATTTTTGTTTGGCTTTTCCGACGAGTTTCCGGTCATTATTTGAGTCGTTCGCGGATTCGTGGCTTGAGTAAATTATTTGGGTTATAAATTAATGGTTTGATTTTTTTTTAAATTAGTTAGGTCTTGGGTTCTTTCTTTTGTTTGGGCCAAAGGCCCATGCAATTGCTCACAGGTCTCAAACGAAGACCTGTTATGAATCCTCTTAGCGAGCCATGTTTCGCTGTTTGTAAACCCGACTTTTTACCCTAATTATTTAACATTTTTATCCTGATTTCATTCCTATCAATCCTTCAAACCCTAGCTGTCATCCGTAGCTTTTAATCTCTGATATTTCTTGTGCCAATAATCAATCAAAGTCTTGAGTTTATTCGGTAAGTTTTGTTCATCGTTCTCAGTTTTAGTTCAGAATTCGACACTTTAGTATACTGAATCGTTCTCTTTTGTTTTAGCATACTATTTGGATCCGTCTCATCCTCCTGAAAGTAGACTCACGCCGCTATGATTCAACACCTTGTTTTTGTCAAACGGTACGTAATTCTCTTCGTTATTCGCGCCGTCGTTTCACCATTTTGGTTATCCTTTGTACTGTTGTTGGTTTCAATAAGTTTCTGTCAAATTTTCTTGAGATTGACTATGTGATTCTCATGGGTCTTTTAAAGTTTAAAACATGTTTCATGTTGATATGGTTTTGTTTGAATCATTCAGAATCTTTTCACATCGGGTTTGCTTGATTCGATACGCCGCTCTTCATTTTGAGCATGGCAATGTCCTTATTTTTTGTTGTTGTTGTTCTTAATCATTAAAGGGTGAATTTATTGTGTTTGATGTTCTATTAATGTTAATATGATATTTTTTAGGTTAATTTGGATTGTTGGCTTGTGAAGCGGGTTGAATTCTTGTTTAATAGGATACTGCAGGCTAATAATCACCGATGGTCCTCGACTTTTACCCTAAGCTTCCCTTAACCCCCTATACTTTCAAAAGCTTCCCTAGATCCCCCAACCTTTGTGGCGGCGCCATTCACGGCCCTTATTGACAAAACTACCCTTTTGTTTTTTGCGGCTGTCCTTTTTTTGAAAAAAAATAAATAGTGGCGCCATATGTCAATTGACACGTCATTTAATGTCAAAACAAAATTGAAACACCCAAAATACCCCCTAAAAAATTAAATCAAATCAAATTTACTTAATCAAACCCAACCCACGGTCAACCTATTTACAACCGCTCGCCAACCCGAACCACTCGCCGCACCCGCCTCCGACCACCACCTGCCGCCGACCCATCAGAATTTGTTCTTGGAGAACAGATTCAGATTCAGATCTGTTCTCCCAGAACAAATCTGAAATATGTTCTCCAAGAACATATGTGGAGAAGACGAGCTGTTGTTCGTCTTCTCAAAAATGGAGAAGACGAGCTGCTGCTCGTTTTCTCACAACCGAAGAAAACAAGCAGCAGCTCGTCTTCCCCCTGAGAAGACGAGCTGCTTCTCGTCTTCTGACAACCGGAGAAGACGAGCAGCAGCTCGTCTTCTCCCTGAGAAGACGGTCTTCTTCTTAGGTGAGAAGACGACGAGCTTGGTCGTTTTCTCACCTGAGAAGATGACCAGAGGTTGGTTCGGTTGTGGCAGTTCGGTTTCGATAATTCAGTGGTTTGAATAGGTTGATTTGTTTTGGTTTGATTTTTTATTTTTATTTTAATTAAATTTTAATAGTTGTAAGGGTGTTTTGGGTTTTTCAGTTTTTTTAGACATTTTGTCACATGTCAAATGACACGTGGCGCCGTATTTTTTTTCTTAGAATTGTAGCAACCAAAAAAAGACGGCGCTTAGGGGTATTTTCGTCCATAAGGACTGTGAATGAGCGCCGCCATAAAGGTTGAGGGGTTTGGGGAAGGTTTTGAAAGTATAAGTGGTTTATGGAAGCATAGGGTAAAGGTCGAGGACCATTGATGATTATTATCCGCTACTGCATTACACTAAACTTCATTATTGGCTTTGTTATGGAAAAAGATGAATTGTGCTGGGTTTTGGGCGGTAATTTTCAAAGAGATGTGACTAAATGTGTTGGCTATGTGGGTTACTTTGTTTCAAATTAGGAACTTGTTATATAATAGGCTTAGGGAATGTTGGATTTTGTTTTAATTTCCAATTGAAATTGGGCCAAGTTTAGGCCAATAGATTTTAAATTTATTTTTTTATTTGGTTTATTAATTAAAGATTATCGATTAAATATCGATTTTAAAATCGGACTCTCTATTATCGTTTTGACCTCTAAATTATTATTTCAATTATTTTTTTATTAAGTGTTTTGACAATTTTAATCCTAAAACGATAATTATATATACATATATACATATATATATACATATATACATATATATATACACATATATATATATATATACACATATATATATATATATGTATAGATATATATACATGTATGTATGTATCTATATATACATGTATAGATATATATACATGTATGTATGTATCTATATATATATATATGTATGTATGTATATATGTATATATATATATATATGTATATATGTATGTATATATATATATATGTATCTATGTATGTATATGTATGTATGTATATATATATGTATGTATGTATATATATATGTATGTATGTATGTATTTAAAAAAAAACTAAATTCATATAATTATTTGGGTAATTATTGTTAAATTTAAATTTTGTCTTGACGTGCCAAATTGACTAATTTACGTTTTATCTTTTAATTATTATTTTTAACTTATTTTAGTTAAGTAATTTTTCGGTAACTATTGGTTACTTGTGTTTAAGTTATTGAGTTCCGTTTTAATATTTAATTATTATTTTATCAATAAATATTATTTTGGAATTATAAACTATGGTTTATAATTTTGATAAAATATTTGGGGCGGGTTAGACTTGCGTCGCCCGACGTGTGAGGTAGATTGGTAGTTATCGGTAACTCGGCTAACCCACTATTTGGAAATTAATTATTATTTAAAGACTATTAAATAATATTTATGAAATGGACTTTTAAGCGAGAACTCAATAGACTTGTATTAATTGTGCATTGTTACCTTTTGGGTATTTTGTGTTGTTCTGGATTGTGTTATTCCGACATGTTATTTGCGGTAGTCCTACGTGGTGTCTAGTGCTCTCAAGAGTTAGGGTCTGTTTTAATAATTATTTTATTTCTCTAGACCCGATTACTGTTCGTGCTTTAGAGGCGAACCACGATTAGTTGCTTGCCGGTTATCACGTGGATTACCAAGTAGAGAGTTTGTACTTACTATTTACCGCTTTATTAAGTAAATTGTTATTTTAATATTAAATATATATACTGTACATATATTTCGAACAGTTTTTATATTATGGCTCTTAGTTGAAACATGCTACCTAATGGGCATCATTAGAACTGCGTGCGCACCGGTAATGATCTGGGTAAGGTATATATGGAAATGTGGTAACTCAGTGTGAGCAAAGCTCTCGGGACCAAATTGAGTAACTCGGTGTAGATCAGCTCTCGGGACTCTGGATATGGTATAAGTGTGGTCAGTGGTAACTCGGTGTAGCTCAGCTCTCGGGACCAGGCCTATTGGATTATGTATATTATTTAGAATTGTGGATGAGGGTTCCAACTATTAATCGTAGTATCATTATTAAATGTCTTAAACGGTTTTAAAGTTTTTCCACTTGATAAATGTAAATAGTGGTATAAACTCATCTCAGTATATCTGACCCCGTTGTTTTTTCAATTTTTCTCAGGGTTATGATCTGAGAGAGTCTAGTGATCTCCGTCTTTACTTCTCGGAGGTTTCATTTATTTTTATAAACTGTCAAACTATTTTATTCTTAGACCGCAGTAGTAACTAGACGTCTTTATTTTATTCTACTTGTTGTCGGATTGGTCCGACTGGATTATTATTGTTTTGGCATGTTATATGATTATTCAGGATTATTTATGTTATGTCTATTTCAGACCAGTATTGGAAAGCATGTTATTTTAAATGTTGAATATTATAACTGCTATTGCCCCGAGCATTGGTTTTCAGCAGGTTTATTGTAATTGTATTTTATAAGGCAGGCTAGCTACAGGTGTTGGTACTACATTACCCATGCCCTAGCGCCGGTCACGATTCATGAAAATGGGTCGTGACACGTTTGGTTTTGTTTCGTAACGTTTAGCTTAAATTGCTAAAAAGGTGAAACGTTTATTTTGTAATATTTGTAAACGTTTGGCTTTCATCGCTAAAAAAGTGAAACGTTCAGATTTGATTAGTAAAGTTCTAAACGTTTGGCTTAAATCGCTAAAAAGGTGAAATGTTTGGTTTTGTTTCGTAACGTTTGTAAACATTTGACTTAAATTGCTAAAAAGGTGAAGCGTTTGTTTATTTCGTAACGTTTTAAACATTTGGCTTAAATCGCTAAAAAGGTGAAACGTAAAGCCAAACATTTGATTTATTTCGTAACCTTTGTAAATGTTTGGCTTAAATCGCTGAAAATGGTGAAACGTTTGGATTTGTTTCGTAATGTTTTAAACGTTTGGATTTGTTTCGTATTCTTCTAAACGTTTTGATTTGTTTCATAATGTTTTAAACGTTTCCTTTTATTTCGTAATGTTAACAAACGTTTGAATTTGTTTCATAACGTTTTAAACGTTTGGCTTAAATTGCTAAATATGTGAAACATTTGGATTTGATTCGTAACGTTTGAAAACATTTGGTTTAAATCTCTAAAAAGGTGAAACGTTTGGATTTGTTTTGTAACGTTTGTAAATGTTTGGCTTAAATCGCTAAAAAGGGGAAATGTTTGGATTTTTGTCTTAACATTTTAAAGTTTTGCTTTGTTTCGTAACGTTTTAAGCGTTTGGATTAGTTTCGTAACGTATTAAACGTTTGGATTTATTTCGTCAAATTTTAAAAGTTTGGCTTAAATCACTAAAAAGGAGAAACATTTGTTTTTTTTTTTGTAATGTTTGTAAACAAATCCAAATGTTTGGCTTAAATCGCTAAAAACGTGAACCGTTTGGATTTGTTTCGTAACGTTTTAAACGTTTGGCTTAAATCGATAAAAAGGGAAAATGTTTGGTTTTGTTTCATACTGTTTGTAAACGTTTGGGTTAAATTGTTCAAAAGGTGAAACATTTGTTTCATAATGTTTGTAAACGTTTGGCTTAAATTGCTTGCTAAAAAGGTGAAACATTTGTTTGTTTCATAACGTTTTAAACGTTTGGCTTAAATCGCTAAAAAGGTAAAACGTTTGGTTTTGTTTCGTAACGTTTGTAAACATTTGGCTTAAATTGCTAAAAGGTGAAACGTTTGTAAATATTTGGCTTAACTTGCTAAAAAGGGGAAACATTTGTTTTGTTTCCTAATGTTTTGAACGTTGGGCTTAAATTGCCAAAAAGGTGAAACGTTTGAATTTGTTTTGTAACGTTTTTAAACATTTGGCTTAAATCGCTAAAAAGGTGAAATATTTGGATTTTTTTCTTAATGTTTTAAACGTTTGGATTGGTTTCGTAACGTTTTAAATGTTTGGCTTAAATTGCTAAAAAGGTGAAACGTTTGAATTTGTTTCGTAACGTTTTAAACGTTTGTAAACCTTGTTTGGTTTTGTTTCGTAATATTTACAAACATTACGAAACCAATCCAAACGTTTTAAACGTTACGAAACAAACGTATGGATTTGTTTCGTAACGTTTGTAAATGTTGCGCTTAAATCACATTTGGCTTAAATCGCTAAAAAGGTGAAACGTATGGATTTGTTTGGTAATGTTTTAAACGTTTTAATTTGTTTCGTGATGTTTTAAAGGTTTGGTTTTGTTTCGTAACGTTTACAAACATTTGGATTTGTTTCGTAATGTTTTAAACGTTTGGCTTAAATTGCTACAAAGGTGAAACGTTTGGATTTATTTTTTAATGTTTGTAAACGTTTGGTTGAAATATCTAAAAAGGTAAAACATTTTGATTTATTTTGTAACGTTTGTAAACGTTTGGATGCTAAAAAGGCGAAACATTTGGATTTGTGCCGTAACGTTCGTAAACGTTTGGCTTAAATCGCGAAAAAGGTGAAACGTTTGAATTTGTTTCGTAACGTTTGTAAACGTTTGGCATCAATCGCTAAAAAGGTGAAACGTTTGGATTTGTTTCGTAACG
This sequence comes from Mercurialis annua, assembly GCF_937616625.2. Classification (NCBI taxonomy): domain Eukaryota; kingdom Viridiplantae; phylum Streptophyta; class Magnoliopsida; order Malpighiales; family Euphorbiaceae; genus Mercurialis; species Mercurialis annua. Next base: position 38,355,700 of record NC_065572.1, read on the forward strand.
TTTTAAAACGTTTGGCTTAAATCGCTAAAAAGGTGAAACGTTTAGCTTTATTTCGTAACGTTTGTAAACAAATCCAAAAATCTGGCTTAGATCGCTAAAAACGAGAAACGTTTGGATTTGTTTCGTAACGTTTGTAAACATTTGGCTTAAATTGTTAAAAGGTGAAACGTTTGTTTTGTAACGTTTGTAAACATTTGGCTTAAATTGCTAAAAAGGGGAAACGTTTGGATTTGTTTTGTAACGTTTGTAAACATTTGGCTTAAATCGCTAAAAAAGTGAAATGTTTAGATTTTTTCTTAACGTTTAAAACGTTTGGATTGGTTTCGTAACGTTTTAAATGTTTGGCTTAAATCGCTAAAAAGGTGAAACGTTTGAATTTATTTCGTAACGTTTTAAACGTTTGTAAACCTTATTTGGTTTTGTTTCGTAACGTTTACAAACATTACGAAACCAATCCAAACGTTTAAAACGTTACGAAACAAACGTCTGGATTTGTTTTGTAACGTTTGTAAACATTTGGCTTAAATCGCTAAAAAGGTGAAACGTTTGGATTTGTTTGATAATGTTTTAAACGTTTTGATTTGTTTCGTAATGTTTTGAAGGTTTGGTTTTGTTTCGCAACGTTTACAAACATTTGGATTTGTTTCGTAACGTTTTAAACGTTTGGCTTAAATTGCTACAAAGGTTAAACATTTGGATTTATTTTGTAATGTTTGTAAACGTTTGGTTGTAATATCTAAAAAGGTAAAACGTTTTGATTTGTTTTGTAATGTTTGTAAACGTTTGGCTGCTAAAAAGGCGAAACATTTGGATTTGTGCCGTAACGTTTGTAAACGTTTGGCTTAAATCGCGAAAAAGGTGAAACGTTTGAATTTGTTTCGTAACGTTTGTAAATGTTTGGTATCAATCGCTAAAAAGGTGAAACGTTTGGATTTGTTTTGTAATGTTATAAAACGTTTGGCTTAAATTGCTAAAAAGGGGAAACGTTTAGCTTTATTTCGTAACGTTTGTAAACAAATCCAAACATTTGGCTTATGCAATACCCCAAATAATTAAGTCGTGCCACGTGTCGAGAATTCCGATAAATTAAGTTAAGAAGAATTTAATTTAATTATGTCGGGAAATTGGAATAATTTTATTAAGCTAATTAGCGGGATTTAAGGAAATAACTTCAGAAATTAAAATAAAATAAATTATAAATCCCATAACGGAATTCATTTCGCCAAAGTCCGCGAAATGATTTATAATATTTATGGTAAAAATCTCGGGTCAATCGGAGACCTTTGAAAATTTGGACGCGGATGCATTTTGGGGCCAAAATGCAATTTATGAAAAGTTTAAGGACTAAAGTGCAAATTAGCCAATTAAGCCTCGAGAATAACAATTAAAAGATTATTCACGGAATATAATAATTCTCGGTTAGTATTATTTATTTGGATATAAATAATACATACGTAATTGAGTTAAAGTAAGTAATTAACTGTTTAGTAAAAATAGAAAATTTAAAAGAGAAATGGTTTAAGTTAAAGAAATGAAGGATCAAAGTGTCAATTGGCCATTATATATATATAACCTTCATCATGAAGGAATGAAGCCTCCAGAACCTAAAACTATCAGATGCTTTCATTTCCATTTTCGACGATCATTACGGTTCCGTCGCTCGATCTTCGTTCCTCGTCCGTTTCCGACGTTCTATAGCTCGAATCGATCGTATTTCAGTGGCGAATCACGGTTGAGTTAGGTATGATGTGGAGAACTGTCACGACCCAAAATCATGAGTCGCAACCGGCGCTAGGGAATGGGAGTGGTAGCTCCAAAACCCGTAGCAAGCCTAAAACTACTATAAAATTTTTTTTCGCAAATTAAATCATATTTTATATATCACAACAATATCAAAACACGCACGACCCCTGTTTGAAAAATACATCAGAGTTAAAGCGTTTTACAAAATAGAGTCTGTTTCTCTAAACTACTGCGGACTTTCTAGAATGAGAACTAGGTCTTATGACTCGTACTACTTCCGAGAATTAAAACTTCGGAAGCTTCATTCTCCAAATCGTACCTAACTCAACCTGTAAAAATTGGAGTAACAACGGGGTCAGTAGAAAACTGAGTGAATACACATAATTACAAGTAATATTACATAAAGGGTGAAAACGTTTGAAAACTTCTTTATGTAGAAAATATTCTTTTTGGATCATACTTCATATGATATTACTTCCAAACATACTTCGTATGTTCATTCATATTTCCATGATCACGTACGTGTCATAAACTAAACGTTTATGTTATAGACGTACCTGATACCTTTGCCTCATTCCTATATCTCATGTACGTTTATACTACGTACATACTTGTCATATTTTGTTTATTGTTATGATTTTCGATTATCTTTGTTCTTCTCATTAAGTTTCTCTGACTTTATCTTTCTGACATCGATAGCAAAGCCAACCGATGTGTTTCATCTATCTGACATCGATAGCAAAGCCAACCGATGTGTTTCATCTATCTGACATCGATACCAAAGCCAACCGATGTATTCCTGATCACCTGACATCGATAGCCACGCCAACCGATGTGTCTTATATCATATCTTAATTATTACTCTTATCTCAAATTGATTCTCGATATATTATGATTAATTTTATCTTCTTATGAGTCCCAAGGACTATTATCGAGAATGGGTGAGATACAGGTCTCAGAATAATTCATTCAAGTTCAACCTTGCATCTCAGTTCTTATATTTGGCTGTACCATAGTACAATTCTCGTTCTGTTATATTGATCCTTTATGGACCATGACATGCACATTACAATCTACAAACATACATCTATAACACACGCACATATGGGTATTCATTATATTTAAAATTACGTATGTGAACGTACTATGTTTCTTTATAAATATATGAATACTAGTACATATAGGAATGTACTATACTTTTCTCGTGCATATTTGGTTCGATACTCGTATATTATTCGATATTTGTGTATATAGTACATATAGGGATGTACTATATGCTCTTATACGTATCTTATTTGATACATGTATATTACCAAACCTTTGAGTTCATAACACGTTGCTTTTACCCTTCCCCAGTTCTTTAAGCATTCGTATTCATTTCATATAATTATGTTATTTTAATACAAATAACTCAAACATACATACATATACTTTTTCAAACATACTTTTAAACATATAAGTATTCATATAGTCGTCCGTATATGAAAATACGCGACTTTATGAATATTAGCAAGTAATTAAAGTTTACTCACAGAACACGCTTATCCAAAAACACTTTGGGGCTTAGACACGTCAAGCTTCCCGAGCTCTTTGTCCCACTGCCTCTTGCCTCGCCGGATCTAAAACAATTTCAAATCATTTAACTCATATCAGAATCCTATTCTAGGATTGATTCTAGACTCGAGACACGACACGCCACACTCTTTAACCGTCGTGCTTCAAACGTAATCTTTTCCGATAAACGAATCATACTTCTTTCCTTTCTTAATACTTCTCGGTTCAATCCTTAATAGAGAATATAGGTTTTCTTAATAAAACCAATTGATATCCATAAACTATCTCATTCCAAACAACTAGTCATATTTTACTCGTTTAACGTCCGAATTTCGCATTTTCGGAGTCCGGAAGTCGATATCGGGTTAGGGGATCGTAAAATTAGGTTTTTGAAGTCATTCCCTTTCAAAAGAAGGGTGGTGCACGTCGTGCACCCCCCTAGTGCACGTCGTGCACCTTCGAATTTGGGAGGTGCACGTCGTGCACCTCCTCAGGGCACGTCGTGCCCCTGCACGACGTGCTCTAACCTTGAGCACGTCGTGCACCTTCGTGGGCACGACTCCGACCGCTGAAAACGGCCATTCCGACGTGCTAAATCAATCCCAAACTCATCCAACATCCATATAGCATCCTAATCTATCCAAAAACACAATAAAAACGTATAAAACGAATCAAATACGTAATCGCGATACGGTTTCGCCGTAACCTAATTTTCAAATCAAAAACCCATCCTATAAACTCAAATAAACGGAAAAACGACGTGCTTACCGTGATTACCCGTTGAAATACGATCGTTTCGAGCTATAGAACGTCAAAAACGGTCAAGAAACGGAGATCGTACGATGAAAACGGTGAGAACGGCGAAGAACGAAAGAAATGAATCTGATGGTTACTGATAGCTTCTGTATCATTCCTTTCCTTATCTCATTTCTTATATATGATTGGCAAATGTACCACTTTAATCCTTCATTTCTTTAACTTAAACCATTTCTCTTTTAAACTTTCTATTTTAACCAAATGGTTAATCATTCACTTCAACTCAATTACTTACGTATTATTTATATCCAATAAATAATACTAACCCAATTATTATTATTTTCCGACAATAATCTTTTAATTACTATTCTCGAAGCTTAATTGGCTAATTGACATTTTGGTCCTTGAACTTTTTCCAAAAGTTACAATTTAGCCCAAAACCTATCCGCGTCCAAATTTTAAAAGGTATCTGATTGACTCGAGACTTTTACCATAGATACTATAAATCATTTCACGGACTTTGGCGAAATAAATTCCATTACGGGATTTATAATTTATTTTATATTAATTTCCGAAGTTATTTCCTATAATCCCGCTAATTAGCTTAATAAAATTATTCCAATTTCCCGATATAATTAAATTAAATTCTTCTTAACTTAATTTATCGGAATTCTGGACACGTGGCACGACTTAATTATTTGGGGTATTACATTCTTCCCCCCTTATAAAAATTCGTCCTCGAATTTTCATATACCTTTCTAACATATCTTGTTTTCCAATATCGTCTAACCCTATGATCATTCCCTATTGAGTGATATTGTCACTCAATTAATACGTGTTTCACTACTTACGTAGTCTTTTCGTATTACTGCTGTCATCATTCAATTCTAGTTGTCGTGATCTTAGGGGTTCAGTTTCATTATCCGCCATCTTCTCTTGTCTCGTTATTCCATTTATTGTAGAGAAGTTCCTTCTTTTACTACTTAGTACTTGATTCATATTTATTATAAATCAATTCTCTTTTGTCGATCGTTTACGATAACATCTTATTTATATTACTTAACCAATCCTTATTCATATTTTATCATTCTTTTCCTTCCACACTTCCGCTGCGATACTCTGATTAATCATTCATTAATTGTTGACTTTACAGTTAGATTCATACGGTCTCTTATCTATTACTATTTCTAGGCGAGAGTATCTCGATATACTTATCGAGTAACTTCCTATGCTAACAATCCTAATCATCTTATTACGGCTTGATTCATAATTATTATGAATCGATTCTCTTTATTCGACCTTTTTGAACAAGGTTTATTTGTTCGTAGGGTTCATATCCCCTGACGTATTTAACTTCTATGTTCGATTTCCTCGTCTTAGAGGTAAACATACTTCGAGTTTAAACGTGGTCGCTATCACTTTACATGTTTGTAAAGTAGCGTTGTTGTTCTTGTATTTAATATACAAGGCCACCTTAGAGGTTTGCAGTTCAAATCTCGATACCCTTCGTTATTCTATACACGTATGTCCTTATGTAGGCCTAACAAGATGATTGGTCTTGTTCTACGCCTCTAAGTACAGAGTCATTGTCTGAGCTTACTTACGTTTGAAAACTCATTCGTTCAAAATCACGATACTTTTCATTTTCAAATCATGTCATAATTGTGCGCCGGTGTGATGACTTCTCTCATCACAAGAGTTGCAAAGACACTTTTCTTTTCTTTCAGACACACAATGTATATGATGCATGTCCTACTAGTGAATGCAATATTAATGTAGTGATCCATTTCTATTCGTGTCAATGCGATGTGTTTATGATTCGTGTCCGGGCACAATTATGTCTTTTCAAAACATTTCATTTCATCAAATACATTTCTTTTCGCAAAACGAAATTTACGTAAGTTTCTATCGACATAAGACTCTGTACAAACTTTTTATTTATAGCGATTAACGCTCTATCATTCACAAACTAAACATACATATTACATACGAAAAGATGTAACCCTATTCGTCTGTTTCAGGCGTCGTGCTAAACTCAAGTCCTAAACGTTCTTCTCTGTACTAGATTAGCTCAAGAGGTCCAATTATTAGTGAGCTTCTTGTGTTTGGATTCCATAACTTCCACAGCTACTATGTGGTCTATCTTGTTATGTTTAACCAAACATCATTGTAGAGACAAAACTGTTGGGCATTTCACATGATTCGTTGTACTCCGTTATATGGAAAGTGAGCATTCACTCTCGTAGTGACCTTGTTGTCCACACTTAAAGCATACATCCCTTGCAGCCTGACAGACACCTAAGTGTCTTCTGCCACATTGTGGACATATGGGGTTTGTAAAGCTTGAACTTCCTTGCTCAGACTTTACATTAATGGTTCTAGCCCTTTTGGCTGCTTTTCCTTGCCTGCCCTTCTTATGAGTCCGGCCATGTCGTCGCTCAATTTCTTCTCTCACTTGACTAGACGTTTGATGTCCGCAATTCAAACGTTCACTTCTTGTCTGATTTGAATGTGAAGGATCGGGAATTTCATCGAAATGGATGAGTGCTCGTTCCATTTGTTTCGCACTATCCACAAGCTGAACAAACTCTTTATCAGTATGACTCAATAATCCTATAAATTGAGATCCTAATCCATTCACGAATCTTGTATTAACTTGGACCCTATCTATCATTAAATCTGGAGCAAATCTGCTCAGTCGATTAAACTCAGCGACATAATCGTGAACTGATCCATCACCTCGAGATAATGATAATAACTTATCTCTATTACCTTCAACCACAGCGAATGGTAGGAAGAATTCTTTAAATCGGGTCACAAACTGTGCCCATGTTATTTGACCCATTATCGGTCTGATTACTTGTCGAAACCAATCCATGGCTGAACCTTTCATTGACATCTCGGTCAACATTACTGTTTGTCTTTCGTTTGCTTGGAGTCTACGAGCATTCTGCTCAACTTCTTCTAGGAAATCAAGTGCATCGCTTGATCCGTCAAACTTCTTTGAGTTTAACTTCGTATAAGCCAATAACAAATCTCTATCTGTGTTTCTCTCTTCGCGTTGATACTGTCTTTGTATCAACTGCCCCATCATTAACATACAATTCCGCATATCAGTTACCTCTGCTTCCAGTTGATTAACATCGACCTTGGGTGGTTGCGGCACTCCTAGTGCCTGCACGTTCCCGACTTGGCCTACTCCAGGTTCCTCTTGGTCTCTTCCCCATCCACGGCCTCTACCTGCCAATTGGACCGGGTCATATTCGCCCGTATTACCTCTGGCCTCCTCGCGGGCCTCGTTTACGAGTTGTGCGACTGCACGCGCTTGTGTAGTTCTTTGCTCAGCCATTCTATTCGTATAGAATTCTCTATGTGTCCCTTAAAACATAGCATAAATAAACCATCACAAACAAGTTCCTTTTGGCTTAACTTGGCCACTTCACAAACTTGATAGTTTCTAGAGTATTCCGTTCCTTATAGACTTAGCGGAATTTTAAGAACATATAGTCATACGTACATGTTTCATTCCTATGCTACGCATGTCTATAAACATTCTATGTCAATCAAATCCAAAGAAAAATCAGTATTCCCTAGATTTTCCTCGGTGACGTCGCGTATTTTAAGTCTTGCGAGCATTCCGCTCACTGTAGACTTAGCAAAAATTAAGCAGTATCTAATCAATAAGCGCAAGTTCTATTCATAACAACCAATCACAAACATACATTTCATATATCGTATATATTATCACAAGTGTACATACTTGTGAGCATATCACTCTCCTGAGTGATCGCGCTACAAAACAATACATATCTCATCTTATCAATCATATAACAGCTGATCATTTCAATCTCATCATCATTATTAATGATATTCTTATATATTATGAGTCTCAAGAGTATATAACTCTTTACAGACTATAGATACTCGAAAGCGTACTGCTTATTCGAGTAAACACAAACATGTATTGTGTCACGCACACATCTAACTCAACTCCTATTAGCACATATAGGAGAGGATGTTTTTGGAAAACGTTTGAAAAATCGATGGAAACGATGATAACGTTCAAAAGACATGACTGGAAATCCCTAAAATCCGCAGTAGTGCCTAGGTACTGACTGACTCTTCCCTAAACTCCAATCACAAAAGAACAATGGCCTAGGAATACTAAACCATTGCTCTGATACCAACATTGTCACGACCCAAAATCATGAGTCGCAACCGGCGCTAGGGAATGGGAGTGGTAGCTCCAAAACCCGTAGCAAGCCTAAAACTACTATAAATTTTTTTTTTTGCAAATTAAATCATATTTTATATATCACAACAATATCAAAATACGCACGACCCCTGTTTGAAAAATACATCAGAGTTAAAGCGTTTTACAAAATAGAGTCTGTTTCTCTAAACTACTGCGGACTTGCTAGAATGAGAACTAGGTCTCATGACTCGTACTACTTCCGAGAATTAAAACTTCGGAAGCTTCATTCTCCAAATCGTACCTAACTCAACCTGTAAAAATTGGAGTAACAACGGGGTCAGTATAAAACTGAGTGAATACACATAATTACAAGTAATATTACATAAAGGGTGAAAACGTTTGAAAACTTCTTTATGTAGAAAATATTCTTTTTGGATCATACTTCATATGATATTACTTCCAAACATACTTCGTATGTTCATTCATATTTCCATGATCACGTACGTGTCATAAATTAAACGTTTATGTTATAGACGTACCTGATACCTTTGCCTCATTCCTATATCTCATGTACGTTTATACTACGTACATACTTGTCATATTTTGTTTATTGTTATGATTTTCGATTATCTTTGTTCTTCTCATTAAGTTTCTCTGACTTTATCTTTCTGACATCGATAGCAAAGCCAACCGATGTGTTTCATCTATCTGACATCGATAGCAAAGCCAACCGATGTGTTTCATCTATCTGACATCGATACCAAAGCCAACCGATGTGTTTCACATACCTGACATCGATAGCAAAGCCAACCGATGTATTCCTGATCACCTGACATCGATAGCCACGCCAACCGATGTGTCTTATATCATATCTTAATTATTACTCTTATCTCAAATTGATTCTCGATATATTATGATTAATTTTATCTTCTTATGAGTCCCAAGGACTATTATCGAGAATGGGTGAGATACAGGTCTCGGGATAATTCATTCAAGTTCAACCTTGCATCTCAGTTCTTATATTTGGCTGTACCATAGTACAATTCTCGTTCTGTTATATTGATCTTTTATGGACCATGACATGCACATTACAATCTACAAACATACATCTATAACACACGCACATATGGGTATTCATTATATTTAAAATCACGTATGTGAACGTACTATGTTTCTTTATAAATATATGAATACTAGTACATATAGGAATGTACTATACTTTTCTCGTGCATATTTGGTTCGATACTCGTATATTATTCGATATTTGTGTATATAGTACATATAGGGATGTACTATATGCTCTTATACGTATCTTATTTGATACATGTATATTACCAAACCTTTGAGTTCATAACATGTTGCTTTTACCCTTCCCCAGTTCTTTAAGCATTCGTATTCATTTCATATAATTATGTTATTTTAATACAAATAACTCAAACATACATACATATACTTTTTCAAACATACTTTTAAACATATAAGTATTCATATAGTCGTCCGTATATGAAAATACGCGACTTTATGAATATTAGCAAGTAATTAAAGTGTACTCACAGAACACGCTTATCCAAAAACACTTCGGGGCTTAGACACGTCAAGCTTCCCGAGCTCTTTGTCCCACTGCCTCTTGCCTCGCCGGATCTAAAACAATTTCAAATCATTTAACTCATATCAGAATCATATTCTAGGATTGATTCTAGACTCGAGACACGACACGCCACACTCTTTAACCGTCGTGCTTCAAACGTAATCTTTTCCGATAAACGAATCATACTTCTTTCCTTTCTTAATACTTCTCGGTTCAATCCTCAATAGAGAATATAGGTTTTCTTAATAAAACCAATTGATATCCATAAACTATCTTATTCCAAACAACTAGTCATATTTTACTCCTTTAACGTCCGAATTTCGCATTTTCGGAGTCCGGAAGTCGATATCGGGTTAGGGGATCGTAAAATTAGGTTTTTGAAGTCATTCCCCTTCAAAAGAAGGGTGGTGCACGTCGTGCACCCCCCTAGTGCACGTCGTGCACCTTCGAATTTGGGAGGTGCACGTCGTGCACCTCCTCAGGGCACGTCGTGCCCCTGCACGACGTGCTCTAACCTTGAGCACGTCGTGCACCTTCGTGGGCACGACTCCGACCGCTGAAAACGGCCATTCCGACGTGCTAAATCAATCCAAAACTCATCCAACATCCATATAGCATCCTAATCTATCCAAAAACACAATAAAAACGTATAAAACGAATCAAATACGTAATCGCGATACGGTTTCGCCGTAACCTAATTTTCAAATCAAAAACCCATCCAATAAACTCAAATAAACGGCAAAACGACGTGCTTACCGTGATTACCCGTTGAAATACGATCGTTTCGAGCTATAGAACGTCAAAAACGGACGAGAAACGGAGATCGTACGATGAAAACGGTGAGAACGGCGAAGAACGAAAGAAATGAATCTGATGGTTACTGATAGCTTATGTATCATTCGTTTCCTTATCTCATTTCTTATATATGATTGGCAAATGTACCACTTTAATCCTTCATTTCTTTAACTTAAACCATTTCTCTTTTAAACTTTCTATTTTAACCAAATGCTTAATTATTCACTTCAACTCAATTACTTACGTATTATTTATATCCAATAAATAATACTAACCCAATTATTATTATTTTCCGACAATAATCTTTTAATTACTATTCTCGAAGCTTAATTGGCTAATTGACATTTTGGTCCTTGAACGTTTTCCAAAAGTTACAATTTAGCCCAAAACCTATCCGCGTCCAAATTTTAAAAGGTCTCCGATTGACTCGAGACTTTTACCATAGATACTATAAATCATTTCACGGACTTTGGCGAAATAAATTCCATTACGGGATTTATAATTTATTTTATATTAATTTCCGAAGTTATTTCATTTAATCCCGCTAATTAGCTTAATAAAATTATTCCAATTTCCCGATATAATTAAATTAAATTCTTCTTAACTTAATTTATCGGAATTCCGGACACGTGGCACGACTTAATTATTTGGGGTATTACAAGAACGAAGCTTCCGAAGTTTTAATTCTCGGAAGTAGTACGAGTCATGAGACTAGGTTCTCATTCTAGCAAGTCCGCAGTAGTTTAGAATAGACAGGCTCTGTTTTATAAAACGCTTTAACTCTGATGTATATTTCAAACAGGGGTCGTGCGTATTTTGATATTATTATCATATATAAAATATGATTTGATTTGCAAAAAATTTATATGTATTTTCAGGCTTGCTACGGGTTTTGGAGCTATCACTCCCATTCCCTAGCGCCGATCGCGGCTCAATAATTTGGATCGTGACAAAGTTGGTATCAGAGCAATGGTTTAGTATTCATAGGCCATTGTTCTTTTGTGATTGGAGTTCAGGAATGAGTCGGTCAGTACCTAGGAACTACTGCGGATTTTAGGGATTTTCCAGTCATGTCTCTTGAACGTTATCATCGTTTTCATCGATTTTTTTTAACGTTTTCCAAAAACGTCCTCTCCTATATGTGCTAATAGGAGTCGAGTTAGATGTGTGCGTGAGCACAATACATGTTTGTGTTTACTCGAATAAGCAGTACGCTTTCGAGTATCTATAGTCTGTAAAGAGTTATATACTCTCGAAACTCATATTATATAAGAATATCATCAATAATGATGATGAGATTGAAATGATCAGCTGTTATATGATTGATAAGATGAGATATGTATTGTTTTGTAGCGCGATCACTCAGGAGAGTGGTATGCTCACAGGTATGTACGCCTGTGATAATATATTCGATATATGAAATGTATGTTTGTGATTGGTTGTTATAAATAGAACTTGCGCTTATTGATTAGCTACTGTTTAATTTTTGCTAAGTTTACAGTGAGCGGAATGCTCGCAAGACTTAAAACATGCGACGTCACCGAGGAAAATCTAGGGAATACTGATTTTCTTTGGATTTGATTGACATAGAATATTTATAGACATGCGTAGCATAGGAATGAAACATGTACATATGACTATATGATTTTAATGTTCCGCTAAGTCTATAAGGAACGGAATACTCTAGAAACTACCAAGTTTCTGACATGGCCAAGTTAAGCCAAAAGGAACTTGTTTGTGATGGTTTATTTATGCTATGTTTTAAGGGACACATCGAGAATTCTATACGAATAGAATGGCCGAGCAAAGAACTACACAAGCGCGTGCAGTCGCACAACTCGTAAACGAGACCCGCGAGGAGGCCAGAGGTAATACGGGCGAATATGACCCGGTCCAATTGGCAGGTAGAGGCCGTGGACGGGGCAGAGACCAAGAGGAACCTGGAGTAGGCCAAGTCGGGAACGTGCAGGCACCAGGAGTGCCGCAACCACCCAATATCGATGTTAATCAACTGGCAGCAGAGGTAACTGATATGCGGAATTGTATGTTAATGATGGGGCAGTTGATACAACGACAGTATCAACGCGAAGAGAGAAACACAGATAGAGATTTGTTATTGGCTTATACGAAGTTAAACTCAAAGAAGTTTGACGGATCAAGCGATGCACTTGATTTCCTCGAAGAAGTTGAGCAGAACGCTCGTAGACTCCAAGCAGACGAAAGACAAACAGTAATGTTGACCGAGATGTCAATGAAAGGTTCAGCCATGGATTGGTTTCGACAAGTAATCAGACCGATAATGGCTCAAATAACATGGGCAGAGTTTGTGACCCGATTTAAAGAATTCTTCCTACCATTCGCTGTGGTTGAAGGTAATAGAGATAAGTTATTATCATTATCTCGAGGTGATGGATCAGTTCACGATTATGTCGCTGAGTTTAATCGACTGAGCAGATTTGCTCCAGATTTAATGATAGATAGGGTCCAAGTTAATACAAGATTCGCGAATGGATTAGGATCTCAATTTATAGGATTATTGAGTCATACTGATAAAGAGTTTGTTCAGCTTGTGGATAGTGCGAAACAAATGGAACGAGCACTCATCCATTTCGATGAAATTCCCGATCCTTCACGTTCAAATCAGACAAGAAGTGAACGTTTGAATTGCGGACATCAAACGTCTAGTCAAGTGAGAGAAGAAGTTGAGCGACGACATGGCCGGACTCATAAGAAGGTCTGACAAGGAAAAATAGCCAAAAGGGCTAGAACCATTAGTCTGAAGTCTGAACAAGGAAGTTCAAGCCTTACAAACCCCATATGTCCACAATGTGGCAGAAGACACTTAGGTGTTTGTCAGGCTGCAAGGGATGTATGCTTTAAGTGTGGACAACAAGGTCACTACGAGAACGAATGCCCACTTACCATGTAACAGAATACCACGAATCATGTGAAATGCCCAACAATTTCGTCTCTTCAATGATGTTTGGTTAAAAATTACAAGATAGACCACATAGTAGCTGTGGAAGTTATGGAATTCAAACACAAGAAGCTCAATAATGATTGGACCTCTTGAGTTAATCTAGTTCAAAGGAGAACGTTTAGGACGTGAGTTTAGCACGACGCCTGAAACAGACGAATAGGGTTACATCTTTTCGTATGTAATAGGTATGTTTAGTTTGTGAGTGACAGAGCGTTAATCGCTACAAATAAAAAGTTTGTACAGAGTCTTATGTCGATAGAAACTTACGTAAATTTCGTTTTGTGAAAAGAAATGTATTTGATGAAATAAAATGTTTTGAAAAGACATAATTGTGCCCGGACACGAATCATAAAGACATCGCATTGACACGAATAGAATTGCATCACTACATCCATATTGCATTCACTAATAGGACATGCATCATATACATTGTGTATGTCTGAAAATGAAAAAGAGGAGTGTCATTGCAACTCTTGTGATGAGAGAAGTCATCACACCGGCGCACAATTATGACATGATTTGAAAATGAAAGGTATCGTGATTTTAAACGAACGAGTTTTCAAACGTAAGTACGCTCAGACAATGACTCTGTACCTAGAGGCATAGGACAAGACTGATCATCTTGTTAGGCCTACATAAGAATATACATGTATAGAATAACGAATAGTGTATCGTGAAGCGAGAGGTATCAAGATTTGAATTGCAAATCTTTAAAGCAGTCTTGTATGTAGAATACAAGTACAATGGCGTTACTTTACACATGTAAAGTGATAGTGACCACGTTTAAATTCCAAGCATGTTTACCTCTACGACGAGGAAATCGAACATAGAAGTTAATAACGTCAGGAATATGAACCCTACGTATAAACCAACGTTGTTCGAGAAGGTCGAATAAAGAGAATTGATTCATAATAAATATGAATCAAGTATTAAGTAGTAAAAGAAGAGTAATGGATTGTCTAAACGAGGGAGCTTGGTGACGAAAATTATCGTCCCTAAAGATAAAGTATATATGTGAGTACAACTGAACTCACTATGGAGGAAGATCAAAAAGGTAAACTATTATGGCGGATTGTAAGAATACAATTAAACAAAGTATGTAAGAAAGGTATATGAAAATTCGAGGACGAATTTTTATAAGGGGGGAAGAATGTAATACCCCAAATAATTAATTCGTGCCACGTGTCGAGAATTCCGATAAATTAAGTTAAGAAGAATTTAATTTAATTATGTCGGGAAATTGGAATAATTTTATTAAGCTAATTAGCGGGATTAAGGAAATAACTTCAGAAATTAAAATAAAATAAATTATAAATCCCATAACGGAATTCATTTCGCCAAAGTCCGCGAAATGATTTATAATATTTATGGTAAAAATCTCGGGTCAATCGGAGACCTTTGAAAATTTGGACGCGGATGCATTTTGGGGCCAAATTGCAATTTATGAAAAGTTTAAGGAATAAAGTGCAAATTAGCCAATTAAGCCTCGAGAATAACAATTAAAAGATTATTCACGGAATATAATAATTCTCGGTTAGTATTATTTATTTGGATATAAATAATACATACGTAATTGAGTTAAAGTAAGTAATTAACTGTTTAGTAAAAATAGAAAGTTTAAAAGATAAATGGTTTAAGTTAAAGAAATGAAGGATCAAAGTGTCAATTGGCCATTATATATATATAACCTTCATCATGAAGGAATGAAGCCTCCAGAACCTAAAACTATCAGATGCTTTCATTTCCATTTTCGACGATCATTACGGTTCCGTCGCTCGATCTTCGTTCCTCGTCCGTTTCCGACGTTCTATAGCTCGAAACGATCGTATTTCAGTGGCGAATCACGGTTGAGTTAGGTATGATGTGGAGAACGAAGCTTCCGAAGTTTTAATTCTCGGAAGTAGTACGAGTCATGAGACTAGGTTCTCATTCTAGCAAGTCCGCAGTAGTTTAGAATAGACAGGCTCTGTTTTATAAAATGCTTTAACTCTGATGTATATTTCAAACAGGGGTCGTGCGTATTTTGATATTATTATCATATATAAAATATGATTTGATTTGCGAAAAATTTATATGTATTTTCAGGCTTGCTACGGGTTTTGGAGCTACCACTCCCATTCCCTAGCGCCGGTCGCGGCTCAATAATTTGGATCGTGACAGCTTAGATCGCTAAAAAAGTGAAATGTTTGGAATGGTTTCGTAATGTTTGTAAACGTTTACCTTAAATCGCGAAAAAGGTGAAACGTTTGAATTTGTTTCGTAATGTTTGTAAATGTTTGGCATCAATTGCCAAAAAGGTGAAACGTTTGGATTTGTTTCGTAACGTTTGGCTTAAATTGCTAAAAAGGTGAAACGTTTAGCTTTATTTCGTAACGTTTGTAAACAAATCCAAACATTTGGCTTAGATCGCTAAAAAAGTGAAACGTTTGGAATGGTTTCATAATGTTTGTAAAGGTTTACCTTAAATCGCGAAAAAGGTGAAACGTTTGAATTTGTTTCGTAATGTTTGTAAATGTTTGGCATCAATCGCCAAAAAGGTGAAACGTTTGGATTTGTTTCGTAACGTTTGGCTTAAATTGCTAAAAAGGTGAAACGTTTAGCTTTATTTCTTAACGTTTGTAAACAAATCCAAACATTTGGCTTAGATCGCTA
Source organism: Mercurialis annua (assembly GCF_937616625.2). Taxonomy (NCBI): domain Eukaryota; kingdom Viridiplantae; phylum Streptophyta; class Magnoliopsida; order Malpighiales; family Euphorbiaceae; genus Mercurialis; species Mercurialis annua. Next base: position 38,371,963 of record NC_065572.1, read on the forward strand.
AAAACGTGAAACGTTTGGATTTGTTTCGTAAAGTTTGTAAACGTTTGGCTTATATTGCAAAAAAGGTGAAACGTTTGTAAATGTTTGGCTTAAATCGCCAAAAAGGTGAAACGTTTGTTTGTTTCCTAACGTTTTAAACGTTTGGCTTAAATCGATAAAAAGGAGAAACGTTTGGTTTTGTTTTGTAATGTTTGTAAACGTTTGGCTTAAATTGATAATAAGGTTAAACATTTGTAAACGTTTGGCTTAAATTGCTAAAAAGGTGAAATGTTTGTTTTGTTTCGTAACGTTTTAAACGTTTGGCATAAATTTCTAAAAAGAGGAAATGTTTGGATTTGTTTTGTAACGTTTGTAATCGTTTGGATTGGTTTCGTAACGTTTTAAATGTTTTGTTTAAATCGCTAAAAGGGTAAAACGTTTGGATTTGTTTCGTATCCCTTTAAACGTTTGGATTGGGTTTGTAACGTTTGTAAACGTATGGCATAGATCGCTAAAAATGTGAAACGTTTGGATTTGTTTCGTACGTTTTAAACGTTTGGATTGGATTCGTTTGGCTTAAATCGTAAATAAGATTAAACGTTTGCATTTGTTTCGTAACGTTTGTAAATGTTGGCTTAAATCGCTATAAAGGTGAAACGTTTGGATTTGTTTCGTAATGTATTAAACGTGTGTTTCACATTTTTAGCAATTTAAGCAAAACGTTTACAAACGTTACGAAACAAAACCAAACGTTCCCCCTTTTTAGCGGTTTAAGCCAAAACTTTAAAACGTGACAAAACTAATCCAAACGTTTACAAACGTTACGAAACAAATCCAAATGTTTCTCCTTTTTAGTGATTTAAGCCAAACGTTTACAAACGTAAAGAAACAAATCCAAAAGTTTCACCTTTTTAGCGATTTAAGCCAAAACGTTAACAAACGTTACGAAACAAATCCAAACGTTTCCCCTTTTTAGCAATTTAAGCCAAATGTTATGAAACAAATTCAAACTTTTCCCCTTTTTAGTAATTTAAGCCAAACGTTTAAAACGTTACGAAACAAATCTAAACTTTTCCCCTTTTTAGCGATTTAAGCCAAACGTTTAAAACGTTACGAAACCAATCCAAACGTCTAAAAAGTTATGAAACCAATCCAAACGTTTAAAACGTTATGAAACTAATGCAAACATTTCACCTATTTAGCGATTTAAGCAAAACATTTAAAACGTTACAAAACCAATCCAAACGTCTAAAACATTACGAAACAAATCCAAACGTTTATAAAGGTTACGAAACAAATCCAAACGTTTCACCTTTTTAGCTATTTAATCCAAACATTTACAAAAGTTATAAAACCAATCCAAACATTTAAAACATTACGAAAAACTCCAAATGTTTCCCCTTTAGCGATTTCATAACGTTTGTAAACGTTTGGTTTAAATCGCTAAAAAGGGGAAACGTTTGGTTTTGTTTTGTAACGTTTGTAAACGTTTGGCTTAGATCGCTTAAAAGTGTGAAACATTTTATTTTGTTTCGTATTATTTGTAAACGTTTGGCTTCAATCTCTAAAAAGGTGAAACGTTTGGATTTGTTTCATAACGTTTGTAAACGTTTGGCTTATATTTCTAAAAATGTGAAAAGTTTAGATTTGTTTCGTAACGTTTGTAAACGTTTGGCTTAAATCGCTAAAAATGTGAAATGTTTGAATTTGTTTCGTAACGTTTTAAACCTTTGAATTGATTTTATAATGTTTTAAACGTTTGGCTTAAATCGCTAAAAAGGTGAAACGTTTGGTTTTATTTCGTAATGTTTGTAAACGTTTCGCTTCAATCGCTAAAAAGGTGAAATGTTTGGTTTTGTTTCGTAACGTTTGCCTTAAATCGCTAAAAATGCGAAACTGTCACGATCCAATTTCAAGGATCGGGACCGGCGCTTGGGTATGGGTATGGTCGTACCAAAACCCGTAGCAAGCCTTGCGGATAATTATACAACATATAAACATGCAAGAAAACCAGTGCTCGGGGGCAGCTGAGACTCCAACCTAAGTGCAGCAGTTTATATCACAACTTAAATAATAACTTAAATATCTGATGCTCGGCTAAAGCCCGAGACTCAACAGCATGCCTTATATATAACATATAAACCAAAGTATAACATGCCAAAGTTAATAACAAAACAATCGGACCAATCCGACAAAATAACATAAGATATCCATAATAAATAATCTAGCTCTATTGCGGTCTAAGTGTTTAAAACCGTTGACTAGTTTAAATAGCATAAAACCTCCAAGAAATCAAAGAATAGGGGATGACAAAAGCTCTCAAATAATAACCCTTGAAAAATTGGAAAAACAACGGGCTCAGATATACTGAGATGAGTTCATAATGCTATGTATATTTATTAAGATTAAAACCCTTAAAATCAAATCCTTTTATACTAATATACTTATATACTTGATCATGGAATACAATATTGAAATGAAATCCCAAAGTGTATATATATCCCAAAGTATAATCCAAAGTAGATGGGAACAAATCCTCATCAATTCCCAATGTAGGCCAGACATTGGTCAGCCAATCCCAAACTATTTAACGGTGCACACAGTCTCGATACAAGCCTATTGAGTAGCTCATTCCAATCCAGATCCATAATCATTAAAAACAGTTCGTAAACAATTATAATACTAAAATAATTTGCGGTACTTAATAAAGCGGTAAATAACACTACAAACTCATTGCTTGCAAATCCACGTGATAGCCTGTCAAGCAACCTAAACCTGCTCTGACTCCGAAGCACGAACAGTCGACGGGTCTAGAAACAAAACTTAAGTTAAAAACAATTCATCCCCTAACTCTAAGAATACTAGACACCACATAGGACTAGTATCTCCACCACAAGCCAAAGTATATACCAAGGTATAACAATCAAACGTATACAATCCAAAGCCAAAGTAATACCAGAGTCAAATAATAAGTTAAGCATAGCCAAGTGAAATCCCAAAGTAGTGAATTAGCCGAGTTATACAACGATAAGCTTAATCTCATATGTCGGGCGACCCAAGTCTAACCCGACCTAGTGTTATGCCAGAGTAAAACCAAAGTATATCTGGAACCTTTAAATCAAAATATTGCTCATTTGAAAATACGGAACTCAACCTAGTTTAACAATAAAGATGCACATTTACAACAAACCCAAAGCTAGCCACACTTGGCCAAAACACCCAAAGTAGACACAAGCGTGTCACAACACTTAAATAGGTTCTAAATATGCATATGAGTTCACCAACTCAGATATGAAAATGAAGAAGCCAAACCAACCATTTACATGACATAAAATTTCCACCTTATATCTTAACAACATGAAATCAAACCAATGATCTTTGAATAATGTCAACATGTTACAAACGCCCAAAACTACCTATAATACACATATGGGCAGCAACAAACATCATATGAATCAACCAAAGTGTGTTCATGCAACATGGACCAAAACTCAACCTTAAATCCTATTCATCAAACCAAACAAGCAAGATTTGATTTCATCAATTAACATCAGCCCCAAACGAAGATTTACAGCCGTAGGACACTATCTAAAAACTGCGAATAATCATAACAAGATCAACCAAAAAGTATAGTATACAACTTAGAAATCGATCTTGAGAAACCCATGTAAGAAATATGAAATTACATCCATTGGTCATGCAAACTCAGTCACTAAATACACCCAAACAGTGGCAATCATCATCCCCAACGATTGCATGAAACACATAAATCAAATTACAATTTATCAACTGGTAAAACTTGCACAAGCAACTACATGATTGTAAAGCATCAAACCAAGCACTTAACTTCAGAATCGGCATACTCAAAACAGTAAACAACAACCATAATTATCAACAAACAAGAGTAATGCTTAAACGAACGAATCGCTACGTACCAAGAATGAATGAAACGTGATTTAACACCATAAGGAACAAGGATTAATGAACCAGCAAAATAAAAAGTACGTAATAGCCCTACAATGATCCAGGAACAAAAAAAGAATGAGTTACCAAAGACCAAATGGTAATCGAATGAGAGCGGATGAATGGAGAGTGAGAGTATCTTACCGAAAACCAACGATTTGAGAAGGATTTGATGGAAAACGAATTAAATTAGAGAGTTTAATAGTATTTAGGTCGGCTAGGGTTTAATATGAGTGTAGGTAATGTTTAAATCAGAAAAAGGGCTCTATTTAAAGGCCCCAAAATGAAAAAACACGACAGGCGCGTTGCGAGGCGCGATGGCCCAACGCGCCCTCCGACGCGCCTCCGATTTGATCCAACAGTCAACTTTTTCTCGTGCACAACCTATCCAAAAATGATCCCGATCCAACAGTGCAATTGGGAGATATGGATGTTTTATCAAGACATGTCACATTCAAAAGGCACACGAACACATCATCGATTATAAAACTGATACAAATTAAATCACCATCGAAAACTCACACGACACATACAGGATACAACTTAAACCCCAAACATAGTGTCACACTTGCTAAGTCAACCATTAACAATCCGAAACTAAATCGGAAACACAACAAAACCATGACGGAAAAACACGGGATATTACAATCTCCCCAACTTATATAAAATTCGTCTTCGAATTTAACATAAGACAACCCACGTAAAACATATCATACAATATGTTGTTCGAACAAAAACACACGTAACAAACATGAAAACACATAATATGACACCCAAAGTAATCAAGGAAAGCAATTATAACAATTCTGCATAATGAACTCTGTCTCCCAAGTAACCAACCCAAACTGTAACCATAGGAATTATGTGCTTAACAAACTATGCACTTGCATAATAAAAAAACTCAATAGGTTGTTCCTCGAACGATAACTAAAAATCACGAATTTCATAAACCGAACAATCTTAAAAGGTCATAAAAGCCTTAATGCTAACTTCCACTTAACATAAAACGATAACGCTCTTTCTAGGTGAAACCAAACGAAGGAATACAAACTCTCCCACATATAGTTCGACTAAAATAATTAGAATAAACAAGAACAAACCTCGAATCTCCACATAAAGCTCGACTGAAATACTTAGGATATATAAGAACAAACCTCGAATCTCTTTCAATGACAACTCTAATCAAAATTTCCACCCAGAGAAAGTCAACACAAGACAAAACACGCCGAAAATATATGGGGTATTACATTCTCCCCAACCTACGAAAAATTCGACCTCAAATTTTAAATAAGAAACTGATTCGCAGTTTAAACGCTCACAACACACATTGCGCAAAATTCTGATTCAAACAATTTGATGCTCCAACGACCACTCAATCAATACAAATGTGAACAATCAAAAATTATCCAACGAAGTTGGTTTCCAAAACTAGCTTGAATCTTAATGATTATGAAACCCATATCATCAAAGTTCAAGAACAATCCCGAAGCTCAAATTCTAGTTCTAACAAAACCACACTATATAATACCATTAACTTTGCGAATTATAAAACACAAAAACTCACACCGTTATTCAAAAGAACACGTGAACTTACCTCATGGTAACGAAATCTCCAGATTATAACAAACAATCTCAATCACAATGATTCCTTCAATCATCCCATAAGTAGTACACAACTTACACTTATAATAACCAAACCTAAAATTTGATTAATACATAAGTCTAAGATAACTCGAACATCCAAAATTATTCCACCAGTAACTGTAACCTCGAATCCTAACAATAGACCACCTATATCAAATTCACAATTAATTGGTTATATTCAAAGTCAGACTTATAGGAAAATAAAATTTTCAAAACACATAAATATTCAATTAATATTTTCCAATTATCTTTTAAAGACGTTAAAATCTTATACCTCTCTTTATATACAAAAACCAAAATGCTTTTACCGTTCGAAAACCTCTAGTTTTAAAAACACATTAAAATTTCAAAAGATTCGTATCTGAATTCACAGTTACACCTTACTTTCAAATAAATTTGCAAATTTATAAAACCGCTCAACTAGCAAAATTATTATTCACTGAAATTAAAACTTGATAAGATTTTATCCTTTGTCAAAATGGGAAAACAAATTTACATTGAAATATCCTCGTTCGCATAATATTCTATATGAGTTTACAAAAAAGTTTAAACAAAATTGAACATGCAAAACCCAAACTTCCTTTAAAATCACAATATATATACACATGTGGAGCATAACAAAATTCCTTAATCCAACAACCCTCAAATCATAAATTGGAAGCTAACACGTAAGCCTTCAGAACTGACCTCAAAATCCTATCATACTTATAACAACAATAACTCGAGTGCAATCTTATATTCATTCTTACTCCTTACGAAGAACAAAATTTATGATACTACAGACCAATCACTCCTAACATAATCGTCCTCAATTCACCACCATTATCACAGAGTATTTGTCTAGCTACATTACGGTAAAATTTCAAACCATTTGAAATCAATCAACTTTATAAATACATTTTAACCCAAGGAGACTCGCGAGTTCGTTTTAAAATATTTTTCTCAAAAACACTTTATTGCCAAAATCCACGTTACATAATTGTGCGCCAGGGTGATGACACCTTTCATCCCCAAAGAGTTGCATCCAATTCCAACCATTCCAATGCACGTGATGCATGTAGTACTATGCATGTACCAATTACTTATTATTTTTTGAACATACACAGTGCGCAATGCAATTCCTATTCGTGACATACAAAAATGCATGCTCATGATATGTCTGGGCACAATTACGTGTTAAAAACATTTCAAATATTTTCACAATTTTTCATTTGAAATCAATTTCTTAATCAAACATTTGCTAGACGTTACACTTTGTGAGATGTGCACTCCATAACCTCAAAATATTATTTCAAATTCCATACTCGCAATCTACCAAATCATAGGATTCTAACAGCCGTTCAAACCTATAACTCCTATAAAATCTCTTATGAATAAAATAATACTCGATTAAACGCCAATCAAACTAAAATTTAACTTAAGGAAAACAATACATCACATATGCTTTTACAACACGTACCACCAATTCCGGCATTACATCGTCCAACTTGATGAAAAGCACTAGCATTATAAGATACACCGATCTATCTCCTTAGATAAGAATTTCTAAACTATATTTTTCTCTAATAGTCAAAAACCACCAACCGTTTCAAGAACACTTTACTAATCTTCCTCGATATCAAAATCTAAGGATCTCGATTTACAAAACAATACACTAACACCAGCGTAACCCCGAACCGAAACTAAAGCAATACAAGCCTAAACGAAGGTTCGACTCACAAATCAAAAGCCAACACCAAGTTTAAGTCAAATAACGCATGAAGGAAATTACCTCCCGTGCTACTCTACACGACGAGATAAAACAAACTCAACCGACATAGATCAACCAAACTTGCAAGGTATACAACGCAAATCAAAACTAAAATATTACGAATTCTACAAACCATAAACCACTCAAACATGCCATTAACCACAATTAATCCAAATCTATTTTAAGGAAAAAACAAAACATGCTACAACACACTGCGATTCGTCGTAACAAGAACAACAAGTAATATGCCATCGATCAAAATACGCATCAAAACTCATTTAGAATTATAAAGTCAACCATACAAGTTTTCAAGTTCTAGTTGAGCCTCACAGTTTTAAAATTTTTGTTTTCCGGAAAATCTGCTTTATAAATCATTTTTTAAAAGTTTCCAAAGTATATCAATCCAAAATAACCAGCGAGTTAGCCGAGTCATTACAGCTACCAAGCTCAACTCCAAAATTTGGGTGACCAATGTCAAACTCAAAACAATCATTTATAAAACATACTCAAAATATTTGTAAATTCGGAAAGGCCTTTAAATAAAATCTCAATCTTTTCTTAAAAATAGGAGCTCAACGTAATCTAAGCATCAAACAGCAATTCAAAAATTCAAGTGAGAAAACCCTTTATCACAAACAACCATTCCGAAAAACGCATACTCTCGCCAAACATAATATACCAAATCATATAACCAAAGACACCTCCAATGTACACAAACCAAAACATGGTAAGACCATAAAAGTCATAATACATTATTAAAGCCATATTCCATTATTTAAATAATATTATATTTAAAATAATCGTTGGTCAATACCAAGTCAAACGTAAGATTTTGATATACGTGAAATTCATTTTACTTGTAAAGTAACCAAAAATCACATTTTTTTTAAAAAGTATTAAAACCAGACTTCTCTTCTGATTCTCGTGTCAAAACACAAATCAAATCAATATATTTTTCTCAATAAAACCATAAAAACAACGTGTGACCGAACAACTTGTAGCCATAAAACATGCTTAATGATTTAACACAAGAATCCTTTAAAAGGAAAAAAAAGGCCAACCCTAACATATCCTCTTATGTGTCAACATATATGGAAACCAACAATTAAGGCCTAAACCAAACTGTACTCACCAAAAAGGTGAAAGCAATCCAACTAAAATCATTCAAGGCATAAAAGCCAAAAACTAATCACCCAAGGTAAACATCATATAAGGCATAACAGCCAACAAACTATCACCCAAAGTAAACACCATATAAGGTACAACAGTCCACAAAACATAACCCAAAGTATATCTCATATATGGCACAACAGCCAATAAAGCATCACCCGAAGTAAACACCATATAAGGCACAATAGGCCACAACACATCACCCAAAGTATATCTCATATATGGCACAACAGCCAACAAATCACCCAATATATAAGCAATAAACATTCCAAAGTAAAGCATCAGTAACATATAAGACCAACACTCAACATTCCTATAGATGAAGGTAGAAAGTTTTGAAAACAAAAGATGACGTTTCAAAAGACAAGACTTGAATACTAATTCCGCAGTAGATCCTATGACACAGCAACAACATAACATGCATTAATGCAGTAAACACATAACATGCAAAATGGCCTTGGATTGAAACCAGAGCTCTGATACCAACTTTGTCACGATCCAATTACAAGGATCGCAACCGGTGCTAGGGTATGGGTATGGTCGTACCAAAACCCGTAGCTTGCCTTGCAGATAATCATACAACATATAAACCTACAAGAAAACCACTGCTCGGGAGAAACCGAGACTCCAATCTAAGTCTAGTAGTTTATATCACAGCTTAAATAATAACTTAAATATCTGAAATGCTCGGCTAAAACCCGAGACTCAACATCATGCCTTATATATAACGATATAAACCAAAGTATAACATGCCAAAATTAAAAACAAAACAATCGGACCAATTCGACAAACTAACATAAGATATCCATAATAAATAAACTAGCTCTACTGCGGTCTAAGACTTTAAAACCGTTGACTAGTTTTAAATAACATAAAACCTCCAATGAATCAAAGAATCAGAGATGACCAAAGCATTCAAATCATAACCCTTGAAAAATAGGGAAAACAATGGGGTCAGATATACTGAGATGAGTTCATAATGCTATTTACATTTATTAAGATTAAAACCCTTAAAATCAAATCCTTTTATACTAATATACTTATATACTTGATTATGGAATACAATATTGAAATGAAATCCCAAAGTATACATATATCCCAAAGTATAATATAAAGTAGATGAGAACAAATCCTCATCAATTCCCAAAGTAGGCCAGACATTGGTCAGCCAATCCCAAAGTACTTACCAGTGCACACAGTCTCGGTACAAGCCTATCGAGTAGCTCGTTCCAATCCCAATCCATAATCATTAAAAATAATTCGTAAAAAATTATAATACTAATACAATTTGAGGTACCTAAGCGGTAAATAATACAACAAACTCACTACGAGGCACGACCCAACGTTATGCCGAAGTAAAACCAAAGTATATCCGGAACTTTTAAATCAAAACATTCCTCATTTGAAAATACAAAACTCAACCTATCTTAACAACAAAGATGCACATTTACAAAAAAATACCCAAAGCTAGCCACTCTTGGCCAAAACACCCAAAGTAGACACAAGCGTGTCACAACACTTATAAAGGTTCTAAATATGCATATGAGTTCACCAACTCAGATATGAAAATAGAGAAGTCAAATCAACCATTTACATGGTATAACATTTCCACCTTATATATTAACAACATGAAATCAAACCAATGATATTTGAACAATGTCAACATGTTACAAACGCCCAAAACTACCTATAATACACTTATGGGCAGCAACTAACATCATATGAATCAACCAAAGTTTGTTCATGCAACATGGACCAAAACTCAACCATAAATCCTATTTATCAAACCAAACAAGCAAGAATTGATTTCATCAATTAACATTAGCCCTAAACGAAGATTTATAACCATAGGACACTATATCAAAACAACGAATAATCATAACAAGATTTATAGCCATAGGACACTATATCAAAACAATGAATAATCATAACAAGATCAACCAAAAAGTATAGTATACAACCTAGGAATTGATCTTGAGAAACCCATGTAAGAAATATAAAATTACAGTCCTAGGTCATGCAAACTCAGTCACTAAATACACCCAAACAGTGGCTATCATCATCCCCAACGATTGCATGAAACACATAAATCAAATTAGAATTTATCAATTGGTAAAACTTGCATAAGCAACTACATGATCGTAAAGCATCAAACCAAATACTTAACTTCAGAATCGGCATACTCAAAACAGTAAACAACAACCATAATTATCAACAAATAAGAGTAATGCTTAAATGAACGAATCGCTACGTACCAAGAATGAATGAAACGTGATCTAACACCCTAAGGAACAAGGATGAATGAACCAGCAAAATAAGAGGTACATAACAACCGAGAGTGAGAGTATCTTACCAAAGATCCTGGAACAAGAAAAGAATGACTTACCAAAGATAAAATGGGAATCGAATGAGAGCGGATGAACGGAGAGTGAGAGTATCTTACCGAAAACCAACGATTTGAGAAGGATTTGATGGAAAATGAAGTAAATCAGAGAGTTTAATAGTATATAGGTCGGCTAGGTTTAGAATGAGTGTAGGTAATGTTTAAATAAAAAAAAACGGGTCTATTTATAGGCCCCGAAGTGAAAAAACACGACAGCCGTGTTGCGAGGGACGATGGCCCAACGCGCCTGCCGTCGTGCCTTTTAAAAAGGCACAAAACACCCTTGGTCGAGTTGCGAGGTGCGATGGCCCAACGCGCCTCCAATTTTGATCCAACAGTCAACTTTTTCTCGTGCAGAGCATATTAAAAAATAAGCCCAATCCAACGGTGCAATTGGGAGATATGAATGTTTTATCAAGATATGTCAGATTAAGAAGGCACACAAACACATTATCAATTATAAATTTGATACAAATCAAATCGGGTTCTTTTCATAAATACCTCACTTTTTGAAAATTTTGCAAAAGTACTCCTTTTTGGTAGTTTATTAGTAGATTATTGGTATAATCTACTAATAAACTACCAAAAAGGAGTACTTTTGCAAAATTTTCAAAAAGTTAGGTATAGAGGGTAATTTTCCCAATCATATCGCCATCGAAACCTCACACAACACATGCGACACATACAAGATACACTTGCTAAGTCCACCATTAACAATCCGAAACTAAGTCGGAAACACAACAAAACCATGACGGAAAAACACGAGATATTACAGAAACGTTTGGTTTTGTTTCGTAACATTTGTAAACGTTTGGCTTAGATCGCTAAAAAGGTGAAACGTTTGGATGGGTTTCATAACGTTTGTAAACTTTGGCTTATATCGCAATAAAGGGGAAACGTTTGCAATTTGTTTCGTAACGTTTGTAAACGTTTGGCTTCAATCGTTAAAAAGGTGAAATGTTTGGATTTGTTTCGTAACGTTGTATAAGTTCGGATTGGTTTCGTAACGTTTTAAACATTTGGATTTGTTTTGTAACGTTTGTAAACGTTTGGCTTAAATCGCTAAAGAGGTGAAACGTTTGGATTGATTTTGTAGCGTTTGTAAACGTTTGGCTTAAATCGCTAAAAAGGTGAAACGTTTGATTTTGTTTCGTAACGTTTTAAACGTTTGGCTTATATCGCTAAAAAGGTGAAACATTTGGATTTGTTTTGTAACGTTTGTAAACAATTGGTTTCAATCGCTAAAAAGGCGAAACGTTTGAATTTGTTTCGCAACATTTGTAAACGTTTGGCTTAAATCGCTAAAAAGGGGAAATGTTTATATCGCTAAAAAGGTTAAACTTTTGGATTTGTTTGTAATGTTTGTAAACGTTAGACTTAAATCGCTAAAAATGTGAAACTTTTGGATTTTTTTTGTATAGTTTGTAAACGTTTGGCTTATATCGGTAAAAAGGTGAAACGTTTGGATTTGTTTCGTAACGTTTTAAATGTTTGGATTTGTTTCATAACGTTTTAAACGTTTGGCCTAAATCGCAAAAAAGGTGAAACATTCGGATATGTTTCGTAAGGTTTTAAATGTTTTGCTTAAATTGATAAAATGGGGAAACGTTTGGATTTGTTTCTTAATGTTTGTAAACGTTTGGCTTGTATCACTAAAAATGTGAAAAGATTGGTTTTGTTTCGTAACGTTTGTAAACATTTGGCTAAAATAATTAAAAAGGTGAAACGTTTGGATTTGCTTTGTAACATTTTAAACGTTTTGCTGAAATCGCTAAAAAGGTGAAAAGTTTGGATTTGTTTCGTGACGTGTTTGGTTTCGTAACGTTTGTAAACGTTTGGATTTGTTTCGTAACTTTTTAAACGTTTGGATTGATTTTGTAATGTTTAGTAACGTTTGTAAACGTATGGCTTGAATCGCTAAAAATGTGAAACGTTTGGATTTATTTCGTAATGTTTGTAAACGTTTGGCTTTAATCGCTAAAAACGTGAAACGCTTGGATTTGTTGCGTAACGTTTGTAAACGTTAGGCTCAAATCGCTAAAAAAGTGAAACGTGAAACTTTTGGATTTGTTTCATAACGTTTTAAACGTTTGGATTGATTTTGTAATGTTTGTAAATGTTTGGCTTGAATCGCTAAAAAGGGGAAACGTTTGGTTTTGTTTCGTAACGTCTGTAAACGTTTAGCTTAAAGTGCAAAAGAAGGGAAACGTTAGGTTTTGTTTTTTTAAGGTATTTAAGCCAAACTTTACAAAACAAATCCCAACGTTTCACCTTTTAGCGATTTAAGCCAAACATTCACCAACATTACCAAACAAATCCAAATGTTTCATCTTTTTAGCGATTTAAGCCAAACGTATACAAACATTATGAAAGAAATCCAAACGTTTTCCCTTTTTAGCGATTTAAGCCAAACATTTAAAAAGTTACAAAGCAAATCCAAATGTTTACAAACTTACAAAACAAAACCAAACCAAACGTTTCACCTTTTTAGCAATTTAAGCTAAACGTTTACAAGCGTTACGAAACAAAACCAAACGTTTCACCATTTTAGCTATTTAAGCCAAACATTTAAAACGTTACGAAACAAATCCAAATGTTTCACCTTTTTAGCAATTTAAGCGAAACGTTTACTAACGTCTCGAAATAAAACCAAACGTTTCACCTTTTTAGCAATTTAAGCGAAACGTTTACAAAAGTTACGAAACAAAACCAGACGTTTCCCCTTTTTAGCAATTTAAGCCAAACATTTATAAACGTTACAAAACAAATCCAAACGTTTCCCCTTTTTAGCGATATAAGCCAAACGTTTACAAACGTTACCACACAAATCCAAACGTTTCACCTTTTTAGCGATTTAAGCCAAACGTCTAAAACGTTACGAAACCAATATAATGTTTCCCATTTATAGCAATTTAAGTCAAACATTTACAATGTTATGAAACAAATCCAAACATTTAAAACGTTACGAAACAAATCCAAACGTTTCATATTTTTACCGATTTAAACTAAACGTTTACAAACATTACGAAACAAATCTAAACGTTTCTCCTTTTTAGCGATTTAAGCCAAACGTTTACAAACGTTACAAAACAAATCCAAACGTTTAACCTTTTTAGCGATTTTAGCTAAACGTTTACAAATGTTACGAAACAAAACCGAACGTTTCACCTTTTTTAGCGATTGAAGCCATTTGTTTACAAACGTTACAAAACAAAACCAAACATTTCACCTTTTTAGCAATTTAAGCCAAATGTTTAAAACGTAACGAAACTAAACCAAACATTCAAAGCATTACGAAACAAATCCAAACGTTTCACATTTTTAGCGATTTAAGCCAAACTTTTACAAACGTTACGAAACAAAACCAAATGTTTCACCTTATTAGCGATTTAAGCCAAACGTTTACAAATGTTACGAAAAAAATCCAAACGTTTCACCTTTTCAGCGATTAAAGCCACACGTTTAAAACGTTATGAAACCAACCCAAACGTTTAAAACGTTACAAAACAAATCCAAACGTTTCAGCTTTTTAGCGATTTAAGCCAAACGTTTACAAACATTACAAAACAAATCCAAACGTTTCCCCTTTTTAGCGATTTAAGCCAAACGTCTACAAATGTTACAAAAACAAAACCAAACGTTTCACCTTTTTAGCGATTGAAGCCAAACGTTTACAAACGTTATGAAACAAATTCAAACGTTTCAACTTTTTAGCGATTTAAGCTAAAAGTTTATAAACGTTAAGAAACAAATCCAAACTTTTCCCTTTTTTTATCAATTTATGCCAAACATTTAAAACATTACGAAACAAATCCTAACGTTTCACCTTTCTAGCGATTTAAGGAAAACGTTTAAAACGTTACGAAACAAATCTAAACGTTTAAAACGTTATAAAAAATCCAAACGTTTTATTTTTTCAGCGATTTAAGCCAAACGTTTACAAACGTTACGAAACAAAACCAAACGTTTCACCTTTTTAGCGATTTAAGCCAAACGTTTACAAACGTTACGAAACAAATCCAAACGTTTCACCTTTTTCGCAATTTAAGTCAAACGTTTACAAACGTTACGAAACAAAACCAAACGTTTCACCTTTTTAGCAATTTAAGCCAAACGTTTACAAACGTTACGGAACAAAACCAAACGTTTCATATTTTTAGCGATTTAAGCCAAACGTTTACAAACGTTACGAAATCAATCCAAACATTTCACTTTTTTAGCGATTAAAGCCAAACGTTTACAAACTTTACGAAACAAAACCAAAAGTTTAACGTTTTGAGCGATTTAAGTCAAACGTTTACAACATTTACGAAACAAAACCAAACGTTTCACCTTTTTAGCGATTTAAGTCAAACGTTTACAAACGTTACGAAACCAATCCAAACGTTTCACCTTTGGATTTGTTTCCTATCATTTTAAACGATTAGATTTTTTTCGTAACGTTTGTAAACGTTTGGCTTAAATCTCTAAAAAGGTGAAACGTTTGGTTTGTTTCGTAACATTTTAAAACGTTTGGCATTAATTGCTAAAAAGGTGAAACGTTCGGATTTGTTTCGTAGTATTTGTAATCGTTTGGCTTAAATCGCTAAAAAGGTGAAACATTTGGTTTTGTTTCGTAACGTTTGTAAACATTTCGCTTAAATTTCTAAAAAGTTGAAACATATTATTCTGTTTCGTAACGTTTGTAAACGTTTGGCTTAAATCGCTAAAAGGGTGAAACGTTTGGATTTGTTTCGTTACGTTTTAAACGTTTTGTTTTGTTTCGTAACTTTGTAAACTTTACGAAACAAATCTAAAAGTTTCACCTTTATAGTGATTTAAGAGAAACGTTTACAAACGTTACAAAACCAATCCAAACGTTACAAAACTAATCTAAATGTTTCACCTTTTTAGCGATTTAAGCCAAACGTTTCGAAATGTTAGGAAACAAAACCAAACGTTTCCCATTTTCAGCGATTTAAGCCAAACGTTTACAAAACCAATCCCAAAGTTTAAAACGTTACGAAACAAATCCAAACGTTTCTCCTTTTTAACGATTTAAGCCAAACGTTTATAACGTTACAAAAGAAATCCAAACGTTTACAATCGTTATGAAACAAATCCAAACGTTTCACTATTTTAGCGATTTAAGCCAAACATTTAAAACGTTACAAAACCAATCCAAATGTTTAAAACGTTACGAAACAAATCCAAACGTTTCACCTTTTTAACAATTTAAGACAAACGTTTCAAAACGTTATGAAACAAATCAAAACGTTTCACCTTTTTATCGGATTCAAATTTTTAGCAATTTAAGCCAAACATTTGCAAACGTTACAAAACTAATCCAAACGTTTCACCTTTTTGGCAATTTAAGCCAAACATTTACAAACGTTACGAAACAATACCAAGCGTTTCACCTTTTTAGCAGTTTCACCTTTTTAGCAATTTCAGCCAAACGTTTACAAATATTTCAAAACAAATCCAAACGTTTCACCATTTTAGCAATTTAAGCCAAACGTTTAAAACGTTACGAAACAAAAACATGCGTTTCACCTTTTTAGTAATTTAAGCCAAACTTTTACAAACGTTACGAAAAAAATCCGAACGTTTCACCTTTTTAGCAA
This sequence comes from Mercurialis annua, assembly GCF_937616625.2. NCBI lineage: Eukaryota > Viridiplantae > Streptophyta > Magnoliopsida > Malpighiales > Euphorbiaceae > Mercurialis > Mercurialis annua. The sequence continues at coordinate 38,388,458 of NC_065572.1, forward strand.
TTTAAGCCAAACGTTTAAGACGTTATGAAACCAATCCAAACATTTAAAACGTTACGAAACGAAAACAAGCGTTTCACCTTTTTAGTAATTTAAGCCAAACTTTTACAAACCTTACGAAATAAATCCGAACGTTTCATCTTTTTAGCGATTTAAGCCAAACGTTTAAAACGTTATGAAACCAATCCAAACATTTAAAACGTTACGAAACGAATCCAAACGTTTCACCTTTTTAGCAATTTATGCCAAACGTTTACAAACGTTACGAAACAAATCCAAATGTTTCCCCTTTTTAGCAATCTAAACGTTTCACTGTTTTAGTGATTTAAGCCAAACATTTACAAAAGATACAAAACAAATCAAAATATTTCACCTTTTTAGCGATTTAAGCCAAACTTTTACAAACGTTACAAAACAAATCCAAGCGTTTCCCCTTTTTGGCAATTTAAGCCAAACATTTAAAATGTGATTTAAATGTTTGGATTTGTTTTTTAACATTTGCATTAAATGGCTAAAAATGTGAAACGTTTGGATTTGTTTCGAACTTTTTAACCGTATTGATTGGTTTCGTAATGTTTTAAACGTTTGGCTTAAATTGCGAAAATGGTGAGACGTTTGGATTTGTTTCGTAACGTTTTAAACGTTTGGCTTTAATCGCTAAAAAGGTGAAACGTTTGGTTTTGTTTCGTAACGTTTGCAAGCGTTTGGATTTTTTTCATGACATATTAAATGTTTGGATTGGTTTCGTAACATTTTAAAACTTTGGCATAAATCGCTAAAAAAGTTAAACGTTTGGATTTGTTTCCTAACGTTTGGCTTCAATTGCTTAAAAGGTGACATTTGGTTTTAAATTTGTTTAATAAAATTTGTAAGCGTTTGGCTTAAATCGCTAAAAATGTGAAACGTTTGGATTTGTTTCGTAACGTTTGTAAATGTTTGGCTTAAATCGCTAAAAAGGCGAAACGTTTGGTTTTGTTTCATAACGTTTGTAAACGTTTGGCTTACATCGCTAAAAATGTAAAACGTTTGGTTTTGTTTTGTGACGTTTGGCTTAAATCGCTAAAAAGTTGAAACGTTTGGCTTTATTTCGTAACGTTTGTAAACGTTTGGATTAGTTTCGTAACGTTTTAAACGTTTGGCTTAAATCGCTAAAAAGGTGAAACGTTCGGATTTGTTTCATTAACTTTGTAAACATTTGACTTAAATCGCTAAAAAGGGGAAACGTTTGAATTTGTTGCGTAACGTTTGTAAACGTTTGGATTAAATCACTAAAAATGTGAAACTTTTAGATTTGTTTCGTAATGTTTGTAAACGTTTGGCTTAAATCGCTAGAAATTTGAAACGTTTGTATTTGTTTCGTAAAGTTTATAAACATTTGGCTTAAATCGCAAAAAAGGGGAAATGTTTGGATTTGTTTAGCTGCGTTTTAAACGTTTGGATTTGTTTCGCAACGTTTTAAACATTTGGCTTAAATTGCTAAAAAGGTGAAACGTTTGGTTTTGTATCGTAACTTTTGTAAATATTTGGATTGATTTCGTAACGTTTTAAATGTTTTGCTTAAATTGCTAAAAAGGTGAAACATTTGATTTTGTTTCGTAACATTTGTAAACTTTTGGATTGGTTTTGTAACGTTTTAAATGGGTTGCTTATATCGCTAAAAAGGTGAAACGTTTGGATTGGTTACGTAACATTTGTAAATATATGGCTTAAATCACTAAAAAACGTTACGAAACAAATCCAAACGTTTCACCTTTTTAGCGATTTAGGCCAAACGTTTAAAACGTTACAAAACCAATCCAAACGTTTGAAACAATACAAAACCAATCCAAACGTTCACCTTTTTAGCGATTTAAGCCAAAAGTTTAAAATGTTACAAAACAATTGCATATGTTTAAACGTTACGAAACAAATCCTGACGTTTCACCTTTTTAGAGATTCAAGCCAAACGTTTACAAACGTTATGAAACCAATCCAAACGTTTTACCTTTTTAGCAATTTAAGCCAAACGTTAAGAAACAAATCCGAACGTTTCACCTTTTTTCGCGATTTAAGCAAAACTAAACCATTCCAAACGTTTACATAGTTACTAAATAAATCCAAACGTTTCACCTTTTTAGCGATTTAAGCAAAACGTTTAAAAACGTTACGAAACAAAACAAAACGTTTCATCTTTTTAGCGATTTAAGCCGAATGTTTACAAACGTTATGAAACAAATCCAAACGTTTCACCTTTTTAGCGATTAAAGATGAATGTTTACAAACGTTAAGAAACAAATCCAAACGTTTCACCTTTTTAGCGATTTAAGCAAAACTAAACCATTCCAAACGTTTACATAGTTACTAAATAAATCCAAACGTTTCACCTTTTTAGCGATTTAAGCAAAACGTTTAAAAACGTTACGAAACAAAGCAAAACGTTTCACCATTTTAGTGATTTAATCCGAATGTTTACAAACGTTACGAAACAAATCCAAACGTTTCACATTTTTAGCGGTTTAAAGCCAAATCTTTACAAATGTTAGGAAACTAAACCAAACGTTTCCCCTTTTTAGCAATTGAAGCCAAACATTTCCAATTGTTACGAAACAAATCAAAACAAATCCAAACGTATAAATTTTTTGTTTCATTACGTTTGTAAACGTTTCGCTTAAATCGCTGAAAAGGTGAAACGTTTGGACTTATTTCGTAATGTTTGTAAATATTTGGCTTAAATTGGTAAAAAGGTGACGCATTTGGTTTTGTTTCGTAACGTTTGTAAACGTTTGGTATAAATCGCTAAAAAGGTGAAATATTTGGATTTGTTTCATAACATTTGTAAATGTTTGGCTTTCATAACGTTTGCAATTGTTTGGCTTAAATCGCTAAAAAGGTGAAACGTTTGGATTTGTACGTTTACCAACGTTAAGAAACAAATCAAAACTTTTCGCCTTTTTAGCGATTTAAACAAAATGTGTACAAACATTACGAAAAAATCCAAGCGTTTCACCTTTTTAGCTATTTAAGCCAAACGTTTACAAACGTTATAAAACAAATCCAAACGTTTCACATTGTTAGCGATTTTAGCAAAACGTTTACAAACGTCGTTTCCAAACGCAACGAAACGAAACCAAACGTTTCATGTTTTTAGCGATTTAAGAAAAACGTTTATAAACTTTACAAAACAAATCCAAACGTTTTACATTTTTAGCGATTTAAGCCAAACGTTTACAAAAACAACCCAAAAGTTTAAAACGTTCCGAAACAAATCCAAACGTTTCTCCTTTTTAGCGATTTAAGCCAAACGTTTACAACGTTACAAAAGCAATCCAAACGTTTACAATAGTTATGAAACAAATCCAAACGTTTCACCATTTTAGCGATTTAAACCAAACATTTAAAACATTACAAAACCAATCCAAACGTTTAAAACGTTACGAAACAAATCCAAATATTTCACCTTTTTAGCAATTTTATGCAAACGTTTACAAACGTTATGAAACAAATCAAAACGTTTCACCTTTTTAGCAGTTCAAATTTTTAGCAATTTAAGCCAAACATTTACAAACGTTACAAAACTAATCCAAACGTTTCACCTTTTTAGCGATTTAAGCCAAACATTTACAAACGTTACGAAACAATACCAAGCGTTTCACCTTTTTAGCAGTTTCACCTTTTTAGCGATTTCAGTCAAACGTTTACAAATATTTCAAAACAAATCCAAACGTTTCCCCATTTTAGCAATTTAAGCCAAACGTTTAAAACGTTACGAAACAGAAACAAGCGTTTCACCTTTTTAGTAATTTAAGCCAAACTTTTACAAATGTTACCAAACAAATCCGAACGTTTCACCTTTTTAGCGATTTAAGCCAAACGTTTAAAACGTTACGAAACCAATCCAAACGCTTAAAACATTACGAAACAAATCCAAATGTTCCACCTTTTTAGCGATTTAAGCCAAATGTTTACATACGTTACGAAATAAATCCAAGCGTTTTACCTTTTTAGCAATTTAAGCCAAACATTTAAAATGTTACAAAACCAATCCAAACGTTTAAAACGTTACGAAACGAATCCAAACGTTTCACCGTTTTAGCAATTTATGCCAAACGTTTACAAACGTTACGAAACAAAAAATGTTACGAAACAAATCCAAATGTTTCCCCTTTTTAGCAATCCAAACGTTTCACTGTTTTAGTGATTTAAGCCAAACGTTTACAAAAGATACAAAACAAATCCAAATATTTCACCTTTTTAGTGATTTAAGCCAAACGTTACAAAACAAATCTAAGCGTTTTCCCTTTTTAGCTATTTAAGCCAAACATTTAAAATGTGATTTAAACGTTTGGATTGGTTTTTTAACATTGGATTAAATGGCTAAAAATGTGAAACGTTTGGATTTGTTTCGAACGTTTTAACCTTATGGATTGGTTTCGTAATGTTTTAAACGTTTGGCTTAAATCGCTAAAATGGTGAGACATTTGGATTTGTTTCGTAACGTTTTAAACGTTTGGCTTTAATCATTAAAAAGGTGAAACGTTTGGTTTTGTTTCGTAACATTTGTAAACGTTTGGATTTTTTCGTAACGTTTTAAACGTTTGGATTGGTTTCGTAACGTTTTAATCCTTCCGCATAAATCGCTAAAAAGGTTAAACGTTTGAATTTGTTCATAACATTTGGCTTAAATTGCTTAATAGGTGAAACATTTGGTTTTGGATTTGTTTCATAAAATTTGTAAGCGTTTGGCTTACATCGCTAAAAATATGAAACGTTTGGATTTGTTTCGTAACGTTTGTAAATGTTTGGCTTAAATCGCTAAAAAGGCGAAACGTTTTGTTTTGTTTCGTAACATTTGTAAACGTTTGGCTTACATCGCTAAAAATGTAAAACGTTTGGTTTTGTTTTGTGACGTTTGTAAATGTTTGGTTTAAATCGTTAAAAAGTTGAAACGTTTGGTTTTGTTTTGTGACGTTTGTAAATGTTTGGTTTAAATCGCTAAAAAGTTGAAACGTTTGGTTTTATTTCGTAACGTTTGTAAACGTTTGGATTGGTTTCATAACGTTTTAAACGTTTGGCTTAAATCGCTAAAAAGGTGAAACGTTCGGATTTGCTTCATTACGTTTGTAAACATTTGGCTTAAATCGCTAAAAAGGGGAAACGTTTCGATTTGTTGTGTAACGTTTGTAAACGTTTGGCTTATATCGCTAAAAATTTGAAACTTTTGGATTTGTTTCTTAACGTTCGTAAACGTTTGGCTTAAACCGCTAAAAATTTGAAACGTTTGGATTGGTTTCGTAAAGTATATAAACATTTGGCTTAAATCGCAAAAAGGGGAAACGTTTGGATTTGTTTAGCTACATTTCAAACGTTTGGATTTGTTTCGCAACGTTTTAAACATTTGGCTTAAATTGCTAAAAAGGTGAAACATTTGGTTTTGTATTGTAACTTTTGTAAACGTTTGGATTGGTTTCGTAATATTTTAAATATTTTGCTTAAATTGCTAAAAAGGTGAAAAGTTTGATTTTGTTTCGTAACATTTGTAAACTTTTGGATTGGCTTTGTAACGTTTTAAATAGGTTGCTTATATCGCTAAAAAGGTGAAGCGTTTGGATTGGTTTCGTAACGTTTGTAAATATATGGCTTAAATCACTAAAAAAACGTTACGAAACAAATCTAAACGTTTCACATTTTTAGCGATTTAAGCAAAACCTTTACAAACGTTTCACCTTTTTAGCGATTTAGGCCACGTTTAAAACGTTACACAACCAATCCAAACGTTTAAAACAATACAAAACCAATCCAAACGTTTAAAATAATACAAAACCAATCCAAACGTTTCTCCTTTTAGCTTTTTAATCCAAAATTTTAAAACGTTACAAAACAATTGCATATGTTTAAACGTTAAAAAACAAATCCTAACGTTTCACCTTTTTAGAGATTTAAGCCAAACGTTTACAAACGTTATGAAACCAATCCAAACATTTCACCTTTTTAGCAATTTAAGCCAAACGTTACGAAGAAATCCAAACGTTTCACCTTTTTTGCGATTTAAGCTAAACGTCTACAAACGTTACAAAACAAAACCAAACGTTTCACCTTTTTAGCGATTTAAGCCAAACGTTTACAAAAGTTACGAAACAAAACCAAATGTTTCACCTTTTTAGCAATTTAAGCCAAACGTTTACAAACGTTACGAATCAAATCCAAACGTTTCACCTTTTTAGCGATTTAAGCGAAACATCTACAAACATTACGAAACAAAACTAAACGTTTCACCTTTTTAAAGATTCAAGCCAACCGTTTACAAACGTTACGAAACCAAACCAAACATTTGATATTTTTAGCGATCTAAGTGAAACGTTTACAAAAGTTATGAAACAAAACAAAACGTTTCACCTTTTTAGGGATTTAAGCAAAACTAAACCATTCCAAACGTTTACATAGTTACTACAAAAATCCAAACGTTTCACCTTTTTAGCGATTTAAGCAAAACGTTTAAAAACGTACGAAACAAAACAAAGCGTTTCACCTTTTTAGCGATTTAAGCCGAACGTTTACAAACGTTACGAAACAAATCCAAACGTTTCACATTTTTAGCGATTTAAATCCAAACCTTTACAAATGTTAGGAAACAAAACAAAATGTTTCCCCTTTTTAGCGATTGAAGCCAAACGTTTACAAATATTACGAAACAAATCCAAACAAATTCAAACATCTAAGTTTTTTATTTCGTAACGTTTGTAAACGTTTCGCTTAAATCGCTGAAAAGGTGAAACGTTTGGATTTGTTTCATAACGTTTGTAAGTGTTTGGCTTAAATTGTTAAAAAAGGTTACACAATTGGTTTTGTTTCGTAACGTTTGTAAACGTTTGGCATAAATCGCTAAAAAGGTAAAATATTTGGATTTGTTTCATAACATTTATAAATGTTTGGCTTTCATAACGTTTGTAATTGTTTGTCTTAAATCGCTAAAAAGGTGAAACGTTTGGATTTGTATGTTTACAAACGTTAAGAAACAAATCCAAACTTTTCGCCTTTTTAGCGATTTAAACCAAATATATACAAACATTACGAAACAAATCCAAGCGTTTTATCTTTTTAGCTATTTAAGCCAAACATTTACAAACGTTACAAAACAAATCCAAACGTTTCATATTTTTAGCGATTTTAGCAAAACGTTTACAAACGTCGTTTCCAAACGTAACGAAACGAAACGAAACGTTTCATGTTTTTAGCGATTTAAGCAAAACGTTTATAAACTTTACTAAACAAATCCAAACGTTTCACATTTTTAGCGATTTAATCCAAACGCTTACAAATGTCGTTTACAAACGTTACGAAACAAAACCAAATGTTTCACCTTTTTAGCTATTTAACCCTAACGTTTACATACATTACAAAACAAATACAAACGTTTCACATTTATAGCGATTTAAGCCAAATGTTTACAAACGTTTCGAAACAAAACCTCACGTTTCACCTTTTTAGCGATTTAAGCCAAACGTTGACAAACGTTACAAAACAAATCCAAAAGTTTTACGTTTTTAGCGATTTAAGCCAAACGTTTACAAACGTTACGAAACAAAACCAAATGTTTCACCTTTTTAGCGATTTCAGCCAAACGTTTACAAATATTACGAAACAAATACAAACGTTATAAAATAAATCCAAACGTTTAAAACGTTAATAAACGAATGCAAACGCTTCACCTTTTTAGTGATTTAAGACAAATGTTTAAAAAGTTACGAAACAAATTCAAACGTTTACAAACGTTACGAAAAAAGTCCAAACATGTCACCTTTTTAGCGATTTAAGCCAAACATTTAAAATGTTTCTAAACAAATCAAAATGTTTACAAACGTTACAAAACAAATCCTAGCGTTGGATTAGTTTCGTAACGTTTTAAATGTTTGGCTTAAATTGCTAAAAAGGTTAAACGTTTTGATTTGTTTCGTAACGTTTGTAAACGTTTGGCTTAAATCGCTAAACATGAAACGTTAGGATTTGTTTCGTAAAGTTTAAAATGTTTGGATTGGTTTCATAACGTTTTAAACGTTTTAGCAATTTAAGCCAAACGTTTACAAACGTTACGAAATAAAACCAAACATTTCACCTCTTTAGCCATTTAAGCCCAATGTTTTCAAACGTTACGAAACAAATCCAAACGTTGACAAACGTTAAAAACGTTACAAAACAAATCCAGACGTTTATAACGTACCAATGCAAACGCTTCACCTTTTTAGCAATTTACGATAAATGTTTAAAACATTACGAAACAAATTCAAACGTTTACAAATGTTACGAAACAAATCCAAACACTTTCACCTTTTTACCGATTTAAGCCAAACATTTAAAAAGTTACTAAGCAAATCAAAACGTTTACAAACGTTACAAAACAAATCCTAACGTTGGATTGGTTTCGTAACATTTTAAATGTTGGGCTTAAATCGCTAAAAAGGTGAAACGTTTGGATTTGTTTCGTAACGTTTAAACTTTTGGATTGGTTTCATAACGTTTTAAACATTTGGTTTTGTTTCGTAACGTGTCTAAACGTTTGGCTTAAATCTCTAAAAAGGTGAAACGTTTGGATTTGTTTCGAAACGTTTGTAAACGTTTGGCTTAAATCGCTAATAAGAGGAAACGTTAGGATACAAATATTGGTGCAGCGGGACGCGAGTGTCTGGATCGTATATTTCAATACAAAATCGGAATTCCAACAATCCAGATCAAGAAATTGATCATATCAATAATAAATGAAATGTCGTATCATCTAGTAAATAAAGCACGCATCTAGAAATCGTAAGAAGAATAACTATGTCGATTCTCCAACGATTCTTGTAGTCCCGATAGTACGGCGACCTCAAGCTCGTCCAAACGAGTATGCGTCTGATTGAATCCTCGCCTTGAAGTAATCCGCAAGAGTTCCTCTTGCCGAGAAACCCTAAGCTCTAACTCTCACCTGGATTACGTGTTTGATCGAATGTATGTAAAAACTTTCTCCAAGCATTTCTTTGATTGATGACTACTTGAACTCCTTCAAATATGCTCTTTTAAGTGTGGTATGTATAGAATGAGCAAAGGCAACCTCTATTTATTGGCAACAGTTTGTAGGAAAGTCTGACCCTCAAATGCTAGGTGTCACACATCAAGCATAGGTGTTGCCACCACGTCGGATGCTAGGTGTCACACACAGATACATACATGACATCATCACGTGACATCATCGCATGACATCATCGAGACATCATCACATGACATCATCGTGACATCATCACATTAACTTGGATAAAATACAATTAGGTGCCTACTAATTAATAACTCTTACAAATTAGTCCCTAATTTATACTTGTTTTTCATCTTAGATTAATATCCGAGATATGCTAGTATCTATATGAAATCGATCTCTCGTAAACTCAATCGATTGCACACCCTATTGTGTGTGACTAAATAGGTTCACATCTATATGGCAACGAGAGTCATAAGAAATTCCTTTCTTATATTAAATAAAAAATCCCATTAATTATTAATTCTCGTATATTGTTAGTGAGGTCTAGCAACATATAACGACCCCCAAATAGATATGAATGTTTTGATGCATTCTTTATGAAACAATGTTCATAAAAATTCCCTACATCTAAGATTTTGATCTCGACTAGTGTCACGGTTAAGTCAAACACTGTTTGTCTTGATCATATGACCTTATCTCAGTTCTTATTCTTGATAAATATGACTTCCACTAGAAACAACTTTCTAAGTAAGTCATATACACCTGCGCAGGTTTTATCATCCATCAAGAATAATTTGAGATAGCATAGAATCTTTTTTTCGTTCATCCGTAGTGATAAATTCTCTCTTGGTTAAACCCCTATCTCCATATACAACTAACTAGAGCCACCACATCCCGCGACCGTAGCTCATGAAAGATCTAGGGATAAAGAGTATCAAACTCTAATCACCTATATACAAGATAGTGTCACCGCAAATCAAAGGACATATGTACATTTATGAACTAGATGACATTAAATTGACTTTGAAGAAATACCATGTATAAGTCATCTAGCGTCACTTGTTCGACTCATTCAAACCTTTGAGTGTCCGTATGCTTATTCTGAGATAGACTTCATTATGCAGAATTGTTATAATTTCTTTCATTGATTACTTTGGGTGTCATATTAAGTGTTTTCATGTTTGTTTCGTGTGTTTTTGTTCGGACAACATATTGTATGATATGTTTTTATGTGGGTTGTGTTATGTAATATCCCGTGTTTTTCCGTCATGGTTTTTTTGTGTTTCCGACTAAGTTTTAGATTGTTAATGGTGGACTTAGCAAGTGTGACACTATGTTTGGGGCTTGAGTTGTATCTTGTATGTGTCCCATGTGTCGTGTGAGTTTTCAATGGCGATTTGATTTGTATCAGGTTTATAATCGATGGTGTGTTCATGTGCCTTCTGAATCTGACATGTCTTGATAAAACATCCATATCTCCCAATTGCACCGTTCTAAGTAGTATGAGACTCATTGCTTCCTATAATTAGTAACTCTTTACTAATCAAGAGAATAAACAGAGGTGACAATCTTTCCGGGATAATGCGATGTCCTTATTTGTAGGACCCCATCGATCGTGAACGTTTATTTAGATCACTTGTATAATAGAATTTATCACTCATATTGTTAACACCTTAATAATAAATTTTCTATCACAATGTGATAAGGACAATATGAAATAAATAAATGACTAGTTGATGAGACACTTAATTAAAATTAAATATATATATCATTGCCATTAGGAGTTTTTTATACAAGTATACAGACAAAATGGCCCTAGGGCACATACTACTAACAATCTCCCACTTGCACTAGTGCCGTTGGTTACTATATCTAAGCCCCATCTTCTCAAGATGTAAATCTAATTGACTCTGGGTCATAGGCTTTGTTAGTGGGTCAACCGTGTTATCGGTTGATGCTTTCTTTTAGATATACACATCTCTCTTTCCAACAATCTCTCGTATGATATGATAGCGCCTTTCTATGTGTTTGGATTTTTGGTGAGACCAGGGTTCCTTTCCCTGGGCTATAGCACCATTGTTGTCACAAAAAAGAGGAACCGCCGACTCAATGGTAGGAACCACACCAAGTTCAGATGCCGCAATATACTCAGCTTCTGTAGTGGAATCCGCAGTGGTTTCTTGTTTTGAACTCTTCCAACTCACTGCTCCTCCATTACTGGTGAATACTAATCCGGATATAGACTTACGATCATCTATATCAGATTGAAAATCTTAATTGTAAAGCTGTCTATTTTTAGATCACCTCCTCCATATTTTAAGATCATATCTTTAGTTCTTCTCAAGTACTTAAAGATACTCTTAACTATCATCCAGTGTTCTGAACCTGGATTGGATTGATATCGGCTAGTCAAACTAACCGAATTGGCAATATCTGGCCTTGTACACAACATAGCGTACATAAGACTATTAATTTTCGAAGCATATGGTATCTTTGCCATTTGATCTCTTTCCTCAAATGTCTTTGGAGACATATATTTTGAAGGGTGAATTCCATGCCTAGCGGGAATCAGCCCTCTCTTAGAATTTTCCATATTGAACTTATTCAATATCTTTTCTAAGTAGAGCCTTTGGGAGAGACCTATTATCCTCTACGATCTATCTCTATAGAGTCTTATATCGAGAATGTAAGTTGCTTCTCCAAGGTCTTTCATTGAGAAAGTTTTGGATAACCAAAGCCTTACAGAGGTTAACATACCGACATCATTTCCTATCAGTAAAATGTCATGTACATGCAAGACTAGGAACGTGATTGCGCTCACACTAACCTTCTTGTAAACACATGGTTCATCTTTGTTTTTTATAAACTCGTAACTATTTATATCTTCATCAAAACGACGATTCCAACTTCTCGAAGCTTGCTTCAATCCATATGTTGATCGTTTCAGCTTACATACCTTGGAACCTTCTTCGGATTCAAAACCCTTAGGTGGTTCCATATAGATTTCCTCCTCAAGATATCCATTAAGGAATGCGGTCTCGACATCCATTTTCCAAACCTCATAATCTAAATGTGAAGCTATGGAAAGAAGAATCCGGATGGACTTAAGCATGGCTATAGGCGAGCAAGTTTCTTCATAATCGACTCCTTGCCTTTGGCGAAACCCTTTCGCAACAAGCCTAGCTTTAAAAGTCTCCACTTTTCTATCAGCACCAATTTTACTCTTGAAGATCCATTTGTTCCCTATTGGTATAATACCATCAGGTGGATCGACTAGCTCCCAAACTTAGTTACTATACATGCAATCCATTTGGGATTTCATAGCTTCAAGCCATCTAAAAGAATCTATATCACATATAATTTCTTTATAAATAGAAGGATCAACAATTTGATACATAAGACTATTAATTTTCGAAGCATATGGTATCTTTGCCATTTGATCTCTTTCCTCAAATGTCTTTGGAGACATATATTTTGAAGGGTGAATTCCATGCCTAGCGGGAATCAGCCCTCTCTTAGAATTTTCCATATTGAACTTATTCAATATCTTTTCTAAGTAGAGCCTTTGGGAGAGACCTATTATCCTCTACGATCTATCTCTATAGAGTCTTATATCGAGAATGTAAGTTGCTTCTCCAAGGTCTTTCATTGAGAAAGTTTTGGATAACCAAAGCCTTACAGAGGTTAACATACCGACATCATTTCCTATCAGTAAAATGTCATGTACATGCAAGACTAGGAACGTGATTGCGCTCACACTAACCTTCTTGTAAACACATGGTTCATCTTTGTTTTTTATAAACTCGTAACTATTTATATCTTCATCAAAACGACGATTCCAACTTCTCGAAGCTTGCTTCAATCCATATGTTGATCGTTTCAGCTTACATACCTTGGAACCTTCTTCGGATTCAAAACCCTTAGGTGGTTCCATATAGATTTCCTCCTCAAGATATCCATTAAGGAATGCGGTCTCGACATCCATTTTCCAAACCTCATAATCTAAATGTGAAGCTATGGAAAGAAGAATCCGGATGGACTTAAGCATGGCTATAGGCGAGCAAGTTTCTTCATAATCGACTCCTTGCCTTTGGCGAAACCCTTTCGCAACAAGCCTAGCTTTAAAAGTCTCCACTTTTCTATCAGCACCAATTTTACTCTTGAAGATCCATTTGTTCCCTATTGGTATAATACCATCAGGTGGATCGACTAGCTCCCAAACTTAGTTACTATACATGCAATCCATTTGGGATTTCATAGCTTCAAGCCATCTAAAAGAATCTATATCACATATAATTTCTTTATAAATAGAAGGATCAACAATTTGATCATTTTCTCCATGAATAAACAACTCTTGAATACCATGAAGAAAACCATATCTCTCCGGTGGATAAGATACTCTACTTGATCTTCGAGGTGTTTTTGTATATTTTACTAATTCTGTTTCACTATGGATTTGATCAATCACCATTGTATCATTTTGTTGGTCTTTAGGCGACTCCTCATTTAATTCTATATTTCTTCCTTTGCCTCCTTCTTAAATAAATTGTTTTCAAGAAAGACTGCATCCCGAGTAACAACAATTGTTTGTTCGGATGGAATATAGAAATAATATCCTAAACTGTCTTTAGGATAACCAACGAATCTTCCCATGATTTATCTTGATTCCAACTTATCGGTTATCAAATTTTTGATATATGCCGAACATCCCCAAATCTTAATATGCTCAAGACTTGGTTCCTTACCATACCATATCACATAATGTATTCTCAGAGCGGATTTAGTTGTTATTCGATTTAGAATATAATTTGCGCGAAGAAGTGTATGACCCCATAATAAAATGGGTAAATCAGTATAGCTCCTCATTGATCGTACCATGTCTAACAATGTACGATTCCTCCGTTCTGATACACCATTCAATTGTGGTGTTCCCGGAGGAGTCAGTTGAGAAATAATACCGCATTCTTTTGAGAATGTATCAAATTCCGTACTCAAGTATTCACCTCCTCGATCAGATTGTAGGATTTTAATACTTTTTCCAATTTGATTTTCTACTTCAGTTTTGAAGTCTTTAAATTTTTCAAAAGCTTCACTCTTGTTCTTCATAAGAACAACATACCCATACCGTGATAAATCATCGGTGAAGGTAATAAAGTACAAATAATCATCTCGTGCCATTTCTTTAAATGGACCACATACATCACTATGTATTATTTCCAAAACATCTTTGGCTCTACCACTTTGTCCCACAAAGGGTGATCGGGTCATCTTGCCTTTAAGACATTACTCACAAGTTGAAATTGATGCGGAATCAAGATTTCTCAAGATTCCCATTGTATCCAACTTGTTAAGTCTATCTTCCACAATATGTCCTAATCGTAAGTGCCATAATTATTTCGAGGTTTGATCACTTATGATATTTATTTTGGAAACATTATTTGTATTGCTAACATCTTCATTTATATAATAAAGACCGTTTTGTACATAACCATAACCAATGATTTTATTATTATAGATAATTTTACAAACATCATTTGTAAATAGGAAATCATACCCTAATCTTGTCATACAAGAAATGGACGTGATATTTCTATAAGCGTTTGGTAAGTACAAAGCATTGTTCAAATACAAAACATGTTTATACAAAAAAAAAGAAGATGATCATATAGCTTTAGCCGCAACGCTTGTGTTATTTCGAAGCTTCAAAATCACTTCGTCCTTGTCCAGCTTCCTCTCATTTGCTAGATCCTGTAAGGATGAACAAATGTGAGAACTAGCTCTGGTATCTAATACCCAAGCTTTGGACGAGCTATCGTTATTGGAATTAAAATAACAAGAAATTGACACACCCTCACCGAGATTTTCATTATTCTTGTTCTTGCCCTTAGATTCCAAATACTTGGGGCAATTTCGTTTCCAATGTCCCTTGCCTTCACAAAAGAAACACTTTCCTTTGTTCTCCGAGGTGCCCTTCTTTTTCGCAATGGCCTTTTGGGCCTTCAAAACATTCTTCTTAGTTTTCTTCTTCTTAGTCTTACTAGAAGAAAAAACCACAAGAGAAACTTCCTTTCCCTTAACATTATTCTTTTCAACAGTTATCAACATGTTTGATAACTCGGCAAGTGTACATTCTATCCGATTCATGTAGTAATTCGTGATGAAATTACCATATGATTCTGGAAGGGATTGAAGGATTATATCTGTTTAGAGATTGAAGTCCATGATGAAGTCTAGACCTTCTAGCCGTTCGATACATCGAATCATCAGGTTCAAATGTTCTCCAACATCCTTTCTCTCGGAGTGCTTCGCACGAAATAATTGCTTAGATATCTCATATCTAGCAAAACGAATTGATTTTCCATACAACTCTTGTAAGTGAAACAATATTTCGCGAGCTCCCGGATATTTTTTGTGTTTCTTTTTCATCTCGTTACTCATAGATGCCAACATATAGCACTTGGCTTGTTCGTCGTCTAACTTCCACTTGCGCAATACCTCATGTTACTCGGGAGGTGCCTCAATCGGCAATGGTCCCGGAACATTTGTCTCAAGAACATATGCTATGTGTTCACTTGCAAGATCTATTTTGAGATTTCTTAACCAATAAACAAAGTTAGGACCCACTAAGCGATTACTGTCGAGAATGCTACTTAACGGATTCGATTTCATCTTATCTAATCAACCTATAGATAGCAAAGATCTCTAATTAGTATTATTGTCTTTATCAAAATGGCCTCCCACTATGTTTTTCGAATCCTACACTTCCAAAATAGGAAAGGTAGATCTTTGTTGGAAAAGAATTCAATTGGGTGATTGAATTCTTAGTCATTGATCTTTCCCTCAAGTACACCTAATTTCCGTTATTGGGATCACAATGCACTACAAGTGAACAACAATTGTTCATCATATCTCATATGAGGTTTCAATCATTTTCAGCTCCTAATGTTTTCACTCTCAGATACCCATTGTCGTTATTGGGTTTTGCAATAGTTAAGTTTAACCCATTGAATCAACTAAGATGTATCAATTTAAATAATACATGACTCAGGTACGCCTAATTACCGTTATTGCCGTGTACTATATTGATACAATCGTAACATATCATGCTTAACAATAAACTCAACAACGGCCTCTTGACGATATCATATCACCCTTATGTATCTATAGACGAAAAGATGATAACTCAAAGTGTGTTAGTTTATTACTCCAATGGAGAGCGATTGATAAATCAATTTAATGATTAATCAATATAAACTTACTCTTTTATCTTTCAGGAAGATATCTTAGGGTTTTAAGTTCTTCCGGTTTACATTTTAGCATGCATCTCATACATATTAATGCTGAAATGAATCATGCAATCACACATGTATGATCATGGACTTCCTAGGTCTCATTCTTTAGCCACAAAAGAATGAGCAAACTATTACTTGTTCCGCATGTTTTGTTGATGACAACATATTGCACAAGCGAGTCACGTATTGTTTTAAATAATCACATTAGAAAAATTCCCACGATAAATTGGAGGGTCACGAGGGGACAAGTTAAGTACCAATCTCCTAGACAGAATTTAATCAAAAATATTAAGGTCACAATAGCGTTTGCTCGTTTTTGAAAACAAGACCTAAGCCCCTGGAATTATAAATTACATGCCTAATAATAATTTCTAAGTCCATGATTATTAATACAAGAATTCAATCGTAAAGATTTAATACTTGATGATACGGTGGCTCTGATACCACTATTGGTGCAGCGGTGCGCGAGGGTCCGGATCATATATTTCAATTCAAAATCGGAATTCCAACAATCCAGATCCAGAAATTGATCATATCAATAATAAATGGATCGTCGTATCATATAGTAATTAAAGCACGCATCTAGAAATCGTAAGAAGAATACCTATGTCGATTCGGCAACGTTTCTTGTAGTCCCGATAGTACTGCGACCTCAAGCTCGTCCACACGAATATGCGTCCGATTGAATCCTCGCCTTGAAGTAATACGCAAGAGTTCCTCTTGCCGAGCAACCCTAAGCTCAAACTCTCGCCTCTATTACGTCTTTGCTCTAATGTATGTAAAAACTTTCTCCAACTCTTTTAAGATTTATGACTACTTGAACTCCTTCAAATATGCTCTCTTACGTGTGGTGTGTATAGGATGAGAAAAGGCAACCTCTATTTATAGGCAAGAGTTTGTAGGAAATTCTGACACCTCATATGCTAGGTGTCACACAACAAGCAAAGGTGTTGCCACCATTCGACACCTCACATGCTAGGTGTCACACACCAAGCATAGGTGTTGCCACCATTTGACACATCACATGCTAGGTGTCACACATCAAGCATAGGTGTTGCCACCTTCTGACACGTTAGATGCTAGGTGTCACATACAGAGACATACATGACATCATCACATGACATCATCGCATGACATCATCGTGACATCATCACATGACATCATAGTGACATCGTCACATGACATCATCACATTAACTTGGATAAAATACAATTAGATGCCTACTAATTTATAACTCTTACAAATTTGTTCCTAATTTACACTTGTTTTCATCTTAAATTAATTTCCGAGATATGCTAGTATCTATATGAAATCGATCTATCCTAAACTCAATCGGTTGCACACCTATTATGTGTGACTAACTAGGTTCACATCTATATGGAAACGAGAGTCATAAGAAACGCCTTTCTTATATTAAATAATTAAACCCCATTAATTATATATTCTCGCAGATCGTGAGTGACGTCTGGCAACATATCACGACCCCCAAATAGATATGAATGTTTCGATGCATTCTTTATGAACCAATGTTCATAATTGCCGTACACTCAAAATTCCCTTCATCTAAGATTCTGATCTCGACCAGTGTCACGGTTTAGTCAAACATTATTTGTCTTGTTCATATGACCTCATCTCAATTCTTATTCTTGATAAATATGACTTCCACAAGAAACAATTTTCAAAGTAAGTCATATTTACCTGCGCAGGTTTTATCATCCATCAAGAACAATTCGAGTAGCATAAAATCTTTTCTCCGTTCATCTGGAGTGATAAATCCTCTCTTGGTTAAACCCCTATCTCTGTGTACAACTAACTAGAGCCAACACATCCCGCGACCCTAGCTTATGAAAGATCTAGGGATAAGGAGTATCAAACTCTAATCACCTATATACAAGATAGTGTCACCACAAGTCAACAGACATATGTACAATTATGAACTAGATGACATTAAATTGAGTTTGATGAAATACCATGTATAAGTCATCTAGCGTCAATTGTTCGACTCACTCAAACCCTTTGAGTGTCCATATGTTTATTCTGAGCCTCATCAAGTACTATGAGACTCACTGCTTCCTATAATTAGTAACTCTTTACTAATCAGGAGAATAAACAGAGGTGACGATCTTTTCGTGATAATGCGATGCCCTTATTCGTAGGACCCTATCGATCATGAACGTTTATTTAGATCACTTGTATAATAGAATCTATCACTCATATTCTTAACACCTTAAGAATATATTATCCATCACAATGTGATAAGGACAATATGCAATAAATAAACGCTTAGTTGATGAGACACTTAGTTCAAATAAAACATATTAATCATTGCCATTGGGATTTGTTTATACAAGTATACTGAAAAAATAGCCCTAGGGCACATACTACTAACAACAAATCCAAACATTTCACATTTTTAGCGATTTAAGCCAAACGTTTACAAACGTTACGAAATAAAAAACGTTATGAAATAAATCCAAACGTTTGACATTTTTAGCGATATAAGCCAAACGTTTAAAAACGTTACGAAACCAAAAACGTTACAAAAAAATCCAAACGTTTCCCCCTTTTTGCGATAAAAGCCAAATTTTTAAAACGTTACAAAACAAATCCAAACGTTTAAAACGTCACGAGACAAATCCAAACGTTTTACCTTTTTAGCAATTGAAGCAAAACATTTACAAACGTTCCAAAACAAATCCAAACGTTTTACCTTTTTAGCGATTTAAGCCAAACGTTTACAAACTGTACAAAACAAATCCAAACTTTTTAAACGTTACGAAACAAATCAAAACGTTTCACCTTTTTAGCGAATTAAGCAAAACGTTTACAAACGTTACGAAACAAATCAAGACGTTTCCCATTTTTAGCGATTTAAGTCAAACGTTTACAAACGTTACAAAATAAATCCAAACATTTCACCTTTTTAACGATTGTAGCCAAACGTTAACAAACGTTACGAAACAAAACCAAACGTTTCACCATTTTAGCGATTAAAGCCAAACAAAACGTTACAAGATCAATTAAAACGTTTAAAACGTTCATAACAAATCCAAACGTTTTCCCTTTTTAGCGATTGAAGCAAAACGTTTACAAACGTTACAAAATAAATCTAAACGCTTCACCATTTTATCAATTTAAGCCAAACGTTTACAAACGTTACGAAATAAATCCAAACATTTCCCCTTTTAGCGATTAAAGACAAACGTTTACAAATGTTATGAAACAAAACATAACGTTTCACCTTTTTAGAAATTTAAGCCAAACGTTTACAAACCTTGCGAAACAAATCCAAACGTTTCACCATTTTAGCGATTTTAGCCAAACGTTTACAAACATTACGAAACAAATCCAAACGTTTCACCTTTTTAGCGATTTAATCCAAATATTTAAAACGTTACGAAACCAATCCAAACGTTTACAAACGTTACAAAACCAAACCAAACATTTCACCTTTTTAGCGATTTAAGCAAAACATTTAAAATGTTACGAAATAAATCCAGACGTTTCACCTTTTTAGCGATTTAAGCCAATCGTTTATAAACGTTATAAACAAATCCAAACGTTTTACCTTTTTAGCAATTTAAGACAAACATTTAAAACGTTACGAAACCAATCCAAATTTTTGTAACGTTATGAAACAAATCCAAACTTATAAAACGTTATGAAACAAATCCAAACGTTTCACCTTTTTAGCGATTGAAGCTAAACGTTTATAAACATTACAAAAGAAATCCAAGAGTTTCACCTTTTTTGCTATTTAAGCCAAACGTTTACAAACGTTACGAAACAAATCCAAACGTTTAAAACGTTACGAAACAAATCCAAACATTTCACTTTTTAGCGATTTAAGCCAAACGTTAACAAACGTTACGAAACAAATCCAAATGTTTCCTATTTTTATCAATTTTAGCCAAACGTTTGCAAATGCTACGAAACAAATCCAAACGTTTCACCTTTTGAACGATTCAAGCCAAATGTTTACAAAGGTTACAAAACAAAACCAAATGTTTCCCCTTTTTAGCGATTTAAGCCAAACGTTTACAAACGTTACAAGACCAATCCAAACGTTTAAAACGTTCATAACAAATCCAAAATGTTTCCCCTTTTTAGCGATTGAAGCCAAACGTTTACAACTTTACAAAACAAATCCAAACGTTTCACTTGTTTCGCGATTTAATCCAAACATTTTACAAACGTTACGAAACAAATTAGAACATTTCCTGTTATTAGCAATTTAAGCCAACTGTTTACAAACGTTACGAAACAAATCCAAACATTTCACCTTTTTAGCGATTGAAGTCAAACATTTACAAAGTTTACGAAACAAAACCAAACGTTTCACCTTTTTAGCGAATTAAGCCAAACGTTTACAAACGTTACGAAACAAATCCAAACGTTTCACCTTTTTAGCTATTTAAGCCAAACGTTTAAAATGTTACTAAACCAATCCAAACGTTTACAAACGTTACGAAACAAAAACAAACATTTCACCTTTTTAGCGATTTAAGCCAAACGTTTACAAACGTTACAAGATGAATCCAAACGTTTAAAACTTTCATATCAAATCCAAAACGTTTCCCCTTTTTAGCGATTGAAGCCAAACGTTAACAACTTTACAAAACAAATCCAAACGTTTCACTTGTTTCGCGATTTAATCCAAACATTTTACAAACGTTTCGAAACAAATTAGAACATTTCCTGTTTTTAGCAATTTAAGCCAACTGTTTACAAACGTTACGAAACAAATCCAAACATTTCACCTTTTTAGCGATTGAAGTCAAACATTTACAAAGTTTTCGAAACAAAACCAAACGTTTCACCTTTTTAGCGAATTAAGCCAAACGTTTACAAACGTTACGAAACAAATCCAAACGTTTCACCTTTTTAGCTATTTAAGCCAAACGTTTAAAATGTTACTAAACCAATCCAAACGTTTACAAATGTTACGAAACAAAAACAAACGTTTCACCTTTTTAGCGATTTAAGCCTAACGTTTAAAACGTTACAAAACAAATCCAAACGTTTCAAGTTTTTAGCGATTTAAAGCAAATGTTTACACACGTTATGAAACAAATCCAAACATTTTACCTTTTCAGCAATTTAAGCCAAATATTTAAAACTTTACGAAGCCAATCCAAACGTTTATAACGTTATGAAATAAATCCAAACGTTTAAAACGTTGGGAAACAAATCCAAATGTTTCACCTTTTTATATATTTAAGCCAAATGTTTAAAATGTTACGAAACCAATCCAAATGTTTAAAACGTTACGAAACAAATCCAAACGTTTCACCTTTTTAGCGAATTAAGCAAAACGTTTAAAACATTACAAAACAAATCCAAATGTTTCACCTTTCTAGCGATTTAAGCCAAACATTTACAGACGATATGAAACAAATTCAAACGTTTAAAACGTTACGAAACAAATGCAAACGTTTCACCTTTTTAGCGATTTAAGCCAAACATTTATGAATGTTATAAAACAAATCCAAACGTTTACCATTTTTAGCTATTTAAGCCAAATATTTACAAACGTTACGAAACAAATCCCGACGTTTCCCCTTTTTAACGATTGAAGCCAAACGTTTACGAACGCTACGAAACAGAACCAAATGTTTCACCTTTTTAGCGATTTAAGCCAAACGTTTACAAACGTCACAAAACCAATCGAAACGTATAAAACGTTCATAACAAATCCAAACGTTTCCTTTTTTTAGCGATTGAAGCCAAACGTTTCCAAACCTTACATAACAAATCCAAACGTTTCACCTTTTTAGCGATTTAAGCCGTACATTATTAAACGTTACGAAACAAATCCAAATGTTTCCCCTTTTTAGCAATTTAAGCCAAACGTTTACAAACGTTACGAAATAAATCCAAATGTTTCACCTTTTCAGCGATTGAAGCCAAACGTTTACAAAGGTTACGAAAGAAAACCAAATGTTTCACTTTTTTAGCGATTTAAGCCAAACATTTACAAACGTTACGAAACAAATGCAAACGTTTCACCTTTTTAGCGATTTAAGCTAAACGATTATAAACTGTGCAAAACAAATCCAAACTTTTTAAACATTACGAAACAAATCAAAACGTTTCACCTTTTTAGCGATTTAAGCCAAACGTTTAGAAACGTTACAAAATAAATCCAAATGTTTCCCCTTTTTAACGATTGTAGCCAAACGTTTACAAACGTTACGAAACAAAACCAAACATTTCACCATTTTAGCGATTAAAGCCAAAAGTTTATAAACGTTACAAGATCAATTGAAACGTTTAAAACGTTCATAACAAATCTAAACGTTTTCCCTTTTTAGCGATTGAAGCCAAACGTTTACAAACGTTACAAAACAAATCTAAACGTTTCCCCATTTTAGCAATTTAAGCCAAACGTTTACAAACGTTACGAAACAAATCCAAATATTTCCCCTTTTTTGTAATTTAGGCCAAACGTTTACAAATGTTACGAAAAACATCCAAACGTTTCACAATTTTAGCGATTGAAGGCAAACGTTTACGAATGTTACGAAACAAAACATAACGTTTCACCTTTTTAGAAATTTAAGCCAAGCGTTTACAAACCATACGAAACAAATCCAAATGTTTCACCTTTTTAGCGATTGAGGCCAAATATTTAAAACGTTACGAAACCAATCCAAACGTTTACAAACGCTACGAAACAAAACGAAACATTTCACCTTTTTAGCGATTCAAGCAAAACATTTAAAATGTTACGAAATAAATCCAAACGTTTCACCTTTTTAGTGATTTAAGCCAATCGTTTATAAACGTTATAAACAAATCCAAACGTTACCTTTTTAGCGATTTAAGACAAACATATAAAACGTTACGAAACCAATCCAAATGTTTGTAACGTTAAAAAACAAATCCAAACGTATAAAACGTTAGGAAACAAATCCAAACTTTTCACCTTTTTAGGGATTGAAGCTAAACGTTTATAAACATTACAAAAGAAATCCAAGAGTTTCACCTTTTTTGCAATTTAAGCCAAACGTTTACAAACGTTACGAAGCAAATCCAAACGTTTAAAACGTTATGAAACAAATCCAAATGTTTCACTTTTTTAGCGATTTAAGCCAAACGTTTACAAACGTTACGAAACAAATCGAAACGTTTCCTATTTTTATCAATTTTAGCCAAACATTTACAAACATTACGAAACAAATCCAAACGTTTCACCTTTTGAACGATTGAAGTCAAATGTTTACAAAGGTTACGAAACAAAACCAAACGTTTCCCATTTTTAGCGATTTAAGCCAAACATTTACAAACGTTACAAGACCAATCCAAAACGTTGCACTTGTTTAGCGATTTAAACCAAACGTTTTAAAAACGTTACAAAACAAATCAGAACGTTTCCCGTTATTAGCGATTGAAGTCAAACTTGTACAAACGTTACGAAACAAAACCAAACGTTTCACCTTTTTAGCGAATTAAGCCAAACGTTTGCAAACGTTTACAAACGTTACGAAACAAATCCAAACGTTTCACCTTTTTAGCTATTTAAGCCAAACGGTTAAAATGTTACTAAACAAATCCAAACATTTACAAACGTTACGAAACAAAAATAAACGTTTCACCTTTTTAGCAATTTAAGCCTAACGTTTAAAACGTTATAAAACAAATCCAAACGTTTCACCTTTTTAGCGATTTAAGCCAAATGTTTACACACGTTATGGAACAAATCCAAACGTTTTACTTTTTCTGCAATTTAAGCCAAATATTTAAAACGTTACGAAGCGAATCGAAACGTTTATAACGTTACGAAACAAATCCAAACTTTTATAATGTTGGGAAACAAATCCAAATGTTTCACCTTTTTAAATATTTAAGCCAAATGTTTAAAATGTTACGAAACCAATCCAAATGTTTAAAACGTTATGAAACAAATCCAAACGTTTCACCTTTTTAGCGATTTATGCAAAACGTTTACACACGCTACAAAACAAATCCAAACGTTTCACCTTTCTAGCGATTTAAGCCAAACATTTACAGACGATATGAAACAAATACAAACGTTTAAAACGTTACGAAACAAATGCAAACGTTTCACCTTTTTAACGATTTAAGCCAAACGTTTATAAACGTTACAAAACAAATCCAAACGTTTCCCATTTTTAGCTATTTAAGCCAAATGTTTACAAACGTTACGAAACAAATCCCAACATTTCCCCTTTTTAACGATTGAAGCCAAACGTTTACGAACGCTACGAAACAGAAACAAACGTTTCACCTTTTTAGCGATTTGAGCCAAGCGTTTACAAACATCACAAAACCAATCGAAACGTTTAAAACTTTCATAACAAATCCAAACGTTTCCTTTTTTAGCGATTGAAGCCAAACGTTTACAAACGTTACAAAACAAATCCAAACGTTTCACCTTTTTAGCGATTTAAGCCGAACATTTTTAAACATTACGAAACAAATCCAAATGTTTCCCCTTTTTAGCAATTTAAGCCAAACATTTACAAACGTTACGAAATAAATCCAAATGTTTCACCTTTTCAGCGATTGAAGCCAAACGTATACAAAGGTTACGAAAGAAAACAAAATGTTTCACCTTTTTTGCGATTTAAGCCAAATATTTACAAACGTTACAAAACAAATCCAAACGTTTCACCTTTTTAGCGATTTAAGCCAAACGATTACAAAATGTACAAATCAAATCCAAACTTTTCAAACGTTACGAAACAAATCAAAACGTTTCACCTTTTTAGCGAATTAAGCGGAACGTTTACAAACGTTACGAAATAAATCAAAACGTTTCCCATTTTTAGCGATTTAAGCCGAACGTTTACAAACGTTACAAAATAAATCCAAACGTTTCACCTTTTTAACGATTATAGCCAAACGTTTACAAACGTTACGAAACAAAAGCAAACGTTTCACCATTTTAGCGATTAAAGACAAACGTTTATAAACGTTACAAGATCAATTGAAACGTTTAAAACGTTCATAACAAATCCAAACGTTTTCCCTTTTTAGCGATTGAAGCCAAACGTTTACAAACGTTACAAAACAAATCTAAACATTTCCCCATTTTAGCAGTTTAAGATAAACGTTTACAAACGTTATGAAACAAATCCAAACATTTCCCCTTTTTTGTAATTTAGGCCAAACGTTTACAAACATTACGAAAAAAATCCAAACGTTTCAAAATTTTAGCGATTGAAGGCAAACGTTTACAAATGTTACGAAACAAAACATAACGTTTCACCTTTTTAGAAATTTAAGCCAAACGTTTACAAACCATACGAAACAAATCCAAACGTTTCACCTTTTTAGCGATTTTAACCAAACGTTTACAAACATTACGAAACAAATCCAAACGTTTCACCTTTTTAGCCATTTAAGCCAAATATTTAAAACGTTACGAAACCAATCCAAACGTTTACAAACGTTATGAAACAAAACCAAACATTTCACCTTTTTAGCGATTTAAGCAAAACATTTAAAATGTTTAGAAATAAATCCAGACGTTTCACCTTTTTAGCGATTTAAGCCAATCGTTTATAAACGTTATAAACAAATCCAAACGTTTTACCTTTTTAGCGATTTAAGACAAACATTTAAAATGTTACGAAACCAATCCAAATGTTTGTAACGTTAAGAAATAAATCCTAATGTATGAAACGTTAGAAAACAAATCCAAACGTTTCACCTTTTTAGCGATTGAAGCTAAACGTTTTTAAACATTACAAAAGAAATCCAAGAGTTTCACCTTTTTTGCTATTTAAGCCAAACGTTTACAAAAGTTACGAAACAAATCAAAACGTTTAAAACGTTATGAAACAAATCCAAACGTTTCTCTTTTTTAGCGATATAAGCCAAACGATTACAAACGTTACGAAACAAATCAAAACGTTTCCTATTTTTATCAATTTTAGCCAAACGTTTACAAACGTTACGAAACAAATCCAAACGTTTCACCTTTTGAACGATTGAAGCCAAATGTTTACAAAGGTTACGAAACAATAACAAATGTTTCCCCTTTTTATCGATTTAAGCCAAACGTTTACAAACGTTACAAGACCAATCCAAACGTTTAAAACGTTCATAACAAATCCAAAACGTTTCTCCTTTTTAGCGATTGAAGCCAAACGTTTACAACGTTACAAAACAAATCCAAACGTTTCACTTGTTTAGCTATTTAAACCAAACGTCTTACAAACGTTACGAAACAAATCAGAACGTTTCCCGTTTTTAGCAATTTAAGCAAACTGTTTACAAACGTTACGAAACAAATCCAAACATTTCACCTTTTTAGCGATTGAAGCCAAACTTTTACAAACGTTACGAAACAAAACCAAACGTTTCACCTTTTTAGCGAATTAAGCCAAACGTTTACAAACGTTACGAAACAAATCCAAACGTTTCCCCTTTTTAGCTATTTAAGCCAAACGTTTAAAATGTTACTAAATCAATCCAAACATTTACAAACGTTACGAAACAAAAACAAATGTTTCACCTTTTTAGCGATTTAAGCCTAACGTTTAAAACGTTACAAAACAAATCCAAACGTTTCACCTTTTTAGCGATTTAAGCCAAATGTTTACACACGTTATGAAACAAATCCAAACGTTTTACCTTTTCAGCAATTTAAGCAAAATATTTAAAACGTTACGAAGCCAATCGAAACGTTTATAACCTTACGAAACAAATCCAAACGTTTAAAACGTTGGGAAACAAATCCAAATGTTTCACCTTTTTAAATATTTAAGCCAAATGTTTAAAATGTTACGAAACCAATCTAAATGTTTAAAATGTTACGAAACAAATCCAAACGTTTTACCTTTTTAGCGATTTAAGCAAAACGTTTACAAACGTTACAAAAGAAATCCAAACGTTTCACCTTTCTACCAATTTAAGCCAAACAAATCCAAACGTTTAAAACGTTACGAAACAAATGCAAACGTTTCACCTTTTTAGCGATTTAAGCCAAACGTTAATAAATGTTTCAAAACAAATCCAAACGTTTCCCATTTTTAGCTATTTAAGCCAAATGTTTAAAAACGTTACGAAACAAATCCAAATGTTTCACCTTTTTAGTGATTGAGGCCAAATATTTAAAACGTTACGAAACCAATCGAAACAGAACCAAACGTTTACGAACGCTACGAAACAGAACCAAACGTTTCACCTTTTTAGCGATTTAAGCCAAACGTTTACAAATTTCACAAAACCAATTGAAACGTTTAAAACGTTCA
This sequence comes from Mercurialis annua, assembly GCF_937616625.2. Taxonomy (NCBI): domain Eukaryota; kingdom Viridiplantae; phylum Streptophyta; class Magnoliopsida; order Malpighiales; family Euphorbiaceae; genus Mercurialis; species Mercurialis annua. The sequence goes on from NC_065572.1 coordinate 38,415,955, forward strand.
TAACAAATCCAAACGTTTCTTTTTTTTAGCGATTGAAGCCAAACGTTTATAAACGTTACAAAACAAATCCAAACGTTTCACCTTTTTAGCGATTTAAGCAGAACATTATAAAACGTTATGAAACAAATCCAAATGTTTCTCCTTTTTAGCAATTTAAGCCAAACGTTTACAAACGTTACGAAATAAATCCAAATGTTTCACCTTTTTAGTGATTGAAGCCAAACGTTTACAAAGGTTACGAAAGAAAACCAAATGTTTCACCTTTTTAGCGATTTAAGCCAAACATTTACAAACGTTAGGAAACAAATCCAAACGTTTCACCTTTTTAGCTATTTAAGCCAAACGGTTAAAACGTTACGAAACTAATCCAGAAGTTAACAAACGTTATGAAACAAAACCAAGCGTTTCACCTTTTTAGCGATTTAAACAAAACGTATAAAACGTTACGAAACAAATCCAAACATTTCACCTTTTTAGCGATTTAAGCCAAAACTTTACAAATGTTACGAACGAAATCTAAACGTTTTACCTTTTTAGCGATTTAAGCCAAACATTTAAAACGTTACGAAACCAATCCAAACATTTATAACGTTAAGAAACAAATCCAAACGGTTAAAACGTTAGAAAACAAATCCAAACGTTTCACCTTTTTAGCTATTTAAGCCAAACATTTATAAACGTTAGGAAACAAATCCAAACGTTTCACATTTTTAGCGATTTAAGCCAAAAGTTTACAAACGTTACGAAAGAAATCCAAACGTTTTACCTTTTTAGCGATTTATGCCAAACATTTAAAACGTTACGAAACCAATCCAAATGATTATAATGTTAAGAAACAAATCCAAACGGTTAAAATGGTAGAAAACAAATCCAAATGTTTCACCTTTTTAATGATTTAAGCCAAACAGTTACAAACGTTACGAAACAAATCCAAACGTTTCACCTTTTTAGCGATTTAAGCCAAAACGTTTATAAACGTTATGAAACAAATTTAAACGTTTTACCTATTTAGCAATTTAAGACAAACATTTAAAACGTTACGAAACCAATCCAAATGTTTATAACGTTATAAAAGAAATCCAAAACGTTTAAAACGTTAGTAAATAAATCCAAATGTTTCACCTTTTTAGCGATGGAAGCTAAACGTTTACAAACGTTACAAAAGAAATCCAAGAGTTTCACCTTTTTAGCTATTTAAGCCAAACGTTTACAAACGTTACGAATCAAATCCAAACGTTTAAAACGTTACAAAACAAATCCAAACTTTTCACCTTTTTAGAGATTTAAGCCAAACGTTTACAGACGTTACGAAACAAATCCAAACGTGTCACATTTTTAGCGATTTTAGCCAAACGTTTACAAACGTTACGAAACAAATCCAAACGTTTCATCTTTTTCACGATTGAAACCAAATGTTTACAAAGGTCACGAAACAAAACCAAACGTTTCACGCTTTTAGCGATTTAAGCGAAACGTTACAAGACCAATCCAAACGTTTAAAACGTTCATAACAAATCCAAAACGTTTCCCCTTTTTAGCGATTGAAGCCAAATGTTTACAAACGTATCAAAACAAAACCAAACGTTTCACCTTTTTAGCGATTTAAGCCAAATGTTTTACAAACATTACGAAACAAATCCAAACGTTACCAATTTTTAGCAATTTAAGCCAACCGTTTACAAACGTTACGAAACAAATCCAAACGTTTCACCTTTTCAGCGATTGAAGCCAAACTTTTACAAATGTTACAAAAAAAACCAAACGTTTCACCTTTTTAGCTATTTAAGCCAAACTTTTAAAACGTTGCTAAACCAATCCAAACATTTACAAACATTATGAAACCAAACCAAACGTTTCACCTTTTTAGCAATTTAAGCCAAACGTTTAAAACCTTACAAAACAAATCCAAACGATTCACCTTTTTAGCTATTTAAGCCAAATGTTTACACACTTTATGAAACAAATCGAAACGTTTTACCTTTTCAGCGATTTAAGACAAATATTTAAAAGTTACGAAGCCAATCCAAACATTTATAATGTTACAAAACAAATCCAAACGTTTTAAACGTTGGAAACAAATCCAAATGTTTCACCTTTTTATCTATTAAAGCCAAATGTTTAAAACTTTATGAAACCAATCCAAATGTTTAAAACGTTACGAAACAAATCCAAACGTTTCACCTTTTAAGCGATTTAAGCAAAACGTCAACAAACGTTACAAAACAAATCCAAACGTTTCACCTTTTTAGCGATTTAAGCCAAACGTTTACAAACGATACGAAACAAATCTAAACGTTCAAAACGTTACGAAACAAGTGCAAACATTTCACCTTTTAGCGATTTAAGCCAAACGTTTACAAACGTTACAAAACAAATCTAAAAATTTCCCATTTTTAGCTATTTAAGCCAAACGTTTACAAACATTACGAAACAAATCCAAACGTTTCCGCTTTTTAACGATTGAAGCCAAATGTTTACGAACATTACGAAACAAAACCAAACGTTTCACCTTTTTAGCGATTTAAGCCAAACGTTTACAAACGTTACAAAACCAATCGATAAGTTTAAAACGTTCATAACAAATCCAGACGTTTCCCCTTTTTAGCGATGGAAGCCAAATGTTAACAAACGTTACAAAACAAATCCAATTGTTTCACCTTTTCAGCGATTGAAGCCAAACGTTTACAAAGATTACGAAAGAAAATCAAACGTGTCACCTTTTTAGCGATTTAAGCCAAACATTTACAAACGTTACGAAACAAATCCAAACGTTTCACCTTTATAGCAATTTAAGCCAAACGATTAAAACGTTACGAAATCAATCCAAACGTTAACAAACGTTATGAAACAAAACCAAACGTTTCACCTTTTTAGTGATTTAAGCCAAATGTATAAAACGTTACGTAACAAATCCAAACATTTCACCTTTTTAGCGATTTGTGCCAAACATTTAAAACGTTACGAAACCAATTCAAACCTTTATAAGGTTAAGAAACAAATCCAAAAGGTTAAAACGTTAGAAAACAAATCCAAACGTTTCACCTTTTTAGCGATTTAAGCCAAACATTTACAAACGTTACGAAACAAATCCAAACGTTTCACATTTTTAGCGATTTAAGCCAAACGTTTACAAGCGTTACAAAAAAAATCCAAACGTTTCCCCTTTTTAGCAATTTAAGCCAAACGTTTACAAACGTTACGAAACAAAACCAAACATTTCGCCTTTTTAGCAATTTAAGCCAAATGTTTACAAACGTTACAAAACAAAACCAAACGTTTCACCTTTTTAGCGATTTAAGCCAAACGTTTACAAACGTATCGAAACCAATGGCTAAAGAGGTGAGACGTTTGGATTTTTTTCGTAACGTTTCGAAACGTTTGGCTTAAATTGCTAAAAATGTGAAATGTTTGGATTCGTTTCGTAACGATTTAAACGTTTGTCTTAAATTGCTAGAAAGGTGAAACGTTAGAATTTGTTTCGTAACTCTTTTAAACGTTTGGATTGGTTTCGTAACGTATTAAATGTTTGGCTTAAATCACTAAAAAGATGAAACGTATGGATTTCTTTTGTAACGTTTTACACGTTTGGATTGGTTTCGTAATGTTTTAAACATTTGGATTTGTTTTGTAACGTTTGTAAATATTTGGCTTAAATTGCTAAAAAGGTGAAACATTTGGATTTGTTTTTATCGATTGTAAGCATTTAGCATAAATCGCTAAAAAGGTGTAACATATGTTTGTAAACGTTTGGATTGGTTTCGTAACGTTTTAAACATTTGTCTTCAATCGCTAAAAAGGTAATATGTTTGGATTTATTTCGTAACATTTGCAAACGTTTGGCATAAATCGCTAAAAAGGTAAAACGTGTGGTTTTGTTTTGTAACGTTTGAAACGTTTGGATTTGTTTCGTAATGTTTTAAACGTTTGGTTTAAATCGCTAAAAAGGTGAAATATTTGGTTTTGTTTTGTAACGTTTGTAAACGTTTGGCTTAAATTGGTAAAAAGGTGAAAAGTTTGGATTTGTTTCGTAACATTTTAAACGTTTGGATTGGTTTCGCAACATTTTAAATGTTTGGCTTAAATCGCTTAAAATGTGAAACGTTTAGATTTGTTTCGTAACGTTTGGATTGGTTTTGTAACATTTTAAACGTCTGGCTTATATCGCTAAAAAGGTGAAACGTTTGGATTTATTTCGTAATGTTTTAAACATTTGGATTGGTTTCCTAACGTTTTAAATGTTTGGATTTGTTTCATAATGTTTTAAATGTTTGGTTTTTCTTTATATCGTTTGCAAACATTTGGCTTAAATCGTTAAAAAGGTGAAACGTTTGGTTTTGTTTCGTAAAGTTTGTAAACGTTTGGATTTGTTTCATAATGTTTGTAAACGTTTGGCTAAAATTGCTAAAAAGGTGAAATGTTTTGTTTTGTTTCATAACGTAACCTTTGTAAACGTTTTGCTAAAATTGCTAATAATGTGAAACGTTTGGATTTGTTTCGTAATGTTTTAAACTTTTGGATTGGTGTCGTAATGTTTTAAACGTTTGACTTAAATCGTTAAAAATGTGAAACATTAGGCTTAAATCGCTAAAAATGTGAAACGTTTGGATTTGTTTCGTAATGTTTGTAAACGTTTGGTTTAAATCGCTATAAAGGTGAAACGTTTGAATTTTTTTCGTAATGCTTTAAACGTTTGGATTGGTTTCGTAACTTTTTAAACATTTGGCTTAAATAGCTAAAAAAGTGAAACTTTAGGATTTGTTTTGTAACGTTTTAAACGTTTAAATTTGTTTCGTAACGTTTTAAACGTTTGGATTGGTTTCGTAACGTTTTAAACGTTTGGCTTAAATAGCTAAAAAGGTGAAACGTCTTGTTTTGACGTTTGTAAACCTTTGGCTTAAATCGCTAAAAAGATGAAACGTTTGGTTTTGTTTCGTAACTTTTGTAAACTTTGGCTTCATTCGCTAAAAAGGTGAAAGGTTTGGATTTGTTTCGTAACGTTTGTGTAATATCCCGTAAAATTTTAAAGTTTAAGTTGCGAGATCCGGTAACTTTTTTAGTCATTTAAGTAATTTAATTTTGTTTCGGGATTTAATTCGAGTTTGGTTTGGTTCAAGTCCGGGTTAGGCGTGGTTCAACCTATATTGGGTTAAACCAGGCCTCGTTTGAACCAAAGGTCTTAAACGAGACCTGGTTTGGATCAGTCTCGGACGAGAATTGGAAGTCTCGTCCGAGACTTCACAATTTTTGGCCGGTCTCGAACGAGACTGCAAGTCTCGTTCGAAACCTGCTTCAGAATCGTGCATCAGCACGATTCTGAAGCTCCCCTTTCCCCGCAAAAATCCCCATAAATCTCTAACTAATCACCACCTTTTTGTTTCTAATAAATTCACCGGCCCTAGCCGTCAAGTACAGATAATTTTCTCCATATTTCCTAAACTTTTCATCCTTGAATTCAACAGGTAACTTACGTTCTTATTAAATTCTGTTTTAATATCATAAACGACATCTTCGTTCATCGCTGATTACTCTCTCGTTTCAGAATTGAAATAGGTTCCGCTTCCTTCCAGAGATAGAAGACTCGCGTATCTACAAATCCCAATTTTTGTTTCGTCAAACGGTACGTAAACGAACCCGTACCAATCGCCGCCGTTTTACTGTTTTCTGGAAATTTCTGTTTTAAGTTTAATTCGACCCTTCTGAATTTTGATTCGTTTGGCAGCCGTTCGGAGGTCGAAATCAATTCCATTTGTTTCCCGTGAAAGTAGACTCACGGCTTTACGTTTTTACACCTTTCGTCCGTCAAACGGTACGTAAACGAACCCGTAACGATCGATGTCGTTTCATCGTTTTTCACGTACTATTTTTGGTATTCATGTTAAAGGTTTCTGCCGAATTGTGGGGGGGTTGTTTACATGAGTTTTTGATGTTCTTGATCGTTTAATTATCTGTCATTGAATTGTTAAAACGTTTAGTGTGATTGTTAGCTCGTCGTTTTGATTTCGTAAGGATTAAATCTTCGGTTCTTGAACTCGTTTCTTATCCCTAAGAACTTGTTCACTGTGAGTCCTTAGAAGTTTGATTATTTGGATAGCTTGGGTTACGGAAGTTTTCATGATTGTTTAGTTAGTTATTTTGCTTGAAGTATATAGTGTTAAAATGGATGAATTTGGAAGCTTGAATATGTTTCTGGATTACTGCAAGTTATATGTTTTGTAAGTTGAGTTGTGAAATGAAAGAGATGATTAGGTGGCGTTAGATGGTTGGCTTTTAGGATTGATTTTTGGCTAAATGATGACTTTGGCCACTAAATTCTTGTGTCTTAAATATATTGGTTCCTAAACTTATTTTAGTAACTATTTGTTATTGATTTTAACTTTAATTTTCGAAATTGGTTTCGACTTATAAATTAGCGTTTTAAATAATAATATTATTTATAATTTGAAATTCTCCGGGCATTAATATTTTAAGTTTAAATTAAATATTAATTTTATTATGGTTATACGTAAAAAATTTATATTGACTATATTAAATAAGTATTGGGGATTTTATTTTATTTAAAAGTTTGTCAAACTAATTATATTATTTTTAAGGCCTAAAAATAATATTTGAATATTTAAAAATTAAATTAATAATTATTATTAATTATTATTTAATTGTTAAATTGATATTTTTGCTTAGAATGCCTTTGGAATTAAATTTATATTTTAGCTTTGTTTGTTATTTAATTAATTGAGATAATTGCCGGTAATATTTAATTACTTGAGTTTCAAGCTATTGAGTTCTATTTTGATATTAATTAATATTTTATTTAATATTAATTATAAACTGTGGTTTATAACTCTGCTTTTATGGTTGGGTCGGTTTGGACTTGGGTCACCGACATGTGAGTTAGCTTGGTAGTTTTGAAAAATTCGGCTAACTCACTATTTGAGGAATTGATTTTATTTATCAATTAAATATTATTTTAATAATATTTTCGGATTGGATTTAAGTACGAACTCAATAGTCTTGAATTAATTACGGTATTATAATTTATTTGAGAATTGTGTTCTTCTGTGATCTATCTGGTTATTTAATTGTGCTAGTCCTGCGTGGTGTCTAGTGATCTTAGAGTTAGGGGTCAACGGATTTTAACCTATTTATTATTTTAGACCCGTCGACTGTTCGTGCTTCGGAGTTTACGCAGGGTTAGCTGTTTGCCAAGATCACGTGGATAAGCAAGCTGTGAGTTTGTAGTGCTATTTACCGCTTTATTAAGTACCGCAATTTATTTTAGTATTATAAATGCTTTTGAACTGTTTTAAGCGATTATGGATCTGGATTGAAACGAGCTACTCGATAGGCTTGTATCGAGACTGTGTGCACCGGTATATACTCTGGGATCGGCAGACTATGGTCTTGCTTACGCTGGTAATTTGACGAGGATTTGTTCCCGTCCACTCTGGGTTTATTTTTCAGTATGCTATGTCATACTTACGCTGGGATCTTTTCAATACTGTTTTCCATAATCATATTATATTAGTATAAAAATATTTTAATTTAAGGGTTTTAAACTTAATAAATGTAAATAGTATTGCGAACTCATCTCAGTATATCTGACCCCGTTGTTTTCCCAAATTTTCCAGGTTTGTGATTTGAAAGCTGGTCCACTCCGATTCTTTTGATTCCTCTGAGGTTTTTATGTTATTTAACTAGTTTTTGTTTTCAAACTCTTAGACCGCAGTAAAACTAGTTTATATATTACATTTGTTATTGCATTGGGATTGTCGATTAGACCGATTATTTATTATTGGCATAATTACACTGGAATATTTTATTATTATATTTAAGGCATGCTGTGGAATATTTCAGCTACTTAAGTTATTTATATTAGAACTGTATTATAAATTGCTAGACATAGGTTGGAGTCTCGGTTGCCCCCGAGCAGTTTTCTGCAGGTTTAAATGTTTATTTAATTTCCGCAAGGCTTGCTACGGGTTTTGGTACAACCATACCCATACCCTAGCGCCGGTCACGATTCATGAAATTGGGTCGTGACAGTTTGTAAACGTTTGGCTTAAATCGTTAAAAAGGTGAAACGTTTGGATTTGTTTCGTAACGTTTGTAAACAGCTAAAAAGGTGAAAGGTCGAACGTTTAAAATATTACGAAAAAAATCCTAATGTTTTACCTTTTTAGCGATTTAAGCCAAACAATTAGAAATGTTGCAAAACCAATCCAAACATTTACAACGTTACGAAACCAATCCAAACGTTTCACCTTTGTAGCAATTTAAGCCAAACGTTTTAGCAATTTAAGCCAAAAGTTTACAAACGTTAAGAAACAATACCAAACGTTTCACCTGTTTAGCGATTTAAGCCAAACATTTAAAACGTTACGAAACCAATCCAAACGTTTGGATTAAATCGCTAAAAAGGTGAAACGCTTGGATTTGTTTCGTAACGTTTTAAACGTTTGGATTTGTTTTGTAACGTTTGTAAACTTTTGGCTTAAATTGCTAAAAAGATGAAACGTTTGGTTTAGTTTCTTAATGTTTGTAAATGTTTGGGTTAAATCTCTAAAAAGGTGAAACGTTTGGATTTTTTTGGTAACGTTTGTAAACGTTTGTCTTATATCGCTAAAAAGGTGAAACGTTTGGATTTGTTTCGTAATGTTTGGGAATATTTGGCTTAAATCGCTAAAAAGGTGAAACGTTTGGGTTTCTTTCGTAACGTTTGTAAATGTTTGGCATAAATCGCTAAAAAGGTGTAACAACCCGTATTTTTCCGACTAGTTCCATTAAGCCTAGAATGTACTTTGGGGTTCGTTTGAGTGGTTCGACCACTTAGAATCATGGTTCGAAGGTCCTAACCCTTTTAATATATGTATTAAGATGTATTGGGAGTAGTCTCGGAGTTTGGAGCAGTTTCAATTTCATTTTCAAATTTCAATTTTTTCATCGGACGCAAAAGGATAACGCGGGCGCGACATGCCTGGATTGCGGGCGCGATTCATGTATCACGGGCGCGATGAAGGTGTAGCGGGCGCGACGCGTATACTGTACAGATTGCAGTTTTCAATTTAAACTCGTTTTTTCGACCTAAAACAGTGTTACACTTTTCTTAAAAACCCTAAACGGCTGTGTACTCTCTGATTTTTGTCTCCCATCATTCCTTAGCATATTTTGGATCCTTGGTAAGTATTTTTGTCAATTGTTTATGGCTTAAATCCTTTAATCTTACTCTATCAAATTTTCCATTCATTGTTCTTCATCTTATGATATCTTAGGCTAATTTGGATCGTCTTTTTCTGGGTTTTTCTCTTTTTGATTTATCTTAATCTATTTCACAAGGTATGTGGCTCTAAACCCTTGTTATGGTTTGTAAAGATTTCTAAAAGATGTGTTAAATCTATACTTTGGGTGATTGACTTATTATTTTTGTATTTCTATGTTTTGAAAGCTGTAAATAATCTTGCTATGTTATATTTAGCTTGTGTTTTGTATTTGTACCTTGGGTGGCTTGGTGTAATCGTTATAATCGAAGGATTGATCAAATTGTTAGTGTTTGTGGATTGAGTATTCTCTTTTAAGCTTTTATTAAAATATGGAAATTTATGAGTAAACGAATCATAGGTTGTAGTTGTCAATCAATACTTTGGGTGGGTTGAAGAAATTGTGTTTATGACATAGTACTATTAATTGTTAACATTGTTGAATCAAAATCTGTTTTGAACTATAAATTAAAAGCTGGAAATCTCCTTTGGAAGGTAAATAGGTTGATAACTAGCAACTAATACATTGGGTGGTTTGATATAATTGACTAAGGCTAAATCATGTGTTAAGTGAGGTCTTAATTCGATTAAGTCGCTGTTTTAAGGTCTCTTATTCATGGCTAGAAATTTGTAATTTAAGTATGTCTTTTATAAATTAAAATTGAATACTTTAGGTGCCTTTTTGGTTATTGGTTCGTTTGGTTTAAGTGGTGTGGTTTTGCCTTAGTTTTATGGCATACTTAGGAGGGCTTAATTAGATTACCAAGGGTTGGAAATTGTTTAAGAATGTAAAAGATGTTAGCTTTATATTAGCTGATGGATAAACGTTGGTTTAAGGCATGTAAGGTGTTATATTGTTGTGTAATGTTTCGACTAAGTTATTTAGTTTCAAATTGATACTTGAAAGATGTTGGAATCCTATTGATTCTATTTAAGGTGAAATATTAAGTGTACTTTGTGTGTTACTTGCCAAGTGTTGGCAAGCCTATTTGTCTTCATTGCTTTCTATGTCTTTAGCATTCTTTAAGTGAAGGTATGAGTTCTTATTTCAAACTTGTTTCATTTAAAGGATTGATTTAAGACTTTGGTTTTCACTTTGGATTGTGGTTGGGTCGGGTTAGACGTGTGTGGCCCGACATGTTGTGTTGAGCTAAACTGCAGTTAAGATTAACACACTACTTTGGTAAATCTATTGATTTTAAATAAAGTATTTATGATGTGAAAGGACTTTGGTTTTGTTTTAAAGATAAGAACTCACCTAAGCTTAATTTGCCTAACTTGTTATTTGGTTGTATGGAATACTTTGATTACCTTGGTTGTACTTTGGTTGTGTTTTGAGATGCTAGTCCTATGTGGTGTCTAGTATTCTTAGAATTAGGAGTTGTTCGAATTTTAACGTATATAATGTTTTAAACCCGTCGACTGCTCGTGCTTTAGAGTCTACGAAGGGTTAACTGTTTGCCAAGATTCACGTGGATAAGGAAGCAGTGAGTTTATAGTGTTATTTGCCACTTCATTAAGTACCACACATTATTTAAGTATATCAAATGTTTATAAACTATTTTATGGATTATGGATCAGGATTGAAACGAGCTACTCGATAGGCTTGTATCGAGACTGCGTGCACCGGTAAGTACTTTGGGATTGGTTGACCAATGTCTGGCCTACTTTGGGATTCGATTAAAATTTCATACCATCTAATTTGGATAATACTTTGGGTTATGTATTTTGGGATTTCATTTCAATATTGTTTTCCATAATCGGATATATATTAGTATAAAATGATTTGTTTTAAGGGTTTTAAACTTAATAAATGTAAATAGCATTATGAACTCATCTCAGTATATCTGACCCCGTTGTTTTTCCCATATTTCCAGGCTTGTGATTTTGAGAGCGTTGGTCGACTCCGATTCTTTGATTCCTTAGAGGTCTTTTTATGTTAATAAAACTAGTCTATTATTTTAAACTCTTAGACCGCAGTAGAACTAGTTGTCTTTATATTATTATACTTTGGTTTGTCGTAGTGGTACGACTTTTATATTATTACCTTGGCTTATTACTTCAGATTATTATATTTGAGGCATGATTCATAGTTTTGAATTATTATCAAGTTATGATATTAGAACTGTTGTATAAACTGCTAGACTTAGGTTGGAGTATTGGTTGCCCCCGAGCAGTGGTTTTCTTGTAGGTTTATTTGTGTTTAAGGTTATCCGCATGGTTTGCTACGGGTTTTGGTAAAACCATAACCATACCCTAGCGCCGGTCGCGATCCATGAAATTGGGTCGTGACAAAGTTGGTATCAGAGCTTTATTTTCAAACTTAGGCCAAAAAATTTGCATGTTAAGTGTTTACTGCTTTAAGGCATGTTAAGTGTTGTTGTGTCATAGGATCTACTGCTTAATTAGGATTCAAGTTTTGTGTTTTAAAACGTCATTGTTTCTTTTCAAACCTTCTACCTTATCCTTTAGGAGTATTTTGCGTCGGTCTTATTTGTTTCTGATGTTTTACCTTGGTATGTTTAACACGCTTATACTTAATAATGGATTGTTAGTTTTCTGCTGAATTGAGATATACTTTGGGCGAATTGTTATCTTTATGCTTTATTTAAGTTATACTTTGGGTTTTGCCTTGTGGCTATGTTAAGGATTGTTGTTTCATTCTTAGGAATGAATACTTGTGGGCGTGCTGCAGCTCAGGCTGATGCTGAGGCTGATGACGCTATGTCGATTAAGGTTTATCAGCATTAACCGGTGGTTCAGGCTGGTAAAGGACGCGCAGGCGGAGCTCAAGCTGGTAGAGGTCAGGCTAGCAGAGGACGAGCTGGCAGAGGTCAGGCTGTTGGAGGCAGAGGTAGGGGACGTGGTGGTGCAGGCGTTCAGGCACCAGGTGTACCACAGGCTCCTATGGATCCGTTCGACTTTACTACTTTTCTGGCTGGATCGCTGCACTCCAGAATAATCAGGTGCAACTGCAGGCGGGTCAGGTCGCTATGCAGGACCAGTATGCTATGCTGGGACAGCTTGTGCAGCAGCAGGTACCACAGGCTAGTGGTGCTGCAGGTGGTTGTATCGGAACTACCGACAAGGATTTGGTGTTTGCTTATGCGAGGCTGAAGCCGGCTGAGTTTGCGGGCGACAGTGATGCCCTAGATTTTCTGGAGGATGTTGAGCAGAATGCTCAGAGGTTGTAGGCTACTGAGAGGCAGACTGTTATATTAGTGGAGATGTCCTTGAAGGGTCCTGCAAATGATTGGTTTTGTAGGGCTATCTGTGCTGATATGGCTAATATTACTTGGGCGGAGTTTGTGACTCGATTCAGAGATTTCTACTTGCCTTTTTCAGTGATGGAGGGTTACCGTAACAAGATGCTGGTTTTGATTAGAGGAGACAGGTCGGTAAATGAGTATACGACTGAGGTGAGTCACTTTGCCCCGGAGCTGCAGATTTAATAGCAGAGGGTGAACGGCAAGTATGTGAAACATTTAGGCGCTGAGTTTGTGAGTCTAATGACTGAGACGCACAAAGATTTTACTTTTGTAGTGGACAGTGCTCGTCGGATGGAGATTACATTACTGAAATTTGGGAAGATGCTAAAGTCCAAGAAGGCGGGCGGTGTTGTTCAAAGTAGTGGGCAGCAGAGTGGTAGCAGCAGCTATCAGTCCAAGTCTTCCTAGTACAAGACTAAGAAGGGGTGATCAAAAGGGATATCAATCGTATTCCCATAAATCTGGTCACAGTGGTGGTAACCGTAGTTCCGGGCGTGGTATAAGTGGAGCATCCAGTGTTCTGTTTTGTCAGAACTGCAGGCGCAGGCACTTTGGAGTTTGTACGGTAGCACCGGGTAGTTGCTATGCTTGTGGCCAAATGGACCATTTTTCTAGGGAGTGTCCGGCATCTGGGCAGCAGGTGTCGTCGGCTAGTGTTGCTCAGCCGTCTTTTAAGCAATAGAGGACTACTTTTGCTCCTTCAGCAGGTTATTCTCAACCTGCCGCTTTATTTGGTGGCCAGCGGGGCCGTGGTTCAGGAGGACGTGGTTTTTGTGGCCGTGGTAACGGTGGTAGAGGTTTGAGTTATTACGGTTCTGCTCAGGCACCGCAGCCGGGACAGGGTCAGACTTGAGTGTCTGCTTTAGGGCCATTTTGTATTTATACTTGTATAAACAAATTCCATTAGAAATGATATATATGTTTTATTTGAATTAAGTGCCTCATCAACTAAGTGTTTAATTATTGCATATTGCCCTTATCACATTGTGATAGAATCTATTCTTAAGGTGTTGAGAATATGAGTGACAGGTTCTATTATACAAGTGATCTAAATAACCGTTCACGATCAATGGGGTCCTACGAATAAGGGCATCGCATTATCCCGGAATGATCGTCACCTCTGTTTATTCTCCTGATTCGTAAAGAGTTACTAATTATAGGAAGCAGTGAGTCTCATACTACTTGATGGCGATCAGAATAAACATATGGACACTCAAAGGGTTTGAGTGAGTCGAACAAGTGACGCTAGATGACTTATACATGGTATTTCATCAAAGTCAATTTAATGTCATCTATTTCATATTTGTACATATGTCCTTTGACTTGCGGTGACACTATCTTGTATATAGGTGATTAGAGTTTGATACTCCTTATCCCTAGATCTTTCATGAGCTAGGATCGCGGGATGTGTTGGCTCTAGTTAGTTGTATATGGAGATATGAGTTTAACCAATAGAGGATTTATCACTCCGGATGAACGGAGAAAAGATTCTATGCTATCTCAAATTGTTCTTGATGGATGATAAAACCTGCGCAGGTGTATATGAATTACTTAGAAAGTTGTTTCTAGTGGAAGTCATATTTATCAAGAATAAGAACTGAGATGAGGTCATATGATCAAGACAAACAGTGTTTTACTTAACCGTGACACTAGTCGAGATCGGAATCTTAGATGAAGGGAATTTTGAGTGTACGGTAATTATGAACATTGGTTCATAAAGAATGCATCGAAACATTCATATCTATTTGGGGGTCGTGATATGTTGCTAGACATCACTCACGATCTACGAGAATTAATAATTAATGGGATTTAATTATTTAATATAAGAAAGGTATTTCTTATGACTCTCGTTGCCATATATATGTGAACCGAGTTAGTCACACAAAATAGGGTTTGCCACCGATTGAGTTTACGAGAGATGAATTTCATATAGATATTAGCATACCTCGGAAATCATCTAAGATGAAAAAACAAATACAATTAGGGACTAATTTGTAAGAGTTATAAATTAGTAGGCACCTAATACATTTCATCCAAGTTAATATGATGATGTCATGTGATGATGTCACGATAATGTCATATGATGATGTCACGATGATGCCATGTGATGATGTCACGATGATGTCACGTGATGATGTCATGTGATGATGTCATGTATGTCTCTGTGTGTGACACCTAACATCTGACGTGTCAGAAGGTGGCAACACCTATGCTGTATGTGTGACACCTAGCATCTGATGTGTCAGATGGTGGAAACACCTATGCTTGGTGTGTGACACCTAGCATGTGAGGTGTTGAATGGTGGCAACACCTTTGCTTGGTGTGTGACACCTAGCATATGAGCTGTTGCATTCTTAAGCAAAGCTCTACCCTATAAATAGAGGTTGCCTTTGCTCATTCTACACACACCACACTTAAGAGAGCATATTTGAAGGAGTTCAAGTAGTCGAGGCGAGAGTTTGAGCTTAGGGTTGCTCGGCAAAAGAAACTCTTGCAGATTACTTCAAGGCGAGGATTTGTTGAGTAAAAACCCAACTCGTAATACTCGGTAAATACGAGATCGTACCCACAAGGAGTGAATTAGGAGCAATTGATGAGAATGAATTTTAGTTATGATTCAATTCGTTTAGCGAAGCACAAATAGTTGAAGTTTCAAGTATCCGATTACTACTTTAGAAATAAACTAAACGTGAAATTGCAATTAAGAAGTAAGGAGAATTAAATAACAAGAATCTAATTCAATAAAAGGGGAAAGTCAAGGAGTTAGTAATCCAACCTAGGTTATGCAATCATGATTGGTCAAAGTGTAAGCTACTAAGGACCGAGCGAGGCCTAAAACGTCATTCCCGCTCTCTCGAGCCTCAAGGAATGCCAAAAACGCTATCTAATCAATAAATCACACCAAGCTCACTCTCGTGTTACAAGGCAAACTAAACCATTATCAAACGATTAATCAATCCGCTCCAAGGTCACCTAGGTTCAAGCCCACTCTCGTGGTGCTCTCAATTCTAGGTTTTCTAACCTAAAAGTCGATCTAATCAACCACCTCTCGGTGTATCAATCAAACTATAATCATTGATTAAGGTAGCTAATCCTAATCAAGCAATGAGTAATAGGGAAGAAACATAAGCATACAACACTAAGAACCAACCAATCAATCAAACCCCTAAGTTATCATACTAAACCCCTAACAAGGGAGTTTTAGCTACTCATATTTAGATTAACACAAACAATTAGGGAATAAGAAAAGTAGAACATTAAAGTAAGAAGAATTACCTTGATTAAATAAGTAGAACAAACAACCATAAAGATAATGAAGATTCACAATAAGTAGCTTGTAATAACAATGAAGATCTTGTTCTCATAAAGCAAATAAAACTTGCATTAAGCTCCAACAATGGAGGAAATATAAAAATCTGGAAATTCTATTGAAAAAGAAAAGGACTAAACTTAGGGATTTCTAAAATTGGGAGAGGATTTAAAAGTACAATCATAGAATAAAGTCTAGGGAAATCCTCTATACCTAAAATAGAGATAAGACTCCTTATATAGTACTTACAAAAGAAGGAAAAAGACAAACATTCATTTACACATGTGTTGGGCCCAAAATAGCAAATTAATAAAGCCTTGTTGCATCTTGAAATAAGATTTCCCCATTCCAGCAAGTCCAAGCTCGAATAGAGCTCCTTGGGCTAAATGAGGAGCCCGATTCGAGCTGCCATTTTCTGCTCCGGATCTCGATCTTCAAACCTTCGTAACTCGGTGTAGAAATGTCTGATTGAGTTGATTCTTGAACCGTTGGAAAGCTTAGGACGTCTACTTTAACTTTCATGAAGATCACGAGTTCATTTGAGGCTTCTAGCTAGTCCACATTGGTCAATTACTTCCCAGGGGTCAGCTTTTCAGATTTGCAAATGAGCTTCCGCATCGCTTTTGTCGTCTTTTCCAACTTTTGCACCAAAATGCTTCCGCAATGCTCCTAAGTACCTGAAATACTAAAACACGTAATAAGGTGTACGAAATACCATAAAACCGTGATAAAACGTTAATAAAGCATGCGGAAATGACACTAAAGATAGGAGTAAAAGACTCCTATCAGGATTCAATCGGACGCATACTCGTGTGGACGAGCTTTAGGTCGCCGTACTATCGGGACTACAAGAATCGTTGGAGAATCGACATAGGTATTCTTCGTACGGTTTCTAGATGCGTGCTTTAATTACTAGATGATACGACGATCCATTTGTTATTGATATGATCAATTTCTAGATCCGAATTGTTGGAATTCCAATTTTGAATTGAAATATACGATTCGGACCCTCACGTCCCGCTGCACCAACAGTGGTATCAGAGCAAAGGATAATGTGCATGGAGATGCAACACATGGAGATGTGTCGATTATCCGATTCTAGGGAACTCTCACTCATGATCGTGTGACGAAGTGAGGCTCTCCACCCTAGAGCGTATGTGATGCGTGCTTTGGTAGGTACATATGGATGTCACCCTATGAGATAGGATCGAGTCCATATTGGTACACAACCTCACTATTGGCTGGTAACCAATAGTGGTATCGGAGCCACCGTATCAGCAAGTATTAAAGCTTTACGATTGAATGAATGTATTAATAATCATGGACTTAGGAATTATTAATTGGCATGTAATTTATAATTCCGAGGGCTTAGGTCTTGTTTGCAAAAACGAGCAAACGGTATTGTGACATTAATTACATTTGATTAAATTCTGTCTAGGAGATTGGTACTTAAGTGGTTCGCTCGTGACTCTCCAATCTATCCTGGGAATTTTTCTAATGTGATTATTTAACACAATGCATGACTCGCTTGTGCATTATATTGTCATCAACAAAACATGTGGAACAAGTAATAGTTTGCTCATTCTTTTGTGGCTAAAGAATGAGACCTAGGAAGTCCATGATCATACATGTGTGATTGCATGATTCATTTTAGCTTTAATATGTATGAGATGCATGCTAACATGTGTTGTGTGTTTAGTGAGATCGGAATAACTGAAAACCCTAAGAAATCTTCCTAAAAGTTAAAAGATTAAGTTTATATTGATTAATCATTAAATTGATTTATCAATGGCTCTCCATTGGAGCAATAAACTAACATGCTGTGAGTTATCATCTTGTCGGCTATGGATACATAGGGGTGAGATAATATCGTCAAGAGGCTGTTGTTGAGTTTATTGTTAAACATGAGATGTTACGGGTGTATCGATATAATACACGGCAATAACGGCAATTAGGCGTACCTGAGTCGTGTATTATTCAAATTGATACATCTTAGTTGATGCAATGGGTTAAACTTAACTAATGCTGAAACCCAATAACGACAATGGGTATCTGAGGGTCAATACATTAGGAGCTGGAAATGATTGAACCTCATATGAGATATGATGAACAAGTGTTGTTCACTTTTAGTACATTGTGATCCCAATAACGGCAATTAGGCGTACCTGAGGGAAAGAACAATGACTATAAGAATTCAATCACCCGCTTGAAATCTTTTCCAACAAAGATTTACGTTTCCTATTTTAGAAGTGTAGGATTCGAAAAAGATAGTGGGAGGCCATTTTGATAAAGACCAAATCATCATGGTTTAAATATACAAGACAATAATACTAATTAGAGATCTTTGCTATCTATAGGTTGATAAGATAAGATGAAATCGAATCCGTTAAGTAGCATTCTCGACAATAATCGCTTAGTGGGTCCTAACTTTGTTGATTGGTTAAGAAATCTCAAAATAGTTCTTGCAAGTGAACACATAGCATATGTTCTTGAGACAAATGTTCCGGGACCATTGCCGATTGAGGCACCTCCCGAGAAACATGAGGCATTGCGCAAGTGGAAGTTAGATGACGAACAAGCCAAGTGCCATATGTTGGCATCTATGAATAACGAGTTGCAAAAGCAACATGAGAAATATCCAGGAGCTCGCGAAATATTGTTTCACTTACAAGAGTTGTATGGTGAATCAAGTCGTTTTACTAGATATGAGATATCTAAGCAATTATTTCGGGCGAAGCATTCCGAGGGAAAGGGTGTTGGAGAACATGTGAACATGATGATTTGATGTATCGAACGGCTAGAGGGTCTAGACTTCATCATGGACTTCAATCTCCAAACGGATATGATCCTTCAATCCCTTCCGGAATCGTATGGTAGTTTCATCACGAATTACTATATGAATCGGATAGAATGTACACTTGCTGAGTTATCAAATATGTTGATAACTGCTGATAAGAATAATGTTAAGGGAAAGGAAGTTTCTCTTGTGGTTGCTTCTTCTAGTAAGACTAAGAAGAAGAAAACTAAGAAGAATGTTTTGAAGGCCCAAAAGGCCATTGCAAAAAAGAAGGGCACCTCGGAGAACAAAGGAAAGTGTTTCTTTTGTGAAGGCGAGGGACATTGGAAACGAAATTGCCCCATGTATTTGAAATCCAAGGGCAAGAACAAGAAGAATGAAAATCCCGGTATGGGTGTGTTAATTTCTTATTATTTCAATTCCAATAACGATAGCTCGTCCAAAGCTTGGGTATTAGATACCGGAGCTAGTTCTCACATTTGTTCATCCTTACAGGATCTAGCAAATGAGAGGAAGTTGGACAAGGACGAAGTGATCTTGAAGCTTGGAAATAACGCAAGCGTTGCGGCTAAAGCTATAGGATCATCTTCTATTTTGTTGTATAAACATGTTTTGTATTTGAACAATGTTTTGTACTTACCAAACGCTTATAGAAATATCATGTCTATTTCTTGTATGTCAAGATTAGGATATGATTTCCTATTTACAAAGGATGTTTGTAAAATTATCTATAATAATGAAATCGTTGGTTATGGTTATGTACAAATCTTTCTTGCATAAATGAAGTTGTTCGCAATACAAATAATGTTTTAAAAATTAATACCGTCAGTGATCAAACCTCGAAACAACTTTGGCACTTACGATTAGGACATATTGCGGAAGATCGACTTAACAAGTTGGATAAGATGGGAATCTTGAATTATCTTGATTCCGCATCAATTTCAACTTGTTAGTCATATGGTCCATTTAAAGAAATGGCACGAGGTGGTTATTTATACTTCATTACCTTCACCGATGATTTATCACGGTATGGGTATGTTGTTCTTATGAAGAACAAGAGTGAAGCTTTTGAAAAATTTAAAGACTTCAAAAATGAAGTAGAAAACCAAATTGGAAAAAGTATTAAAATTCTTCGATCTGATCGAGGAGGTGAATACTTGAGTACGAGATTTGGTACATTCTTAAAAGAATGCGGTATTATTTCCCAACTGACTCCTCCAGGAACACCACAGTTGAATGGTGTATCGGAACAGAGGAATCGTACATTGTTAGACATGGTACGATCAATGATGAGCTATACTGATTTACCCATTTCATTATGGGGTCATGCACTTCTTAGTGCAAATTATATTCTAAATCGAGTACCAACTAAATCCGCTCCGAGAATACCTTATGCGATATGGTATGGTAAGGAACCAAGTCTTAAGCATATTAAGATTTGGGGATGTTCGGCATATATCAAAAAATTGATAATCGACAAGTTGGAATCAAGATCAATCATGGGAAGATTCGTTGGTTATCCTAAAGACAGTTAAGGATATTATTTCTATATTCCATCCGAACAAACAATTGTTGTTAGTCGGGATGCAGTGTTTCTTAAAAAACAATTTATTCAAGAAGGGGGCAAAGGAAGAAATATAGAATTAGATGAGGAGTCGTCTAAAGACCAACAAAATGATACAATGGAGATTGATCAAACCCATAGTGAACCAGAATTAGTAAAATCTACAGAAACACCTCGAAGATCAAGTAGAGTATCTCATCAACCAGAAAGATATGGTTTTTCTTCACGATATACAAAAGTTGTTTATTCATGGAGAAAATGATCAAATTGTTGATCACTCTACTTATGAGGAAGCTATATGTGATATAGATTCTTCAAGATGGCTTGAAGCTATGAAATCCAAAATGGATTCCATGTACAGTAACCAAGTTTGGGAGCTAGTCGATCCACCCGATGGTATTATACCAATAGGGAACAAATGGATCTTCAAGCGTAAAATTGGTGCTGATGGAAAAATTGAGACTTCTAAAGCTAGGCTTGTTGCGAAAGGGTTTCGCCAAAGGCAAGGAGTCGATTATGAAGAGACTTTCTCGCCTGTAGCCATGCTTAAGTCCATCCGGATTCTTCTTGCCATAGCTGCATATTTAGATTATGAGGTTTGGCAAATGGATGTCAAGACCGCATTCCTTAATGGATATATTGAGGAGGAAATCTATATGGAACAACCTAAGGGTTTTGAATCCGAAGAAGTTTCTAAGGTGTGTAAGCTTAAACGATCCATATAAGGATTGAAGCAAGCTTCGAGAAGTTGGAATCGTTGTTTTGATGAAGCCATAAAGAGTTACGAGTTTATCAAAAACGAAGATGAACCATGTGTTTATAAGAAGGTTAGTGGGAGCGCAATAACGTTCCTAGTCTTGTACGTAGATGATATTTTACTAATAGGAAATGATGTCGGTATGTTAACCTCTGTAAAGCTTTGGTTATCGAAAACTTTCTCCATGAAAGACCTTAGAGAAGCAATTTACATTCTCGGTATTAGACTCTATAGAGATAGATCTAAGAGAATAATAGGTCTCTCCCAAAGGCTCTACTTAGAAAAGATATTGAAGAAGTTCAATATGGAAAATTCTAAGAGAGGACTGATTCCCGTTAGGCATAGAATTCACCTTTCAAAGGATATGTCTCCAAAGACATCTGAGGAAAGAGATGAAATGGCAAAGATACCATATGCTTTGGCAATTGGTAGTCTTATGTATGCTATGTTGTGTACTAGGCCAGATATTGCCTATGCGGTTAGTTTGACTAGCCGATATCAATCCAATCCAGGTTTAGAACACTGGATGACAGTTAAGAATATCTTTAAGTACTTGAGAAGAACTAAAGATATGATCTTAACATATGGAGGAGGTGATCTACAAATAGACGGTTTTGCATATTCTGATTTTCAATCAGATATAGACGATCGTAAGTCTATATCCGGATTCGTATTCACATGTAATGGAGGAGTAGTGAGTTGGAAGAGTTCCAAACAAGAAACCACTGCGGATTCCACAACAGAAGCCAAGTATATTGCGGCATCAGATGCTGCAAAGGAAGCTGTTTGGATTAAGAAGTTCGTTTTTGAACTTGGTGTGGTTCCTACCATTGAGTCGGCGGTTCCTCTTTTCTGCGACAACAATGGTGTTATAGCCCAGGCAAAGGAACCCCGGTCTCACCAGAAATCCAAACACATAGAAAGACGCTAGTGCAAGTGGGAGATTGTTAGTAGTATGTGCCCTAGGGCCATTTGGTATTTATACTTGTATAAAAAAATGCCATTTGCAATGATATATATGTTTTATTTATACTTGTTTAATTATTACATATTGTAGAAAATGCCATTGGAGAAAGTTTTTCATACATCCCAGCAAAGACGTAATCGAGGCGAGAGTTTGAGCTTAGGGTTGCTCGGCAAGAGAAACTCTTGTAGATTACTTCAAGGCGAGGATTCAATCGGACGCATACTCGTGTGGACGAGCTTTAGGTCGCCGTACTATCGGGACTACAACAATTGTTGGAGAATCGACATTGGTATTCTTCTTACGGTTTCTAGATGCGTGCTTTAATTACTAGATGATACGACGATCCATTTGTTATTGATATGATCAATTTCTAGATCCGAACTGTTGGAATTCCAAATTTGAATTGAAATATACGATTTGGACCCTCACGTCCCGCTGCACCAACAAAAGGTACAATCCTGATCTCTTTTGTAGATGCAATGGTTTTATTTGATGCGGGTGCAACTCACTCTCTTGTTTCTTCGAGTTTTGCTGCTAAGTTGAGTGTGACACCATTTAGGTTGTTAGAACCATTATATGTATCTACGCCTTTGTCTGACTATGTTGTGGTGGATGTGGTTTATCTGTTTTTTTTCTGTGGTTATAAATGGTAGCGATCTTAGTGCTGATTTAATTGTATATGATGTGTTATCTTTTGATGTTATCTTGGGGATGGATTGGCTTTCACGCCATTTTGCTTCGATCGACTGTCGAGGGAAGTCGGTGGTGTTTGGGATTCCAGGTGATACGCCATTTTCTTTCCAAGGGGAGAAGGCGTAAGCACCTAAGAATCTCATTTCGGCGATCAAGGCCAAACGTATGATGGGCAAGGGTTGCCAAGGTTGCCAAGATTACTAAGGGCTGGAAATTGTTTAAGAATGTAAAGATGTTAGCTTTATATTAGGTGATGGATAAACATTGGTTTAGGGCATGTAAGGTGTTATATTGTTGTGTAATGTTTCAGCTAAGTTATTTAGTTTCAAGTTGATACTTGAAAGATGTTGGAATCCTATTAAATCTATTCAAGGTGAAATATAAAGTGTACTTTGTGTGTTACTTGCCAAGGGTTGGCAAGCCTATTTGGCTTCATTGCTTTCTATGTCTTTACCATTATGTAAGTGAAGGTATGAGTTCTTATTTAAAAGTTGTTTCATTTAAAGGATTGATTTAAGACTTTGGTTTTCACTTTCGATTTTGGTTGGCTCAAGTTAGACGTGTGTCGCCCGGCATGTTGTGTTGAGCTAAACTGCAGTTAAGACAAACACACTACTTTGGGAAATCTATTTATTTTAAATAAAGTATTTAAGATGTGAAAGGACTTTGGTTTTGTTTTAAAGATAAGAACTCACCTAAACTTAATTTGTCTAACTTGTTATTTGATTTGTATGGAATACTTTGATTACCTTGGTTGTACTTTGGTTGTGTTTTGAGATACTAGTCCTATGTGGTGTCTAATATTCTTAGAATTAGGGTTTGTTCGGATTTTAAGGTATATAATGTTTTAGACCCGTCGAATGCTCGTGCTTCGGAGTCTAGGCATGGTTAGCTGTTTTCCAAGATTCATGTGGATAAGCAAGCAGTGAGTTTATAGTGTTATTTACCGCTTTATAAAGTGCCGCACATTATTTTAATATATCAAATGTTTATGAACTGTTTTAAGGATTATGGATCTGGATTTAAACGAGCTACTTGATAGACTTGTATCGAGACTGCGTGCACCGGTAAGTACTTTGGGATTGGCTGACCAATGTCTGGCCTACTTTGAGATTCGATGAGGATTTGTTCCCATCTACTTTGGATAATACTTTGGGTTATATACTTTGAGATTTCATTTCAATACTGTTTTCCATAATCGGATATATTAGTATAAAAGGATTTGTTTTAAGGGTTTTAAACTTAATAAATGTAAGGGTTAATTTCTAAAAAAATCACGAACTTTACATGAAGTTTCATTTTAATCATGAACTTTAAAATTTGTCATTTAAAGGCACAAACTTTCATTTTGTTTCAAATCTATCGCCAAAGTAAAATCCGATGTATTTTTTCGAACCAAAAATTCCTAATCCTATATACTATAACTAAAAGATAATAAGATTTAATGTCGATTTATAATTTTGGTCTTTCATTAATGATTTATTGAAGAATTTAGTCAACAAAAATACACTGAAATGATAGATTTGAAACAAAATGAAAGTTCGTGCCTTTAAATGGCAACTTTTAAAGGTCATGATTAAAATGAAACTTCGTGTAAAGTTCGTGATTTTTTTAGGAATTAACCCTAAATGTAAATAGCATTATGAACTCATCTCAGTATATCTGACCCTGTTGTTTTCTCTATTTTTCCAGGCTTGTGATTTTGAGAGCGTTGGTCGACTCCGATTCTTTGATTCCTCGGAGGTCTTTTTCTGTTAATAAAACTAGTCTATTGTTTTAAACTCTTAGAACGCATTAGAACTAGTTGTCTTTATATTATTATACTTTGGTTTGTCGTAGTGGTACGAATTTTATATTATTACCCTGGCTTATAACTTTGGATTATTATATTTGAGGCCTGATTCATAGTTTCGGATTATTATCAGGTTCTGATATTAGAACTGTTGTATAAACTGCTAGACTTAGGTTGGAGTCTCGGTTGCCCCCGAGCAGTGGTTTTCTTGTAGGTTTATTTTCGTTTAAGGTTATCCGCGAGGCTTGCTCCGGGTTTTGGTACAACCATACACATACCCTAGCGCCGGTCGCGATCCATGAAATTGGGTCGTGACAAAAGTGTTGGCGCAACGGGACGCGAGGGTCTGGATCGTATATTTCAATTCAAAATTAAAATTCCAACAATCTGAATCCTAAAGTTGATCATATCAACAACAAATGGATCTTCGTATCATTTAGTAATTAAAACACGCATCTAGGAATCGAAAGAAGAATACCTATGTCGATTCTCCAATGATTCTTCTAGTCCTGAAAGTACGGCGACCTCAAGCTCGTCCACACGAGTATGCGTCCGATTGAATCATCACCTTGAAGTAATCTGCAAGAGTTCCTCTTGCCGAGCAGCCCTAAGCTCAAACTCTCGCCGCGACCACGACCTTGCTCGGATGTATGAAAAACGTCGCCAAGTTTTTACCGTGATTGATGACTACTTGAACTCTTTCAAGTGCTTTCTCTCTCTACAACTTTGTAGTGAGATGTGTGTTGTGTGGTGTTTTGAAATGAAAAAGGACAAGCTTGATTTATAGGCTAGAGCATATCTTAAGAATGCAACACCTTACATGCTAGGTGTCACACACCAAGCAAAGTTGTTGACACCACATGACACCTTTCATATGGTGACATCATATAGGTGGTCATCATATGACATCACATATATGACATGATCTTATCTCATCATCACCATGGCATCATCATTCCACTAACTTATGATTAATGCTTTAAGTATCATTAATTACACTAATTAATTACTTAAGCCTTCTAATCATAAGACTTGGTTAAAATATAATTAGGTTTCTACTGATTTATAACTCTTATAAATTAGTCCCTAATTAACTTGGACATAGTACAATTAGGTTCCTATCTAATTTATAGCTCTTGCAAATTAGTCCCTAATTTGTACTTGTTTTTGATCTTAGATTAATTTCCGAGATATGCTAGTATCTATATGAAATTAATCTTTCGTAAACTCAATCGGTTGCACACTCTATTGTGTGTGACTAACAAGGTTCACATCTTTATGGCAACGAGAGACATAAGAAATGCCTTTCTTATACTATATAATTAAATCCCATTTAATTATTAATTCTCGTAGATCGAGAGTGACGTCTAGCAACATATCACGACCCCCAGATAGAGATGAATGTTTCGATGCATTCTTTATGAACCAATGTTCATAATTAATATACACTCAAAATTCCCTTCATCAAAGATTCCAATCACGACTAGAGTCATGGTTAAGTCAAACACTGTTTGTCTTGATCATATGACCTCTCTCTCAGTTCTAATTCTTGATAAATATGACTTCCACTAGAAACAATTTTCTAAGTAAGTCAAATACACCTGCGCAGGTTTTATCATCCATCAAGAACAATCTGAGATAGCATAGAATCTTGTCTCCAATCATCAAGAGTGATGAATCCTTTTTAGGTTAAACTCCTATCTCCATATACAACTAACTAGAGCCAAGACATCCCGCGGCCCTAGCTCATGAAAGATCTAGGGTTAAGGAGTATCAAACTCTAATCACCTATATACAAGATAGTGTCACCGCAAGTCAAAGGACATATGTACAATTATGAACTAGATGACATTAAATTGACTTTGATGAATTACCATGTATAAGTCATCTAGCGTCACTTGTTGGACTCACTCAACACCTTGAATGTCCACATGTTTATTGTAATCCCCATCAAGTAGTATGAGACTCACTACTTTCTATAATTAGTAACTCTTTACTAATCAGGAGAATAAACAGAGGTGACGATCTTTCCGGGATAATGCGATGCCCTTATTCGTAGGATCCCATCGATCGGGAACAGTTATTTAGATCACTTGTATAATAGAATATGTCACTCATATTCTTAACACCTTAAGAATAGATTCTATCACAATGTGATAAGGACAATACGTAATAAATGAACACTTATTTGATAAGATACTAAGTTCAAATAAAACATATATATCATTGCCATTGGGATTAGTTCTACAAATATACACGATTAAATGGCCCTAAGGCACATACTACTAACAATCTCCCACTTGCACTGGTGCCATTGACAACCATATCTAAGCCCCATCTTCACAAGATGTAAATCTTAATGACTCATAGTCATGTAAACCTTAATTACTCTAAGTCATGGGCTTTGGCAGTGGGTCAACCTTGTTACTGGCTGATGCTATCGATTAGAGAAACATTTTTCTCTTTCCAGCATTTTATTTAGATAATATGATAATGCCTTTCCTTATGCTCGGATAAGTTGTGAGACCCGGTTTCTTTTGCTAGGGAAGTAGCACCATTGTGGTCGCAGAAAAGAGGAACTGTCGACTTAATGGAAGAAAACCGTACTTAGTTCAATTACGAACTAATTTATCCAAACACCTTCTATTACGACATCTCATATCATAATATACTCGGCTTTTATAATGGAATCTGGAGTTGATTCTTGCTTAGAACACTTCTAGCTCACTACTCCTTCATTATAGATACATATGAATCCGGAGATAGACTCTCTATTATCCATATTTGATTATTAATTAGAATCTATAAAACGGTCTACTTAAAAGGTCGTTCTCCATTTGTTAATACCATATCTTTAGTTCTTTAAAAGTACTTAAAGATATCCTTAACAACCATCCAATGTTCTGAACATTGATTGGATTGAAACCGATTAGTCCCACTAATCGCATAGACAATTTCTAGCTTTGTAAGTGACAACACATACATCAGACTGCCAACTGTCGAAGCCTATGGTATCTTTGCTAGATTCTTTCTTTCGTCAGAAGTCTCGAAAGACATTCCGTTTAAAAGAAGAATTTCATGCCTAACTAGTATCAATCCTTCTTAGAACTTCCATATTGAACTACTTCAATATCTTTTCTAAGAAGAGCGTGTAGGAGAAACCAATTATTCTCTTAGATCTATCTTCATAAAGTCTAATACTGAGAATTTAGGCTACCTCTCCAAGGTCATGGATAGAGTACGTATTATATAAACCAAAGTTTTACATAAGTTAACATTTTTATATTATTATTTATTAGTAATAAGTTATCTACATGTAAGATTATGAAGGTGAGTCTGCTCCCACTAACCTTCTTGTAAACATTGGGTTTATCATTTTTTTTAATAAATTCGTAACTCCTTACGGATTTATCAAGACGATGAAACTCGAAGCTTTCTTTCCATCCACTAGGGATCATTTTAGCTTACACGCCTTGGAACCTTCTTCGGATTCAAAATCCTCAACTTGTTCCATATAGATATACTCCTTAATTTAACCATTAATGAATGTGGTTCTTGCATCCATATGTCCAACCACAAAATCTAAATGTGTAGCTTTGGTAAGAAAAATCTTGATGGACTTAAGCATGGCTACCGGCGAGAAAGTGTATTCACAATACGACTTCTTGCCTCTAGCAAAACCCTTTTGCAACAAGCCTAACATTATAGGTCTCCGCCTTTCCATTAGTACCAATTTTACACTTGAAGATCCATTTAAACCTTATTGGTATAATACCTTTGGATGGATCGACTAGCTCCTAAAATTTGGTTTCTTTATATGGAATCCATTTCAGATTTTATTCCTTCAAATCAATTTTGAAGAATCTATATCACATATAGTTTCCTCATGAGTAGAGGGATCAACACTTGATCTTTTTCTCTATGACTAAACAACTCTTTTTTATCATGCGGGAAAACCATCTCTGTCCGGTGGACGAGATACTCTACTTGATCTTCGAGATGTTAATGTAGATACATCTTTTACTAACTCCGGCTTTTAGTGAGTTTGATCAATCTTCATTGATTTATTATTTTGTTGGTAACTAGATGACTCCCCATCTAATTCTATTTTCCATTCTTAGTCTTCTCTTTAATAAACGCTTTATTAAGAAAGACTACCATCGATAAACAACGATTGTTTGTTCGGTTAGAATATAGAAAAAATATCCTAAACTGTCTTTAAGATATCTAACATAAACTTTCCATGATTGATTTTGATTCCAAATTTATCGGATATCAGTTTCTTGATATGTCCCGAACACCCTCAAATCATAACATCCTTAAGACTTTATTCCATACCATATCTCATAAGGTATGTATGGAGCGGATTTAGTTGGAATTCAATTTAGAATTTTATTTGCAATAAGAAGTGCATGACCCCATAACAAGATGGATAAATCAGTATTTAGCTCATTATTGATCGTATCATATCCCACAATGTACGATACCTCCTTCTTGACAGACGCACCATTCAATCATGGTGTTCCTAAGGAGTAAGTTGAAAAATAATACCACATTCTTTTAGGAACATACCAAATTCTGTACTCATGTATTCTTTCCTTTTCGATCACATCGTAAAGTGCTAATACTCTGGCTAAAATCGATAAAAAGGGGAAACGTTTGGATTTGTTTCGTAACGTTTGTAAATGTTTGGCTTAAATCACTAAAAGGGCGAAACGTTTGGTTTGGGTTCGTAACGTTTGTAAACATTTCGCTTAAATTGCTAAAAAGGTGAAATATTTGGTTTGGTTTTGTAACGTTTGTAAACGTTTCGCTTAAATCGCTAAAAAGGTGAAACTCTAAAAAGGTGAAACGTTTGGCTTTGTTTCGTAACGTTTGTAAACTTTTGGCTTAAATCGCTAAAAAGGTGAAACGTTTGGATTTGTTTCGTAACGTTTTAAACGTTTGGATTGGTTTCGTAACGTATTAAACGTTTGGCTAAAATTGCTAAAAAAAGTGAATCGTTTGGATTTATTTCGTAACATTTTAAATTTTTGGTTTTGTTTCCTAACGTTTATAAACGTTTGGCTTAAATCGCTAAAAAAGTGAAACATTTGGATTTTTTTGTAACGTTTTAAACGTTTGGATTGGTTTCGTAACGTTTTAAACGTTTTGGCTTAAATCGCTAAAAAGGTGAAACATTTGGATTGTTTTGTAACGTTTGTAAACATTTGGCTTAAATCGCTAAAAATGTGAAACGTTTGGATTTGTTTCGTAACATTTGTAAATATTTGGCGTTAATCACTAAAAAGGTGAAGCGTTTGAATTTGTTTCATAACGTTTGTATACGTTTGGCTTAAATTGCTAAAAAGGTGAAACATTTGGTTTTGTTTCGTAACGTTTGTAAATGTTTGGTTTCAATCGCTAAAAAGGTGAAACTCTAAAAAGGTGAAACGTTTGACTTTGTTTCGTAACGTTTGCAAACTTTTGGCTTAAATCGCTAAAAAGGTGAAACATTTTGATTTGTTTTGTAACGTTTTAAACGTTTGGATTGGTTTGGTAACGTATTAAACGTTTGGCTAAAATTGCTAAAAAATTGAATCGTTTGGATTTATTTCGTATCATTTTAAATTTTTTGTTTTGTTTCCTAACGTTTATAAACGTTTTCCTTAAATCGCTAAAAAGTGAAACGTTTGGATTTGTTTCGTAACGTTTTAAACGTTTGGATTGGTTTCGCAACGTTCTAAACGTTTTGGCTTAAATCGCTATAAAGGTGAAACATTTGGATTTGTTTTGTAACGTTTGTAAACGTTTGGCTTAAATCGCTAAAAATGTGAAACGTTTGGATTTCTTTCGTAACGTTTGTAAATGTTTGGCGTAAATCACTAAAAAGGTGAAGCGTTTGAATTTGTTTCATAACGTTTGTAAACGTTTGGCTTAAACTGCTAAAATGGTGAAACGTTTGGTTTTGTTTCGTAACGTTTGTAAATGTTTGGTTTCAATCGCTTAAAATGTGAAACGTTTGGATTTGTTTTGTAATGTTTAAAATAGTTGGACTTGTGTCGTAACGTTTTAAATGTTTGGCTTAAATTGATAAAAAGGGGAAAAGTTTCGATTTGTTTCGTAATATTTGTAAACGTTTGGTTTAAATCGATAAAAAGGTGAAACATTTCGTTTTGATTAGTAACATTTGTAAACATTTACCTTAAATTGCTAAAAAGAGGAAACTTTTGATTTTGTTTCGTAACATTTGTAAACGTTTGGCTTATATTGCTGAAAAGTGAAACGTTAGGTTTTTTTCCATAACGTTTGCAAATTTTTGGCTTCAATCGCTAAAAATGTGAAACGTTTTGATTTGTTTTGTAACGTTTAAAATGTTTGGATTGGTTTCGTAACATTTTAAAAGTTTGGCTTAAATTGATAAAAAGGGAAAAAGTTTGGATTTGTTTCGCAACGTTTGTAAACGTTTGGCTTAAATCGCTAAAAAGGTGAAACGTTTGGTTTTGTTTAGTAACGTTTGTAAACGTTTAGCTTAAATTGCTAAAAAAGGGAAACTTTTGATTTTGTTTCGTAACATTTGTAAACGTTTGGCTTA
This sequence comes from Mercurialis annua, assembly GCF_937616625.2. Taxonomy (NCBI): domain Eukaryota; kingdom Viridiplantae; phylum Streptophyta; class Magnoliopsida; order Malpighiales; family Euphorbiaceae; genus Mercurialis; species Mercurialis annua. The sequence continues at coordinate 38,446,929 of NC_065572.1, forward strand.
TATCACTAAAAAGGTGGAATGCTAAAAAGGTGAAACGTTTGGTTTTGTTTCGTAACGTTTGTAAACTTTTGGCTTAAATCTTTAAAAAGGTGAAACTTTTGGATTTGTTTTGTAACGTTTAAATGTTTGGATTGGTTTCGTAACGTTTTAAACGTTTGGCTTAAATTGCTAAAAAGTTGAAACATGTGGATTTGTTTTGTAACGTTTTAAATGTTTGGTTTTTTTCGTAACGTTTGTAAACATTTGGCTTAAATTTCTTAAAAAGGGAAACGTTTGGATTTTTTTCGTAACGTTTGTAAACATTTAGCTTAAATCGCTAAAAAGGTGAAACGTTTGGATGTGTTTCGTAACGTTTTAAACGTTTGGATTGGTTTCGTAATTTTTTAAACATTTTGGCTTAATCACTAAAAAGGTGATACGTTTGGATTTGTTTCGTAATGTTTGTAAACGTTTGGCTTAAATCCCTAAAAATGTGAAACGTTTGGATTTGTTTCGTACCGTTTGTAAACTTTTGGCTTAAATTGCTAAATAAGTAAAATGTTGGATTTGTTTCGTAATGTTTGTAAACGTTTGGCTTAAATTGCTAAAAAGTTGAAACGTTTGGATTTGTTTCGTAACATTTGGCTTCAATCGCTAAAAAGGTGAAACGTTTGGATTGGTTTCGTAACGTTTTAACCGTTTGGCTTATTGTCACGATCCAAATTATTAAGCCGCGACGGGCGCTCGGGAATGGGATTGGTAGCTCCGAAACCCGTAGTAAGCCTAAATTTACTAAAAACGTTTTTGCAAATAAATAACATATTCACAAACGGAAGCAAACATATATACAAGTATTTATACAAGATTTTCTGATATCCACGTGGGCTCTAGTTACTATACCACTTACAAACTGGCCTCACCGGATTATATACATACTAATATATCATAAATATATCACCGGCATCTGGTGCCATGAACCAAACACTAGATACGTGTCTCGGGATAACTCAACCGAGTTCAACCTCGTATCTAATATTCATATATCCAACTTCCATATTCGTATCATGCATACATATCAAATCATTTCACATAGTTTAAACACACTAGACTGATTGAATTACTTGTGATAACACAGCCTATTGACACCCAATATGTAGCTAGTTTCTTCGGATCGCATAGTAGTTCTCGTACTTGAAATTTAATAAAAGCATATAACATATTGGCAAATCATATATAATGCGATGCGTTTAAATAAATAATATATAAGATATAATATCAAATAACTATCATAGATAATACACGAAAGTAAAATGCAACTCACTCGGACCGCTATCCAATCTATGACATGGTCGATATGATAGTATGCTCGCACTAGCCCACGTCTGCTGATCTCACCGCTCGTTGACGCGTCTGTTACGTATTAATTAGCATTTTATAGTTAGACGTGTATTTCATGTTTATATGCGTAATACTTGTAAATCCTAGGTTTTAGTTTTACTCTTAATGTTATTCGTGAACTCGATGCTCCTTTATCGTATTCACGACATATCAGACTCCGTTTCTCGTATTCAAGAATTATGTAACTTGCTTATCGTTTTGCACTTTTGCTTATTACCTAAAACGTCGAACTTAATCTTAATTTAGGATTCTCGGGGTCCATGATTAGTTTTTAGGGTCTATTATCCGTAAATATTGGAATCTAGGTCGAAATAGGGGCAAAAATATTATATTGGTCCCTCGAACTAGCTGTGCGGGCGCACAGGAGGTATTGTGCGTCTGCACAGTACGCTGTGCGTTCGCACAGCCTATTTAGGCTGTGCGTTTGCACAGCTCCGGGGACCTTTCTCTGGGACGTTTCGCACCCCTCCGACCTTCACAACCTACTAACAACACCTTTCTAAACAAAACCCGTCATTTAGTTTTTCCGAAAACCTTAAAAACGACTTAGATATGTCAATTTCAGTATAAATACGACATAACCTCTAAAACAGCCCATATAATCCGATTTTTGACACCAATTCTAGAGATTTTACCTTAAAACGAAGCTTAGGATCAGTAGAGCTTCCAATTCCGAAAGATCAACGCGAAAATCACTTGAAACAGACGTCGAACGGAGAAACGGCGAGCGAACGACGGTAATGATCGACGAACGCAACGGGGAGAGAATGAGAGCTTCTGGAGAATTTTTCCTTCTTCTTATTCATATCTTTCTCTTTATATATAATGGTTAATGTACCATTTAAATCCTTGTTTTCTTTGATTGTTGCCAATAATCCTTTAAACTTTTCTTTTGTTCAATTTATTCCATTGCTTAATTAATTAACACTTTAATCATTTCGTATACGTATTATTTATATCTAATAGAAAATAAGATCCAAAAATTTATATTTTCCCGTCAAATGTTCATAAATTTCAATTCTTGAGACTTAATTGGCTAAATTACCTCTTTAGTACCTAAACTTTATTTTGTGACCTTTCTTGCCATTTTTCCTTTTAGTCCCAATTCCAACTTTAACTTAAGATATATTATTTAATTCCTAGTAATTATCTTCCTGAAACTGACTTATAAAGGTCTATTTATCTTAATTTCTCAAAAATCTTTCCGATATTGTCACTTCGACAACTTAAAACTTGGACCCGGTCCAATTAAATAATTTAATCATATGGGGTATTACACTTATATCGCTAAAAAGGTGAAATTTTTGGATTTGTTTCGTAACGTTTGTAAACGTTTGGCTTCAATCGCTAAAAATGTGAAGAGTTTGGATTTGTTTTGTAGCGTTTGTAAACCTTTGGCTTAAAGTAATTTTTTAAAAAGATTTTCTTAATTAATTTATTTAAGATAATTAGTTTTGTCTAGGATTTTCTTTGTGGTAATTTTCTAAAATACACGTTTCGGCATTTTATTTACAATTTTACATTGCAAGTTTTGACTTTTCTTTTCTGACTTTTTTTATTTACGAAAAATACCTTCTTCTTTTTTTTAATTTCAAAAATACCTTTTCGGTTTTCAATTTCGGTTTTCGGTTCAGTCGACCGAACCGACCAAATCGACCGACAGTGTTTTTATAGTGTAAGATTAGTGTATATATAGTGTTAATTTTTATTTTTCATAGATTTTTTTCCTGGAATGTTTTTATTTATTTTTTATAGTGTAACAGTAGTGTATATATAGTGTTTTTATGCTGTTTATATAGTGTAAGATTAGTGTATATATAGTGTATGAGTAGTTTATAAGTAGTGTATTTATGGCATTTTGTAGTGTTTTTGTGGTTTATACCATGAAAAACTGCAAATACACCATAAACACTGCAAATACACCATAAACACTGTAAATGCACCATAAATTAATTTTTTGGCGTAATTATTATTCATAATAAAAATTAAATATATATGTGAAGAGTTTGGATTTGATTTATAGCGTTCAATTCGTAATTTAAATTAATTGTTTGGTTGGTTTTTAGTTTGAGTAACTTTTTATTTTATTTTAATTGGCCCATTTGATTGGCCTAAAATCCATTTTGATGTTCCTTACATGGCCATCATGGCCCGTGCATCTCTCAAATATGACGTGACCCATTTTTCTTTGATTCTTTTGTTTGAAAAGAAACTCTTTTACTGCAACTTTTATTTCCTTCCTTAAATATCACGTTTTAAACCCTAATTCCTTTCCATGTGTTCCTCTATTATTATAAATTGTAGCCGTCACTTCCATAATCAAATTTCGCTGAATCTTATGTTGTAAATCCATCTCTTTTGGCTTGAACATTTGTAAAAAAATGAATATATTGTTCATAATTCTCAGTTTTCTTCTCTTAAACGATGCTTTGGTTGCTTGGTTCGTTCTCCTTCGTATTAGAACCAAATTGAATTCCGTCTCATCTCAGCGATAGTAGACTCGGTCCTCTTCATCCACTAACTTTCGGAATTGCTTTTGGTACGTTATCTTTCTCGTTTTGATTGCCGACGTCTCACCGATTTGTTTTATTCTCTATTTTGAGTTAAAAATCGATGTCTTCGTTATTTGATCCGTTTTCATTCGTTTCAGTGTTAAATTGAAATCCGTCTTGTCCCAGTAATTCTAGACTCTCGCCTCTACGATTCTCATCTTTGTTTTTGCAAAACGGTACGTAAATCTATCCGCTATAGTCGCCGCCGTTTCATCGTTTTTATGAGTTATTATTGGTTATATTCTTCTAAAAGTTTCTGCCGTTTCTTTTTTTTTTTTGTTATTTTGCATAGTTATGATTCTTGTTTTGGTGGTTTATTATCTCATGTTTTATTAGTTAGTAGCTGAAACTGTCAGGTTTGAGATTGAATTCCTTATTCGTTCTTCCTTGTTCTTAATCCTTCGGCTTCGGTTCTTAACGTTCTGTCGATGCCTTGGTCATTTGATTTTGATGTTGTGTTGTTCCAAGTCTGATATTATCTGAAGATTCTTGTTGTTGTCTTACGTAGGGTTGATCTCCTTTTGTTGTTGTTTTGATCTCTATATGATTAGTTGTGTTTCTGGGTTTCTTTTGTTACTGGTAATGTTGTTAAACTTTGATGATGATGACTTTTCCTTGATGTTGGCGGGCTGGATAGTTAGTTTTGTTTAATTCAAAAGTGTTGGGATTACTATTTGTTTAAATGTGTAATGATGGGCCATGATTATTTCTTGGTAGACTTCCTATTATATATATATATATATAACTACTATATTAATCGATTTTGATTTTTAAATTATTCGAACTTCGTTTTGATTTTTTTTAATTTGGCAATTCGATAACAATATATTTAAATTTTAATTATTGTGATAGTAAATTATTTATAATTTAAATTATCTATTTCGATTATTATAATCGGAGATCGATAAATATTATTTTTAATCAATAATTTATTATTACTCGTGTAATTATAAATTTTGGAATTTTTTTTTGGACTTGACATGTCATTTGGACGTTTTAAGATTTTATCGGTGTTCTAAATTTACTTTAGTAAAGTAAGTTGTAGTGACTATTGATTACTTGAATTATAAGTAATTGAGTTCCGTTTTAAATTTGATTATTATTTTTATCGAAGTTTGTTTCTTTATCTATAAATTATGGTTTATAATTGAATATAAATATATTATTTTATCAAAGTTATTTTTGAAAAATTAGAAACTCTGGTTTATATTTTGATAAAATATTTGGGTCGAGTTAGACTTGGGTCAACCGACATGTGAGGTAGCTTGGTAGTTATTGGTAACTCGGCTACCCCACTATTTGAGGAATTGATTTAAGTTATTATTTAAATATTATTTAAGTAATATTTCCGGATCGGATTTTAAAGCGGGAACTCAATAGACTTGACTTTTATTTATTTAAGTATTGTATTACTCGATGTGGTTCGTATTTTGACTTCAGTCATTATGTGATTAATTATTTATCCTGCTTTGGCTATGCTTGTGATTGAATTGGTATTGTGCTAGTTCTATGTGGTGTCCAGTACTCTCTAGAGTTAGAGATTGATTTTAATACTGGTTTATACTCTGTTCTTAGACTCGTCGACTACTTGTGCTTCGGAGTCGAATCAGGTGTTGTCGCTTGCCAGGTTATCACGTGGATTAACAAGCTGTGAGTTTGTAGTGCTATTTACCGCTTTATTAAGTACCGCATTGTATTTTAATATTATAAATGTTTTTGAACTGTTTTTACGGATTATGGATGTGGATTGGAACGAGCTACTCGATAGGCTTGTATCGAGACTGTGTGCACCGGCAAGAACTCTGGGAAACGGCAGACTAAAGTTTTGCTTATACTGGTATATATATATGACGAGGATTTGTTCCCGTCCACTCTGGGTTTATCAGTATGCTATGTCATACTTACGCTGGGATCATTTCAATACTGTTTTACATAATCATACTATATTAGTATAAATTGTTTTTATTTAAGGGTTTTAAACTTAATAAATGTAAATAGTATTGCGAACTCATCTCAGTATATCTGACCCCGTTGTTTTCTCAAATTTTCCAGGTTTATTATTTTGAGCGAGTCTGCTGATCTCCGATTCTTTATTCCTGGGAGGTTTATTTCACTTTAACAAAATGTCAAACTAATTTTTATTCTTAGACCGCAGTAGTAAACTAGAAGTCTATATTATTATAGTTGTTGTCGGATTGGGTCTGACTTGCTTATTTTATGTTTTGGCATATTAAATTGTTTAACTCTGATTATTTAATATTTAATAAAAATATTATTATATAGACTGGTTGTTTTAGTTAAAGTCTCGGTTGCCCCCGAGCATTGGATTTTCTGCAAGTTTATATGATTGCTGGTTTTCCGCAAGGCTTGCTACGGGTTTTGGTACAACCATACCCATATCCTAGCGCCGGTCGCGATCCATGAAATTGGGTCGTGACAAACTTGGTATCAGAGCTTTAGTTTCGAACTAAGGCCAATTTTTACATGTTAAATGTTACTGTTTTAAGACATGTTAAGTGTGGTCGTGTCATAGGATCTACTGCGGAATTAGGATTCATATCTTGTCTTTGAAAACATCATCTTTTAATTTTAAACTTTCTGCCTTCACCGATAGGAATGTGTCGAGTCAGTCATTTCTATGTCTTGATTTGATGCTAATATTTTTGCTGTTGATGCCGTTTCACTTGAATGATTTTTTTTTGCTTTTGATTTCTCGGGAAATCTTATATTTGATAATTTTCTTTAAATCATGCTTGGGTATGATGTTATTTCACTTGGGTGATTTTAATTGATTTTGATTTCTCGAAAAATCTTATTTTGGTAATTTACTTTTAATTATGCTTGGGCATGATATTATTTTTCTTATCATGATGATAATGCGTTTTATTAGGTGATAGTATTCTGGCTTTTATGCCCATAATAAAATTGTTGACGTTGAACTATTTTGAGAGTACTTCTGGCTTTGGCCGTGAGTTTTAATTTCTAAAAATAATAATTTGTTAAGCTTTAGCACTGTTTTGAGTTTAAATGATTTTTGACTGAAGACTCTTTATCACGTTTTGTGGATTACGTTGTTGATCACGTATTAGTTTTAAATTATCTTAAGGAAATTATTTTTGCCTAACTAGTGTTTTGATGCAAAAAGTCAAAAGGGTAGTATAGACACGACACCTTAAAATATTATTTTCAGTATCTCCCAGTAAAAATGAAATTCATATATTTCAAAAATTGTGTATTTGACTAAAGATTGAAAAAAGGTTGTTCTTTTGAAATAAAATGAATTTCTCTTATTTTAAAAATTTAAGTGCTATATCTGAATCGTTGTTTTCAAAACGACGGTTTCCGAAATAAAATTATTTTAAAAAGAAATACCATTTTGACATTTTAATTTTACATTTGTGATTTTACCATTTGTAGTTTTTCAGTACTTTGGTGTTGTTGGTCATGACTGCGAATTGCTAAATTTTGAATGAAACTTGTGTTTTTGAAAAGATTGTTAAAGAATAATTGTTTTTCACTTGGGCGATGAGTCTGATGTTGTTATTGGGCGACGTCGAGTTTCTTATTTTGAAAATATTAAGATTTGTTTTGAAATGCGTTTTCCAGACTTGAGAATGTTTGTATATATTTTTTTTTACAGTTGGTTATTAGGGGTTTGACTTGGGTCACCCAAATTGGGAGTTGAGCTTGGAAGTGGTAATCACTCAGCCAACTCGGCGATTTTAATTTGAGGCGTTTGGGAACAATATCTAATGTTTTATAAAATAGGTTTTTCGGAAAAATGAATTTTAACACTGTGGGGCTCGACATGAACTTGATATCTATTTTGTAAATTTTATCTTTCGAAATGGTTTTGATAAATACTTTTGACCAATATCTTAATTTATTGTGATCTAATTTGACGTTTTGAGCAAGTTATTATATGATTTTAATATTTTAATCATTACCGAGTTGTTTGAGTTGTTACTATGTCGATAGGAAATTTGTTGATTATATAAGATGTTCTATGCTCAATCCTTTGATATTTATATTGTTTAACCATCCAAATGAGTAATTGTTTTACTGTAAGATGCTTAAGTGTTTTTCGGATGTGTGATCAATTCTTGACCTATATACTATATTATTATTCTTGTCTCTAGTGTTTGATTAAGTTATGCCTTATCAGTTTTTGTCCTCGTTGACCTCATAGTGTGAAGTAGCACGTGAGGGTATTCCTCGCTAGTTTTTTTGGCCGAACTTTGGCGTTGATATCGATGTGTGATTCGAACCTTTGTTTTGACCCTGCGATTAGTTTAGATATTCTAATTGGTTTAGCCGGATCGAACATTTGATCCTGGAAATCTATGTGATTAATTTTCTTATTAATAAATTTGAGGGGCGATTCTCAAGAGCTGTTCACAGATTCGAATTCCGAATCTGTCCTGGTCAGAGGAAGGCGATTTGAGTTATATTACTCAGCAGCGGTGGAATATTTCTACTCGTGAGTGTTTACCTCGTGCGTGGAATTTCGAGCGTTATGCATTTCTAGATCGTGTTCGTTGTGTAAATTGGAGTATTAAAGTTCTTTGACTTTTGACATTCTGGAAAAGAATGTAGTAATTCTGTTCGAGGTTGATCAGTGTAATAATTACACTGGTGTTTTTCATCAGGTAGAGCGGTGAAATGCCAAAACAGATAGTGGAGCTGTGAAGGCGGTCGTGTTATTTTGATGCCTTTTGGAAATTATTTTCAATTTGATTTGAGGGGAAATCCGTTATTAGGTAAATTTTAGTTTCGTTGTTTAAATTGGGTATTTTCGTCAACGGCGATGCCAATTGGTGGAGTAGGATAATAGAGGTGGGAAAATATGTCAAGATGGACGAATGCACGTCTCACATAGTGTAATGTCTAGAAAATATTTCGAAAAAATTGATTTCAAATGTTAACTTGTTAAAGAAATTGAAATGTTTTTGTCACGTAATTGTGCCCAGACATGCCATGAGCATGCATTTGAAATGCCACGAATAGGAAACTGCATTGAGCATTGAGTATGATCACTAATTAAAAGAGAAAAAAATAATCGATACATGCATTTAGAACATTCATCACGGCATTGAATTATTAGGTCTGAATGCAACTCTTTGGGGATGAGAGCTGTCATCACCGTGGCGCACAATTATGAAAAATAAATTTTATTAGTGGGACTTTTTAAGAAACAATGTTTTGTTATAAACTCGCGAGATATATTGTAAAAATAGTGTTTAAAAGATTATTGAATTTCAAACAGTTTTGAAATTTTTATCTGGTTGGAAACTAGACAAATACTCTGTGATTACGGTGGTGATTTAGGAGAAATTGCTTCGTAAGGATTTATTCAATTTTGTTGGAGTATCAGTATTTGGTGAATATGAATTATGGTTATAAGATTGCACTCGAGTTTTAGTTCGGATTAAAGAATTGTGTCAGCTTAGAGTATATAATTCGAGGATTTTAGTTTTAAGGAAATTGCTTATGCTCTGCGTGTTTATTTACACTGAAAGATTTTCAAGGAATTTTTGTTTTTTTTTGTTTTTTTTACAGAGTCAATATGTTTAAAAAGTTTTGGTACTAGTATGCATATATATCGTAAACAAAGGGATTTTTATTTGCAAATTTTTATTTTTATTTTAAAAAAAAAGATCAAATTTTGTCAATTTTGACTAAAAGTGGATTTTAAGATTTTTAAAAATGAACGATTTTGTAAAATCGTGAATTTATTTTGAAAGTAAAGTTTGTGCTGATTTCAAATTGAAAGTGTTTTATTATATTGATGCGTTTACAAAATTAGAAGATTTTTTTACGGGTTAATTATTTTCGGTCGAAAATGAAATTTAAATTGAGGTGCTAGTGATTTCAAATTAAAGGTGGATGGAGTTATTATATATTTGTGTTTACGGAAATCGTTTTTCTAGAAATTTTTTATTTTAAGCATAACCGATAATCCGATTGGTTGCGATTTGATCTTAATGATCTTCGGTAGGATTCGGGGTTTGGGTGATACAGAAATAAATGTCGAGGATGAAAAAAAAATTGTTATCCGAAGTTTAAGTTAGGTTTTCCTTAGAAAATTTTATGTTTTTGTACATCTTGGTTGGCGAAGTTGATGGTATTGTCGAACTGATTTTAATTAGTTGAACCGAGACGATTATAGTGGTATTTAGTTTCCACCGTTATTTTTGTGAGAGCATATTTGATCGGAATGACATTTTGATTTGCTGTTAAGTCTTTTCATATAAGGTAATAGGTGTTGTGACCACTATAAGTGATAAAGTGCGTAGGCGTTAAGAGATACAAGATTGTTTCCAGTAAGAGTGTATGTATGTTTCGGCTTGTAGCATAGGGATTTGGCTTAGTACGATTACAAATTAAATTTTGGGTTTGTTACTACATTTGTAGTGTTACTTTGGTTTTGTGGTTAACTCGAGGACGAATTTTTAATTAAGTTGGGGAGAATGTAATACCCCATAAATTCTTTTAAATTTTATTGTTAAGATTCCGGTAATAATTGGAGTCGTTTGCGGATTCATGGTTTAATTCGTAATTTAAATTAATTGTTTGGTTGGTTTTTAGTTTGATTAAATTTTTATTTTATTTTAATTGGCCCATTTGATTGGGCTAAAATCCATTTTGATGTTCCTTACATGGCCATCATGGCCCATGCATCTCTCAAATATGACGAGACCCATTTTGCTTTGATTCTTTTGTTTGAAAAGAAACTCTTTTACTGCAACTTCTATTTCCTTCCTTAAATATCACGTTTTAAACCCTAATTTCTTTCCATGTGTTCCTTTATTATTATAAATTGTAGCCATCACTTCCATAATCAAATTTTGCTGAATCTTATGTTGTAAATCCCTCTCTTTTGGCTTGAACATTGGTAAAAAAGAATATATTGTTCATAATTCTCAGTTTTCTTCTCTTAAACGATGCTTTGGTTGCTTGGCTCGTTCTCCTTCGTTTTAGAACCAAATTGAATTCTGTCTCGTCTCAGCGATAGTAGACTCGGTCCTCTTCATCCACTAACTTTCGGAATTACTTTTGGTACGTTATCTTTCTCGTTTTGATTGCCGACGTCTCACCGATTTGTTTTATTCTCTGTTTTGAGTTAAAAATCGATGTCTTCGTTATTTGATCCGTTTTCATTCGTTTCATTGTTAATTTAAAATCCGTCTTGTCCCAGTGATTCTAGACTCTCGCCTCTACGATTCTCATCTTTGTTTTTGCAAAACGGTACGTAAATCTATCCGCTATAGTCGCCGCCGTTTCATCGTTTTTATGAGTTATTATTGGTTATATTCTTCTAAAAGTTTCTGCCGTTTCTTTTTTTTTTTGTTATTTTGCATAGTTATGATTCTTGTGTTGGTGGTTTATTATCTCATGTTTTATTAGTTAGTAGCTGAAACTGTCAGGTTTGAGATTGAATTCCTTATTCGTTCTTCCTTGTTCTTAATCCTTCGGCTTCGGTTCTTAACGTTCTGTCGATGCCTTGGTCATTTGATTTTGATGTTGTGTTGTTCCAAGTCTGATATTATCTGAAGATTCTTGTTGTTGTCTTACGTAGGGTTGATCTCCTTTTGTTGTTGTTTTGATCTCTATATGATTAGTTGTGTTTCTGGGTTTCTTTTGTTACTGGTAATGTTGTTAAACTTTGATGATGATGGCTTTTCCTTGATGTTGGCGGGCTGGATAGTTAGTTTTGTTTAATTCAAAAGTGTTGGGATTACTATTTGTTTAAATGTGTAATGATGGGCCATGATTATTTCTTGGTAGACTTCCTATTATATATATATATATATAACTACTATATTTATCGATTTTGATTTTTAAATTATTCGAACTTCGTTTTGATTTTTTTTAATTTGGCAATTCGATAACAATATATTTAAATTTTAATTATTGTGATAGTAAATTATTTATAATTTAAATTATCTATTTCGATTATTATAATCGGAGATCGATAAATATTATTTTTAATCAATAATTTATTATTACTCGTGTAATTATAAATTATGGAATTTTTTTTGGACTTGACATGTCATTTGGATGTTTTAAGATTTTCTCGGTGTTCTAAATATACTTTAGTAAATTAAGTTGTAGTGACTATTGATTACTTGAGTTATAAGTTATTGAGTTCCGTTTTAAATTTGATTATTATTTTTATCAAAGTTTGTTTCTTTATCTATAAACTATGATTTATAATTGAATATAAATATATTATTTTATCAAAGTTATTTTTGGGAAATTAGAAACTCTGGTTTATATTTTGATAAAATATTTGGGTCGAGTTAGACTTGGGTCACCCGGCATGTGAGGTAGCTTGATAGTTATTGGTAACTCGGCTAACCCACTATTTGAGGAATTGATTTAACTTATTATTTAAATATTATTTAAGTAATATTTCCGGATCAGATTTTAAAGCGGGAACTCAATAGACTTGACTTTTATTTATTTGAGTATTGTATTACTCGATGTGGTTCGTATTTTGACTTGGGTCATTATGTGATTAATTGTTTATCCTGCTTTGGCTATGCTTGTGCTTGATTTGGTATTGTGCTAGTCCTATGTGGTGTCTAGTACTCTCTAGAGTTAGAGGTTGATTTTAATAATGGTTTATACTCTATTCTTAGACTCGTCGACTGCTCGTGCTTCGGAGTCGAATCAGGTGTTGTCGCTTGCCAGGTTTTCACGTGGATTAGCAAGCTGTGACTTTGTAGTGCTATTTACCGCTTTATTAAGTATCACATCGTATTTTAATATTATAAATGCTTTTGAACTGTTTTTACGGATTATGGATGTGGATTGGAACGAGCTACTCGATAGGCTTGTATCGAGACTGTGTGCACCGGTAAGAATTCTGGGAAACGGCAGACTAAAGTTTTGCTTATGCTGGTATATATATATATGACGAGGATTTGTTCCCGTCCACTCTGGGTTTATCAGTATGCTATGTCATACTTACGCTGGGATCATTTCAATACTGTTTTCCATAATCATACTATATTAGTATAAATTGTTTTGATTTAAGGGTTTTAAACTGAATAAATGTAAATAGTATTGCGAACTCATCTCAGTATATCTGACCCCGTTGTTTTCTCAAATTTTCCAGGTTTATTATTTTGAGCGAGTCTGCTGATCTCCGATTCTTCATTCCTCGGAGGTTTATTTCACTTTAACAAATTGTCAAACTAATTTTTATTCTTAGACCGCAGTAGTAAACTAGAAGTCTATATTATTATAGTTGTTGTCAGATTGGGTTTGACTTGCTTATTTTCTGTTTTGGCAGATTAAATTGTTTAACTCTGATTATTTAATATTTAATAAAAATATTATTATATAGACTGTTTGTTTTAGTTAAAGTCTCGGTTGCCCCCCGAGCATTGGATTTTCTGCAAGTTTATATGATTGGTGGTTTTCCGCAAGACTTGCTACGGGTTTTGGTACAACCATACCCATACCCTAGCTCCGGTGGCGATCCATGAAATTGGGTCGTGACAGTTTGGATTTATTTCGTAATGTTTTAAATGTTTGATTTTGTTTCGTAACGTTTGTAAACGTTCGGCTTATATGGCTAAAAAGGGGAAACGTTTGGATTTGTTTCGTAACGTTTGTAAACATTTGGCTTAAATAGCTAAAAAGGTGAAATGTTAGGATTTGTTTTGTAACGTTTTAAACGTTTTGGCTTAAATCTCGAAAAAGGTGAAACGTTTGGTTTTGTTTCGTAACGTTTGGCTTAAATAGCAAAATTGGTGAAACATTTTGATTTGTTTCGCAACGTTAGTAAATGTTTGGCTTAAATAGCTAAAAAGATGAAACGTTTTGTAATATCCCATAATTTTTCGATTATTTTATTACATTTTATTTTATTTTGACATATGTTATATTTTTAAATTTGAATTTTAAATAAAATTTTATAGATAAATATATTTTTTTAAACCCATCTAAAATATTTTAATCTTAAATTAGCTCTCTCTATATAAATACACGTGAGTGGCCATTCCTCATATTACCCTAATCTAAGAACAAAATTAGGTTTCTCTTTATTATTTTGCGGCGGAAGGTACTGTCCATATTTTTTAAATTCTCATTCCTTTAAGGTAATCTCTAATCTTTCAATATTGATTATTATAATCTTCATGGAGTTTCTCACCATCTGTTTAGTGTTGTCCATGTCATCACTTTTTACTTTTGCTATATTCCATACGTAATGGGTTATTGCATAAAAGGAAGATGATTCCTTAATGTTGAAAGAAAATAATCATTATCTTATGAACCATTATTTATGTGAGTACACTTCATCGTCGTTTGCTTTAGATTTTATTACATACTGCCTAGAATCTTTATAATTTTGGTTGCCGACAGTGAAATGAAACTATTATTATTATACGAACAATTATGATTTTTATGACAACAAATAATATGATTTGAGTTTTTTCTTTTAGTTTGGTATTGATGGATAACGAAACCTACAGTAAATATAATGGAGCCGAGTCAGAGGAGATCCGCTCTCAGGTGATACCGGACTCCCCTTGAAGGTCTGAAGATATCAAGGAGACGCCGAATCCCTTGAGATTCGGTGATATGCCAACTGATACCGAATCCCTTGAGATTCGGTGATTTGCCAATAAAGACTGAATCCCGCATGATCCGCCCGAACCGCGTTAGGTCCGGGATTCGGGTAATAGACCAAGAATGGAAGTATTGTCCTATTCGGACACAAACACTATATATGGAAGGATAAGCTCTATCTTAGGAAGATAAGACTATTTAGGAAGACGTTCCTAAATAGGACTCTTATCAGATTAAGGTAGATCTCGACAAATCAGGAGAATTCCTACTATGTTGCCGAATCCCTACAAAGTAGGATTCACTTGCCTATTACGACTCTACAAGGTATATTCGACTACTATAAAAGGAGTACGAGGTATGCCTAGAATGACAATTACATTCATATACACAAAACGCTGCTCAAAGCTCTAAACTGACTTTAGCATCGGAAAGTTAATCGGACAACCACCGTCCGATTAGCTTCTACCTTGTTTTGCAGGTCTTACTCACCGGCTCAGAAGGCAGACTCCATCAATTGGCACCGTCTGTGGGAAAAGTTTAACCAAACTTCATATAGAAGGAGCTTTTCTGAACTCAAAAACAAATTTCATTGAAGAAGATGACTTCTGAAAGAGTAAACCTGAAGAATCAAACGCGCGTCACAGAGAAAATGGAAAACAATAGAACTCTCAACTCCTCCTCCAGTAACTTTTGACGGGGAAGATTTCGGGAGAATAGCTGAAGAGCATAACGAAGCTTTGGTGGTAGCCATGGTCATCGAACACTGGAATGTCGAAAGAATCCTGATCGATGAAGGAAGCGCAATAAACTTAATAACAAGAAAGGCTTACGAAAGCCTAGGAAGAGAACTAGCAGAATTAAAAAGAAATGCCACACCTGTGGTAGGATTTGGGGGCTCACCAATTAAGCCCAACGGAACAATCACACTTGATGTCAAGCTAGGAAGGACAAGGAAAAGCGAGGAATTACCTACGCGGTTTAGTGTCGTAGAAATCGACTTGCCGTATAACGCGATATTGGGGAGACCTTTCCTCCACGACTCAGCCGCCGTGACGAGTGTAAAAGCACTAACCATGAAGATACCAACAAGGCAGGGAATTATTACGATACAAGCCAACCGAGCCGAGGCAAAGAAGTGCTACGAACGATCAATAGAAGAATCAGGCGAAACGATGGCGATAGAAGAAATCCTTAATCACGACATCGAAGAAAACGAAACAGCACCCGAAGGCGAAACAAAGAAACTACAACTCGGCAAGGAAAAAAGAGTAAATCTCGGCGCAAACATGAACCCAAAAATCGAAGACGAAATCACGGCCATGCTGAAAAACAACATCAAAACCTTCGCCGCCAACGCGTCAGAAATTGTCGGAATAGACCCCCATGTCATTACGCATGATCTAAATGTAGCAGAAACGGCGAACCCCGTAAAACAGAAGAAAAGGAAGTTCTCGGAAGAAAAACAGAAAATAATCGCTGAAGAAGTAGAAAAATTGGAGAAAGCGGGATTCATTCGAGAAGTCCACTACCCCGAATGGGTAGCTAACGTAGTTATCGTAAAAAAGCTAACGGAAAAAATAGAATGTGTGTAGATTACACCAATCTGAACAAAGCGTGTCCTAAGGATAGCTACCCTCTGCCAGACATCGATCAACTCGTGGACTCTACTACCGGACACGCGATGTATAGCCTAGCCGACGCAGCTCAAGGCTACCACCAAATCCAGATGAAGGAACAAGACCAGGAAAAAACTTCATTCATCACGGAGGGAGGAACCTACTGCTACACGGCGATGCCCTTCGGGTTGAAAAACGCTGGAGCAACATACCAAAGGCTTATGAATTTCATGTTCAAAGACGAGATAGGAGAACGAGTCCAGGTGTATGTAGACGATCTAATCATCAAAAGTGAGAACGAGGAAACCCATGCAAAAGATCTGGAAGAAACATTCAACATATTGAATAAATTCGGAATGAAGCTGAACCCAGACAAATGCACGTTCGGCGTACAAGGCGGGAAATTCCTGGGATTTATGATATCTCAAAGAGGAATAGAGGCGAACCCTGAGAAGATCAAATCAATTATGGACATGAAGGCACCAAGATATATAAACGAAGTTCAAAAACTCAACGGGCGAATCACAGCACTCGGTAGATTCATGTCCTGCTCAGCAAAAAGATGCTTGCCTTTCTTCAAAGCCCTCAAAGGAAAACAAAAAATTGAATGGAACAAAGAATGCGAGAACGCTTTTGAAGAAATAAAGAAGTTCCTCGTCACCCCTCCATTGCTCAGCAGACTACTGAAAGGGGAGACGTTGTATCTATACATCAGCACCACAAACGAGACAATCATAACAATACTGGTGAGGGAAGAAGACAATGAAATGAAGCCAATCTACTACATTAGCAGAGTCCTGAAAGGCGCGGAGACAAGATACCCCGAGATCGAAAAAATGGCACTGGTTGTATTAACCACAGCTAAAAAGCTGAGATACTACTTCCAAAGTCACAACGTGGTAGTGAGAACGAATCAACCATTGCGAAAGGCGATCCAACGACTAGAAACGTCCGGGAGATTGGTCCACTGGTCCATCCAACTCAGCGAATATGCCATAAGATACGAACCTCGCCCGACTCTAAAAGCACAAGCTTTGGCAGACTTCGTAGAAGAAATAACTCCAACCGAAACTGGTCAGCCCAAACCAGCCTTAGTATGGGAACTTCACGTAGATGGAGCATCAAATGAAAAAGGAGCCGGAGCAGGAGCCATCCTTAGAGGACCCGAAAAAATCAAAATCGAATATGGAGTAAACATCCAATTCACCGCCAGCAACAATGTAGCTGAGTACGAAGCCCTAATCGCAGGCCTCGGCCTAGCGTTAGAAATAAGAACAGAAATCCTAAGGATCTATAGCGACTCCCAGCTGGTGGTAAATCAGGCCAAGGGAGAATATCAAGCCAAATAAACAGGGATGATCGAATATCTGGCACAAGTCATGACACAGCTCCAACAGCTGGAAGCACAAGGAGGGCAATGGGAAATCATTCAAATTCCAAGAGAGGAAAACACTGAAGCCGACGCCATCGCCAAATCGGCATCGGAACTCGGAGATCTATTCACTAAAATGCAGTTAAAAGAAACTCTCGAATCGCCGAGCACCAGAAGAGTAGAAGTCATGGCAATCGAAGAGGCCGACTCCTGGATGACCCCATTAATCAGATATTTAGACCACGGCGAATTATCAACAGACAAAATCAAAGCCATCCGCACCATCAGAAAATCTGCAACTACTCATTTCACAACGGAGTTCTTTACCGAACCTCCTTAACTCATCCATGGTCTAGGTGCGTCTCGCCCCAGACAGGGGAATCCATCCTAAATGAAATCCACGAAGGAATATGCGGAGCACACGAAGGAGCAATCACCATAGTAAGGAAAACAATACTCCAAGGATACTACTGGCCGACCATCAAAGAAGATGCAAAAACATTAGTCAAGAAATGTGATAAATGCCAAAGACACGACAATGTCAGTCGCAAACCAGCAGTACCTCAAGGATCAATGGAGAGCTCTTGGCCGTTCGCCACATGGGGGATCGATATAGTTGGACCGTTTGAAACGGGAAAACATCAATTGAAATTCCTAATCGTCGCGATAGAGCACTTCATAAAATGGGTAGAGGTAGCACCAGTCGTAACCATCACTGCAGCCAGAGTAGAAGAATTCTTCAAGAACGAAGTAATATGCCGATTTGGCATACCCCACACCGTAATAGCAGACAACGGAAAACAATTCAACTACAAACGGTTCAAGGCATTCTGCAAAGGGCTGATGATCAATTTGAAATTTAATTCGGTGGCGCACCCTCAAACAAACGGAATGACGGAAGTCACCAACCAAACTATAGCACAAGGAATAAAGAAGAGGCTTTCTCAGTATAAGGAAAACTGGGCAGAAGAACTATACAGCGTTCTGTGGGCATACAGAACAACTCCTAGAAAGGGGATTGGCGAGACACCCATCAGATTCGCCTATGGCACCGAAGCGGTAATTCCGGTAGAAATTGGCATACCCAGTATCAGAGTGAACTATCTGAAAGAAGAAACCAACGAGGCTAGAACAAGACTGTGTCTAGACCTACTAGAGGAAAGAAGAGATGAAGCGGTGGTCCGAGCCGCTACATATAAAAAGCAAGCTGCAAGATACCATAACAAAAGACTGAATTCGAGAGAATTTCAAAAAGGCGATCTGGTCCTACGGAACGCAGAAGTTGGCAGAGGAAACGCAGGAGTAAAGAAAATGCAAGCAAATTGGGAAGGCCCCTACATTGTAGAAGAAGCTACTGCAAGGGCGCGTATAAATTAAAGACAATAACCGGATCCATGATACCCAGATATTGAAATGTAGAGCATCTGAGAAAGTATTATCAATAGATTAATTCATGGCATGTACTTCTTCCCATTTTTGAAATAAAGGGGCGATTTGGCGTTAAGAAGTAAATTTTAAAGGCTCGCTCGAGACCTAATATATACAATTTAACAAGAATCGTTCGAATCTTAGTTAAAAACAATTTAGACTTGTCTGAGTCAAAATAAATAAAAGGATCCATTCGGACCTACAAATAAATCACACCAACGGAAGTTTAGATTAACTTCTTGAAATAACGAACGAGTTTAGATTAACTCTACGACTAAAGAAAAACAATGGTCAAAAAGATCATTATATTCACAAGCAAAAATTACAAAGGATCTGCCTACGATCCAATACAAAAAGAAGAAAATACAAAAAGAAGAAAATAAAAATTAAGCTTTTTTCAAAGCATCTTGTTTCTGCTTATCAAGCTTCGCCTTCACTTCCTTCGCCAAAGAGGCAGGATCCAATTGATTGACGCCAGAAAGATCGATGCTAGGATTCTGCTCCCGCAGCTTCGCCCCGATCGCCAACCGGTATTGAGTCATGACTTGGGAATAAAAGCTCCCAGAGTCACCCAAACGCCGGCGGAGACGCCCCTCTTCTTTCTTCAGATCATCCCTCTCCTTAGTGAGAGCATCTGAGGAAGACTTTAGAGACTCGATTTCATCAGAGAAAGTCTGAACCCGAGCCTCTAAGGTGGAAATCTCCCGAGTCTTGGCAGATACGGAGGACCTTAGCTGTTGGATCAGACCAGTCGCTTCGCCAGCCTCCTCTTCCATCTTCTGTTTTTCGGAAAGCCAGGATTCGGAATCCTTCTGAAGCTTCTTCAATTGATCCACCGCATCCCTTCGGCGACGCTCCAAAACAGCGATGGATTGGACCACCTACGAAATAAAGCAACAAATAAGAAAAATAAAGAAGGAAATCACGATATAAAATAAAAGAAGAAAAACATACCGAAAAACCGCCAAGACAGGCGAACTCAGCCAAACCATCGCCATGTTCACGATCAATGGACTCTATGTCCTCCTTGATCATAATATTCTCCATGCAAGCATGAAGAATAGCGATGTTGGAAAGTCGAGGCGGATTTTGTGCGTCCGCCCAAGCCGCAAACCGAGGCGCCTCATCGACAAACACCCCAGAAGATTTCTTCTTCTTGGGACGCTTAGAAGAAGCTCCAACTTGATCCTCAGCATGACGCTTCTTACCAGTGGTAGGCAACTCCGTCAGAAAAGGAACTGAATCCTTCGAAGGAAGCAAAGGCGACTCAGGAGTCGCAGCAGGAACCTGATCGCCAGTAGCAGGAACAAGACCTACCGAATCAGGCGACGGATTCGGCGCGGCGATAGTAGATGGATTAGGAGCGCCGCTAGTGACCTCGCCCATATCTACAGTCATATCGACATGAAAATTATCAAGCAAATGTTCAAGATAAGTCGATTCCTACAAAACAAAAACATAATAGCAAAGTTAGAAAAATACCTTCTAAGGGAAGACACGCCAAAAGTATTTCACGGCGACTTAAATATCGTTCTAAAAGAACGCTGTACTTGGGCTTATCAAAGCGACAATCCGACAACAAAGACAAGGCGAAATCCCTCTCCCCATCAGTCAAATCAGGAACATCAGTAAGCGAAACCTTACTAGAAGTAAAACTTCGCGAAAAAGAAGAAAAAGAGGAATGTTGAACCAAGAAAAATTTAGGGGTCCAACCCTTCAAAGAAGACGGAAGACTAAAAACAGACCGATTCGGTCGACCACCAGCAAAAATAAATTCCCCACCCTTTCGGCGGGAGAAAACATAAAAATAATTAAAAAGAGCAAGCGAAGGCTCCTGCATCCGAGCCCTACAAGATTCCATAAAAGAACAAAGAAGGCGAATCACGTTGGGATGAAGCTGACCTAAGGGAATACCTAAATTATGACAGACCTCTACGATCAAATACTCTAAGGGGAAACTAAGACCCGCCAATAGCTGTTCATGGAAAATTACTATCTTTGAAGGCGAATCGGTGTTATGATTCGCCCGATACAATTTTCCAGGTCTCAGAATAACATATGACCCAGGAAAACTAAATTCCTCGGCATAGCTAATTATCTGTTCTCTCGACAAGGAGCTCCGGGTATATTCTAGCTCGTCACGAGCACCCTTCGCCCCCTCGGTTACTTCTGACATTTTAAAAATTTAAAAGGGGGGGAAACACGGAATGATGGTGAAATTAAAATTCCAAAAGATCAAAAGAAAGAAAAGACGAAGAACAGGAAGAACAAGAAAAAACAGAATTAAAACTGCAAAAGAATTACCCAAAACAAGAAATCAAATTAACGAAAGGGTAAATACCTCGCAAGCAAATATGCAGGATCAAAAGAAAGATAAGGAGCAACTCGAAAACGAGGAATCTTGAAAGCAGAAGAAGAAACCCACAGAAAGCTTGAAGAAAGATTTCCTTTTATAAGAATAACAGTTGCAGAAAGAGCAAAAATGGAAGAAGAAGAAAAATGAACAATTATATAGCCTAAGGCAAGGAAGTTGAAAAGATGAGATCCCATAATTACAAATGAGGACCAACTAATGGCGCACGAAGACACTTGTCCTTCATCCAGTTACAACCCTCTGCTGATAGGCGACACGTGGCAACGCGAAGAATCTTACTAAAGAAGAAACGTCACCCACAAACATATGAAACGACTCACCCGGAATACAAAACCACTCGCCCGTGATATAAAAAGACTCAGCTCCAAAAGAGCTCAAATCTACTAAGGCATGAATACCAATTACTTCAGCTCACTTGCGGGGGGCTAATGATGGATACCGAATCCTACAGTAAATATAATGGAGCCGAGTCACAGGAGATCCGCTCTCAGGTGATACCGGACTCCCCTTGAAGGTCTGAAGATATCAAGGAGACGCCGAATCCCTTGAGATTCGGTGATATGCCAACTGATACCGAATCCCTTGAGATTCGGTGATTTGCCAATAAAGACCGAATCCCGCATGATCCGCCTGAAGCGCGCTAGGTCCGGGATTCAGGTAATCGACCAAGAATGGAAGTATTGTCATATTCGGACACAAACACTATATATGGAAGGATAAGCTCTATCTTAGGAAGATAAGACTATTTAGGAAGACGTTCCTAAATAGGACTCTTATCAGATTAAGGTAGATCTCGACAAATCAGGAGAATCCCTACAAAGTAGGATTCACTTGCCTATTACGACTCTACAAGGTATATTCGACTACTATAAAAGGAGTACGAGGTATGCCTAGAATGACAATTACATTCATATACACAAAAAGCTGCTCAAAGCTCTAAACTGACTTTAACATCGGAGAGTTAATCGGACAACCACCGTCCGGTTAGCTTCTACCTTGTTTTGCAGGTCTTACTCACCGGCTCAGAAAGCAGACTCCATCAGGTATTATTAAGACAAAGTTTATTGATTTAATTATTGATTTTAAAACCGGACTTTCTATTATCGTTTTGTTTTTTTATTATTATAATGTGAAACTATAAGTAAATTATAACCTGAATTAATATAATTACTCGGGTAATTATAATTGGGTTTAAATATCAAAATTGGCTAAATTACAATTTAGCGCTTGAACATATTTTTAACTTATTAAGTTATTGGTCATAACATTATATTTCATTTTAAATTATAATAACTATATTTAGTTTCGAATATCAATTTGGCATGAAATTGGCTAAATTATAATTTAGCCCTTGAACGTTTTATAACTTATTTAAGTAAGTTTTTGGTTAGTAACCTTGTATTTTATTTTAATTATAAAAAAAAATTAATTTAATTTCGAATATTAATTTGGCTAAAGTACAGTTTAGTCCTTAAATTGGCTAAAGTACAGTTTAGTCCCTAAACTTTTATAAACTTAAAATTGTTAAGTTTTGGTTGTAACTCGGATTACTTGAAAATGAAGTTATTGAGTTCTGCTTTCTAAATGGTTACTATTTTATCGAATTATTTTATAAATATAAACTCGGGTTTATATTTGTTAAACGTGTTGAGTCGGGTTAGACTTGGGTCACCCGACAAGTGAGGTTAGCTTGGTAGTTATTAGTAACTCGGCTAACCCACTATTTAGAGATTATTTATTATTTACATATTTTTAAATAATATTTGTAAATTGGATTTAAAACGAGAACTCAATAGACTTGTATTAATTGGGCGTTCTACCTATTGGGTAGTTTTGTGTTGTTCTGGATTTTTTTATTCCGACGTGTTATTTGTGCTAGTCCTATGTGGTGTTTAGTACTCTCTAGAGTTAGGGTCTGTTTTTAATAATTATTTTATTTGTTTAGACCCGTCTACTATTCGTGCTTCAGAGGCGAACCAGGATTAGTTGCTTGCCGGTTATCACGTGGATTAGGAAGCACTGAGTTTGTACTTACTATTACCGCTTCATTAACTAAATTTTTATTTTAAATATTAAATATATATACTGTACATATATTTCGAACTGCTTTTATATTATGGCTCTTAGTTGGAACATGCTACCTAATGGGCATCATTATGACTGCGTGCGCACCGATAATGATCTGGGCAAGGTATTTATTGAAATGTGGTAACTCGGTATGAGCGTAGCTCTCGGGACCAAATAGAGTAACTCGGTGTAGCACAGCTCTCGGGACTCTGGATATGGTATAAGTGTCGTCAGTGGTAACTCGGTGTAGCTCAGCTCTCGGGACCAGGCCTATTGGATTATGTTATTTATTTAGAATTGTAGATTAGGGTTCCAACTATTATTCGTAATATTGTTATTAAATGTTTTAAACGGTTTTAAAGGTTTTCCACTTGATAAATGTAAATAGTGGTATAAGCTCATCTAAGTATATCTGACCCCGTTGTTTTTCCAATTTTTTCTAGGGTTATGATCTGAGAGAGTCTGGTGATCTCCGCATTTACTTTTCCTCGGAGATTCCATTATTTTAGTAGAACTATCAAACTATTTTATTCTTAGACCGCAGTAGTTGACTAGACATCTTTATTATTATTACAGTTGTTTGTCGGATTTGTCCGACTAGTTATATTGCTCTGGCATGTTACATTATTTACACTGGTTTATGTTATGCCTATTTTTAGACTCAGAATTTGATAAGCATGTTATATTAATAGTTGAATATTATAACTGCTAGAATTAGGCTAAAGTCTCAGTTGCCCCCGAGCATTGGTTTTCTGCAGGTTTAATTGAATTGTATGTTATAAGGAAGGCTAGCTACGGGTGTTGGTACTACATTACCATGCCCTAGCGCCGGTCACGATTCATGAAAATGGGTCGTGACACGTTTAGATTGGTTTCGTGACGTTTTAAACGTTTGGATTTGTTTCTTAACATTTGTAAACGTTTGGCTTAAATCGGTAAAAAGTTGAAACGATTGGATTTGTTTCATAACATTTTTAAACGTTTGGATAGGGTTTGTAACGTTTTAAACTTTTGGCATAAATAGCCAAAAAGGTGAAACGTTTGGATTTGTTTCGTAATGATTGTAAACATTTGGCTTCAATCGCTAAAAAGGGGAAACGTTTTGTTTTGTTTTGTAGCATTTGTAAACGTTTGGCTTAAATCTCTAAAAAGGTGAAACGTTTGGATTTGTTTCGTAACGTTTATAAACGTTTGGCTTCAATCGCTAAAAAGGGGAACCGTTTGGATTTGTTTCGTAACGTTTGCAAACGTTTGGCTTAAATCGCGAAAAAGGTGAAACGTTTGGATTTGTTTCGTAACATTTGTAAACGTTTGGCTTAAATCGCTAAAAATGTTAAATGTTTTGATTAGTTTCATAACGTTTGTAAATGTTTGGTTTAAATCGCTAAAAAGGTGAAAGGTTTGGATTTGTTTCGTGACGTTTGAAAACGTTTTGCTTAAATTGCTAAACAGGTGAAACATTTGGATTTGCTTCGTAACGTTTATAAACATTTGGCTTAAATCGCTAAAAATGTGAAACGTTTGGATTTGTTTCGTAACATTTTAAACGTTTGGATTTGTTTTGTAACGTTTGTAAACATTTGACTAAATCGCTAAAAAGATGAAACATTTGCATTTGTTTCGTAACCTTTGTAAACGTTTGGGTTATATCGTAAAAAGGTGAAAAGTTTGGATTTTTTTTGTAAAGTATGGAAATGTCTGGCTTAAATCGCTAAGAAGGTGAAACGTTTGGATTTGTTTCGTAATGTTCGTAAATGTTTGGCTTAAATCACTAAAAGGGTGAAATGTTTAGATTTGTTTGGTAATGTTTGTAAACGTTTGGCTTAAATCGCTAAAAAGGTGAAATGCGTGGATTTGTTTTGTAACGTTTGTAAACGTTTGGCTTCAATCGCTAGAAAGGGGAAACGTTTGGATTTGTTTCGTAACATTTGTAAACGTTTGGCTTAAATCGCTAAAAAGGTGAAAATTTGGATTTGTTTCGTAACATTTGTAAACATTTGGCTTAAATCACTAAAAATGTTAAACGTTTGGATTTGTTTCGTAACGTTTGTAAACGTTTGGCTTAAATCGCGAAAAAGGTGAAACGTTTGGATTCGTTTCGTAACATTTCTAAACGTTTGCCTTAAATCTCAAAAAATGTTAAACGTTTTGATTGGTTTCGTATCGTTTGTAAACATTTGGTTTAAATCGCTAAAAAGGTGAAAGGTTTGGATTTGTTTCGTGACGTTTGAAAACGTTTGGCTTAAATTTCTAAATAGGTGAAACATTTGGATTTGCTTCGTAACGTTTGTAAACATTTGGCTTAAATCGCTAAAAATGGGAAACGTTTGGATTTGTTTCGTAATGCTTTAAACGTTTGGATTGGTTTCTTAATGATTGTAAACAATTGGCTTCAATCCCTAAAAAGTTGAAACGTTTGGATTTGTTTCGTAACGTTTTATAAACGTTTGGCTTCAATCCCTATAAAGGGGAAACGTTTGGGTTTGTTTCGTAATGTTTTTAAACCATTGGCTTAAATTGCTAAAAAGGTGAAACTTTTGGATTTATTTTGTAACATTTGTAAACATTTGACTTAAATCACTAAAAATGTTAAACGTTTGGATTGGTTTCGTAACGTTTGTAAACGTTTGGCTTAAATCGCTAAGAAGGTGAAACGTTGAGATTTGTTTCGTAAGCTTTGTAAATGTTTGGCTCAAATCGCTAAAAAGGTGAAATGTTTGGTTTTGTTTTGTAACGTTTGTAAACATTTGACTTTAATTGCTGAAAAGGTGAAACGTTTCGTTTTGTTTCGTAATGTTTGTGAACATTTGGCTTAAATCGCTAAAAAGGTGAAACGTTTGGTTTTGTTTCGTAACGTTTGTAAACAGCTAAAAAGGTGAAACGTCGTTTACAAACGTTACAAAACCAATCCAAAAGTTTAAAATGGTACGAAACTAATCCTAACGTTTCACCTTTTTAGCGACTTAAGCTAAACGTTTACAAACGTTACTAAACAAATCGAAACGTTAAAACGTTTCGAAACAAATCCAAACGTTGAACCTTTTTAGCAATTTAAGCAAAACAGTTTAGCAATTTATGCCAAACATTTACAAACGTTACGAAACAAAACCAAATGTTTCACCTTTTTAGCGATTTAATCCAAATGTTTGGATTTGTTTCGTAACGTTTTAAATATTTGGCTTAAATCGCTAAAAAGGTAAACGCTTGGATTTGTTTCGTAAAATTTTAAACGTTTGGATTTTTTTGTAATGTTTGTAAACGTTTGACTTAAATAGCTAAAAAGATGAAACATTTGGATTTGTTTCATAACGTTTGTAAACATTTGGCTTATATCGCTAAAAGGTGAAACGTTTGGATTTGTTTCGTAAAGTCTGTACATGTCTGGCTTAAATCGCTAAGAAGGTGAAACATTTGGATTTGTTTCGTAATGTTTGTAAATATTTGGCTTAAATCGCTAAAAAGGTGAAACGTTTCGATTTGTTTGGTAATGTTTGTAAACGTTTGGCTTAAATCGCTAAAAAGGTGAGACGCTTAGATTTGTTTCGTAACGTTTGGCTTCAATCGCTAAAAAGGGGAAACGTTTGGATTTTTTTCGTAACATTTGTAAACGTGTGGCTTAAATAGCTAAAAAGGTGAAAAGTTTGGATTTGTTTCGTAACATTTGTAAACGTTTGACTTAAATCGCTAAAAATGTTAAACGTTTGGATTGGTTTCGTAACGTTTGTAAACGTTTGGCTTCAATCGCTAAAAAGTAGAAACGTTTGGATTTGTTATGTAACGTTTGTAAACGGTTGGCTTAAATCGCTAAAAAGGTGAAACGTTTGTATTTGTTTTGTAACATTTGTAAACGCTTGGCTTA
This sequence comes from Mercurialis annua, assembly GCF_937616625.2. NCBI lineage: Eukaryota > Viridiplantae > Streptophyta > Magnoliopsida > Malpighiales > Euphorbiaceae > Mercurialis > Mercurialis annua. The sequence continues at coordinate 38,474,158 of NC_065572.1, forward strand.
TATCGCTAAAAATGTTAAGAGTTTGGATTGGTTTCGTAACGTTTGTAAACGTTTGGCTTGAATCGCTAAAAAGGTTAAACATTTGGATTTGTTTCGTAACGTTTGTAAATATTTGGCTTAAATCGCTAAAAAGGGGAAACGTTTGGATTTGTTTCGTAACATTTGTAAACGTTTGGCTTCAATCGCTAAAAATGTTAAACGTTTGGATTTGTTTCGTAACGTTTGTAAATGTTTGGCTTCAATCGCTAAAAAAGGAAAAGTTTCAATTTGTTTCGTAACGTTTGTAAACGTTTGGCTTCAATCGCTAAAAACGGTAAACGTTTCGATTTTTTCGTAACGTTTGTAAACGTTTGGCTTAAATCGCTAAAAAGGTGAAACGTTTGGTTTTTTTTCGTAACGTTTGTAAACGTTTGGCTTAAATCGCTAAAAAGGGGAAACGTTTGGATTTGTTTCGCAACGTTTGTAAACGTTTGGCTTCAATCGCTAAAAAGGCGAAACGTTTGGATTTGTTTCGCGACGTTTTTAAATGTTTTGCTTAAATCGCTAAAAAGGTGAAACGTTTGGATTTGTTTCGTAGCATTTGTAAACGTTTGGCTTAAATCGCTAAAAATGTTAAACGTTTGGATTGGTTTCGTACCGTTTGTAAACGTTTGGCTTAAATCGCTAAAAAGGGGAAACGTTTGGCTTATTTCGCTAAATATGTGAAACGTTTGGATTTTCTTCGCAGCGTTTGTATACGTTTGGCTTAAATCGCTACAAAAGTGAAACGTTTGGATTTGTTTCTTAATGTTTGAAATGTTTGGATTGGTTTCAAAATGATTGTAAACATTTGGCTTCAATCCCTAAAAAGTTGAAACGTTTGTATTTGTTTTGTAACGTTTGTAAACGTTTGGCTTTAATCCCTAAAAAGGGGACACGTTTGGATTTGTTTCGTAATGTTTTGAAACCTTTGGCTTAAATCTCTAAAAAGGTGAACCATTTGCATTTGTTTCGTAAAATTTGTAAATGTTTGGCTTAAATCGCTAAAAATGTTAAACGTTTGGATTGGTTTCATAACATTTCTAAACGTTTGGCTTATATCACCAAAAAGGGGAAACGTTTGGATTTGTTTCCTAACGTTTGTAAACGTTTGGCTTATATCGCTAAAAAGGTGAAACGTTTGTTTTTGTTTCATAATGTTTGTAAACAGCTAAACATGTGAAACGTCGTTTACAAACGTTACAAAATCAACCCAAACATTTAAAATAGTACATAACTAATCCAAACGTTTCACGTTTTAAGCGATTTAAGCTAAACGTTTACAAACGTTACTAAACAAATCTAAACGTTTAAAACGTTTCGAAACAAATCCAAACGTTTAAAGTTTTTAGCGATTAAGCAAAACGTTTTAGCAATTTAAGCCAAACGCTTACAAACGTTAAGAAACAAAACTATACCTTTCGCCTTTTTAGCGATTTAATCCAAATGTTTGGATTGGTTTCGTAACATTTTAAATGTTTGGCTTAAATCGCTAAAAAGGTGAAACGCTTGGATTTGTTTCGTAACGTTTTCAACGTTTGGATTTGTTTTGTAACGTTTGACATAAATCGCTAAAAAGATGAAACGTTTGGATTTGTTTCGTAATGTTCGTTAATGTTTGGCTTAAATCGCTAAAAAGGTAAAACGTTTGGATTTGTTTCGTAACGTTTGTAAACGTTTGGCTTATATCGCTATAAGGTGAAATGTTTTGATTTGTTTCGTAAAGTTTATAAACGTTTGACTTAAATCGCTAAAAAGGTGAAACGTTTGAATTTGTTTCATAAAGTTTGTAAATAATTGGCTTAAATCGCTAAAAAGTTGAAACGTTTAGATTTGTTTCGTAACATTTGTAAACGTTTGGCTTAAATCCTTAAAAAGGTGAAACATTTGGATTTGTTTCGTATTGTTTGTAAACGTTTGACTTGAATTACTAAATAGGTGAAACTTTTGGTTTTGTTTCGTAATATTTGTAAATGTTTCGCTTTAATCACTAAAAATGTGAAACATTTGGATTTGTTTCGTAACGTTTAAAGCGTTTGGATTGGTTTCTTAACGTTTTATACGTTTGGCTTAAATTGATAAAAAGGGGAAACGTTTGGATTTGTTTTGTAACGTTTGTAAACGTTTAGCTTAAATCACTAAAAATGTGAAACGTTTTTTTTCGTTTTGTTACTTTTGTAAAAGTTTGGCTTAAATCGCTAAATAGGTGAAACGCTAAAAAGGTGAAACGTTTGGTTTTGTTTCGTAACGTTTGTAAACATTTGGCTTAAATCGCTAAAAAGGTGAAACGTTTGGATTAGTTTTGTAACGTTTAAAACGTTTGGATTGGTTTCATAACGTTTTAAACGTTTGACTTAAATTACTAAAAAGGTGAAACGTTTGGATTTATTTCGTAACGTTTTAAATGTTTGGTTTTGTTTCATAACGTTTGTAAACGTTTCGCTTAAATGGCTAAAAAGGGGAAACGTTTGGATTTGTTTCGTAACGATTGTAAACGTTTGGCTTAAATAGCTAAAAAGGTGAAACGTTGGGATTTGTTTTGTAACGTTTTAAACGTTTTGGCTTAAATCTCGAAAAAGGTGAAATGTTTGGTTTTGTTTCGTAATGTTTGTAAACATTTGCCTTAAATAGCAAAATTTGAGAAACATTTTGATTTTTTTCGCAACGTTTGTAAATGTTTGGCTTAGATCGCTAAAAAGTTGAAACGTTTGGATTTGTTTCATAAAATTTTTAAACGTCTGGATAGGGTTTGTAACGTTTTAAACTTTTGGCTTAAATAGCCAAAAAGGTGAAACGTTTGGATTTGTTTCGTAATGATTGTAAACATTTGGCTTCAATCGCTAAAAAGGAAAAACATTTTCTTTTGTTTTGTAGCATTTGTAAACGTTTGGCTTAAATCTTTAAAAAGGTGAAACGTTTGGATTTGTTTCATACCATTTATAAACGTTTGGCTTCAATCGCTAAAAAGGGGAACCGTTTGGATTTGTTTCGTAACGTTTGTAAACGTTTGGCTTAAATCGCGAAAAAGGTGAAACGTTTGGATTTCTTTCGTAACATTTGTAAACGTTTGGCTTATATCGCTAAAAATGTTAAACGTTTTGACTGGTTTCGTAACGTTTGTAAACGTTTGGCTTAAATCGCTAAAAAGGTGAAAGGTTTGAATTTGTTTCGTGACATTTGAAAACGTTTGGCTTAAATTGCTAAATAGGTGAAACATTTGGATTTGCTTCGTGACGTTTGTAAACATTTAGCTTAAATCGCTAAAAATGTGAAACGTTTGGATTTGTTTCGTAATATTTTAAACGTTATGATTGGTTTCTTAATAATTGTAAACAATTGGCTTCAATCCCTAAAAAGTTGAAACATTTGGATTTGTTTTGTAACGTTTTTTAAACGTTTGGCTTCAATCCCTATAAAAGGGAAACATTTGGATTTGTTTCGTAATGTTTTTAAACCTTTGGCTTAAATTGCTAAAAGGGTGAAACGTTTGGATTTGTTTCGTAACATTTGTAAACATTTGACTTAAATCACTATAAATGTTAAACGTTTGGATTGGTTTCGTAACCTTTGTAAATGTTTGGCTTAAATCGCTAAGAAGGTGAAACGTTTAGATTTTTTTTGTAAGCTTTGTAAACGTTTGGCTCAAATCGCTAAATAGGTGAAATGTTTGGTTTTGTTTTGTAACGTTTGTAAACATTTGACTTTAATTGCAAAAAAGGTGAAACGTTTCGTTTTTTTTCGTAATGTTTGTAAACGTTTGGCTTAAATCGATAAAAAGGTGAAATGTTTGGTTTTGTTTCGTAACGTTTGTAAACAGCTAAAAAGGTGAAACGTCGTTTACAAACGTTACAAAACCAATCCAAATGTTTAAAATGGTACGAAACTGATCCTAACGTTTCATCTTTTTAGCGACTTAAGCTTAACGTTTACAAACGTTACTAAACAAATCGAAACGTTAAAACGTTTCGAAACAAATCCAAACGTTTAACCTTTTTAGCGATTTAAGCAAAACGTTTTAGCAACATAAGCCAAACATTTACAAACGTTACGAAACAAAACCAAATGTTTCACCTTTTGAGCGATTTAATCCAAATATTTGGATTTGTTTCGTAACGTTTTTAATATTTGGCTTAAATCGCTAAAAAGGTAAAACGCTTGGATTTGTTTCGTAACATTTTAAACGTTTGGATTTGTTTTGTAACGTTTGTAAATGTTTGACTTAAATCGCTAAAAAGATGAAACATTTGGATTTGTTTCGTAACGTTTGTAAACGTTTGCCTTATATCGCTAAAAGGTGAAACGTTTGGATTTGTTTCGTAAAGTCTGTAAATGTCTGGCTTAAATCGCTAAGAAGGTGAAACGTTTGGATTTGTTTCGTAATCTTTGTAAATATTTGGCTTAAATCGCTAAAAAGGTGAAACGTTTCGATTTGTTTGGTAACGTTTGTAAACGTTTGGCTTAAGTCGCTAAAAAGGTTAAACGCTTGGATTTGTTTCGTAAAGTTTGTAAATGTTTGGCATAAATCGCTAAAAAGGTGAAAAGTTTGGATTTGTTTCGTAACGTTTGTAAACGTTTGGCTTAAATCGCTAAAAATGTTAAACGTTTGGATTGGTTTCATAACGTTTGTAAACGTTTGGCTTAAATCGCTAAAAAGGGGAAACGTTTGAATTTGTTTTGTAACGTTTGTAAACGTTGGGCTTCAATCGCTAAAATAGGGAAACGTTTGGATTTGTTTAACGTTTGTAAACTTTGCCTTCAATTGCTAAAATGGTAAAACGTTTGGATTTGTTTCGTAACGTTTGTCTTCGATCGCTAAAAAGGGGAAACGTTTGGATTTGTTATGTAACATTTGTAAACGTTTGGCTTAAATCGCTAAAAAGGTGAAACGTTTGAATTTGTTTCGTAACATTTGTAAACGCTTGGCTTAAATTGCTAAAAATGTTAAACGTTTGGTTTGGTTTCGTAACGTTTGTAAACGTCTGGCTTGAATCGCTAAAAAGGTGAAACTTTTGGATTTGTTTCGTAACATTTGTAAATATTTGGCTTAAATCGCTAAGAATGTGAAACGTTTGGATTTGTTTCCTAACATTTGTAAACGTTCGGCTTAAATCGCTAAAAATGTTAAATGTTTGGATTGGTTTCGTAACGTTTGTAAATATTTGGCTTCAATCGCTAAAAAGGTGAAACGTTTGAATTTATTTCGTAACGTTTGTAAATGTTTGGCTTCAATCGCTAAAAAGGATAAAGGTTTGGATTTTTTTCGTAACGTTTGTAAACGTTTGGCTTAAATCGCTAAAAAGGTGAAACGTTTGGATTTGTTTCGTAATGTTTGTAAATATTTGGCTTAAATCGCTAAAAAGGTGAAACGTTTGGATTTGTTTCGTAGTACATTTGTAAACGTTTGGCTTAAATCGCCAAAAAGGATAAACGTTTGGATTTGTTTCGTAAAGTTTGTAAAAACTTGGCTTAAATCGCTAAAAAGGTGAAACGGTTGGATTTGTTGCGTATCATATGTAAACGTTTGGCTTAAATCGCCAAAAATGATAAACGTTTGGATTGGTTTCATAACGTCTGTAAATATTTGGCTTAAATCACTAAAAAGGTGAAACGTTTGGATTTGTTTCGTAACGTTCGTAAACGTTTGGCTTCAATCGCTAAAAAGGGTAAAAGTTTCGATTTGTTTTGTAACGTTTGTAAACATTTGGCTTAAATCGCAAAAAAGGTGAAACGTTTGGATTTGTTTCGTAACGTTTTTAAAACTTTGGCTTCAATCGCTAAAAAGGGGAAAAGTTCAGATTTTTTCGTAACGTTTGTAAACATTTGGCTTAAATCGCTAAAAAGGTGAAACATTTGGATTTGTTTCGTAACATTTGTAAATGTTTCGCTTAAATCACTAAAAATGTTAAACGTATGGATTGGTTTCGTAACGTTTGTAAACGTTTGGCTTATATCGCTAAAAAGGGGGAACATTTGGATTTGTTTCATAACGTTTGTAAATATTTGGCTTAAATCGCTAAAACGTTTAAACGTTTAGATTTGTTTCGTAACGCTTGTAAACGTTTGGCTTAAATCGCTAAAAAGGTGAAACGTTTGGATTTGTTTCGTAATGTTTGTTAACGTTTGGCTTGAATTACTAAAAAGTTGAAACTTTTGTTTTTGTTTCGTAATATTTGAAAATGTTTGGCTTCAGTCACTAAAAATGTGAAACATTTGGATTTCTTTTGTAACGTTTAAAACGTTTGGATTGGTTTCGTAATGTTTTAAAAGTTTGGCATAAATTGATAAAAAAAAGGGAAACGTTTGGATTTGTTTTGTAACCTTTATAAACATTTAGCTTAAATCACTAAAAATGTGAAACGATTGGTTTGGTTCTGTTACGTTTTTTAACGTTTGGTTTCAATCGCTAAATAGGTGAAATGTTTGGTTTTGTTTCGTAACGTTTGTAAACGTTTGGCTTAAATCGCATAAAAGGTGAAACGTTTGGATTTGTTTTGTAACGTTTTAAACGTTTGGATTGGTTTCATAACTTCTAAAACGTTTGGAATAAATTGCTAAAAAGGTGAAACGTTTGGATTTATTTCGTAACGTTTTAAATGTTAGGTTTTATATCGTAATGTTTGTAAACGTTTGGTTTAAATTGCTAAAAAGGGGAAACGTTTGGATTTGTTTCGTAACGTTTGTAAACGTTATGCTTAAATAGCTAAAAAGTTTAAACGTTTGAATTTGTTTCGTAACATTTTAAACGTTTGGATTGGTTTCGTAACGTTTTAAACGTTTTGGCTTAAATCTCTAAAAAGATGAAACGTTTGGAGTTGTTTCGTAACGTTTGTAAACATTTGGCTTAAATCGCTAAAAGTATGAAACGTTTGGATTAGTTTCGTAACGTTTGTAAACGTTTGCCTTAAATCGCTAAAAAGTTGAAATGTTTGGATTTGTTTCGTAACAATTGTAAACTTTTGGCTTAAATTGCTAAAAAGGTTAAACGTTTGGTTTTGTTTCGTAACGTTTATAAATGTTTGGCTTCAATCGTTAAAAATGTGAAACGTTTGGATTTGTTTCGTAACGTTAAAAACTTATGGATTGGTTTCGTAAAGTTTTAAATGTTTGGCTTAAATTGATATAAAAGGGGAAATGTTTGGATTTATTTCCTAACGTTTGTAAACATTTGGCTTAAATTGCTAAAAAGGTTAAATGTTTGGTATTGTTTCGTAACGATTGTAAACGTTTGGCTTAAATTGCTAAAAAGGTGAAACATTTGAATTGGTTTTTTAACGTTTTAAACTTTTGGCTTAAATTGCTAAGAAGGTGAAACATTTGGATTTGTTTCGTAGAGTCTGTAAACGTTTGGCTTAAATCGCTAAAAATGGGAAATGTTTGGATTTTTTTCGTAACGTTTGTAAATGTTTGCCTTAAATTGCTAAAATGGGAAAACGTTTGGATTTGTTTCAAATCGTTTGTAAACGTTTAGCATAAATCGCTAAAAAGGTGAAACGTTTGGATTTGTTTCGTAAAAAGGTGAAACTTTTAGTTTCTTTCGTAACGTTTGTAAACGTTTTGTTTAAATCGCTAAAAAGGTTAAACGTTTGGATTTGTTTCGTAACGTTTGTAAATATTTGGCTTAAATCGCTAAAAAGTTTAAACGTTTAGATTTGTTTCGTAACGTTTGTAAACGTTTGGCTTAAATCGCTAAAAAGGTGAAACATTTGGATTTGTTTTGTAACGTTTGTTAACGTTTGGCTTGAATTACGAAAAAGTTGAAATTTTTGGTTTTGCTTCGTAATATTTGTAAATGTTTGGCTTCAATCACTAAAAATGTGAAACATTTGGATTTGTTTCGTAACGTTTAAAACGTTTGGATTGGTTTTGTAACATTTTAAAAGTTTGGCATAAATTGAAAAAAAAGGGGAAACGTTTGGATTTGTTTTGTAACGTTTGTAAACATTTAGCTTAAATCACTAAAAATGTGAAAAGATTGGTTTGGTTTTGTTACGTTTGTAAAAGTTTGGTTTCAATCGCTAAATAGGTTAAATGCTAAAAAGATGAAACGTTTGGTTTTGTTTCGTAACGTTTGTAAAAGTTTGGCTTAAATCGCATAAAAGGTGAATTGTTTGGATTTGTTTTGTAACGTTTTAAACGTTTGGATTGGTTTCATAACTTTTTAAACGTTTGACATAAATTGCTAAAAAGGTGAAACGTTTGATTTATTTCGTAACGTTTTAAAAGTTAGGTTTTATTTCGTAATGTTTGTAAACGTTTGGTTTAAATTGCTAAAAAGGGGAAACGTTTGGATTTGTTTCGTAACGTTTGTAAACGTTATGCTTAATTAGCTAAAAAGTTTAAACGTTTGAATTTGTTTCATAACATTTTAAACGTTTAGATTGGTTTCGTAAAGTTTTAAAAGTTAGGCATAAATTGATAAAAAAAAGGAGAAACGTTTGGATTTGTTTTGTAACGTTTGTAAACATTTAGCTTAAATCACTAAAAAATGTGGAACGATTGGTTTGGTTTGTTACGTTTGTAAACGTTTGGTTTCAATCGCTAAATAGGTGAAATGCTAAAAAGGTGAAACATTTGGTTTTGTTTCGTAATGTTTGTAAACGTTTGGCTTAAATCGCATAAAAGGTGAAACGTTTGGATTTGTTTTGTAACGTTTTAAATGTTTGGATTGGTTTCATAACTTTTTAAACGTTTGGCATAAATTGCTAAAAAGGTCAAACGCTTGGATTTATTTCGTAACGTTCTAAATGTTAGGTTTTATTTCGTAATGTTTGTAAACGTTTGGTTTAAATTGCTAAAAAGGGGAAACGTTTGGATTTGTTTCGTAACGTTTGTAAATGTTATGCTTAATTAGCTAAAAAGTTTAAACGTTTGAATTTTTTTCGTAACATTTTAAACGTTTTGATTGGTTTCGTAATGTTTTAAATGTTTTGGCTTAAATCTCTAAAAAGATGAAACGTTTGGAGTTGTTTCGTAACGTTTGTAAACATTTCGCTTAAATCGCTAAAAATGTGAAACGTTTGGATTAGTTTCGTAACGTTTGTAAACGTTTGTCTTAAATCGCTAAAAAGGTGAAATGTTTGGATTTGTTTCGTAACAATTGAAAACGTTTGGCTTAAATTGCTAAAAAGGTTAAACATTTGTATTTGTTTCGTAACGTTTATAAATGTTTGGCTTCAATCGCTAAAAAGGTGAAACGTTTGGATTTCTTTCGTAACGTTTATTAACGTTTGGCTTGAATTACTAAAAAGTTGAAACTTTTGGTTTTGTTTCGTAATATTTGTAAATGTTTGGCTTCAATCACTAAAAATGTGAAACATTTGGATTTGTTTCGTAACGTTTAAAACGTTTGGATTGGTTTCATAATGTTTTAAAAGTTTGGCATAAATTGATAAAAAAAAGGAGAAACGTTTGGATTTGTTTTGCAACGTTTGTAAACATTTAGCTTAAATCACTAAAAAATGTGAAACGATTGGTTTGGTTTGTTACGTTTGTAAACGTTTGGTTTCAATCGCTAAATAGGTGAAACGCTAAAAAGGTGAAACGTTTGGTTTTGTTTCGTAACGTTTGTAAACGTTTGGCTTAAATCGCATAAAAGGTGAAACGTTTGGATTTGTTTAGTAACGTTTTAAATGTTTGGATTGGTTTCATAACTTTTTAAACGTTTGGAATAAATTGCTAAAAAGGTGAAACGTTTGGATTTATTTCGTAACGTTCTAAATGTTAGGTTGTATTTCGTAATGTTTGTAAATGTTTGGTTTAAATTGCTAAAAAGGGGAAACGTTTGGATTTGTTTCGTAACGTTTGTAAACGTTATGCTTAATTAGCTAAAACGTATAAACGTTTGAATTTGTTTCGTAACATTTTAAACGTTTGGATTGGTTTCGTAACGTTTTAAACGTTTTGGCTTAAATCTCTAAAAACATGAAACGTTTGGAGTTGTTTCGTAACGTTTGTAAACATTTGGCTTAAATCTCTAAAAATATGAAACGTTTGGATTAGTTTAGTAACGTTTGTAAACGTTTGGCTTAAATCGCTAAAAAGGTGAAATGTTTGGATTTTTTTGTAACAATTGTAAACGTTTGGCTTAAATTGCTAAAAAGGTCAAACGTTTGGTTTTGTTTCGTAACGTTTATAAATGTTTGGCTTCAATAGCTAAAAATGTGAAACGTTTGGATTTGTTTCGTAACGTTAAAAACATATGGATTGGTTTCGTAAAGTTTTAAATGTTTGGCTTAAATTGATATAAAAGGGGAAACGGTTGGATTTATTTCCTAACGTTTGTAAATGTTTGGCTTAAATCGCTAAAAAGGTGAAACGTTTGGATTTGTTTCGTAACGTTTGTTAACGTTTGGCTTGAATTACTAAAAAGTTGAAACTTTTGGTTTTGTTTCGTAACATTTGTAAATGTTTGGCTTCAATCACTAAAAATGTGAAACATTTAGATTTGTTTCGTAACGTTTAAAACGTTTGGATTGGTTTCGTAACGTTTAAAAAGTTTGGATTGGTTTCGTAACGTTTTAAAAGTTTTGCATAAATTGATAAAAAAAAGGGGAAACGTTTGGATTTGTTTTGTAACGTTTGTAAACATTTAGCTTAAATAACTAAAAAATGTGAAACGATTGGTTTGGTTTTGTTACGTTTGTAAACGTTTGGTTTCAATCCCTAAATAGGTGAAACGCTAAAAAGGTGAAACGTTTGGTTTTGTTTCGTAACGTTTGTAAACGTTTGGCCTAAATCGCATAAAAGGGGAAACGTTTGGATTTGTTTTGTAACATTTTAAATGTTTGGATTGGTTTCATAACTTTTTAAACGTTTGGCATAAATTGCTAAAAAGGTTAAACGTTTGGATTTATTTCGTAACGTTCTAAATGTTAGGTTTTATTTCGTAATATTTTTAAACGTTTGGTTTAAATTGCAAAAAAGGGGAAACGTTTGGATTTGTTTCGTAACGTTTGTAAATGTTATGCTTAATTAGCTAAAAAGTTTAAACGTTTGAATTTGTTTCGTAACATTTGAAACGTTTGGATTGGTTTCGTAACGTTTTAAACGTTTTGGCTTTAATCTCTAAAAACATGAAACGTTTGGAGTTGTTTCGTAACGTTTGTAAATATTTGGCTTAAATCGCTAAAAATGTGAAACGTTTGGATTAGTTTCGTAACGTTTGTAAACGTTTGGCTTAAATCGCTAAAAAGGTGAAATGTTTGAATATGTTTCGTAACAATTGTAAACGTTTGGCTTGAATCGCTAAAAAGGTGAAACGTTTGGTTTTATTTCGTAACGTTTATAAATGTTTGGCTTCAATCGCTAAAAAGGTGAAACGTTTGGATTTGTTTCGTAATGTTTGTTAACGTTTGGCTTGAATTACTAAAAAGTTGAAACTTTTGGTTTTGTTTCGTAATATTTGTATATGTTTGGCTTCAATCACTAAAAATGTGAAACATTTGGATTTGTTTCGTAACGTTTAAAACGTTTGGATTGGTTTCGTAACGTTTTAAAAGTTTGGCATAAATTGATAAAAAAAGGAGAAACGTTTGGATTTGTTTTGTAACGTTTGTAAACATTTAGCTTAAATCACTAAAAAATGTGGAACGATTGGTTTGGTTTGTTACGTTTGTAAACGTTTGGTTTCAATCGCTAAATAGGTGAAATGCTAAAAAGGTGAAACGTTTGGTTTTGTTTCATAATGTTTGTAAACGTTTGGCTTGAATCGCATAAAAGGTGAAACGTTTGGATTTGTTTTGTAACGTTTTAAATGTTTGGATTGGTTTCATAACTTTTTAAACGTTTGGCATAAATTGCTAAAAAGGTGAAACGCTTGGATTTATTTCGTAACGTTCTAAATGGTAGGTTTTATTTCGTAATGTTTGTAAACGTTTGGTTTAAATTGCTAAAAAGGGGAAACGTTTGGATTTGTTTCGTAAAGTTTGTAAATGTTATGCTTAATTAGCTAAAAAGATTAAACGTTTGAATTTTTTTCGTAACATTTTAAACGTTTGGATTGGTTTCGTAATGTTTTAAATGTTTTGGCTTAAATCTCTAAAAAGATGAAACGTTTGCAGTTGTTTCGTAACGTTTGTAAACATTTGGCTTAAATCGCTAAAAATATGAAACGTTTGGATTAGTTTCGTAACGTTTGTAAACGTTTGGCTTAAATCGCTAAAAAGGTGAAATGTTTGGATTTGTTTCGTAACAATTGTAAACATTTGGCTTAAATTGCTAAAAAGGTTAAACGTTTGGATTTGTTTCGTAACGTTTGGCTTGAATTACTAAAAAGTTGAAACTTTTGGTTTTGTTTCGTAATATTTGTAAATGTTTGGCTTCAATCACTAAAAATGTGAAACATTTGGATTTGTTTCGTAACGTTTAAAACGTTTGGATTGGTTTCGTAACGTTTTTAAAGTTTGGCATAAATTGATAAAAAAAAAAGGAGAAACGTTTGGATTTGTTTTGTAACGTTTGTAAACATTTAGCTTAAATCACTAAAAAATGTGAAACGATTGGTTTGGTTTGTTACGTTTGTAAACGTTTGGTTTCAATCGCTAAATAGGTGAAACGCTAAAAAGGTGAAACGTTTGGTTTTGTTTCGTAACGTTTGTAAACGTTTGGCTTAAATCGCATAAAAGGTGAAACGTTTGGATTTGTTTTGTAACATTTTAAATGTTTGGATTGGTTTCATAACTTTTTAAACGTTTGGAATAAATTGCTAAAAAGGTGAAGCGTTTGGATTTATTTCGTAACGTTCTAAATGTTAGGTTGTATTTCGTAATGTTTGTAAATGTTTGGTTTAAATTGCTAAAAAGGGGAACGTTTGGATTTGTTTCATAACGTTTGTAAACGTTATGCTTAATCAGCTAAAACGTTTAAATGTTTGAATTTGTTTCGTAACATTTTAAACGTTTGGATTGGTTACGTAACGTTTTAAACGTTTTGGCTTATATCTCTAAAAACATGAAACGTTTGGAGTTGTTTCGTAACGTTTGTAAACATTTGGCTTAAATCTCTAAAAATATGAAACGTTTGGATTAGTTTAGTAACGTTTGTAAACGTTTGGCTTAAATCGCTAAAAAGGTGAAATGTTTGGATTTTTTTTGTAACAATTGTAAACGTTTGGCTTAAATTGCTAAAAAGGTCAAACGTTTGGTTTTGTTTCGTAACGTTTATAAATGTTTGGCTTCAATAGCTAAAAATGTGAAACGTTTGGATTTGTTTCGTAACGTTAAAAACATATGGATTGGTTTCGTAAAGTTTTAAATGTTTGGCTTAAATTGATATAAAAGTGGAAACGGTTGGATTTATTTCTTAACGTTTGTAAACGTTTGGCTTAAATCGCTATAAAGGTGAAACGTTTGGATTTGTTTCGTAACGTTTGTTAACGTTTGGCTTGAATTACTAAAACGTTGAAACTTTTGGTTTTGTTTCGTAACATTTGTAAATGTTTGGCTTCAATCACTAAAAATGTGAAACATTTGGATTTGTTTCGTAACGTTTAAAACGTTTGGATTGGTTTCGTAACGTTTAAAACGTTTGGATTGGTTTCGTAACGTTTTAAGAGTTTGGCATAAATTGATAAAAAAAAAGGGGAAACGTTTGGATTTGTTTTGTAACGTTTGTAAACATTTAGCTTAAATAACTAAAAAATGTGAAACGATTGGTTTGGTTTTGTTACATTTGTAAACGTTTGGTTTCAATCCCTAAATAGGTGAAACGCTAAAAAGGTGAAACGTTTGGTTTTGTTTCGTAACGTTTGTAAACGTTTGGCTTAAATCGCATAAAAGGTGAAACGTTTGGATTTGTTTTGTAACGTTTTAAATGTTTGGATTGGTTTCATAACTTTTTAAACGTTTGGCATAAATTGCTAAAAAGGTTAAACATTTGGATTTATTTCGTAACGTTCTAAATTTTAGGTTTTATTTCGTAATATTTGTAAACGTTTGGTTTAAATTGCAAAAAAGGGGAAACGTTTGGATTTGTTTCGTAACGTTTGTAAATGTTATGCTTAATTAGCTAAAAAGTTTAAACGTTTGAATTTGTTACGTAACATTTGAAACGTTTGGATTGGTTTCGTAACGTTTTAAATGTTTTGGCTTTAATCTATAAAAACATGAAACGTTTGGAATTGTTTCGTAACGTTTGTAAACATTTGGCTTAAATCGCTAAAAATGTGAAACGTTTGGATTAGTTTCGTAGCGTTTGTAAACGTTTGGCTTAAATCGCTAAAAAGGTGAAATGTTTGGATTTGTTTCGTAACAATTGTAAACGTTTGGCTTAAATTGCTAAAAAGGTTAAACGCTTGGTTTTATTTCGTAACGTTTATAAATGTTTGGCTTCTATCGCTAAAAATGTGAAACGTTTGGATTTGTTTCGTAACGTTTAAAACTTATGGATTGGTTTCGTAAATTTTTAAATGTTTAGCTTAAATTGATATAAAAGGGAAAACGTTTGGATTTATTTCCTAACGTTTGTAAACGTTTGGCTTAAATCGCTAAAAAGGTGAAACGTTTGGATTTATTTCGTAACGTTTGTTAACGTTTGGCTTGAATTACTAAAAAGTTGAAACCTTTGGTTTTGTTTCGTAATATTTGTAAATGTTTGGCTTCAATCACTAAAAATTTGAAACATTTGGATTTGTTTCGTAACGTTTAAAACATTTGGATTGGTTTCGTAACGTTTTAACAGTTTGGCATAAATTGATAAAAAAAGGAGAAATGTTTGGATTTATTTTGTAACGTTTGTAAACATTTAGCTTAAATCACTAAAAAATGTGAAACTATTGGTTTGGTTTGTTACGTTTGTAAACGTTTGATTTCAATCGCTAAATAGGTGAAACGCTAAAAAGGTGAAACGTTTGGTTTTGTTTTGTAACGTTTGTAAACGTTTGGCTTAAATCGCATAAAAGGTGAAACGTTAGGATTTGTTTTGTAACGTTTTAAATGTTTGGATTGGTTTCATAATTTTTTAAACGTTTGGCATAAATTGCTAAAAAGGTGAAACGTTTGGATTTATTTTGTAACGTTCTAAATGTTAGGTTTTATTTCGTAATGTTTGTTAACGTTTGATTTAAATTGCTAAAAAGGGGAAACGTTTGGATTTGTTTCGTAACGCTTGTAAACGTTATGCTTAATTAGCTAAAAAGTTTAAACGTTTGAATTTGTTTCGTAACATTTTAAACGTTTGGATTGGTTTCGTAACATTTAAACGTTTTGGCTTAAATCTCTAAAAACATGAAACTTTTGGAGTTGTTTCGTAACGTTTGTAAATATTTGGCTTAAATCGCTGAAAATGTGAAACGTTTGGATTAGTTTCGTAACGTTTGTAAACGTTTGGTTTAAATCGCTAAAAAGGTGAAATGTTTGGATTTGTTTCGTAACAATTGTAAACGTTTGGCTTAAATTGCTAAAAAGGTTAAACGTTTGGTTTTGTTTCGTAACGTTTATAAATGTTTGGCTTCAATCGCTAAAAATGTGAAACGTTTGGATTTGTTTCGTAACGTTAATAACTTATGGATTGGTTTCGTAAAGTTTTAAATGTTTGGCTTAAATTGATATAAAAGGGGAAACATTTTGATTTATTTCCTAACATTTGTAAACGTTTGGTTTAAATCGCTAAAAAGGTTAAACGTTTGATTTTGTATCGTAACGTTTGTAAACGTTTGGCTTAAATTACTAAAAAGGTGAAACATTTGAATTGGTTTTTTAACGTTTTAAACTTTTGGCTTAAATCGCTAAAAAGGTGAAACATTTGGATTTGTTTTGTAGCGTTTGTACACGTTTGGCTTAAATCGCTAAAAATGGGAAATGTTTGGATTTGTTTCATAACGTTTGTAAACGTTTGGCTTAAATTGCTAAAATGGAAAAACGTTTGGATTTTTTTCGTATCGTTTGTAAACGTTTGGCTTAAATCGCTAAAAAGGTGAAACGTTTGGATTTGTTTCGTGAAAAGGTGAATTTTTTGGTTTCTTTCGTAACATTTGTAAACGTTTTGCTTAAATCGCTAAAAATGTTAAACTTTTGGTTTTATTTCGTAACCTTTGTAAACATTTGGCTTAGATCGCTAAAAAGGTGAAGCCTCGCAGATAAACACTCAGACATATAAAAAATATAACAACTTAAATATAATTACTTACATTAAATAATGAATATCCAGAGTTAAACAATAAATATGCCCAAGTATAAAATTAAAGCCAGTCAGACCAAACCGACAGACAAACTAGAATAATAAAGACTTCTAGTTTACTACTGCAGTCTAAGAATGAAATCAGTTTGATAATTTATTTCAATAAAATAAACCTCTGAGGAATAAAGATTCGGAGATCCGCAGACTCGCTCAAAATAATAAACCTGGAAAATGGGAAAACAACGGGGTCAGATATACTGAGATGAGTTCGCAATATTATTTACATTTATTAAGTTTAAAACCCTTAAATCAAATCCTTTTATACTAATATATATAAGATTATTAAATAACAGTATTAAAATGATCTAAGCGTAAGTATGACATAGCATACTGAAAAACCTAGAGTCGACGGGAACAAATCCTCGTCATATACCAGCGTAAACAAGACATTAGTCTGCCGATCCCAATGTACTTACCGGTGCACAGAGTCTCGATACAAGCCTATCGAGTAGCTCGTTCTAATCCAGATCCATAATCGCTTAAAACAATTCGAACACATTTATAATACTAAAATAAATTGCGGTACTTAATAAAGGGGTAAATAGCACTACAAACTCACTACTTGCTTATCCACATGAAACTTGACAAGCAGCTAACCCTGGTTCAACTCCGAGCACGAGTAATCGACGAGGCAAAGAACAGGGTAAGTCCAATTATTAAAATCAACCCCTAACGCTAGAGAGTACTATACACCACATAGAACTAGCACAAAACCAAGTCAAGTAAAACATAGCCAAAGCAGAATGGACAAATAATCACATCATGACCCGAGTCAAAAATACAAACAATATTGAGTAAACATCATACTCAAATAATTATAGGTTAATTCCTAAAAAAATCACGAACTTTACACGGAATTGCATTTTAATCATGACTTTTAAAAGTTGTCATTTAAAGGCACGAACTTTCATTTTATTTCAAATCTATCACCAAAGTAAAATTCCGTGTATTTTATTTGACTAAAAATTCATAATCCTAGATACTCTAACTGAAAGTGTAATTCCCCAAAATGTTGAATTATTTAATTGGACCACGTGTTCAGTTTGGACTCGTCATAGTGGCGAAATCGGAAAGATTCTGATTAAAGTACAGTAAATAAACTTCAAGTTGGTCGGTTTTAGGAAATTAATTATGAGGAAATTAAGGTTATATTTCAATTCTAAAGTTAGAATTGGAATTAACCCAAAATAAAGTGCAGGGACCAAAGTGGTAATTTAGCCACTTTGTGTCGAAAATGGAAATTTGTAGGTTATGACGGGAAAATGTTAATATCGAGTTTCGTATTATTTATTTGATATAAATAATACGTAAAAGTTATCATAAAAGAATTTATTGATTTAGTTATGGACTAAATCGTACAAAAGAAAAGTTTGAAAGATAATTTGTAACAAACTAAAAGAAAAAGGACCAAAGTGAACCTTTAGCCATTCCATATATTAAATCAAAATTTGAAAGAAGGAGAATCAGAAGAGAAAAGAAGAAGCCAGAAGCTTCAACGCCGATTACGATCGTTTCACTGCCGTTTCGCCGTTCGACGTCCGATTCGAGCGATTTACGCGGTGATCTCTTCGGAATAGAAACTTCTATCATCTCCGTGCAACAAATTGAGGTAGGAGGTTGAGAATTTTGGTCGAAATTCAAGTTGAATGGGCTGTTTTAATAAAATAATGGTTCGGTTAGAAATTTGACATTTTTGGGATCGTTTTGGCGTTTTGGTGAAAACGAAAATATGGGTTTGGCGTGTTTGAAGGTTTTAAGCATGTCGGGATGGACGGAAAGCCCCGGAAATTGTTTTTCCGGGGGCTGCAGTCGGTGTGCGAACGCACACTTGAACAAGTGTGCGAACGCACACTACACTGTGCGGACGCACAGTGTTCTCCTGCGCCCGCACAGTGGGTCCGCAGGGACCAAAATGGACTTTTAGCCTTAATTGAGCGGAATTTCAATATTTTCGAATAATAGACCTAAAAACGATAAAGGACCCCGATAATTTAAAAAGTGAAGTTTTAGCTCGACGTTTTACGTGGACAACGATTATGGAATATCGAGATCAAGAATAACACTAAGAATAAAATATAACCCTAGAATTTAAAGTATTATACGTATTAAAGTACGAGGTTCACGTATAATTATTAAACGTTAATTATTTTGTATCAGACGTGTTAGCGAGTAGAGAGGTCAGTAGACGTGGGATAGCGAGGGCATATCATTTCATAGACCACGTCATTGATTGGATTGCGGTCACTGTGAGTTGCACTTTACATTCATGTATTATATCTTAAAGTTATTTTATATATATATTTATACTGTTTATACGCATCGCATGTTATATGGTTTGATTAAATGTTAGATATTTCTATCAAGTATATATACGAGAACTAGTATGCGATCCGAAGAAACTAGCTACCTATTGGGTGTCAATAGGCTGTGTGATCACCAGTATCGAGTCAGTCTAGTGTGTTTGCATTTGAAAACTAAATTGAAATGTATGACATGATATGATTAAGAATTTTGAAGTTGGATAATGACCTTATATGAGTGAGCACTCGGTTACGGTGTAACCGGAGTCCCCGTATCTAGTGGGTTGGACCCACCAGTGAGTTTGACTCACAACTTGAGATGTAATGATTGGATTGGACGATATATGATTACTATGATTTGATTATTCGAAAGTTGTGTCGCATGCTAGGATATTAGTTTCGTACGGATCAAATACTTGTTTATATGTATTTTGATATTATTGTTCCTTTGAAATGCGATGCTATGTTTTCATATTAATACCGTTAGTAAATGCAAACTCACTCAGTATTTTCCCAAATACTGATTCCCTCACCTTTGATGTTTTCAGGTGCTTAGTGTGTGGACTTAGTTAGAAAAGCAAGTTTTGAAGTCCAGAAGTCAGCTGTGTATGCATAGTTTCTGACTTCTGTGAATGCTGCAGTAGTGGTCCCGCGTTGACAGAGTCGTAGCCTAGACAACAGTACATTTTCATTGTACATATTACTTGATGTCCTGTTTATATGTTTTGAATAGGCTACAGGTAGTATGTTTTGTTCACGGCCCCAGATGCCGGTGATATGTTTTATTACGCTAACTTTTGTATACAATACCGCGAGGCCAGTTCGTACAGGGTACGGTAACTAGAGCCCGCGAGGTTTTAAACAGTTAGTGTAAATATGTGATTATATGTTATGTATGTTTGCTTCTGTTGTGTTGTGTTATTTATTTATTATTTGCGAAAAGCATTAATAGTGGTTTGAGGCTTGCTACGGGTTCCGGAGCTACCACTCCCGTTCCGTAGCGCCGGTTGCGGCTCAATATTTTGGGTCGTGAAAATGTTGGTATCAGAGCAGTTGGTCCAGTTACCACTGCAAGTTTGTTTCGGTGCTTGTTTGAGAGCAGTTGGTCCAGCTACCACTGCCAGTTATGTCTGACTGTCTATTTGATTTGGGATGCTTTGTCAAGAAAGTAAACCTAGGAACTACTGCGGCAAAAGAGTCGGACCTTAGTTGTATGTAATGGTTTGATACATGCATTAGTAATATGTGGTACGGTGCGCGCGAATTAGGGCTACGAAGCTAATAAGTGATTAATATCAGTAAATACGAACGACTGAGATAACTAAGCGTTTACTACTTGCGCTGGAATTGTTAAATGGTTATCTGCTTGCGAACTACGTGCGGCTAGATTAAATGCAAAATGTTTACGGCATTTTATAAGTTGATATTAGAATTGCGTGTAGAAATGGGCTCAGATGGTCGTTTATGATTGAAATTGTTTCTTTTCAGCATGTCTGGGCAGAACGGAGCTCAGTCACATGCTGCTGAAGAACGAGAGGAAGCGCCTCCTGTATTTCAAAATAGGTTTCACAATGAATTAGGCGAACCATCTGGGGTCCATCATAACGGATTCCACGCAGATAATAGGAGATCCCCAGAAATTTATCATAATGACTATATGTCTGTATCAGAAATTGGCAGTTCTTCTGGAAATAGAGGTAGAGTACACTCGCCAGAAATAGAGTATATTGAGGAAGAGGATCCGGAGGAAGATCCGGAAGAGGATCCGGAAGAGGATCCGAAAGAGGATATAGAAGAAGAGGCAGAAGAAGAAGATCCTCAAGAGGAAGAGTATGAAGAAGAAGAACTGTTAGAAGAGTCAGACGTTGAACAGTACAAAAGCGAGCATTTCTGGTCTATGGTGCAGAGATACTGCGATTTGAGAGAAGATGCATTTATAGCAAATGGTCAGGCACAGATAGCTTTAAACCAAGTCAGGAGACAGATGCGCTCCTTCTCTCGAGGAATGCTAACAGTAGGTTTGTATTCTGCTGATTTTCTGCGAATAGTTGAGGGAGTCCCTGATTTGAATGACGGTAATAGAATCATCAACCGTAGGAATGTTAGAGGCTTAGGACCTGAGTTTAGTGAGTTATATGAACACGTAGGTGAACATTTTGAAGGCTCACTGCGATGGCCCGTAGGATCGAGACTGAGCGTGAGTGGGAGGGCGATCCTGTACGACCCTTCTATTTTAGACGTGAGTACCATCCGGACTACGTCAACACATCCTCCAGAGTTAGGACCAACCCCTACTTTGTGCAAAGAGGCGGAAGTAACTCCGGTAGAATAGTTAGGGGTCGACACACCGGCATAGTCATTAGGGACCCTAGCGTTTCGCATCAGGAACCTCCAGGTATCAGTGATTTATATGCTTTGAATGATTGTGTTATATGTTTGCATTGCTATGTTTATATGTGCTGCATTGCATGATAGAGCATAATAAATAAAATGCGAATATAGGATAATACCTCAGAAAGTGAGAACCTATAGGAAGCGATGTTAATAAACACGCGACCAATAAGAGAATATACAAACATAATAATATAATGAACATATATCATACATTTGTCGCGAACGTAACTCCTATGTTACGTTCTTGAAGCTGTAAAGGAAAGGTAGATTAATGAAAAGAGAATTGATGTGAAACATCAGTACCTGCATAGGTATATGACCTGATACAGTGTGTTGAAGAAGTGGATGTGGTGATTACAGCAGTAGAAAATTTTGAATTGAATTGAGTTATTGGAGATATGGAAAAAGAAAAGATGTATCAGAAGAATAGTAAGGGAAATGACATAAAATGACAGCAATACAAAAATTTAAAATATACCCAATAAGTATAAAGAAAGCCGTTAATAGTCGCAGAGTGTATAATCTAGAGTAAACTTACGATTCTATGAAAATTTTGAAAGTTTTTATGATTTTTCAAGGTACAATTGTGCTCAGACATCACATATAATATTGCATAATCACGATAGGAATGCATAAGAAAATGATTTTTTTAAAAAATATAGATCATGCATCATATCTTTATAACAATGCAGAGAAATGCGATTTTGAGCAACTCTTTGGTGATGAGAGGTGTCATCACTCTGAGCTACAATTGTATTGACGATTTCAAACGATTTATGAAAAGTGATTTAAAAGAGCTGGCCAGCCAAAAGATGTTTGAGATCGTTTTGCTTTGTAAGTAAACTCAGATGTGAAACTCTGAGACGGATAATAAAAGATTCTTAATAAGTAAGAATAAGACTTATAAAATAAACCTCCAATAATATAACAAAGCCATATTAACGATTAACTGCATCAAAGATAGTGAAGCTAAAGGAGAATGTGAATAAGGAGTTATCGCCGAAGAGTATACGCAGCTAAGGTGCGATGCGCTGGCGATATTTAAGGATACAGTATTTATCCTTATAATAGAATAAAGGATGAAATGACAGAGAGTTATGTTAGACAGAAGAAAAATAACGAATATGCAAGGATAAAGAATATAATGATCATCCATATATGGAGATAAGTAACTTGACGATCGTGAGTAACGTCAGAAGAGAAAATAAGAGTATAACGGACGATGAAGACGATGATATTGTGTGAAGAATATTAAGTGATATTCTAAAGAAATGCAACCATTTTAATACCGGTATCAGAATTAAAAGCTACATAACAGAAAGGAGGAAAGTTAGAGGAGGAGCTCAGTAGAAAGATAAAGACCACGCATATAAATATACGTGTCAGAGAATGTAAGAATGGTGAAAAACGTGAAAGAAAATGTGAGAGGAAAACATATGTACCTCGAACATTAGTAAGATGAATTGAGAAGTGAAAAGTTCTAAAAGCATATCTGAATGATTGTCAGAATAGAACAGCAGCAATCAAGTTGTTATAAACGGAGGAAAATCATACTGAATATAACAAGTAAAAGACACGACAAGAGTTAGTACTAGTACAGAGAAATCAAATTCTTTAAAGGGCAATTAGAATCATGTTATAAATGCTAAAGGATACATAAGGCGTATAGGACGATAAAAATTAAAACTAATCCCTAATTTTAGAAATTACAAAATTAAGTACAATCTAAAATGTTAAGAATAATCGGAAACACTTCAAGAAGGAGATGCGGGACAGAATAAAGATAAGCTAAGAAACGGTTACAATCAGTACTAAGATAATATCTTAACGAGTGAAAATAAAGTCGTGAAGCTAATTGAGAGTAAGAAACTGAAGTGTAAGATAAAAGAGGAAGTTAATTATACAGTAAGAAGGAATGATGATTAAGGAAGTAAATAAGATATTAAGGATCTACTGAATCCGTTAAGGATGAAAGTTAAAGATGAAGTTAAGCGAAGATTAGTCAGTAAGAAGGATTCTTAAGAAATTTAAATGTTAAGAAACATATGAGGTTCTTATGAGGTCAATGTGAATAAAGAATTGTGACGTACAAGAAAGACAATTTTGACCAATGAGTCAATAGGAGAATCAAGATGACCTTTAAAGGTCAATCAAAGAAAGGCGAAGGAGATGAAGAATGTGGATAGTATCAATAAACAAAAGCAGCAGAATAAACTACATGACTAAGATCAACGTAAGGTGTAACTAACAAACGACGTGAGGTTCGTGATAGTTTAAAGAAAAAAAAAGATAAAGAAAGTATAGCAGACTTCAAAGGAATAGTTGATAAAGGAACTAAGTATCAGAAATGAAAAAGGGAGAAAGGAGAAATTGAAGATAGTAAAAGATGTATCGGACTCAATTACGTTAAGAAATAACAAATGTGTTAGCAAGGTGTAAGTCGAAAGAGATTGGTTGATGAGGAACAAAGTGTCAGATAACGGTAGAGAGAAGTAAGAAACGACAATAACAAGTTAAGGAAGAAAGGTGACAGTGTCAGATGATAGTAAAGATTAAAAGCCATAGATTGTGATTACAAAAGAAAATATTCATAGAAGTATGAATAAAACAAGTACATCATTACAGAGGTAGTCGACACGTCGTGAATATTCACGTACTAAAGAAACGAGTAGCGACCCGATAATGACTAAAAATGGAATGACAGATTTGTAGAGTACTGATTAAGGATTAATGACAACCATGTAATAAGGACAAACGATCTCAATATCGAGAATACGCTAAAGCCATATTACTTCAGAGGGGCAGCAAATGAACCAAAATAATAACAAGAAAAGTCTCAACTATTCAATGGCAGGAAACTATAAGAAGAGAGCTAAAAGTTCAAGTACAAGAAAAGATACGACTAACACGTATTAATGGATGACAAGGAAAGTAGAAGAACAATCATAAGGTCCCAACAAGCTTTATGAAAATTCGAGGACAAATTTTTATAAGGAGGGAAGAATGTAATACCCCAAAATGTTGAATTATTTAATTGGACCACGTGTCCAGTTTGGACTCGTTAGAGTGGCGAAATCAGAAAGATTCTGATAAAAGTACAGTAAATAAACTTCAAGTAGGTCGGTTTTAAGAAATTAATTATGAGGAAATTAAGGTTATATTTCAATTCTAAAGTTAGAATTGGAATTAAAAGGAAAAATGTCAAGAAAACCCCAAAATAAAGTGCAGGGACCAAAGTGGTAATTTAGCCACTTTGTGTCGAAAATGGAAATTTGTAGGTTATGACGGGAAAATGTTAATATCGAGTTTCGTATTATTTATTTGATATAAATAATACGTAAAAGTTATAATAAAAGAATTTATTGATTTAGTTATGGACTAAATCGTACAAAAGAAAAGTTTGAAAGATAATTTGTAACAAACTAAAAGAACAAGGACTAAAGTGAACCTTTAGCCATTCCATATATTAAAACAAAATTTGAAAGAAGGAGAATCAGAAGAGAAAAAAAGAAGCCAGAAGCTTCAACGCCGATTACGATCGTTTCGCCGCCGTTCGACGTCTGATTCGAGCGATTTTTGCGGCGATCTCTTCGGAATTGAAAGTTCTATCATCTCCGTGCATCAAATTGAGGTAGGAGGTTGAGAATTTTGGTCGAAATTCAAGTTGAATGGGCTGTTTTAATAAAATAATGGATAGGTTAGAAATTTGACGTTTTTGGGATCGTTTTGGCGTTTTGGTGAAAACGGAAATATGGGTTTGGCGTGTTTGTAGGTTTTAAGCATGTCGGGATGGACGGAAAGCCCCAGAAATTGATTTTCTGGGGGCCGCACTCGGTGTGCGAACGCACACTTGTGGTGTGCGAACGCACACTTCCAAGTGTGCGGACGCACACTACACTGTGCGGACGCACACTACACTGTGCGGACGCACAGTGTTCTCCTGCGCCCATACAATGGGTCCGCAGGGACCAAAATGGACTTTTAGCCCTAATTGAGCGGAATTTCAATATTTTTGAATAATAGACCTAAAAACGATTAAGGACCCCGATAATTCAAAAAGTGAAGTTTTAGCTCGACCTTTCACGTGGACAACGATTATGGAATATCGAGATCACGAATAACACTAAGAATAAAATATAACCCTAGAATTTAAAGTATTATACGTATTAAAGTACGAGGTTCACGTATAATTATTTAACGTTAATTATTATGTATCTGACGTGTTAGCGAGAAGAGAGGTCAGTAGACGTGGGATAGCGAGGGCATATCATTTCATAGACCACGTCATTGATTGGATTGCGGTCACTGTGAGTTGCACTTTACTTTCGTGTATTATATCTTAAAGTTATTTTATATAGATATTTATATTGTTTATACGCATCGCATGTTATATGGTTTGATTAAATGTTAGATATTTCTATCAAGTATATATACGAGAACTAGTATGCGATCCGAAGAAACTAGCTACCTATTGGGTGTCAATAGGCTGTGTGATCACCAGTATCAAGTCAGTCTAGTGTGTTTGCATTTGAAAACTAAATTGAAATGTATGACATGATATGATTAAGAATTTCGAGGTTTGATAATGACCTTATATGAGTGAGCACTCGGTTACGGTGTAACCTGGAGTCCTCGTATCCAGTGGGTTGGACCCACCAGTGAGTTTGACTCACAACTTGAGATGTAATGATTGGATTGGACGATATATGATTAGTATGATTTGATTATTCGAAAGTTGTGTCGCATGCTAGGATATTAGTTTCGTACGGATCAAATACTTGTTTATATGTATTTTGATATTATTGTTCC
The DNA here is from genome assembly GCF_937616625.2 of Mercurialis annua. Classification (NCBI taxonomy): domain Eukaryota; kingdom Viridiplantae; phylum Streptophyta; class Magnoliopsida; order Malpighiales; family Euphorbiaceae; genus Mercurialis; species Mercurialis annua. Next base: position 38,499,852 of record NC_065572.1, read on the forward strand.
TTTGAAATGCGATGCTATGTTTTCATATTAATACCATTAGTAAATGCAAACTCACTCAGTATTTTCCCAAATACTGATCCCCTCACCTTTGATGTTTTCAGGGGCTTAGTGTGTGAACTTAGTTAGAAGCCAGTTTTGAAGTCCAGAAGTCAGTTGTGTATGTATAATTTCTAACTTTTGTGAATGCTGCAGTAGTGGTCCCGCGTTGACAGAGTCGTAACCTAGACAGCAGTACATTTTGATTGTACATATTACTTGCTGTCCTGTTTATATGTTTTTGATAGGCTACAGGTAGTATGTTTTGTTCACGGCCCCAGATGCCGGTGATATGTTTTATTACACTAACCTTTGTATACAGTACCGCGAGGCCAGTTCGTACAGGGTACGATAACTAGAGCCCGCAAGGTTTTAAACAGTTAGTGTAAATATGTGATTATATGTTATGTATGTTTGCTTCTGTTGTGTTGTGTTATTTATTTATTATTTGCGGAAAAATTAATAGTTGTTTGAGGCTTGCTACGGGTTCTGGAGCTACCACTCCCGTTTCCTAGCGCCGGTTGCGGCTCAATATTTTGGGTCATGACAGAAAGATAATAAGATTTGATGTTGATTAATAACTTAGGTCTTTCATTAATGGTTTAGTGAAGAATTTAATCAATAAAAATACATTGAAATGATGAATTTGAAACAATATGAAAGTTCGTGCCTTTAAATGACAACTTTTAAAGGTTATGATTAAAATGAAACTTCGTGTAAAGTTCATGATTTTTTTAGAAATTAACCCAATAATTAATAAGCCAACAATTAATCAAGTCTATTGAGTTCCCGCTTTAAAATCCGATCCGGAAAATATTACTTAAATAATATTTAAATAATAACCTAAATAAGTTTGTCAAATAGTGGGTTAGCCGAGTTACCGGTAACTACCAAGCTAACCTCACATGTTGGGTGACCCAAGTCTAACCCGACCCAAATATTTTATCTAAATTACAAACCATAGTTTATAATTCTCAAAGTAACAATTTTAATAAAATAATAAATCACAATTTAAAACGGAACTCAATAACTTAAAACACAAGTAACCAATAGTTACCGACAATTACTTAACTAAAATGAGCTAAAAAAATATATATTTAAAAGCTAAATTGTAATTTAGCCAATTTAGCCCACGAAGCCATTAATTCTCAAAAATGAAATTACCCGAGTAATTATCTGACTAAAAGATTAATAATTAAAAAAATCATCCTCAAATTAAAATAGTCAAAAACAATTTAAATTATAATCGAGACTAACAATTTAAAAAATAAAAATAAAATAATGTTATCGGTTAGTAGTTTGGAAAACAGAACGATAATTAAAAGTCAAGTTTTCAAATTGATTATAATCTTAGTTGAATATTAATAAATTGAACAAAACAAATAAGGAACACCAATTTGAAGATTATCAAAATAGCCACACATTTGAAACCTCTCATTCCCGCTAACCCACTTATCATGCAAGCCAATAACAATTCAATGTCAGATGTAGAAACCAAATTAACACTTATAACCACATTCAAACCAATGAAATACAACACAGTAATCATATCACGTAAATAACCCCAAAATCATATTCGTAATAACAATTAGAGCAAACAAACCAATTTCCAGAACCCAAACAATTAATATACCGCCAATGCTATTCTAAATTCTAAGTTTACAAAAAAACCACAACTCAAGTAATAGGAATAAGAACAAATAGAAATAACAATGACATGAAAATCCATGCCCAACGAAGAACAAAGAAACAATTAAAAAAAAACATGATATGAAATGATCCCGAGAGATTCAAATCAAACAATAACAACATGAATTAGGTTGTAACTCATAGAACAACACAACAACATAATCAAAAGATTAAGGACAAACAACAGCAACAATAACAAAGGAAGGCGGCAGTAACCTAGCCAACAATCATGCAAAACAGTGAACGGTAACGGCTCTAAACGGATAGATTTTTACATACCTAATTGTGATATAATACGTCTGTATTGTAAAGAGCGATATAGACTAAAGTATTGACAAGGCAAATAGCAATCCGACGCTAAGACAGAATAGAAACGAGTTACGAACGGCGAGAACGATATCGAATAGGAATAAAGAAAGTAATGTAAAAAGCTTACCGAAATCAAATCACTAATGAAGAGGAAAGAAGATTGTAATGTTTCTGAGAGTTTTTGGGTAGATAAGTCGGCTAGGGTTTTCAGAGTAAAGAAAATAAAAGGAACGTGTGCTAACAGGTCTATTTATAGACCTGTTGCCCGCAAAAACGGAGGTGCGATCGCACACCTGAAGTGTGCGTTTGCACACCTCAAGATTCGAGGGTGTGCGTTCGTATACTCGGTGTGCGCGTTCGAACACTACTCCAATGCGTCTCAAAATTGGGAGATATGAATGTTTTATTAAAACATGTCAGATTCAGAAGGCACATGAACACAACCTCGATTATAATCCGGATACAAATCCAATCGCCATCGAAAACTCACACGACCCATGCGACACATACAAGCTACAACTCCAACCCCAATTAAAGTTTCACACTTGCTAAGTCCACCATTAATAATACGAAACTAAGTCGGAAACACAACAAAATCATGAAGGAAAAATACGGGATATAACAACAAACGTTACGAAACAAATCCAATCGTTTCACCTTTTTAGCGATTGAAGCCAAACGTTTACAAACGTTACGAAACAAAACCAAACGTTTACTAACGTTACAAAACAAATCGCTAACGTTTCACCTTTTTAGAGATTTAAGCGAAACGTTTACAAACGTTACGAAACAAATCCAAGCGTTTCGCCTTTGTAGCGACTTAAGCCAAACGTTTACAAATGTTACGAAACTGATCCAAGCGTTTCACCTTTTTAGCGATTTAAGCCAAACGTTTACAAACGTTACGAAACAAATCCAAGCGTTTCACCTTTTTACCGATTTAAGCCAAACGTTTACAAATGTTACGAAACAAATCCAAGCGTTTCACCTTTTTAGCAATTTAAGCCAAACGTTTACAAACATTACGAAACAAATCCAAATGTTTCACCTTTTTAGCGATTTAAGCCAAACGTTTGTAAATGTTTAAAAAACCAAAAGTTGGATTAAATCAAACCAAACGTTTACAAGAGTTATGAAACAAATCCAAACGTTACGAAACAAATCCAATCGTTTCCCCATTTAGCGATTTAAGCCAAACGTTTAAAACGTTACGAAACAAATCCAAACGTTTATAAACGTTATGTAATGAAAACCAAATGCTTGGATTTGTTTCTAACGTTTGTAAACGTTTTGTTTTGTTTCGTAACATTTGTAAACGTTTGGTTTAAATTGCTAAAAAGGTGAAATGTTTGGATTTGTTTCGTAACGTTTGTAAACGTTTGGTTTAAATTGATAAAAAGGTGAATCGTTTGGATTTGTTTTGTAACGTTTGTAAACGTTTGGCTTAAATCACTAAAAAGGTGAAAAGTTTGAATTTGTTTGGTAACGTTTGTAAATGTTTGGCCTAAATCGCAAAAAAGGTGAAACTTTTGGTTTTATTTCATAACCTTTGGCTTTAATTGCTAAAAAGGTTAAATGCTTGGATTTGTTTCGTAGCGTTTGTAAACGTTTGGCTTAAACCGCTAAAAAGGTGAAACGTTTGGACTTGTTTCGTAACATTTGCCTTAAATTACTAAAAAAAGGTGAAACGCTTGGGTTTGTAAACGTTAGGCTTAAATCTCTAAAAAGGTGAACATTTGGCTTAAATCGCTAAAAAGCTTAAACAGCTGGATTTGTTTCGTAGCGGTTGTAAACGTTTGGCTTAAATCGCTAAAAAGGTGAAACGTTTGCTTTGTTTCGTAACGTTTGTAAATGTTTCGCTTAAATCGCTGAAAAGGTGAAACGTTTGGATTTGTTTTGTAACTTTTGTAAACTTTTGGCTTAAATCACTAAAAATGTGAACTTTTTGGATTTGTTTCGTAAATTTGTAAACGTTTGGCTTAAATCGCTGTAAAATATTAGTATTTGTTTCGTAACGTTTCAAACGTTTGGCCTAAATCGCAAAATAGGTGAAACGCTTGGATTTGTTTCGTAACGTTTGTAAACGTTTGTCTTAAACTGCTAAAAAGGTGAAACGCTTGGATTTGTTTCGTAACATTTGTAAACGTTTGGCTTATATTGCTAAAAAGGTGAAACACTTGGATTCGTTTCATAACGTTTGTAAACGGTTGACTTAAATCGCTAAAAATGTAAAACGTTTGTATTTATTTCGTAACGTTTGTAAACGTTTGGCTTAAATCACTTAAAAGGTGAAACGTTTGATTTTGTTTCCTAACGTTTGTAAACGTTTGGCTTGAATCGCTAACGTTTACAAACGTTTGGGTTTGTTTCTTAATATTTGTAAACGTTTGGCTTAAATCGATAAAAAAGAGAAACGTTTGGTTTAAATCGCTAAAGATGGGAAACGTTTGTTTTTGTTCCGTAACGTTTGTAAACGTTTGGCTTCAATGGTTGAAAAGGGGAAATGTTTGGATTTGTTTCGTAACGTTTGTAAACATTTGGCTTAATTTGCTAAAAAGGTGACACGTTTGATTTTGTTTCGTAATGTTTGTAAACGTTTGGCAAAATCACTAAATATTGGAAAACTTTGGATTTGTTTTGCAACGTTTGTAAACGTTTGGTTTAAATTGCTAAAATAGGGAAACGTTTGAATTTGTTTGGTAACGTTTGTAAACGTTTGGCATAAATCGCTAAAAAGGTGAAACGTTTGGATTTGTTCCGTAACATTTGTAAACGTTTGGCTTAAATTGCTAAAAAGTTGAAACGCTTGGATTTGTTTCGTAACGTTTGTAAACGTTCGGTTTAAATTTCTAAGGCGGTGAAACGCTTTGATTTGTTTTAAAACGTTTGTAAACGTTTGGCTTAAATCGATAAAAAGGTGAAACATTTGGATATTTTTCGTAGCATTTGTAAACATTTGGCATAAATCGCTAAAAAAGTGAAACCTTTGGATTTGTTTCGTAACGTTTGTAAATGTTTGGCTTAAATCTCTAAAAAGGGGAAACGTTTGGATTTGTCTTGTAACGCTTGTAAACGTTTGTCTTCAATCGCTAAAAAAGTGAAACGTTTGGATTTGTTTTGTAACGTTTGTAAATGTTTGGCTTAAATTGCTAATATGGGGAAACGTTTGGACTTTGTCACGACCTATTTTCATGAATCGTGACCGGCGCTAGGGTATGGATATGGCTGTATCAAAACCCGTATCAAGCCTTGCGGATAACCAACTTAAACAGCTAAAACAATGTACCTGCAGAAAACCACATGCTCGGGGGCAACCGAGACTTCAGCCTATTCTAGCAGTACATATAAACAACATATATTTAAAGTACGCTTATCTCAAATAATCTCCAACAACATGACAATATATAAAATACCATAAACTCTGTAATCATGCCAAAGCTGATAAATTAATAGTTGGACCTATCCAACCAACAATAGTCTAAAATATAAGTAAAAAACTAAGACATAAATAATCTGATACTACTACTGCGGTCTAAGAGTTTAAAACAGTTCGACTCTTTTATTCTGAAAATAAAATAAAAAACCTACGAGAATGAAAAAACAGAGATCGACCAATGCTCAAAGAAATCTTCCTAAAAGTTGAAAGATTAAGTTTATATTGATTAATCATTAAATTGTTTATCAATGGCTCTCCATTGGAGAAATAAACTAACACGCTTTGAGTTATCATCTTGTCGGCTATGGATACATAGGGGTGAGATGATATCGTCAAAAGATGTTGTTGAGTTTATTGGTAAGTATGAGATGTTACGGGTGTAGTTGATATAATATAAGGCGAGAAAGGCAATTAGGTGTACCTGAGTCCTATATTATTCAAATCGATACATCTTAGTTGATTCAATGGGTTAGACTCAACTAATGTGGAAACCTAAGAATAGCATTAAGTACTTGAGGGTGAAAGCATTAGGAGCCGAAATTGATTGAACCTCATATGAGATATGATGAATAAGTAGTTGTTCACATATATATCATTTTGATCCCAAGAATAGCATTATGTACTTGAGGGAAAGATAAATGAATATAACAAATCAATCACCCACTTGAAATCTTTTCCAAAGAAGATTTACGTTTCCTATTTTGGAAGTGTAGGATTCAAAAAAGATAGTGGGAGGCCGTTTTGATAAAGACCAAATCATTATGGTTAAATATACAAAATAACATGAATACTAAATAGAGATCTTTGCTGTCTAAGGGATAGTAAGATTAAATAGAATCATTTAAAGTGACATTCACGATAGTAATCGGCTAGTGGTTTAAAACCTTTTTTTTTATTGATTAAGATATTTAGATGCCTCCAAGACTATTACGAAAAAGAAATGCACATCGGTTAACAAAGAAAAGTGTTTTCGTTTGTTAAGATGTAGGACAGTATAAGTCATAGCCAGAAATATTTGGAATATTTGAAAGGCGGTTCGGTCAATAAAAGAAATTGTTTCTTTTGTCAAACCGAAAGACATTGAAATGGAAATTGTATTAAGTATTGTGAATACTTAAAGGGCAATGACGAGAGGAACGACAATTCCATCAAGAATGTGTCTATCTCATGTTCCAATGTCAATTGCTTATTTAAAAACTTAGGTATTGGATACCGATGCTAATTCTCATATTCGTTTATCCTTCATGGATTTAGTAAAAGTGAGAAAGATATGAAAAAGATGAAGTAATCTTAAAGCTAGAAAATGACGCAAGCGTTGCGACAAGAGCTATAGGATCAACTTCAATTTTCTTAAATAAACATAAGTTGTACTTAAACAAGTTTTTGGTACTTACCCAATATATATAGAGATATCATATCCGAATTTGTATGACAAATTTGGTAGTTAATTTTCTATTTACAAAGGATGTTTGTAGTATTATGTTTGATAATACGGAGTTGGGTATGGATATGTACAAAATGTTCTTTATGACTTGAATAAAGATGTTTAATTCAAAAGATGTTTTGGAAATTAATACCATAAGTTATCAAATTTCTAAACAACTTTGGCACTTATTATTAGGACATATTGCAAAAGATAGACATAACGAGTTAGATAAGATGGGAATCTTGAGCAATCAAGATTTTGCATCTCGTCTGATTTGTGACTCGTATGTTAATGGCAACATGGCCTGACTATTCTTTGTTGGACAAAGAGGTAGAGCTAAAGCCGTTTAAGAGATCATACATAGTGATGTATATGGTACATTAAAAAAAACGGACCAAGGGAGATATTTATACTTCATTTTCTACATCGATGATTTATCACGATTTAGTTAAGTTTGTCTTATGAAGAACAAACATGAAGATTTTGAAATGTTCAAATGACATCAAGAATGAAATAGAAAACAAAATTGTAAAAAATATTAAGACTTTACAATGTGATCGAAAAGGGAAGAATACTTGAGTACAAAATTTGGTACGTTCCTAAAAGGAATGTGGTATTATTTTTCAACTTACTCCTTAGGAACACCATGGTTGAATGGTGCGTCTGTCAAGAAGGAGGTATCGTACATTGTGGGACATTATACGATCAATAATGAGCTAAATACTGACTTACCCATCTTGTTATGGGGTCATGCACTTCTTATTGCAAATAAAATTCTAAATTGAAATCCAACTAAATCTGCTCCATACATACCTTATGAGATATGGTATGGAATAAAGTCTTAAGGATGTTAAGATTTGAGAGTGTTCGAAACATATCTGGAAACTGATATCCGATAAATTTTGAATCAAAATCAATCATGGAAAGGTTATGTTGGATATCCTAAAGACAGTTTAGGATATTGTTTCTATATTCAAACCGAACAAACAATCGTTGTTTATCTGTGGTAGTCTTTCTTAATAAAGCGTTTATTCAAGAGGGACACTAAGAGAGGAATAAAGAATTATATGAGGAGTCATCTAGTTACCAACAAAATAATGAATCAATGAAGATTGATCAAACCCACTAAAAGCCGGAGTTAGTAAAAGATGTATCTATATTAACAACTCAAAGATTAAGTAGAGTATCTCGTCCACCGGAGAGTGATGGTTTTCCCGCATGATAAACAAGAGTTGTTTAGTCATGGAGAAAAAGATCAAGTGTTGATCCCTTTACTTATTAGGAAACTATATGTGATATAGATTCTTCAAAATTGGTTTGAAATAAAATCTGAAATGGATTCCATATAAAGAAACCAAATTTTAGGAGCTAGTCGATCCATCCAAAGGTATTATACCAATAAGGTTTAAATGGATCTTCAAGTGTAAAATTGGTACTAATGGAAAGGTGGAGACCTTTAAAGCTAGGCCTGTTGCAAAAGAGTTTTGCTAGAGGCAAGAAGTTGTATTGTGAATACACTTTATCGCCGGTAGCCATGCTTAAGTTCATCAAGATTTTTCTTACTAAGACTACACATTTTGATTTGGTGGTTTGACATATGGATGTAAGAACCACATTCCTTAATGGTTAAATTAAGGAATATATCTATATGGAACAAGTCGAGGATTCTGAATCCGAAGAAGGTTCCAAGGCGTGTAAGCTAAAATAATCCCTAGTTGATGGAAAGAAAGCTTCAAGTTTCGTCGTCTTGATAAATCCGTAAGGAGTTACGAATTTATTAAAAACGATGATAAACCCAATGTTTACAAGAAGGTTAGTGGGAGCAGACTCATTTTCATGATCTTTCATGTAGATAACTTATTACTAATAAATAATAATATCAGAATGTTAACTTTTGTAAAACTTTGGTTTATCTAATACGTACTCCATCAAAGACCTCAGAGAGGTAGCCTAATTTCTCAGTATTAGACTCTATAGAGATAGATATAAGAGAATAATTGGTTTCTCCTAAAGGCTCTTCTTAGAAAATATATTGAAGTAGTTCAATATGGAAGTTCTAAGAGAGGATTGATACTAGTTAGGCATAAAATTCTTCTTTCAAAGGGAGTGTCTTCCGAAACTTCTGAAGAAAGAAAGAATCTAGCAAAGATACCATAGGTGTCACGACACATTTTCATGATTCGCGACCGGCGCTAGGGTATGGGTAATTTAGTACCAAAACCCGTAGCTACCCTTTCATTTAACATATAAACACGTAAACCTGCATAAAACCAATGCTCGGGGGCAACCGAGACTTCAGCCTAAATCTAGCAGTTATAATATTCAACAATTAAAATAACATGCTTTCCAATAATAGTATTAAATCGGCTTAACATAGATAATGTGGAATAAACGTTTAACATGTCAGAGCAATAAATAATCAGTCAGACCCATCTGACAACAACTAGAATAAAATAAAGACGTCTAGTTACTACTGCGGTCTAAGAATAAAACAGTTTTACAGTTTATCAAAAATAAATGGAACCTCCGAAGAAAAGTAAATGCGCAGATCACCAGACTCTCTCTGATCATGACCCTGGGAAAAATTAGGAAAACAACGGGGTCAGATATACTGAGATGAGTTTATACCATTATCTACATTTATTAAGTGGAAAACCTTTAAGACCGTTTAAAACATTTAATAACGATATTACGAATAATAGTTGGAACCCTAATCCACAATTCTAAATATAAACATAATCCAATAGGTCTGGTCCCGAGAGCTGAGCTACACCGAGTTACCACTGACCACACTTATACCAGAGTCCCGAGAGCTGAGCTACACCGAGTTACTCTACCTGGTCCCGAGAGCTATGCTCACACCGAGTTACCACATTTCCATATATACCTTACCCAGATCAATACCGGTGCGCACGCAGTCCTAATGATGCCCATTAGGTAGCATGTTTCAACTAGAAGCCATAATATAATACAGTTCGCAATATACGTACAATATATATATTTAATATTAAAATAACAATTTACTTAATAAAGCGGTAAATAGTAAGTACAAACTCACAGCTTGCTAATCCACGTGAAAACCGGCAAGCAACTAATCCTGGTTCGCCTCTGGAGCACGAACAATATACGGGTCTAGACAAATAATTATTAAAACAAACCCTAACTCTAGAGAGTACTAGACACCACATAGGACTAGCACAAATAACACGTCGGAAAATAATCCAAAGCAACACAAAAATACCCAAAAGGTAATAAAGCCCAATTAATACAAGTCTATTGAGTTCTCGCTTATAATCCGATTAACAAATATTATTTAATAATCTTTAAATAATAATTAATTTCCAAATAGTGGATTAGCCGAGTTACCAATAACTACCAAGCTAACCTCACTTGTCTGGTGACCCAAGTCTAACCCGACTCAAAACATTTATTAAATATAAACCCGAGTTTATATTTATAAAATAATTTAACAAAATAATAATCCATTTTAAAAGCGGAACCCAATGACTTTAATTTCAAGCAACACAAGTCACATCCCAAAATCTAACCATTTTAAGTTTATAAAAGTTTAGGGACTAAACTGTACTTTAGCCAATTAGGGACTAAACTGTACTTTAGCCAATTAGGGACTAAACTGTACTTTAGTCAAATTTGTTATTTAAAATCAAATTAATAACTTTTGTTTATAATTAATACAAAATATAACGTTACCAATAAAAAACTTACTTAAATAAGTTTTAAAAACTTTTAGGGGCTAAATTGTAATTTAACCAATTTATACCAAATCGAAATTCGAAATTAAATATAATTACCCGAGTAATTATATTAGCTTAATTTATAATAGCTATCATTTACAATTTGTTAATTAAAAATCAAATCCAAATCCTATTTATTATCAAATGATTGGCAAAATTTAACCTAAGGGATTTTTTTGATTTAATCAAAACAAATACATGACTAATATGACCATTTGACCATCTTTTTAATTCAAACAAATCACACAGACCCGCCAACCATGAACTCCCCATTTCACCATTTTTTTCAAGTTACTGATCATAACTTATAACTCCAATCTATAGGTTTTTAATCCACACAACATCATTCTTGAATTAATCAACACTCCTAGTGACAAACAAAGCAACTAACATCACAACCCAAGTCACAGTAACATGAGTTTAGAATCGGCAACGACGAATCGAGCGAGGAAGATGGTACAACTCAATCCGAAAGTTTTAAACTATTAACTACTAATCATACCAATGGATTCATAGCCATTAAGCAAGAACATCATGGACAAAAAGAAAGAAAATGATCGGCAGTAGCAATTGATATAAGAAACAGCTAAAGCAATTCAAAAACGGAAACCGTACGGCGATTGAAACGAGATCGATAGCATACCGTTTGGCGTAAACGAGATAGGGAAACGTAGAGAATTGAATCTAGAACGTCTGAGATCAAACGATTTTGATTTCGATCTAGAAACGAATAAGAACGATCAAAATTACGTAATGTTGTTCGAAAGTAAAAACTGAAATTGCAAACAACTTACCGATGAATTTTCTGTCAACTTCGGAAAGGATTTTGAACAGCCATTTTTCAGCGAAAATGGAAGGGAATGACGGCTACGGTTTCTTTGTAGGATGGAGAATAGATTAGGGTAAAAATTTACGTATTTAAGTAGGTCGAAATAGGTTAGAACAAGTGACGAAAGTGCCCCATCGCTCAGCTATTCAGTTCTCGAAAGAGAACAACCAAGCTGGGCTTGGTTCTCGTTAGAGAACTCCTGGTCTCGTACGAGACCAGGCCCCAACATGATTCTCATTCGAGAATCTTAATTCTCGAACGAGAATTGATCAATTTTTTTTTTGATTTTTAAAATATTAAATGGTTGAACCACAAATTAACCCACTCACGAACCAACACGAACCAGACCATTAACTTCGAATTTTACTTCAAAACGATCGGAAAATTTGTCGGAAAAACGCTGAAAATATACGGGGTATTACATTCTCCCCAACTAATTAAAAATTCGTCCTCAAATTTAACACGATAAGCAATTAACACCAGACAACATGTAACACAAATAAAAATCTTAAAAGTCACAGAAAATCAAGATATCGTACCTCATGGAAAAAGAAAAGGATAGCGATTCCGCATATCTGACTCGGTCTCCCAAGTACATTCTTCAACAGAATGATTGCGCCAGAGAACTTTGACCATCAGAATCTCCTTGTTCTGCAATTTACACACTTGCGTATCAACAATCTCAACTGGTTGTTCCTCATAGGACAGCTCTTGGTCAATTTCAACACTCTGAGGCACAATCACGTGCGAAGGATCAGAAATGCACTTTCTCAATATAGAAACATGAAACACAGGATGTACTAACGACATGTCTGACGGCAGAACCAGACGATAAGCCACAACTATAATCCTCTCTGAAATCTCATAAGGACCAATATACCTCGGTGCCAACTTTCCCTTGACACGAAAACGAACCACGCCTTTCATAGGCGAAACCCGAAGAAACACAAAATCACCAACATGAAACTCAATGTCTTTTCTCTTCGGATCAGCATAACTCTTATGCCGACTAAAAGCAGTCTCTAACCTCCGTTTGATCAACGATACCTTCTCTGAGGTAATCTGAATAATCTCTGCTCCCTAGAGTTTGCGCTCTCCAACCTCCTCCCAACAGATAGGAGATCTACACTTGCGCCCGTACAAAGCCTCATACGGCGCCATCTCGATACTCGCGTGGTAAACGTTGTTGTAAGAAAACTCAATCAACGGCAAATGAGCATCCCAGCTACCCTGAAAATCGAGAACACACATCCTGAGCATATCCTCCAACGTCTGAATAGTCCTCTAAGACTGACCGTCAGTCTGAGGATGAAAAGCTGTAATGAAATCCAATCGAGAACCCAATGATTCCTGTAACGCTTTCTAGAACCTCGAAGTAAACACAGAACCTCTGTCTGAAACAATAGAAACCGGTACACCATGTAAACTGACAATTCTGTCAATGTACAACTGAGCCAACCTCGAAGCAGTATGCGAAACCTTAATCGGAAGGAAATGAGCTGACTTAGTCATACGGTCAACAATAACCCAGATGGAATCGTACCCCTGTCGAGTACGTGGTAAACCAACCAAAAAATCCATGGCAATCCGCTCCCACTTCCACTCTGGAATAGGTAGTGGCTGCAGATAACCAAAAGGTCTCTGATGTTCCAGCTTCACCTGCTGGCAAGTCAGACACTTCAAAACATACTCAGCGACATCCTTCTTCATCCCGCTCCACCAGTAGGTACCCTTAAGATCATGGTACATCTTAGTAGAACCCGGATGAACACTATAAGCAGACTTGTGTGCTTCTTCCAGAATCTGGTCCCTCAAACCATCTGAATCTGGAACACACAATCTCGAACCATGTCTCAGAACACCATCCATAAAAGTAAACTCATAATTTCTGTCCTGCTGAATCTCCTCAATAATCCGTCTCAACTGTGGATCCTCAGCTTGTAAAGCATTGATCCGATCAATCAAAATAGGTTGCACTTGCAACTATGCTAATAAACAACCGGCCTGAGAAACCTGAAAACCATAGCCTGAAGCTATCAAACTGTGCCACTCTCTAACCATGGGTCTACGCCCAATCTCAGAAATATGAGCCAAGCTGCCCGAAGACTTGCGACTCAACGCATCGACTACCACATTAGCCATACCAGGATTGTACTGAATAGTACAGTCGTAGTCTTTCAGCAACTCTAGCCAACTCCTTTGTCTCAAGTTCAACTTTCTCTGATCAAAGATATACTTCAGACTCTTATGATCAGTGAAAATCTCACAAGTAGCACCATACAAGTAATGCCTCCAAATCTTCAGCGCAAAAACCACAGCTGCCAACTCTAAGTCATGAGTAGGGTAATTCACCTCATGCTTCTTCAACTGTCTGGAAGCGTAGGCAATCACTTGTCCATGTTGCATCAGAACGCAACCCAAACCAATCCGAGACGCATCACAATATACTGTGAAACCGTCAATGCCAGAAGGCAATGCCAAAACCGGAGCTGTAGTCAAAATCTCCTTCAGTTTCTCAAAACTCGCCTCGCACTTGTCAGTCCACTCAAACTTAACACCCTTCTGTGTCAGTTTAGTCAACGGTGCAGATATTCTGGAGAAATCTTGCACGAACCGACGATAGTAGCCAGCTAAACCCAGAAAACTCCTGATCTCGGTAACTGACCTCGGCCTCTGCCAATCTTCTTCGGATCAACCTTGATCCCATCTTTCGACACCACGTGTCCTAGAAAGGCAACCTGATCCAACCAGAACTCACATTTTGAGAACTTAGCATACAACTGATGCTCACGCAACGTCTGTAGTATAGTCCTCAAATGATAAGCATGCTCCTCCTCACTCCGAGAATAGATCAAAATTTCATCAATGAACACGATAACAAACTGATCCAAGAACCGCTTGAACACTCTGTTCATCATATCCATAAACGCTGCTGGTGCGTTCGTCAGACCAAAGGACATAACAAGAAACTCAAAATGTCCATACCGCGTCCGAAAAGCAGTCTTAGGCACATCAACATCACGGATCCAAAATTGATGATACCCAGACCTCAAATCAATCTCGGAAAAACACTTCGCACCCTGCAACTGGTCAAACAAATCATCGATGCGAGGAAGAGGATATTTGTTCTTGACAGTAGCCTTGTTCAACTGTCTGTAGTCGATACACAGTCGAAAGGAGCCGTCTTTCTTCTTCACAAACAGAACTGGAGCACCCCATGGAGAAGTACTCGGTCTGATGAACCCGCTATTCAATAACTCTTGTAACTGGTCCTTCAACTCCTTCTGTTCTGCAGGAGCCATCCGATACGGCGGTATCGATCAATGCAAAAATCAATCTCACGGTCAGGTGGTAATCCAGGCAATTCCTCTGGAAACACATCAGTGAACTCATTCACTACCAGAACACTATGCATGTCACCACTATCAGCCTCCACATCACGAACCACAGCAAGAAAACCCTGGCAACCCTTTCCTAACATCCGCTTCGCCTTGATGGCGGAAATCAGATTCTTAGGTGTCTCCGCCTTTTCTCCCTGAAAGGAAAAAGGTAGATCACCTGGAATCCTAAACTCGACTAACTTCCCTCGACAGTCAATAGAAGCATAATGGCGCGACAGCCAATCCATCCCCAAAATCACGTCAAAAGAAAGCACGTCAAGCAAAAACAAATCAGCACATAATTCTCTACCCTGTATAACCACTCGACAAGAAGGATAAACAACGTCCACTACTACACCTTCAGACATAGGTGTAGATACAGCTAGAGGTTCACTCAAAACAGATGGTGCAATACCTAATTTCCCAGCAAAGCAAGTAGACACAAAAGAATGTGTTGCACCCGCATCAATAATAACAAAGCACCAGTAAAAGAAATCGGAATGGTACCTTGCACCACAGCATTTGATGCATGCGCATCCTGAGGAGTAAGTGTGAACACTCTGGCCTGACCCTGCGGCTGCAGCTGCGAACTCTGCCCAGTACCATAACTGTTGGAACCTCTGTCACCGTTACCACGGCCACTAAAACCTCTGCCACCAGAACCACGGCCCCGCTGGCCGCCAAAAGATGCTGCAGGTTGAGAATACCCTACAGACTGTGTAAACGCAGGTCTCTGCTGCTGGTAAGATGACTGCGCCACACTGGAGTTAGAAATCTGCTGCCCAGATGTCGGACACTTCCTGGAAAAATGACCCGGCTGGCCACCAGAATAACAACCTCCAGGAGCTAACTGACACTGACCATAGTGCATGCGTCTGCAATTCTGGCAGAACGGAATATTCGATCCACCATTGTACCCCCGTCCTGAACCACGGTTACACCCACTGCTACTAGAACTGTACGGAGCACTCCTAGTACTATGCCTCGCCTTGTTGTGCGTACGGCGACTCCTCTTATTGGCCTGAGAAGAGCCACTGTAGTAGTTTCCACTACCATGCTGCGCTGGGCCTGTTGCCCCCCACTAGGAAGATCACTCTTTCCCTTCTGATTTTGAAAAAGGTCAGAGATCGTCCCAAACTGAATCAACGAATTATCCATCCGTCGAGCACTATCCACTACCCGAACAAACTCCATGTCTGTCCCTATCAGCAAAGGAAGAAACTCCGAGCCTAAACCCCTAACATAGAGGTCGTTCACTCGCCCTCGATCACCCTGTAGATCTGTAGCAAACCGTCCCAAACGGACAAACTCTGTAGTGTAGTGTGTCACTGATCTATCCCCTTTCTTTTTTAGCAGCTTTTCCCTAAAATTCTCAGTAACAGAGAAGGGTAGATAGTAACCTCTGAACCTGGTCACAAAATCAGCCCAAGACAATGTAGCCATCTCTGGCCTGATGTTATCGCGAAACCAGTCCTTAGCTGGACCCTTCAGCGACATCTCCACAAGAATCACTGATTGGTGATCAGTAGCTTGAATTCTCTGACTATTGTACTCAGACTCTTCCAAAAAGTCAAGAGCATCCCCAGTACAATCAAAAAAAGTCGGATTCAACTTCGCGTAGGTCATCACCATCTCTCTGTCTGTCGGAATGTGACCGACACCAGCAAGTCCACCCATACCAGCTACAGCACCAGCCTGAGGTTGCTGTTGCTGCGCTAACTGACCCAGTACAGTACATTGATTCTGCAGAAGAGCCTGATTGTTCTGCATCTCGACAATACCAGCCAAGAAAGTAGTGAAGTAGAACGCTTGCATATTCGGTGCATGTTGCACATTCGGTGCCTGCTGCACATTCGGTGCCTGAACACCTGCTACACCACGTCCTCTAGCTCCACCTCTACCAGCACTAGCTCCTCTGCCTCTACCTCTACCTCTGCCAGCACCTCTACCTCTACCACGTCCAGCATTGGCCGGAACTGGTGGTACGTTCTGAATGACTTCCACGGAAATTGCATCATCAGCCTCAGCTTCTTGCTCTGCCGCAGCACGAGCACGAGTACGAACAACATTGTCCATATCCTAAGGATTGAACAGAAACAATTTAAGTAACACATAATTCATACCCAAGTATGAAACAAAACAAGTAACAATTAGGATTTCCTGAGAAATCAACAGCAATAAAATATTCACCCAAGTGAAATAACATTAACAATTAACAGCATCAAATCAACATATAATGACTGACTCGACGCAATCCTATTGGTGTAGGCAGAATATTTTAAAAATCAAAAGATGACGTTTTTAATGACATGACAGAAACCTATATCCGCAGTAGTTCCTAAGACACAACCATACTTAACAAAGTAAACACATAGCAAGCAATTGGCCTTGGTTTGAAACCAAAGCTCTGATACCAAGTTTGTCACGATCCATTTTTATGAATCGCGACCGGCGCTAGGGTATGGGTAATGTGGTACAAAAACCCGTAGCTAGCCTTTCATTTAACATATAAACACGTAAACCTACAGAAACCCAATGCTCGGAGGCAACCAAGACTTCAGCCTAAATCTAGCAGTTATAATATTCAACAATTAAAATAACATGCTTTCCAAAAATAGTATTAAATCGGCTTAACATAAATAATGCGGAATAAACGTTTAACATGCCAGAGCAATAAATAATCAGTCAGACCCATCTGACAACAACTAGAATAAAATAAAGACGTCTAGTTTCTATTGCGGTCTAAGAATAAAACAGTTTTACAGTTTATCAAAAATAAATGGAACCTCCGAAGAAAAGTAAATGCGAAGATTACCAGACTCTCTCAAATCATGACCCTCGGAAAAATTAGGAAAACAAAGGGGTCAGATATACTGAGATGAGTTTATACCACTATCTACATTTATTAAGTGGAAAACCTTTAAAACCGTTTAAAACATTTAATAACGATATTACGAATAATAGTTGGAACCCTAATCCACAATTCTAAATATAAACATAATCCAATAGGTATGGTCCCGAGAGCTGAGCTACACCGAGTTACCACTGACCACACTTATACAAGAGTCCCAAGAGCTGAGCTACACCGAGTAACTCTACTTGGTCCCGAGAGCTATTCTCACATCGAGTTACCACATTTTCATATATACCTTACCCAGATCAATACCGGTGCGTACGCAGTCTTAATGATGTCCATTAGGTAGCATGTTCCAACTAGAAGTCATAATATAAAAACAGTTCGCAATATACGTACAATATATATATTTAATATTAAAATAATAATTTACTTAATAAAGTGGTAAATAGTAAGTACAAACTCACAGCTTGCTAATCCACGTGAAAACCGGCAAGCAACTAATCCTGGTTCGCCTCTGGAGCACGAACAATATACGGGTCTAGACAAATAATTATTAAAACAAACCATAACTCTAGAGAGTACTAGACACCACATAGGACTAGCACAAATAACACGTCGGAATTAAATAATCCAAAGCCACACAAAAATACCCAAAAGGTAATAAAGCCCAATTAATAAAAGTCTATTGAGTTCTCGCTTATAATCCGATTAACAAATATTATTTAATAATCTTTAAATAATAATTAATTTTCAAATAGTGGGTTAGCCGAGTTACCAATAACTACCAAGCTAACCTCACTTGTCGGGTGAGCCAAGTCTAACCCGACTCAAAACGTTTATCAAATATAAACCCGAGTTTATATTTATAAAATAATTTAACAAAATAATAATCCATTTTAAAAGCGGAACCTAATGACTTCAATTTCAAGCAACCCAAGTTACATCCCATAATCTAACCATTTTAAGTTTATAAAAGTTTAGGGACTAAACTGTACATTAGCCAATTAGGGACTAAACTGTACTTTAGCCAATTAGGGACTAAACTGTACTTTAGCCAATTAGGGACTAAACTGTACTTTAGTCAAATTTGTTATTTAAAATCAAATTAATAACTTTTGTTTATAATTAATACAAAATATAATGTTACCAATCAAAAACTTAAATAAGTTTTAAAAACTATTAGGGGCTAAATTGTAATTTAACCAATTTATACCAAATCGAAATTCGAAATTAAATATAATTACCCGAGTAATTATATTAGCTTAATTTATAATAGCTATCATTTACAATTTGTTAATTAAAAATCAAATCCAAATCCTATTTATTATCAAATGATTGGCAAAGTTTAACCTAAGGGATTTCTTTGATTTAATCAAAACAAATACATGACTAATATGGGCATTTGACCATCTTCTTAATTCAAACAAATCACACAGACCCGCCAACCATGAAGTCCCCATTTCACCATTTGTTTTAAGTTACTGATCATAACTTATAACTCCAATATATAGGTTTTTAATCCATACAACATCATTCTTGAATTAATCAACACTCCTAGTGACAAACAAAGCAACTAACATCACAACCCAAGTCACAGTAACATGAGTTTAGAATCGGCAACAACGAATCGAACGAGGAAGATGGTACAACTCAATCCGAAAGTTTTAAACTATTAACTACTAATCATACCAATGGATTCATAGCCATATTAAGCAAGAACATCATGGACAAAAAGAAAGAAAATGATCGGCAGTAGCAATTGATATAAGAAACAGCTAAAGCAATTCAAAAACGGAAAACGTACGGCGATTGAAACGAGATCGATAGCGTACCGTTTGGAGTAAACGAGATAGGAAAACGTAGAGAATTGAGTCTAGAACGTCTGAGATTAACCGGTTTTGATTTCGATCTAGAAACGAATAAGAACGATCAAAATTACGTAATGCCGTTCGAAAGTAAAAACTGAAATTGCAAACAACTTACCGATGAATTTTCTGTCAACTTCGGAAAGGATTTCGAACAACGATTTTTCAGCGAAAATGGAAGGGAATGACGGCTACGATTTCTTTGTAGGATGGAGAATAGATTAGTGTAAAAATTTACGTATTTAAGTAGGTCGAAATAGGTTAGAACAAGTGACGAAAGTGCCCCATCGCTCAGCTATTCAGTTTTCGAAAGAGAACAGCCAAGCTGGGCTTGGTTCTCGTTAGAGAACTCCTGGTCTCGTACGAGACCAGGCCCCAACATGATTCTCGTTCGAGAATCTTAATTCTCGAACGAGAATTGATCAATTTTTTTTTTTGATTTTTAAAATATTAAATGGTTGAACCACAAATTAACCCACTCACGAACCAACACGAACCAGACCATTAACTTCGATTTTTACTTCAAAACAATCGGAAAATTTGTCGGAAAAACGCTGAAAATATACGGGGTATTACAATAGGCTTCAGCAATTGGTTGTCTGAGGTATGTGTTTCCACTTACAAAGCTAGAAATTGTCTATGCGATTAGTGGGACTAATCGGTTTTCATCCAATCCATGTTGAGAACATTGGATGGTTGTTAAAGATATATTTAAGAACTTTTGTAGAACTAAAGATATGGAGAACGAGATTTTTAAGTAGACCGTTTTACAGATTCTAATTAATTATCAGATATGGATAATAGAGAGTCTACCTCCGGATTCATATTTATCAATAATGAAGAAGTAGTGAGCCAGAAGTGTTCTAAGCAAGAGTCAACTCCATATTTCATTATAGAAGCCGAGTATATTATGACATGAGATGTCGTAATAGAAGGTGTTTGGATAAATTAGTTCGTAACTGAACTAAGTACGATTTTCTTCCATTAAAGTCGACAGTTCCTCTTTTCTGCAACCACAATGGTGCTACTGCCCTAGCAAAAGAAACCGGGTCTCACAAATTATCCGAACATAAGTAAAGGCATTATCATATTATCTAAAAAAAGTGTTGGAAAGAGAGAAATTGTTTCTCTAAAAGATAGCATCAGCCAATAATATGGTTGACCCACTGACAAAGCCCATGACATAGAGTCATTAAGATTTACATCTTGAGAAGATGGGGCTTAGATATAGTTGTTAATGGCACTAGTGAAAGTGGGAGATTGTTAGTAGTATGTGCCCTAGGGCCATTTGATCATGTATATTTGTAGAATTAATCCCAATGGCAAAAATATATATGTTCTATTTGAACTAAGTGTCTCATCAACTAAGTGTTTATTTATTACATATTGTCCTTATCACATTGTGATAGAATCTATTCTTAAGGTGTTAAGAATAAGAGCGACAGATTCTATTATACAAGTGATCTAGATAACCGTTCACGATCGATGGGGTCCTACGAATAAGGGAATCGCATTATCCCGAAAAGATCGTCACCTCTGTTTATTCTCCTGATTAGTAAAGCGCTACTAATTATACGAAGTAGTGAGTCTCATACTACTTGATAGGGATCAGAATAAACATGAGGACACTCAAGGTGTTGAGTGAGTCGAACAAGTGACGCTAGATGACTTATACATGGTAATTCATTAAAGTCAATTTAATGTCATCTAGTTCATAATTGTACATATGTCCTTTGACTTGCGGTGAAACTATCTTGTATATATGTGATTAGAGTTTGATACTCCTTAACCCTGGATCTTTCATGAGCTAGGGCCGCGGGATGTGTTGGCTCTAGTTAGTTGTATATGGAGATAGGGGTTTAACCTAGAAAGGATTCATCACTCTGGATGAACGGAGACAAGATTCTATGCTATCTTGAATTATTCTTGATGGATGATAAAACCTGCGCAGGTGTATATGACATACATAGAAAGTTGTTTCTAGTGGAAGTCATATTTATGAAGAATTAGAACTAAGAGATGAGGTCATATAATCAAGACAAATAGTGTTTGACTTAACCATGACACTAGTCGAGATTGGAATCTTAGATGAAGGGAATTTTGAGTGTACGGTAATTATGAACATTGGTTCATAAAGAATGCATCGAAACATTCATATCTATTTGGGGGTCGTGATATGTTGCTAGACATCACTCTCGATCTACGAGAATTAATAATTAAATGGGATTTAATTATTTAATATAAGAAATGTGTTTCTTATTTCTCTCGTTGCCATATAGATGTGAACCTAGTTAGTCACACACAATAGAGTGTGCAACCGATTGAGTTTATGAAAGATCAATTTCATATGGATACTAGCATATCTCGGAAATTAATCTAAGATGAAAAACAAGTACAAATTAGGGACTAATTTGTAAGAGTTATAAATTAGTAGGAACCTAATTGTCTATGTCCAAGTTAATTAGGGACTAATTTATAGGAGTTATAAATTAGTAGGAACCTAAATATATTTTAACCAAGTTTTATGATTAAAAGGTTTAAGTAATTAATTAGTGTAATTAATGATACTTAAATCATTAATCATAAGCTAATGGAATGATGATGTAATGGTGATGATGTAATGAGATAAGCTTATGTCATATATGTGATGTCATATGATGACATCACCTATATGATGTCACCTATATGATGTCACCACATGAAAGGTGTCATGTGGTGGCAACACCTTTGCTTGGTCTGTGACACCTAGCATGCAAGGTGTTGCATTCTTAAGACATGCTCGAACTTATAAATAGAGCATGTCCTTGCTCATTTCAACACAACACACATCTCACTACAAAGTTGTAGAGAGAGAAAGCACTTTAAGGAGTTCAAGTAGTCATCAATCACGGAAAAAACTTGGCGACGTTTTTCATACATCCGAGCAAGGTAGTGATCGCGGCGAGAGTTTGAGTTTAGGGATGCTCGGCAAGAGGAACTCTTGCAGGATTACTTCAAGGCGAGGATTCAATCGGATGCATACTCGTGTGGACGAGCTTGAGGTCGCCGTACTTTCGGGACTATAAGAATCGTTGGAGAATCGACATAGGTATTCTTCTTACGATTCCTAGATGCGTGCTTTAATTACTAAATGATACGACGATCCATTTGTTGTTGGTATGATCAACTTTAGGATCCGGATTGTTGGTATTTCGATTTTGAATTGAAATATACGATTCGGACCCGCGCCTCCCGCTGCGCCAACAGTTTATGATTTCCATACATGATTGCTAGATGATTGGTTAGGGTTATGTCGGTTAGGGTTTTGTTGTGTTTATTAATCTTAAATCCTAGATTAAGTTGATCCCTTAATCTTTGATTAGTGTTTGATTAGTAGGGCGAGAGTACTAATCAAATAGACCTAGTTAAGCATAAGCTTAAGACCTAGATGCACTAGCGTGATTTAGGGATTAAGCGGTTGTTTGAGTTTGTAGATTAATCAGATTGATTAGCTTAGTCAACATCTAATTGCACGAGAGTGAGTTTGATTTCGACTTATTAATCAATTATTTGTTCTTCGACTTTCGGCTCGAGAGAGCGGATGTGGATACCTTAGAATGGCTTGACCCGAACCAATACCCGTATACCCAACCTTTCTACCTAGGAATTACTTTGGCATGATTACCAACCCTTAGGCGCATTAATTATTGTTTTTAATCCTTTCATAATTAGTTGTTGAATTGTTGTTGTTTTATAGTTTAATTATTGTTTCTTGAATTAATTCTATTGTTATTAATTGAAAAGCCAATCACTAGTTTGCTAAACGAATTGGAGTTCGAAATCATATTTCATTCACTTTAACCCTCTCATCCCTGTGGATTCGACAACCCGGACTTAAAGTCCACTTTATTACGAGTTAGTAAATTTTATTAACAAACCACAAAAAAAACCTTATATTCTTAAATTTATTACTGATTCAAGTGGAATATGCTCTCTACTACCAACTTAAAATAGGACCGACTAGAGAAAAGAGAGAAAAGATGTTGCCAAGAACACTCCCTTATGTTCGAATGTAATTTTAGTGAATATATGTGAAGAGTCTAGCTATAGACTCAAACTAAAGCCCTACTTGGGAGGCACCCCAAGACATATCCCTTTTTATTTAGTATTTTTTTTCTTCTATTTTTTTTTCTTTTAGATTTTCCCTTCATATTATTATCATGGAGTTTTTTATGTCTATTTTATAGGTCACTAAAGTTGGAAGCAATGATAACTAATGTAACAATGAAGATCAAAGTAATCAAATTGAGAAGTTACATCAACTAGGGTGCACACTAAGGAACTAATCTTGTTTTCTCTTACTTGATTTCTTATATTTATATATTGAGGACAATGTGATATTTAAGTGTCGGGTGTTATATTTTACATTAGGATTTATTTTTTATTTTCTGTTTTTAGTTTTTAAAATTGCATTAGTCTTGAGTTTTAATCTATTTTTTAGGCTTAGTTTTATGTTTGTCTAAAAGTTAATCAATCTCAATCTTAAAACTTTTTGATCTTAAAAATATGATTAGCTACCCTCATAAAACTAGAAATTGTATGAATCTTTGACTTTTGTAATCATTTGATTGGAATCATGGTTTTGATCTTAGGTTAAACACATGATTTAACTTTTGAGCTTAATAAGATTTTCACAAACGAATTTATTACTTTTGAGTTAAAAAATCCCAAATATTTCAATGTTTATCAAGTCTTGAATTATTTTAGGTTGTTTGAACTTGTTATTGAGTTTTCAAAGGATGAACCACATGATGATTTTTTCCAAACCACACTTAAAGAATGTGAGTTATTTGAGCCAAATTCTTATTGATTATTCTTGAGTGTGCTATTTGTTACTTATTTGCTAGAACTTGCAATTTTAAATCAATTTGGGACCATATGAGATAGGTGATGATATGAGTTTGATTTGGGTATTTAGTTACACGTTTCTTTTCCCACTTAAAAAGACTATCATTTTCCCTTCGGGATTAGCCAATTTTGTGTCAAGCCCTTCCTTGTTATTTATACACATATTTTCACCTTCTCCCTTTTCTATTTTCCCCACTTTTGACAACCATATGAGTTAAAGTTTAAATAAAAGAAGTTTGAAAGAAAAAGACACAATATTCACTAAAAATAGATGGCAAGGAATTCAAAGGAGAGCAAAAGAAAAAAAAAGAACCAAAAGAATTGAAAAAGATTCTAAAGAAAAAGAAAAAAAATAGAGCAAAGAAAACAAAATTTGAGTTTAGCAAAGTAATTGAATTATTCGTTTTGAGTTTCATGAAAAATTAGTGATAATAATTGTCTTGAGTGTTGTTTAGAAAAAATTATTTGCATTTTAACTCATTTAACCTCATTTAACTATTAATTCATACCTTTAACCTTAGTCTCATTACAACAAAATATTAAGACCCTTTAATTTGTGTTATCATTTGTTTTCAAGTGGTGACATTAAATTGCAAGCCTATGGTTCAATTTGTAGTAAGTTAGCAAAGAGCGAAAATTTCTACTCCAAACACTTATGTGATTTGAGAGATACCTTGTGAGAAAAATGTTTGGTTTAAAGTTTGAATGTGGTTGAGAATTTGAAGTTATTTAATGTGTTCATACATCTTAGAAATACATGATAATGAAGGAATTGTGACCTTTTGTGTTGATTTTAACTCATTAGTAACTTTATGTTTTGTGAACTTTTTGTTAGCTTGAGTTAATGCATGGTTATTAATTAAGTTCAACGTAATTTGAATCCATGATATGTTTGAAAGTGGTTATTGATTGCATGAATTTGGTGTTGCTCAGGGTAGTTATTTATGTTGGATGGTGAGAATTGTTTTGATGTGATCATTTTACTTGAGGACAAGTAAAAAGCTAAGTGTGGGGTTATTTGATACGCTTAATTTTAATAGTGCCTATTCTAAGTATAATGTGTGCTTTTTATATTATTTTAAGGATATTATGCTTGGATAGGTATTGTTTTGTATGTATGTGATTTATGCAAGAAAGTCATGAACCGGGAATCGAAGGAATTTGCAAAGAAACGAAGAAATTGATCCTTGTTCATGAAGTGGTTGTTTTGTCCTTCTTCAAGACCCCAAATGAGAAAGAGTTGTTCGTATGAATTGTAGTAGACATCCTAACATTTCCAAAACATCAAGGGTTACATCATTCAGCGTTGTCTAGCTCAGGTTATGAAGTTTTGAAGATTGAAAAAACTGCACATTGCATTAGTTTACTTACAGATTTGACCCTTCTGCCTTGATTGGATATTTCAGAATACTTAGAGACCTCGTATTAATTTATGTTCTTCATAAGAAATAAACTAGACATCTCAATCAATGAATCAAGAAGTAAGTCATTTGGAGGTGTATGCAAAGAGTTGTGGCTTTCCAAAGTTGATGGTTGTGCAGAAATCCCGACGGGCGGCAGGAATGAGCACCTCGACAAGAATCTCTTCTGGAAAGTGATCTTGCCGAGGAGACCAGATCCTGGCGGACGGCAGGAATGACTTGATCGGTAGGAATCAGGGCTGAACATAATAAAAGTCATCCGGAATGCGCTAAATTCATCGGGGATCAATCCTAATTCGACCCACTTCTTTTGCAACATAAAAGTGGAATATTCTACTTCTAGAATGTTGAGAACATCAAAGATCAAATTTCAAATTGGATTAGGAGTGTTTCTCTACATAATTAATGTTTAATCCTAATCTTAAACGGAGAATGACTCAAGGAAAATTCAAGCTTCAAAACCTCTATAAATTCAAGCTTCAAAACCTCTAAAAATAAACCTCTATAAATGACCTAAGTTAAAATTCAAATTTATTCAATCATTCAATTCATTATGTAAATATATCATTCTATCTTTGTCTATTAGCTAGTTTAGTTTAATTTTAGTTGTTAGCTTAGTGTTTTCTTTAGCTTATCTTGTAAAATCATCCAAGTACAATTTGGATTTTAAGGTTTTATTGAAGTGGATTATTTTCAAGCCAAATAAAGTTTGATTTCTTCTCCCTTCTCTTTAATTATGCAATTCTTATTTGTGTATTTGTTTTCTTTTACTATGTGTAGCTAATTTAATTAATCGAAAGTATTGTAAGTAGTATGGGTGTATGATTTAAATTCTAAAAACTAATTTATATATCTTTCTTTATTCTTGCAATTCTTATTATTGACATTAATGCTTGTAATTACTTGATCAACAATTACATGATTGAAAATCGGTTTGTGAGTAGCGTCATTAAAGCAAGTTTGTTAGAAAAGGTAATTAGAACGTAATTATAAAACATGAGTCCGTCTACTATGTTTGCGTTGTGTGGCATGTGTGGATACCTTTTCTTAATGCTTTATTTTTAATTGTCGGATTATATTCTATTCTCCTTTAAGCCATGACAGTAAGGACGATTCTAGGTTAACATCGTCTACGAAATAGGGGGTTAACAAGGTTAGATCTATCCGCTATTGTAAAAAATGATTAAAGTTAGGATTGATATGAATTAGAATTGTAAGGCATTAAGAACCCATACGAAAGCAATATTCTAGGTTGTTTGTTGTGATTGTTAGTTTTTATTATTTATTATTTTCTGTTTTTATTAGTTTAATTTAACATATAAAAACATCTCATATTTGATTGCTCAAATAATAGTTTAGCTAACTATTTTGGTACTAGATTCATTCCTCGTGGGTTCGACACTCTACTTACTCTTTATTACTTAATCACGATATTGTATACTTGCAATTTTGTACTAGGTTAGGTTTTGGGTTAGGGTTTGTTGTGATATTTGTGGCTTAATTCTTAGATTAACTTGATATATTAATCAATGTTTATAGTCTAATTGATTAGGCGACAGTCAATTAATTAGACGGACCTATTTAATCACAAACTTAGGACCTAATCACGCGAGGGCGGTTTAGGAATTAAGTGGTTGTTAAACTTGCGAATTAATCTTATTTTGTTTGTATTATCGATATCTTATTACGTGAGAGCGATTTAGATCTCGGTGTGTTAACCAAGCGTTTTTTTCAATTTTAGACTCGAGAGAGCGGAATTGATACCTTTGGATAGCTTGACCCGAACCAATACCATTTTCCGACCCAAATTACCTAGGATTCGCTTAGCATGATTAGCAACTCCTAGGCGCCTCTTTATTATTGTTTTTAATCTGTTAAGTAATTAGTTGTTGAGTTTGTTAATCGTTCTTTTATAATTAAATTGTTACTTGTGTAAGTTGTGTTTCGTTAGTTGTTAATTGAAATAAAATGCTTAATTTCTAAACGAATTGAAATTTAAAATCAGTTTTCATTCTCGTAAAATCTGTCATCCTTGTGGGTTCGACTCCGTACTTACGGATATTACAAGTTGCAATACCGTCACTTGCGGTAAATGACCAACAAGTTTTTGGCGCCGTTGCCAGGGATGAGATTGTATTTTATTGATTGAAAGTATTTTGAAACTCGGCCGAGTTAGCTTAATTTCTATTTTTTTTAATTACTTTTATATTTTGTTTTCGTGGTTTAAGCTTGGTGTTTTTGTCTTTGGTTGTGCAGGAAAATTGTGTACTTATTGGTTTATCTTCAAATTTCATTTTTATGGTGAATCCATCCGCGTTGAGTAATGGCATGAGATCCAAATTGTGAAATTTGTGGAGATTTTAGTCTTATCAGAGCCGAGTGTCCTACACTATATTCAAATTAGAATGACTATGTTAACTATGTGGGTGATCAATGGCAAGCTAGTGACCTTTGTTCCAATATGTACGTTCCGGGGTGGCAAAACCCTCTCAACTATGGTTGGGACAACAATTGGAAGAACTTTAATGAAAATTTGAATTTTAACTTAGGTTATCACCCATATCAAAACCAATAAGACTTCAAGTCCAATTTTGGCAATGAACCACAACAATCACATGATATTCAAGAATATGAAATTTCTTATGAGGATAGCATGCTTGAAAAGATCTTGGCGAAACTCGATCAAATGCATGAGGATAGTGCCACTACTAATCACCGTCTTGAGACTCAAATTGCTCGAATGACGCTTTTTATGCAAGGTGGAAGACAAGGTAGCGTATCATCTACAACCGAGTCTAATCCGAGAGAGCAACTCGAGGAAATTGAGCTTAGAAACGGAAAAGCTCTTGATGACCCTCACGGCAAGAGACTTATGGTGGTTGAGGATGAGCCAAGTTATAGTGAGCTAAGTGCTAGTGAGGAAGTGGTAATTGAGATTGAAGCTCCTAATGTTATACCACCACCTCCACCTCCTTATGTACTAAAAGTTCCTTTTCTAAGTCGGCTCAAAAAGGCACCGGACAACCAAAGGGGATTACTGGCCGAAATTGAAGCTAATCCAATACAACATGCTATGGCCATAGATTTAAAAGATAATGGTGCTTTAGTAAAAGGTCCTCCCACAGAGGTTCACATAGAGATCGAAAGATAAAAGTATGAGGATGGTGAACTTGAAGCTCCAATTTCCCGCCCACCTACAACATCCATGAGCTTAAATGTCAAAAGAGGAGAGGAATTTAGTATTACGTTACTCTACGAGGAAATCTACAAATCCTTTGATTATAAAGATCCATTTTTAGAGGGGTTTGATTCCGAGTATGACGGAAATATTATCAAGTATATGAAGATGCCTCATACTCCTCATATTCATTATTTCAAAGTACAAGCATACTCCATATCATATGAGCCTTATTTGAAGGAGCCAACAATGGAGAAGAGGGAGAAGATGCTACCAAGATGGCTTCCTCATGTTAGGATGTATTTGTAACAACCTTATGCGAAGAGTCTAGCTTTGGACTCTAACTTAAGCACACTCGAGAGGCAATCCTGAGAGGTTTGATTTCTTTCCTTGTCATTTCTTTTTTGTTATTTATTTTTACTGTTTCATTTATATTATTTTGCGTTTGATTGAACAAGATTTGATTCTCTAACCCCAACTCGATTAAATTTTCATATATGTTTTATTTCTTAGCATTGAGGGCATTGCTTAGAAATAGTGTGAGGAGGGTTGAAAAACTGAATCTCGTTTCTTTAGTTGTCTCGGGATTATTTTTCATGTTTATGTGTTTGTTTAGTTTAAATGTTTTTGGATGTTTTTGTTGTTTTAGGTTGTGATTTTGGTACCTTTAGTGCATGAAGCCATTTGCTTAATTTTATAAACATGTTATCTAAGTTGAATGAAATGCTTGAACTGTATCAATGGTCGATTTTCCGATTAATGAATGCTTAGAATTATGCTTTTCAAGTTAACAATTTTGGGTGATGCTTGCCTAAGGAAATGCCAATTGTATGACATGATTCGATAAGATTACGGTGAATTCACTTGTTAGCAATTTTAACCCTTGATGTATGTCACGACCCAAGTTATTGAGCCGAGACCGACGCTAGGGAATGGGAGTGGTAGCTTCAAAACCTGTAGCAAGCCTAAAATAATTAAAAAATTTTTGCGAACAAACAATCATATAATGACCATGAAAACGGAAGCAAATATACAAACATATATACATATATACACTAGTTGGTCGATCTAAAACATAGGGGCATATAACTCCCGTACCACGTACGTACTAGCCCAACGATACTGTATACATACTAGTGTATCTAGGTCAAATCATGAGCAACTATAACCGTGAAACAAAATACAACTGACGTAGCCTACAAAAAAATATACACAAACAACAGCAAGTATAAACTACAGTCATAATACAATGCTATAACATGCCACGATTCTGTCGACTAGTGACTACTACTGCAGTTCTACGGAAGTCAGGAACTATACATGGACATGAAGACTTCCGGATTCAAAAAGGTGGACTCTAGCCAAGTCCAAACTCTAAGCACCTGAAAATGTTAAACAACAACGGGTCAGACTATGCTAAGTGAGATTACATATTACTAACGGTATTATAAAAATAACATCGCATATAAACAATCATTTGTACAAACATGTAATATAAGCCAAGTATTTGATCCGATCGAAACCCTAATCTTATAAACGATTCTAAACTAGGTATTTCCTAGTATAAACGAGCGATAACAATTTCTCAAATCCTATTGGTAAGGTTCCGGGATAGTTCAACCGAGTTTAACCTATACCAGTACTTATAAACGATCAATCGATATGCGAGTTCTGGGATAGTTCGACCGGATTCAACCCACTAGACACAGGTTTTGGGATAGTTTGACCGAGTTTAACCTTGTGTCTAACACAAAGAAATCAGTCTAATTCTATTTGCTAAGACTTACCCGACACTGGTGATCACACAACCTATTGACACCCAATAGGTAGCCTGTTCGATCGCACACCAGATTTTTATACTTAAAAACAATCAATCAAAAGATATATTATACGATCAAGTCATATAATATGCGATGCAAGCGATAATATTACTATAATATATCAAATAGCTTTTACGAATAATACACGAAAGTAAAATGTAACTCACATGGACCGCTATCCAATCTCATACACTATCGATATGATGATCAAACCCTGCTAACCCAAGCCCGTCGACCTCGTAGCTTGCCGATATGTCTGTTACATGTTTAAATGAAATACGTGTTTTGTAATACCCCATATATTTTTGGCGTGTTCGTCTTGTGTTGACCTTCTCTGGGTGGAAATTTTGTATATAATTATCATTGAAAGAGATTTGAGGTTCCGTTCTTGATTAAGTATTTCAGTTGAGCTTTATGTGGGAGAATTTGTATTCCTTCGTTTGATTACACCTAGAAAGGGCGTTATCGTTTTATGTTAAGTGGAAGTTAGTATTAAGGCTTTTGTGATCTTTTAAGATTGTTCGGTTTATGAAAGTGGTGGTTTTTAGTTGTTCGAGGAATAACCTACTGGGATTTTGCTTACGCAAGTGCTTAGGTCGTTAAGCATGGAATTCTTATGGTTACAGTTTGGGTTGGTTACTTGGGAGACAAAGTTTATTATGCAGAATTGTTATAAATGCTTTCCTTGATTACTTTGGGTGTCATATTTATGTGTTTTAACGTTTGTTACGTGTGTTTTTGTTCGGACAACATATAGTTTTATGATATGTTGTACGTGGGTTGTGTTATGTTAAATTCGAGGACTAATTTTATATAAGTTGGGAGATTATAATATCCCGTGTTTTTTGGTCATGGTTTCGTTGTGTTTCTGACTTAGTTTCGGATTGTTACTCGTGGAATTAGCAAGTCTGGCACTTTGATTGCGTTTTGAGTTGTATCTTGTATGTGTCTTATGAGTCGTGTGCGTTTTCGATGGTGTTTTGATTTGTATCCGGATTATACTCGATGATGTGTTCATGTGCCTTCTAAATCTGACATGTTTTGATAAAACATTCATATCTCCCAATTGCACCGTCGGATCAGGCTCATTTTTGGATATGTTGTGCCCAAGAAAGAGTTGATCAGCAGATCAAAAATTGAGGCGCGTTGGAGAGCACAATGGGCCATCGTGCCTCGCAACGCGCCTCATACATTTTCTGCGCCTGGTGAAGGCGCGATGGGACGAACGCACCTCCCATCGCACCTCACCTGTAATTTTGTGTCGGGGCCTATAAATAGACCTCTTATTCGACCCATATCAGCCCCCCACTAATTTTATAAACCCTAGGCACTTAAAAGACTCGCTGAAATACGATATCCCTTGCTATCTCTCACATTTTTTGATTCGGTAAGCGATTTTAACACTATGTTCTTCATTAAATCAATTCCTTATCGCGTATATCGATTGTTAACTTATTCGAACCCTTTTTCCAGCGTGTTGTGGGTGTTCCATCATTGTTTTAATTCGGTTCTTTCGATGATCTTGCTTCATAACGGTATGTGTTGCTATCCCTTGATTAAGGGTTAAATGCAAATTCATACACCAACTTTTTTGACCTAATTTGCAAATACAACATGAACTTTTAAACTTGGCAATGTCGGTAATGATCTTTGCACTTTTGGAAAATCGATATACCGATTATTTTTCGGAGAAATTTTGCTGAGTTGGAAGTCGGAAAGAATACGTATACTGACACAACGGATTTTCGTATTTGCCACGTAATTTGGCACGTTTGCAAATGAAATCACAAACTTTAGCGTAATTTGCAATTACAACATTAATTTTAGAATTTTGGCAAAAACAACCATCAACCTTTATTTTTTGGCAAATCGAAACACCCGACTTCCAACTCAGCAAAAATGTCTCGGAAAAATATCGGTCTATCGATTTGCTAAAAGTGCAAAGTTCATTGTTGACATTGCCAAGTTTAAAAGTTTATGTTGTAATTGCAAATTAGGTCAAAGTTGGTGTATGAATTTGCATTTAACCCCTTGATTAATGAGTAGGGATTTATGTGTTCGGTTTCTAGATTGTGTTCTAATGTGATTTACCCATGTTATGGCTGACTCGATCTCTCGATTTTCATGTCAATTCTGTAGTAGGGTGTTTAACATTAGATTGACTTGATTTAATCATTAGAACTCATATCAATTGTTGGGTTTAAGTGCTAGTTGATTTCATATGTTCATGGCTCGTTAAATTGCTGTTTAGTATTGTTGTAGAGGGCTGGAAATTCATGTTTTGGGGCTGATCTTATGTGTTTGAATCAATGGTACATATTTGACATGCTTGGTAAATCATAGATTGATTATATGTCTTATAATGCATGATTTCACCTTGTTGTTGTGTTGATTACTTTTCAATGATCTAGTTGATGTTCATTATTGTGTTGGGGCTGTTTTGTATCGTTCTTGACATGTTGACATTGCTTTACTTGCGTTAGACTCATTCATGTTAGTAGACAAGTTTATGCCATTATTTGATTATCATTTCAAATATGAGTTTAACATTTAAATGGATGATTTATTCCATTTTGGTTCATTTAAAAGAAGTTTAACATACATGTGTTAGTATGGTGTGATTTTCCAATTGTTGGCTAAACGATGGATTGTGTTCTTGTTTTTAATAGACTATACTTTTCATTCAAGTTATTCAAAATCTAAACTTGGGTTTTATTTTGGTTTAACTTTGGGCTGGGTTAGACTCTGGTCGCCTAACAAGTGGGAAGAAGTTTGGTAGTTTTGATAACTCGGCTGACTCACTGATATGGATTTAAACTCTGGTTATTTAAAACTATTTTCTGAATTATTCAAATTATGTTTTGAAATGGAAACTTATATGGTTTGTATTCTATAACTTGTGTTATGGTTTGGATGCGTATGAACCTAATGTGTTCGGTTATACGTTGGCTTGTTATTGTGTGTGCTAGTCCTACATGGTGTCTAGTACTCCCTAGAGTTAGCGTATGTTTTTAATTATAATTTTTGCCTTGTATAGACTCATCAACCGTTCCTGCTTCAGAGACGAACCATATTAGATTGCTTGCCAGGTGTCACGATCCAATCTCATGGGCCGAGACCGGCGCTATGGAATGGGAGTGGTAGCTCCGAAACCCGTAACAAGCCTAAAACCTTTGTAATTTTTTCTCTTTTAAAAACGTTTTGACTAACAATTTACAATAACATTTGCAAACACTTTCTATATCACTTATTTGAAATATAATCATAACGTATAAAATGTTTTCATAAAGTATATGACCCCATATTTAAACATCACAGTTAAAACGCTTTAACTACTTATCTATGTATTAAGTATAGAATACTAGACTACTGCGGACTTCTAAAATGTAAAATCTTCTTTGCATGTCTTGTACGAAATGACTTCCCTGGGAAATAAAACTTTGGAAGCCTTCATTGAATCTTTCTGAATTTTCCTGTAAAAATTGGATGGACAACGGGGTCAGAAATATAAATATTTTTGAGTGAGTTCACAATATTACTAATAAATATTATCTAAAGGATGAGACACTTTAAAGTTCCTTTATGTAAAATAAAGTCCTTTTAAAAACATTTACAAAACTCTTTTTATTTAAACTCACTACATAAGACTTCCTTTTAATAACATGAAAATAATTATACAAAATATTTGGAAAGTCAATATTATCATAACAGTTCAGAAACTATAACTATTTACTTATTACCACTTTAATTTAACCTCACTCGTATGTCATTGGTAGCAAAGCTATCCAACATGTTTAATTCACTTAAAATTACGGGGTATTAAATTCCCCCCCCCCCTATAAAATTTTTTCCTCAAATTTAAAATCTTTGCCACATACTTTAAATCACTTCTTAACTCATAAAGATCAACTACTTTGATCGCATAATGCCTACTTATAGCACTAACTTAGTATTTATACGTTTTTTCCTTATCGTAAATACTTTCCTAATTCATAGTCTTTCATGCACCTGATGTGTATTTTCGTTGATTAATGTGTTTCTTCCAGTTGTTTGTTACTTATGAGTAACAAACTTTTCCACACTCTAATCACTTTATCCAAACATTTACTTCGACATTTTCCATCACGCTTTTGCTGCGATACTCTAATTCATCACTTACTAATTGTTGACTTTATAGTTAAGTTTCGATTTTTATATGACATCATTCTTATGTCATAATATATCGGTTCTAATTACCTTACATCCTCTGATGTGGATAGTCTTTAATTATAAATATCTCTAGTATTCACTTCAGTGTACTTATGAATTGGTTCCTTCTTCTAATATGTCTATTTGATATCATTTGACATACGCAATGTTCATATTGTGTTTCGTATCTAACTTCTGCACTCTTTCTCACTTTATTCTAATGCGTGAGTTCGTTAATATGAACGTTGCCACTATGGCTTTAAACATTTGTAAAGCTACAACGTCCCTCTTGTGTTCAAAATCGACACAAGACTATTCTAGGGACTTTTCGATTTTAGTCCTAGAATGGTTCTCATCATGTCACTAGTCATTCTAATAACTTATCTCCTTAGTACTTGATTCATATTCATTATGAATCAATTTCTTTCGTCGACCGTTTACGATAACATCTTGTTTATATGCGGAATTTGTATTCCATGACGTAATTAACTTCTATGTTCTATCTCCTTATACTAGAGGTAAACTTACTCTTAGCTCAAACGTGGTTGCTATTACTTTACATGTTTGTAAAATAGCGTCGTTGTCCTTGTATTCAATATACAAGACCGCTTTAGAGATTTGTAATTCAAATCTCGATACGTTTTGGTTCGTGTTACGCTATTCGTCATTCTATTCAAGCATGCTCTTATATAGGCCTAACAAGGTGATCAGTCGTGTTCTATTCCTCTTTGTACATAGTTATTGTCTGAGTCTATTTACGTTTAAAAACTCATTTGTTTAAAATCACATTTCTTTTCATATCTCAAATCATGTCATAATTGTGCACCGGTGTGATGACTTCTCTCATCACAAGAGTTGCAATGGCACTCCTCTTTTTCATTCCATATATACACAATGCATATGATGCATGTCCTAATAGTGAACAAAATATAAATGTAGTGATGCAACGCTATTCGTGCCAATGCGATGCCTTTATGATTCGTGTCCGGGCACAATTATGTCTTTTCAAAAAAATTCATTTCATCAAATTCATTTCTTTTTACAAAACGGGATTTATGTAAGTCTTTATTGACATATGACTCTGTACAAACTTCTTATTTGTAGCGATTAACGCTCTATCGTTCACACACTAAATACATCATTTACCTGCAAAAAGATGTAATCCTATTCGTCTGTTTCAGGCGTCATGTTAAGCGCACGTCTTAAACGTTCTTCTCTGTACTAGATTAGCTCAAGAGGTTCGATCACTATTGAGCTTCTTGTGTTCAGATTTTATGACTTCCACAACTACTATGTGGTCTATCTTGTAGTATTTAACCAGAAGTCATCGTAGAAACAAAATTGTGGGCATTTTGCATGATTCGTTGTGTTCCGTTACACTAAATGTGGGCATTCTCTCTCGTAGTGTCCTTGTTGTCCACACTTAAAGCATACATCCCTTGCAGCCTGACAGACACCTAAGTGTC
This sequence comes from Mercurialis annua, assembly GCF_937616625.2. NCBI lineage: Eukaryota > Viridiplantae > Streptophyta > Magnoliopsida > Malpighiales > Euphorbiaceae > Mercurialis > Mercurialis annua. Next base: position 38,536,394 of record NC_065572.1, read on the forward strand.
TTTTACTATATTGTGGACATATAGGATTTGTAAAGCTGGAACTTCCTTGCTTAGACTTCAGACTAATGGTTCTAGCCCTTTTGGCTGCTTTTCCTTGCCTGCCCTTCTTATGGGTCCGGCCATGTCGCCGTTCAGTTTCCTTTCTCACTTGTCTAGACATTCGATGTTCGTAATTCAAACATTCGCTTCTTGTCTTGTTTGGACGCGAAGGATCAGGAATTTCATTCAAATGGATAAGTGCACGTTCCATTTGTCTTGCACTATCCACAATCTGGACAAACTCTTAATCAGTCTGACTCAATAATCCTATTAATTGAGGTCCTAATCCATTCACGAATCTTGTATTAACTCGGACCCTATATATCATTAAGTCTGGAGAAAATATGCTGAGTCGATTAAACTGGGCGACATAATCGTAAACTGATCCATCACCTCGAGATAATGATACTAATTTGTCTCTGTTACCTTCAACCACGGCAAATGGTAGGAAGAATTCTTTAAACCGGATCACAAACTCTGCCCATGTTATTTGACCCATTATCGGTCTGATTACTTGTCGAAACCAATCCATGGCTGGACCTTTCATTGACATCTCAGTCAACATTACTGTTTGTCTTTCGTCTGCTTGTAGTCTACGAGCATTCTGCACAACTTCTTCTAGGAAATCGAGTGCATCACTTGATCCGTCAAACTTCTTTGGGCTTAACTTCGTATGAGCCAACAAAAAATCTCTATCTATGTTTCTCTCTTCTCGTTAATACTGTCGTTGCATCAACTGCCCCGTCATTAACATACAATTCTGCATATCAGATACCTCAGCTGCCAATTGATTAACATTGACATTGGGTGGTTGCGGCACTCCTGGTGCCTGCACATACTTGACTTGGCCTACTCTAGCTTCCTCTTGGTCTATGCCTCGTCCACGACCTCTGCCTGCCGATTGGACCGGGTCATATTCGCCCGTATTACCTCTGGCCTCCTCGCGGGCCTCGTTTACGTGTTGTGCAACTACACGCGCTTGTGTAGTTCTTTGCTCAGCCATTCTATTTGTATAGAATTCTCATTGTGTCCCTTAAAACATAGCATAAACAAACCATCACAAACCAATTCCTTTTGGCCTAACTTGGCCACGTCACAAACTTGATAGTTCTGAGAGTATTTCGCTCCTTGTAGACTTACCGAAACTTTAAAACAACTATTAATAGAACACTCATGTTCTATTTAAGTGAACCAATCTAAAACATACTTAACGTATAATATCTAAGCTGAATAAGCTTAAATCACAAGAATGTTCTATTCTTCTCGGCCTTCTATGACTACGCCTTAGTCCATAAGTCTCGCGAGCATTCCGCTCACCATAGACTTAGCAAGGTTCAAAATTATATAATCATAAGGCACATATTCTTATCATATAAATCGATCACAAGGCATGCATTCCGCTTATTATATAAGTTATCACGAACTCACATATCTATAAGCATATAACTCTCATGAGTGATTGCGCAGTAAAACATAACTTATCTTATTGATCAAATAAACAACACCCAGTCAAATCATATTTATCATAGTTAACAATGATATTCTCATATAATATGAGTCTCGAGAGTATGCAACTCTTCGCAAACTATAAATACTCGAAAGCGTATTGCTCACTCGAGCAAACACAAAACAAAATTTGTGCTCATGCACACTCCTAAATCGACTCCTAATAGCACATATAACAGGGGACGTCTTTGTAAAACATTTGAAAAATCAATGAAAAATATATTAACGTTCAAAACACATGACTGGAAATCCCTATAGTCCGCAGTAGTTCCTAGGTATTGATCGACTCTTATTCCGATACTCCGATCACCAAAAGAACAATGGCCTATGAACACTAAACCACTGCTCTGATACCAACTTTTTCACGACCCAATCTCATGGGACGAGACCGGCGCTAGGGAATGGGAGTGGTAGCTCCGAAACACGTAGCAAGCCTAAAACCTTTGTAAATTTTTTCCTTTTAAAAACATTATGACTAACAATTTACAATAACATTTGCAAACACTTTCAATATAACTTATTTGAAACATAATCATAACGTATAAAATGTTTTCATAAAGTATATGACCCCATTTGTAAACATCAGAGTTAAAACGCTTTAACCTATGTATTAAGTATAGAATACTAGTCCACTGCGGACTTCTAAGATGTAAAATCTTCTTTACATGTCTTGTACGAAATGACTTACCAGGGAAATAAAATTTCGGAAGACTTCATCGAATCTTTATGAATTTTCCTGTAACAATTGGATGGACAATGGGGTCAAAAATATAAATATTTCTGAGTGAGTTCACAATATTACTAATTGATAACGGGACCAATAACACGAAGGCGGTGAAACAGCCTCACCCACATCACACCTCACTCGGTTAAGCAAATATAGGAACCCAAGCGCCAAACAAACATTGAAACCGACCTGCTAGGAATAAAGGTCGTGGCGAGACATAAAATATGACAGAATCACCTCGGAACAGTCCACGAAACTTGCATCAAGGCGGATCAGGGTATATCCTTTCCCCCGACCTGGCGGAATAACAAACTCTAAAAACAGAATCTGACACACAGATAAGTCCATGCGCTGCATATCTTACTCGATAAACGAGATATGACGAGGACGCGCCACATCAGCTAACCGATTCTGTGGGGACCAAAAAGAGCAGGGATCCACTGCGGGACACACGTACTAGACAAAACTATATAAACCACCTTATGACAAACCCTAAAAGGTATCTCTTTTTCTTACTCTACACTCTTTTCTCTTCTTTTCTCTTCTTCTTTCTTCTTCTTCAAGCAAAGACTGACTTGATCGTCGGAGCGAATTGCCAGTGACCCCCACCGGTATTTCGTCTGACTTTCTGTGCTCTTGTTCCTCCAGGTTCATCTGACCGGTCCAGGCGTTGGTGATTTATCACTTGGCGCCGTCTGTGGGAAACGTTGAATATCCCTTTTCTCTTCTCTTGTCTGAGTTTGTGACATTGTTGCGTGATTTTTATTGAAGAACAATGGCTAATGACCCTGTCATTGAAAGGATAGACCCTCTAGAGACGGTTGCGGATACTACTCCGGTTGGGGGAAGTTCTGCCAGCGGTCGTACCTCTGTGATCACTGGTTTAACACCTCCGGCCAATACTCAGATTGAAGGGTCCAGAGCCTCCGGCAGCGGAGCTGGTTTTGTGCCTTTGTATGGGATGGAGAACTACCCTAGGGTAAGCCCATTCACCTCTGATACCGGCCATACCACTCTATCCACCCCAGGAACCACCGTTCCACAGAGCTTCCTCCACAACACTTTACCTCCCACTCAACTCAGCTTTCCGGTAGATACTACACCAGTGGCAATCGGAACGGGAACGGCTTCTGGGCAAGAGGTACCCCCTGCGGTCTTACAAGCTCAAGAATATCTGAAATACATGGCTCGCCAGTTGCATCAGGCCCAGCAAATGCATATTGCCGTCATGGCCCAGTATTACCCAGCATACAACGCTGCTACGACTCCAACCCCGGTGCATCCAAGCACAACACGGGTGACCGGAGGTCGGGGTATACCTGCTGAGGGTGCTACAGTTCTGGGGGCAGAAGGCCAGAACGCTCCTATTCCCCCAAGGGAGGGATTGCACGGAGAGGACCTACCACCGGATAGACCGCGTAATATTACCGGCCTGGGAAGGGAAGGGCCAGATCCGGTGGTGGAGCCTCTGCAGGCTGTTAGGGCAGGAGTCCCACCAGCTAGGAAGGAAGTAGCAGAAAGTGTACATAGCTCGGGCAATGGCCACCCAGACAGGAAAACAATAGGTGCTGAGGTCACACGACTGGTCCAGGCTGAACTGGCCAAACAAAAGGGGAACAAAGCTATGTCAAGACCGGTTACTTTGCTCGGTATAGGAAGCCCCCTCAGCCGAGCTATCCTCGACGAGCCATTCCCAGATAAGTTTAAATATCCAACTATAAAGCAGTATAATGGAAAACCTGATCCAATGACACATCTAAACTGTTTTCAGGTATCAATGAGTGTCCAGAATGTTTCTGATGCCTCCATCTGTAAGATCTTCCCGACCACCTTGGTTGATGCTGCGCAGAATTGGTATCAAAGCCTCGCGGATGGATCCATTGAAAGTTTCCAAGCTTTGGCTCTCGCTTTTAAAACGCACTTTGCTCCGAGCATACAGAGGAAGAAAAAGTCCTCCGACCTAAAGAAATGCTTTCAGAAACCGGGAGAAAGTCTGAAGGATTACATATCTCGTTTTAACTCAGAGACGGTTCAAGTGGAAAATCTCATTGATGACACAGCCATTGATGCCATGAAGGATAACACCACTATGGGATCGTTCCGTGACAGTCTTATAACTAACCCAGTGGAGACATACACTGAGCTTATGGACCGGGCATGGAATTATATGAATTTAGATGAGGAGCGGCAGAGGCAGGCACCCAGCTCGGTACCTAATACCCAGAAGCAAAGGTGAGAAGCCAGGAACGTTTTCGATCTAATTATGAACCAGGGGGAAGAGGGAGAACCCAGTTCCAGGGTGGCCCCGGCCGGAACAGTGGAGAGCCTACAAACTTCAGACCAAGCTACAACATCGGAGGAGGCGAGGATAGTTATATCGACAACAGGGGGTAGGAGAGGCATTTTGTGCCGCTAAATACTCCCCGAGATCAAATCCTGATGTGGATAAAAGCCAATAACGAGTATATTTCTTACCCACCCCGGATGACGAGAGAAGGAGATAAAACAAAGTGGTGCGATTTCCATGAAGGACACGGGCATGAGACCAAAGATTGTGGCAATTTGAGAAGAGAGTTGGACCGAATGGTGTGCCGAGGAAGGTTGAAGGGTTTTGTGACCAATCCTCCGCAACAGCCACATACGAGCCGACCTAACCCGGTCAGGAATGAGCCTAGCACATCTCGGGAGCCTGATCCCCAGGCCAAGAGATTTCAAATAACCGGAGTGATCAATACGTTGGCAGGAGGAACTATAAGCTCAGAGAGACGTTGCAAGAAAAAACTGAAAACGGTGATGTCGGTCATGGAGGGACCCCGGTGGCCCGAGGTATCTTTTTCTTTAGAGGATGGCAAAGGAGTAGAGTTCCCTCATGAGGATGCTCTGGTTATTTCGGCGGTTATCCAATTAAAATGGGTAAGACGACTTCTGGTAGACGATGGGAGTTCGGTGAACTTGTTGACTTTGGCAGCTTATTTGCAATTGGGAGGCACCCGATCCGAACTTAAACCTGTTAGTACACCTCTCCTCGGTTAGGGAGGAACACCGGTAAGCCCGGAAGGAATGATTGAGCTAGACTTAATACTCGGGGTCAAAATCCCACAAAAGGAGGGACGAGCTGGAATTTTGGCGGAACCGACAAGGCAGGTAAAAACTCTTTTTATGATTGTCGATATGCCACTAGCTTATAATGGTATACTAGGTAGACCTATGTTGTATAGCACAGGTGCTGCTACTTGTATTAGATATGTGATGATGAAAGTACCAACTGAGAAGGGAGTTATTGCCATACGAGGCGATCAAAAGGTATCTAGAGAGTGTTACATGACCACAATTCAGCCCGCCGTAGAATCAATGAATATCGAGACCCCAGAACTCACTCTGAAAGAAAAGAAGGGTCAAAGGCCACCCGAGCCCTTGGAAGCAGTCCAACTCCCTAACAGTGACATGACCGTACAAATGGGCATGAATTGGTCATCAGAGGGCCGAGCAGCCGTCATACAACAGATAAGGGAATTTGCATCCGAGTTCTCTAATAAGCCAGAGGAGATCGGGGGTGTGGATCCCCAAGTCATAACTCATAAGCTGAAAGTCGATCCTAATTGTAAGCCGGTAAAGCAGAAGAAGAGGGTTTTTTCTCTCGAAAAACAAATGGCAATCAAAGAAGAAGTCGACAAGCTACTCAGAGCAGGTTTCATCAGAAAGGTTCACCATTCGGAATGGCTTGCCAACGCAGTACTGATCAAAAAGGCGAATGGAAAATGGGACTTTGTATAGATTATACTGATCTTAATAATGCCTGCCCGAAGGACAGCTTCCCCTTACCAAGCATTGACCAGCTGGTAGACGCAACCTGCGGTTTTGCGGTTTTGCGGTTTTTACGTTCCTAGATGCCTCCCAGGGGTATCATCAGGTGCCAATGGATGAAGAAGATGAGGAGAAAACATCTTTTGTCACAGACATGGGGACATTTTGTTACCAGAAAATGCCTTTTGGATTGAAAAATGCTGGAGCAACTTACCAGAGGTTACTGAATTACGTGTTTGACGACCAGTTGGGTCGAAATGTGGAGGTATACGTCAACGACATAGTAGTGAAGTCCAGAAGCATTGAGGGCCACGCAAAGGACCTCGCTGAGACCTTTGCTAAGTTAAGAAAATACAACATAAAGCTCAACCCGGATAAATGTGTATTCACGGTCAGATCGGGAAAGTTCCTGGGGCATGTAGTATCCGAGAAAGGGATAGAGGCGAACCCAGTGAAAATCGAAGCAATCAAAGAGATGAAAGCACCTCGGTCGGTGAAGGAAGTGCAGAAGTTAAATGGATGCGTGACTGCGCTCGGGCGTTTTATGAGTTGCTCGGCAAAAAGGTGTTTACCATTTTTCAAAACATTGAAAAATACAAAGAATTTTCAATGGAATGACGAATGTGAGAAGGCGTTTGAAGAACTGAAGGTTTACCTTTGCACTCCGCCAGTGCTCGGTAAGCCAGAGCCAGGGGAGATCCTGTACTTATACCTTGCAGTGGCAGATGAGACGGTAGCTGCTGTCCTGGTTAAGGAAGAGTTGGGTCTCCAAACACCAATATACTATACTAGCAAGGTCTTGAAGGGACCCGAGGTACGATATGCAAAAATCGAAAAGTTTGCTTTAGCACTCAAGTCGGCAGCATTGAAGCTGAGGAGGTATTTTGAGGCACATGTAATCGTAGTACGAACCAACCAGCCATTAAAAAAAGCATTACACCGACCAGAAACCTCGGGCAGAATGGCTTCGTGGTCGGTTCAGATGAGCGGATTTGACATCAAGTATGAAGCTAGGGCGGCCCTGAAAGCACAAGTTCTGGCAGATTTCGTGGCTGAAACGACTACTCACGATCAACCAGCAGAAATAGACACAGAATTGATAAGTTGGATTCTAGAAGTGGATGGGGCATCCAATTTAGAAGGGGCCGGAGCCGGTATAGTCTTAAAAGGACCAATGGGCGTTGAATTGAGAAGCTCAGTGAAATTCAGTTTCAAAGCGTCCAACAACGCGGCGGAATACGAGGCACTCCTGGCCGGACTCCGGTTGGCCAACATAGTCAAAGCAGAACAAGTACTAATTAAGAGCGATTCACAGTTAGTGGTGAAGCAAATTTTAGGAACTTTCGAAGCAAAAGATCCTGAAATAAGGAGGTACATGGATAGAGCAAAGTATTTTCTTGACCGAATATCCGATCGTGGGGGAAAATGGGAGTTTGAGCAAGTACCACGGTCTCAGAATGAAGAGGCCGATCTATTGGCCAAGTCAGCTGCCCGAGGGGAGAGGCTAGCAGGAGTGCATTTTTCCACACTCGCCCAATCAAGTATAGATAACCCCGAGACAATTTTTCTTACCCAACCATTAGATGAATGGATGGCTGGCATTGCTCGGTATCTCACAGAAGGGAGTCTACCAGAAGACAAGCGGGCGGCCTACAAAATCCTATGTCAAGCACCACGCTACGCCTTTTTAGAAGGGACCCTTTACAGAAAATCTTTCCTCCGACCTTGGTCTCGATGTTTGACCGCCGAAGAAGGAGAATATGTCTTGAAAGAAGTGTATGAAGGCATATGCGGTTCCCATATCGCACCACGGTCACTAGTCAAAAAAGTAGTCCTGCAAGGATATTACTGGCCATTGATGCTTAAGCAAGCTGAAGATCTGGTGAAAAAATGCAACAAATGTCAACAGCACCAGAATTTAAGGCACGCCCCGGCCACCGAGCAGTCACCAATCATCAGTCCTTGGCCGTTCTCCACCTGGGGAATCGATATCCTGGGTCCTTTCCCGCCAGCAACTCGGAAGAGGAAATTCCTCATCGTGGCGATTGACCATTTTACTAAGTGGGTCGAGGCAGAAGCAGTAAGCGACATTACATCTGCTCGGGTTAGAGAGTTCTTTTGGAAAGAAATAGTCTGTCGATTTGGGCTCCCACGAGTTTTGATAGCTGACAATGGAAAGCAGTTCGACTGCAAGAAATTCAAGGCTTTCTGTGCCCGGTCAGAAATCGATCTCCGGTTCACTTCGGTGACACACCCACAAAGCAACGGGATGACCGAGGTAACAAATCAGACTATTTTGAAAGGGTTGAAAACAAGGCTGGACGCCAGGAAGAAGAAGTGGGTAGAAGAGCTGCAGAACGTACTATGGGCCTACCGGACAACACCGAGAGAAGGAACGGGTGAAACTCCATTCTCTCTAACGTACGGATGCGAAGCCATGGTGCCAGTAGAGCTGGGTATGCCTACTCTAAGAGTTCAGTTCTTCAATAAAGCAACAAATGAGGAAGAACAAAGGCTGAGTCTGGATTTACTCCAGGAAAGAAGGGAAAAGGCCTCTGCTTATATAGAAGCGTATAAACAGAGGATGGCGAAGTACCATAACAACCGAGTAAAGCCTCAGGTTTTTCAGCTGGGCGATCTGGTGCGTAGAAGGGCGGATATCGGAAAAGGAAACGCTGGGGTAGGCAAATTAGAAGCAAATTGGGAAGGGCCATACCGGGTTGTTCAGGTCGGCAAAGGGGGAGCATATCACTTAGCATCTATGTCTGGTAAGACTATACCACGAACATGGAACTCGCAAGTACTAAGGAAATACTACCAGTAGCAAGTCGTTAGAAGTGGGTTCAGGCACTCTATGTTTACCTTTATTTAAGTATTTTCGTTTTTGTAAGTTGAGGTCCAGGGGTTTTTTCACTTATGTTTGGGTTAGGCTTTTGTAAAACTCAAACATAAGTTTTTCCCCTTATATATAAAAAGAAAAAGTTAAAAAGACATGTGTACTGAGAAAGGCTTTGGCCGCCCTAAGAAAGGCTCCGGCCGTCCTAAGAAAGGCTCTGGCCGTCCTAAGAAAGGCTCCGGCCGCCCTAAGAAATCTTTGGCCGCCTTAAGGAACGCCGAGATCCCTCTCTCCTAGCACATCTAAAAAACGGTTTTTTAACTATTTTCAATATCCTACTATTTTTATGCTATCTCCTTTTTTTTTTGGGGGGGGGCCAAGCAATAAGTGAAAAACTATTAAGGCGGTAAAATAACCTCTGCACCAAAAAACACTATATACCGAGATGAAATATTAAGAGCAGAAAACACCCCATTTCGCAAAGTTACTTTGGAAAAACATAAAATTCCAGCACTTAAACAAAACACAATATCAGAACCCATAAGAAACAATAGCTCGGCAAAAATGAAACTCATATTAGAAAAGAAACACACCAAAGAGGGGAAATACAAGAAAGTAAAAATATTAAAAATAAACATCCACAAAAAACAATTGTACCGGGATACTAATCCCATTTAGGATACCACCTTAGGATCCAAACAAAAATATTCCAAACTTACAAAACAAAGAATTTTTTACATATGATATTCAGGGGTCACAATATAGTCTTCTTCATCCTCTTCTGGGGGGAGAGTTGGAACCATAGCAATAAGCTCGGTCACCTCCAACTCGAAGGGCGCCAAATCCACCCTTTCCCCACCAAGCCTTCGGGCGGCATCAGCTACTTTCTTCTCCGCAGCTCGGAGGATCTGGCGAAGATCATCATATAGTTTCTCTTCTTTCTCCACCAACTTAGCACGCCACTCCTCATCATGACTTGCCAGCTGGGTTTTCAGATTATCATCATTCAGCTTCACCTGGCTCCGAAGATTCTCCAAATCTTTCTTATGCTGATCAATGACAACGGAATTCTGTTTCGTCAGATCTGCCAGCTCAACTTCAAAGTTCTTCTTTGAAGCATCTCGGTCGCGAGATATGGTCGCCACCTCGGCAGTTAAGCTTTTCAATTCATCAACCCGGGATGACAATTCTTTTTCCAGCTCTTCGGCCCGGATAGCTCGTTCCTTCGCCAAATCCCTCTCCAGCTCCAATTCCTTCTTTGCATCTACAAGACGGTCCTTCTCTATCTGCAGTTGGCCGCAAACCGCCTCCCAGTCATCGTACAGCTTCCCATACGACTCAGACACCAGGTTACCCATCTGAGCAGCCTAAAACGAAAAATACAACAATAAACTCATATATAAAAGAAAGGAAAAATTAACTACCATAAAAAAAGGAAGAAGAAGAAGAAGCAAAATACCTTCAAGCCGAAAGAGGATATCATAGCTCCATACTGCCTAGGAGAAATCCGCTGATACTGGGCCCGATCATCTGGAAAGGTACTGACCCGAGCTACCTCACTGGCGACAGGAAGGGTATCTAAGGTCACCTTTTAAGCAACACAAGGTCATCCAATCAAAAAACTTTGTGGGAGTAATAACTGGGATTCCGGAGGAGCTCGAGGTCTCCGCACCAGCATCATTTCTCTTCCGTTTACCAGCTCGGTCGGTCATAACCGTTGTCAAGTCCAGATTGATCACTTCCAGCATCTCCCTGATCGGAGCCCGAAGTTGTTGATTCCCTTCATCCGAATGAGACACCTTATCAGGCAGATTACGCTATTCCGGGGGAACGAAGTCCCGACCTTGGGAATCGTCGTTCGAAAGGCGAACCGGGCTACGTACTCCCACCTCTACCCGAGGCACCCCGCCGGCAACCTCCTCTCGGGGTAACAGTGGTGGAACGGGGGCGACCTCATCAGCCCCTCCGGCATCAGTTCTCTTGGCTGGAATAGGGTTGATCTTTTTCTTCCTCTGGGGTCTCTTCTTTAGTTTAGCTGGATCAATCTCCACTGCAAACACCGAAACAACACCTCGGTTTAAAAAAAAAAAAAAAACTGACGAACAAACAGCAAGCAAATAATAAAGGCCGAAGGTATAAAAAAACCCCTCAACTTATTTAGAAAGTACAAGACAGCCCTTAAACTTTTTTTGGGTCCAAAACGACCCTTTAATTTTTTTTTCCGAACAAAAAAACCCTTCCATCCAAAATCTCCGTTAAATGGTGACGTGGCACATAGGGAAAAAATTCAAAACCATCCTTAATGTTTGAAATACTTACCATTTTTATGTTTTTAAATTTTTTTAATCATTTTCACCATCTTCTTCTTTTAAAAACCTATAATTAATTAAAATTATAAATTAAAACTCAATTAAACCTATCAAAAACTAAATAAACACTTCAAAACCCAATTAAATTAATCAAAATCTAATTAACCACAGATTTTCGACCGCCGCCACTCACCGACCGCCGGAATTTTCTTTCCGGCATTCAATGTTTTTTGCCGACGGTGGTGTCATCCCTTTTAAGGGATGAACATCCACTGTTCATCTCTTTTAAGAGATGAACTGAGATATTCATCCCTTTTAAGGGATGAAAGTTCATCCCATTTATGGGATGAACTGAGATGTTCATCTCTAAAAGGGATGAACAGCTCATGTTCATCCCTTTTTAGGGATGAATAGCCGGGACAAACACTGGCTGTTCATCCCTTTTAGGGATGAACACACAGCTGCTGTCATCCCTTTTTGGGATGAACAGTAACGGTTCATCCCTAAAAGGATGGAGCGAAGCGGCAGTGGGAGTGTGGGCGAGGCGGCGGTGGAGCAGTGACGGATGAGGCGACGGTCCGGAAATCAGTGGGTGAATGGGTGGTTAGAATAGGTCATTATTGATTGTGTTTAGTTTAATTTGATTTGGTTTTAATTATTGATGTTTAAAAGAAGAAGATGGTGAAAATGATTAAAAAAAATTAAAAATATAAAAATGGTAAGTATTTTAAATATTAAGGATGACTTTGAATTTTTTTCCTATGCGCCACGTCACCATTTAATGAAGATTTTGGATGGAAGGGTTTTTTTGTTCGGAAAAAAAAATTAAAGGGTCGTTTTGGACCCAAAAAAAGTTTAAGGGCTGTCTTGTACTTTCTGAATAAGTTGAGGGGCTTTTTTTGTACCTTCGGCCAATAATAAATAAAAAGAAAGGAAAGGGGTTATTTAAGTTATACCATCTGCAGCAATCGTCTTCTGGTCCTTAGCCCAGAATTTAAGGGGTAACTTGGGGAAAAGATGGTTCGCATGAGGTATACCCCTGGCTAAGTTAGCCTTATGCAGGACATCTATACTAGCGTACTCTAGGTCGCCTGGGGTAAAAAAGGATTTATCTAAAGCCTGTTGTTTATTAACCCACAGCTTGCAAGATTCGAAATTCTTCTTGTCCGACCTGGTAACTCGGAAGAAGTCTTCACGCCAATGCTTTAACGAATCTTGCATTCCCAGCACCACCTTCTCAATAAAACCACTCCGAGAAGGACGAAACCGGAAGTGAGCGAAATGTTGATTATCCACTAAAGTCATACTATACAAACACGCAAACAACCGAACGCTCGGAACAATGCTGTGGGCCCTACAGCGTACTAAGAAACAGGTAAAATGTCTAAGGGCGTTAGGATGAAGTTGGGCGAGAGGGACTCTATACGTTTGGCTCAGCTGCTCGTACAGGGGATCTAAGGGGAAACAAATCCCGGACTGGAGATGCTCGGTAAAGAGGGTAATGGTATCCTAAGCAGTGGTTACATTAGCTAGCTCGCCCTCTGGAACCAGCGAAAGGGTGTATGGCTCGTTAATATCGAAAAGACGCTTAACCTTAGCCAGGTAAGCGTCAATGCAACGAGAAGGAACCAGGGATTCTTCTTCGTCTTTCTTCGTTTTCTCGGCCGGAGCGCAGACTTTTTCCTTTCCTTTCCGAGACGTTCCGACCACATTTTCAGTTGGTTTCTCCTCGGGCCCCAGCGGCACCACAGTAGACTTAGATTTCTTATTCCGAACTAGGACTACTGAGTCTTCAGGCTCGGCTGAGACATCGGCCTCGCCACCGCCCCGCCGAAGGCGTTTCAAAGGCCTATCTTCCTTCTAAAACGAGAAGTCTATATTCGCCTCTTCCGACTCACTTCCAAATATGTCTGTATACCCCTGTCCTTCGTGTTCATCATGTTCGCTCGACATACCTAGAGAGATTAAAAGCCTAAAGTAAAAACGGATACCGAGATACCACAAACAGATCTTGGAAGGAAATCTCTATTCTTAAAAGATCAAAAATAAAGGAAAGGAAAAATAACGTAAGTTCTTTCCTAAAAGATGAACACGAAGAACACGAGGAACACTCAAAACCCAACTTTCCCCAGAAAATCACTAACCACAAACCCTCAAATAACCAAATACTAAATTTCCCCCTATGAATCCTAAACATCAAACACACCAAACATGCAACATCCAGAATAAATTCTCACTACGCCATAAACGAATAAAAAGAAAAGGAAAAAATAAACCAGAACTATGATAAACAGAAAACGAAAAACACAGAGAAAAAGAACTCACTTATAAAAGCAGTAGCAAATCCACGAAAAGCAGCAGTCTTACAGAAACGATCACTGGCGACGGGGAGGCACAAGCACAAAAATCAAATCAAAACAAAGAGGATCAGATGAGCACAACAAATGGGAAATCTTGTAGAAGTAGGGTTCGTTTTACTAAAAGATCAATGTACGAGAGAAGACAAAGATAGGCAGTTAATGAAAAATTAAACACACACAAAAATGGAAAGTAACTGAAAAAGGAGGGAAACTGAAGAGTTTTATGTCAAAACATGGGATTTCAAAAATAAAAAGAAGACAAGTGGCAGCCATCCAAGCCAAAATCACATCGGGATAAACAAGTTTTATACACGTCACCTACAGCTGTCACAACAAAACAAAATCGCGCCAGAAAAAAGGACAAGTGAAGCGACGTACCCCCTGACAATATGTACAGGAACACGTCACCAGACTAAAAGAGTTCAAATCACATCCCAAACGAAAAATCAATCCGGCGGACAAAGTCACCAACCACGGACATGAATGTCCGACTTACTAGGGGGGGGACTAGTGATAATGGGACCAATAACACGAAAGCGGTGAAACAGCCTCACCCACATCACACCTCACTCGGTTAAGCAAATATAGGAACCCAAGCGCCAAACAAACATTGAAACCGACCTGCTAGGAATAAAGGTCGTGGCGAGACATAAAATATGACAGAATCACCTCGGAACAGTCCACGAAACTTGCATCAAGGCGGATCAGGGTATATCCTTTCCCCCGACCTGGCGGAATAACAAACTCTAAAAACAGAATCTGACACACAGATAAGTCCATGCGCTGCATATCTTACTCGATAAGCGAGATATGACGAGGACGCGCCACATCAGCTAACCGATTCTGTGGGGACCAAAAAGAGCAGGGATCCACTGCGGGACACACGTACTAGACAAAACTATATAAACCACCTTATGACAAACCCTAAAAGGTATCTCTTTTTCTTACTCTACACTCTTTTCTCTTCTTTTCTCTTCTTCTTTCTTCTTCTTCAAGCAAAGACTGACTTGATCATCGGAGCGAATTGCCGGTGACCCCCACCGGTATTTCGCATGACTTTCTGTGCTCTTGTTCCTCCAGGTTCATCTGACTGGTCCAGGCGTTGGTGATTTATCAGTAACGTTTGTAAACGTTTGGCTTAAATCGCTAAAAAGGTGAAACATTTGGATTTGTTTCGTAACGTTTGTAAACGTTTGGCTTAAATCGCTAAAAAAGTGAAACGTTTTGATTTGTTTCCTAACGTTTGTAAACCTTTGGCTTAAATTGCTAAAAAGGTGAAACGTTTGGATTTGTTTCGTAACTTTTGTAAACGTTTGGCATAAATTGCTAAAAAGGTCAAATGCTTGGATTTGTTTCGTAACGTTTGTAAACGTTTGGCTTAAGTCGCTAAAAAGGTGAAACGCTTGGATATGTTTCGTTACGTTTGTAAACCTTTGGCTTAAGTCGCTAAAAAGGTGGACTGTTTGGATTTCTTTCGTAAAATTTGTAAACCTTTAGCTTAAATTGCTAAAAAGGTGAAACGCTTGGATTTGTTTCGTTAAGTTTGTAAATGTTTGGCTTAAATTGCTAAAAAGGTGAAACTCTTGGTTTTGTTTCATAACGTTTGTAAACGTTTTGCTTAAATCTCTAAAAAGGTGAAACGTTTGGATTTGTTTCGTAACGTTTGTAAACGTTTTGCTTAAATCGCTAAAAAGGTGAAACGTTTGGATTTTTTTCGTATCGTTTGTAAATGTTTGACTTATATCGCTAAGAGGGTGAAACGTTTGGATTTGTTTCGTAACCTTTGTAAACGTTTGGCTTAAATGGCTAAAACGGTGAAACGTTTTGATTTGTTCCGCAACGTTTGTGAACATTTGGTTTAAATTGCTAAAAAGTAGAAATGCTTTGATTTGTTTCGTAATGTCTGTAATTGTTTGTACCCTGCTAGACGAGCAGGGCACGTCTGCTCGAGGAGCAAGCTAAGGCGTGCTCGGCGAGCAAGGCCAAGCCTGGTCGACGAGCAAGGCCAATCCTGGTCGACGAGCAAGGCTGGGATTGCTTGACAAGCAGACCTTTGTCTGCTCGTTGAGCATACCAAAAAGGGGGCACCTGAGACTTTCATTTTCGACTTCTCGAGCTGTTTTCGAAACCTAAAAGAGAATGAAAAGATTATTTTACTCAAAGAACGAGATGTGATTAAAGGAATAAATAAATTTTGGTTTAAGTTAAACCATTAATTGATTAACAGATCAAGTGTTAACGTATGAGAAATGCATGTTTAAAAGAGTGAAGAATGTTATCGGTTTCAAGCATAACTACTTGAATGTTAGGTTTTGAGTAGTATTCAAGAACTATGAAACCAAGGAACGTATAAGAATAGGATTGAATCGACCTAAGTTTGTAACTTAGGATTTTAAGTATGCGAGGTTTACGTTTATATACTAAGCGTGTCACGACCCATTTTCATGGATCGCGACCGGCGCTAGGGTATGGGTATAGTTGTACCAAAACCCGTAGCTAGCCTTGCGGATAACTTTATAAATACATAAACCTGAAAGAAACCAATGCTCAGGGGGCAACCGAGACATCAGCCTAGTTCTAGCAGTTCATAAAATGCAACAGTTATATAATAAATGTTCGATCAACTCCGAGTCTCTAACATGGCATAAATATTTAATAACCCAAGTTATAAATTAATGCCAAACAACAATTAAATTAATTGAATAATTTTGATAACAAGTATTAGACAAGTAAGACTTCTAATTACTACTACGGTCTAAGAATAAAATCAGTTTGACAGTTTTAATAAAAATAAAGTGAAACCTTCGAGGAAATAAAGAATCGGAGGCCAGCTGACTCTCTCAAATCATAAACCTGGGAAAAATTGGGAAAACAACGGGGTCAGATATACTGAGATGAGTTCATACAACTATTTACATTTATTAAGTGAAAACCTATTAAAAAATCTTAAAACATTTGTAAAGCATTTTATCATTATGGATAAGCATTGAAACCCTAAACCATAAATAATCTAAATCCAGTTGTCGTGTCGGTGAGACGTATCTCCATAACCCCCGACAGTCACTCAAATAAACACATGAGTCCCAGGAGACGTATCTTCTACCGGTGCGCAAGCTGTCTCGATGATGCTTATCGAGTAGCCCGTTCCAATTCAGATCCATAATGTCGAAAACAGTTCAAAAGCTGTATATATATATATATATATTACAATTTACTTAATACAGCGGTAAATAGCGACATAAACTCACTGATTGCTAATTCACGTGATAACCTGGTGTAATACCCCGTAATTTTAAGTGAATTAAGCATGTTGGATAGCTTTGCTACCAATGTCGTACGAGTGGGGTTAAATTAAAGAGCTTATAAGTCAATAGTTATAGTTTATGAACTGTTATGATTATATTGACTTTCCAAATATTTTGTATAAATATTTTCAAGTTATTAAAAATGGAGTTTGATGTAGTGAGTTCAAATAAAAAGAGTTTTGTAAATGTTTTCAAAAGGACTTTATTTTACATAAAGGAACTTTAAAACGTTTCAGCCTTTATATAATATTTATTAGTGATAAATCACCAACGCCTGGACCGGTCAGATGAACCTGGAGGAACAAGAGCACATAAAGTCAGACGAAATACCGGTGGGGGTCACCGGCAATTCGCTTCGACGATCAAGTCAGTCTTTGCTTGAAGAAGAAGAAAGAAGAAGAGAAAAGAAGAGAAAAGAGTGTAGAGTAAGAAAAAGAGATACCTTTTAGGGTTTGTCATAAGGTGGTTTATATAGTTTTGTCTAGTACGTGTGTCCCGCAGTGGATCCCTGCTCTTTTTGGTCCCCACAGAATTGGTTAGCTGATGTGGCGCGTCCTCGTCATATCTCGTTTATCGAGTAAGATATGCAACGCATGGACTTATCTGTGTGTCAGATTCTGTTTTTAGAGTTTGTTATTCCGCCAGGTCGGGGGAAAGGATATACCCTGATCCGCCTTGATGCAAGTTTCGTGGACTGTTCCGAGGTGATTCTGTCATATTTTATGTCTCCCCACGACCTTTATTCCTAGCAGGTCGGTTTCAATGTTTGTTTGGCGCTTGGGTTCCTATATTTGCTTAACCGAGTGAGATGTGATGTGGGTGAGGCTGTTTCACCGCCTTCGTGTTATTGGTCCCGTTATCAGTTATGAAACAAACCCAAGTGTTTCACATTTTTTGTGATTTAAGCCAAAGGTTTACAAACGTTACGAAACAAACCAAGCATTTCATATTTTTAGCGATTGAAGCCCAAAGTTTACAAACGTAACAAAACAAACCCAAGTGTTTCACCTTTTTCGCAATTTAAGCCAAACGTTAACAAACGTAACAAAAAAAATCCAATCGTTTCACCTTATTAACAATTTAAGCCAAACGTTTACAAACGTTACGAAACAAATCCAAACGTTTCCCCTTTTTAGCGATTTAAGCCAAACGTTTACAAACGGTACGAAACAAATCCAAATGTTTCACCTTTTTAGTGATTTAAGCAAAACGTTTACAAACGTTACGAAACAAATCCAAACGTTTCCCTTTTTTCGCAATTTAAGCCAAACGTTTACAAACGCTACGAAACAAATCCAAGCATTTCTCCTTTTTAGCGATTTAAGCCAAACGTTTACAAAAGTTACGAAACAAATCCAAGCGTTTCTCCTATTTACCAATTTAAGCCAAACGTTTACAAACGTTACAAAACAAATCAAAACGTTTCAACTTTTTATCAATTTAATCCAAACGTTTACAAAGGTTACGAAACAAATCCAAACGTTTCACCTTTTTAGCGATTTAAGCCAAACGTTTACAAACGATACGAAACAAATCCAAACGTTACACCTTTTTAGCGATTTAGGCCAAACGTTTACAAACGTTACGAAACAAATCCAAACGTTTCACCTTTTTAGCAATTTAAGCCAAACGTTTACAAATGTTACGAAATAAATCCAAATGTTTTGCCTTTTTAGCGATTTAACCCAAACGTTTACAAACATTACGAAACAAATCCAAACGTTTCGCCTTTTTAGCGATTTAAGGCGAACGTTTACAAACGTTACGAAACAAAACCAAACGTTTAAAACGTTATTAAACAAATCCAAACGTTTCGTATTTTAGCGATTTAAGCCAAAACTTTACTAACATTACGAAACAAAACCAAGCATTTCACCTTTTTAGCAATTTAAGCCAAACGTTTACAAACATTACGAAATAAATCCAAGCGTTTCACCCTTTTAGCAATTTAAGCCAAGCATTTACAAACGTTCCGAAACAAATCCAAGCGTTTTACCTTTTTAGCAATTTAAGCCAAAGGTTTACAAACGTTATGAAACAAATCAAAACGTTTCACTTTTTTAGCGATTTAAGCCAAACGTTTACAAACGTTACGAAACAAATCCAAATGTTTCACCTTTTTAGCGATTTAAGCCAAACGTTTACAAACGTTACGAAACAAACCGAAGTGTTTCACATTTTTAGCGATTTAAGCCAAAGGTTTACAAACGTTACGAAACAAACCAAGCATTTCATATTTTTAGCGATTGAAGCCTAAAGTTTACAAACGTAACAAAACAAACCCAAGCATTTCACCTTTTTCGCAATTTAAGCCAAACGTTAACAAACGTAACAAAAAAATCCAATCGTTTCACCTTATTAACAATTTAAGCCAAACGTTTACAAACGTTACGAAACAAATCCAAACGTTTCCCCTTTTTAGCGATTTAAGCCAAACGTTTACAAACGGTACGAAACAAATCCAAATGTTTCACCTTTTTAGTGATTTAAGCAAAACGTTTACAAACATTACGAAACAAATCCAAACGTTTCCCAATTTAAGCCAAACGTTTACAAACGCTACGAAACAAATCCAAACGTTTCTCCTTTTTAGCGATTTAAGCCAAACGTTTACAAAAGTTACGAAACAAATCCAAGCGTTTCTCCTATTTACCAATTTAAGCCAAACGTTTACAAACGTTACGAAACAAATCAAAACGTTTCAACTTTTTATCAATTTAATCCAAACGTTTACAAAGGTTACGAAACATATCCAAACGTTTCACCTTTTTAGCGATTTAAGCCAAACGTTTACAAACGATACGAAACAAATCCAAACGTTTCACCTTTTTAGCGATTTAAGCCAAACGTTTACAAACGTTACGAAACAAATCCAAACGTTTCACCTTTTTAGCAATTTAAGCCAAACGTTTACAAATGTTACGAAATAAATCCACATGTTTTGCCTTTTTAGCGATTTAACCCAAACGTTTACAAACATTACGAAACAAATCCAAACGTTTTGCCTTTTTAGCGATTTAAGGCGAACGTTTACAAACGTTACGAAACAAAACCAAACGTTTAAAACGTTATTAAACAAATCCAAACGTTTCGTATTTTAGCGATTTAAGCCAAACCTTTACTAACATTACGAAACAAAACCAAGCATTTCACCCTTTTAGCAATTTAAGCCAAGCATTTACAAACGTTCCGAAACAAATCCAAGCGTTTTACCTTTTTAGAAATTTAAGCCAAACGTTTACAAACGTTACGAAACAAATCCAAGCGTTTCACCTTTTTAGCCATTTAAGCCAAACGTTTACAAACGTTACGAAACAAATCCAAACGTTTCACCTTTTTAGCGATTTAAGCCGAACATTTACAAACGTTACGAAACAAAACCAAACATTTCAACCTTTTAGCAATTTAAGCCAAACGTTTACAAACGTTTCCCCATTTTAGCGATTTAAGCCAAAGATTTAAGACGTTATGAAACAAATCCAAACATTTCACCTTCTTAGCGATTTATGCTAAACGTTTACAAATGTTACGGAACAAATCCAAACGTTTGACCTTGTTAGCGATTGAAGACAAACGTTTAGAAAAGTTACAAAATAAATCCAAACGTTTAACCTTTTTAGAGATTTAAGCCAAACGTTTACAAACGTTAAGAAACAAATCCAAACGTTTCACCTTTTTAGCGATTTAAGCCAAACGTTTACAAAGGTTATGAAACAAATCCAAATGTTTCAACTTTTTAGAAATTTAAGCCAAACGTTTACAAACATTTCGAAACAAATCCAAGCGTTTCACCTTTTTAGCAATTTAAGCCAAACGTTTACAAACGTTACGAAACAAATCCACGCGTTTCACCTTTTTAGCTATGTAAGCCAAACGTTTACAAACGTTACGAAACAAATCCAACCGCTTCCTCTTTTTAGCGATTTAAGCCAAACGTTTACAAATGTTATGAAACAAAACCAAACGTTTAAAACGATACGAAACAAATCCAAACGTTTCACATTTTTAGCGATTTATGCCAAACCTTTACAAACGTTACGAAACAAAACCAAGTGTTTCACCTTTTTTGCAATTTAAGCCAAAGGTGTACAAACGTTACGAAACAAATCCAAGTATTTCACCTTTTTAGCAATTCAAGCCAAACGTTTACAAACGTTACGAAATAAATCCAAACATTTCACCTTTTTAGCGATTTAAGCCAAACGTTTACAAACGTTACAAAACAAATCCAAACATTTCACCTTTTTGGCGATTTAAGCCAAACGTTTACAAACGTTACGAAACAAATCCAAACGTTTCGCCTTTATAGCGATTTAAGCCAAACGTTTACAAACGTTACGAAATAAATCCAAACGTTTCCCCTTTTTAGTGATTTAAGCCTAGCGTTTACAAACGTTACGAAACAAAACCAAACGTTAAAAAAGTTACTAAACAAATACAAACGTTTCACATTTGTAGCGATTTAAGTCAAACCTTTACAAACGTTACGAAACAAAACAAGGCATTTCACCTCTTTTGCAATTTAAGCTACACGTTTACAAATGTTACGAAACAAATCCAACAGTTTAACCTTTTTAGAAATATAAGCCAAACGTTTACAAACGTTCCGAAAAAAATACAAGCTTTTCACCTTTTTTATAATTTAAGCCAAACATTTACAAACGTTACCAAAAATATCCAAGCGTTTCACCTTCTTAGCAATTTAAGCAAACGTTTACAAATATTACGAAAGAAATCCAAACGTTTCACCTATTTAGCGATTTAAGCCGAACGTTTACAAACGTTGCGAAACAAAACCAAAAATTTCACCTTTTTAGAAATTTAAGCCAAACGTTTACAAACGCTACGAAACAAATCTAAACGTTTCCCCATTTTAGCGATTTAATGCAAACGTTTAAAACGTTACGGAACAAATCCAAACATTTCACCTTTTTAGCGATTTATGCAAAACGTTTACAAACGTTACGAAACAAATCAAAACATTTCACCTTTTTAGCGATTGAAGCAAAATGTTTACAAACGTTAGGAAACAAATCCAAACGTTTTACATTTTTAGCGATTTAAGCCAAACGTTTACAAACATTACGAAACAAATCCAAACGTTTTCACCCTTTTAGCGATTTAAGCCAAACGTTTACAAACGTTACGAAACAAATACAAACAATTCTCCATTTTAGTGATTTAAGCTAAATGTTTACAAACGCAACAAAACAAATGAACACGTTTCACCTTTTAGCGATTCAAGCCAAACGTTTACAAACGTTACAAAACAAATCCAAACGTTTCCCCTTTTTAGCGATTTAAGCCAAACGTTTACAAATGTTACGAAACAAATTTAAATGTTTCACCTTTTTAGCGATTTAAGCCAAATGTTTGCAAACTTTACGAAACAAATCAAAACTTTTCACATTTATAGCGATATAAGCCAAATGTTTACAAAGGTTACGAAACAAATCCAAACATTTCACCTTTTTAGCGATTTATGCCAAATGTTTACAAACGTTACGAAACAAATGAAAACGTTTCAACTTTTTAGCGATTGAAGCCAAATGTTTACAAACGTTACGAAACAAATCCAAACGTTCACCTTTTTAGCGATTTAAGCCATTCAAACGTTTCACCTTTTTAGCGATTTAAGCCAAACGTTTACAAACGTTACGAAACAAATCCAAACGTTTCACATTTATAGTGATTTAAGCCAAATGTTTACAAACGTTACAAAACAAATCCAAATGTTTCACCTTTTTCGCGATTTAAAACAAACGTTTACAAACGCTACGAAACAAAACAAATGTTTAAAACGTTACGAAACAAATCAGAACGTTTCACATCCAAACGTTACGAAACAAAACCAAGCATTTCACCTTTTTAGAAATTTAAGCCAAACGTTTACAAACGTTAAGAAACAAATCCAAGCGTTTCACTTATTTAGAAATTGAAGCCAAACGTTTACAAACGTTCCGAAACAAATCCAAGCGTTTCACCTTTTTAGTAATTCAAGCCAAACATTTACAAACGTTACCAAACAAATCTAAGCGTTTTATCTTTTTACCAATTTAAGCAAACGTTTACAAACGTTACGAAAGAAATCCAAACGTTTCACCTACTAAGCGATTTAAGCTGAACGTTAGGAAACAAAATCAACCATTTCACCTTTTTAGCAATTTAAGCCAAACGTTTACAAACATTACGAAACAAATACAAATGTTTCCCCATTTTAGCGATTTAAGACAAACATTTAAAACGTTACGAAATAAATCTAAACATTTCACCTTTTTAGCGATTTATGCCAAACGTTTACAAACGTTATGAAACAAATCAAAACGTTTCACCTGTTTAGCGATTGAAGCCAAACGTTTACAAACGTTACGAAACAAATCCAAACGTTTCCCCTTTTTAGCGATTTAAGGCAAACGTTTGCAAACGTTACGAAACAAATCCAAATGTCTTCACATTTTTAGTGATTTAAGCAAAAGGTTTAAAAATGTTACGAAACAATTCCAAATGAATCCCCATTTTAGTGATTTAAGCCAAACGTTTAAAACGTTACGAAACAAATCCAAACATTTCACCTTTTATCGATTTATGCTAAATGTTTACAAACGTTACGAAACAAATCAAAAATTTACACCTTTTTAGCGATTTAAGCCATTCAAACGTTTCACCTTTTTAGCGATTTAAGCTATTCAAACGTTTCACATTTTTAGCGATTTATGACAAATGTTTACAAACGTTTCAAAACAAATCCAAAGATTTCACCTTTTAGCGATTTATGCCAAATGTTTACAAACATTACGAAACAAATCCAAATATTACACATTTTTAGCGATTTAAGCCAAATGTTTACAAACGTTAGGAATGAAATCCAAGCGTTTCACCTATTTAGCAATTTAAGCGAAACGTTTACAAACGTTACGAAACAAATCCAAGCGTTTCACCTTTTTAGCAATTTAAGCCAAACGTTTCACCTTTTTAGCGATTTAAGCTAAACGTTTACAAACGTTACGAAACAAATCAAAATGTTTCACCTTTTTAGCGATTTAAGCCAAACATTTACAAACGTTACGAAACAAATCCAAACGTTTCACCTTTTTAGCGATTTAAGCAAAACGTTTACAAACGCTACGAAATAAATCCAAACATTACACTTTTTAGCGATTTAAGCCAAACGTTTACAAAAGTTATGAAACAAATCGAAATGTTTCACCTTTTTAGCGATTTAAGCCAAACGTTTACAAACGTTACGAAATAAATCCAAGCGTTTCACCTATTTAGCAATTTAAGCGAAACGTTTTCAAACGTTACGAAACAAATCCATGTGTTTGACCTTTTTAGCAATTTAAGCCAAACGTTTACAAACTTTTCGAAAAAAATCCAAATGTTTCACCTTTTTAGCGATTTAAGCCATACGTTTACAAACGTTACGAAACAAATCCAAACGTATCACCTTTTTAGCGATTTAAGCCAAACGTTTACAAACGTTACAAAATAAATCTAAACGTTTCACCTTTTTAGCGATATAAGCCAAACGTTTACAAAAAAATACAAACATTTCACCTTTTTAGCGATTTAAGGCAAACGTTTACAAACGTTACGAAACAAATCCAAACGTTTCGCCATTTTAGCAATTTAAGCCAAACCTGTACAAACGTTACGAAACAAATCCAAACGTTTCCCCTTTTTAGCGATTTAAGCCAAACGTTTACAAACGTTACGAAACAAAACCAAACGTTTAAAACTTTACGAAACAAATCAAAACGTTTCACATTTTTAGCGATTTAAGCCAAACCTTTACAAACGTTACGGAACAAAACCTAACGTTTCACATTTTTAGCGATTTAAGCCAAACGTTTACAAACATTACGAAACAAATCCAAGCATTTCACCTTTTTAGCTATTTAAGCCAAACGTTTACAAAAGTTACGAAACAAATCCAAGCGTTTCACCCTTTTAACGATTTAAGCCAAATCTTTATAACGTTACGAAATAAATCCAAACGTTTACAAACATTACGAAACAAAAACAAACGTTTCACAAACGTTTCACATTTTTTGAAATTTAAGTCAAACATTAAGAAACGTTACGAAACAATGCCAAACGTTTACAAACGTTACGAAACAAATCCAAGTGTTTCACTTTTTTAGCAATTAAAGTCAAACGTTTACAAACATTACTAAACAAATCCAAACGTTTCCCCATTTTAGCTATTTAAGACAAACGTTTAAAACTTTACGAAATGAATCCTAACGTTTCACATTTTTAGCAATTTAAGCCAAACGTTTACAAACGTAACGAAACAAATCATAACGTTTCACCTTTTTAGCAATTTAAGCCAAATGTTTACAAACATTACGAAACAAATACAAGCGTTTCACCTTTTTAGCATTTTAAGTCAAACGTTTACAAACATTACGAAATAAATCCAAGCGTTTCACCTTTTTAGCAATGTAAGCCAAATGTTTACAAACATTACGAATAAATCCAAACGTTTCTTCTTTTTAGCGATTGAGGCCAAACGTTTACAAACGTTACGAAACAAAGCCAAACGTTAACAAATGTTACGAAGCAAATCCAAGCGCTTCACATTTTTAGCAAATTAAGCCAAACGTTTACAAACGTTACGAAACAAATCCAAACGTTTCACATTTTTAGTGATTTAAGCAAATGTTTACAAATTTTTAGTGATTGAAGCCAAACGTTTACAAACGTTACGAAATAAATCCAAACGTTTTGTCTTTTTAGCAATTTATGCCAAACGTTTACAAACGTTACGAAACAAATCCAAACGTTTCACCTTTTTAGCGATTTATGTCAAACTTTTATAAACGATACGAAACAAATCCAAACCCTTCCCTATTTTATCAATTTAAGCCAAACGTTTACAAACGTTACGAAACAAATCCAAATGTTTCACGTTTTTTGCGATTTAAGCCAAACGTGACGAAACAAATCCAAAAGTTTCTCCATTTTAACGATTTAAGCCACACGTTTACAAATGCTAAGAAACAAAACCAAACGTTTAAAACGTTACGAAACAAATGCAAATGTTTCACATTTTTAGCGATTTAAGTCAAACCTTTACAAACGTTACGGAACAAAACCAAAAGTTTCACACTTTTAGCAATTTAAGCCAAACGTTTACAAACGTTACAAAACAAATCCAATCGTTTCACCTTTTTAGCGATTTAAGCCAAACATTTACAAAAGTTACGAAGCAAATCCAAGCGTTTCACCTTTTTAGAAATTTAAGCCAAACGTTTGCAAACGTTGCGAAACAAATCCAGACGTTTCCCCTTTTTAGCAATTTAAGCCAAACGTTTACAAACATTACGAAACAAATCCAAATGTTTCCCCATTTTAGCGATTTAAGCCAAATCTTTAATACGTTACGAAATAAATCCAAACGTTTACAAACATTACGGAACAAAAACAAACGTTTCACTTTTTTATCAATTTCAGCCAAACGTTTACAAACGTTACAAAACAAATCCAAACGTTTCACCTTTTAAGCGATATAGGCCAAACGTTTTACCTTTTTAGCTATTTAAGCAGAACAATTACAAACGTTACGAAACAAACCCAAACGTTTAACCTTTTTAGCGAGTTAAGCCGAACGTGTACAAACGTTACAAAACAAATTCAAACGTTTCACATTTTTAGCGATTTAACCCAAACGTTTACAAACGATAAGAAACAAAACCAAATGTTTCACCTTTTTAGAGATTTAAGCCAAACGTTTACAAACGTTACCAAACAAATCCAAACATTGCACCTTTTTAGCAATTTAAACCAAACGTTGTAAAACAAATCCAAACGTTTCCCCATTTTAGCGATATAAGCAAAACGTTTACAAACATTACGAAACAAATCCAAATGTTTCATCTTTTTAACGATTTAAGCCAAAGGTTTACAAATGTTAAGAAACAAAACCAAACGTTTAAAACGCTACGAATCAAAACTAAACGTTTCACATTATAAGCGATTTAGGCCAAACGTTTACAAACGTTACGGAGCAAACCAAACGTTTCACATTTTTAGTGAATTAAGCAAAATGTTTAAAAACATTAAGAAACAAATCCAAGTGTTTCACCTTTTAAGCGATTTAAGCCAAACGTTTACAGAAGTTACAAAACAAATCCAAGCGTTTCACCTTTTTAGCAGTTTAAGCCAAACGTTTACAAACGTTACGAAAAAAATCCAAACGTTTCCCATTTTTAGCGATTTAAGACAAACGTTTACAAATGTCACGAAACAAAACCAAACGTTTAACCTTTTTAGTGATTTAAGCCAAATCTATAAAACGTTACGAAATAAATCCAAACGTTTACAAACATTACGAAACAAAAACAAATGTTTCCCATTTTTATCAATTTAAGAGAAACGTTTACAAACGTTACGAAACAAATCCAAATGTTTCACCTTTTTAGCGATTGAAGACAAACGTTACAAATATTACAAAACAAATCTAAATGTTTCCCCATTTTAGCTATTTAAGCCAAACGTTTATAAACGTTACGAAACTAAATCAAACGGTTACAAGCGTTAGGAAACAAATCCGAAGGTTTACAAACGTTACGAAATAAATCCAAACGTTTCCCCATTTTAGCATTAAGCAAAACGTTTACAAATGTTACGAAAAAAATCCAAACGTTTCACCTTTTTAGCAATTTAAGCCAATCGTTTACAAATGTTACGAAAAAAATCCAAACGTTTACAAACATAATGGAACAAAAACAAACTTTTCACATTTTTAGCAATTTAAGCCAAACTTTTACAAATGTTGCGAAACAAATCCAAACGTTTCCCCATTTTAGTTTTTTAAGCGAACATTTATAAACGTTACGAATTAAAACCAAACGTTTTCAAACCTTACGAAATAAATCCAAATGTTTACAAACGTTACGAAACAAATCCAAATGTTTCACCATTATAGTGATTTAAGCAAAATATTGCAAAACAAAGCCAAACGTTTACAAACGTTACGAAACAAATCCAAACGTTTCCCCATTTTAGCGATTTAAGCCAAACGTTTACAAACGTTTCCCCATTTTAGCGATTTAAGCCAAAGATTTAAGACGTTATGAAACAAATCCAAACATTTCACCTTCTTAGCGATTTATGCTAAACGTTTACAAATGTTACGGAACAAATCCAAACGTTTGACCTTCTTAGCGATTGAAGCCAAACGATTACAAAAGTTACAAAACAAATCCAAACGTTTAACCTTTTTAGAGATTTAAGCCAAACGTTTACAAACGTTAAGAAACAAATCCAAACGTTTCACCTTTTTAGCGATTTAAGCCAAACGTTTACAAAGGTTATGAAACAAATCCAAATGTTTCAACTTTTTAGAAATTTAAGCCAAACGTTTACAAACATTTCGAAACAAATCCAAGCGTTTCACCTTTTTAGCAATTTAAGCCAAACGTTTACAAACGTTACGAAACAAATCCACGCGTTTCACCTTTTTAGCTATGTAAGCCAAACGTTTACAAACGTTACGAAACAAATCCAACCGCTTCCTCTTTTTAGCGATTTAAGCCAAACGTTTACAAATGTTATGAAACAAAACCAAACGTTTAAAACGATACGAAACAAATCCAAACGTTTCACATTTTTAGCGATTTATGCCAAACCTTTACAAACGTTACGAAACAAAACCAAGTGTTTCACCTTTTTTGCAATTTAAGCCAAACGTGTACAAACGTTACGAAACAAATCCAAGCATTTTACCTTTTTAGCAATTCAAGCCAAACGTTTACAAACGTTACGAAAGAAATCCAAACATTTCACCTTTTTAGCGATTTAAGCCAAACGTTTACAAACGTTACAAAACAAATCCAAACATTTCACCTTTTTAGCGATTTAAGCCAAACGTTTACAAACGTTACGAAACAAATCCAAACGTTTCGCCTTTATAGCGATTTAAGCCAAACGTTTACAAACGTTACGAAATAAATCCAAACGTTTCCCCTTTTTAGTGATTTAAGCCTAGCGTTTACAAACGTTACGAAACAAAACCAAACGTTCAAAAAGTTACTAAACAAATACAAACGTTTCACATTTGTAGCGATTTAAGTCAAACCTTTACAAACGTTACGAAACAAAACAAGGCATTTCACCTCTTTTGCAATTTAAGCTACACGTTTACAAATGTTACGAAACAAATCCAACAGTTTAACCTTTTTAGAAATATAAGCCAAACGTTTACAAACGTTCCGAAAAAAATACAAGCTTTTCACCTTTTTAATAATTTAAGCCAAACATTTACAAACGTTACCAAAAATATCCAAGCGTTTCACCTTCTTAGCAATTTAAGCCAACGTTTACAAATATTACGAAAGAAATCCAAACGTTTCACCTATTTAGCGATTTAAGCCGAACGTTTATAAACGTTGCGAAACAAAACCAAAAATTTCACCTTTTTAGAAATTTAAGCCAAACGTTTACAAACGCTACGAAACAAATCTAAACGTTTCCCCATTTTAGCGATTTAATGCAAACGTTTAAAACGTTACGGAACAAATCCAAACATTTCACCTTTTTAGCGATTTATGCAAAACGTTTACAAACGTTACGAAACAAATCAAAACATTTCACCTTTTTAGCGATTGAAGCAAAATGTTTACAAACGTTAGGAAACAAATCCAAACGTTTTACATTTTTAGCGATTTAAGCCAAACGTTTACAAACATTACGAAACAAATCCAAACGTTTTCACCCTTTTAGCGATTTAAGCCAAACGTTTACAAATAATTCTCCATTTTAGTGATTTAAGCTAAATGTTTACAAACGCTACAAAACAAATGAACACGTTTCACCTTTTAGCGATTCAAGCCAAACGTTTACAAACGTTACAAAACAAATCCAAACGTTTCCCCTTTTTAGCGATTTAAGCCAAACGTTTACAAATGTTACGAAACAAATTTAAATGTTTCACCTTTTTAGCGATTTAAGCCAAATGTTTGCAAACTTTACGAAACAAATCAAAACTTTTCACATTTATAGCGATATAAGCCAAATGTTTACAAAGGTTACGAAACAAATCCAAACATTTCACCTTTTTAGCGATTTATGCCAAATGTTTACAAACGTTACGAAACAAATGAAAACGTTTCAACTTTTTAGCGATTGAAGCCAAATGTTTACAAACGTTACGAAACAAATCCAAACGTTTCACCTTTTTAGCGATTTAAGCCATTCAAACGTTTCACCTTTTTAGCGATTTAAGCCAAACGTTTACAAACGTTACGAAACAAATCCAAACGTTTCACATTTATAGTGATTTAAGCCAAATGTTTACAAACGTTACAAAACAAATCCAAATGTTTCACCTTTTTCGCGATTTAAAACAAACGTTTACAAACGCTACGAAACAAAACAAATGTTTAAAACGTTACGAAACAAATCCGAACGTTTCACATCCAAACGTTACGAAACAAAACCAAGCATTTCACTTTTTAGAAATTTAAGCCAAACGTTTACAAACGTTAAGAAACAAATCAAAGCGTTTCACCTATTTAGAAATTGAAGGCAAACGTTTACAAACGTTCCGAAACAAATCCAAGCGTTTCACCTTTTTAGTAATTCAAGCCAAACATTTACAAACGTTACCAAACAAATCTAAGAGTTTTATCTTTTTACCAATTTAAGCAAACGTTTACAAACGTTACGAAAGAAATCCAAACGTTTCACCTACTAAGCGATTTAAGCTGAACGTTAGGAAACAAAATCAACCATTTCACCTTTTTAGCAATTTAAGCCAAACGTTTACAAACATTACGAAACAAATACAAATGTTTCCCCATTTTAGCGATTTAAGACAAACATTTAAAACGTTACGAAATAAATCTAAACATTTCACCTTTTTAGCGATTTATGCCAAACGTTTACAAACGTTATGAAACAAATCAAAACGTTTCACCTGTTTAGCGATTGAAGCCAAACGTTTACAAACGATACGAAACAAATCCAAACGTTTCCCCTTTTTAGCGATTTAAGCCAAACGTTTGCAAACGTTACGAAACAAATCCAAATGTCTTCACATTTTTAGGTGATTTAAGCAAAAGGTTTAAAAATATTACGAAACAATTCCAAATGAATCCCCATTTTAGCGATTTAAGCCAAACGTTTAAAACGTTACGAAACAAATCCAAACATTTCACCTTTTAGCGATTTATGCTAAATGTTTACAAACGTTATGAAACAAATCAAAAATTTACACCTTTTTAGCGATTTAAGCCATTCAAACGTTTCACCTTTTTCGCGATTTAAGCTATTCAAACGTTTCACCTTTTTAACAATTTATGACAAATGTTTACAAACGTTTCAAAACAAATCCAAAGATTTCACCTTTTAGCGATTTATGCCAAATGTTTACAAACATTACGAAACAAATCCAAATATTACACATTTTTAGCGACTTAAGCCAAATGTTTACAAACGTTAGGAATGAAATCCAAGCGTTTCACCTATTTAGCAATTTAAGCGAAACGTTTACAAACGTTACGAAACAAATACAAGCATTTCACCTTTTTAGCAATTTAAGCCAAACGTTTCACCTTTTTAGCGATTTAAGCCAAACGTTTACAAACGTTACGAAACAAATCAAAATGTTTCACCTTTTTAGCGATTTAAGCCAAACATTTACAAACGTTACGAAACAAATCCAAATGTTTCACCTTTTTAGCGATTTAAGCAAAACGTTTACAAACGCTACGAAATAAATCCAAACATTACACCTTTTTAGCGATTTAAGCCAAACGTTTACAAAAGTTATGAAACAAATCGAAATGTTTCACCTTTTTAGCGATTTAAGCCAAACGTTTACAAACGTTACGAAATAAATCCAAGCGTTTCACCTATTTAGCAATTTAAGCGAAACGTTTTCAAACGTTACGAAACAAATCCATGTGTTTGACCTTTTTAGCAATTTAAGCCAAACGTTTACAAACTTTTCGAAAAAAAATCCAAATGTTTCACCTTTTTAGCGATTTAAGCCATACGTTTACAAACGTTACGAAACAAATCCAAACGTATCACCTTTTTAGCGATTTAAGCCAAACGTTTACAAACGTTACAAAACAAATCTAAACGTTTCACCTTTTTAGCGATATAAGCCAAACGTTTACAAAAAAAATACAAACATTTCACCTTTTTAGCGATTTAAGGCAAACGTTTACAAACGTTACGAAACAAATCCAAACGTTTCGCCATTTTAGCAATTTAAGCCAAACCTGTACAAACGTTACGAAACAAATCCAAACGTTTCCCCTTTTTAGCGATTTAAGCCAAACGTTTACAAACGTTACGAAACAAAACCAAACGTTTAAAACTTTACGAAACAAATCAAAACGTTTCACATTTTTAGCGATTTAAGCCAAACCTTTACAAACGTTACGGAACAAAACCTAACGTTTCACATTTTTAGCGATTTAAGCCAAACGTTTACAAACATTACGAAACAAATCCAAGCATTTCACCTTTTTAGCTATTTAAGCCAAACGTTTACAAAAGTTACGAAACAAATCCAAGCGTTTCACCTTTTTAACGATTTAAGCCAAATCTTTATAACGTTACGAAATAAATCCAAACGTTTACAAACATTACGAAACAAAAACAAACGTTTCACAAACGTTTCACATTTTTTGAAATTTAAGTCAAACATTAACAAACGTTACGAAACAATGCCAAACGTTTACAAACGTTACGAAACAAATACAAGTGTTTCACTTTTTTAGCAATTAAAGTCAAACGTTTACAAACATTACTAAACAAATCCAAACGTTTCCCCATTTTAGCTATTTAAGACAAACGTTTAAAACTTTACGAAATGAATCCTAACGTTTCACATTTTTAGCAATTTAAGCCAAACGTTTACAAACGTAACGAAACAAATCATAACGTTTCACCTTTTTAGCAATTTAAGCAAAATGTTTACAAACATTACGAAACAAATACAAGCGTTTCACCTTTTTAGCATTTTAAGTCAAACGTTTACAAACATTACGAAATAAATCCAAGCGTTTCACCTTTTTAGCAATGTAAGCCAAATGTTTACAAACATTACGAATAAATCCAAACGTTTCTTCTTTTTAGCGATTGAGGCCAAACGTTTACAAACGTTACGAAACAAAGCCAAACGTTAACAAATGTTACGAAGCAAATCCAAGCGCTTCACATTTTTAGCAAATTAAGCCAAACGTTTACAAATGTTACGAAACAAATCCAAACGTTTCACATTTTAAGTGATTTAAGCAAATGTTTACAAATTTTTAGTGATTGAAGCCAAACGTTTACAAACGTTACGAAATAAATCCAAACGTTTTGTCTTTTTAGCAATTTATGCCAAACGTTTACAAACGTTACGAAACAAATCCAAACGTTTCACCTTTTTAGCGATTTATGTCAAACTTTTATAAACGATATGAAACAAATCCAAACCCTTCCCTATTTTATCAATTTAAGCCAAACGTTTACAAACGTTACGAAACAAATCCAAATGTTTCACGTTTTTTACGATTTAAGCCAAACGTGACGAAACAAATCCAAAAGTTTCCCCATTTTAACGATTTAAGCCACACGTTTACAAATGCTAAGAAACAAAACCAAACGTTTAAAACGTTACGAAACAAATGCAAATGTTTCACATTTTTAGCGATTTAAGTCAAACCTTTACAAACGTTACGGAACAAAACCAAAAGTTTCACACTTTTTGCGATTTAAGCCAAACGTTTACAAACGTTACAAAACAAATCCAATCGTTTCACCTTTTTAGCGATTTAAGCCAAACATTTACAAAAGTTACGAAGCAAATCCAAGCGTTTCACCTTTTTAGAAATTTAAGCCAAACGTTTGCAAACGTTGCGAAACAAATCAAGACGTTTCCCCTTTTTAGCAATTTAAGCCAAACGTTTACAAACATTACGAAACAAATCCAAATGTTTCCCCATTTTAGCGATTTAAGCCAAATCTTTAATACGTTACGAAATAAATCCAAACGTTTACAAACATTACGGAACAAAAACAAACGTTTCACTTTTTTTATCAATTTAAGCCAAACGTTTACAAACGTTACAAAACAAATCCAAACGTTTCACCTTTTTAGCGATATAGGCCAAACGTTTTACCTTTTTAGCTATTTAAGCAGAACGATTACAAACGTTACGAAACAAACCCAAACGTTTAACCTTTTTAGCGAGTTAAGCCGAACATGTACAAACGTTACAAAACAAATTCAAACGTTTCACATTTTTAGCGATTTAACCCAAACGTTTACAAACGATAAGAAACAAAACCAAATGTTTCACCTTTTTAGAGATTTAAGCCAAACGTTTACAAACGTTACCAAACAAATCCAAACATTGCACCTTTTTAGCGATTTAAACCAAACGTTGTAAAACAAATCCAAACGTTTCCCCATTTTAGCGATATAAGCAAAACGTTTACAAACATTACGACACAAATCCAAATGTTTCATCTTTTTAACGATTTAATCCAAACGTTTACAAATGTTAAGAAACAAAACCAAACGTTTAAAACGTTACGAATCAAAACCAAACGTTTCACATTATAAGCGATTTAGGCCAAACGTTTACAAACGTTACGGAGCAAACCAAACGTTTCACATTTTTAGTGATTTAAGCAAAATGTTTACAAACATTAAGAAACAAATCCAAGTGTTTCACCTTTTTAGCGATTTAAGCCAAACGTTTACAAAAGTTATAAAACAAATCCAAGCGTTTCACCTTTTTAGCAATTTAAGCCAAACGTTTACAAACGTTACGAAAAAAATCCAAACGTTTCCCATTTTTAGCGATTTAAGCCATACGTTTACAAATGTCACGAAACAAAACCAAACGTTTAACCTTTTTAGTGATTTAAGCCAAATCTATAAAATGTTACGAAATAAATCCAAACGTTTACAAACATTACGGAACAAAAACAAACGTTTCCCATTTTTATCAATTTAAGAGAAACGTTTACAAACGTTACGAAACAAATCCAAATGTTTCACCTTTTTAGCAATTGAAGACACACGTTACAAATATTACGAAACAAATCTAAACGTTTCCCCATTTTAGCTATTTAAGCCAAACGTTTATAAACGTTACGAAACTAAATCAAACGGTTACAAGCGTTAGGAAACAAATCCGAAGGTTTACAAACGTTACGAAATAAATCCAAACGTTTCCCTATTTTAGCATTAAGCAAAACGTTTACAAATGTTACGAAAAAAATCCAAACGTTTCACCTTTTTAGCAGTTTAATCCAATCGTTTACAAATGTTACGAAACAAATCCAAACGTTTACAAACATAATGGAACAAAAACAAACTTTTCACATTTTTAGCAATTTAAGCCAAACTTTTACAAATGTTGCGAAACAAATCCAAACGTTTCCCCATTTTAGTTTTTTAAGCGAACATTTATAAACGTTACGAATTAAAACCAAACGTTTTCAAACCTTACGAAATAAATCCAAATGTTTACAAATGTTACGAAACAAATCCAAATGTTTCGCCATTATAGTGATTTAAGCAAAATATTGCAAAACAAATCCAAACCTTTCACCTTTTTAGCGATTTAAGCCAAACGTTTACAAACGTTACGAAACAAATCCAAACGTTTCCCCATTTTAGCGATTTAAGCCAATGATTTAAGACGTTATGAAACAAATCCAAACATTTCACCTTCTTAGCGATTTATGCTAAACATTTACAAATGTTACGGAACAAATCCAAACGTTTGACCTTCTTAGCGATTGAAGCCAAACGTTTACAAAAGTTACAAAACAAATCCAAACGTTTAACCTTTTTAGAGATTTAAGCCAAACGTTTACAAACGTTAAGAAACAAATCCAAACGTTTCACCTTTTTAGCGATTTAAGCCAAACGTTTACAAAGGTTATGAAACAAATCCAAATGTTTCAACTTTTTAGAAATTTAAGCCAAACGTTTACAAACATTTCGAAACAAATCCAAGCGTTTCACCTTTTTAGCAATTTAAGCCAAACGTTTACAAACGTTACGAAACAAATCCACGCGTTTCACCTTTTTAGCTATGTAAGCCAAACGTTTACAAACGTTACGAAACAAATCCAACCGCTTCCTCTTTTTAGCGATTTAAGCCAAACGTTTACAAATGTTATGAAACAAAACCAAACATTTGAAACGATACGAAACAAATCCAAACGTTTCACATTTTTAGCGATTTATGGCAAACCTTTACAAACGTTACGAAACAAAACCAAGTGTTTCACCTTTTTTGCAATTTAAGCCAAACGTGTACAAACGTTACGAAACAAATCCAAGCATTTCCCCTTTTTAGCAATTCAAGCCAAACGTTTACAAACGTTACGAAATAAATCCAAACATTTCACGTTTTTAGCGATTTAAGCCAAACGTTTACAAACGTTACAAAACAAATCCAAACATTTCACCTTTTTAGCGATTTAAGCCAAACGTTTACAAACGTTACGAAACAAATACAAACAATTCTCCATTTTAGTGATTTAAGCTAAATGTTTACAAACGCTACAAAACAAATGAACACGTTTCACCTTTTAGCGATTCAAGCCAAACGTTTACAAACGTTACAAAACAAATCCAAACGTTTCCCCTTTTTAGCGATTTAAGCCAAACGTTTACAAATGTTACGAAACAAATTTAAATGTTTCACCTTTTTAGCGATTTAAGCCAAATGTTTGCAAACTTTACGAAACAAATCAAAACTTTTCACATTTATAGCGATATAAGCCAAATGTTTACAAAGGTTACGAAACAAATCCAAACATTTCACCTTTTTAGCGATTTATGCCAAATGTTTACAAACGTTACGAAACAAATGAAAACGTTTCAACTTTTTAGCGATTGAAGCCAAATGTTTACAAACGTTACGAAACAAATCCAAACGTTTCACCTTTTTAGCAATTTAAGCCATTCAAACGTTTCACCTTTTTAGCGATTTAAGCCAAACGTTTACAAACGTTACGAAACAAATCCAAACGTTTCACATTTATAGTGATTTAAGCCAAATGTTTACAAACGTTACAAAACAAATCCAAATGTTTCACCTTTTTCGCGATTT
The DNA here is from genome assembly GCF_937616625.2 of Mercurialis annua. NCBI lineage: Eukaryota > Viridiplantae > Streptophyta > Magnoliopsida > Malpighiales > Euphorbiaceae > Mercurialis > Mercurialis annua. Next base: position 38,573,367 of record NC_065572.1, read on the forward strand.
AAAACAAACGTTTACAAACGCTACGAAACAAAACAAATGTTTAAAACGTTACGAAACAAATCCGAACGTTTCACATCCAAACGTTACGAAACAAAACCAAGCATTTCACCTTTTTAGAAATTTAAACCAACATTTACAAACGTTAAGAAACAAATCCAAGCGTTTCACCTATTTAGAAATTGAAGCCAAACGTTTACAAACGTTCCGAAACAAATCCAAGCGTTTCACCTTTTTAGTAATTCAAGCCAAACATTTACAAACGTTACCAAACAAATCTAAGCGTTTTATCTTTTTACCAATTTAAGCAAACGTTTACAAACGTTACGAAAGAAATCCAAACGTTTCACCTACTAAGCGATTTAAGCTGAACGTTAGGAAACAAAATCAACCATTTCACCTTTTTAGCAATTTAAGCCAAACGTTTACAAACATTACGAAACAAATACAAATGTTTCCCCATTTTAGCGATTTAAGACAAATATTTAAAACGTTACGAAATAAATCTAAACATTTCACCTTTTTAGCGATTTATGCCAAACGTTTACAAACGTTATGAAACAAATCAAAACGTTTCACCTGTTTAGCGATTGAAGCCAAACGTTTACAAACTTTACGAAACAAATCCAAACGTTTCCCCTTTTTAGCGATTTAAGCCAAACGTTTGCAAACGTTACGAAACAATTCCAAATGTCTTCACATTTTTAGTGATTTAAGCAAAAGGTTTAAAAATGTTACGAAACAATTCCAAATGAATCCCCATTTTAGCGATTTAAGCCAAACGTTTAAAACGTTACGAAACAAATCCAAACATTTCACCTTTTAGCGATTTATGCTAAATGTTTACAAACGTTACGAAACAAATCAAAAATGTACACCTTTTTAGCGATTTAAGCCATTCAAACGTTTCACCTTTTTAGCGATTTAAGCTATTCAAACGTTTCACCTTTTTAGCGATTTATGATAAATGTTTACAAACGTTTCAAAACAAATCCAAAGATTTCACCTTTTAGCGATTTATGCCAAATGTTTACAAACATTACGAAACAAATCCAAATATTACACATTTTTAGCGATTTAAGCCAAATGTTTACAAACGTTAGGAAAGAAATCCAAGCGTTTCACCTATTTAGCAATTTAAGCGAAACGTTTACAAACGTTACGAAACAAATCCAAGCGTTTCACCTTTTTAGCAATTTAAGCCAAACGTTTCACCTTTTTAGCGATTTAAGCCAAACGTTTACTAACGTTACGAAACAAATCAAAATGTTTCACCTTTTTAGCGATTTGAGCCATACATTTACAAACGTTACGAAACAAATCCAAACGTTTCACCTTTTTAGCGATTTAAGCAAAACGTTTACAAACGCTACGAAATAAATCCAAACATTACACCTTTTTAGCGATTTAAGCCAAACGTTTACAAAAGTTATGAAACAAATCGAAATGTTTCACCTTTTTAGCGATTTAAGCCAAACGTTTACAAACGTTACGAAATAAATCCAAGCGTTTCACCTATTTAGCAATTTAAGCGAAACGTTTTCAAACGTTACGAAACAAATCCATGTGTTTGATCTTTTTAGCAATTTAAGCCAAACGTTTACAAACTTTTCGAAAAAAATCCAAATGTTTCACCTTTTTAGCGATTTAAGCCATACGTATACAAACGTTACGAAACAAATCCAAACGTATCACCTTTTTAGCGATTTAAGCCAAACGTTTACAAACGTTACAAAATAAATCTAAACGTTTCACCTTTTTAGCGATATAAGCCAAACGTTTACAAAAAAAATACAAACATTTCACCTTTTTAGCGATTTAAGGCAAATGTTTACAAACGTTACGAAACAAATCCAAACGTTTCGCCATTTTATCAATTTAAGCCAAACCTGTATAAACGTTACGAAACAAATCCAAACGTTTCCCCTTTTTAGCGATTTAAGCCAAACCTTTACAAACGTTACGGAACAAAACCTAACGTTTCACATTTTTAGCGATTTAAGCCAAACGTTTACAAACATTACGAAACAAATCCAAGCATTTCACCTTTTTAGCTATTTAAGCCAAACGTTTACAAAAGTTACGAAACAAATCCAAGCGTTTCACCTTTTTAACGATTTAAGGCAAATCTTTATAACGTTACGAAATAAATCCAAACGTTTACAAACATTACGAAACAAAAACAAACGTTTCACAAACGTTTCACATTTTTTGAAATTTAAGTCAAACATTAACAAACGTTACGAAACAATGCCAAACGTTTACAAACGTTACGAAACAAATCCAAGTGTTTCACTTTTTTAGCAATTAAAGTCAAACGTTTACAAACATTACTAAACAAATCCAAACGTTTCCCCATTTTAGCTATTTAAGACAAACGTTTAAAACTTTACGAAATGAATCCTAACGTTTCACATTTTTAGCAATTTAAGCCAAACGTTTACAAACGTAACGAAACAAATCATAACGTTTCACCTTTTTAGAAATCTAAGCCAAATGTTTACAAACATTACGAAACAAATACAAGCGTTTCACCTTTTTAGCATTTTAAGTCAAACGTTTACAAACATTACGAAATAAATCCAAGCGTTTCACCTTTTTAGCAATGTAAGCCAAATGTTTACAAACATTACGAATAAATCCAAACGTTTCTTCTTTTTAGCGATTGAGGCCAAACGTTTACAAACGTTACGAAACAAAGCCAAACGTTAACAAATGTTACGAAGCAAATCCAAGCGCTTCACATTTTTAGCAAATTAAGCCAAACGTTTACAAACGTTACGAAACAAATCCAAACGTTTCACATTTTTAGTGATTTAAGCAAATGTTTACAAATTTTTAGTGATTGAAGCCAAACGTTTACAAACGTTACGAAATAAATCCAAACGTTTTGTCTTTTTAGCAATTTATGCCAAACGTTTACAAACGTTACGAAACAAAAACAAACGCTTCACTTTTTTATCAATTTAAGCCAAACGTTTACAAACGTTACAAAACAAATCCAAACGTTTCACCTTTTTAGCGATATAGGCCAAACGTTTTACCTTTTTAGCTATTTAAGCAGAACGATTACAAACGTTACGAAACAAACCCAAACGTTTAACCTTTTTAGCGAGTTAAGCCGAACATGTACAAACGTTACAAAACAAATTCAAACGTTTCACATTTTTAGCGATTTAACCCAAACGTTTACAAACGATAAGAAACAAAACCAAATGTTTCACCTTTTTAGAGATTTAAGCCAAACGTTTACAAACGTTACCAAACAAATCCAAACATTGCACCTTTTTAGCGATTTAAACAAAACGTTGTAAAACAAATCCAAACGTTTCCCCATTTTAGCGATATAAGCAAAACGTTTACAAACATTACGAAACAAATCCAAATGTTTCATCTTTTTAACGATTTAAGCCAAACGTTTACAAATGTTAAGAAACAAAACCAAACGTTTAAAACGCTACGAATCAAAACCAAACGTTTCACATTATAAGCGATTTAGGCCAAACGTTTACAAACGTTACGGAGCAAACCAAACGTTTCACATTTTAAGTGATTTAAGCAAAATGTTTACAAACGTTAAGAAACAAATCCAAGTGTTTCACCTTTTTAGCGATTTAAGCCAAACGTTTACAAAAGTTACAAAACAAATCCAAGCGTTTCACCTTTTTAGCAATTTAAGCCAAACGTTTACAAACGTTACGAAAAAAATCCAAACGTTTCCTATTTTTAGCGATTTAAGCCAAACGTTTACAAATGTCACGAAACAAAACCAAACGTTTAACCTTTTTAGTGATTTAAGCCAAATCTATAAAACGTTACGAAATAAATCCAAACGTTTACAAACATTACGGAACAAAAACAAACATTTCCCATTTTTATCAATTTAAGAGAATCGTTTACAAACGTTACGAAACAAATCCAAATGTTTCACCTTTTTAGCGATTGAAGACAAACGTTACAAATATTACGAAACAAATCTAAACGTTTCCCCATTTTAGCGATTTAAGCCAAACGTTTATAAACGTTACGAAACAAAATCAAACGGTTACAAGCGTTAGGAAACAAATCCGAAGGTTTACAAACGTTACGAAATAAATCCAAACGTTTCCCCATTTTAGCGTTAAGCAAAACGTTTACAAATGTTACGAAAAAAATCCAAACGTTTCACCTTTTTAGCAATTTAAGCCAATCGTTTACAAATGTTACGAAACAAATCCAAACGTTTACAAACATAATGGAACAAAAACAAACTTTTCACATTTTTAGCAATTTAAGCCAAACTTTTACAAATGTTGCGAAACAAATCCACACGTTTTCCAATTTCAGTTTTTTAAGCCAACATTTATAAAAGTTACGAATTAAAACCAAACGTTTTCAAACCTTACGAAATAAATCCAAATGTTTACAAACGTTACGAAACAAATCCAAATGTTTCGCCATTATAGTGATTCAAGCTAAATATTGCAAAACAAATCCAAACCTTTCACCTTTTTAGCGATTTAAGCCAAACGGTTACAAACGTTACGAAACAAATCCAAACGTTTCCCCATTTTAGCGATTTAAGCCAAACGTTTACAAACGTTTCCCCATTTTAGCGATTTAAGCTAAAGATTTAAGACGTTATGAAACAAATCCAAACATTTCACTTTCTTAGCGATTTATGCTAAACGTTTACAAATGTTACGAAACAAATCCAAACGTTTGACCTTCTTAGCGATTGAAGCCAAACGTTTACAAAAGTTACAAAACAAATCCAAACGTTTAACCTTTTTAGAGATTTAAGCCAAACGTTTACAAACGTTAAGAAACAAATCCAAACGTTTCACCTTTTTAGCGATTTAAGCCAAACGTTTACAAAGGTTATGAAACAAATCAAAATGTTTCAACTTTTTAGAAATTTAAGCCAAACGTTTACAAACGTTTCGAAACAAATCCAAGCGTTTCACCTTTTTAGCAATTTAAGCCAAACGTTTACAAACGTTACGAAACAAATCCACGCGTTTCACCTTTTTAGCTATGTAAGCCAAACGTTTACAAACGTTACGAAACAAATCCAACCGCTTCCTCTTTTAAGCGATTTAAGCCAAACGTTTACAAATATTATGAAACAAGACCAAACGTTTAAAACGATACGAAACAAATCCAAACGTTTCACATTTTTAGCGATTTATGCCAAACCTTTACAAACGTTACGAAACAAAACCAAGTGTTTCCCCTTTTTTGCAATTTAAGCCAAACGTGTACAAACGTTACGAAACAAATCCAAGCATTTCACCTTTTTAGCAATTCAAGCCAAACGTTTACAAACGTTACGAAATAAATCCAAACATTTCACCTTTTTAGCGATTTAAGCCAAACGTTTACAAACGTTACAAAACAAATCCAAACATTTCACCTTTTTAGCGATTTAAGCCAAACGTTTACAAACGTTACGAAACAAATCCAAACGTTTCGCCTTTATAGCGATATAAGCCAAACGTTTACAAACGTTACGAAATAAATCCAAACGTTTCCCCTTTTTAGTGATTTAAGCCTAGCGTTTACAAACGTTACGAAACAAAACCAAACGTTAAAAAAGTTACTAAACAAATACAAACGTTTCACATTTGTAGCGATTTAAGTCAAACCTTTACAAACGTTACGAAACAAAACAAGGCATTTCACCTCTTTTGCAATTTAAGTTACACATTTACAAATGTTACGAAACAAATCCAACAGTTATTCTTTTTAGAAATATAAGCCAAACGTTTACAAATGTTCCGAAAAAAATACAAGCTTTTCACCTTTTTAATAATTTAAGCCAAACATTTACAAACGTTACCAAAAATATCCAAGCGTTTCACCTTCTTAGCAATTTAACCAAACGTTTACAAATATTACGAAAGAAATCCAAACGTTTCACCTATTTAGCGATTTAAGCCGAACGTTTACAAACGTTGCGAAACAAAACCAAAAATTTCACCTTTTTAAAAATTTAAGCCAAACGTTTACAAACGCTACGAAACAAATCTAAACGTTTCCCCATTTTAGCGATTTAATGCAAACGTTTAAAACGTTACGGAACAAATCCAAACATTTCACCTTTTTAGCGATTTATGCAAAACGTTTACAAACGTTACGAAACAAATCAAAACATTTCACCTTTTTAGCGATTGAAGCAAAATGTTTACAAACGTTTGGAAACAAATCCAAACGTTTTACATTTTTAGCGATTTAAGCCAAACGTTTACAAACATTACGAAACAAATCCAAACGTTTTCACCCTTTTAGCGATTTAAGCCAAACGTTTACAAACGTTACGAAACAAATACAAGCAATTCTCCATTTTAGTGATTTAAGCTAAATGTTTACAAACGCTACAAAACAAATGAACACGTTTCACCTTTTAGCGATTCAAGCCAAACGTTTACAAACGTTACAAAACAAATCCAAATGTTTCCCCTTTTTAGCGATTTAAGCCAAACGTTTACAAATGTTACGAAACAAATTTAAATGTTTCACCTTTTTAGCGATTTTAGCCAAATGTTTGCAAACTTTACGAAACAAATCAAAACTTTTCACATTTATAGCGATATAAGCCAAATGTTTACAAAGGTTACGAAACAAATCCAAACATTTCACCTTTTTAGCGATTTATGCCAAATGTTTACAAACGTTACGAAACAAATGAAAACGTTTCAACTTTTTAGCGATTGAAGCCAAATGTTTACAAACGTTACGAAACAAATCCAAACGTTTCACCTTTTTAGCGATTTAAGCCATTCAAACGTTTCACATTTTTAGCGATTTAAGCCAAACGTTTACAAACGTTACGAAACAAATCCAAACGTTTCACATTTATAGTGATTTAAGCCAAATGTTTACAAACGTTACAAAACAAATCCAAATGTTTCACCTTTTTCGCGATTTAAAACAAACGTTTACAAACGCTACGAAACAAAACAAATGTTTAAAACGTTACGAAACAAATCCGAACGTTTCACATCCAAACGTTACGAAACAAAACCAAGCATTTCACCTTTTTAGAAATTTAAGCCAAACGTTTACAAACGTTAAGAAACAAATCCAAGCGTTTCACCTATTTAGAAATTGAAGCCAAACGTTTACAAACGTTCCGAAACAAATCCAAGCGTTTCACCTTTTTAGTAATTCAAGCCAAACATTTACAAACGTTACCAAACAAATCTAAGCGTTTTATCTTTTTACCAATTTAAGCAAACGTTTACAAACGTTACGAAAGAAATCCAAACGTTTCACCTACTAAGCGATTTAAGCTGAAGGTTAGGAAACAAAATCAACCATTTCACCTTTTTAGCAATTTAAGCCAAACGTTTACAAACATTACGAAACAAATACAAATGTTTCCCCATTTTAGCGATTTAAGACAAACATTTAAAATGTTACGAAATAAATCTAAACATTTCACCTTTTTAGCGATTTATGCCAAACGTTTACAAACGTTATGAAACAAATCAAAAATTTACACCTTTTTAGCGATTTAAGCCATTCAAACGTTTCACCTTTTTAGCGATTTAAGCTATTCAAACGTTTCACCTTTTTAGCGATTTATGACAAATGTTTACAAACGTTTCAAAACAAATCCAAAGATTTCACCTTTTAGCGATTTATGCCAAATGTTTACAAACATTAAGAAACAAATCCAAATATTACACATTTTTAGCGATTTAAGCCAAATGTTTACAAACGTTAGGAAAGAAATACAAGCGTTTCACCTATCTAGCAATTTAAGCGAAACGTTTACAAACGTTACGAAACAAATCCAAGCGTTTCACCTTTTTAGCAATTTAAGCCAAACGTTTCACCTTTTTAGCGATATAAGCCAAACGTTTACAAACGTTACGAAACAAATCAAAATGTTTCACCTTTTTAGCGATTTAAGCCAAACATTTACAAACGTTACGAAACAAATCCAAACGTTTCACCTTTTTAGCGATTTAAGCAAAACGTTTACAAACGCTACGAAATAAATCCAAACATTACACCTTTTTAGCGATTTAAGCCAAACGTTTACAAAAGTTATGAAACAAATCGAAATGTTTCACCTTTTTAGCGATTTAAGCCAAACGTTTACAAACGTTACGAAATAAATCCAAGCGTTTCACCTATTTAGCAATTTAAGCGAAACGTTTTCAAACGTTACGAAACAAATCCATGTGTTTGACCTTTTTAGCAATTTAAGCCAAACGTTTACAAACTTTTCGAAAAAAATCCAAATGTTTCACCTTTTTAGCGATTTAAGCCATACGTTTACAAACATTACGAAACAAATCCAAACGTATCACCTTTTTAGCGATTTAAGCCAAACGTTTACAAACGTTACAAAATAAATCTAAACGTTTCACCTTTTTAGCGATATAAGCCAAACGTTTACAAAAAAAATACAAACATTTCACCTTTTTAGCGATTTAAGGCAAACGTTTACAAACGTTACGAAACAAATCCAAACGTTTCGCCATTTTAGCAATTTAAGCCAAACCTGTACAAACGTTACGAAACAAATCCAAACGTTTCCCCTTTTTAGCGATTTAAGCCAAACGTTTACAAACGTTACGAAACAAAACCAAACGTTTAAAACGTTACGAAACAAATCAAAACGTTTCACATTTTTAGCGATTTAAGCCAAACCTTTACAAACGTTACGGAACAAAACCTAACGTTTCACATTTTTAGCGATTTAAGCCAAACGTTTACAAACATTACGAAACAAATCCAAGCATTTCACCTTTTTAGCTATTTAAGCCAAACGTTTACAAAAGTTACGAAACAAATCCAAGCGTTTCACCTTTTTAACGATTTAAGCCAAATCTTTATAACGTTACGAAATAAATCCAAACGTTTACAAACATTACGAAACAAAAACAAACGTTTCACAAACGTTTCACATTTTTTGAAATTTAAGTCAAACATTAACAAACGTTACGAAACAATGCCAAACGTTTACAAACGTTACGAAACAAATCCAAGTGTTTCACTTTTTTAGCAATTAAAGTCAAACGTTTACAAACATTAATAAACAAATCCAAACGTTTCCCCATTTTAGCTATTTAAGACAAATGTTTAAAACTTTACGAAATGAATCCTAACGTTTCACATTTTTAGCAATTTAAGCCAAACGTTTACAAACGTAACGAAACAAATCATAACGTTTCACCTTTTTAGCAATTTAAGCCAAATGTTTACAAACATTACGAAACAAATACAAGCGTTTCACCTTTTTAGCATTTTAAGTCAAACGTTTACAAACATTACGAAATAAATCCAAGCGTTTCACCTTTTTAGCAATGTAAGCCAAATGTTTACAAACATTACGAATAAATCCAAACGTTTCTTCTTTTTAGCGATTGAGGCCAAACGTTTACAAACGTTACGAAACAAAGCCAAACGTTAACAAATGTTACGAAGCAAATCCAAGCGCTTCACATTTTTAGCAAATTAAGCCAAACGTTTACAAACGTTACGAAACAAATCCAAACGTTTCACATTTTTAGTGATTTAAGCAAATGTTTACAAATTTTTAGTGATTGAAGCCAAACGTTTACAAACGTTACGAAATAAATCCAAACGTTTTGTCTTTTTAGCAATTTATGCCAAACATTTACAAACGTTACGAAACAAATCCAAACGTTTCACCTTTTTAGCGATTTATGTCAAACTTTCATAAACGATACGAAACAAATCCAAACCCTTCCCTATTTTATCAATTTAAGCCAAACGTTTACAAACGTTACGAAACAAATCCAAATGTTTCACGTTTTTTGCGATTTAAGCCAAACGTGACGAAACAAATCCAAAAGTTTCCCCATTTTAATGATTTAAGCCACACGTTTACAAATGCTAAGAAACAAAACCAAACGTTTAAAACGTTACGAAACAAATGCAAATGTTTCACATTTTTAGCGATTTAAGTCAAACCTTTACAAACGTTACGGAACAAAACCAAAAGTTTCACATTTTTAGCGATTTAAGCCAAACGTTTACAAACGTTACAAAACAAATCCAATCGTTTCACCTTTTTAGCGATTTAAGCCAAACATTTACAAAAGTTACGAAGCAAATCCAAGCGTTTCACCTTTTTAGAAATTTAAGCCAAACGTTTGCAAACGTTGCGAAACAAATCCAGACGTTTCCCCTTTTTAGCAATTTAAGCCAAACGTTTACAAACATTACGAAACAAACCCAAATGTTTCCCCATTTTAGCGATTTAAGCCAAATCTTTAATACGTTACGAAATAAATCCAAACGTTTACAAACATTACGGAACAAAAACAAACGTTTCACTTTTTTATCAATTTAAGCCAAACGTTACAAAACAAATCCAAACGTTTCACCTTTTTAGCGATATAGGCCAAACGTTTTACCTTTTTAGCTATTTAAGCAGAACGATTACAAACGTTACGAAACAAATTCAAACGTTTCACATTTTTAGCGATTTAACCCAAACGTTTACAAAGATAAGAAACAAAACCAAATGTTTCACCTTTTTAGAGATTTAAGCCAAACGTTTACAAACGTTACCAAACAAATCCAAACATTGCACCTTTTTAGCGATTTAAACCAAACGTTGTAAAACAAATCCAAACGTTTCCCCATTTTAGCGATATAAGCAAAACGTTTACAAACATTACGAAACAAATCCAAATGTTTCATCTTTTTAACGATTTAAGCCAAACGTTTACAAATGTTAAGAAACAAAACCAAACGTTTAAAACGCTACGAATCAAAACCAAACGTTTCACATTATAAGCGATTTAGGCCAAACGTTTACAAATGTTACGGAGCAAACCAAACGTTTCACCTTTTTAGCGATTTAAGCAAAACGTTTACAAACGCTACGAAATAAATCCAAACATTACACCTTTTTAGCGATTTAAGCCAAACGTTTACAAAAGTTATGAAACAAATCGAAATGTTTCACCTTTTTAGCGATTTAAGCCAAACGTTTACAAACGTTACGAAATAAATCCAAGCGTTTCACCTATTTAGCAATTTAAGCGAAACGTTTTCAAACGTTACGAAACAAATCCATGTGTTTGACCTTTTTAGTAATTTAAGCCAAACGTTTACAAACTTTTCGAATAAAATCCAAATGTTTCACCTTTTTAGCGATTTAAGCCATTCGTTTACAAACGTTACGAAACAAATCCAAACGTATCCCCTTTTTAGCGATTTAAGCCAAACGTTTATAAACGTTACAAAATAAATCTAAACGTTTCACCTTGTTAGCGATATAAGCCAAACGTTTACAAAAAAAATACAAACATTTCACCTTTTTAGCGATTTAAGGCAAACGTGTACAAACGTTACGAAACAAATCCAAACGTTTCGCCATTTTAGCAATAAAAGCCAAACCTGTACAAACGTTACGAAACAAATCCAAACGTTTCCCCTTTTTAGCGATTTAAGCCAAACGTTTACAAACGTTACGAAACAAAACCAAATGTTTAAAACGTTACGAAACAAATCAAAACGTTTCACATTTTTAGCGATTTAAGCCAAACCTTTACAAACGTTACGGAACAAAACCTAATGTTTCACATTTTTAGCGATTTAAGCCAAACGTTTACAAACATTACGAAACAAATCCAAGCATTTCACCTTTTTAGCTATTTAAGCCAAACGTTTACAAAAGTTACGAAACAAATCCAAGCGTTTCACCTTTTTAACGATTTAAGCCAAATCTTTATAACGTTACGAAATAAATCCAAACGTTTACAAACATTACGAAACAAAAACAAACGTGTCACAAACGTTTCACATTTTTTGAAATTTAAGTCAAACATCAACAAACGTTACGAAACAATGCCAAACGTTTACAAACGTTACGAAACAAATCCAAGTGTTTCACTTTTTTAGCAATTAAAGTCAAACGTTTACAAACATTAATAAACAAATCCAAACGTTTCCCCATTTTAGCTATTTAAGACAAACGTTTAAAACTTTACGAAATGAATCCTAACGTTTCACATTTTTAGCAATTTAAGCCAAACGTTTACAAACGTAACGAAACAAATCATAACGTTTCACCTTTTTAGCAATTTAAGCCAAATGTTTTCAAACATTACGAAACAAATACAAGCGTTTCACCTTTTTAGCATTTTAAGTCAAACGTTTACAAACATTACGAAATAAATCCAAGCGTTTCACCTTTTTAGCAATGTAAGCCAAATGTTTACAAACATTACGAATAAATCCAAACGTTTCTTCTTTTTAGCGATTGAGGCCAAACGTTTACAAACGTTACGAAACAAAGCCAAACATTAACAAATGTTACGAAGCAAATCCAAGCGCTTCACATTTTTAGCAAATTAAGCCAAACGTTTACAAACGTTACGAAACAAATCCAAACGTTTCACATTTTTAGTGATTTAAGCAAATGTTTACAAATTTTTAGTGATTGAAGCCAAACGTTTACAAACGTTACGAAATAAATCCAAACGTTTTGTCTTTTTAGCAATTTATGCCAAACGTTTACAAACGTTACGAAACAAATCCAAACGTTTCACCTTTTTAGCGATTTATGTCAAACTTTTATAAACGATACGAAACAAATCCAAACCCTTCCCTATTTTATCAATTTAAGCCAAACGTTTACAAACGTTACGAAACAAATCCAAATGTTTCACGTTTTTTGCGATTTAAGCCAAACGTGACGAAACAAATCCAAAAGTTTCCCCATTTTAACGATTTAAGCCACACGTTTACAAATGCTAAGAAACAAAACCAAACGTTTAAAACGTTACGAAACAAATGCAAATGTTTCACATTTTTAGCGATTTAAGTCAAACCTTTACAAACGTTACGGAACAAAAGCAAAAGTTTCACATTTTTAGCGATTTAAGCCAAACGTTTACAAACGTTACAAAACAAATCCAATCGTTTCACCTTTTTAGCGATTTAAGCCAAACATTTACAAAAGTTACGAAGCAAATCCAAGCGTTTCACCTTTTTAGAAATTTAAGCCAAACGTTTGCAAACGTTGCGAAACAAATCCAGACGTTTCCCCTTTTTAGCAATTTAAGCCAAACGTTTACAAACATTACGAAACAAACCCAAATGTTTCCCCATTTTAGCGATATAAGCCAAATCTTTAATACGTTACGAAATAAATCCAAACGTTTACAAACATTACGGAACAAAAACAAACGTTTCACTTTTTTATCAATTTAAGCCAAACGTTACAAAACAAATCCAAACGTTTCACCTTTTTAGCGATATAGGCCAAACGTTTTACCTTTTTAGCTATTTAAGAAGAACGATTACAAACGTTACGAAACAAATTCAAACGTTTCACATTTTTAGCGATTTAACCCAAACGTTTACAAACGATAAGAAACAAAACTAAATGTTTCACCTTTTTAGAGATTTAAGCCAAACATTTACAAACATTACCAAACAAATCCAAACATTGCACCTTTTTAGCGATTTAAACCAAACGTTGTAAAACAAATCCAAACGTTTCCCCATTTTAGCGATATAAGCAAAACGTTTACAAACATTACGAAACAAATCCAAATGTTTCATCTTTTTAACGATTTAAGCCAAAAGTTTACAAATGTTAAGAAACAAAACCAAACGTTTAAAACGCTACGAATCAAAACCAAACATTTCACATTATAAGCGATTTAGGCCAAACGTTTACAAACGTTACGGAGCAAACCAAACGTTTCACATTTTTAGTGATTTAAGCAAAATGTTTACAAACGTTAAGAAACAAATCCAAGTGTTTCACCTTTTTAGCGATTTAAGCCAAACGTTTACAAAAGTTACAAAACAAATCCAAGCGTTTCACCTTTTTAGCAATTTAAGCCAAACGTTTACAAACGTTACGAAACAAATCCAAACGTTTCCCATTTTTAGCGATTTAAGCCAAACGTTTACAAATGTCACGAAACAAAACCAAACGTTTAACCTTTTTAGCGATTTAAGCCAAATCTATAAAACGTTACGAAATAAATCCAAACTTTTACAAACATTACGGAACAAAAACAAACGTTTCCCATTTTTATCAATTTAAGAGAAACGTTTACAAACGTTACGAAACAAATCCAAATGTTTCACCTTTTTAGCGATTGAAGACAAACGTTACAAATATTACGAAACAAATCTAAACGTTTCCCCATTTTAGCTATTTAAGCCAAACGTTTATAAACGTTACGAAACTAAATCAAACATTTACAAGCGTTAGGAAACAAATCCGAAGGTTTACAAACGTTACGAAATAAATCCAAACGTTTCCCCATTTTAGCGTTAAGCAAAACGTTTACAAATGTTACGAAAAAAATCCAAACGTTTCACCTTTTTAGCAATTTAAGCCAATCGTTTACAAATGTTACGAAACAAATCCAAACGTTTACAAACATAATGGAACAAAAACAAACTTTTCACATTTTTAGCAATTTAAGCCAAACGTTTACAAACGTTACGAAACAAATCCAAACGTTTCCCCATTTTAGCGATATAAGTCAAACGTTTACAAACGTTACGAAACAAATCCAAACGTTTCCCCTTTTTTGCGATTGAAGCCAAAAGTTTACAAACATTACGAAAAAAATCCAAATGTTTCACCTTTTTAGCGATTTAACCCAAACTTTTACAAGCGATACGAAATAAATCCAGGCGTTTCACTTATTAGCAATATATGCCAAGCATTCACAAACGTTACCAAACAAATCCAAACGTTTCCCCATTTTAGCGATTTAAGCCAAACGTTTAAAACGTTACGAGACAAATCCAAACTTTTCACCTTTTTAGCGATTTAAGCCAAATGTTTTCAAACATTACGAAACAAATCCAAACGTTGCAACTTTTTAGCGATTGAAGCCAAACGTTTACAAATGTTACGAAACAAATCCAAAAGTTTCCCCATTTTAGCGATTTAAGCCAAACGTTTAAAACGTTACGAGACAAATCCAAACTTTTCACCTTTTTAGCGATTTAAGCCAAACGTTTACAAACATTACGAAACAAATCCAAACGTTTCACCTTTTTAGCGATTTAAGCCAAACGTTTACAAACATTACGAAACAAAACCCAACGTTTCACTTTTTTAGCGATTTAATCCAAAGGTTTTGAAACGTTACGAAACAAAATCAAATGTTTAAAACGTTACAAAACCAAATGTTTAATCCAAAGGTTTTAGCGATTTAACTTAAACGTTCACATTTTTAGCGATTTAAGCCAAACGTTTACAAACATTACGAAACAAAACCAATCGTTTACAAACGTTACGAAACAAATCCAAACGTTTTACCTTTTTAGCAATTTAATCCAAATATTTACAGACGTTACGGAACAAAACCAAACGTTTCACCTTTTTAGCTATTTAAGCCGAACGTTTACAAACTTCACGAAATAAAACAAAACATTTCAACTTTTTAGCGATTTAAGCCGAACGTTTACAAATGTTACGAAACAAATCCAAATGTTTCACCTTTTTAGCGATTTAAGCCAAATGTTCACAAATGCTACGAAACAAATAAAAGCGTTTCACCTTTTTAAACCAAACGTTTACAAAAATTACGAAACAAAACCAAATGTTTCACCTTTTTAGCAATTTAAGCCAAACGTTTACATACGTTACAAAATAAATCCAAACGTTTCTTCTTTTTAGCGATTTAAGCCAAACGTTTACAAACGTTACGAAACAAATCCAAACGTTTCCCATTTTTAGCGATTTAAGACAAACGTTTACAAATGTCACGAAACAAAACCAAACGTTTAACCTTTTTAGTGATTTAAGCCAAATCTATAAAACGTTACGAAATAAATCCAAACGTTTACAAACATTACGGAACAAAAACAAACGTTTCCCATTTTTATCAATTTAAGAGAAACGTTTACAAACGTTACGAAACAAATCCAAATGTTTCACCTTTTTAGCGATTTAAGACAAACGTTACAAATATTACGAAACAAATCTAAACGTTTCCCCATTTTAGCTATTTAAGCCAAACGTTTATAAACGTTACGAAACTAAATCAAACGGTTACAAGCGTTACGAAACAAATCCGAAGGTTTACAAACGTTACGAAATAAATCCAAACGTTTCCCCATTTTAGCGTTAAGCAAAACGTTTACAAATGTTACGAAAAAAATCCAAACGTTTCACCTTTTTAGCAATTTAAGCCAATCGTTTACAAATGATACGAAACAAATCCAAACGTTTACAAACATAATGGAACAAAAACAAACTTTTCACATTTTTAGCAATTTAAGCCAAACTTTTACAAATGTTGCGAAACAAATCCAAACGTTTCCCCATTTTAGTTATTTAAGCCAACATTTATAAACGTTACGAATTAAAACCAAACGTTTTCAAACCTTACGAAATAAATCCAAATGTTTACAAACGTTACGAAACAAATCCAAATGTTTCGCCATTATAGTGATTTAAGCAAAATATTGCAAAACAAATCCAAACCTTTCACCTTTTTAGCGATTTAAGCCAAACGTTTACAAACGTTAAGAAACAAATCCAAACGTTTCCCCATTTTAAGGATATAAGTCAAACGTTTACAAACGTTACGAAACAAATCCAAACGTTTCCCCTTTTTTGCGATTGAAGCCAAAAGTTTACAAACATTACGAAAAAAATCCAAATGTTTCACCTTTTTAGCGATTTAACCCAAACTTTTACAAGCGATACGAAACAAATCCAGGCGTTTCACTTATTAGCAATATATGCCAAGCATTCACAAACGTTACCAAACAAATCCAAACGTTTCCCCATTTTAGCGATTTAAGCCAAACGTTTAAAACGTTACGAGACAAATCCAAACTTTTCACCTTTTTAGCGATTTAAGCCAAATGTTTTCAAACATTACGAAACAAATCCAAACGTTGCAACTTTTTAGCGATTGAAGCCAAACGTTTACAAATGTTACGAAACAAATCCAAACGTTTCCCCATTTTAGCGATTTAAGCCAAACGTTTAAAACGTTACGAGACAAATCCAAACTTTTCACCTTTTTAGCGATTTAAGCCAAACGTTTACAAACATTACGAAACAAATCCAAACGTTTCACCTTTTTAGCGATTTAAGCCAAACGTTTACAAACGTTATGAAACAAAACCCAACGTTTCACCTTTTTAGCGATTTAATCCAAAGGTTTTGAAACGTTACGAAACAAAATCAAATGTTTAAAACGTTACAAAACCAAATGTTTAATCCAAAGGTTTTAGCGATTTAACTTAAACGTTCACATTTTTAGCGATTTAAGCCAAACGTTTACAAACATTACGAAACAAAACCAATCGTTTACAAACGTTACGAAACAAATCCAAACGTTTTACCTTTTTAGCAATTTAATCCAAATATTTACAGACGTTACGGAACAAAACCAAACGTTTCACCTTTTTAGCTATTTAAGCCGAACGTTTACAAACTTCACGAAATAAAACAAAACATTTCAACTTTTTAGCGATTTAAGCCGAACGTTTACAAATTTTACGAAACAAATTATAGATTTGGCTTAAATCACTAAAAAGGTTAAACGTTTGGTTTTGTTTCGTGACATTTGTAAACGTTTGTCTTAAATCGCTAAAAATTGGAAACGTTTGGATTTGTTTCGTAACGTTTGTAAACGTTTGGCTTAAATCGCTAAAAAGAAGAAACGTTTGGATTTATTTTGTAACGTATGTAAACGTTTGGCTTAAATTGCTAAAAAGGTGAAACATTTGGTTTTGTTTCGTAATTTTTGTAAACGTTTGGTTTAAAAAGGTGAAACGCTTTTATTTGTTTCGTAGCATTTGTAAACATTTGGCTTAAATCGCTAAAAAGGTGAACGGTACGAAACAAATCTAAACGTTTCACCTTTTTAGAAATTTAAGCTAAACATTTACAAATGTTACGAAACAAATCCAAATGTTTTGCCTTTTTAGCGATTTAAGCCAAACGTTTTCAAATGTTACGAAACAAATCAAAACATTTCCCGTTTTTAGTGATTTAAGCCAAACGTTTACAAACGTTATGAAAGAAAACAAAACGTTTAAAAAATTACGAAATATATCCAAACGTTTCACATTTTTAGTGATTTAAGCAAATGTTTACAAATTTTTAGTGATTGAAGCCAAACCTTTACAAACGTTACGAAACAAAACCAAGCGTTTCACCTTTTTAGCAATTAAAGCCAAACGTTTACAAACGTTACGAAACAAATCCAAGCGTTTCACCTTTTTATCAACTTAAGCCAAACGTTTACAAATGTACCGAAACAAATCCAAGAGTTTCACCATTTTAGTAACTTAAGCCAAACCTTTACAAACTTTACGAAACAAAACCAAGCGTTTCACCTTTTTAGCAATTTAAGCCAAACGTTTACAAACATTACTAAACAAATCCAAGCGTTTCTCCTTTTTAGCAATTTAAGCCAAACGTTTACAAATGTTCTGACACAAATGCAAGAGTTTCACCTTTTTAGCAATTTAAGCCAAACCTTTACAAACGTTACGAAACAAAACAAAGTGTTTCACCTTTTTAGTAATTTAAGCCAAACATTTACAAACGTTACGAAAAGAATCCAAGCGTTTCACCGTTTTAGCAATTTAAGCAAAAAGATTACAAACTTTACGAAACAAATCCAAATGTTTCACCTTTTTAGCGATTTAAGCCTATCGTTTACAAACGTTACGTAGCAAATCCAAAGTTTCATATTTTTAGCAATTTAAACCAAACGTATACAAACGTTACGAAAGAAAACCAAGCGTTTCACCTTTTTAGTAATTTAAGCTAAACGTTTACAAACGTAACGAAACAAATCCAAGTGTTTCACCTTTTTAGCAATTTATGCCAAATGTTTACAAACTTTAAGAAACAAATCCAAGCGTTTCACCTTTTTAGCAATTTAAGCCAAACGTCTACAAACATTACGAAACAAATCCAAACGTTTCCCCTTTTTAGCGATTTAAGCCAAACGTTTAAAAACGTTATGAAACAAATCCAAACGTTTCATCTTTTTAGCGATTGAAGCCAAAGTTTACAAACGCAACGAAACAAATCCAAAGGTTTCACATTTTTAGCAATTTAAGCCAAACGTTTACAAACGTTACGAAAGAAAACCGAGCGTTCCACCTTTTTAGTAATTTAAGCCAAATGTTTACAAACATAACGAAACAAATCCAAGTGTTTCACCTTTTTAGCAATTTAAGCCAAACGTTTACAAATGTTAGGAAACAAATCCAAGCGTTTCACCTTTTTAGCAATTTAAGCCAAACGTTTACAAACGTTACGGAAAAAATCCAAACGTTTCCCCTTTTTAGCGATTTAAGCCAAACGTTTACAAACGGTACGAAACAAATCCAAGCATTTCACCGTTTTAGCAATTAAAGCTAACCGTTTACAAACGTTAGGAAACAAATCCAAGCGTTTCACCTTTTTATCAACTTAAGCCAAACGTTTACAAATTTACAGAAACAAATCCAAGAATTTCACCATTTTAGTAACTTAAGCAAAACCTTTACAAACTTTACGAAACAAAACCAAGTGTTTCACCTTTTTAGCAATTTAAGCCAAACGTTTACAAACATTACTACACAAATCCAAGCGTTTCTCCTTTTTAGCAATTTAAGCCAAACGTTTACAAATATTCTGACACAAATGCAAGAGTTTCACCTTTTTAACAATTTAAGCCAAACCTTTACAAACGTTACGAAACAAAACAAAGCGTTTCACCTTTTTAGTAATTTAAGCCAAACATTTACAAACGTTACGAAAAGAATCCAACACCGTTTTAGCAATTTAAGCCAAAAGCTTACAAACTTTACGAAACAAATCCAAACATTTCACCTTTTTTGCGACTTAAGCCTATCGTTTACAAACGTTACGTAACAAATTAAAAGGTTTCATATTTTTAGCAATTTAAGCCAAATGTTTACAAACGTTACGAAAGAAAACCAAGCGTTTCACCTTTTTAGTAATTTAAGCTAAACGTTTACAAACGTAATGAAACAAATCCAAGTGTTTCACCTTTTTAACAATTTATGACAAATGTTTACAAACGCTAAGAAACAAATCCAAGCGTTTCACCTTTTTAGCAATTTAAGCCAACGTTTACAAACATTACGAAACAAATCCAAACGTTTCCCCTTTTTAGCGATTTAAGTCAAACGTTTAAAAACGTTATGAAACAAATCCAACGTTTCATCTTTTTAGCAATTGAAGCCAAAGTTTACAAACGCAACGAAACAAATCCAAAGGTTTCACATTTTTAGCAATTTAAGCCAAACGTTTACAAACGTTACGAAACAAAACCGAGCGTTCCACCTTTTTAGTAATTTAAGCCAAACGTTTATTAACATAACGGAACAAATCCAAGTGTTTCACCTTTTTAGCAATTTAAGCCAAACGTTTACAAATGTTAGGAAACAAATCTAAGCGTTTCAACTTTTTAGCAATTTAAGCCAAACGTTTACAAACGTTGCGGAACAAATCCAAACGTTTCCCCTTTTTAGCGATTTAAGCCAAACGTTTACAAACGGTACAAAACAAATCCAAACGTTTCACCTTTTTAGCAATTTAAGCCAAACGTTTACAAATGTTACGAAACAAATCCAAACGTTTCGCCTTTTTAGCGATTTAAGCCAAACGTTTACAAATGTTACGAAACAAATCCAAACGTTTCCTCTTTTTCGCGATTTAAGCCAAACGTTTACAAACGTTATGAAAGAAAACCTAACGTTTAAAACATTACGAAACAAATCCAAACATTTCACATTTTTAGTGATTTAAGCCAAACCTTTACAAATGTTATGAAACAAAACCAAGCGTTTCACCTTTTTAGCAATTTAAGCCAAACGTTTACAAACGTTACGAAACAAATCCAAGCGTTTCACCTTTTTAGCAATTTAAGCCAAATGTTTACAAATGTTCCGAAACAAATCCAAGAGTTTCACCTTTTTGGCAATTTAAGTCAAACCATTACATACGTTACGAAACAAAAAAAAAAGCGTTTCACCTTTTTAGCAATTTAACCCAAACGTTTACAAACGTTACTAAACAAATCCAAGCATTTCACCTTTTTAGCAATTTAAGCCAAATGGTTATAAACGTTACGAAAAAAATCCAAATGTTTCACATTTTCAACGATTTAAGCCGATCGTTTACAAACGTTAAGTAACAAAACCAAACATTTCACCTTTTAACAATTTAAGCCAAACGTTTACAAACGTTACGAAACAAATCTAAACGTTTCCCCATTTTTGTGATTTAAGCGAAACGTTATGAAACAAATCCAAACATTTCACCATTTTAGCGATTGAAGCCAAACATTTACAAACGTTACGAAATATATTCAAACGTTTCACCTTTTTTGCGATTGAAGCAAAACGTTCACAAACGTTACGAAACAAATCCAAACGTTTCACCTCTTTAGCTATTTAAGCCAAACGTTTACAAACGTTACGAAACAAATTCAAACGTTTCACCTTTTTAGCGATTTAAGCCAAACATTTACAAAGGTTACGAAACAAATCCAAATATTTCACCTTTTTAGCAATTTAAGCCAAACGTTTACAAAAGTTACGAAACAAATCTAAGCGTTTCACCTTTTTAGTAATATAAGCCAAACGTTTACAAACTATTCAAATCAAATCTAAGCGTTTCACCATTATAAGAATTTAAGCCAAACGTTTACAAACCTTACGAAACAAATCCAAGCGTTTCACCTTTTTAGCAATTTAAGCCAAACCTTTACAAACGTTAGGAGACAAATCCAAACGTTTCCCCTTTATAGCAATTTAAGCGAAACGTTTACAAACGTTACGAAATAAAACCAAAAGTTTAAAAAATTACGAAACAGATCCAAACGTTTCACATTTTTAGCGATTTAAGCCAAACCTTTACAAACGTTAAAAAACAAAAGCAAACGTTTAAAACGTTACGAAACAAATTCAAACGTTTCATATTTTTAGCGATTTAAGCCAAACCTTTTCAAACGTTATGAAAATAATCCAAATGTTTCCCCATTTTAGCGATTTAAGCCAAACGTTAATAAACGTTACGAAACAAAACCAAAGGTTTACAAACGTTACGAAACAAATCCAAACGTTCACAAACATTACGAAACAAATCAGAACGTTTCTTCATTTTAGCGATTTAAGCCAAATGTTTACAAACGTTACGAAACAAATCCAAATGTTTCACCTTTTTAGCCATTTAAGCCAAACGTTTAAAAAAATTTACAAACGTTGCGAAACAAATTCAAACGTTTACAAACATTACAGAATAAAAACAAACTTTTCACATTTTTAGCAATTTCAGCATAACGTTTATAAACGTTACGAAACAAATCCAAACGTTTCACCCTTTAAGCGATTGAAGCCAAAAGTTTATAAACGTTAAGAAAGAAATCAAAACGTTTCCCCATTTTAGCGATTTAAGCCAAACGTTGATAAACGTTACGAAACAAAACAAAACGTTTACGAATGTTACGAAAGAAATCCAAATGTTTACAAACGTTACGAAACAAATCCAAATGTTTCCCCATTTAAGCGATTTAAGCCAAAAGTTTACAACGTTACGAAACAAATCCAAACGGTTAACCTTTTTAGCGGTTTATGCCAAACGTTTACAAACATGATGAAACAAATCCAAAAGTTTCACCATTTTTGCGATTTAAGCCAAACGTTTACAAACACTACGAAACAAATCCAAACGTTTCCACTTTTTTGCGATTGAAGCCAAACGTTTACAAATATAATGAAACAAATCCAACTGTTTCACCTTTTTAACGTTTTAAGCCAAACATTTACAAACATTACGAAACAAATCCAAACGTTTCACCTTTTTAGCAATATAAGCCATACTTTACAAACGTTACGAAACAAATTCAAACATTTCACCGTTTTAGCGATTTAAGTCAAATGTTTACAAACGTTGCCAAACAAATCCAAACGTTTTCCCATTTTGCCGATTTAAGCCAAACGTTTACAAACGTGACGAAACAAATCCAAACGTTTCGACTTTTTTGGCGATTTAAGCCAAAATTTTACAAAAAACGATACGAGACAAACCAAACTTTTAAAACGATACGAAACAAAATCAAACGTTTCACATTTTTAGCAATTTAAGCCAAACGTTGACAAACGATACGAAACAAAGCCAAACGTTTACAAAAGTAACGAAACAAATCCAAGCGTTTCACCTTTTTAGCAATTTAAGCCAAACGTTTACAAACGTTACGAAACAAATCCAAGCGTTTCACCTTTTTAGCAATGTAAGCCAAACGTTTACAAACATTACGAAACAAATCCAAACGCTTCAACTTTTAAGCGATTTAAGCCAACGTTTACAAACGTTAAGAAACAAATCCAAACGTTTAACCTATTAAGCGATTTAAGCCAAACGTTTATCAACATTACGAAACAAATCCAAACATTTTAACCTTTTTAGCTATTTAAGCCAAACGTTTACAAACGTTGCGAAACAAATCCAAACGTTTACAAACATTATGAAAAAAAATCAAACTTTTCACATTTTTAGCAATTTAAGCCAAACGTTTATAAACGTTACGAAACAAATCCAAACGTTTCACCTATTTAGCGATTGAAGCCATGTTTACAAACATTAAGAAACAAATCCAAAACTTTCCCCATTTTAGCGATTAAGCCAAACGTTTACAAACATCACGAAACAAAACCAAACGTTTGCAAACCTTACGAAACAAATCAAAATGTTTACAAATGTTACGAAACAAATCCAAAAGTTTTCCCATTTAAGCGATTTAAGCCAAACGTTTACAAACGTTACGAAACAAATCCAAATGTTTCACCTTTTTAGCGATTTAAGGCAAACATTTACAAATGTTACAAAACAAATCCAAACGTTTTCCCATTTCGGCGATTGAAGCCAAACGTTTACAAACGTTACGAAACAAATCCAAGCGTTTCACCTTTTTAGCGATTTAAGCCAAAATTTTACAAATGATACGAAACAAAACCAAACATTTAAAACGTTACGAAACAAATCCAAACGTTTCATATTTTTAGCAATTTAACTCAAACGTTTGCAAATGATACGAAACAAAGCCAAACGTTTACAAATGTAACGAAACAAATCCAAGCGTTTCACCTTTTTATCCATTTAAGCCTAACGCTTACAAATGTTACGAAACAAGTCCAAGTGTTTCACCTTCTTAGCAGTTTAAGCCAAACGTTTACAAACATTACGAAACAAATCCAAGCGTTTCACATTTTTAGTGATTTAAGCCAAACGTTTACAAATATTACGAAACAAATCCAAACGTTTCACCTTTTTAGCAATTTAAGCCAAACGTTTACAAACGTTATAAAATAAATCCAAACGTTTCACCTTTTTAGCTATTTAAGCCAAACATTTAGAAACGTTGCGAAACAAATCCAAACGTTTACAAACATTACGGAACAAAAACAAACTTTTCACATTTTTAGCAAATTAAGCCAAACGTTTATAAACGTTACAAAACAAATCCAAACGTTTCACCTATTTAGCGATTGAAGCCAAACGTTAAGAAACAAATCCAAACCTTTCCCCATTTTAGTAATTTAAGCCAAACATTTAAAAATGTTACGTAACAAAACCAAACGTTTACAAACCTTACGAAACAAATCCAAATGTTTACAAATGTTAGGAAACAAATCCAAACATTTCCCCATTTAAGCGATTTAAGCCAAGCGTTTATAAACGGTACAAAACAAATCCAAACGTTTCACCTTTTTAGCGATTTCAGCCAAACGTTTACAAACGCTATGAAATAAATCCAAACGATTCCCCATTTTAGCGATTTAAGCTAAACACTTACAAACGTTACGAAACAAATCCAAACGTTTCCCCTTTTTTGCGATTGAAGCCAAACATTTATTAACATTACGAAACAAATCCAAATGTTTCAACTTTTTAGCGATTTAAGCCAAACATTTACAAACGTTACGAAACAAATCCAAGCGTTTCACTTTTTTTGCAATATAAGCCAAACATTTACAAACGTTACGAACAAATCCAAACGTTTAACCTTTTTAGCGATTTAAGTCAAACGTTTACAAATGTTACGAAACAAATCCAAATGTTTACCCATTTTAGTGATTTAAGCGAAACGTTTAAAACTTTACGAAATATATCCAAATGTTTCAACTTTTTAGTGATTTAAGCCAAACGTTTACAAACGTTAAAAAACAAATTCAAACGTTAAACCTTTTTAGCGATTTAAGCTAAACGTTTACAAACGTTACGAAGCAAATCCAAACGTTTTCCCATTTTAGCGATTTAAGCCAAATGTTTTGAAATTAAACCAAACGTTTCACCTCTTTAGCGATTTATGTCAAACGTTTACAAACGTTACGGAATAAAAACAAACATTTCACATTTTTATCAATTTAAGCCAGACGTTTACAAACGTTACGAAACAAATCCAAACGTTTCTCCCATTTTTGCGATTTAAGCCAAACGTTCACAAACATTACGAAGCAAATCCAAACGTTTCCCATTTTTGCGATATAAGCAAAATGTTTACAAACATTACGAAACAAATAAAACTATTTCACCTTTTTAGCGATATAAGCCAAACGTTTACAAACCTTACAAAATAAATGCAAGCGTTTCACCTTTTTAGCAATATAATCCAAACGTTTACAAACATTACGAAACAAATCCAAAACAATTTACCGTTTTAGCGATTTAAGTCAAACGTTTACAAATGTTACGAAACAAATCCAAATGTTTCCCCATTTTAGCAATTTAAGCCAAACATTTAAAATGTTACGAAACAAATCCAAATGTTTCACCTTTTTAGCGATTTAAGCCAAACGTTTACAAACGCTATGAAACAAATCCAAACGTTTTCCCATTTTAGCGATTTAAGCCAAACATTTTGATATTAAACCAAACGTTTCAACTTTTTAGTGATTTAAGTATAACGTTCACAAACGTTACGGAACAAAAAAAACGTTTCACCTTCTTAGCGATTTAAGCCGAACGTTTAAAACGTTACGAAATAAATCCAAGCGTTTCACCTTTTTAGCAATTTATGCCAAAAATCATTACGAAACAAATCCAAACGTTTTGCCTTTTTAGCGATTTAAGCCAAACGTTTACAAACATTACGAAACAAATCCAAACATCTTCCCACTTTGGCTATTCAAGCCAAACATTTACAAACGTTACGAAACAAAGCCAAGCATTTCACCTTTTTAGCAATTCAAGCCAAACTTTTACAAACGATACGAAACAAAACCAAACGTTTAAAATGTTACGAAATAAATCCAAATGTTTCATATTTTTAGCAATTTAAGCCAAACTTTTACAAACGTTACGAAACAAAGCCATACGTTTAAAAACCTTACGAAACAAATCCAAGCGTTTCACCTTTTTAGCAATTTAAGCCAAATGTTTACAAACGTTATGAATCAAATTTAAACGTTTTACCTATTAAGCGATCTAAGCCAAATGTTTACAAATATTACGAAACAAATCTAAACGTTTAAACACGTTAAAAAAATCCAAACGTTTAACCTTTTTAGCGATTTAAGCCAAACGTTTATTTACAAAAGTTATGAAACAAATCCAAACATTTGACCCTTTAAGCGATTTAAGCCAAACGTTTACAAACGTTACGAAACAAATCCAAACGATTCCCCTTTTTAGTGATTTAAGCCAAACGTTTACAAACGATACGAAACAAAATCAAACGCTTAAAACGTTACGAAACAAAACCAAACGTTTCACATTTTTAGCGATTTAAGCAAAACGTTTACAAACATTGCGAAACAAATACAAGTGTTTCCCATTTTTAATGATTTAAACCTAACGTTAACAAAAGTTACGAAACAAATCCAAGCGTTTCACCTTTTTAGAAATTTAAGCCAAACGTTTACCAACGTTACGAAACAAATCCAAACGTTTCACCTTTTTAGCGATTTAAGCCAAACGTTTACAAATGTTACGAAATAAAACAAAATGTTTAATCTTTTTAGCAATATAAGCCAAATCTTTAAAACGTTACGAAATGAATCCAAATGTTTACAAACATTACGGAACAAAAACATACATTTCATATTTTTAGCAATTTGAGCCAAACTTTTACAAACGTTACGAAACAAATCCAAACGTTTCACCTTTTCAGCGATTGAAGCCAAACATTTACAAACGTTACGAAACAAATCCAAACGTTTCCTCATTTTAGCGATTTAAGCCAAACGTTTCTAAACGTTACGAAACAAAACCAAACGTTTACAAATGTTACGAAAGAAATCCAAACGTTTACAAATGTTACGAAACAAATCCAAACGTTTCACCGTTTTAGCTATTAATGCCAAATGTTTACAAACGTTACGAAACAAATCCAAATGTTTCCCCTTTTTTGTGATTGAAGCCAAACGTTTTCAAACATTACGAAACAATTCCAATCGTTTCAACTTTTTGGCGATTTAAGCCAAACATTTACGAAAGTTACGAAACAAATCCAAGCGTTTCCCCATTTTAGCGAGTTAAGCCAAAGGTTTACAAACGTTACGAAACAAATCCAAACGTTACACCTTTTTAGCAATTTAAGCCAAACGTTTACAAACGTTACGAAACAAATCCAAATGTTTTCCCATTTTAGCGATTTAAGCCAAACATTTTAAAATTAAACCAAACGTTTCACCTTTTTAGCTATTTAAGTAAAATGTTTACAAACATTACGGAACAAAAACAAACGTTTCACCTTTTTAGCGATTTAAGCTAAACGTTTAAAACGTTACAAAACAAAACCAAGCACCTTTTTAGCAATTTAAGCCAAAAAAACATCACGAAACAAATCCAAACGTTTCACCTTTTTAGCGATTTAAGCCAAACGTTTACAAACGTTACCAAACAAATCCAAACATTTTCCCATTTTTCCGATTTAAGCCAAACGTTTACAAACGTTACGAAATAAATCCAAGCGTTTCGACTTTTTAGCGATTTAAGCCAAAATTTTACAAAAACGATACGAAACAAACCAAACGTTTAAATGTAATATCCCGTGTTTTTCCGTCATGGTTTCGTTGTTTTTCTGACTCGGTTCCAGATCGTTTAAGGTGGAATTAGCAAGTGTGACATTTACTTTGGGGTTTGATTTGTAGCTTGTATGTGTCACATGTTTTGTGTGGGTTTTCGATAGCAATTTGATTTGCATCCGGATTATAATCGATGATGTGTCCGTGTGCCTTTTGAATCTGACATGTTTTGATAAAACATCCATATCCCCAAATTTAACCGTTGATCGAGCTTATTTTTGGATATGCTGCGCAAGAGATAAAGTTGACCGTTGGATCAAAATTTGAGGCGCGTTGGAGGGCGCGATGGGCCATCGCGCCTCACAACGCGCCCCAGGCTGTTTGTGTGCGGCTGTGAAGGCGCGATGGGACGATCGCGCCTCCCATCGCGCCCTCACCTGTAACTTTGATTCGGAATCTATAAATAGACCCGTTATCTGATTTTAAACGCTCTTTTTCACTTTTTACAAACCCTAGCGGAACCCTAATCATGAAAACACTCCGAATTGGATCTCTTCTCTTCCATCTCTTCAATCGTGTGGCTTTGGTAAGTAAATTCTTACACTTTTCCTTTACGAAATCATAGCTCCGTCATTCGTATCGATTCCTTACTTGTTAATCATTGTTTTCCAGAACTTGGGTATTATAGATATCACCTCTAATCTGATCTCACTTGTTCTTCAATTTGTTTCATCATCTCACATCGGGTATGTACCATTTTTACGCCAAATCGTGTCTATCACTTTCTAGATTCGTTGATGTTGTTGTTATGGTTTTATCTACTGTCTTTAAGATGTTGAATCTGAATTGTATGTTAGGATACTCTAGTTTGTGTTGCGATTGAGTTATACCCTAGACTTACAATGTAAATTGTTAGGATTGAATGCTAGGTCTTTGGGTTGATCTTGTCATGATTAATTACTGTTTTGGGTGATGTTATATTGCTGGAAATCCATACTTAGGGCTGTTCTAAGATAATTAATTCAACTTGATGTTGTTTGGCCAATTTGATAGATTTAGGGTTGGTTTTTGGATTCATAATGCATGTATTCAACTTGTTTTGACTTGATTGTTGTTCAAGACATAAGTGGCTACCCATAAGTAATTCTAAGAATGTTTTAGATGTTTGTAACATATTGGCATTGTTTAAAGATCATTGTCTTGATTTCATGTTGTTAATATATAAGGTGGAATTATTATGCCATGTAAATTGTTGATTTGGCTTCTCTATTTTTATATATGAGTTGGTGCACTCATATGCATATTTAAAATATATTTAAGTGTTGTGACACGCTTGTGTCTACTTTGGGTGTTTTGGCCAAGTGTGGCTAGCTTTGGGTTTGTTGTAAATGTGCATCTTTGTTGTTAAGTTAGGTTGAGTTCCGTATTTTCAAATGAGCAATGTTTTGATTTAAAGGTTCCAGATTCATACTTTGGTTTACTTTGGTATCTTTGGTTCGGGATAGACTTGGATCGTCCGACATGTGAGATTAAGCTTGAAGGCTAATTCACTACTTTGGGATTTCATATGGTTTTCAAGTTATTTAAGCTTCCGGATTACGTTTTCAAAGGGGAACTCAATTATGCTTAACTTGTTGGTATACTTTGAAATTACTTTGGATATGGATTGTATATGTATGAATGATATGCTGTGGCATTTACTTTGGCTTGTACCTTGGTTGTTGTTTGAGATACTAGTCCTATGTGGTGTCTAGTATTCTTAGAGTTAGGGGTTGATGTGATTTTAACTTATACCTTGTTTTAGACTCGTCGACTGCTCGTGCTTTGGAGTCTACGCAGGGTTAGCTGTTTGCCAAGATTATCACGTGGATAAGCAAGCAGTGAGATTGTAGTGTTATTTACCGCTTTATTAAGTACCGCAAATTATCTTAGTATTACAACTATTTGCAAACTGTTTTAAGGATTATGGATCTGGATTGAAACGAGCTACTCGATAGGCTTGTATCGAGACTGCGTGCACCGGTAAGTACTTTGGGATTGGCTGACCAATGTCTGGCCTGCTTTGGGATTCGATGAGGATTTATTCCCATCTAATTTGGATTATACTTTGGGACATATATATAGATATATACTTTGGGATTTCATTTCAATACTGCATTCCATAATCAAGTATATAAGTATATTAGTATAAAACGTTTTGGTTTTAAGGGTTTTAAACTTAATAAATGTAAATAGCATTATGAACTTGTAGTATCCCGTATTTTTAAATTATTTTCGTTTTAAATTTTAATTTTAATTTTTTTTCATTTCCGTCAAATCTTATGTAATTTATTATTATTATTATATTTTATTTAATTTTATTTTAGTCGCTCGTTGATTCGATTGTGGTCCGATTCGTGTTTAGTGTGTATTATTAAATTAAAAACAAAATGTGCCATGCATGAAATGAAAACCCATGTATTGTTTTCTTCTTTAACGTGGCCCATTCTTGTATTGATGAAAGGCCCACACTTCCATGTTATATGAATAAGCTATATTGCAGCTTATGAAACTCAACAATTCCTTTCTCTTTTAAAAACGTAACCTCCTACGTTTCTTCTTTTCCTAACCTAAATTTCATTCTCTATTTCACAACCTCAGCCGCCATTCCTCACCTTAACATCTGAACTTCATCTTCAATCATCGTTCATCCCTCCATTCCAATCCGGTAAGTGTTCGTGCTTAGTTTCTTTCATTATACTTCATTTCAGTTTAGGCTTAGTAACGGCATCTCCGAATTGTTGATCGTTCTCATTCGTTTATATATCGAAATCAATTCCGTTTAATCTCAGAGATTCTAGACTCTCGTATCTACAACTCGCATCCTTGTTTTTGCCAGACGGTGTGCCGCCGATCTCGTTTCAATCGCCTCCGTTTCATCGCATTGGTACGCAAACTAAGTTCTGTTTCTTATTAAATTCAATTTTGCCAAATGTTTCCTTCCTTTTTGGCTTTGATGTTACTGTTTTAATTGTTACAAATCCTTTGGAATGATTAAACGGTAATAGTTTAAGTTTCCGTCTAGAGTTTTACCTCACCGTTTCTAATCCTTAAATCGATGTCAGTTGTTGCTTGTTGTGTTGAATCGTTGGTTCCGTTCTTGATTCGATGATATGAATTTGTTAGTTAAGTTGTTAAGAATCATGAGCTTGGTAATTGGTTGGCTTGTTTGTTATGTTTTGTTATGGTTTTGATACAACTACTTCATGATTTGGAAGTATAATGGGGGCGGGTGAGTTACAGATTCAAATTTTGAGAAGATGGTATAAAGGCCACTTTGATCACCATTGATTTTTGTTTGAAGCTAATAAGTCCCTCAAGTTACTTTTGTTTGATAACAACTTGAATACAGATTTGATTATAATTTTTAAGTCAAAAACAATAGCTATTGATAAATTTAGCTAATTTAATTACTCGGGTAATTTTATTTAAATAAGAATATCAAATTGGCATAAAATTGGTTAATTTACAAATTAGCCCCTGAACTTATTTTATAACTTACTTAAGTGGATTTTTGGTTAATAACTTTATGGTTGGTTTTAATTATAAACAAAAACAATTAATTTGATTTCGGATATCAATTTGGTTAAAGTACAGTTTAGTCCCTAGTTGGCTAAAGTACAGTTTAGTCCCTAGACTTTTATAACTTAAAATAATTAAGTTTTGGTTGTAACTTGGGTTACTTGAATTATAAAATATTAAATTCTATTTTAATATAGATAATTATTTATCAAGTATCTAAATTATAAACTCGGGTTTATAAATTTAATAAAGTTTTGGTTTGGGTTAGACTGTGGTCGCCCAACAAGTGGGAAGAAGCTTGATAGTTTTTAATAACTCGGCTGACTCACTAATATGGATTTTAACTCGGATTTATTTAATTATTTTATGTACCATTTTAAATATGTTTATAAGATTTGTACTTTATAACTTGGGTTATATTTGGAATGTATTTAATATAAGTGTTTATTAAATGTGACTTGGTTTTGCGTTGTGCTAGTCCTATTTGG
Source organism: Mercurialis annua (assembly GCF_937616625.2). Taxonomy (NCBI): domain Eukaryota; kingdom Viridiplantae; phylum Streptophyta; class Magnoliopsida; order Malpighiales; family Euphorbiaceae; genus Mercurialis; species Mercurialis annua. Next base: position 38,605,379 of record NC_065572.1, read on the forward strand.
TGTCTAGTACTCTTTAGAGTTAGGGTCTGATTTTAATTATGATTTTAATATTTTATTTAGACCCGTCGACTGTTCGTACTTCAGAGGCGAACCAGAGTTAGGTGGTTGTCAGGATCACTTGGATTTAGCAAGCAGTGAGTTTATATCTCTATTTACCTCTTTATTAAGCAAACGTATTATTTTGTATATATATATGTAGAAGCAGCTTTTGAACTGTTTTCGGCATTGTGGATTTGATTTGGAACGTGCTACTCGATGGGCATCATCGGGACTGCGTGCGCACCGGTAATGATTATGGTATTGAGGTAGGTTTGAGATATGTCTCGCCTTAGTGAGGGCATCGGTGGAAGATACGTCTCCTGGGCTCACTATTTATTAAGTGATAGTCGGGGATCGGTTATTGAGATACGTCTCACTGACACGACAATGGATTTAGAATTGTGGTTTAGGGTTTCATTGATAATCCATAATGAAAATGTTTTATTAAACGTTTTTAATGGTTTTCAACTTAATAAATGTAAATGGTTATATAAACTCTACTTAGTAAATCTGACCCCGTTGTTTTCCCAAATTTTCCAGGTTTATGATTTGAGCTTTGGTCGATCTCCGTTTCTTCATTCCCGGAGGTTTTTATTTTATTTTCAGAATAAGAGAGTCGAACTGTTTTAAACTCTTAGACCGCAGTAGTAGTATCAGATTATTTATGTTTTAGCCTTATACCATATTTTTAGACAGTTGTTTGTTTGTAATTACTTTATCGCTTTTGGCATGATTACAATGTTTATGATATTTATATTATATTCCCACATTGTTGGAGTTATAAGTTGAGATAGCATACTTTGAATATATGTTGCTTATTGTACTGTTAGACTAGGTTGAAGTCTCGGTTGCCCCCGAGCATGTGGTTTTCTACAGGTACATTGTTATAACTGTTTAAGTTGGTTATCCGCAAGGCTAGCTACGGGTTTTGGTGCAACCATACCCATACCCTAGCGCCGGTCACGATTCATGAAAATGGGTCGTGACAAAGTTGGTATCAGAGCCTGGTTTCAAACCAAGGCCTTTTAAATGTTAATTGTTTATTTGTTTGGCATGTTAAGTGGTTGATTTGCCCTAGGAACTACTGCGGAATTAGGATTCGAGTCTTGTCCTTGAAACGTCATCTTTTGTTTTCAAAAATTTCTGCCTACTCCTATAGGAATGTCGTGAGTCAGTCATGTGAATTTAATTGCTTATTGCTTATTATATGGTTGTTTTTACTTGGGTGAATAAATTATTTTGCTGTTGATTTCTCGGGAAATCTTAATTGGTGTTTGTTCTATTTCATGCTTGGGTATGAAATTTGATGTGTTATTTAAATTGTTCTTGTTTCATTCTTAGGAATGAATACTCGTACTCGTGCTGCGGCTCAGCAAAATGCTGAGGCTGACGACGCGATCTCTATGGAGGTGGATCAGAATGAACCAGAGGTTCATGCTGGTAGAGGACTAGCAGGCAGAGGTCGAGCTGGTCGGGGTCGAGCTGGTCGAGGTCGAGGTGGCCGAGGTCAAGCTGGCCGAGGTCAAGCTGGCAGAGGTAGAGGCAGAGGCGTTGGACGCGGTGCTGCAGGAGGTGCTCAAGCACCAGGTGGGGCACAACCTGAGTTGGAGGACTTTGACTTCAACACATTTTTGGCTGGAGTTGCTGCTTTACAACTCAACCAAGTTCAGCTGCAGGCGGGACAAGTCGCCATGCAGGATCAGTATGTAGTGTTGGGTCAGATTGTTCAGCAGCAGCAACCACAAGCTGGTGGTGTCGGAATCACTGACAGAGATTTGGTTTTGGCTTACATGAGGCTGAAACCAACAGAGTTTGACGGTTCTGGAGACGCACTGGACTTTCTCGAGGAGGTTGAGCAGAATGCTCGGCGACTACAGGCTACTGAGCGTCAGACCGTCGTTCTAGTCGAGATGTCAATGAAGGGTTCAGCTGGGGACTGGTTTCGTAGCTCTATTCATGCTGACATGGCTACCATCTCCTGGGCTCAGTTTGTGGCGAGATTCAGAGCCTTCTTCTTGCCGTTTTCAGTGACAGAGGGTCACAGAGACAGGTTGCTTTCACTCATTAGGGATGATAGGTCAGTATCCGAGTACACGACAGAGTTCGTGAGGTTGGGTCGGTTCGCGCCGGACTTGCAGACAGATCAGGAAAGGGTGAACAACAGATACGTAAAAGGTTTAGGGCGTGATTTTGTGAGTTTGCCGACCGAGACACGCAGAGATTTTACAGACGTAGTAGACAGTGCTCGGCGTATGGAGAGCTCGTTATTGCAGTTTGGGGATATTTCTGGTCCTTCTCAGTCCAAGAAGTCTTCTGGCCCTGGACAGCAGAGTGGTGGTAGTAGCTACCAATCGGCACCTTCTCAGTACAAGAACAAGAAGAGGGGTGTCAAGAAGAGTTATCAGCCGTACACCTACAGTTCATGCAACAGCGGTAGCAGCCGTAGTTTTGGGCGCGGTAACAGCGGAGGTGCTAGTTTTTCTTTCTGCCAGAACTGCAGACGTCGACATCCGGGCGAGTGTCGTTTAGCACCAGGAGGCTGTTTTACTTGTGGCCATCCGGGTCACTTTGCTAGAGAGTGTCAGGAATCTGGGCAGCAAATGTCGGCAGCTAGTGTCGCTCAGCCATCTTATCAGAGTCAGAGACCAGCGTTCTCTACACCAGCAGGGTTTTCTCAACCTGCTGCTTCTTTTGGTGGCCAGCGGGGCCGAGGTTCTAGAGGGCGTGGTTTTGGACGCCGTGGCAACGGCGGTAGAGTTTCTAGCAGCTATGGTACCGAACAGAGTTCACAGCAGCAGAGTCAGGGTCAGGCCAGAGTTTTCGCCTTGACTCCTAAGGATGCTCATGCATCTAACGCAGTGGTGCAAGGTACTCTTCAGATTTCTTTCATAGATGCTCTTGTTTTATTTGATGCGGGTGCAACCCATTCTTTTGTGTCTACGTGTTTTGCTGCTAAGTTGGTTGTAACACCAACAAATCTGTGTGAACCTTTATCTGTTTGTACTCCCTTGTCTGACTGTGTGGTGGTGGACGTTTTGTATCCATCGTGTTCCGTGGTTATCCATGGAAGAGACTTACGTGCTGATTTAGTTGTTTTGGATGTACTTTCTTTTGACGTGATTTTGGGGATGGATTGGCTGGCACGCCATTATGCTTCGATCGACTGTCGAGGGAAGTCGGTTGAGTTTCGGATTCCAGGCGATCTACCCTTTTATTTTCAAGGGGAAAAGGCGGAGACACTGAAGAATCTGATTTCTGCGATCAAGGCAAAGCGGATGATGAGTAAGGGTTGTCAAGCTTTCTTAGCTGTGGTTCGAGACATGGATGCTGAGGTGGGCAGTATAAACACTGTCCCTATAGTGAATGAGTTCACTGACGTTTTTCCAGAGGAGTTTCCTGGATTACCACCTGATCGGGATATCGAGTTCTGCATTGACGTTGTTCCTGGAACTGGTCCTATTTCGATACCGCCGTATCGGATGGCTCCTGCTGAGCTGAAGGAGTTAAAGGAGCAGTTACAAGAACTTCTGGACAGTGGCTTCATCAGACCGAGTACTTCTCCGTGGGGTGCTCCAGTTCTGTTTGTTAAGAAGAAGGATGGTTCCTTTCGGCTTTGTATCGACTACAGGCAGTTGAATAAGGCTACCATCAAGAACAGATATCCTCTTCCTCGCATCGACGACTTGTTTGATCAGTTGCAGGGTGCGAGGTGCTTTTCCAAGATTGACTTGAGATCCGGGTATCATCAACTTCGGATTCGGGATGTCGATGTTCCTAAGACTGCTTTCAGAACGCGTTATGGGCATTTCGAGTTTCTGGTCATGTCGTTTGGGTTGACTAACGCACCAGCAGCGTTTATGGACATGATGAATCGGGTTTTTAAGCCGTTTTTAGATCAGTTTGTTATCGTCTTCATTGATGATATCCTGATTTATTCTCGGAGTGAGGAGGAGCATGCTTATCACTTGAGGACTATATTACAGACCTTGCGAGAGCATCAGTTGTATGCTAAGTTCTCAAAGTGCGAGTTTTGGCTGGAACAGGTTACCTTCTTAGGACACGTGGTGTCGAAGGATGGGATCAAGGTTGATCCGAAGAAGATTGAGGCGGTCATGGATTGGCAGAGGCCGAGGTCAGTTACCGAGATCAGGAGTTTTCTTGGGTTAGCTGGCTACTACCGTCGGTTCGTGCAGGATTTCTCTCGAATGTCTGCACCTTTGACTAAGATGACACAGAAGGGTGTTAAGTTTGAGTGGACCGACAAGTGTGAGGCAAGTTTCGAGAAGCTGAAAGAGATTCTAACTACAGCTCCTGTTTTGGCGTTGCCTTCTGGCATTGAGGGTTTTACTGTGTACTGCGATGCTTCTCGGATTGGCTTAGGTTGCGTGTTGATGCAACATGGACAGGTGATCACCTATGCTTCTCGTCAGCTAAAGAAGCATGAGGTGAATTACCCTACTCATGACTTGGAATTAGCTGCTGTGGTTTTTGCTCTGAAGATCTGGAGGCACTACTTGTACGGTGCGACTTGCGAGATCTTCACTGATCACAAGAGTCTGAGGTACATCTTTGATCAGCGTGAGTTGAATCTGAGACAGAGGAGGTGGCTAGAGTTGCTGAAAGACTACGACTATACTATTCAGTACCATCCTGGAAAGGCTAATGTGGTAGCCGATGCGTTGAGTCGCAAGTCTTCGGGCAGTTTGGCTCATATTTCTGAGGTTGGACGTAGACCCATGGTTAGGGAGTGTCATGGTTTGATAGCTTCGGGCTACGGTTTTCAGGTTTCTTAGAATGGTGGTCTGTTGGCACAACTGCAGGTGCAGCCGGTTTTGATTGATAGGATTAAAGCTTTACAAGCTGAGGATCCACAATTGAAACGGATTATGGATGAGATCCATCTAGATGGGAATCCCGAGTTTGTTTTTGTCGATGGAGTTCTCAGGTTTGGTGCTAGACTGTGCGTTCCGGATTCAGATGGTTTGAGAGACCAGATTCTGGAGGAAGCGCATAGGTCAGCTTACAGTATTCATCCGGGATCTACCAAGATCTACCATGACCTCAAGGGTACGTATTGGTGGAGCGGAATGAAGAAAGACGTTGCAGAGTACGTTTTCAAGTGTCTGACTTGCCAGCAGGTGAAGCTGGAACATCAGAGACCTTTTGGCTATCTGCATCCACTACCTATTCCAGAGTGGAAGTGGGAGCAGATTTCCATGGACTTTGTTGTTGGTTTACCACGTACTCGACAAGGGTACGATTCCATCTGGGTGATAGTTGACCGTATGACCAAGTCAGCTCATTTACTTCCGATCAAGGTTTCGTATCCTGCTTCGAAGTTGGCTCAGTTGTACATCGACAGGATTGTCAGTTTGCATGGTGTACCGGTTTCGATTGTTTCTGACAGAGTGTCGGTCTTCACTTCGAGGTTCTGGAAAGCGTTACAGGAGTCCTTGGGTTCTCGATTGGACTTCAGTACAGCTTTTCATCCTCAGACTGACGGTCAGTCTGAGAGGACTATTCAGACGTTGGAGGATATGCTCAGGATGTGCATTCTTGATTTTCAGGGTAGCTGGGATACTCATTTGCCGTTGATTGAGTTTTCCTACAACAATAGTTACCATGCGAGCATTGAGATGGCACCTTATGAGGCTCTGTACGGACGCAAGTGTCGATCTCCTATCTGCTGGGAAGAGGTCGGCGAGCGGAAGTTGTCTGGTACTGAGATTATTCAGATTATCTCAGAGAAGGTACCGTTGATAAAACGGAGGTTGGAGACAGCTTTTAGTCGGCATAAAAGTTATGCTGATCCGAAGAGGAAAGACATCGAGTTTCAGGTGGGAGACTTTGTGTTTCTTGGGGTTTCGCCTATGAAAGGCGTGGTTCGTTTTGGTGTCAAGGGAAAGTTGGCACCGAGGTACATTGGTCCCTATGAGATTTCAGAGAGGATTGGAGCTGTGGCTTATCGTCTGGTTCTGCCGCTAGACATGTCGTTTGTGCATCCTGTTTTTCATGTTTCTATGCTGAGGAAGTGCATCTCAGATCCTTCACATGTGATTGTGCCCCAGAGCGTTGAGATTGACCAGGAGCTATCCTATGAGGAACAGCCAGTGGAGATTGTCGATACGCAAGTGCGTAGGTTACGGAACAAGGAGATTCCGATGGTCAAAGTTCTGTGGCGGAATCATTCTGTTGAGGAGTGCACTTGGGAGACGGAGTCCGATATGCGGAAACGTTATCCTTTCCTCTTTCCTTGAGGTACGTGTATCGTTGCTTATGTGTTCTAATTGATTGTTTCTGTGCGTGTTGTGCCGTTAAGTTTTGATATTTGCATTTTAAATTCGAGGGCGAATTTCTAATAAGTTGGGGAGAATGTAATATCCCGTATTTTTGAATTATTTTCGTTTTGAATTTTAATTTTAATTTTTTTTCATTTCCATCAAATCTTAAGTAATTTATTATTATTATTATTATATTTTATTTTATTTTATTTTAGTCGCTCGTTGATTCGATTGTGGTCCGATTAAAAAAAATGTGCCATGCATGAAATGAATACCCATGCATTGTTTTCTTCTTTAACGTGGCCCATTCTTGTATTGATGAAAGGCCCACACTTCCATGTTATATGAATAAGCTATATTGCAGCTTATGAAACTCAACAATTCCTTTCTCTTTTAAAAACGTAACCTGCTACGTTTCTTCTTTTCCTAACCTAAATTTCATTCTCTATTTCACAAACTCAGCCGCCATTCCTCACCTTAACATCTGAAATTCATCTTCAATCATCGTTCATCCCTCCATTCCAATCCGGTAAGTGTTCGTGCTTAGTTTCTTTCATTATACTTCATTTCAGTTTAGGCTTAGTAACGGCATCTCCGAATTGTTGATCGTTCTCATTCGTTAATAGATCGAAATCAATTCCGTTTAATCTCAGAGATTCTAGACTCTCGTATCTACAACTCGCACCCTTGTTTTCGCCAAACGGTGTGCCGCCGATCTCGTTTCAATCGCCGCCGTTTCATCGCATTGGTACGCAAACTAAGTTCTGTTTCTTATTAAATTCAATTCTGCCGAATGTTTCCTTCCTTTTTGGCTTTAATGTTATTGTTTTAATTGTTACAAATCCTTTGGAATGATTAAACGATAATAGTTTAAGTTTCCGTCTAGAGTTTTACCTCACCGTTTCTAATCCTTAAATAGATGTCAGTTGTTGCTTGTTGGGTTGAATCGTTGGTTCCGTTCTTGATTCGATGATATGAATTTGTTAGTTAAGTTGTTAAGAATCATGAGCTTGGTAATTGGTTGGCTTGTTTGTTATGTTTTGTTATGGTTTTGATACAACTACTTCATGATTTGGAAGTATAATGGGGGCGGGTGAGTTACAGATTCAAATTTGGAGAAGATGGTATAAAGGCAACTTTGATCACCATTGATTTTTGTTTGAAGCTAATAAGTCCCTCAAATTACTTTTGTTTGATAACAACTTGAATACAGATTTGATTATAATTTTTAAGTCAAAAACGATAGCTATTGATAAATTTAGCTAATATAATTACTCGGGTAATTTTATTTAAATAAGAATATCAAATTGGCATAAAATTGGCTAATTTACAAATTAGCCCCTGAACTTATTTTATAACTTAATTAAGTGGATTTTTGGTTAATAACTTTATGGTTGGTTTTAATTATAAACAAAAGCAATTAATTTGATTTCGGATATCAATTTGGTTAAAGTACAGTTTAGTCCCTAGTTGGCTAAAGTACAGTTTAGTCCCTAGACTTTTATAACTTAAAATAATTAAGTTTTCGTTGTAACTTGGGTTACTTGAATTATAAAATACTAAATTCTATTTTAATATAGATAATTATTTATCAAGTATCTATATTATAAACTCGGGTTTATAAATTTAATAAAGTTTTGGTTTGGGTTAGACTGTGGTCGCCCAACAAGTGGGAAGAAACTTGGTAGTTTTTAATAACTCGGCTGACTCACTAATATGGATTTTAACTCGGATTTATTTAATTATTTTATGTACCATTTTAAATATGTTTATATGATTTGTACTTTATAACTTGGGTTATATTTGGAATGCATTTAATATAAGTGTTTATTAAATGTGACTTGGTTTTGCGTTGTGCTAGTCCTATGTGGTGTCTAGTACTCTTTAGAGTTAGGGTCTGATTTTAATTATGATTTTAATATTTTATTTAGACCCGTCGACTGTTCGTACTTCAGAGGCGAACCAGAGTTAGGTGCTTGTCAGGATCACGTGGATATAGCAAGCAGTGAGTTTATATCTCTATTTACCTCTTTATTAAGCAAACGTATTATTTTGTACATATATAGATATGTATAAGCAGCTTTTGAACTGTTTTCGGCATTGTGGATTTGATTTGGAACGTGCTACTCGATGGGCATCATCGGGACTGCGTGCGCACCGGTAATGATTATGGTATTGAGGTAGGTTTGAGATACGTCTCACCTTAGTGAGGGCACCGGTGGAAGATACGTCTCCTGGGCTCACTATTTATTAAGTGATAGTCGGGGATCGGTTATTGAGATCCGTCTCACCGACACGACAATGGAAGATACGTCTCCTGGGCTCACTACTTAGTAAATCTGACCACGTTGTTTTCCCAAATTTTCCAGGTTTATGATTTGAGCTTTGGTTGATCTCCGAATCTTCATTCCCGGAGGTTTTTATTTTATTTTCAGAATAAGAGAGTCGAACTGTTTTAAACTCTTAGACCGCAGTAGTAGTATCAGATTATTTATGTTTTAGCCTTATACCATATTTTTAGACAGTTGTTTGTTTGTAATTACTTTATCACTTTTGGCATGATTATAATGTTTATGATATTTATATTATATTCACACATTGTTGGAGTTATAAGTTGAGATAGCATACTTTGAATATATGTTGCTTATTGTACTGTTAGACTAGGTTGAAGTCTCGGTTGCCCCCGAGCATGTGGTTTTCTACAGGTACATTGTTATAACTGTTTAAGTTGGTTATCCGCAAGGCTAGCTACGGGTTTTGGTGCAACCATACCCATACCCTAGCGCCGGTCACGATTCATGAAAATGGGTCGTGACAGAACTCATCTCAGTATATCTGACCGCGTTATTTTCCCAATTTTTCCAGGCTAATGATTTGAGAGAGTTGGTCGATCTCCGATTTTCTTGATTCCTTCGGAGGTTCTTTTGTTTAATAAGCCAGTCAACTGTTTTATACTCTTAAACCGCAGTAGGATTAGTCGGTCATTTATGATTATCTTATACTTTCGTTTATCGGAGTGGTCCGACTATTTATTATCGCTGTTGGCATGTTATACATTGGATTTGATTTATATAAGGCATTCTTTGAGTCTCGGATTCTAGCCGAGCAGTTCAGATATTTAAGTTATTATTTAAGTATTATATAAACTGCTAGACTTAGGTTGGAGTCTCGGTTGCCCCCGAGCAGTGGTTTTCTTGCAGGTTTAATTGTATTTAAGGTTATCCGCGAGGCTTGCTATGGGTTTTGGTACGACCATACCCATACCCTAGCGCCGGTCGCGATTTGTGAAATTGGGTCGTGACATAAAACATTACGAAACAAAACCAAACGTTTCACATTTTTAGCAATTTAAGCCAAACGTTGACAAACAATATGAAACAAAGCCAAACGTTTACAAAAGTTACGAAACAAATCCAAGCGTTTCACCTTTTTAGCAATTTAAGCCAAACGTTTACAAACGTTACGAAAAAAATCCAAGCGTTTCACCTTTTTAGCAATGTAAGCCAAACGTTTACAAACATTACGAAACAAATCCAAACGTTTCAATTTTTAAGCGATTTAAGCCAAACATTTACAAACGTTACGAAACAAATCCAAACGTTTCACCTTTTTAGCGATTTAAGCCAAACGTTTACAAACATTACAAAACAAATCCAAACGTTTCACCTTTTTATCGATTTAAGCCAAACGTTTGTTTACAAACATTACAATACAAACCAAACGTTTCACCTTTTAAGCGATTTAAACCAAACGTTTAGAAACGTTACCAAACAAATCCAAACGTTTCCCTTTTTTAGCGATTTAAGCCAAACGTTTAAAAATATTACGAAACAAAACCAAACGTTTATAACGTTATGAAACAAATCCAAAAGTTTCATATTTTTAGAGATTTAAGCCAAACGATACGGAACAGAACCAAACGTTTCACATTTTTAGCGATTTAAGCCAATCGTTTACAAACGTTACGAAACGAATCCAAGCGTTTCACCTTTTTAGCAATTTAAACCAAAGGTTTACAAAAGTTACCAAACAAATCCAAGCGTTTCACCTTTTGAGCAATTTAAGCCAAACGTTTACAAACGTTACGAAACAAATCCAAACGTTTCACCTTTTTAGCGATTTAAACCAAACGTTTACAAATGTTACGAAACAAAACCAAATGTTTAACATTTTTAGCGATTTATGCCAAATCTTTAAAACGTTATTCTAGTACCCATTTTTTTAAAAAAAAAAAATTCCGATGAGTTTCCGGTAATTGTTGGGATCGTTTTCGGATTCGTGGTTCAGATTGTGTTTTGTTTGGGTTGGTTCAATGTTATTCTTTTCTCTTGGGTTGAGCTGGGCCATGAGCAATGGGATTGGCCCATGGGATTGGTCATGTCCCAAACGATTTCAGCTTCTACGAACCAACATTTGTTTATTCCTTCTGTTTTGCGTACTGCAACTTCTTCCTTTCTTTGCTTATATATATACTCGTTTATAAACCTAATATAATCCTTACACTCATAAAAACCCTAGCCGTCACATTCTTCTCCAAGATTTACTGCTTTCACGTCCAAATCATTCTCTTCATTGTTGGATTTCGGGAAGCTTTCTTGCTTATTCTCAGTTTTTGCTATCAAAATCGACACTTTCGTTCGTTGATTCGTTCTCCTTCATTTTAGCATCGTTTAGAGATCCGTTTTATCTCAGTTGTAGTAGACATCGTCTTCTTCGATTCTACACTTCAAAATCGTAATTTGGTACGTTAATCTCTCTATTATCCGCGCCGTCGTTTTATCGTTTTTGATTGTTCTTGGCTGTTTTGTTTGGTTTGTTGCTGCCGAATTCTTGGCTGTGTTTTAAAGCATGATTCTTGTTATGTTTAGGCTTTAATTGTCACGACCCAAATTATTGAGCCGAGACCGGGGCTAGGGAATGGGAGTGGTAGCTCCGAAACCCGTAGCAAGCCTAAAACAGTTTTAAATTTTTCGCATTTAAAAGTATAATATTGTTTATAAAATATTTTCGGAAAACTCTTTTAAATAATATAATTATAGTTATTAAAATATTATATCAGAGTTTACATTTAAAATACCATTTGAAGTTAAAGCGTCTATCTAATACTGACCACTACTGACTACTGCATCTCTAGGAACTCATACTTGTGCAAGTCCAATGACTTCTGGCACAATGGAGGTGGCTTGTCTGATCCGACTTCTAATACCTGCAAACATTAGAGTGAGGGGTCAGTATTTGGGAAAATACTAAGTGAGTTTGCAAGTTACTAATGGTATTATTAAAATTATAACATCGCATACTCAAAATATAATTTATGATTTTTCATTTAATAACTATCATACTTAACCTCATCCACCTGACATCGATAGCAAAGCCAACCGATGTATCCTACATGTCTGACATCGATAGCATAGCCAACCGATGTATCCTATATGCCTGACATCGATAGCGAAGCCAACCGATGTATCGCATACGCCTGACATCGATAGCGAAGCCAACCGATGTATCGCATACGCCTGACATCGATAGCAAAGCCAACCGATGTGTTTAATTCAAATCGCACGAACTATTCTCTCATATCTCATACAGACTCGAGACATTACCACAAAGTTGATACATCAAAGCAATCGAACATGACAACATCTCATACAAACAAATCATATAAATGCGATGTATTTCACAGAAATACTTATCATATATGAAATTAGCTTTTATAAATAATACGCGAAAGTAAGATGCAACTCATAGTGACCGCTATTCCTTATATCCGAACGTAAGCTCTAGGAGACTCGTCCGTCAATCCTCGTCGAGCTTCTTGGTTCGTCATACTCGTAGCTCAATAGTCCGTCACATCTATCATAGGATTATATCATCAAAACATATACTTAGAGAATCCTATTCTTAAAAACTGCACAAGATACCTAACACGACAATAGCACGAACGTCGTGCTCTAAACGTATCTTTCTCTATAGATCTCTATTCATATCTTGATTACTCATCATGCTAATGTTCATTGCTATAATGTCTTATTAATATTCATTTTAAGACATTAGTCAGAGTTCTACACCCGTATCATGTCATCGGAAGCCAATTTTCGCTCCCGGAAGTCCCCCGGAGGTCACGATCGAGGTAGGGCACGTCGTGCCCCTCATTTTTCATGAAGGGCACGTCGTGCCCTTCCTTGTGCACGTCGTGCACCCCTGGTGGTGCACGTCGTGCACTTCTGGTGGTGCACGTTGTGCCCACTTCGGGTACGATGTTTCCGACGTGCTCTGGACCATTTCTGAGGCCCCAAATCATCCAAAACTCATACCAAGTCGCATCTAACTCATATAAACACTTAACTTATCATTTTACACCTCAAACGTATCAAGAGCAACTCGATTTATATCCGAACGATTCAAACGTAACTTTTCAAACGAAACAGCCACTAACTCAGAAAATTTCACCATCAAAACAAAACTCTTACCTCGATTTGATGCTGCAAAATCATAGAGGATCCTTTCCTCGTTCCGTGGCCGCGAGAATCGCTCAATTCCGAGTCCAAACGAAGAAATTATACCAATCGCAAGTCCGCTCGCGTCACGAGGTTATGTCGCACGTCGTGAGACATTGTTGCACGTCGTGCGACACCTTCAAACAGCCTCAAACCTCATCTCGTCATGCTCCCGACATTCCTAACTCATCCCAACATGTTTCTATATCAATATAATACAATATTCAACTCAATAATCATCAAAAACGTCAAAACCGACGTGATTACGGTTCGTTTGATTCGTTTCAAACCAAAACAGCCCTAAATCTATCAAATTCCGAAATCAAACTTCAATTTTACCATAGTTTGATGCCCGTAGTTGATAGAGAATCAAATTCCGAACGGATCGATACGAAGAACTCGCGATTTGGACGAGAAACGGCGAAACGGCGACGGATCGTAATCGATCGTCGAATTTCTCTCGCTCTGTAACATTTCTTTCATTCTCCTCTCTGGATGGTTCCAGCTCCTTCAAATCATATACATATATTTGGCTAATTAGCCATTTTAGTCCTTTAACTCTTTAACTTAAACCATTTCTCTTTTAAACTTACTCTTTTAACCAAATGATTAATTATCCATCTTATACGTATTATTTATATCCAAATAAATAATACTAACTCAATATTATTATTTTCCGTCACTAATCTTTTAATTACTATCCTCGATATTTAATTGGCTAATTTACACTTTGGTCCTTGAACTTTTCAAAAGTTGCAATTTAGCCCAAAATGCATCTGCGTCCAAATTTTAAAAGGTCTCCGATTGACCCGAAACTTTTACCACTATTACTATAAAATATTTCGCAGACCTTGGCGAAATAATTACCTTTTTCGGGACTTGATTGGTTAAATTACCACTTTAGTCCCAGAACTCTAGTTTGGGACTTTTCTTGATATTTTTCCTTTCAATTCAAATTCCAACTTTAGAATTGGAATATGATATTAAATTCCGCATAATTACTTTGATTTCTTGGAAATTATTCCCGATATCGCCACTCTGGCGAATCAGAACTGGACACATGGTCCAATAAAATACTTAAATATTTTGGGGTATTACATTAATCTCATGTTGTCATTGGGCTATGATCATCGTTAATGTTTTGTTCAATCGTTAGATGTCACGACCCATTTTCAAGAATCGTGACCGGCGCTAGGGTATGGGTAATGTAGTACCGAAACCCGTAGCTAGCCTTTCACTTAATTCATCAACACATAAACCTGCAGAAAACCAATGCTCGGGGGCAACCGAGACTTCAGCCTAAACTAGCAGTTATAATAATCAACAGTTAATATAACATGCTTATTCAATTTTGGGTCTAAAATAGGCATAACATAAATAATCCGAAATAAATACATAACATGCCAGAGCAATATAACTAGTCAGACCAATCCGACAACAACTGTAATAATAATAAAGACGTCTAGTCAACTACTGCGGTCTAAGAATAAAATAGTTTGACAGTTTATCAAAATAAATGGAACCTCCGAGGAAAAGTAAATGCGGAGATCACCAGACTCTCTCAGATCATAACCCTGGGAAAAATTGGGAAAACAACGGGGTCAGATATACTGAGATGAGTTCATACCACTATTTACATTTATTAAGTGGAAAACCTTTAAAACGTTTAAAACATTTAATAACGATATTACAGATAATAGTTGGAACCCTAATCCACAATTCTAAATAATAATCATAATCCAATAGGTCTGGTCCCGAGAGCTGAGCTACACCGAGTTACCACTGACCACACTTATACCAGAGTCCCGAGAGCTGAGCTACACCGAGTTACTCTACCTGGTCCCGAGAGCTATGCTCACACCGAGTTACCACATTTCCATATATACCTTACCCAGATCAATACCGGTGCGCACGCAGTCCTAATGATGCCCATTAGGTAGCACGTTCCAACTAAGAGCCATAATATAAAACAGTTCGAAATATACATACAGTATATATATTTAATATTAAAATAACAATTTACTTAATAAAGCGGTAAATAGTAAATATAAACTCACTGCTTGCTAATCCGCGTGAAATACCGGCAAGCAACTAACTCTGGTTCGCCTCTGAAGCACGAACAGTAGACGAGTCTAGACAAATAAAATAATTATTAAAATCAGACCCTAACTCTAGAGAGTACTAGACACCACATAAGACTAGCACAATTAACACGTAGTAAATAAACAATCCAAAATAACACAAATATATCCAAAAGGTAATAAAGCCCAATTAATATAAGTCTATTGAGTTCCCGCTTAAAATCCAATTATAAATATTATTTAATAACTTTAAATAATAAATAATTTCCAAATAGTGGGTTAGCCGAGCTACCAATAACTACCAAGCTAACCTCACTGGTCGGGTGACCCATGTCTAACCCGGCTTAAAACAATTATCAAATATAAACCCAAGTTTATATTTATAAAATAAATTACCAAAATAATAATCCATTTTAAAAGCGGAACTCAATAACTTCAATATCAAGCAACCCAAGTTACGACCCAAAAACTTAATTAAATAAGCTATAAAAATTTTAGGGACTAAATTGTACTTTAGCCAATTAGGGACTAAATTGTACTTTAGCCAAAATGACATCCGGAACCAAATTAATTGTTTTTCTTTATAATTAAAACCAACTATAAGGTTATTAACCAAAAATCCACTTAATTAAGTTATAAAATAAGTTTAGGGGCTAAATTGTAATTTAGCCAACTTTTGACAAAACGACCTTTGAAAACAAATATAATTACCCGAGTAATTATATTAACTTAATTTATAAATAATTATCGTTTACAAAATATCAATTACGATTTATAACGAATTAGAAAGTTACCATCAATCAAAGTCAAAATTAAAACTAAAGGAATTCATTTGATTAAGTTAAACTAAATTGATGACCATAAAGCCCCTTTAGCCATCATCTCCATTTAAAACTCAAGACATGCCCGCCTATGCCTTTCCTCCATAACCAAAATCCTAAGTTTCAGAAACAAAACTTAAACCAAAAACCAAAACAACTTAAGATCATAAACTTCTTATAACATGATCACAAGCATAGAATCAATCCAGAAATTCAACTTAAGCACTCCCCAAAACTCAAAAACGTTAACAGTAAACAAACTCATAATCGGCCAAATTCAATCAAGCAAGACGATGGTGCAACTCGTTCCAAGGGCTTTAACTATTAATCCCTAATCATACCCAATGGATTTGTAATCATAAACTTAACAACATCACATTCAAAACTCACACAAGGAATCGGCAGCAACAATAATCAAGAACAGAACATAGGCAAAACAGAAAACGGAAACCGTACGGCGAATGGAAACGAGGTCGATCACGTACCGTTCAAAAAAAATGAGGTAGGGAAACGTAGATACGTGAGTCTAGATCGTCTGGAAACAAACGGTTCTGATTTCGATTAAGAAACGAGCAAGAACGAATCAGAAAACCGAAGGACGTTTCAAGAGAAAACTGAAATCAAACGAATCAAAGATACTTACTGAACAGCGATCTTAGGTGGATGATTACGGCTTCGTTTCTCAGCGAAAGAACAAACGAAAAACGTCTAGGGCTACCTTGCAGCGTGATCTAGGTTTTCTATTTAGAAGTCGCTTTTAAATAACGAGTGGAAGCGGGCCGTAAACGAGGTCGAAAAGGGCCAAACAAAAGGGTCCAAGGGCTGATGTGATTCCCGAACGGGAATGGCCTTTCAGGCTATGATTCCCGTTCGGGAATGCCTGGTCTCGAACGAGACCAGGCCCAAAAATATGAGATTCCCGTTCGGGAATTCCAATTCCCGAACGGGAATGAATGAATTCTAATATTTTTTTTTTTTGATTTAAAAATATAATTGGTTAAACCAATAAATCACACCCAAACCAAACAACTCGAACCAAGCCACTAATATCAAAATTTCTTCAAAACGACCGGGTAAAATGTCGGAATTTAAATGTAAAAAAAATGTAAAATTTTACGGGATATTACATTCTCCCCAACTAATTAAAAATTCGTCCTCGAATTTAACACGACAAGTAATGTCACACCAGAACAACACGTAACCCAAGTGAAAATCATAAAAGCCACAGAAATCAAGATATCGTACCTCACGGAAATAGAAAAGGATAGCGATTCTGCATATCCAACTCGGTCTCCCAAGTACACTCCTCTACAGAATGATTGCGCCAGAGAACTTTGACCATCGGAATCTCCTTGTTCCGCAATTTACGCACCTGCGTATCAACAATCTCAACTGGCTGTTCCTCATAGGACAGCTCCTGGTCAATCTCAACACTCTGAGGCACAATCACGTGCGAAGGATCAGAAATGCACTTTCTCAACATAGAAACGTGAAACACAGGATGTACTAACGACATGTCTGGCGGTAGAACCAGACGATAAGTCACAGCTCCAATCCTCTCTGAAATCTCATAAGGACCAATATACCTCGGTGCCAACTTTCCCTTGACACCAAAACGAACCACGCCTTTCATAGGCGAAACCCGAAGAAATACGAAATCACCAACCTGGAACTCAATGTCTTTCCTCTTCGGATCAGCATAACTCTTATGCCGACTAAAAGCAGTCTCTAACCTCCGCTTAATCAACGGTACCTTCTCTGAGGTAATCTGAATAATCTCCGCTCCCGAGAGTTTACGCTCTCCGACCTCCTCCCAACAGATAGGAGATCTACACTTGCGCCCGTACAAAGCCTCATACGGCGCCATCTCGATACTCGCGTGGTAACTGTTGTTATAAGAAAACTCAATCAACGGCAAATGAGTATCCCAGCTACCCTGAAAATCGAGAACACACATCCTGAGCATATCCTCCAACGTCTGAATAGTCCTCTCAGACTGACCGTCAGTCTGAGGATGAAAAGCTGTACTGAAATCCAATCGAGAACCCAAGGATTCCTGTAACGCTTTCCAGAACCTCGAAGTAAACACAGAACCTCTGTCTGAAACAATAGAAACCGGTACACCATGCAGACTGACAATCCTGTCGATGTACAACTGAGCCAACCTCGAAGCGGTATACGAAACCTTAATCGGAAGGAAATGAGCTGACTTGGTCATACGGTCAACTATAACCCAGATGGAATCGTACCCCTGTCGAGTACGTGGTAAACCAACCACAAAATCCATAGCAATCCGCTCCCACTTCAACTCTGGAATAGGTAGTGGTTGCAAATAACCAAAAGGTCTTTGATGCTCCAGCTTCACCTGCTGGCACGTCAGACACTTAGAAACATACTCAGCGAAATCCTTCTTCATCCCGCTCCACCAATAGGTACCCTTTAGATCATGGTACATCTTAGTAGAACCCGGATGAACACTATAAGCAGACTTGTGCGCTTCTTCCAGAATCTGGTCTCTCAAACCATCTGAATCCGGAACACACAATCTCGAACCATGTCTCAGAACTCCATCCACAAAAGTAAACTCAGAATTACTGTCCTGCTGAACCTCCTCAATAATCCGCTTCAACTGTGGATCCTCAGCTTGTACAGCTTTGATCCGATCAATCAAAACAGGTTGCACTTGCAACTGTGCTAACAAACAACCAGCCTGAGAAATCTGCAAACCATAGCCCGAAGCTATCAAACTGTGCCACTCTCTAACCATGGGTCTACGCCCAATCTCAGAAATATGAGCCAAGCTGCCCGAAGACTTGCGACTCAACGCATCGGCTACCACATTAGCCTTACCAGGATGGTACTGAATAGTACAGTCGTAGTCTTTCAGCAACTCTAACCACCTCCTCTGTCTCAAGTTCAACTCTCTCTGATCAAAGATATATTTCAGACTCTTATGATCAGTGAAAATCTCACAAGTAGCACCATACAAATAATGTCTCCAGATTTTCAGCGCAAAAACCACAGCTGCCAACTCTAAATCATGAGTAGGGTAATTCACCTCATGCTTCTTCAACTGTCTGGAAGCATAGGCAATCACCTGTCCATGTTGCATCAGAACGCAACCCAAACCAATCCGAGACGCATCACAATACACTGTGAAACCATCAATGCCAGAAGGCAATGCCAAAACCGGAGCTGTAGTCAAAATCTCCTTGAGCTTCTCAAAGCTCGCCTCGCACTTGTCAGTCCACTCAAACTTGACACCCTTCTGTGTCAGTTTAGTCAAAGGTGCAGATATTCTGGAGAAATCTTGCACGAACCGACGATAGTAACCAGCTAAACCCAGAAAACTTCTGATCTCGGTAACTGACCTTGGCCTTTGCCAATCCATGATCGCCTCAATCTTCTTCGGATCAACCTTGATCCCATCTTTCGACACCACGTGTCCTAGAAAGGTAACCTGATCCAACCAGAACTCACATTTTGAGAACTTAGCGTACAACTGATGCTCACGCAACGTCTGTAGTATAGTCCTCAAATGGTAAGCATGCTCCTCCTCACTCCGAGAATAGATCAATATGTCATCAATGAAGACGATAACAAATTGATCCAAAAACGGCTTGAACACTCTATTCATCATATCCATAAACGCTGCTGGTGCGTTCGTCAGACCAAAGGACATAACCAGAAACTCAAAATGTCCATAACGAGTCCGAAAAGCAGTCTTAGGCACATCTGCATCACGGATTCGTAGCTGATGATACCCAGACCTCAAATCAATCTTGGAAAAACACTTCGCACCCTGCAACTGGTCAAACAGATCATCGATGCGAGGAAGAGGATATCTGTTCTTGACAGTAGCCTTATTCAACTGTCTGTAGTCGATACACAGCCGAAAGGAACCGTCTTTCTTCTTTACAAACAGAACTGGAGCACCCCACGGAGAAGTACTCGGTCTGATGAACCCGCTATCTAACAACTCTTGTAACTGGTCCTTCAACTCCTTCAGCTCTGCAGGAGCCATCCGATACGGCGGTATCGAAATCGGAGCTGTACCAGAAACCACATCAATGCAAAACTCAATATCACGATCAGGTGGTAATCCAGGCAATTCCTCTGGAAACACATCAGTGAACTCATTCACTATCGGAACACTATGCATATCACCACTTCTAGTCTCCAAATCACGAACCACATCAAGAAAACCCTGGCAACCCTTGCCTAACATCCGCTTCGCCTTGATGGCGGAAATCAGATTCTTAGGTGTCTCTGCCTTTTCTCCCTGAAAGGAAAAAGGTAGATCACCTGGAATCCTGAACTCGACTGACTTCCCTCGACAGTCAATAGAAGCATAATGGCGTGACAACCAGTCCATCCCCAAGATAACATCAAAAGAAAGAACGTCAAGCACAATCAAATCAGCACATAATTCTCTACCCTGAATAACCACAGGACAAGAAGGATAGACGACGTCCACTACTACACCTTCAGACATAGGTGTAGACACAGCTAGAGGTTCACTCAAAACAGATGGTGCTCTACCCAATTTCCCAGCAAAACAAGTAGAAACAAACGAATGGGTTGCACCCGCATCAAATAATACCAAAGCATCAGTAAAAGAAATCGGGATGGTACCTTGCACCACAGCGTTTGATGCACGCGCATCCTGAGGAGTAAGTGCGAACACTCTGGCCTGACCCTGCGGCTGCTGCTGCGAACTCTGTCTAGTACCATAACCGTTGGAACCTCTACCTCCGTTACCACGGCCACCAAAACCTCTGCCACCAGAACCACGGCCCCGCTGGCCACCAAAAGATGCTGCAGGTTGAGAGTACCCTACGGACTGTGTAAACGCAGGTCTCTGCTGCTGATAAGATGACTGCGCCACACTGGAGTTAGACATCTGCTGCCCAGATGTCGGACACTCCCTAGAAAAATGACCCGGCTGGCCACAAGTGAAACAACCTCCAGGAGCTAACTGGCACTGACCATAATGCCTACGTCTGCAATTCTGGCAGAACGGAATGTTCGATCCACCACTGTACCCGCGTCCTGAACCACGGTTGCTCCCACTGCTACTGGAACTGTACGGAGCACTCCTGGCACTATGCCTCCCTTTGTTGTGAGTCCGTCGACTCCCCCTGTTGGCCTGAGAAGAGCCACTGTAGTAGTTCCCACTACCATGCTGCACTGGGGCCTGCTGCCCCCCACTAGGAACGTCACTCTTTCCCTTCTGATTCTGGAAAGGGTCAGAGATCGTCCCAAACTGAACCATCGAATTCTCCATCCGCCGCGCACTATCCACTAACCGGGCAAACTCCATGTTTGTCCCTATCAGCAAAGGGAGAAACTCCGAGCCTAAACCCCTAATATAACGGTCGTTCACTCGCTCTTGATCACCCTGTAGATCTGTAGCAAACCGCCCCAAACGTACAAACTCAGTAGTGTAGTCTGTCACCGATCTATCCCCCTTCTTCAAAGTGAGCAGCTTTTCTCTGAAACTCTCCGTAACAGAGAAGGGTAGATAGTAACCCCTGAACCTGATCACAAAATAAGCCCAAGACAAAGTATCCATAACCGGCCTGATGTTATCACGATACCAGTCCTTAGCTGGACCCTTCAGCGACATCTCCACAAGCATCACTGATTGACGATCAGACGCTAGAATCCTCTGACTGTTGTACTCAAATTCCTCCAAAAAGTCAAGAGCATCACCAGTACCATCAAAAGAAGTCGGATTCAACTTCAATATTATTATTTTCCGTCACTAATCTTTTAATTACTATCCTCGATATTTAATTGGCTAATTTACACTTTGGTCCTTGAACTTTTCAAAAGTTGCAATTTAGCCCAAAATGCATCTGCGTCCAAATTTTAAAAGGTCTCCGATTGACCCGAAACTTTTACCACTATTACTAATAAATATTTCGCAGACCTTGGCGAAATAATTACCTTTTTCGGGACTTGATTGGTTAAATTACCACTTTAGTCCCAGAACTCTAGTTTGGGACTTTTCTTGATATTTTTCCTTTCAATTCAAATTTCAACTTTAGAATTGGAATATGATATTAAATTCCGCATAATTACTTTGATTTCTTGGAAATTATTCCCGATATCGCCACTCTGGCGAATCAGAACTGGACACATGGTCCAATAAAATACTTAAATATTTTGGGGTATTACATTAATCTCATGTTGTCATTGGGCTATGATCATCGTTAATGTTTTGTTCAATCGTAAGATGTCACGACCCATTTTCAAGAATCGTGACCGGCGCTAGGGTATGGGTAATGTAGTACCGAAACCCGTAGCTAGCCTTTCACTTAATTCATCAACACATAAACCTGCAGAAAACCAATGCTCGGGGGCAACCGAGACTTCAGCCTAAACTAGCAGTTATAATAATCAACAGTTAATATAACATGCTTATTCAATTTTGGGTCTAAAATAGGCATAACATAAATAATCTGAAATAAATACATAACATGCCAGAGCAATATAACTAGTCAGACCAATCCGACAACAACTGTAATAATAATAAAGACGTCTAGTCAACTACTGCGGTCTAAGAATAAAATAGTTTGACAGTTTATCAAAATAAATGGAACCTCCGAGGAAAAGTAAATGCGGAGATCACCAGACTCTCTCAGATCATAACCCTGGGAAAAATTGGGAAAACAACGGGGTCAGATATACTGAGATGAGTTCATACCACTATTTACATTTATTAAGTGGAAAACCTTTAAAACGTTTAAAACATTTAATAACGATATTACAGATAATAGTTGGAACCCTAATCCACAATTCTAAATAATAATCATAATCCAATAGGTCTGGTCCCGAGAGCTGAGCTACACCGAGTTACCACTGACCACACTTATACCAGAGTCCCGAGAGCTGAGCTACACCGAGTTACTCTACCTGGTCCCGAGAGCTATGCTCACACCGAGTTACCACATTTCCATATATACCTTACCCAGATCAATACCGGTGCGCACGCAGTCCTAATGATGCCCATTAGGTAGCACGTTCCAACTAAGAGCCATAATATAAAACAGTTCGAAATATACGTACAGTATATATATTTAATATTAAAATAACAATTTACTTAATAAAGCGGTAAATAGTAAATATAAACTCACTGCTTGCTAATCCGCGTGAAATACCGGCAAGCAACTAACTCTGGTTCGCCTCTGAAGCACGAACAGTAGACGAGTCTAGACAAATAAAATAATTATTAAAATCAGACCCTAACTCTAGACAGTACTAGACACCACATAAGACTAGCACAATTAACACGTAGTAAATAAACAATCCAAAATAACACAAATATATCCAAAATGTAATAAAGCCCAATTAATATAAGTCTATTGAGTTCCCGCTTAAAATCCAATTATAAATATTATTTAATAACTTTAAATAATAAATAATTTCCAAATAGTGGGTTAGCCGAGCTACCAATAACTACCAAGCTAACCTCACTGGTCGGGTGACCCATGTCTAACCCGACTTAAAACAATTATCAAATATAAACCCAAGTTTATATTTATAAAATAAATTACCAAAATAATAATCCATTTTAAAAGCGGAACTCAATAACTTCAATATCAAGCAACCCAAGTTACGACCCAAAAACTTAATTAAATAAGCTATAAAAATTTTAGGGACTAAATTGTACTTTAGCCAATTAGGGACTAAATTGTACTTTAGCCAAAATGACATCCGGAACCAAATTAATTGTTTTTCTTTATAATTAAAACCAACTATAAGGTTATTAACCAAAAATCCACTTAATTAAGTTATAAAATAAGTTTAGGGGCTAAATTGTAATTTAGCCAACTTTTGACAAAACGACCTTTGAAAACAAATATAATTACCCGAGTAATTATATTAACTTAATTTATAAATAATTATCGTTTACAAAATATCAATTACGATTTATAACGAATTAGAAAGTTACCATCAATCAAAGTCAAAATTAAAACTAAAGGAATTCATTTGATTAAGTTAAACTAAATTGATGACCATAAAGCCCCCTTTAGCCATCATCTCCATTTAAAACTCAAGACATGCCCGCCTATGCCTTTCCTCCATAACCAAAATCCTAAGTTTCAGAAACAAAACTTAAACCAAAAACCAAAACAACTTAAGATCATAAACTTCTTATAACATGATCACAAGCATAGAATCAATCCAGAAATTCAACTTAAGCACTCCCCAAAACTCAAAAACGTTAACAGTAAACAAACTCATAATCGGCCAAATTCAATCAAGCAAGACGATGGTGCAACTCGTTCCAAGGGCTTTAACTATTAATCCCTAATCATACCCAATGGATTTGTAATCATAAACTTAACAACATCACATTCAAAACTCACACAAGGAATCGGCAGCAACAATAATCAAGAACAGAACATAGGCAAAACAGAAAACGGAAACCGTACGGCGAATGGAAACGAGGTCGATCACGTACCGTTCAACAAAAATGAGGTAGGGAAACGTAGATACGTGAGTCTAGATCGTCTGGAAACAAACGGTTCTGATTTCGATTAAGAAACGAGCAAGAACGAATCAGAAAACCGAAGGACGTTTCAAGAGAAAACTGAAATCAAATGAATCAAAGATACTTACTGAACAGCGATCTTTGGTGGATGATTACGGCTTCGTTTCTCAGCGAAAGAACAAACGAAAAACGTCTAGGGCTACCTTGCAGCGTGATCTAGGTTTTCTGTTTAGAAGTCGCTTTTAAATAACGAGTGGAAGCGGGCCGTAAACGAGGTCGAAAAGGGCCAAACAAAAGGGTCCAAGGGCTGATGTGATTCCCGAAAGGGAATGGCCTTTCAGGCTATGATTCCCGTTCGGGAATGCCTGGTCTCGAAGGAGACCAGGCCCAAAAATATGAGATTCCCGTTCGGGAATTCCAATTCCCGAACGGGAATGAATGAATTCTAATATTATTATTTTTTTTATTTTTGATTTAAAAATATAATTGGTTAAACCAATAAATCACACCCAAACCAAACAACTCAAACCAAGCCACTAATATCGAAATTTCTTCAAAACGACCGGGTAAAATGTCGGAATTTAAATGTAAAAAAAATGTAAAATTTTACGGGATATTACATTAGATGTCATGCTCTGTTTTCCTTAATCTTGTTCATTGTTCATTGTCATTGTTCTTATTGATGTTCATGTGTTGTTTAATGATTAACTAAGTGTTGCTGCTGTCAGTTGCAGCTCTTGCTGGTTTCTTGTTTGATAGT
This sequence comes from Mercurialis annua, assembly GCF_937616625.2. Taxonomy (NCBI): domain Eukaryota; kingdom Viridiplantae; phylum Streptophyta; class Magnoliopsida; order Malpighiales; family Euphorbiaceae; genus Mercurialis; species Mercurialis annua. Next base: position 38,630,361 of record NC_065572.1, read on the forward strand.
TGGCGGTCATTGTGATTTTAAATTTTCTTGGCTTCGATTCTCTGTTTGTTCTTCTTCAATTGTTGTTGGCGGAAAAATTCATTTTCAAAAGCCTGGTGACCATTCTTTGTTACTGTGCGAGTTGAGATAGTTATTCTTAAATTGATCACTTGGTGGAAAATAATGTTGGCCACTGTTGGTTTAAATTTATTATTTTGGTTGTTTGATTTCACGTGAATGGTTATATTATTTATGTCTTGGCTATTAAAAATTATGTGCTTATGGCAAAAAGTGATTGTGGTTGTCCTGGGTGTGCAATTGTTATTGCTTTGTTTATCATTATGATTTAATCAAAAAGGTTATTTGATTATTACTGATTTGAAACTGAACGTTCGTCTAATATTTTAATTTTTAAATTTCTAATCGATACTGTTTTTAAAAAAAAATCTAAAGATAATATTAATTTCGATTCTAATTAAAATTGTTTGAGCATTATAATCCGAAAACAATAATTATTTTATTATCTATATTGTATTATTCTCATTATGCACATTAAGGGAGGAGCCGTATGAGATGAAAATCTCACTTACAGTTATGGAATAATTGATAATTATATAATTGTTTTAAATCTTGGCTTGTGGTGCCAAATTGGCTAAGTTACAATTTAGCCCTTAAACGTTTTATTTAAACTTATTTAATTAAGTTTTGATTTGTAACTTGGGTTACTTGAACTTTAAGCTATTGAGTTCCGTTTTGACTTTAAACTATTTTTTATCAAGGTTGTTTAATAATTATAAACTATGTTTTATAATTGGATATTATATATGGATTTTATCAAGTTATTTTTGGGATTATAAACTCTAGTTTATAGTTTGATAAAATATTTGGGTCGGGTGACTTGGGTCGCCCGACATGTGAGGTTAACTTGGTAGCTATCGATAACTCGGTTAACCCACTGTTTTGGAATTTGAGTTAATTATAATTTAATATTTATTTAAATAATATTTTATGAAATGAATTTTAAAGCGAGAACTCAATATATTTGTATTAATTGGGCCTTATTACTTCTTGGGTATTTTGTGTTGCTCTGGATTGTTTTACCCTGACGTGTTGTTTGTGCTAGTCCTATGTGGTGTCTAGTACTCTTTAGAGTTAGGATCCATTTTTAATTTATTATTTATTTGTGTTTAGACTCGTCGACTGTTCGTGCTTTTGAGGCGAAACGAGTCTAGCAAGCAGTGAGTTTGTACTTACTATTTACCGCTTTATTAAGTAAATTGTTATTTTGATATATAAATATACTATACGTATATTTCGAACTGTTTTTCCATTATGGCTCTTAGTTGGAACATGCTACCTAATGGAAATTATTAGGACTGCGTGTGCACCGGTATTGATCTAGATAAGGTATGTGATATGTGGGCATAACTCAGTGGTAGCCTAGCTCTCGGGACCCAGTAGAGTAACTCGGTGTAGCTTAGCTCTCGGGACTCTAGTTATGGATTAAGTATGGTCAGTGGTAACTGGGTGTCGCTCAGCTCTCAGGACCAAGCCTTAGGAATAAAGTATACAAGTTAGAATATTGTGGGTTCCAACTATTATACGTAATGTTTATATTAAATATTTTAAAAGGGTTTTAAAGGTTTTCCACTTGATAAATGTACATAGAGGTATGAGCTCATCTCAGTATATCTGACCCCGTTGTTTTCCCAATTTTTTCAGGGTTATGATTTGAGCAAATCAGCCGCTCTCCGATTCTTTATTTCCTCGGAGGTGTTACTTTATATTTTAATAGAGTTATTAAACTGATTTTATTCTTAGACCGCAATAGTAACTAGAAGTCTTATTGTCTTAGTACTTGTTGCTAGATTTATTCAATGGATTTAATTTTTTGTTTGGTATTCTTATATTAACTTGGGTTAATACGTATTTGTGCCATGTTTAAGACTCAGAGTTGGCTGAGCACATTAAAATAAATGTTGTATATTATGAACTGCTAGAACTAGGCAAAGTCTCGGTTGCTCCCGAGCATTGGATTTCTTACAGGTTTAAGTATTTGTCGATTATCCGCAAGGCTAGCTACGGGTTTTGGTACAACCGTACCCATACCCTAGCGTCGGTCGCGATTCATAAAAATGGGTCATGACAAACTTGGTATCAGAGCTTTGGTTTCAAACCAAGGCCTTATGCATGTTATTTGTTGTGTTTTTTTGGCATGATAAGTATGTCGTGTCTTAGGAACTACCGCGGAATTAGGATTCGTGTCTTGCCTTTTAAAACGTCATCTTTTATTTTTAGACTTTCAGCCTACATCCTATAGGTGATGTGTGTCAGTCTCTATTTAGTATTTATGTCTGACAATTAATTTCACTTGGATGTTACTTGCTGTGTTTTATCATATTGAGGTTATTTCACTTGGGTGATTTTAATTGCTTCTGATTTCTCGGAAAATCTTTTGTTGATGATGTTTTCTAAATTCATTCTTGGGTATGATGTTGTTTGATTAACTTTGGCGTTATGCCTAAAATAATTTTGAGTATATGGTTGGTTATGGTTATTTTACATGATGCGTTGGATTGTTTTACCTTATTAATGAAGTACATCTTGACTTGGGCATCGACGGTTGATTTTAAATATGATCGGATGTTGGGCGTTAGTCCTGTTTTCTAGTAAAAAAAATTTGGGTTAAACTTTAAAACGCGTTTTGTGTTATACATTGTTTGACCACATGCTGTTTTAAGGATATTCTTTGAGGAAATTGTTTTTATTCGATTTGCGTTTTGACACAGAATCGGAAGAGAATTTTGGTTTTTAATTCTTTAAAATTTTGATTTTGTTTAAGTTACTAGTAAAAAGGATTTTCCTGTATTTTTAATTTTGGGGTTTACAGAATGGATGTATGAATCAAAGATTTCTCACTTGAGTTTTAAATTACCGTTTAGCGGTTGGGTTAAATTGAGCTCTTAAATTTGAAAGGATGGAGATTTTATTAAAATATTTTCCTGGATTTACAAATATTTTGAATACGTTTTATGAATGGTTGTTTTGTGTTTGACTTGGGTCACCCAAATTTAGGAGTTGAGCTTGGTAGTTGTAATGAGTCGGCTACCTCGATGATTTTATGGTTTGAGATACTTGGGTATCCATTTTAAAGAAATTGATTAATAAGAAGAGACTTTTACAGATAGTGATTTTGTTTAACCGTGAGGCTCAACTATTTTTTGTTTTTTTTTGGAAGTTTTCGTATTTGACTTTAAGATTTAAAATAAATTTTGAAGCGTAGTCTTAAAAGATGATATTATTACAAGCGGAATTTAATACGAAAACTAAGGCTTGTTTTAGCATGTCCTGATTTTATTTGTTTTTTAAAGTATGTTTGGGTTAAAATTTTGTTTATTGTCATACTTACGTGCTTTATGATTTGTAGAAATTATTATATTTTTGGTTTTGATTTGCGTCGTATAATTTGCACGTCTGTTAAACTAAGTTGATTGTATATCTTGTCTCTTCGTGTGGAGTAGCACGTGAGATAATTTATTCACCTGGTCAAGGTTGGTTTACCTTGATGTATGGGTCGTGGGTCGAAATCCTTGGGTTTCGATAACGAGGAAGACGAAAGAAGTGTTTCATTGGAATGTTTGATGGTTTCTTATTATCCTGAAAAGGATATTGAAAATTCTAACTGAAAAGATAGATCGGTGTATTAATACACTGATTCTTTCATCAAGAATGATGATGCGATGCGGGAGCTTGCTGTAAGTTTCGTAAGAACGTATATGATAAGTTATTTGCGTGGGGCATAAGTTTCAGTTTGTGTTGAGGTTAGTTGGATGTCTTCTATGGTAGAGTTGTAACGAAGTCATTAGGATGACTTGTTATATAGCATTGAATGTTGGTAGATTGAAAAAACGTAATTTGAGAAAAATTTCGAGGTTATCGAGTGCACATCTCACATAGTGTAAAGTCTAGCAAATGTTTTGTTAGGAAATGGATTTCAAAGGTTGATTTGTTAAAATATTTCAAAAAAAATCAACACGTAATTGTGCCCAGACATATCATGAACATGCATTTATAATGTCACGGATAGGATTGCATTGAGGACAAAGTATGTTCACTAAATAAAAGATCAATTAATAATTGATACATGCATAATAGTACATACATCACGTGCATAGAAATGATTAGGGTTGGATACAACTCTTTGGGGATGAGAGATGTCATCACCCTGGCGCACAATTATGTAAAATGGATCTTATCGATAAAGTGTGTTGAGAAAGATGTTTTGAAAAGAGCTCGCGAGTCACGTTGTGATAAACGTAGTTATAATGTTGTCGGATTTCAAATGATTTGGAAACTGTTACCGAAAGGTAGCTAGACAAATACTCTGTGATGATGGTGATGGATTTTGGACGATTAAGTTGTAATGGATTAGTCTGTTTTGTCGAAATCTTGTGTTTTATAAAAGTAAGGATATATTTGAGGTTGCAATCGAGATATAGTTGTGTCAAGTGCGGTGTATGGTTAGGCTCAGATTAGAAAATTTTTCTGATAATTTTAGATATGTGATTTACGGATTTGCTGATTAAGGATGTTGGTTATGCTCCATGTGTGTGTATACACTATATTTCTGTTTTTATAAGAGACTTTATCTTTTCGTATTTGAAATTGTCCGAGTATTTTGGTATAATGTTATAAACGTATTTTCATAAACAAGAGGTTTGCTTTGCTAATTTTACACTTCTGAGGAAAGGAAGAAATTTTATCAAATTGGATTCAAAAGGAATAGTAAAAAAATTTGCTAACTCAACGATTTTTTCAAATCGTGATTTTATTTACAAATTAAAATTTGTAAGTGACAATAAAATTTTAATATTTTGAAACATCAATGTGTATTATGAATACGGAGGATTTTGCCACGGTTTGTGTATTTTCGAGAAAGGGATAAATTTGTTTTAACAAGTTTGGTTTAAAGATACCATAAATTTTATCAGTTGAACAGTTTCACTAGTTTTCAAACGTATTTAAAAGTTAAGAGAAATTTGCAGATTCAAAATGCAAATATTTTGAAAATTTCAGGGGTATACGAAACTGATGGTTTTTCAATGGTAAAGGCATTTCGATTTTGAATATAAAAGGAGGTGTAAGACGTTTAGTCTTTTAAAGAGAAGCGGAAATTTTTTGAATATAAAATGTTTTGGGTATTGAAAGATTTTATACCCTCGTGTGATTTGGGTATTGAAAGATTTTATACCCTCGTGGGTTGGGTTTTGAGCATAATTAACAATCCGGTTGGGATAAATTGGTCACAGTAATCTCTCATTGGATACGAGACAATAGTAAATTGATGGAATAATTTTGAGAGTTGAGATTGATTTGGATATATGAGTTAGTTGATTTGAGAATATAGGATCGCGGTTAATAGGTTTCGACAATCAGGATCGGTTGATCGATTTTTTCGATTAATGATATTATTGTAATGTTTGGGTCAATAGTTTAAACCTTTGTGTGGGGGAATTTTTTTTTTAAGTTGTGTAATATAAGTGAGATGTAGTCGATAAGCAATTTAGTTGTAGCGTTATGTTTCTAAATGATTGAAGGAATCATTTTGATTGAGATTGTTTATGACTAATATAGAAATTCTTTTACTATAAGTTAAGTTCACATTTCTTGAGAATAACAATATGAGTTTTTGTTTTTGGATCGGATGATTCTTTGTTGTGTTTGTTTTAGAACTGAAATATTATCTGAATTCGAATGGGTTTTGTTATCAATTATTTTTATATGGATCTTGTTATAAGTGGAAGGAACTAGGTATTGTAAAACAAGATTTTATCAGCTTGTGTTTTCGGTTTCCTGTTGAGACGATAGAGTCTGAAATTGTAAGATATATAGTTTAGCTTAGGGCTTAATCTTGTATTGTGATATTGAGGTTTTTATAATCGATAAGATTTAAGCTGGTTCTAGAAGCCGCTCTAGTACAAAGTAATTGTGACTCTCAATTGAAAATTTATTGCTTATTCACATTGCGTTGATTGAGTAATAGTTGGAGCACCAAGTTGTTAGGATCAGAAATTTGTGCATATATGTGATTTATGATAGCTTATTACGAATCAGTTTCAGATATGAAGTTCGAGGTTCGTTTTTGTTTATCTTAAGTGATTCAGTTGAATTTTGTGTGGGAGAATTTATATTACCTCATTTTAATTCACTTAGGAGGGATGTTATCGTTTATGTTAAGGGGACGTTAGAGTAATCATGTGTGGTTTTTGCTTGAAGTAAGCAAGCTGTGCGTAATTATTTCTTTTTAAATCTACTTGCGATTCTTTAACTCTTGATTTATGTGTTAGGAGTGGTTTTTTATTTTTTTGGTACGCGCTGTTTCTGATTTTATTTTATTTGATTTTGTGTTAAATTCGAGGACGAATTTTAATAAGTTATGAAGAATGTAATACCCTGTTTTTTAAAAAAAAAATCTGATGAGGTTCCGGTAATTTCTGTGATCGTTTGCGGTTTCGTGGTTCGAGTTGTGTTTTGTTTGGGTTGGTTCAATATCATTCTTTTCACTTGGGTTGAGCTCGGCCATGCGCCATGGGATTGGCCCAGGTGATTTCAGCTTGTACGAACCAACATTTGTTTATTCCTTCAGTGTTGCGTACTGCTACGTCTTCCTTTCATTCCTTCTATATATACTCGTTTATAAACCTAAAATTATTCTTACACTCATAAAAACCCTAGCCGTCACATTCTTCTCCAAGATTCACTGATTTCACGTCCAAATCATTCTCTTCATTGTTGGATTTCGGTAAGCTTTCTTGCTTATTCTTAGTTTTTACTATCAAAATCGACACTTCCGTTCGTTGATCCGTTCTCCTTCGTTTTAGAATCATTTGGAAATCTGTTTTGTCTTAGTTGTAGTAGACATCGTCCTCTTCTATTCTACACTTCAAAATCGTAATTTGGTACGTTAATCTCTCTGTTATCCGCGCTGCCATTTTATCGTTTTTGATTGTTTATTTGGTTAGTTGCTGCTGAATTCTTGCCTGTGTTTTAAGGCATGATTCTTGTTATGTTTAGGATTTAATCGCATGTTGTCATTGATTATGATCATCGTTCATGTTTTGTGTAATCGTTAGATGTCATGCTCTATTTTCCTTAATCTTGTTCATTGTTCATTGTCATTGTTCTTATTGATGTTCATGTGTTGTTTAATGATTAACTAAGTGTTGCTTCTGTCAGTTGAAGATCATGTTGGTTTCTTGTTCGATAGTTGGCGATCATTGTGATTTTAAATTTGACTGGCTTCGATTCTCTGTTTGTTCTTCTTCAATTGTTGTTGGCGGCAAAATTCATTTTCAAAAGCGTGGTGACCATTCTTTATTACTGTGTGAGTTGAGATAGTTATTCCGAAATTGATCACTTGGTGGGAAATAATGTTGTCCACTGTTGGTTTAAATTTATTATTTTGGTTGTTGTTTGATTTCACGTGAATGGTTATATTATTTATGTCTTGGCTATTAAAAATTATGTGCTTATGGCAAAAAGTGACTGTGGTTGTCATGGGTGTGCAATTGTTATGGGTTGGTTTATCATTATGATTTAATCAAAGATTTTTATTTGATTATAACTGATTTAAAACCGAACGTTCGTCTATCATTTTAATTTTTAAATTTCTAATCTATAAATTTTTAAAAAAAAACAAAATCTAAAGATAATATTAGTTTCTATTCTAATTAAAATTGTTTGAGTATGATAATTCGAAAACAATAATTATTTTCTAACTGATAGTTATATAATTTTTTGGGTAATTAATTATTATTTCAAATCTTGGCTTGTTGTGCCAAATCGGCTAAATTACAATTTACCCCTTTAACGTTTTATTTAAACTTATTTCATTAAGTTTTGATTTGTAACTTGGGTTACTTTAACTTTAAGCTATTGAGTTCCGTTTTGACTATAAACTATTATTTTATTAAGGTTGTTTAATAATATAAACTATGTTTTATAATTGGATATTATATATGGATTTTATCAAGTTAGTTTTGAGATTATAAACTCTTGTTTATAGTTTGATAAAATATTTGGGTCGGGCTTGACTTTGGTCGCCCGACATGTGAGGTTAACTAGGTAGTTATCGATAACTCGGTTAACCCATAGTTTTGGAAATTGAGTTAATTATTATTTAATATTTATTTAAATAATATTTTATGAAATGGATTTTAAAGCAACAACTCAATAGACTTGTATTAATTGGGGATTATTACTTATTGGGTATTTTGTGTTGCTCTGGATTGTTTTATCCTGACGTGTTATTTGTGCTAGTCATATGTGGTGTGTAGTACTCTTTAGAGTTAGGTTCCGTTTTTATTTTATTATTTATTTTTGTTTAGAATCGTCAACTGTTTGTGCTTTTGAGGCGAAACGAGTCAAGGTTGCTTGCCAGGAGTTTTCACGTGGATTAGTAAACAATGAGCTTGTGCTTACTATTTACCGCTTTATTAAGTAAATTGTTATTTTGATATATAACAAAATAAAAATGTACTCGGTGTAGCTCAGCTCTCGGGACTCTAGTTATGGATTACGTATGGTTAGTGGTAACTCGGTGTCGCTCAGCTCTCAGGACCAAGTGTTAGGAATAAAGTATACAAGTTAGAATATTGTGGGTTCCAACTGTTATACGTAATGTTTATATTAGATATTTTAAAAGGGTTTAAAAGGTTTTCCACTTGATAAATGTAAATATTGGTATGAACTCAGCTCAGTATATCTGACCCCGTTATTTTCCCAATTTTTCAAGGGTTCTGAATTGAGCAAGTCAGCCGCTTTCCGATTCTTTATTTCCTCAGAGGTTTTACTTTATATTTTAATAAAGTTATTAAACTGATTTTATTCTTAGACCGCAGTAGTAACTAGAAGTCTTATTGTCTTAGTACTTGTTGCAAGATTTATTCAATGGATTTAATTGCTGTTTGACATTCTTATAATAACTTGGGTTAATACGTATTTTTGCCATGTTTAAGACTCAGAGTTGGATGAGCACTTTATGATAAATGTTGTATATTATGAACTGCTAGAACTAGACTGAAGTCTCGGTTGCCCCCGAGCATTTGATTTCTTGCAGGTTTATGTATTTGTCGGTTATCCGCAAAGCTAGCTACGGGTTTTGGTACAACCGTACCCATACCCTAGCGCCGGTCGCGATTCAATAAAATGGGTCATGACAAACTTGGTATCAGAGTTTTGGTTTCAAACCAAGGCCTTATGCATGTTATTTGTTGTGTGTTTTTGGCATGATAAGTATGTCGTGTCTTAGGAACTACCGCGGAATTAGGATTCGTGTCTTGCCTTTTAAAACGTCATCTTTTATTTTTAAACTTTCAGCCTACATCCTATAGGTGATGTGTGTCAGTCTCTATTTAGTATTTATGTCTGACAATTAATTTCACTTGGATGTTACTTGCTGTGTTTTATCATATTGAGGTTATTTCACTTGGGTTATTTTAATTGCTTCTGATTTCTCGGAAAATCTTTTATTGATGATGTTTTCTAAATTCATACTTGGGTATGATGTTGTTTGATAAACTTTGACGTTATGCCTAAAATAATTTTGAGTATATGGTTGGTTACAGTTATTTTACATGATGCATTGGATTGTTTTACCTTATTAATGAATTACAACTTGGCTTGGGCCTCTACGGTTGATTTTAAATATGATCGGATGTTGGGCGTTAGTCCTGTTTTCTAGTAAAACAAATTTGGGTTAAACTCTAAAACGTGTTTTGTGTTATACATTGTTTGACCACATGTTGTTTTAAGGATTTTCTTTGAGGAAATTGTTTTTATTCGATTTGCGTTTTGACACAGAATCGGAAGAGAATTTTGGTTTTTAATTCTTTAAAATTTTGATTTTGTTTAAGTTGCCAGTAAAAAGGATTTTCCTGTATTTTTAATTATGGGGTTTATGGAATGGATGTATGATATCGAAGATTTTTCACTTGAGTTTTAAATTACCGTTTAGCGGTTAGGTTAAGTTGAGCTCCCAAATTTCAAAGGATTGAAATCTTTTTATAATATTTTCCCGGATTTACAAATATTTTGAATACATTTTATAAAGGGTTGTTTTGTGTTCGACTTGGGTCACCCAAATTTAGGAGTTGAGCTTGATAGTTGTAATGAGTCGGCAACCTCGATGATTTTATGGTTTGAGATACTTGGGTATCTGTCACGACCCAATTTCATGAATCGTGACCGGCACTAGGGTATGGGTATGGTTGTACCAAAACCCGTAGCAAGCCTTGCGGAAATCAATTAAACATTTAAACCTGTAGAAAACTGATCGTGGGCAACCGAGACTCCAACCTAGGTCTAGCAATTTATATTACAGTTCTAATATAAATAACTTAAATATTTTAAATATTCCACTGCATGCCTTAAATAATAATATCGTAATCCAGAGTAATCATGCCAAATATAAATAATCGAATATAACGACAATTCCAAAGTGTAATATCAAATGAAATAAATAACTAGTTCTACTGCGGTCTAAGAGTTCGAAAACAGAAACTAGTTTAATAACATAAAAACCTCCGAAGAATCAAAAGAATCGGAGTGGACCAGCTTTCAAATCATAAACCTGGAAAATTTGGGAAAACAACGGGGTCAGATATACTGAGATGAGTTCGCAATACTATTTACATTTATTAAGTTTAAAACCCTTAAATCAAAACATTTTTATACTAATATAATATGATTATGGAAAACAGTATTGAAATGATCTCAGCGTAAGTATGACATAGCATACCGATAAACCCAGAGTGGACGGGAACAAATCCTCGTCATATAAATATACCAGCGTAAGCAAGACTTTAATCTGCCGTTTTCCAGAGTACTTACCGGTGCACACAGTCTCGATACAAGCCTATCGAGTAGCTTGTTTCAATCCAGATCCATAATCCGTAAAAACAGTTCACAAACATTTATAATATTAAAATACGATGAGGTACTTAATAAAGCGGTAAATAGCACTACAAACTCACTGCTTGCTAACCCACGTGAAAACCTGGCAAGCGACAAAACCTGAATCGACTCCGAAGCCGCACAGTCGACGAGTCTAAGAACAGAGTAAAAACAATTATTAAAATCGACCCCTAACTCTAGAGAGTACTAGACACCACAGAAAACTAGCACAATATCGAGTCAAGCATAAACATTATTGGAATAGAATGAACAATTAATCACGTAATGACCCGAGTCAAAAACGAACCACATCGAGTAATGCAATACTCAATAAAAAAATAAGCCAAGTCTATTGGGTTTTCACTTTAAAATTCGTTCCTGAAAATATTACTTAAATAATAAGTAATTAATAACTTAAATCCATTTCCTCAAATATTGGGTTAGCAGAGTTACCAATAAGTATCAAGCTACCTCGCATGTCGGGTGACCCAAGTCTAACCCGACCCAATTATTTATCAAAATTATAAACTATAGTTTATAATTATAAAATAGTACTTTTGATAAAATAATAATTAAATATTAAAACGGAACTTAATAGCTTAAAAACAAGTTACCAATAGTTACCGACAATTTAATTAACTAAAATAAGTTAAGAAAAATAAATAATAATAAAAAAACAAAACAAAACAAATTTGCAATTTTAGCCAAATTGGCACGCCAAGCCAATAATTCTTAAAAACAATAATTACCAAAGAATTAACTTAAGCCAATTATGAATTTAACCCAAAAAAAGAAAGCCAACCAATCCAAATAAAGCAAACAAATAGCCATGGCAATTCAATAACCTTACTGCCGCCAAACACAATTTAAAACAAATAGATTATTAAAACCAAAACTAACGAACACTGCAAAACAACCCAAACAATTCTTAACTCAAACATAATATAGCTTACTGAATTCATCACCTAACAAATCAAGAATAATATCACTACAATCATGAACCAAACAATTTGGCAGAGACAACCATATGAAATCCGCAGTGAAGGAATTAAGAACCGAGGAAAACAATGCAGGAAAATATACTCAATTATAACGATTTCGTAAACAAAACTAACCGAACAATAGATAATAGTCATCGAGAAATAAGAATCATAACCATAGATAAAAATAGAAATCGGCAGAAGTATCATTATTAAGCCAACAAGAACACACAAATACGATGAAACGACAGTGGCTATAACGAATAGATTTACTTACCGTTCTATGAAAACAAGGCTTAGATTTGTAGAGGATTGAGTCCACTATCGCTGGAACGAGACAGTTCTCAATTTGATGCTAAAACAAATGAATTATCGATTAAGAATGAAATCGCGTTTAAAAACCAAAACTGACAATGAGCAATATAAACATACCGAGAGTTTTTTCAGCAAGCAAATGCTAAAGGATGAATGATTTTCAGGGAATTTGCAAGGTAGACGATGGTTAGGGTTTAGTGATTTGAAGGTATGAAATAGGGTTTAAAATAAGACCTACATATATATATATAAGGAAACCAAAAGATGGTTCACGTCAAACTGCTGCAACAACATAATTAACATAATACATGTTAATTATTTTCATGGGCTTTTCATGAATATAATTCATGGGCCAAAGAATTGTATGGGCTTTTCATGGCTTTGTATGAATTTAATTAATTCATGGGCCAAAACGACTCAACACAAACGAACACGAATCGAATCACGACTGAATCAACGAACGACTCAATTAATTATCGAAAACTCGACGGGAAAAGCTAAAGATTTTACGGGATATTACATTCTCCCCAACTTAATAAAATTTCGTCCTCGAATTTAACATAAAACCAAAGTAATAAAAAAAATCAGTTATAGCAAACATAAAATCACTTGTAACTCAAAAATACGAAATAACGCGTCCTCAACGGAAGGAACAACTACGCATATTAATTCCGATTTCCAAAATCACTTTACGACCAGGTGACTACTCAACAGAAACAAAATAAAAACCGCATAACTCAACTTAAGCAAAACAAAACTGCAATCTCAAAAGATTCAAACAAAACTCTCACCAAAAAATAATTCTACCATGAAGAAGACTGAGGAGAGTCAAAGCAAAAAGAAACATAATTTGACCGAAACACGCAAAAATATTCTACGGACATTCTCCCCAACTTATAGAAATACTATTTCGAATTTAAAGCTAAGTCAAAAATTCGAATGATCACCACACGCATACGCGAAAAATTCTTTGCTCAACAATTTGGTACCTCAAACGACTTCTTAACACATGAGTGAACGAAATGGAAATTTATTTCTCAATCCCGAAATTCAAATCGAAAAAATTATTAAGCCAAACTCCAATGCTACAAACCGAAAACCTACAAACACTCTCAATTGAAAATAATCTTACATTCCTTAATGCCTATACACTATATCTCTTATAATGGTCACAACACCAAATACCTAAGATGAGAAAACTTAACAGTAAATGTCATTTTGATCAAAAATGCTCTCACAAAAAAAATGGCGGAAACTAAATACCAATATGATCGTCTCGGTTCAACTAACTAAGACCAGCTCGACAATATCCTCAACTTTTCGAACCCAGATGTAAAAAGCACACTAATTTTTAAGGAATACATATCTTAAACTCCTGACAACAAAATTTTTTCCATCCTCCAATTTTTTTATCAATCACTATAACCTCGAATCCTACAGAAGGTCATTTTGATCAGGTCGAAATTAAACAGTTTATTGGTTCTGCTCAAAATAAATTTTTTATAGAAAAATGCTTTTCGCAACCACAAAATACAAAATAATATCATTCCCCTTTAATCTGAAATTACTAACATATTCTGTTTTATTTCATTTTCAACCAAAAATAATTAACCCACTGAAAAAAAAAATCTTCTAGTTTTGTAAACATGTCAACATAATAGACACACTCTCAATTTGAAATCACCACAAAACTTTACTTTCAAAATAAATTCACAGTTTTTATAAAATCCTTCCTTTTGAAAAAAAAAAAATTAAAATCCACTTTTAATCAAACTGACAAAAATTTCATCACTTTCCCAAAGTTAAATTTTGCAAATGAGAACCCCTTTGTTTACGAAATAGTTTCCATACTGGTATCAAAACTTTTTAAACAGATATTAAATCTGTAAAAACAAATTTGCTTTTAGTTCTTTATAAAAAAACACGCAGAGCATAACCAATGTTCTTCAAAACGAAACTCCTCAAATCATATACTCTAAGCTGACACAATTCTTTAATCTGAACTCAATATTTTTCCGCACCTACCACAACTAAACCTCGAGTGCAACTTATAACCATAGCTCCTATTTACCAAACGCTGATACTCCAACAATATAGAATAAATCCTTACAATGCAATTTCTCTTAAATCACTACCGTCGTCATAGAGTATTTGTCTAGTTTTCAACCAAATAAAAATTTCAAAACCGTTTGAAATTTAATAACCTTTTAAACACTGTTTTCACAATATAACTTGCGAGTTTTAAACAAAACATTGTACTTGAACTATCTCACTGACAAAATTTATTTTACATAATTGTGCGCCAGGGTGATGACAGCTCTCATCCCCAAAGAGTTGCATTCAACCCTAATAATTTAATGCCATGATGAATATACTAAATCCATGTATCAATTATTTATTTCTCTTTTAATTAGTGATACTCAATGCTCAATGCGGATTCCTATTCGTGGCATTTCAAATGCATGTTCATGACATGTCTGGGCACAATTACGTGATAAAAACATTTCAATTACTTTAAAAAGTAAATATTTGAAATCAATTTTTCTTCGAAATATTTTCTAGACATTACACTCTGTGAGACGTGCACTCGTCCTTCTTGACATATTTTTCCATCTCCATTATCCTAATCCACCAATTTGAATTGTCAAAAAGAGTTCTCCTACATCAACAATGAAACTAAAATTTTACCTAGCAACGAATTTCCTCTCAAATCAATTTGAACATTTTCCAAAGACATCAAAGCAACACAACCGCCTTCACAGCTTCACTATCTGTTTCGGTATTTCACTGATCTATCTAAAGAAAACACCAGTGTATTACTACACTGATCAACCTCGATTCACAAAATCCATATCCAATTCCAGAATGCTAACCGCCGCAAATTTCGGTATTACAATTTATCACAAACGATCCCGACGTAGCAACGCATAACACTCGAAATTCCACGGACGAGACAAACACTCACGAGTAGAATTATTCCACCGGTGCTGAGTAATATAACTCAAATCGCCTTCCTCTGTCTAGGACAGATTTGGAACTCGAATATAAAAACAGATCTTGAGAATCACTCCTCAAATTTCTTGATAACCAAATTAATCACTTCGAATTTTAGAGCCCAAACGTTCGATCCAACAAAACCAATTTGAACATCTAATTAATCGCAGGGTCAAAACAAAGGTTCGAATCGTGTATCGACACCAACGCCAAAGCTAAACTAATGAAAAACTAGCGAGAAATATCCTCACGTGACACTCCACACAATAAGGTCAACGAGAACTAAAACTGATACGACATAACTTAATCAAACACTATAGATAAGAATACTAACACAGTAATATAGGTCAAGAATTGATCACACATCCGAAAAGCACTTAAACATCTTGTAGTAAAACAATTACTCATTAGGGTAGCTAACCAATATAATTCCAAAAGATTAAGCATGCAACATCTTATATGGTCAACGAATTCCTACCGACATGGTGACAACTCAAAACAGCCCGTAATTGATGAAAATTTAAATCATACAATAACATTTTCAACACATCAACTTAAATCAAAATAATAAAAATATTGGTCAAAAAGTACTTATCAAAACCCACTTCGAAAGATAAAATTTATAAAATAGATTCCAAGTTCATGTCGAGCCCCATAGTTTTAAAATTCATTTTTCGGAAAACCTCTTTTATAAAACAATATATATAATTGTTCCCAAACGCCTCAATTTAAAATCATCGAGTTAGCCGAGTGATTACCACTTCCAAGCTCAATATCCAAATTTGGGTGACAGAAGTCAAACTCGCAATAGCCATTTATAAAAACGTATACAACACACTTTAAACTCCAAATAAACGCATTCTAAAAAAAATTTCAACCTTTTCAAAATAGGAAGCTCGACGTCACCCAAATAGCAAACTTCATCACCCAAGTGAGGAAACAATTTTTTTTTTTACAACCTTTTCAGAAACACAAGTTTCAGTCAAAACTAGCAAATCGAGCACAAGACCAATAACACCAAAGGGTTGACAAACCAAAACATGGTAAAATTATAAAAGTAATATTAAATCGTCAAAATGGTAACGCCTTTAAAAATAATTATTTCAAAATAACCATTTTGAAAACACCAAGCTAGACGTAACATTTTAATTAATTTTTTATTTTTTATTTTTATAATGCGAGTTTCATTTTATTTCAAAAGAACAAACTTTTGCAATCATAAATCAAATGTAAGAATTTGAAATACCTAAATTTAATTTTACTGGTAAGATACTAAAATCATATTTTAGGATGTCATTTACAGACTACCCATTTGACTTTTTCGTCAAAACACCAGTTAGGCAAAAATCATTTTCTTAATGTAATTTAAAACCAATATGTGGTCAGCAACGTAATTCACAAAACGTGATAAAGATTTTTCAATCAAAAATCATTTAAACCCGAAACGATGGCAAAGCCTGACAAAATATCATTTTTGAAATCAAGGCTCTCGGCCAAAGTCAGAAGTACTCACAAAATAATTCAACGTCAACAATTTATTAAAGGCATAAATGTTAGGGTACTATCACCCAGTAAAACGCATCAACAACATGATAAGAAAATAATATCATGCCTAAGCATGAATTAAAGCAATTACCAAAATAAGATTTCCCCGAAAAATCAAAAACAATTTTAAATCACCCAAGTGAAATAACATTTATAAAATAAAATCAGCATCAAATCAAACATAATATGACTGACTCGACACGATTCTATTGGTGTAGGCAGAATGTTTTAAAAATCAAAAGATGACGTTTTTAAAGACATGACAGAAACCTATATCGGCAGTAGTTCCTAAGACACAACCATACTTAACAGAGTAAACACATAGCAAGCAAATGGCCTTGGTTTGAAACCAAAGCTCTGATACCAACTTTGTCACGACCCAATTTCATGAATCGTAACCGGCGCTAGGGTATGGGTATGGTTGTAACAAAACCCGTAGCAAACCTTGCGGAAATCAATTAAACATTTAAACCTGCAGAAAATTGCTCGGGGGCAACCGAGACTCCAACCTAGGTCTAGCAATTTATATTTCAGTTCTAATATAAATAACTTAAATATTTTAAATATTCCACTGCATGCCTTAAATAACAATATCGTAATTCAGAGTAATCATGCCAAATATAAATAATCGAATGTAACGACAATTCCAATGTGTAATATCAAATGAAATAAATAACTAGTTCTACTGCGGTCTAAAAGCTCGAAAACAGAAACTAGTTTAATAACATAAAAACCTCCGAAGAATCAAAAGAATCGGAGTGGACCAGCTTTCAAATCATAAACCTGGAAAATTTGGGAAAACAACGGGGTCAGATATACTGAGATGAGTTCGCAATACTATTTACATTTATTAAGTTTAAAACCCTTAAATCAAAACATTTTTATACTAATATAATATGATTATGGAAAACAGTATTGAAATGATCCCAGCGTAAGTATGACATAGCATACCGATAAACCCAGAGTGGACGGGAACAAATCCTCGTCATATAAATATACCAGCGTAAGCAAGACTTTAGTCTGCCGTTTCCCAGAGTACTTGCCGGTGCACACAGTCTCGATACAAGCCTATCGAGTAGCTCGTTTCAATCCAGATCCATAATCCGTAAAAACAGTTCACAAACATTTACAATATTAAAATACGATGATGTACTTAATAAAGCGGTAAATAGCACTACAAACTCACTGCTTGCTAACCCACGTGGAAACCTGGCAAGCGACAAAACCTGAATCGACTCCGAAGCCGCACAGTCGACGAGTCTAAGAACAGAGTAAAAACAATTATTAAAATCGACCCCTAACTCTCGAGAGTACTAGACACCACACAGGACTAGCACAATATCGAGTCAAACATAAACATTACTGGAATAGAATGAACAATTAATCACATAATGACCCGAGTCAAAAACGAACCACATCGAGTAATGCAATACTCAATAAAAAAATAAGCCAAGTCTATTGGGTTTTCACTTTAAAATTCGTTCCTGAAAATATTACTTAAATAATAAGTAATTAATAACTTAAATCCATTTCCTCAAATATTGGGTTAGCAGAGTTACCAATAACTACCAAGTTACCTCGCATGTCGGGTGACCCAAGTCTAACCCGACCCAATTATTTATCAAAATTATAAACTATAGTTTATAATTATAAAATAGTACTTTTGATAAAATAATAATTAAATATTAAAACGGAACTTAATAGCTTAAAAACAAGTAACCAATAGTTACCGACAATTTACTTAACTAAAATAAGTTAAGAAAAATAAATAATAATAAAAAAACAAAACAAAACAAATTTGCAATTTTAGCCAAATTGGCACGCCAAGCCAATAATTCTTAAAAACAATAATTACCAAAAAATTAACTTAAGCCAATTATGAATTTAACCCAAAAAAAGAAAGCCAACCAATCCAAATAAAGCAAACAAATAGCCATGGCAATTCAATAACCTTACTGCCGCCAAACACAATTTAAAACAAATAGATTATCAAAACCAAAACACACTGCAAAACAACCCAAACAATTCTTAACTCAAACTTAATATAGCTTACTGAATTCATCACCTAACAAATCAAAAATAATATCACTACAATCATGAACCAAACAATTTGGCAGAGACAACCATATGAAATCCGCAGTGAAGGAATTAAGAACCGAGGAAAACAATAAAGGAAAATAAACTCAATTATAACAATTTCGTAAACAAAACTAACCGAACAATAGATAATAGTCATCGAGAAACAAGAATCATAACCATAGATAATAATAGAAATCGGCAGAAGTATCATTATTAAGCCAACAAGAACACACAAATACGATGAAACGACAGTGGCTATAACGAATAGATTTACATACCGTTCTATGAAAATAAGGCTTAGATTTGTAGAGGATTGAGTCCACTATCGCTGGAACGAGACAGATCTCAATTTGATGCTAAAACAAATGAATTATCGATTAAGACAGAAATCGCGTTTAAGAACCAAAACTGACAATGAGCAATATAAACATACCGAGAGTTTTTTCAGCAAGCAGATGCTAAAGGATGAATGATTTTCAGGGAATTTGCAAGGTAGACGATGGTTAGGGTTTAGTGATTTGAAGGTATGAAATAGGGTTTAAAATAAGACCTACATATATATATATAAGGAAACCAAAAGATGGTTCACGTCAAACTGCTGCAACAACATAATTAACATAATACATGTTAATTATTTTCATGGGCTTTTCATGAATATAATTCATGGGCCAAAGAATTGTATGGGCTTTTCATGGCTTTGTATGAATTTAATTAATTCATGGGCCAAAACGACTCAACACAAACGAACACGAATCGAATCACGACTGAATCAACGAACGACTCAATTAATTATCGAAAACTCGACGGGAAAAGCTAAAGATTTTACGGGATATTACATTCTCCCCAACTTAATAAAAATTCGTCCTCGAATTTAACATAAAACCAAAGTAATAAAAAAAATCAGTTATAGCAAACATAAAATCACTTGTAACTCAAAAATACGAAATAACGCGTCCTCAACGGAAGGAACAACTACGCGTATTAATTCCGATTTCCAAAATCACTTTACGACCAGGTAACTACTCAACAGAAACAAAATAAAAACCGCATAACTCAACTTAAGCAAAACAAAACTGCAATCTCAAAAGATTCAAACAAAACTCTCACCAAAAAATAATTCTACCATGAAGAAGACTGAGGAGAGTCAAAGCAAAAAGAAACATAATTTGACCGAAACACGCAAAAATATTCTACGGACATTCTCCCCAACTTATAGAAATACTATTTTGAATTTAAAGCTAAGTCAAAAATTCGAATGATCACCACACGCATACGCGAAAAATTCTTTGCTCAACAATTTGGTACCTCAAACGACTTCTCAACACATGAGTGAACGAAATGGAAATTTATTTCTCAATCCCGAAATTCAAATCGAAAAAATTATTAATCCAAAATCCAATGCTACAAACCGAAAACCTATAAACACTCTCAATTGAAAATAATCTTACATTCCTTAACGCCTATACACTATATCTCTTATAATGGTCACAACACCAAATACCTAAGATGAGAAAACTTAACAGTAAATGTCATTTTGATCAAATATGCTCTCACAAAAAAAATGGCGGAAACTAAATACCAATATGATCGTCTCGGTTCAACTAACTAAGATCAGCTCGAAAATATCCTCAACTTTTCGAACCCAGATGTAAAAAGCACACTAATTTTTAAGGAATACATATCTTAAACTCCTGACAACAAAATTTTTTCCATCCTCCAATTTTTTTATCAATCACTATAACCTCGAATCCTACAGAAGGTCATTTTGATCAGGTCGAAATTAAACAGTTTATTGGTTCTGCTCAAAACAAATTTTTTATAGAAAAATGCTTTTCGCAACCACAAAATACAAAATAATATCATTCCCCTTTAATCTGAAATTACTAACATATTCCGTTTTATTTCATTTTCAACCAAAAATAATTAACCCACTGAAAAAAAAATCTTCTAGTTTTGTAAACATGTCAACATAATAGACACACTTTCAATTTGAAATCACCACAAAACTTTACTTTCAAAATAAATTCACAGTTTTTATAAAATCCTTCCTTTTGAAAAAAAAAATTAAAATCCACTATTTAAGCCAAACGTTTACAACATTACAAAACAAATCCAAGCGTTTTAGCTTTTAAGCAATTTAAGCCAAATGTTTACAAACGTTACGAAACGAATCCAAGAATTTCACCTTTTTAGCAATTCAAGCTGAACGTTTACAACCGTTACGAAACAAATCCAAACATTTCACCTTTTAAGCGATTTAAGCCAAACCTTTACAAACATTACGAAATAAATCCAAACGTTTCACCTTTTTAGCGATTTAAGCGAAACGTTTGCAAACGTTACGAAACAAATCCAAACGTTTCACCTTTTTAGCGATTTAAGCAAAACGTTTACAAACGGTAAGAAACAAACCCAAATGTTTCACCTTTTTAGCGATTTAAGCCAAACGTTTACAAACGCTACGAAACAAATCCCTACGTTTCACCTTTTTAGCAATTTAAGCCAAACATTTACAAACGTTACGAAACAAATCCAAACATTTCACTTTTTTGGCGATTTAAACCAAACGTTTACAAACGTTACGAAACAAATACAAACGTTTCCCCTTTTAGCGATTTAAGCCAAACGTTTTCAAACGTTACGAAAGAAATCCAAATGTTTCACCTTTTTAGCGATTTAAGCCAGACGTTTACAAACGTTACAAAACAAATCCAAATGTTTCACCTTTTTAGAAATTTAAGCCAAAAGTTTACAATCGTTAAGAAACAAAACCAAACGTTTAAAACGTTATGAAACAAATTAAAACATTTCACATTTTTAGCGATTTAAGCCAAACATTTACAAACGTTACGAAACAAAACCAAGCGTTTCACCTTTTTAGCGATTTAAGCCAATCCAAAGGTTATGAAGAAAATCCAAACTTTTCACCTTTTTAGCAATTTATGCCAAACGTTTACCAACGTTACGAAACAAATATAAGTGTTTCACCTTTTTAACAATTTAAGCCAAACGTTTACAAAGGTTACGAAACAAATCCAAGCGTTTCACCTTTTTAGCAAATTCAGCGAAATGTTTATAAACATTACGAAACAAATCCAAACGTTTCCCCTTTTAGCGATTTAAGCGAAATGTTTCAAAACATTACGAAACAAATCCAAACGTTTCATCTTTTTAGCAATTTAAGCAAAACGTTTACAAACATTACAAAACAAATCCAAGAGTTTCACCTTTTTAGCAATTTAAGCCAAATGTTTACAAACGTTACGAAACAAATCCAAGCGTTTCACCTTTTTAGCATTTTAAGCCAAACGTTTACAAACCTTGCAAAACAAATCTAAGCGTTTCACCTTTTTAGCAATTTAAGTCAAACGTTTACAAACATTACGAAACAAAACCAATCGTTTCACCTTTTTAGCAATTCAAGCAAAACGTTTACAAACGTTACGAAACAAATCCAAGCGTTTCACCTTTTTAGCAATTTAAACCAAGCGTTTACAAACATTACGAAACAAATCCAAGCGTTTCACCTTTTTAACAATGTAAGCCAAACGTTTACAAACGTTACCAAACAAATCCAAGCGTTTCACCTTTTTAGCAATTTAAGCCAAACGTTTACAAACGTTACGAAACAAATCCAAACGTTTCACCTTTTTAGCGATTTAAGCCAAACGTTTACAAACGTTACGAAACAAATCCAAGCGTTTCACCTATTTAAGTCAAATGTTTACAAACGTTACGAAACAAATCCAAGCGTTTCACCTGTTTAGCGATTTAAGCCAAACATTTACAATGGTTTGGAAACAAATCCAAATTTTTCAACTTTTTAGCAATTTAAGCCAAACGTTTACAAAAGTTACGAAACAAATCCAAACGTTTCACCTTTTTAGCGATTGAAGCCAAATGTTTCCAAATGTTATGAAACAAATCCAAGCGTTTAAAACGTTACGAAACAAATTCAAATGTTTACAAACATTTCGAAACAAAAGCAAGCGTTTCCACTTTTTAGCAATTTAAGGAAAACGTTTACAAACATTACAAAACAAATCTAACGTTTCACCTTTTTTAGCAATTTAAACCAAACATTTACAAACGTTACGAAAAAATCCTAAGCGTTTCACCTTTTTAGAAATCCAAGCAAAACATTTACAAACGTTACGAAATAAAATCTATCGTTTAAAACGTTACGAAACAAATTTAAACATTTCTCATTTTTAGCGATTTAAGCCAACCGTTTACAAATGTTACAAAACAAATCCAAACATTTAAAATGTTACGAAACAAATTCAAACGTTTACAAACGTTACAAAACAAAACCAAGCTTTTCACCTTTTGAGCAATTTAAGCCTAACGTTTTTTAAATTACAAAATAAATCCAAGCTTTTCAGCTTTTTAGCAATTTAAGCCAAACGTTTACAAATGTTTCGAAACAAATCCAAGCGTTTCACCTTTTTAGCAATTCAAGCCAAATGTTTACAAACGTTACGAAACAAATCCAAGCGTTTCACCTTTTTAGCAATTCACGCCAAACGTTACGAAACAAATCCAAACATTTCACCTTTTTAGCGATTTAAGCCAAACCTTTACAAACATTACGAAACAAATCCAAACGCTTCATCTTTTTAGCGATTTAAGCGAAACGTTTGCAAACGTTACGAAACAAATCCAAACGTTATTAGGATGAGTTGTAACGAAGTCATTAGGATGAGTTGTTATATAGCATCGAATGTTGGTAGATTGTAAAAACGGAATTTGAGGAATATTTTTAGGTTATCGAGTGCACATCTCACAAAGTGTAAAGTCTAGCAAATGATTTATTGGGAAAAGGGTTTCAAAGGTTGATTTGTTAAAATATTTGAAATATTTTCAACACGTAATTGTGCCCAGACATATCATGAACATGCATTTATAATGTCACGCATAGGATTGCATTGAGCACAAAGTATGTTCACTAAATAAAAGATCAATTAATAATTGATACATGCATAATAGTACATACATCACGTGCATATAAATGATTAGGGTTGGATGAAACTCTTTGGGGATGAGAGATGTCATCACCATGTCGCACAATTATGTAAAATGGATCTTATCGACAAAGTGTGTTGAGAAAGATGTTTTGAAAAGAGCTCGCGAGTCACGTTGTGATAAACGTAGTTATAATGTTTTCAGATTTCAAATGATTTTGAAAATGTTACCGAAAGGTAGCTAGACAAATACTCTGTGATGATAGTGATGGATTTTGGACGATTGCGTTGTAATGGATTAGTTTGTTTTGTCGGAATCTTGTGTTTTATAAAAGTAAGGATATGTTTGAGGTTGCACTGGAGATATAGTTGTGTCAAGTGCGGTGTATCGTTAGTCTCAGATTAGAAAATTTTCGTGATAATTTTCGATATGTGATTTAAGGATTTGTTGATTAAGGATGTTGGTTATGCTCCATGTGTGTGTATACACTATATTTATGTTTTTATAAGAGACTTTATCTTTTCGGATTTGAAATTGTCCGAGTATTTTGGTATAATGTTATAAACGTATTTTCATAAACAAGAGGTTTGCTTTGCTAATTTTACCCTTCTGAGGAAAGGAAGAAATTTTATCAAATTGGATTCAAAAGGAATAATAAAAAAATTTGCTGACTCAACGATTTCTTCAAATCGTGATTTTATTTACAAATTAAGATTGTAAGTGACAATAAAATTTTAATACTTTAAAACATCAATATTTATTTTGAATACGCAGGATTTTGCCACGGTTTGTATATTTTTGAGAAAGGGATAAATTTATTTTAACAAGTTTGGTTTAAAGATACCATAAATTTTGTCAGTTGAACAGTTTCACAAGTTTGCAAATGTATTTAAGAGTTAGGAGAAATTTGCGGATTCACAATGCAAATATTTTGAAAATTTTAGGGGTTTACAAAACTGATGGTTTTTCAACGGTAAAGGCATTTCGATTTTGAATATAAAAGGAGGTGTAAGACGATTAGTCTTTTAAAGAGAAGCGGAAATTTTTTGAATATAAAATGTTTTGGATATTGAAAGATTTTATACCCTCGTGGGTTGGGTTTTGAGCATAACTAACAATCCGGTTGGGATAAATTGGTCTTAGTAATCTCTCGTTGGATACGTGGCAATAGTCAATTGATGGAATAATTTTGAGAGTTGAGTTTTATTTAGATATATGCGTAGATTTGAGAATCGAGGATCGCGGTTAATAGGTTTTGACAACCAAGATCGGTTGATCAATTTTGTCGATTCATGATATTACTGTAATGTTTAGGTAAGTGGTTGAACCCTTTGTGTGGGCGAATTGTTTTTTTTAAGTTGTGCAATATAAGTGAGATGCAGTCGATGTGCAGTTTAGTTGTGGCGTTATGTTTCTAAATGATTGAACGAATCATTTTGATTCAGATTGTTTATGACTAATCTAGAAATTCTTTTACTATGAGTTAAGTTCACATTTCTTGAGAATAACAATATGAGTTTTTGTTTTTGGATCGGATGATTCTTTGTAGTGTTTGTTTTAGAACTGAAATATTATCTGAAGTCTATTGGGTTTTGTTATAAATTATTTTGATGTCGATCTTGTTATAAGTGGAAGGAACTAGGTATTGTAAAATAAGATTTTATCAGCTTGTGGTTTCGGTTTCCTATTGAGACGATAGAGTCTGGAATTGTAAGACATATAGTTGAGCTTAGGTCTTAATCTTGTATTGTGATATTGAGGTTTTTATTATCGATAAGATTCGAGCTGGTTTTGGAAGCCGCTCTAGTACAGAGTAATTGCGACTCTCAATTGAAAATTTATTATTTATTCACATTGCGTTGATTGAGTAATAGTTGGAGCACCAAGTTGTTAGGATCAGAAATTTGTGCATATATGTGGTTTATGATCGCTTATTACGAATCAGTTTCAGATTTGAAGTTCGAGGTTCGTTTTTATTTATCTTATGTGATTCAGTTGAGTTTTGTGTGGGAGAATTTGTATTACCTCGTTTGAATTCACCTAGGAACAACGTTATCGTTTATGTGTGGTTTTTTCTTGAAGTAAGCAAGTTGTGCGTAATTATTTCTTTTAAATCTACTTGGGATTCGTTAACTCTTGATTTATGTGTTAGGAGTGGTTTTTTGTTTTTTTTTTTGCGCGTTGTTTCTTATTTTATTTTATTTGATTTTGTATTAAATTTGAGGACAAATTTTTAATAACTTAAGAAGAATGTAATACCCCGTGTTTTTTTTTAAAAAATTTCGATGAGTTTCCGGTAATTTTTTGGATCGTTTGCGGATTCGTGGTTCGGGTTGTGTTTTGTTTGGGTTGGTTCAATGTTATTCTTTTCGCTTGGGTTGAGCTGGGCCATGACGAATGGGATTGGCCCATGGGATTTGTCATGGCCCAGCTGATTTCAGCTTGTGCGAACCAACATTTTTCTATTCCTTTTGTGTTGCGTACTGCAACTTCTTCCTTTCTTTGGATATTAAACTCCCTGAGTCACTCAAGTCTCAGGAAATTTTAAAAAGATCACTAAAGTCAATTTTCTTACAAAGTGGTCACTGAACTATACCTTTTATTACAAAAATATTTCTATTGTTACGAAAAGAACACTAAACTTTTTGTGAACTACAAAATAATCATTGGGTTATTCCTTTAGTTACAAAAAGGTCACTAAACTATGTTCCTTTTTGTAATTTTGGCATGCCACGTAAGCAAAAATGTTAGGTTTTTACGTCGTTTTATATGGGTGAACCCTTTTGTAATAAAAAGTATAATTCAGTGACCATTTTGTAAGAAAATTGACTTTAGTGATCTTTTTGAAATTTCCTGAGACTTGAGTGACCCAGGGAGTTTAATATCCTCCTTTCTTTCCTTCTATATATACTCGTTTATAAACCTAAAATTATTTGTACCACAATATTTGTTTACTCCTTTTGGTTTATTATTATGATTTAATCAAAGATTTTTATTTGATTATTACTGATTTGAAACCAAAAGTTCGTCTATCATTTTAATTTTTAAATTTCTAATCGATAATTTTTTTTTTAAATAAAAAATATAAAGATAATATTAGTTTAGATTTTAATTAAAAATGTTTGAGTATTATAATTCGAAAACAATAATTATTTTATAACTGATAATTATCTAATTATTTGGGTAACTAATAATTGTTTTAAATCTTGGCTTATTGTGCCAAATTGGCTAAATTATAATTTAGCCCTTAAACGTTTTATTTAAACTTATTTAATTAAGTTTTGATTTGTAACTTGGGTTACTTGAACTTTAAGCTATTGAGTTCCGTTTTAACTTTAAACTATTATTTTATCAAGGTTGTTTAATAATTATAAACTATGTTTTATAATTGGATATTATATATGGATTTTATCAAGTTATTTTTGGGATTATAAACTCTGGTTTATATTTTGATAAAATATTTGGGTCGGGCTAGACTTGGGTCGCCTGACATGTGAGGTTAACTTGGTAGTTATCGATAACTCGGTTAACCCACTATTTTGGAAATTGAGTTAATTATTATTTAATATTTATTTAAATAATGTTTTATAAAATGGATTTTAAAGCGAGAACTCAATAGACTTGTACTAATTGGGCATTATTACTTATTGGGTATTTTGTGTTTCTCTAGATTGTTTTACCCTGAAGTGTTGTTTGAGCTAATCCTATGTGGTGTCTAGTACTTTTTAGAGTTAGGGTCCGTTTTTAATTTATTATTTATATGTGTTTAGACTCGTCGACTGTTCGTGATTTTGAGGCGAACCGAGTCTAGGTTGCTTGCCAGGAGTTTTCACGTGGATTAGCAAGCAACGAGTTTGCACTTACTATTTACCGCTTTATTAAGTAAATTGTTATCTTGATATATAAATATATATTGTACGTATATCTCGAACTGTTTTTCCATTATGGCTCTTAGTTGGAACATGCTACATAATGGCATCATTAGGACTGCGTGCGCACCAGTATTGATCTAGATAAGGTATGTGATATGTGGAGCGGTTGTAGCCTAGCTCTCGGTACCCAGTAGAGTAACTCGGTGCAGCTAAGCTCTCGGGACTCTGGTTATAGATTAAGTGTGGTCGGTGGTAACTCAGTGTAGCTCAGCTCTCGGGACCAGGCCTTAGAAATAAAGTATACAAGTTTGAATTTTGTGGTTTAGGGCTCCAACTATTATACGTAATGTTTATATTAAATATTTTAAAAGGGTTTTAAAGGTTTTCCAATTGATAAATATAAATAGTGGTATGAACTAATCTCAGTATATCTGACCCCGTTGTTTTCCCAATTTTTCCAGGTTTATGATTTTTGCAAGTCAGCCGCTCTCCGATTCTTTAATTTCTTGGAGGTTTTACTTTATATTTTAATAAAGTTATTAAACTAATTTTATTCTTAGATCACAGTAGTAAGTAGAAGTCTTGTTTTTTTAGTACTTGTTGCCAGATTTATTAGATGGATTTAATTGCTATTTGGCATTCTTATATTAACTTGGGTTAATACGTATTTTTGCCATATTTAAGATTCAGAGTTGGCTGAGCAATTTACAATAAATGTTGTATATTATGAACTGCTAGAACTAGGCTGAAGTCTTGGTTGCCCCCGACCATTGGTTTTCTTGCATGTTTATGTATTTGTCGGTTATCCGCAAGGCTAGCTACGGGTTATAGTACAACCGTACCCATACCCTAGCGCCGGTCGCGATTCATGAAAATGCGTCGTGACAGTTACGAAATAAATACAAACGTTCACAAACATTACGGAACAAAATAAACGTTTCACATTTTTTGCAATTTAAGCCAAACGTTTACAAACATTACGAAATAAATCCAAACGTTTCACCTTTTTAGCGGTTGAAGCCAAACGTTTACAAACGTTACGAAATAAATCCAAACGTTTCCCCATTTTAGCGATTTAAGTCAAACGTTTATAAATGTTACGAAAAAAAACAAAACGTTAATATACGTTACGAAACAAATCCAAACGTTTACAAACATTACGAAACAAATCCAACCGTTTTACCTTTTTAGCGATTTAAGCCAAACGTTTACAAACGTTACGAAACAAACCCAAACGTTTCACCTTTTTAGCAATATACGCCAAATGTTTATAAACGTTACGAAACAAATCCAAACGTTTCACTTTTTTTGCGATTTAGGTCAATCATTTACAAACGTTACGAAACAAATCCAAACATTTTTCCATTTTAGCGATTTAAGCCAAACGTTTTGAAATTAAACAAAATGTTTCACCTTTTTAGCGATTTTAGTTGAACGTTTACAAATGTTGCGAAAGAAAAACAAACGTTTTACCTTTTTAGCGATTTAAGCAAAACGTTTTAAATGTTACGAAAACAATCCAAGCATTTCACCTTTTTACAAAATTAAGCCAAAAAACGTTACGAAACATATCCAAACGTTTCACCTTTTTAGCGATTTAAGCCAAACGTTTACAAACGTTATGAAACAAATCCAAACGTTTTCCCATTTTAGCGATTTAACCCAAACTTTTACAAAGAAAACGAATAAAACATTAGGAAACAAATCCAAATGTTTCACATTTATAGAAATTTAAGCCAAACGTTTAGAAACATTACAAAACAATGCAAAACGTTTACAAACACTACGAAACAAATCCAAGTATTTCACCTTTTTAGCCATTTAAGCGAAACGTTTACAAACGTTACGAAACCAATCCAAGCGTTTCACCTTTTTAGCAATTTAATCCAAACGTTTACAAACGTTACGAAACAAATCCAAACGTTTCACGTTTTAAGCGATTTAAGCCAAACGTTTACAAACTTACAAAACAAATCCAAATGTTTCACCTCTTTAGCGATTAAAGCCAAACGTTTATAAACGCAACAAAACAAATCCAAACGTTTCCCCTTTTTAGCGATTTAAGCCAAACGTTTGTTTACAAACTTTTTTGAAACAATTGTTAAGAAACAAATCTAAACGTTTCACCTTTTAAGCGATTTAAGCCCAACGTTTATAAACGTTACGAAACAAATCTAAGCGTTTCCCCTTTTTAGATATTTATGCCAAACGTTTACAAACGTTACGAAATAAAACCAAACGTTTGAAATGTTATGAAACAAATTCAAACGTTTCACATTTTTAGCGATTTAAGCTAAACGTTACGGAACAAAACCAAACGTTTTTCTCATTTATAGCGATTTAAGCCAAACTTTTACAAACGTTACGAAACAAATCAAGCGTTTCACCTTTTTAGCGATTTAAGCCAAACATTTACAAAAGTTACGAATCAAATCCAAGCGTTTCACCTTATTAGCAATTTAAGCACAACGTTTACAAACGCTACAAAACAAATCCAAACGTTTCACCTTTTTAGCGATTTAATCCAAACGTTTACAAACGTTACGAAATAATACCAAACGTTTAACCTTTTAGCGATTTAAGCCAAATCTTTAAAACGTTACGAAATAAATCCAAACATTTACAAACATTACCGAACAAAAACAAACGTTTCCAATTTTTAGCAATTTAAGCCAAACGTTTACAAACGTTAAGAAACAAATCCAAACGTTTCACCTTTTTAGCGATTGAAGCCAAACGTTTACGAACGTTACGAAACAAATCCAAACGTTTTCCCATTTTAGCGATTTAAGCCAAACGTTTAGAAACGTTACGAAACAAAACCAAACGTTTACAAACGTTACGAAAAAAATCCAAACGTTTCCAAATGTTACGAAACAAATCTAAACGTTTCCCCATTAAAGCGATTTAAGCCAAACATTTACAAATGTTACGAAACAAATCCAAACATTTACAAACATTACAGAACAAAAACAAACTTTTTACATTTTTAGCAATTTAAGCCAAACGTTTACAAACGTTACGAAACAAATCCGAACGTTTCACGTTTTAAGCGATTTAAGCCAAACGTTTACAAACTTACAAAACAAATCCAAATGTTTCTTCTTTTTAGCGATTAAAGCCAAACGTTTACAAACTTTACAAAACAAAACCAAACGTTTCACCTTTTTAGCGATTTAAGCCAAACGTCTGTTTACAAACATTTTTGAAACAAACGTTTAGAAACAAATCTAAACGTTTCACCTTTTAAGCGATTTAAGCCCAACGTTTACAAACGTTACGAAACAAATCTAAATGTTTCCCCTTTTTAGCGATTTAAGCCAAACATTTACAAACGTTACGAAATAAAACCAAACGTTTGAAATGTTATGAAACAAATCCAAAAGTTTCACATTTTTAGCGATTTAAGCTAAACGTTACAGAACAAAACCAAACGTTTCTCTCATTTTTAGCGATTTAAGCCAAACATTTACAAACGTTACGAAACAAATACAAGCGTTTCACCTTTTTAGCGATTTAAGCCAAACGTTTTCATAAGTTACGAATCAAATCCAAGCATTTCACCTTATTAGCAATTTAAGTAAAACGTTTACAAACGCTACAAAACAAATCCAAATGTTTCACCTTTTTAGCAATTTAATCCAAATGTTTTACAAACGTTACGAAATAAAACCAAACGTTTAACCTTTTTAGCGATTCAAGCCTAATCTTTAAAACGTTACGAAATAAATCCAAAAGTTTGCAAACATTGCCGAACAAAAACAAATGTTTCACATTTTTAGCAATTTAAGCCAAACATTTACAAACGTTACTAAACAAATCCAAACGTTTGACCTTTTTAGCGATTGAAGACAAACATTTACAAACGTTAAGAAACAAATCCAGACGTTTCCCCATTTTAGCGATTTAAGCCAAACGTTTAGAAACGTTACGAAATAAAACCAAACGTTTACAAACGTTACGAAACAAATCCAAACGTTACGAAACAAATCTAAACGTTTCCCCATGTTAGCGATTTAAGCCAAACATTTACAAACGTTACGAAAGAAATCCAAACGTTTCACCTTTTTTGAGATTTAAGCAAAACGTTTACAAACATTTACAAATGTTACGAAACAAATTCAAACGTTTACAAATATTACAAAACAAAAACAAACTTTTCACATTTTTTGCAATTTAAGCCAAACGTTTATAAACGTTACAAAACAAATCCAAACGTTTCACCTTTTTAGCGAATGAAGCCAGACCTTTACAAACGTTAAGAAACAAATCCAAACTTTTTCCCATTTTAGTGATTTAAGCCAAACGTTTTTAAAGGTTACGAAAAAAACCAAACGTTTACAAACCTTACAAAACAAATCCAAATGTTTACAAACATTACGAAACAAATCCAAACGTTTCCCCATTTAAGCGATTTAAGCCAAACGTTTACAAAAATTACAAAACAAATCCAAATGTTTCACCTTTTTAGCGATTTAAGCCAAACGTTTACAAATGTTATGAAATAAATCCAAACGTTTTCCCATTTTAGCGATTTCAGCCAAACGTTTACAAACGTTATGAAACAAATCCAAACGTTTCCCCTTTTTTGCGATTGAAGCCAAACGTTTACAAACATTACGAAACAAATCCAAACATTTCACCTTTTTAGAGATTAAAGCCAAGCGTTTACAAACGTTATGAAACAAATCCAAGCGTTTCACCTTTTTAGCAATATAAGCAAAACGATTAAAAACTTTACGAAACAAATCCAAACGTTTCACCTTTTTAGCGATTCAAGCTAAACGTTTACAAACATTACGAAGCAAATCCAAATGTTTCCCTATTTTAGCGATTTAAGCCAAACGTTTAGAACGTTTTGAAACAAATCCAAACGTTTTGCCTTTTTAGCGATTTAAGCCAAACGTTTACAAACGTTACGAAACATATCCAAACGTTACACCTTTTTAGCGATTTTTGCCAAACGTTTACAAACGTTACAAAACAAATCCAAACGTTTTCCCATTTTAGCGATGTATGCCAAACGTTTTGAAATTAGACCAAACGTTTCACCTTTTAGCGATTTAAGTCAAACGTTTACAAACGTTACGGAACAAAAACAAACGTTTCACCTTTTTAGCGATTTAAGCCAAACGTTTATAACGTTACGAAACAAATCCAAGCGTTTCACCTTTTTAGCAATTTAAGCCAAACGTTTACAAACGTTATGAAATAAATCCAGACATTTCCCTATTTTAGCGATTTAAGCCAAATGTTTAAAACGTTACGAAAAGAATCCAAACATTTTCCCCTTTTAGCAATTTAAGCCAAACGTTTACAAAACGTTACGAATTAAATCCAAACGTTTCACCTTTTTAGTGATTTAAGCCAAACGTTTACAAACGTTACAAAACAAATCCAAGTGTTTCACCTTTTTAGTAATTTTAGCGAAATGTTTACAAACGTTAGCGATTTTAGCGAAATGTTTAAAAACTTACGAAACAAATCCAAACGTTTCAACTTTTTAGCGATTTAAGCCAAACGTTTACAAATGTTACCAAATAAATCCAAACGTTTCCCCTTTATAGCGATATAAGCCAAACGTTTACAAACGTTACGAAACAAATCCAAACGTTTCCCCTTTTAAGCAATTTAAGCCAAACGTTTACAAACATTACTAAACAAAGGATATTAAACTCCCTAGGTGACTCAAGTCTCAGGTAATTTCAAAAAGGTCACTAAAGTCAATTTTCTAACAAAATGGTCACTGAACTATACCTTTTATTATAAAAGGGTTCACCCATATAAAACGACGTAAAATCCTAACATTTTTGCTTACGTGGCAAGCCAAAATTACAAAAAGGAATATAGTTCAGTGACCTTTTTGTAATAAAAGGAATAACCCAATGATTTTTTTATAGTTTAATGCTTTTGAAACAAATAGAAATATTTTTGTAATAAAAGGTATAGTTCAATGACCATTTTGTATGAAAATTGACTTTAATGACCATTTTGAAATTTCCTGAGACTTGAGTGACTCAGGGAGTTTAATATCCTTAAACAAATCCAAACGTTTCTCCTTTTTAGCAATATAAGCCAAACATTTACAAACGTTACGAAATAAATCCAAACGTTTCGTCTTTTTAGCAATTTAAGCCAAACGTTTACGAACATTGCGAAAAAAATTCAAACGTTTCCCCATTTTATCGATTTAAGCCAAACGTTTAAAACGTCACGAAACAAATCCAAACGTTTCACCTTTTTGGCGATTTATGCCAAACGTTTAAAACGTTGCGAAACAAATCCAAACATTTCACCTTTTTAGCAATTTATGCAAAACGTTTACAAACATTATGAAACAAATCGAAGTGTTTCATCTTTTTAGCGATTGAAGCCAAATGTTTACAAACGTTACGAAACAAATCCAAACGTTTCACATTTTTAGCAATTTAAGCCAAACGTTTACAAATGTTACGAAAGAAAAACCAAGTATTTCACCTATTTTTAGCAATTTAAGCCAAATGATTATAAACGTTACGAAACAAATCCAAGCGTTTCTTTTCTTTAGAAATTTAAGCCAAACGTTTACAAACGTTACGAAACAAATCCAAGCGTTTCACCTTTTTAGAAATTTAAGCCAAACGTTTACAAACGTTACGAAACAAATCCAAATATTTCACCTTTTTAGCAATTTAAGCCAAACGTCTACAAACTGTACGAAACAAATCCAAACGTTTCACCTTTATAGCGATTTAAGCCAATCATTTCAAAACGCTACGAAACAAATCCAAATGTTTCACCTTTTTAGCGATGTAAGCCAAACGTTTACAAACGTTACAAAACAAATCCAAGCGTTTCACATTTTTAGCAATTTAAACCAAATATTTACAAACTTTACGAAACAAATCAAGCGTTTCATCTTTTGATCAATTTAAACCAAATGTTTACAAACGTTGCGAAAAAATCCAAACGTTTCCTTTTTTTTAGCGATTTAAGCAAAACATTGAAAAGGTTACGCAACCAATCCAAATGTTTCACCTTTTTTGCAATTTAAGCGAAACGTTTACAAACGTTACGAAACAAATCCAAGTGTTTCACCTTTTTAGCAATTTAAGCCAAATACTTACAAACGTTACGAAACAAATCCAAGCGTTTCACCTTTTTTGCAATTTAAGCAAAACGTTTACGAACCTTACGAAACAAATCCAAGCGTTTCACCTTATTAGCAATTCAAGCCGAACGTTTACAACCGTTACGAAACAAATCCAAACATTTCACCTTTTAAGCGATTTAAGCCAAACCTTTACAAACATTACGAAACAAATCCAAAAGTTTAACCTTTTTAGCGATTTAAGCGAAACGTTTGCAAAAGTTACGAAACAAATCTAGACGTTTCACTTTTTTAGCGATTTAAGCAAAACGTTTACAAACGGTAAGAAACAAATCCAAATGTTTCGCCTTTTTAGTGATTTAAGCCAAACGTTTACAAACGCTACGAAAAAAATCACAACGTTTCACCTTTTTAGCAATTTAAGCCAAACATTTACAAACGTTACGAAACAAATCCAAACGTTTCACTTTTTTTTGCGATTTAAGCCAAACGTTTGCAAACGTTACGAAACAAATACAAACGTTTCCCCTTTTAGCGATTTAAGCCAAAAGTTTTCAAATGTTATAAAAGAAATCCAAATGTTTCACCTTTTTAGCTATTTAAGCCAGATGTTTACAAACGTTACAAAACAAATCCAAAGTTTCACCTTTTTAGCAATTTAAGCGAAAAGTTTACAATCGTTACGAAACAAAACCAAACGTTTAAACATTATGAAACAAATTAAAACGTTTCACCTTTTTAGCGATTTAAGCCAAACATTTACAAACGTTACGAAACAAAACCAAGTGTTTCACCTTTTTAGCAATTTAAGCCAAATGTTTACAAACATTACGAAACAAATCCAAGCGTTTCACCTTTTTAGCAATTTAAGCCAAACGTTTACCAAAGTTACGAAACAAATCCAAACGTTTCAACTTTTTAGCAATTTAAGCCAAACGTTTACAAACGTTATGAAACAAATCCAAACGTTTCACCTTTTCATCGATGTAAGCCAAACATGTACAATGCTTAAGAAACAAATCCAAAAGTTTCACCTATTTAGAAATTTAAGCCAAACGTTGCGAAACAAATCCAAACATTTCACCTTTTTAGCAATTTATGCAAAACGTTTACAAACATTATGAAACAAATCGAAGTGTTTCATCTTTTTTGCGATTGAAGCCAAATGTTTACAAACGTTACGAAACAAATCCAAACGTTTCACATTTTTAGCAGTTTAAGCCAAACGTTTACAAATGTTACGAAAGAAAAACCAAGTATTTCACCTATTTTTAGCAATTTAAGCCAAATGATTATAAACGTTACGAAACAAATCCAAGCGTTTCTTTTCTTTAGCAATTTAAGCCAAACGTTTACAAACGTTACGAAACAAATCCAAGCGTTTCACCTTTTTAGAAATTTAAGCCAAATATTTACAAACGTTACGAAACAAATCCAAGCGTTTCACCTTTTTAGCAATTTAAGCCAAACGTTTACAAACGGTACGAAATAAATCCAAACGTTTCACCTTTATAGCGATTTAAGCCAATCATTTCAAAACGCTACGAAACAAATCCAAATGTTTCACCTTTTTAGCGATGAAGGCCAAACGTTTACAAACGTTACAAAACAAATCCAAGCGTTTCACATTTTTAGCAATTTAAACCAAATATTTACAAACTTTACGAAACAAATCAAGCGTTTCATCTTTTGATGAATTTAAACCAAATGTTTACAAACGTTGCGAAAAAATCCAAACGTTTCCTTTTTTTAGCGATTTAAGCAAAACGTCGAAAAGGTTACGCAACCAATCCAAATGTTTCACCTTTTTAGCAATTTAAGCGAAACGTTTACAAACGTTACGAAACAAATCCAAGCGTTTCACCTTTTTAGCAATTTAAGCCAAATATTTACAAACGTTACGAAACAAATCCAAGCGTTTCACCTTTTTAGCAATTTAAGCAAAACGTTTACGAACGTTGCGAAACAAATCCAAGCGTTTCACCTTATTAGCAATTCAAGCCGAACGTTTACAACCGTTACGAAACAAATCCAAACATTTCACCTTTTAAGCGATTTAAGCCAAACCTTTACAAACATTACGAAACAAATCCAAAAGTTTAACCTTTTTAGCGATTTAAGCGAAACGTTTGCAAAAGTTACGAAACAAATCTAGACGTTTCACCTTTTTGGCGATTTAAGCAAAACGTTTACAAACGGTAAGAAACAAATCCAAATGTTTCGCCTTTTTAGTGATTTAAGCCAAACGTTTACAAACGCTACGAAAAAAATCACAACGTTTCACCTTTTTAGCAATTTAAACCAAACATTTACAAACGTTACGAAACAAATCCAGACGTTTCACTTTTTTTGCGATTTAAGCCAAACGTTTGCAAACGTTACGAAACAAATACAAACGTTTCCCCTTTTAGCGATTTAAGCCAAAAGTTTTCAAATGTTATGAAAGAAATCCAAATGTTTCACCTTTTTAGCTATTTAAGCCAGATGTTTACAAACGTTACAAAACAAATCCAAAGTTTCACCTTTTTAGCAATTTAAGAGAAAAGTTTAAAATCGTTACGAAACAAAACCAAACGTTTAAACGTTATGAAACAAATTGAAACGTTTCACCTTTTTAGCGATTTAAGCCAAACATTTACAAACGTTACGAAACAAAACCAAGTGTTTCACCTTTTTAGCAATTTAAGCCAAATGTTTACAAACATTACGAAACAAATCCAAGCGTTTCACCTTTTTAGCAATTTAAGCCAAACGTTTACCAAAGTTACGAAACAAATCCAAACGTTTCAACTTTTTAGCAATTTAAGCCAAACGTTTACAAACGTTACGAAACAAATCCAAACGTTTCACCTTTTCATCGATTTAAGCCAAACATGTACAATGCTTTTGAAACAAATCCAAAAGTTTCACCTATTTAGAAATTTAAGCCAAACGTTGCGAAACAAATCCAAACATTTCACCTTTTTAGCAATTTATGCAAAACGTTTACAAACATTATGAAACAAATCGAAGTGTTTCATCTTTTTTGCGATTGAAGCCAAATGTTTACAAACGTTACAAAACAAATCCAAACGTTTCACATTTTTAGCAATTTATGCCAAACGTTTACAAATGTTACGAAAGAAAAACCAAGTATTTCACCTATTTTTAGCAATTTAAGCCAAATGATTATAAACGTTACGAAACAAATCCAAGCGTTTCTTTTCTTTAGCAATTTAAGCCAAACGTTTACAAACGTTACGAAACAAATCCAAGCGTTTCACCTTTTTAGAAATTTAAGCCAAACGTTTACAAACTTTACGAAACAAATCCAAATATTTCACCTTTTTAGCAATTTAAGCCAAACGTTTACAAACGGTACGAAACAAATCCAAACGTTTCACCTTTATAGCGATTTAAGCCAATCATTTCAAAACGCTACAAAACAAATCCAAATGTTTCACCTTTTTAGCGATGTAAGCCAAACGTTTACAAACATTTACAAAACAAATCCAAGCGTTTCACATTTTTAGCAATTTAAACCAAATATTTACAAAACTTTACGAAACAAATCAAGAGTTTCATCTTTTGATCAATTTAAACCAAATGTTTACAAACGTTGCGAAAAAATCCAAACGTTTCCTTTTTTTAGCGATTTAAGCAAAACGTCGAAAAGGTTACGCAACCAATCCAAATGTTTCACCTTTTTAGCAATTTAAGCGAAACGTTTACAAACGTTACGAAACAAATCCAAGCGTTTCACCTTTTTAGCAATTTAAGCCAAATATTTACAAACGTTACGAAACAAATCCAAGCGTTTCACCTTTTTAGCAATTTAAGCAAAACGTTTACGAACGTTGCGAAACAAATCCAAGCGTTTCACCTTATTAGCAATTCAAGCCGAACGTTTACAACCGTTACGAAACAAATCCAAACATTTCACCTTTTAAGCGATTTAAGCCAAACCTTTACAAACATTACGAAACAAATCCAAAAGTTTAACCTTTTTAGCGATTTAAGCGAAACGTTTGCAAAAGTTACGAAACAAATCTAGACGTTTCACCTTTTTAGCGATTTAAGCAAAACGTTTACAACCGGTAAGAAACAAATCCAAATGTTTCGCCTTTTTAGTGATTTAAGCCAAACGTTTACAAACGCTACGAAAAAAATCACAACGTTTCACCTTTTTAGCAATTTAAGCCAAACATTTACAAACGTTACGAAACAAATCCAGACGTTTCACTTTTTTTGCGATTTAAGCCAAACGTTTGCAAACGTTACGAAACAAATACAAACGTTTCCCCTTTTAGCGATTTAAGCCAAAAGTTTTCAAATGTTATGAAAGAAATCCAAATGTTTCACCTTTTTAGCTATTTAAGCCAGATGTTTACAAACGTTACAAAACAAATCCAAAGTTTCACCTTTTTAGCAATTTAAGCGAAAAGTTTACAATCGTTACGAAACAAAACCAAACGTTTAAACGTTATGAAACAAATTAAAACGTTTCACCTTTTTAGCGATTTAAGCCAAACATTTACAAACGTTACGAAACAAAACCAAGGGTTTCACCTTTTTAGCAATTTAAGCCAAATGTTTACAAACATTACGAAACAAATCCAAGCGTTTCACCTTTTTAGCAATTTAAGCCAAACGTTTACCAAAGTTACGAAACAAATCCAAACGTTTCAACTTTTTAGCAATTTAAGCCAAACGTTTACAAACGTTACGAAACAAATCCAAACGTTTCACCTTTTCATCGATTTAAGCCAAACATGTACAATGCTTTTGAAACAAATCCAAAAGTTTCACCTATTTAGAAATTTAAGCCAAACGTTGCGAAACAAATCCAAACATTTCACCTTTTTAGCAATTTATGCAAAACGTTTACAAACATTATGAAACAAATCGAAGTGTTTCATCTTTTTTGCGATTGAAGCCAAATGTTTACAAACGTTACAAAACAAATCCAAACGTTTCACATTTTTAGCAATTTATGCCAAACGTTTACAAATGTTACGAAAGAAAAACCAAGTATTTCACCTATTTTTAGCAATTTAAGCCAAATGATTATAAACGTTACGAAACAAATCCAAGCGTTTCTTTTCTTTAGCAATTTAAGCCAAACGTTTACAAACGTTACGAAACAAATCCAAGCGTTTCACCTTTTTAGAAATTTAAGCCAAACGTTTACAAACGTTACGAAACAAATCCAAATATTTCACCTTTTTAGCAATTTAAGCCAAACTTTTATAAACGGTACGAAACAAATCCAAACGTTTCACCTTTATAGCGATTTAAGCCAATCATTTCAAAACGCTACGAAACAAATCCAAATGTTTCACCTTTTTAGCGATGTAAGCCAAACGTTTACAAACGTTACAAAACAAATCCAAGCGTTTCACATTTTTAGCAATTTAAACCAAATATTTACAAACTTTACGAAACAAATCAAGAGTTTCATCTTTTGATCAATTTAAACCAAATGTTTACAAACGTTGCGAAAAAATCCAAACGTTTCCTTTTTTTAGCGATTTAAGCAAAACGTTGAAAAGGTTACGCAACCAATCCAAATGTTTCACCTTTTTAGCAATTTAAGCGAAACGTTTACAAACGTTACGAAACAAATCCAAGCGTTTCACCTTTTTAGCAATTTAAGCCAAATATTTACAAACGTTACGAAACAAATCCAAGCGTTTCACCTTTTTAGCAATTTAAGCAAAACGTTTACGAACGTTGCGAAACAAATCCAAGCGTTTCACCTTATTAGCAATTCAAGCCGAACGTTTACAACCGTTACGAAACAAATCCAAACATTTCACCTTTTAAGTGATTTAAGCCAAACCTTTACAAACATTACGAAACAAATCCAAAAGTTTAACCTTTTTAGCGATTTAAGCGAAACGTTTGCAAAAGTTACGAAACAAATCTAGACGTTTCACCTTTTTAGCGATTTAAGCAAAACGTTTACAACCGGTAAGAAACAAATCCAAATGTTTCGCCTTTTTAGTGATTTAAGCCAAACGTTTACAAACGCTACGAAAAAAATCACAACGTTTCACCTTTTTAGCAATTTAAGCCAAACATTTACAAACGTTACGAAACAAATCCAGACGTTTCACTTTTTTTGCGATTTAAGCCAAACGTTTGCAAACGTTACGAAACAAATACAAACGTTTCCCCTTTTAGCGATTTAAGCCAAAAGTTTTCAAATGTTATGAAAGAAATCCAAATGTTTCACCTTTTTAGCTATTTAAGCCAGATGTTTACAAACGTTACAAAACAAATCCAAAGTTTCACCTTTTTAGCAATTTAAGCGAAAAGTTTACAATCGTTACGAAACAAAACCAAACGTTTAAACGTTATGAAACAAATTAAAACGTTTCACCTTTTTAGCGATTTAAGCCAAACATTTACAAACGTTACGAAACAAAACCAAGGGTTTCACCTTTTTAGCAATTTAAGCCAAATGTTTACAAACATTACGAAACAAATCCAAGCGTTTCACCTTTTTAGCAATTTAAGCCAAACGTTTACCAAAGTTACGAAACAAAACCAAACGTTTCAACTTTTTAGCAATTTAAGCCAAACGTTTACAAACGTTACGAAACAAATCCAAACGTTTCACCTTTTCATCGATTTAAGCCAAACATGTACAATGCTTTTGAAACAAATCCAAAAGTTTCACCTATTTAGAAATTTAAGTCAAACGTTGCGAAACAAATCCAACATTTCACCTTTTTAGCAATTTATGCAAAACGTTTACAAACATTATGAAACAAATCGAAGTGTTTCATCTTTTTTGCGATTGAAGCCAAATGTTTATAAACGTTACGAAACAAATCCAAACGTTTCATATTTTTAGCAATTTAAGCCAAACGTTTACAAATGTTACGAAAGAAAAACCAAGTATTTCACCTATTTTTAACAATTTAAGCCAAATGATTATAAACGTTACGAAACAAATCCAAGCGTTTCTTTTCTTTAGCAATTTAAGCCAAACGTTTACAAACGTTACGAAACAAATCCAAGCGTTTCACCTTTTTAGAAATTTAAGCCAAACGTTTACAAACGTTACGAAACAAATCCAAATATTTCACCTTTTTAGCAATTTAAGCCAAACTTTTATAAACGGTACGAAACAAATCCAAACGTTTCACCTTTATAGCGATTTAAGCCAATCATTTCAAAACGCTACGAAACAAATCCAAATGTTTCACCTTTTTAGCGATGTAAGCCAAACGTTTACAAACGTTACAAAACAAATCCAAGCGTTTCACATTTTTAGCAATTTAAACCAAATATTTACAAACTTTACGAAACAAATCAAGCGTTTCATCTTTTGATCAATTTAAACCAAATGTTTACAAACGTTGCGAAAAAATCCAAACGTTTCCTTTTTTTAGCGATTTAAGCAAAACGTTGAAAAGGTTACGCAACCAATCCAAATGTTTCACCTTTTTAGCAATTTTAGCGAAACGTTTACAAACATTACGAAACAAATCCAAGCGTTTCACCTTTTTAACAATTTAAGCCAAATATTTACAAACGTTACGAAACAAATCCAAGCGTTTCACCTTTTTAGCAATTTAAGCAAAACGTTTACGAACGTTACGAAACAAATCTAAGCATTTCACCTTATTAGCAATTCAAGCCGAACGTTTACAACCGTTACGAAACAAATCCAAACATTTCAACTTTTAAGCGATTTAAGCCAAACCTTTACAAACACTATGAAGCAAATCCAAAAGTTTAACCTTTTTAGCGATTTAAGCGAAACGTTTGCAAAAGTTACAAAACAAATCTAGACGTTTCACCTTTTTAGCGATTTAAGCAAAACGTTTACAAACGGTAAGAAACAAATCCAAATGTTTCGCCTTTTTAGTGATTTAAGCCAAACGTTTAAAAACGCTACGAAAAAAATCACAACGTTTCACCTTTTTAGCAATTTAAGCCAAACATTTACAAACGTTACGAAACAAATCCAAACGTTTCACTTTTTTTGCGATTTAAGCCAAACGTTTGCAAACGTTACGAAACAAATACAAACGTTTCCCCTTTTAGCGATTTAAGCCAAAAGTTTTCAAATGTTATGAAAGAAATCCAAATGTTTCACCTTTTTAGCTATTTAAGCCAGATGTTTACAAACGTTACAAAACAAATCCAAAGTTTCACCTTTTTAGCAATTTAAGCGAAAAGTTTACAATCGTTACGAAACAAAACCAAACGTTTAAACGTTATGAAACAAATTAAAACGTTTCACCTTTTTAGCGATTTAAGCCAAACATTTACAAACGTTACGAAACAAAACCAAGTGTTTCACCTTTTTAGCAATTTAAGCCAAATGTTTACAAACATTACGAAACAAATCCAAGCGTTTCACCTTTTTAGCAATTTAAGCCAAACGTTTACCAAAGTTACGAAACAAATCCAAACGTTTCAACTTTTTAGCAATTTAAGCCAAACGTTTACAAACGTTACGAAACAAATCCAAACGTTTCACCTTTTCATCGATTTAAGCCAAACATGTACAATGCTTTTGAAACAAATCCAAAATTTTCACCTATTTAGAAATTTAAGCCAAAAGTTATAAAATAAATCCAAGCGTTTCACCTTTTTAACAATTTAAGCCAAACGTTTACAAACGGTACAAAACAAATCCAAGCATTTCACCTTTTTAGAAATTTAAGCGAAATGTTTACAAACATTACGAAACAAATCCAAACGTTCCACCTTTTAGCGATTTAAGCGAAATGTTTAAAAACATTACGAAACAAATCCAAATGCTTCACCTTTTTAGCAATTTAAGAAAAACGTTTACAAACATTACAAAACAAATCCAAGCGTTTCACCTTTTTAGCAATTTAAGCCAAATGTTTACAAACAATACGAAACAAATCCAAGCGTTGCACCTTTTTAGCATTTTAAGCCAAACGTTTACAAACATTACGAAACAAATCCAAGCGTTTCACCTTTTTAGCAATTTAAGCCAAACGTGTACAAACATTACGAAAAAAAACCAAGAGTTTCACCTTTTTAGCAATTTAAGCAAAACGTTTACAAACGTTACGAAACAAATTCAAGCGTTTCACATTTTCAGCAATTAAAGCCAAGCGTTTACAAATATTACGAAACAAATCCAAGCGTTTCACCTTTTTAGCAATGTAAGCTAAACGTTTACAAACGTTACGAAACAAATCTAAGCGTTTCACCTTTTTAGCAATTTAAGCCAAACGTTTACAAACGTTACGAAACAAATCCGAACGTTTGACCTTTTTAGCGATTTAAGCCAAATGTTTACAAACGATACGAAACAAATCCAAACGCTTCACCTTTTTAGCAATTTAAGCCAAACC
The DNA here is from genome assembly GCF_937616625.2 of Mercurialis annua. NCBI lineage: Eukaryota > Viridiplantae > Streptophyta > Magnoliopsida > Malpighiales > Euphorbiaceae > Mercurialis > Mercurialis annua. Next base: position 38,674,465 of record NC_065572.1, read on the forward strand.
CTTACAAACGTTACGAAACAAATATAAACGTTTCACCTTTTTAGCGATTTAAGCCAAACGTTTACAAACGCTACCAAACAAATATAAATTTTTCACCTTTTTAGCGATTTAAGCCAAACGTTACGAAACAAATCCAAACGTTTCACCTTTTTAGCGATTTAAGGCAAACGTTTTCAAACGTTACGAAACAAATCCAAATATTTCACCTTTTTAGCGATTTAAGCCAAACGTTTACAAACGTTACAAAACATATCCAAATGTTTCACCTTTTTAGCCAAGCGTTTACAAACGTTATGAAATGAAACCAAACGTTTAAAACGTTATGAAACAAATTAAAACTTTTCACATTTTTAGCGATTTAAACCAAACGTTTATAAACGCTACGAAACACAATCAAGCGTTTCACCTTTTTAGCAATTTAAGCCAAACGTTTACAAACATTACAAAACAAATCTAAGCGTTTCACCTTTTTGAGCAATTTAAGCCAAATGTTTACAAATGTTACGAAATAAATCCAAGCATTTCACCTTTTTTGGAATGTAAGCCAAACGTCTACAAACATTACAAAACAAATCCAAGCGTTTCTCCTTTTTAGCAATTTAAGCCAAATGTTTACAAACGTTACGAAACAAATCCAAGCGTTTAACCTTTTTAGACATTTAAGCCAAACGTTTACAAACATTACCAAACAAATTCAAGCGTTTCACCTTTTTAGCATTTTAAGCCAAAAATTTACAAACATTACGAAACAAATCCAAGAGTTTCACCATTTTAGCAATTTAAGCCAAACGTTTACAAACGTTACCAAATAAATCCAAACGTTTCACCTTTTTAGCGATTTAAGTCAAACGTTTACAAACGTTACAAAACAAATCCAAACGTTTCACCTTTTTAGCTATTTAAGCCAAACATTTACAATGGTTTAGAAAAAATCCAAATGTTTCAGCTTTTTAGCAATTTAAGCCAAACGTTTACAAACGTTACGAAACAAATTCAAGAATTTCACCTTTTTAGCAATTTAAGCCAAACGTTTACAAACGTTACAAAACAAATCCAAGCGTTTCACCTTTTAAGTAATTTTAGCGAAATGTTTAAAAACTTATGAAACAAATCCAAACGTTTCAAATTTTTAGCGATTTAAGCCAAACGTTTACAAATGTTACCAAATAAATCCAAACGTTTCCCCTTTATAGCTTTATAAGCCAAACGTTTACAAACGTTACGAAACAAATACAAACGTTTCCCCTTTTTAGCGATTTAAGCCAAACGTTTACAAACATTACTAAATAAATCCAAACGTTTCTCCTTTTTAGCGATTGAAGCCAAATGTTTACAAACGTTACGAAACAAATCGAAACATTTCACATTTTTAGCAATTTAAGCCAAACGTTTACAAATGTTACGAAAGAAAAATTAAGTGTTTCACCTATTTTTAGCAATTTAAGCCAAACGTTTATAAACGTTATGAAACAAATCCAAGCGTTTCAACTCTTTAGCAATTTAAGCCAAACGTTTACAAACGTTACGAAACAAATCCAAGCGTTTCACCTTTTTAGCAATTTAAGCCAAACGTTTACAAACATTACGAAACAAATCCAAATATTTCACGTTTTTAGAAATTTAAGCCAAACGTTTACAAACGGTACGAAACAAATCCAAATATTTCACCTTTATAGCGATTTAAGCCAATCATTTACCAACGTTACGAAACAAATCTAAACGTTTCCCCTTTTTAGCGATTTAAGCCAAACGTTTACAAACGTTACGAAATAAAACCAAACGTTTGAAATGTTATGAAACAAATCCAAAAGTTTCACATTTTTAGCGATTTAAGCTAAACGTTACGGAACAAAACCAAACGTTTTTCTCATTTTTAGCGATTTAAGCCAAACATTTACAAACGTTACTAAACAAATACAAGCGTTTCACCTTTTTAGCGATTTAAGCCAAACGTTTTCATAAGTTACGAATCAAATCCAAGCATTTCACCTTATTAGCAATTTAAGTAAAACGTTTACAAACGCTACAAAACAAATCCAAATGTTTCACCTTTTTAGCAATTTAATCCAAATGTTTACAAACGTTACGAAATAAAACCAAACGTTTAACCTTTTTAGCGATTCAAGCCTAATCTTTATAACGTTACGAAATAAATCCAAACGTTTGCAAACATTGCCGAACAAAAACAAAAGTTTCACATTTTTAGCAATTTAAGCCAAACGTTTACAAACGTTACGAAACAAATCTAAACGTTTGACCTTTTTAGCGATTGAAGACAAACATTTACAAACGTTAAGAAAGAAATCCAAACGTTTCACCTTTTTTGAGATTTAAGCAAAACGTTTACAAACATTTACAAATGTTACGAAACAAATTCAAACGTTTACAAATATTAAGAACAAAAACAAACTTTTCACATTTTTTGCAATTTAAGCCAAACGTTTATAAACGTTACAAAACAAATCCAAACGTTTCACCTTTTTAGCGAATGAAGCCAAACGTTAAGAAACAAATCCAAACTTTTTCCCATTTTAGTGATTTAAGCCAAACGTTTTTAAAGGTTACGAAAAAAACCAAACGTTTACAAACCTTGCAAAACAAATCCAAATGTTTACAAACATTACGAAACAAATCCAAACGTTTCTCCATTTAAGCGATTTAAGCCAAACGTTTACAAACATTACAAAACAAATCCAAATGTTTCACCTTTTTAGCGATTTAAGCCAAACGTTTACAAATGTTACGAAATAAATCCAAACGTTTCCCCATTTTAGCGATTTCAGCCAAACGTTTACAAACGTTACGAAACAAATCCAAATGTTTCCCCTTTTTTGCGATTGAAGCCGAACGTTTACAAACATTACGAAACAAATCCAAACATTTCACCTTTTTAGAGATTAAAGCCAAGCGTTTACAAACGTTATGAAACAAATCCAAGCGTTTCACCTTTTTAGCAATATAAGCAAAACGATTAAAAACTTTACGAAACAAATCCAAACGTTTCACCTTTTTAGCGATTCAAGCTAAACGTTTACAAACATTAAGAAGCAAATCCAAATGTTTCCCTATTTTAGCGATTTAAGCCAAACGTTTAGAACGTTTCGAAACAAATCCAAACGTTTTGCCTTTTTAGCGATTTAAGAGAAACTTTTACAAACGTTACGAAACATATCCAAACGTTAGACCTTTTTAGAGATTTTTGCCAAACGTTTACAAACGTTACAAAACAAATCCAAACGTTTTCCCATTTTAGCGATGTAAGCCAAACGTTTTGAAATTAGACCAAACGTTTCACCTTTTTAGCGATTTAAGTCAAATGTTTACAAACGTTACGGAACAAAAACAAACGTTTCACCTTTTTAGCGATTTAAGCCAAACGTTTATAACGTTACGAAACAAATCCAAGCGTTTCACCTTTTTAGCAATTTAAGCCAAACGTTTACAAACGTTATGAAATAAATCTAGACATTTCCCTATTTTAGCGATTTAAGACAAATGTTTAAAACGTTACGAAAAGAATCCAAACATTTTCCCCTTTTAGCAGTTTAAGCCAAACGTTTACAAAGCGTTACGAATTAAATCCAAACGTTTCACCTTTTTAGTTATTTAAGCCAAACGTTTACAAACGTTACAAAACAAATCCAAGCGTTTCACCTTTTTAGTAATTTTAGCGAAATGTTTACAAACGTTAGCGATTTAAGCGAAATGTTTAAAAACTTACGAAACAAATCCAAACGTTTCAACTTTTTAGCGATTTAAGCCAAACGTTTACAAATGTTACCAAATAAATCCAAACGTTTCCCCTTTATAGCGATATAAGCCAAACGTTACGAAACAAATCCAAACGTTTCCCCTTTTTAGCAATTTAAGCCAAACGTTTACAAAACATTACTAAACAAAGGATATTAAACTCCCTAGGTGACTCAAGTCTCAGGTAATTTCAAAAAGGTCACTAAAGTCAATTTTCTAACAAAATGGTCACTGAAGTATACCTTTTATTATAAAAGGGTTCACCCATATAAAACGACGTAAAATCCTAACATTTTTGCTTACGTGGCAAGCCAAAATTACAAAAAGGAATATAGTTCAGTGACGTTTTTGTAATAAAAGGAATAACCCAATGATTTTTTTATAGTTCACAAAAAGTTTAATGTTCATTTCGTAACAATAGAAATATTTTTGTAATAAAAGGTATAGTTCAGTGACCATTTTGTATGAAAATTGACTTTAATGACCATTTTGAAATTTCCTGAGACTTGAGTGACTCAGGGAGTTTAATATCCTTAAACAAATCCAAACGTTTCTCCTTTTTAGCAATATAAGCCAAACGTTTACAAATGTTACGAAACAAATCCAAACGTTTCGTCTTTTTAGCAATTTAAGCCAAACGTTTACGAACATTGCGAAAAAATTTCAAACGTTTCCCCATTTTATCGATTTAAGCCAAACGTTTAAAACGTTACGAAACAAATCCAAACGTTTCACCTTTTTGGCAATTTAAGCCAAACATATAAAACGTTGCGAAACAAATTTAAACATTTCACCTTTTTAGCAATTTATGCAAAACGTTTACAAACATTATGAAACAAATCGAAGTGTTTCATCTTTTTAGCGATTGAAGCCAAATGTTTACAAACGTTACGAAACAAATCCAAACGTTTCACATTTTTAGCAATTTAAGCCAAACGTTTACAAATGTTACGAAAGAAAAACCAAGTATTTCACCTATTTTTAGCAATTTAAGCCAAACGATTATAAACGTTACGAAACAAATCCAAGCGTTTCTTTTCTTTAGCAATTTAAGCCAAACGTTTACAAACGTTATGAAACAAATCCAAGCGTTTCGCCGTTTTAGAAATTTAAGCCAAACGTTTAAAAACGTTACGAAACAAATCCAAATATTTCACCTTTTTAGCAATTTAAGCCAAACGTTTACAAACGGTACGAAACAAATCCAAACGTTTAACCTTTATAGCGATTTAAGCCGATCATTTACAAACGCTACGAAACAAATCCAAATGTTTCACCTTTTTAGCGATGTAAGCCAAACGTTTACAAACGTTACAAAACAAATCCAAGCGTTTCACATTTTTAGCAATTTAAACCAAATATTTACAAACGTTACGAAACAAATCAAGAGTTTCATCTTTTGATCAATTTAAACCAAATGTTTACAAACGTTGCGAAAAAATCCAAACGTTTCCTTTTTTAGCGATTTAAGCAAAACGTTGAAAAGGTTACGCAACCAATCCAAATGTTTCACCTTTTTAACAATTTAAGCGACACGTTTACAAACGTTACGAAACAAATCCAAGCGTTTCACCTTTTTAGCAATTTAAGCCAAATATTTACAAACGTTACGAAACAAATCCAAGCGTTTCACCTTTTTAGCAATTTAAGCAAAACGTTTACGAAGTTACGAAACAAATCCAAGCGTTTTAGCAATTTAAGCCAAACGTTTACCAAAGTTACGAAACAAATCCAAACGTTTCAACTTTTTAGCAATTTAAGCCAAACGTTTACAAACGTTACGAAACAAATCCAAACGTTTCACCTTTTCATCGATTTAAGCCAAACATGTACAATGCTTTTGAAACAAATCCAAAAGTTTCACCTATGTAGAAATTTAAGCCAAAAGTTATAAAATAAATCCAAGCGTTTCACCTTTTTAACAATTTAAGCCAAACGTTTACAAACGGTAGAAAACAAATCCAAGCATTTCACCTTTTTAGCAATTTAAGCGAAATGTTTACAAACATTAGGAAACAAATCCAAACGTTCCACCTTTTAGCGATTTAAGCGAAATGTTTAAAAACATTACGAAACAAATCCAAATGTTTCACCTTTTTAGAAATTTAAGCAAAACGTTTACAAACATTACAAAACCAATCCAAGCATTTCACCTTTTTAGCAATTTAAGCCAAATGTTTACAAACAATACGAAACAAATCCAAGCGTTGCACCTTTTTAGCATTTTAAGCCAAACGTTTACAAACATTACGAAACAAATCCAAGCGTTTCACCTTTTTAGCAATTTAAGCCAAACGTGTACAAACATTACGAAAAAAAACCAGGCGTTTCACCTTTTTAGGAATTTAAGAAAAACGTTTACAAACATTACGAAACAAATCCAAGCGTTTCACCTTTTCAGCAATTGAAGCCAAGCGTTTACAAATATTACGAAAAAAATCCAAGCGTTTCACCTTTTTAGCAATGTAAGCCAAACGTTTACAAACGTTACGAAACAAATCTAAGCGTTTCACCTTTTTAGCAATTTAAGCCAAACGTTTACAAACGTTACGAAACAAATCCGAACGTTTGACCTCTTTAGCAATTTAAGCCAAATGTTTACAAACGATACGAAACAAATCCAAACGCTTCACCTTTTTAGCAATTTAAGCCAAACCCTTACAAACGTTACGAAACAAATCTAAACGTTTCACCTTTTTAGCGATTTAAGCCAAATGTTTACAAACGTTACCAAACAAATCTAAATGTTTCACCTTTTTAACGATTTAAGCCAAACGTTTACAAACGTTGCGAAACAAATCCCAACGTTTCACCTTTTTAGCGATTTAAGGCAACTGTTTTCAAACGTTACGGAACAAATCCAAATATTTCACCTTTTTAGCGATTTAAGCCAAACGTTTACAAACGTTAAAAAACAAATCCAAATATTTCACCTTTTTAGCAATTTAAGCCAAGCGTTTACAAACGTTATGAAATGAAACCAAACGTTTAACCTTTTTAGCGATTTAAGCCAAATCTTTAAAACGTTACGAAATAAATCCAAACGTTTACAAACATTACCGAACAAAAACAAACGTTTCCAATTTTTAGCAATTTAAGCCAAACGTTTACAAACGTTATGAAACAAATCCAAACGTTTCACCTTTTTAGCGATTGAAGCCAAACGTTTACGAACGTTACAAAACAAATCCAAACGTTTTCCCATTTTAGCAATTTAAGCCAAACGTTTAGAAACGTTACGAAACAAAACCAAACGTTTACAAACGTTACGAAACAAATCCAAACGTTTACAAATGTTACGAAACAAATCTAAACGTTTCCCCATGATAGCGATTTAAGCCAAACATTTACAAACGTTACGAAACAAATCCAAACGTTTCACCTTTTTAGAGATTTAAGCCAAACGTTTACAAACATTTACAAATGTTACGAAACAAATCCAAACGTTTACAAACATTACAGAACAAAAACAAACTTTTTACATTTTTAGCAATTTAAGTCAAACGTTTACAAACGTTACGAAACAAATCCAAACGTTTCACGTTTTAAGCGATTTAAGCCAAACGTTTACAAACTTACAAAACAAATCCAAACGTTTCACCTTTTTAGTGATTAAAGCCAAACGTTTACAAACTTTACAAAACAAAACCAAACGTTTCACCTTTTTAGCGATTTAAGCCAAACGTTTGTTTACAAACTTTTTTGAAACAAACGTTTAGAAACAAATCTAAACGTTTCACCTTTTAAGCGATTTAAGTCCAACGTTTACAAACGTTACGAAACAAATCTAAACGTTTCCCCTTTTTAGCGATTTATGCCAAACGTTTACAAATGTTACGAAATAAAACCAAACATTTGAAATGTTATGAAACAAATCCAAAAGTTTCACATTTTTAGCGATTTAAGCTAAACGTTACGGAACAAAACTAAACGTTTTTCTCATTTTTAGCGATTTAAGCCAAACATTTACAAACGTTACTAAACAAATACAAGCGTTTCACCTTTTTAGCGATTTAAGCCAAACGTTTTCATAAGTTACGAATCAAATCCAAACATTTCACCTTATTAGCAATTTAAGTAAAACGTTTACAAACGCTACAAAACAAATCCAAATGTTTCACCTTTTTAGCAATTTAATCCAAATGTTTACAAACGTTACGAAATAAAACCAAACGTTTAACCTTTTTAGCGATTTAAGCCAAATCTTTAAAACGTTACGAAATAAATCCAAACGTTTGCAAACATTGCCGAACAAAAACAAATGTTTCACATTTTTAGCAATTTAAGCCAAACGTTTACAAACATTACTAAACAAATCCAAACGTTTGACCTTTTTAGCGATTGAAGAAAAACATTTACAAACGTTAATAAACAAATCCAAACGTTTCCCCATTTTAGCTATTTAAGCCAAACGTTTAGAAACATTACGAAATAAAACCAAACATTTACAAATGTTACGAAACAAATCCAAACGTTACGAAACAAATCTAAACGTTTCCCCATTTTAGCGATTTAAGCCAAACATTTACAAATGTTACGAAACAAATCCAAACGTTACGAAACAAATCCAAACGTTTCACCTTTTTTGAGATTTAAGCAAAACGTTTACAAACATTTACAAATGTTACGAAACAAATTCAAACGTTTACAAATATTACAGAACAAAAACAAACTTTTCACATTTTTTGCAATTTAAGCCAAACGTTTATAAACGTTACAAAACAAATCCAAACGTTTCACCTTTTTAGCGAATGAAGCCAAACGTTTACAAACGTTAAGAAACAAATCCGAACTTTTTCCCATTTTAGTGATTTAAGCCAAACGTTTTTAAAGGTTACGAAAAAAACCAAACGTTTACAAACTTTACAAAACAAATCCAAATGTTTACAAACATTACGAAACAAATCCAAACGTTTCCCCATTTAAGCGATTTAAGCCAAACGTTTACAAACATTACAAAACAAATCCAAATGTTTCACCTTTTTAGCGATTTAAGCCAAACGTTTACAAATGTTATGAAATAAATCCAAACGTTTCCCCATTTTAGCGATTTCAGCAAAACGTTTACAAACGTTACGAAACAAATCCAAACGTTTCCCCTTTTTTGCGATTGAAGTCAAACGTTTACAAACATTACGAAACAAATCCAAACATTTCACCTTTTTAGAGATTAAAGCCAAGCGTTTACAAACGTTATGAAACAAATCCAAGCGTTTCACCTTTTTAGCAATATAAGCAAAACGATTAAAAACTTTACGAAACAAATCCAAACGTTTCACCTTTTTAGCGATTCAAGCTGAACGTTTACAAACATTACGAAGCAAATCCAAATGTTTCCCTATTTTAGCAATTTAAGCCAAACGTTTAGAACGTTTCGAAACAAATCCAAACATTTTGCCTTTTTAGCGATTTAAGCCAAACGTTTACAAACGTTACGAAACATATCCAAACGTTACACCTTTTTAGCGATTTTTGCCAAACGTTTACAAACGTTACAAAACAAATCCAAACGTTTTCCAATTTTAGCGATGTAAGCCAAACGTTTTGAAATTAGACGAAACGTTTCACCTTTTTAGCGATTTAAGTCAAACGTTTACAAACGTTACGAAACAAATCCAAGCGTTTCACCTTTTTAGCAATTTAAGCCAAACGTTTACAAACGTTATGAAATAAATCCAGCCATTTCCCTATTTTAGCGATTTAAGCCAAATGTTTATTACGTTAGGAAAAGAATCCAAACATTTTCCCCTTTTAGCAATTTAAGCCAAACGTTTACAAAACGTTACGAATTAAATCCAAACGTTTCACCTTTTTAGTGATTTAAGCCAAACGTTTACGAACGTTACAAAACAAATCCAAGTGTTTCACCTTTTTAGTAATTTTAGCGAAATGTTTACAAACGTAAGCGATTTAAGCGAAATGTTTAAAAACTTACGAAACAAATCCAAACGTTTCAACTTTTTAGCGATTTAAGCCAAATGTTACCAAATAAATCCAAACGTTTCCCCTTTATAGCGATACAAGCCAAACGTTTACAAACGTTACGAAACAAATCCAAACGTTTCCCCTTTTTAGCAATTTAAGCCAAACGTTTACAAACATTACTAAACAAAGGATATTAAACTCCCTAGGGGACTCAAGTCTCAGGTAATTTCAAAAAGGTCACTAAAGTCAATTTTCTAACAAAATTGTCACTGAACTATACCTTTTATTACAAAAGGGTTCACCCATATAAAACGACGTAAAATCCTAACATTTTTGCTTACGTGGCAAGCCAAAATTACGAAAAGGAATATAGTTCAGTGACCTTTTTGTAATAAAAGGAATAACCCAATGATTTTTTTATAGTTCACAAAAAGTTTAATGTTCTTTTCGTAACAATAGAAATATTTCTGTAATAAAAGGTATAGTTCAGTGACCATTTTGTATGAAAATTGACTTTAATGACCATTTTGAAATTTCCTGAGACTTGAGTGACTCAGGGAGTTTAATATCCTTAAACAAATCCAAATGTTTCTCCTTTTTAGCAATATAAGCCAAACGTTTACAAACGCTACGAAACAAATCCAAATGTTTCGTCTTTTTAGCAATTTAAGCCAAACGTTTACAAACATTGCGAAAAAATTTCAAACGTTTCCCCATTTTATCGAATTAAGCCAAACGTTTAAAACGTCACGAAACAAATCCAAACGTTTCACCTTTTTGGCGATTTAAGCCAAACGTTTAAAACGTTGCGAAACAAATCCAAACATTTCACCTTTTTAGCAATTTATGCAAAACGTTTACAAACATTATGAAACAAATCGAAGTGTTTTATCTTTTTAGCGATTGAAGCCAAATGTTTACAAACGTTAGGAAACAAATCCAAACGTTTCACATTTTTAGCAATTTAAGCCAAACGTTTACAAATGTTACGAAAGAAAAACCAAGTATTTCACCTATTTTTAGCAATTTAAGCCAAACGATTATAAACGTTACGAAACAAATCCAAGCGTTTCTTTTCTTTAGCAATTTAAGCCAAACGTTTACAAACGTTACGAAACAAATCCAAGCGTTTCACCTTTTTAGAAATTTAAGCCAAACGTTTACAAACGTTACGAAACAAATCCAAATATTTCACCTTTTTAGCAATTTAAGCCAAACGTTTACAAACGGTACGAAACAAATCCAAACGTTTCACCTTTATAGCGATTTAAGCCAATCATTTACAAACGCTACGAAACGAATCCAAATGTTTCACCTTTTTAGCGATGTAAGCCAAACGTTTACAAACGTTAAAAAACAAATCCAAGCGTTTCACATTTTTAGCAATTTAAACCAAATATTTACAAACGTTACGAAACAAATCAAGCGTTTCATCTTTTGATAAATTTAAACCAAATGTTTACAAACGTTGCGAAAAAATCGAAACGTTTCCTTTTTTTAGCGATTTAAGCAAAACGTTGAAAAGGTTATGAAACCAATCCAAATGTTTCACCTTTTTAGCAATTTAAGCGAAACGTTTACAAACGCTACGAAACAAATCCAAGCATTTCACCTTTTTAGCAATTTAAGCCAAATATGTTCAAACGTTAATAAACAAACCCAAGCGTTTCACCTTTTTAGCAATTTAAGCAAAACGTTTACGAACGTTACGAAACAAATACAAACGTTTCCCCGTTTATCGATTTAAGCCAAAATTTTTCAAATGTTATGAAAGAAATCCAAATGTTTCACCTTTTTAGCGATTTAAGCCAGATGTTTACAAACGTTACAAAACAAATCCAAATGTTTCACCTTTTTAACAATTTATGCCAAAAGTTTACAATCGTTACGAAATAAAACCAAACGTTTAAACGTTATGAAAAAAATTAAAACGTATAACCTTTTTAGCGATTTAAGCCAAACATTTACAAACGTTACGAAACAAAACCAAGCGTTTCACCTTTTTAGCATTTTAAGCCAAATGCTTACAAACATTACGAAACAAATCCAAGCGTTTCACCTTTTTAGCAATTTAAGCCAAACGTTTACCAAAGTTACGAAACAAATCCAAACGTTTCAACTTTTTAGCAATTTAAGCAAAACGTTTACAAACGTTACGAAACAAATCCAAACGTTTCACCTTTTCATCGATTTAAGCCAAACATTTACAATGCTTTTGAAACAAATCCAAAAGTTTCACCTATTTAAAAATTTAAGCCTAAAGTTATAAAATAAATCCAAGCGTTTCACCTTTTTAACAATTTAAGCCAAACGTTTACAAACAGAACAAAACAAATCCAAGCATTTCACCTTTTTAGCAATTTAAGCGAAATGTTTACTAACATTACGAAACAAATCCAAACGTTCCACCTATTAGCGATTTAAGCGAAATGTTTAAAAACATTACGAAACAAATCCAAATGTTTCACCTTTTTAGCAATTTAAGCAAAACGTTTACAAATATTACAAAACAAATCCAAGCGTTTCACCTTTTTAGCAATTTAAGCCAAATGTTTACAAACAATACGAAACAAATCCAAGCGTTGCACCTTTTTAGCATTTTAAGCCAAACGTTTACAAACATTACGAAACAAATCCAAGCGTTTCACCTTTTTAGCAATTTAAGCCAAACGTGTACAAACATTATGAAAAAAACCAGGCGTTTCACCTTTTTAGCAATTTAAGCAACACGTTTACAAACGTTACGAAACAAATCCAAGCATTTCACCTTTTCAGCAATTGAAGCCAAGCGTTTACAAATATTACGAAACAAATCCAAGCGTTTCACCTTTTTAGCAATGTAAGCCAAACGTTTACAATCGTTACGAAATAAATCTAAGCGTTTCACCTTTTCAGCAATTTAAGCCAAACGTTTACAAACGTTACGAAACAAATCCGAACGTTTGACCTTTTTAGCGATTTAAGCCAAATGTTTACAAACGATACGAAACAAATCCAAACGCTTCACCTTTTTAGCAATTTAAGCCAAACCCTTACAAACGTTACAAAACAAATCCAAACGTTTCACCTTTTTAGCGATTTAAGCCAAATGTTTACAAACGTTACCAAAAAAATCTAAATTTTTCACCTTTTTAGCGATTTAAGCAAAACGTTTACAAACGTTACGAAACAAATCCAAACGTTTCACCTTTTTAGCGATTTAAGGCAACCGTTTTCAAATGTTACGAAACAAATCCAAATATTTCACCTTTTTAGCGATTTAAGCCAAACGTTTACAAACGTTACAAAACAAATCCAAATGTTTCTCCTTTTTAGCAATTTAAGCCAAGCGTTTACAAACATTATGAAATGAAACCAAACGTTTAAAACGTTATGAAACAAATTAAAACTTTTCACATTTTTAGCGATTTAAGCCAAACGTTTACAAACGTTATGAAACAAATTCAAGCGTTTCACCTTTTTAGCAATTTAAGCCAAACGTTTACAAACATTACAAAACAAATCCAAGCGTTTCACCTTTTTGAGCAATTTAAGCCAAATGTTTACAAACGTTACGAAATAAATCCAAGCATTTCACCTTTTTTGTAATGTAAGCCAAACGTCTACAAACATTACAAAACAAATCCAAGCGTTTCACCTTTTTAGCAATTTAAGCCAAATGTTTGCAAACGTTACGAAAAAAATCCAAGCGTTTAACCTTTATAGACATTTAAGCCAAACGTTAACAAACATTACCAAACAAATCCAAGCGTTTCACCTTTTAAGCATTTTAAGTCAAAAATTTACAAACATTACGAAACAAATCCAAGAATTTCACCATTTTAGCAATTTAAGACAAACATTTACAAACGTTACAAAATAAATCCAAACGTTTCACCTTTTTAGCGATTTAAGTCAAACGTTTACAAACGTTACGAAACAAATCCAAACGTTTCACCTTTTTAGCTATTTAAGCCAAACATTTACAATGGTTTAGAAACAAATCCAAATGTTTCTCCTTTTTAGCAATTTAAGCCAAACGTTTACAAACGTTACGAAACAAATTCAAGCATTTCATCTTTTTAGCATTTTAAGCCAAACGTTTACAAACGTTACAAAACAAATCCAAGCGTTTCACCTTTTTAGTAATTTTAAGCGAAATGTTTAAAAACTTACGAAACAAATCCAAACGTTTTAACTTCTTAGCGATTTAAACCAAACGTTTACAAATTTTACCAAATAAATCCAAACGTTTCACCTTTATAGCTTTATAAGCCAAACGTTTACAAACGTTACGAAACAAATACAAACGTTTCCGCTTTTTAGCGATTTATGCCAAACGTTTACAAACATTACTAAATAAATCCAAACGTTTCTCCTTTTTAGCAATTTAAGCCAAACGTTTACAAACGTTACGAAACAAATCCAAACATTTCGCCTTTTTAGCAATTTAAGCCAAACGTTTACGAACATTACGAAAAAAATTCAAACGTTTCCCCATTTTATCGAATTAAGCCAAACGTTTAAAACGTTACGAAATAAATCCAAACGTTTCACCTTTTGGCGATTCAAGCCAAACGTTTAAAACGTTACGAAACAAATCCAAACGTTTCGCCTTTTTAGCAATTTAAGCCAAACGTTTACGAACCTTACGAAAAAATTTCAAACGTTTCCCCATTTTATCGATTTAAGCCGAACGTTCAAAACGTCACGAAACAAATCCAAACGTGTCACCTTTTTGGCGATTTAAGCCAAACGTTTACAAACGGTACGAAACAAATCCAAATGTTTCACCTTTATAGCGATTTAAGCCAATCATTTACAAACGCTACGAAACAAATCCAAATGTTTCACCTTTTTAGAAATGTAAGCCAAACGTTTACAAACGTTAAAAAACGTTTACAAACGTTAAAAAATGTTTACAAACGTTAAAAAACGTTTACAAACGTTTACAAACGTTGCGAAAAAATCCAAACGTTTCCTTTTTTTAGCGATTTAAGCAAAACGTTTAAAAGGTTACGCAACCAATCCAAATGTTTCACCTTTTTAGCAATTTAAGAGAAACGTTTACAACCGTTACGAAACAAATCCAAGCGTTTCACCTTTTTAGCAATTTAAGCCAAATATTTACAAACGTTACGAAACAAATCCAAGCGTTTCACCTTTTTAGCAATTTAAGCAAAACGTTTACGAAAGTTACGAAACAAATCCAAGCGTTTCACCTTTTTAGCAATTCAAGCCGAACGTTTACAACCGTTACGAAAAAAATCCAAACATTTTACCTTTTAAGCGATTTAAGACAAACCTTTACAAACATTACGAAACAAATCTAAACGTTTTACCTTTTGAGCGATTTAAGCGAAACGCTTGCAAACGTTACGAAACAAATCTAGACGTTTCACCTTTTTAGCGATTTAAGCAAAACGTTTACAAACAGTAAGAAACAAATCCAAATGTTTCACCTTTTGAGCGATTTAAGCCAAACGTTTACAAACGCTACGAAACAAATCCCAACGTTTCGCCTTTTTAGCAAATTAAGCCAAAGATTTACAAACGTTACGAAACAAATCCTAACGTTTCACTTTTTTTGCGATTTAAGCCAAACGTTTGCAAACGTTACGAAACAAATACAAACCTTTCCCCTTTTAGCGATTTAAGCCAAACGTTTTCAAACGTTACGAAAGAAATCCAAATATTTCACCTTTTTAGCGATTTAAGCCAGACGTTTACAAACGTTACAAAACAAATCCAAATATTTCACCTTATTAGCAATTTAAGCCAAAAGTTTACAATCGTTATGAAACAAAACAAAACGTTTAAAACGTTATGAAACAAATTAAAACGTTTCACATTTTTAGCGATTTAAGCCAAACATTTAAAAACATTACGAAACAAAACCAAGTGTTTAACCTTTTTAGAAATTTAAGCCAAATTTATACACACTATACGAAACAAATTCAAGCGTTTCACCTTTTTAGCCATTTAAGCCAAACATTTACAAACGTTACGAAACAAAACCAAGCGTTTCACCTTTTTAGAAATTTAAGCCAAATGTTTACAAACATTACGAAATAAATCCAAGAGTTTCACCTTTTTAGCAATTTAAGCCAAACGTTTACCAAAGTTACGAAACAAATCCAAACGTTTCAACTTTTTAGCAATTTAAGCCAAACGTTTACAAACGTTACGAAATAAATCCAAGCGTTTCACCTTTTTAGCAATTTAAGCCAAACGTTTACCAAAGTTACGAAACAAATCCAAACGTTTCAACTTTTTAGCAATTTAAGCCAAACGTTTACAAACGTTACGAAACAAAATCAAGCGTTTCACCTTTTTAGCAATTTAAGCCAAACGTTTACAAACATTACAAAACAAATCCAAGCGTTTCACCTTTTTGAGCAATTTAAGCCAAACGTTTACCAAAGTTACGAAACAAATCCCAACATTTCAACTTTTTAGCAATTTAAGCCAAATGTTTACAAACGTTACGAAACAAATCCAAACGTTTCACCTTTTCATCGATTTAAGCCAAACATTTACAATGCTTTTGAAACAAATCCAAAAGTTTCACCTATTTAGAAATTTAAGCCAAAAGTTATAAAATAAATCCAAGCGTTTCACCTTTTTAACAATTTAAGCCAAACGTTTACAAACGGTACAAAACAAATCCAAGCATTTCACCTTTTTAGCAATTTAAGCGAAATGTTTACAAACATTACGAAACAAATCCAAACGTTCCACCTTTTAGCGATTTAAGCGAAATGTTTAAAAACATTACAAAACAAATCCAAATGTTTCACCTTTTTAGCAATTTAAGCAAAACGTTTACAAACATTACAAAACAAATCCAAGCGTTTCACTTTTTTAGCAATTTAAGGAAAACGTTTACAAACAATACGAAACAAATCCAAGCGTTGCACCTTTTTAGCATTTTAAGCCAAACGTTTACAAACATTACGAAACAAATCCAAGCGTTTCACCTTTTTAGCAATTTAAGCCAAACATGTACAAACATTATGAAAAAAAACCAGGCGTTTCACCTCTTTAGCAATTTAAGCAAAACGTTTACAAACGTTACGAAACAAATCCAAGCGTTTCACCTTTTCAGCAATTGAAGCCAAGCGTTTACAAATATTACAAAACAAATCCAAGCGTTTCACCTTTTTAGCAATGTAAGCCAAACGTTTACAAACGTTACGAAACAAATCTAAGCGTTTCACCTTTTTAGCAATTTAAGCAAAACGTTTACAAACGTTACGAAACAAATCCGAACGTTTGACCTTTTTAGCGATTTAAGCCAAATGTTTACAAACGATACGAAACAAATCCAAACGCTTCACCTTTTTAGCAATTTAAGCCAAACCCTTACAAACGTTACGAAACAAATCCAAACGTTTCACCTTTTTAGTGATTTAAGCAAAATGTTTACAAATGTTACCAAACAAATCTAAATGTTTCACCTTTTTAACGATTTAAGCCAAACGTTTACAAACGTTACGAAAGAAATCCAAACGTTTCACCTTTTTAGCGATTTAAGGCAACCGTTGTCAAACGTTACGGAACAAATCCAAATATTTCACCTTTTTAGCGATTTAAGCCAAATGTTTACAAACGTTAAAAAACAAATCCAAATGTTTCACCTTTTTAGCAATTTAAGCCAAGCGTTTACAAACGTTATGAAATGAAACCAAACGTTTAAAACGTTATGAAACAAATTAAAACTTTTCACATTTTTAGCGATTTAAGACAAACGTTTATAAACGTTACGAAACAAAATCAAGCGTTTCACCTTTTTAGCAATTTAAGCCAAACGTTTACAAACATTACAAAACAAATCCTAGCGTTTCACCTTTATGAGCAATTTAAGCCAAATGTTTACAAACGTTACGAAATAAATCCAAGCATTTCACCTTTTTTGTAATGTAAGCCAAACGTCTACAAACATTACAAAACAAATCCAAGCGTTTCACCTTTTTAGCAATTTAAGCCAAATGTTTCCAAACGTTACGAAACAAATCCAAGCGTTTAACCTTTTTAGACATTTAAGCCAAACGTTTACAAACATTACCAAACAAATCCAAGCGTTTCACCTTTTATGCATTTTAAGCCAAAAATTTACAAACATTACGAAACAAATCCAAGAGTTTCACCATTTTAGCAATTTAAGCCAAACATTTAAAAACGTTACCAAATAAATCCAAACGTTTCACCTTTTTAGCGATTTAAGTCAAACGTTTACAAACGTTACGAAACAAATCCAAACGTTTCACCTTTTTAGCTATTTAAGCCAAACATTTACAATGGTTTAGAAACAAATCCAAATGTTTCCCCTTTTTAGCAATTTAAGCCAAACGTTTACAAATGTTACGAAACAAATTCAAGCATTTAACCTTTTTAGCAATTTAAGCCAAACGTTTACAAACGTTACAAAACAAATCCAAGGGTTTCACCTTTTTAGTAATTTTAGCGAAATGTTTACAAACGTTAGCAATTTAAGCGAAATGTTTAAAAACTTACGAAACAAATCCAAACGTTTCAACTTTTTAGCGATTTAAACCAAACGTTTACAAATTTTACCAAATAAATCCAAACGTTTCCCCTTTATTACTTTATAAGCCAAACGTTTACAAACGTTACGAAACAAATACAAACGTTTCCCCTTTTTAGCGATTTAAGCCAAACGTTTACAAACATTACTAAATAAATCCAAACGTTTCTCCTTTTTAGCAATTTAAGCCAAACGTTTACAAACGTTACGAAACAAATCCAAACATTTCTCCTTTTTAGCAATTTAAGCCAAACGTTTACGAACATTACGAAAAAATTCAAACGTTTCCCCATTTTATCGAATTAAGCCAAACGTTTAAAACGTTACGAAACAAATCCAAACGTTTCCCCTTTTGGCGATTTAAGCCAAACGTTTAAAATATTACGAAACAAATCCAAACGTTTCACCTTTTTAGCAATTTCAGCCAAACGTTTACGAACATTACGAAAAAATTTCAAACGTTTCCCCATTTTATTGATTTAAGCCGAACGTTCAAAACGTCACGAAACAAATCGAAACGTTTCACCTTTTTGGCGATTTAAGCCAAACGTTTACAAACGGTATGAAACAAATCCAAATGTTTCACCTTTATAGCGATTTAAGCCAATCATTTATAAACGCTACGAAACAAATCCAAATGTTTCACCTTTTTAGCAATGTAAGCCAAACGTTTACAAACGTTTACAAACGTTAAAAAACGTATACAAACGTTTACAAACGTTGCGAAAAAATTCAAACGTTTCCTTTTTTTAGCGATTTAAGCAAAACGTTTAAAAGGTTACGCAACCAATCCAAATGTTTCACCTTTTTAGCAATTTAAGAGAAACGTTTACAACCGTTACGAAACAAATCCAAGCGTTTCACCTTTTTAGCAATTTAAGCCAATTATTTACAAACGTTACGAAACAAATCCAAGCGTTTCACCTTTTTAGCAATTTAAGCAAAACGTTTACGAACGTTACGAAACAAATCCAAGCGTTTCACCTTTTTAGCATTTTAAGCAACACGTTTACAAATGTTACGAAACAAATCCAAGCATTTCACCTTTTCAGCAATTGAAGCCAAGCGTTTACAAATATTACGAAACAAATCCAAGCGTTTCACCTTTTTAGCAATGTAAGCCAAACGTTTACAAACGTTACGAAACAAATCTAAGCGTTTCACCTTTTTAGCAATTTAAGCCAAATGTTTACAAACGTTTCGAAACAAATTCGAACGTTTGACCTTTTTAGCGATTTAAGCAAAATGTTTACAAACGATATGAAACAAATCCAAACGCTTCACCTTTTTAGCAATTTAAGCCAATCCCTTACAAACGTTACGAAACAAATCCAAACGTTTCACCTTTTTAGCGATTTAAGCCAAATGTTTACAAACGTTACCAAACAAATCTAAATTTTTCACCTTTTTAGCGATTTAAGCCAAACGTTTACAAACGTTACGAAACAAATCCAAACGTTTCACCTTTTTAGCGATTTAAGGCAACCGTTTTCAAACGTTACGAAAGAAATCCAAATATTTCACCTTTTTAGCGATTTAAGCCAGACGTTTACAAACGTTACAAAACAAATCCAAATATTTCACCTTATTAGCAATTTAAGCCAAAAGTTTACAATCGTTACGAAACAAAACCAAACGTTTAAAACGTTATGAAACAAATTAAAACGTTTCACATTTTTAGCGATTTAAGCCAAACATTTAAAAACGGTACGAAACAAAACCAAGCGTTTAACCTTTTTAGAAATTTAAGCCAAATGTATACAAACTTTACGAAACAAATTCAAGCGTTTCACCTTTTTAGCCATTTAAGCCAAACATTTACAAACGTTACGAAACAAAACCAAGCGTTTCACCTTTTTAGAAATTTAAGCCAAATGTTTACAAACATTACGAAATAAATCCAAGAGTTTCACCTTTTTAGCAATTTAAGCCAAACGTTTACCAAAGTTACGAAACAAATCCAAACGTTTCAACTTTTTAGCAATTTAAGCCAAACGTTTACAAACGTTACGAAATAAAATCAAGCGTTTCACCTTTTTAGCAATTTAAGCCACACGTTTACAAACATTACAAAACAAATCCAAGCGTTTCACCTTTTTGAGCAATTTAAGCCAAACGTTTACCAAAGTTACGAAACAAATCCAAACGTTTCAACTTTTTAGCAATTTAAGCCAAACGTTTACAAACGTTACGAAACAAATCCAAAAGTTTCACCTTTTCATCGATTTAAGCCAAACATTTACAATGCTTTTGAAACAAATCCAAAAGTTTCACCTATTTAGAAATTTAAGCCAAAAGTTATAAAATAAATCCAAGCGTTTCACCTTTTTAACAATTTAAGCCAAACGTTTACAAACGGTACAAAACAAATCCAAGCATTTCACCTTTTTAGCAATTTAAGCGAAATGTTTACAAACATTACGAAACAAATCCAAACGTTCCACCTTTTAGCGATTTAAGCGAAATGTTTAAAAACATTACGAAACAAATCCAAATGTTTCACCTTTTTAGTAATTTAAGCAAAACGTTTACAAACATTACAAAACAAATCCAAGTGTTTCACCTTTTTAGCAATTTAAGGAAAATGTTTACAAACAATAAGAAACAAATCCAAGCGTTGCACCTTTTTAGCATTTTAAGCCAAACGTTTACAAACATTACGAAACAAATCCAAGCGTTTCACCTTTTTAGCAATTTAAGCCAAACGTGTACAAACATTACGAAAAAAAACCAGGCGTTTCACCTTTTTAGCAATTTAAGCAAAACGTTTACAAACGTTACGAAACAAATCCAAGAGTTTCACCTTTTCAGCAATTGAAGCCAAGCGTTTACAAATATTACGAAACAAATCCAAGCGTTTCACCTTTTTAGCAATGTAAGCCAAACGTTTACAAACGTTACGAAACAAATCTAAGCGTTTCACCTTTTAGCAATTTAAGCCAAACGTTTACAAACGTTACGAAACAAATCCGAACGTTTGACCTTTTTAGCGATTTAAGCCAAATGTTTACAAACGATACAAAACAAATCCAAACGCTTCACCTTTTTAGCAATTTAAGCCAAACCCTTACAAACGTTACGAAACAAATCCAAATGTTTCACCTTTTTAGCGATTTAAGCCAAATGTTTACAAACGTTACCAAACAAATCTAAATTTTTCACCTTTTTAACGATTTAAGCCAAATGTTTGCAAACGTTACGAAACAAATCCAAACGTTTCACCTTCTTAGCGATTTAAGGCAACCGTTTTCAAACGTTACGGAACAAATCCAAATATTTCACCTTTTTAGCGATTTAAGCCAAACGTTTACAAACGTTAAAATACAAATCCAAATGTTTCACCTTTTTAGCAATTTAAGCCAAGCGTTTACAAACGTTATAAAATGAAACCAAACGTTTTAAATGTTATGAAACAAATTAAAACTTTTCACATTTTTAGCGATTTAAGCCAAACGTTTACAAACGTTACGAAACAAAATCAAGCGTTTCACCTTTTTAGCAATTTAAGCCAAACGTTTACAAACATTACAAAACAAATCCTAGCGTTTCACCTTTATGAGCAATTTAAGCCAAATGTTTACAAACGTTACGAAATAAATCCAAGCATTTCACCTTTTTTGTAATGTAAGCCAAACGTCTACAAACATTACAAAACAAATCCAAGCGTTTCACCTTTTTAGCAATTTAAGCCAAATGTTTCCAAACGTTACGAAACAAATCCAAGCGTTTAACCTTTTTAGACATTTAAGCCAAACGTTTGCAAACATTACCAAACAAATCCAAGCGTTTCACCTTTTATGCATTTTAAGCCAAAAATTTACAAACATTACGAAACAAATCCAAGAGTTTCACCATTTTAGCAATTTAAGCCAAACATTTAAAAACGTTACCAAATAAATCCAAACGTTTCACCTTTTTAGCGATTTAAGTCAAACGTTTACAAACGTTACGAAACAAATCCAAACGTTTCACCTTTTTAGCTATTTAAGCCAAACATTTACAATGGTTTAGAAACAAATCCAAATGTTTCCCCTTTTTAGCAATTTAAGCCAAACGTTTACAAAACGTTACGAAACAAATTCAAGCATTTCACCTTTTAAGCAATTTAAGCCAAACGTTTACAAACGTTACAAAACAAATCCAAGCGTTTCACCTTTTTAGTAATTTTAGCAAAATGTTTACAAACGTTAGCAATTTAAGCGAAATGTTTAAAAACTTACGAAACAAATCCAAAGGTTTCAACTTTTTAGCGATTTAAGCCAAACGTTTACAAATGTTACCAAATAAATCCAAACGTTTCCCCTTTATAACTTTATAAGCCAAACGTTTACAAACGTTACGAAACAAATACAAACGTTTCCCCTTTTTAGCGATTTAAGCCAAACGTTTACAAACATTACTAAATAAATCCAAACGTTTCTCCTTTTTAGCAATTTAAGCCAAACGTTTACAAACGTTACGAAACAAATCCAAACATTTCGCCTTTTTAGCAATTTAAGCCAAACGTTTACGAACATTACGAAAAAATTCAAACGTTTCCCCTTTTTATCGAATTAAGCCAAACGTTTAAAACGTTACGAAACAAATCCAAACGTCTCACCTTTTGGCGATTTAAGCCAAACGTTTAAAACGTTACGAAACAAATCCAAACGTTTCGCCTTTTTAGCAATTTCAGCCAAACGCTTACGAACATTACGAAAAAATTTCAAACGTTTCCCCATTTTATTGATTTAAGCCGAACGTTCAAAACGTCACGAAACAAATCCAAACGTTTCACCTTTTTGACGATGTAAGCCAAACGTTTACAAACGGTACGAAACAAATCCAAATGTTTCACCTTTATAGCGATTTAAGCCAATCATTTATAAACGCTACGAAACAAATCCAAATGTTTCACCTTTTTAGCAATGTAAGCCAAACGTTTACAAACGTTTACAAACGTTAAAAAACGTATACAAACGTTGCGAAAAAATTCAAACGTTTCCTTTTTTTAGCGATTTAAGCAAAACGTTTAAAAGGTTACGCAACCAATCCAAATGTTTCACCTTTTTAGCAATTTAAGAGAAACGTTTACAACCGTTACGAAACAAATCCAAGCGTTTCACCTTTTTAGCAATTTACGCCAATTATTTACAAACGTTACGAAACAAATCCAAGCGTTTCACCTTTTTAGCAATTTAAGCAAAACGTTTACGAACGTTACGAAACAAATCCAAGCGTTTCACCTTTTTGGCATTTTAAGCAACACGTTTACAAACGTTACGAAACAAATCCAAGCATTTCACCTTTTCAGCAATTGAAGCCAAGCGTTTACAAATATTACGAAACAAATCCAAACGTTTCACCTTTTTAGCAATGTAAGCCAAACGTTTACAAACGTTACGAAACAAATCTAAGCGTTTCACCTTTTTAGCAATTTAAGCCAAACGTTTACAAACGTTACGAAACAAATTCGAACGTTTGACCTTTTTAGCGATTTAAGCCAAATGTTTACAAACGATATGAAACAAATCTAAGCGCTTCACCTTTTTAGCAATTTAAGCCAATCCCTTACAAACGTTACGAAACAAATCCAAAAGTTTCACCTATTTAGAAATTTAAGCCAAAAGTTATAAAATAACTCCAAGCGTTTCACCTTTTTAACAATTTAAGTCAAACGTTTACAAACGGTACAAAACAAATCCAAGCATTTCACCTTTTTAGCAATTTAA
This sequence comes from Mercurialis annua, assembly GCF_937616625.2. Lineage (NCBI taxonomy): Eukaryota > Viridiplantae > Streptophyta > Magnoliopsida > Malpighiales > Euphorbiaceae > Mercurialis > Mercurialis annua. The sequence continues at coordinate 38,698,378 of NC_065572.1, forward strand.
GCGAAATGTTTACAAACATTACGAAACAAATCCAAACGTTCCACCTTTTAGCGATTTAAGCGAAATGTTTAAAAACATTACGAAACAAATCCAAATGTTTCACCTTTTTAGTAATTTAAGCAAAACGTTTACAAACATTACAAAACAAATCCAAGTGTTTCACCTTTTTAGCAATTTAAGGAAAATGTTTACAAACAATAAGAAACAAATCCAAGTGTTGCACCTTTTTAGCATTTTAAGCCAAACGTTTACAAACATTACGAAACAAATCCAAGCGTTTCACCTTTTTAGCAATTTAAGCCAAACGTGTACAAACATTACGAAAAAAAACCAGGCGTTTCACCTTTTTAGCAATTTAAGCAAAACGTTTACAAACGTTACGAAACAAATCCAAGAGTTTCACCTTTTCAGCAATTGAAGCTAAGCGTTTACAAATATTACGAAACAAATCCAAGCGTTTCACCTTTTTAGCAATGTAAGCCAAACGTTTACAAACGTTACGAAACAAATCTAAGCGTTTCACCTTTTTAGCAATTTAAGCCAAACGTTTACAAACGTTACGAAACAAATCCGAACGTTTGACCTTTATAGCGATTTAAGCTAAATGTTTACAAACGATACGAAACAAATCCAAACGCTTCACCTTTTTAGCAATTTAAGCCAAACCCTTACAAACGTTACGAAACAAATCCAAATGTTTCACCTTTTTAGCGATTTAAGCCAAATGTTTACAAACGTTACCAAACAAATCTAAATTTTTCACCTTTTTAACGATTTAAGCCAAACGTTTACAAACGTTACGAAACAAATCCAAACGTTTCACCTTCTTAGCGATTTAAGGCAACCGTTTTCAAACGTTACAGAACAAATCCAAATATTTCACCTTTTTAGCGATTTAAGCCAAACGTTTACAAACGTTAAAAAACAAATCCAAATGTTTCACCTTTTTAGCAATTTAAGCCAAGCGTTTACAAACGTTATGAAATGAAACAAAACGTTTTAAATGTTATGAAACAAATTAAAACTTTTCACATTTTTAGCGATTTAAGCCAAACGTTTACAAACGTTACGAAACAAAACCAATCGTTTCACCTTTTTAGCAATTTAAGCCAAACGTTTACAAACATTACAAAACAAATCTAAACGTTTCACCTTTTTAGCAATTTAAGCCAAATGTTTACAAACGTTACGAAACAAATCCAAGCATTTCACCTTTTTTTGCAATGTAAGCCAAACGTCTACAAACATTACAAAACAAATCCAAGCGTTTCACCTTTTTAGCAATTTAAGCCAAATGTTTCCAAACGTTACGAAACAAATCCAAGCGTTTAACCTTTTTAGACATTTAAGCCAAACGTTTACAAACATTACCAAACAAATTCAAGCGTTTCACCTTTTAAGCATTTTAAGCCAAAAATTTACAAATATTACGAAACAAATCCAAGAGTTTCACCATTTTAGCAATTTAAGCCAAACATTTACAGACGTTACCAAATAAATCCAAACGTTTCACCTTTTTAGCGATTTAAGTCAAACGTTTACAAACGTTACGAAACAAATTCAAGCATTTCACCTTTTTAGCAATTTAAGCCAAACGTTTACAAACGTTACAAAACAAATCCAAGCGTTTCACCTTTTTAGTAATTTTAGCAAAATGTTTACAAACGTTAGCAATTTAAGCCAAACGTTTACAAACATTACGAAAAAATTCAAACGTTTCCGCATTTTATCGAATTAAGCCAAGCGTTTAAAACGTTACGAAACAAATCCAAACGTCTCACCTTTTGGCGATTTAAGCCAAACGTTTAAAACGTTACGAAACAAATCCAAACGTTTCGCCTTTTTAGCAATTTCAGCCAAACGCTTACGAACATTACGAAAAAATTTCAAACGTTTCCCCATTTTATTGATTTAAGCCGAACGTTCAAAACGTCAAGAAACAAATCCAAACGTTTCACCTTTTTGACGATTTAAGCCAAACGTTTACAAACGGTACGAAACAAATCCAAATGTTTCACCTTTATAGCGATTTAAGCCAATCATTTATAAACGCTACGAAACAAATCCAAATGTTTCACCTTTTTAGCAATGTAAGCCAAACGTTTACAAACGTTTACAAACGTTAAAAAACGTATACAAACGTTGCGAAAAAATTCAAACGTTTCCTTTTTTTAGCGATTTAAGCAAAACGTTTAAAAGGTTACGCAACCAATCCAAATGTTTCACCTTTTTAACAATTTAAGAGAAACGTTTACAACCGTTACGAAACAAATCCAAGCGTTTCACCTTTTTAGCAATTTAAGCCAATTATTTACAAATGTTACGAAACAAATCCAAGCGTTTCACCTTTTTAGCAATTTAAGCAAAACGTTTACGAACGTTACGAAACAAATCCAAGCGTTTCACCTTTTTAGCATTTTAAGCAACACGTTTACAAACGTTACGAAACAAATCCAAGCATTTCACCTTTTCAGCAATTGAAGCCAAGCGTTTACAAATATTACGAAACAAATCCAAACGTTTCACCTTTTTAGCAATGTAAGCCAAACGTTTACAAACGTTACGAAACAAATCTAAGCGTTTCACCTTTTTAGCAATTTAAGCCAAACGTTTACAAACGTTACGAAACAAATTCGAACGTTTGACCTTTTTAGCGATTTAAGCCAAATGTTTACAAACGATATGAAACAAATCCAAACGCTTCACCTTTTTAGCAATTTAAGCCAATCCCTTACAAACGTTACGAAACAAATCCAAAAGTTTCACCTATTTAGAAATTTAAGCCAAAAGTTATAAAATAAATCCAAGCGTTTCACCTTTTTAACAATTTAAGCCAAACGTTTACAAACGGTACAAAACAAATCCAAGCATTTCACCTTTTTAGCAATTTAAGCGAAATGTTTACAAACATTACGAAACAAATCCAAACATTCCACCTTTTAGCGATTTAAGCGAAATGTTTAAAAACATTACGAAACAAATCCAAATGTTTCACCTTTTTAGTAATTTAAGCAAAACGTTTACAAACATTACAAAACAAATCCAAGTGTTTAACCTTTTTAGCAATTTAAGGAAAATGTTTACAAACAATAAGAAACAAATCCAAGTGTTGCACCTTTTTAGCATTTTAAGCCAAACGTTTACAAACATTACGAAACAAATCCAAGCGTTTCACCTTTTTAGCAATTTAAGCCAAACGTGTACAAACATTACGAAAAAAAACCAGGCGTTTCACCTTTTTAGCAATTTAAGCAAAACGTTTACAAACGTTACGAAACAAATCCAAGAGTTTCACCTTTTCAGCAATTGAAGCCAAGCGTTTACAAATATTACGAAACAAATCCAAGCGTTTCACCTTTTTAGCAATGTAAGCCAAACGTTTACAAACGTTACGAAACAAATCTAAGCGTTTCACCTTTTTAGCAATTTAAGCCAAACGTTTACAAACGTTACGAAACAAATCCGAACGTTTGACCTTTATAGCGATTTAAGCTAAATGTTTACAAACGATACGAAACAAATCCAAACGCTTCACCTTTTTAGCAATTTAAGCCAAACCCTTACAAACGTTACGAAACAAATCCAAATGTTTCACCTTTTTAGCGATTTAAGCCAAATGTTTACAAACGTTACCAAACAAATCTAAATTTTTCACCTTTTTAACGATTTAAGCCAAACGTTTACAAACGTTACGAAACAAATCCAAACGTTTCACCTTCTTAGCGATTTAAGGCAACCGTTTTCAAACGTTACAGAACAAATCCAAATATTTCACCTTTTTAGCGATTTAAGCCAAACGTTTACAAACGTTAAAAAACAAATCCAAATGTTTCACCTTTTTAGCAATTTAAGCCAAGCGTTTACAAACGTTATGAAATGAAACAAAACGTTTTAAATGTTATGAAACAAATTAAAACTTTTCACATTTTTAGCGATTTAAGCCAAACGTTTACAAACGTTACGAAACAAAATCAAGCGTTTCACTTTTTTAGCAATTTAAGCCAAACGTTTGCAAACATTACAAAACAAATCCAAGCGTTTCACCTTTTTGAGAAATTTAAGCCAAATGTTTACAAACGTTACAAAATAAATCCAAGCATTTCACCTTTTTTGTAATGTAAGCCAAACGTCTACAAACATTACAAAACAAATCCAAGCGTTTCACCTTTTTAGCAATTTAAGCCAAATGTTTCCAAACGTTACGAAACAAATCCAAGCGTTTAACCTTTTTAGACATTTAAGCCAAACGTTTACAAACATTACCAAACAAATTCAAGCGTTTCACCTTTTAAGCATTTTAAGCCAAAAATTTACAAATATTACGAAACAAATCCAAGAGTTTCACCATTTTAGCAATTTAAGCCAAACATTTACAGACGTTACCAAATAAATCCAAACGTTTCACCTTTTTAGCGATTTAAGTCAAACGTTTACAAACGTTACGAAACAAATTCAAGCATTTCACCTTTTTAGCAATTTAAGCCAAACGTTTACAAACGTTACAAAACAAATCCAAGCGTTTCACCTTTTTAGTAATTTTAGCAAAATGTTTACAAACGTTAGCAATTTAAGCCAAACGTTTACAAACATTACGAAAAAATTCAAACGTTTCCGCATTTTATCGAATTAAGCCAAGCGTTTAAAACGTTACGAAACAAATCCAAACGTCTCACCTTTTGGCGATTTAAGCCAAACGTTTAAAACGTTACGAAACAAATCCAAACGTTTCGCCTTTTTAGCAATTTCAGCCAAACGCTTACGAACATTACGAAAAAATTTCAAACGTTTCCCCATTTTATTGATTTAAGCCGAACGTTCAAAACGTCAAGAAACAAATCCAAACGTTTCACCTTTTTGACGATTTAAGCCAAACGTTTACAAACGGTACGAAACAAATCCAAATGTTTCACCTTTATAGCGATTTAAGCCAATCATTTATAAACGCTACGAAACAAATCCAAATGTTTCACCTTTTTAGCAATGTAAGCCAAACGTTTACAAACGTTTACAAACGTTAAAAAACGTATACAAACGTTTACAAACGTTGCGAAAAAATTCAAACGTTTCCTTTTTTTAGCGATTTAAGCAAAACGTTTAAAAGGTTACGCAACCAATCCAAATGTTTCACCTTTTTAACAATTTAAGAGAAACGTTTACAACCGTTACGAAACAAATCCAAGCGTTTCACCTTTTTAGCAATTTAAGCCAATTATTTACAAATGTTACGAAACAAATCCAAGCGTTTCACCTTTTTAGCAATTTAAGCAAAACGTTTACGAACGTTACGAAACAAATCCAAGCGTTTCACCTTTTTAGCATTTTAAGCAACACGTTTACAAACGTTACGAAACAAATCCAAGCATTTCACCTTTTCAGCAATTGAAGCCAAGCGTTTACAAATATTACGAAACAAATCCAAACGTTTCACCTTTTTAGCAATGTAAGCCAAACGTTTACAAACGTTACGAAACAAATCTAAGCGTTTCACCTTTTTAGCAATTTAAGCCAAACGTTTACAAACGTTACGAAACAAATTCGAACGTTTGACCTTTTTAGCGATTTAAGCCAAATGTTTACAAACGATATGAAACAAATCCAAACGCTTCACCTTTTTAGCAATTTAAGCCAATCCCTTACAAACGTTACGAAACAAATCCAAAAGTTTCACCTATTTAGAAATTTAAGCCAAAAGTTATAAAATAAATCCAAGCGTTTCACCTTTTTAACAATTTAAGCCAAACGTTTACAAACGGTACAAAACAAATCCAAGCATTTCACCTTTTTAGCAATTTAAGCGAAATGTTTACAAACATTACGAAACAAATCCAAACATTCCACCTTTTAGCGATTTAAGCGAAATGTTTAAAAACATTACGAAACAAATCCAAATGTTTCACCTTTTTAGTAATTTAAGCAAAACGTTTACAAACATTACAAAACAAATCCAAGTGTTTAACCTTTTTAGCAATTTAAGGAAAATGTTTACAAACAATAAGAAACAAATCCAAGTGTTGCACCTTTTTAGCATTTTAAGCCAAACGTTTACAAACATTACGAAACAAATCCAAGCGTTTCACCTTTTTAGCAATTTAAGCCAAACGTGTACAAACATTACGAAAAAAAACCAGGCGTTTCACCTTTTTAGCAATTTAAGCAAAACGTTTACAAACGTTACGAAACAAATCCAAGAGTTTCACCTTTTCAGCAATTGAAGCCAAGCGTTTACAAATATTACGAAACAAATCCAAGCGTTTCACCTTTTTAGCAATGTAAGCCAAACGTTTACAAACGTTACGAAACAAATCTAAGCGTTTCACCTTTTTAGCAATTTAAGCCAAACGTTTACAAACGTTACGAAACAAATCCGAACGTTTGACCTTTTTAGCGATTTAAGCCAAATGTTTACAAACGATACGAAACAAATCCAAACGCTTCACCTGTTTAGCAATTTAAGCCAAACCCTTACAAACGTTACGAAACAAATCCAAATGTTTCACCTTTTTAGCGATTTAAGCCAAATGTTTACAAACGTTACCAAACAAATCTAAATTTTTCACCTTTTTAACGATTTAAGCCAAACGTTTACAAACGTTACGAAACAAATCCAAACGTTTCACCTTCTTAGCGATTTAAGGCAACCGTTTTCAAACGTTATAGAACAAATCCAAATATTTCACCTTTTTAGCGATTTAAGCCAAACGTTTGCAAACGTTAAAAAACAAATCCAAATGTTTCACCTTTTTAGCAATTTAAGCCAAGCGTTTACAAACGTTATGAAATGAAACCAAACGTTTTAAATGTTATGAAACAAATTAAAACTTTTCACATTTTTAGCGATTTAAGCCAAACGTTTACAAAAGTTACGAAACAAAATCAAGCGTTTCACTTTTTTAGCAATTTAAGCCAAACGTTTGCAAACATTACAAAACAAATCCAAGCGTTTCACCTTTTTGAGAAATTTAAGCCAAATGTTTACAAACGTTACAAAATAAATCCAAGCATTTCACCTTTTTTGTAATGTAAGCCAAACGTCTACAAACATTACAAAACAAATCCAAGCGTTTCACCTTTTTAGCAATTTAAGCCAAATGTTTCCAAACGTTACGAAACAAATCCAAGCGTTTAACCTTTTTAGACATTTAAGCCAAACGTTGACAAACATTACCAAACAAATTCAAGCGTTTCACCTTTTAAGCATTTTAAGCCAAAAATTTACAAATATTACGAAACAAATCCAAGAGTTTCACCATTTTAGCAATTTAAGCCAAACATTTACAGACGTTACCAAATAAATCCAAACGTTTCACCTTTTTAGCGATTTAAGTCAAACGTTTACAAACGTTACGAAACAAATTCAAGCATTTCACCTTTTTAGCAATTTAAGCCAAACGTTTACAAACGTTACAAAACAAATCCAAGCGTTTCACCTTTTTAGTAATTTTAGCAAAATGTTTACAAACGTTAGCAATTTAAGCCAAACGTTTACAAACATTACGAAAAAATTCAAACGTTTCCGCATTTTATCGAATTAAGCCAAGCGTTTAAAACGTTACGAAACAAATCCAAACGTCTCACCTTTTGGCGATTTAAGCCAAACGTTTAAAACGTTACGAAACAAATCCAAACGTTTCGCCTTTTTAGCAATTTCAGCCAAACGCTTACGAACATTACGAAAAAATTTCAAACGTTTCCCCATTTTATTGATTTAAGCCGAACGTTCAAAACGTCAAGAAACAAATCCAAACGTTTCACCTTTTTGACGATTTAAGCCAAACGTTTACAAACGGTACGAAACAAATCCAAATGTTTCACCTTTATAGCGATTTAAGCCAATCATTTATAAACGCTACGAAACAAATCAAAATGTTTCACCTTTTTAGCAATGTAAGCCAAACGTTTACAAACGTTTACAAACGTTAAAAAACGTATACAAACGTTAAAAAATGTATACAAACGTTTACAAACGTTGCGAAAAAATCCAAACGTTTCCTTTTTTTAGCTATTTAAGCAAAACGTTTAAAAGGTTACGCAACCAATCCAAATGTTTCACCTTTTTAGCAATTTAAGAGAAACGTTTACAACCGTTACGAAACAACTCCAAGCGTTTCACCTTTTTAGCAATTTAAGCCAAATATTTACAAACGTTACGAAACAAATCCAAGCGTTTCACCTTTTTAGCAATTTAAGCAAAACGTTTACGAACGTTACGAAACAAATCCAAGCATTTCACCTTTTTAGCAATTTAAGCAACACGTTTACAAACGTTACGAAACAAATCCAAGCGTTTCACCTTTTCAGCAATTGAAGCCAAGCGTTTACAAATATTACGAAACAAATCCAAGCGTTTCACCTTTTTAGCAATGTAAGCCAAACGTTTACAAACGTTACGAAACAAATCTAAGCGTTTCACCTTTTTAGCAATTTAAGCCAAACGTTTACAAACGTTACGAAACAAATCCGAACGTTTCGCCTTTTTAGCAATTTCAGCCAAACGCTTACGAACATTACGAAACAAATCCAAACGCTTCACCTTTTTAGCAATTTAAGCCAAACCCTTACAAACGTTGAGAAACAAATCCAAACGTTTCACCTTTTTAGCGGTTTAAGCCAAATGTTTACAAACGTTACCAAACAAATCTAAATTTTTCACCTTTTTAGCGATTTAAGCCAAACGTTTACAAACGTTACGAAACAAATCCAAACGTTTCACCTTTTTAGCGATTTAAGGCAACCGTTTTCAAACGTTACGAAACAAATCCAAATATATCACCTTTTTAGCGATTTAAGCCAAACGTTTACAAACGTTACAAAACAAATCCAAATGTTTCACCTTTTTAGCAATTTAAGCCAAGCGTTTACAAACGTTATGAAATGAAACCAAACGTTTAAAACGTTATGAAACAAATTAAAACTTTTCACATTTTTAGCGATTTAAGCCAAACGTTTACCAACGTTACGAAACAAAATCAAGCGTTTCACCTTTTTAGCAATTTAAGCCAAACGTTTACAAACATTACAAAACAAATCCAAGCGTTTCACCTTTTTGAGCAATTTAAGCCAAATGTTTACAAACGTTACGAAATAAATCCAAGCATTTCACCTTTTTTGTAATGTAAGCCAAACGTCTACAAACATTAAAAAACAAATCCAAGCGTTTCACCTTTTTAGTAAGGGTTAAATGCAAATTCATACACCAACTTTGACCTAATTTGCAATTACAACATAAACTTTGAAACTTGGCAATGTCAGTAACCAACTTTACACTTTTGGCAAATCGATACACCAAACTCAAAAAACACTAACGTGGACATTGTAATACACCGCCATTTGTCGTTTTATGATTGGTCGGTGTACCAATTTGCCAAGAAATGAAAGTTGGTTACCGACATTGCCAAGTTTAAAAGTTTATGTTGTAATTGCAAATTAGGTCAAAGTTGGTGTATGAATTTGCATTTAACCCTTTTAGTAATTTAAGCAAAATGTTTACAAACGTTACGAAACAAATCCAAGCGTTTAACCTTTTTAGACATATAAGCCGAACGTTTACAAACATTACCAAACAAATCCAAGCGTTTCACCTTTTTAGCATTTTAAGCCAAAAACTTACAAACATTACGAAACAAATCCAAGAGTTTCCCCATTTTAGCACTTTAAGCCAAACATTTACAAACGTTGCCAAATAAATACAAACGTTTCACCTTTTTAGCGATTTAAGTCAAACGTTTACAAACGTTACGAAACAAATCCAAACGTTTCACCTTTTTAGCTATTTAAGCCAAACATTTACAATGGTTTAGAAACAAATCCAAATGTTTCACCTTTTTAGCAATTTAAGCCAAACGTTTACAAACGTTACGAAACAAATTCAAGCATTTCACCTTTTTAGCAATTTAAGCCAAACGTTTACAAACGTTACAAAACAAATCCAAGCGTTTCACCTTTTTAGTAATATTAGCGAAATGTTTACAAACGTTAGCAATTTAAGCGAAATGTTTAAAAACTTACGAAACAAATCCAAACGTTTCAACTTCTTAGCGATTTAAGCCAAACGTTTACAAATGTTACCAAATAAATCCAAACGTTTCCCCTTTATAATTTTATAAGCCAAACATTTACAAACGTTACGAAACAAATACAAACGTTTCCGCTTTTTAGCGATTTAAGCCAAACGTTTACAAACATTACTAAATAAATCCAATCGTTTCTCCTTTTTAGCAATTTAAGCCAAACGTTTACAAACGTTACGAAACAAATCCAAACATTTCGCCTTTTTAGCAATTTAAGCCAAATGTTTACGAACATTACAAAAAAATTCAAACTTTTCCCCATTTTATCGAATTAAGCCAAACGTTTAAAACGTTACGAAACAAATCCAAACGTTTCACCTTTTGGCGATTTAAGCCAAACGTTTAAAACGTTACGAAACAAATCAAAACGTTTCGCCTTTTTAGCAATTTAAGCCAAACGTTTACGAACATTACGAAAAAATTTCAAACGTTTCCCCATTTTATCGATTTAAGCCGAACGTTCAAAACGTCACGAAACAAATCCAAACGTTTCACCTTTTTGGCGATTTAAGCCAAACGTTTACAAACGGTACGAAACAAATCCAAATGTTTCACCTTTATAGCGATTTAAGCCAATCATTTACAAACGCTACAAAACAAATCTAAATGTTTCACCTTTTTAGTAATATTAGCGAAATGTTTACAAACGTTAGCAATTTAAGCGAAATGTTTAAAAACTTACGAAACAAATCCAAACGTTTCAACTTCTTAGCGATTTAAGCCAAACGTTTACAAATGTTACCAAATAAATCCAAACGTTTCCCCTTTATAATTTTATAAGCCAAACATTTACAAACGTTACGAAACAAATACAAACGTTTCCGCTTTTTAGCGATTTAAGCCAAACGTTTACAAACATTACTAAATAAATCCAATCGTTTCTCCTTTTTAGCAATTTAAGCCAAACGTTTACAAACGTTACGAAACAAATCCAAACATTTCGCCTTTTTGGCGATTTAAGCCAAACGTTTACAAAAGGTACGAAACAAATCCAAATGTTTCACCTTTATAGCAATTTAAGCCAAACGTTTACAAACGTTACAAAACAAATCCAAGCGTTTCACCTTTTTAGTAATATTAGCGAAATGTTTACAAACGTTAGCAATTTAAGCGAAATGTTTAAAAACTTACGAAACAAATCCAAACGTTTCAACTTCTTAGCGATTTAAGCCAAACGTTTACAAATGTTACCAAATAAATCCAAACGTTTCCCCTTTATAATTTTATAAGCCAAACATTTACAAACGTTACGAAACAAATACAAACGTTTCCGCTTTTTAGCGATTTAAGCCAAACGTTTACAAACATTACTAAATAAATCCAATCGTTTCTCCTTTTTAGCAATTTAAGCCAAACGTTTACAAACGTTACGAAACAAATCCAAACATTTCGCCTTTTTAGCAATTTAAGCCAAATGTTTACGAACATTACAAAAAAATTCAAACTTTTCCCCATTTTATCGAATTAAGCCAAACGTTTAAAACGTTACGAAACAAATCCAAACGTTTCACCTTTTGGCGATTTAAGCCAAACGTTTAAAACGTTACGAAACAAATCCAAACGTTTCGCCTTTTTAGCAATTTAAGCCAAACGTTTACGAACATTACGAAAAAAATTTCAAACGTTTCCCCATTTTATCGATTTAAGCCGAACGTTCAAAACGTCACGAAACAAATCCAAACGTTTCACCTTTTTGGCGATTTAAGCCAAACGTTTACAAACGGTACGAAACAAATCCAAATGTTTCACCTTTATAGCGATTTAAGCCAATCATTTACAAACGCTACAAAACAAATCCAAATGTTTCACCTTTTTAGCAATGTAAGCCAAACGTTTACAAACGTTAAAAAACGTTTACAAACGTTAAAAAACGTTTACAAACGATAAAAAACGTTTACAAACGTTGCGAAAAAATCCAAACGTTTCCTTTTTTTAGCGATTTAAGCAAAACGTTTAAAAGGTTACGCAACCAATCCAAATGTTTCACCTTTTTAGCAATTTAAGAGAAACGTTTACAACCGTTACGAAACAAATCCAAGCGTTTCACCTTTTTAGCAATTTAAGCCAAATATTTACAAACGTTACGAAACAAATCCAAGCGTTTCACCTTTTTAGCAATTTAAGCAAAACATTTACGAACGTTACGAAACAAATCCAAACGTTTCACTTTTTTTGCGATTTAAGCCAAACGTTTGCAAACGTTACGAAACAAATACAAACCTTTCCCCTTTTAGCGATTTAAGCCAAATGTTTTCAAACGTTACGAAAGAAATCCAAATATTTCACCTTTTTAGCGATTTAAGCCAGACGTTTACAAACGTTACAAAACAAATCGAAATATTTCACCTTATTAGCAATTTAAGCAAAACGTTTACGAACTTTACGAAACAAATCCAAGCGTTTCACCTTTTTAGCAATTCAAGCCGATGGTTTACAACCGTTACGAAACAAATCCAAACATTTCACCTTTTAAGCGATTTAAGACAAACCTTTACAAACATTACGAAACAAATCTAAACGTTTCACCTTTTGAGCGATTTAAGCGAAACGTTTGCAAACGTTACGAAACAAATCTAGACGTTTCACCTTTTTAGCGATTTAAGCAAAACGTTTACAAACGGTAAGAAACAAATCGAAATGTTTCACCTTTTGAGCGATTTAAGCCAATCGTTTACAAACGCTACGAAACAAATCCCAACGTTTCGCCTTTTTTGCAAATTCAGCCAAAGATTTACAAACGTTATGAAACAAATCCAAATGTTTCACTTTTTTTGCGATTTAAGCCAAACGTTTGCAAACGTTACGAAACAAATACAAACCTTTCCCCTTTTAGCGATTTAAGCCAAACGTTTTCAAACGTTACGAAAGAAATCCAAATATTTCACCTTTTTAGTGATTTAAGCCAGACGTTTACAAACGTTACAAAACAAATCCAAATATTTCACCTTTTTAGCAATTTAAGCCAAAAGTTTACAATCGTTACGAAAGAAAACCAAACGTTTAAAACGTTATGAAACAAATTAAAACGTTTCACATTTTTAGCGATTTAAGCCAAACATTTAAAAACGTTATGAAACAAAACCAAGCGTTTCACCTTTTTAGCAATTTAAGCCAAACGTTTACAAACATTACAAAACAAATCCAAGCGTTTCACCTTTTTAAGCAATTTAAGCCCAACGTTTACCAAAGTTACGAAACAAATCCAAACGTTTCAACTTTTTAGCAATTTAAGCCAAACGTTTAGAAACGTTACGAAACAAATCCAAACGTTTCACCTTTTCATCGATTTAAGCCAAACATTTACAATGCTTTTGAAACAAATCCAAAAGTTTCACTTATTTAGAAATTTAAGCAAAACGTTATAAAATAAATCCAAGCGTTTCACCTTTTTAACAATTTAAGCCAAACGTTTACAAACGGTACAAAAAAAATCCAAGCATTTCACCTTTTTAGCAATTTAAGCGAAATGTTTACAAACATTACGAAACAAATCCAAACGTTCCACCTTTTAGCGATTTAAGCGAAATGTTTAAAAATATTACGAAACAAATCCAAATGTTTCACCTTTTTAGTAATTTAAGCAAAACGTTTACAAACATTACAAAACAAATCCAAGCGTTTCACCTTTTTAGCAATTTAAGCAAAATGTTTACAAACAATACGAAACAAATCCAAGCGTTGCACCTTTTTAGAATTTTAAGCCAAACGTTTACAAACATTACGAATCAAATCCAAGCGTTTCACCTTTTTAGCAATTTTAGCCAAACGTAAACAAACATTACGAAAAAAACCAGGCGTTTAACCTTTTTAGCAATTTAAGCAAAACGTTTACAAACGTTACGAAACAAATCCAAGCGTTTCACCTTTTCAGCAATTGAAGCCAAGCGTTTACAAATATTACGAAACAAATCCAAGCGTTTCACCTTTTTAGAAATGTAAGCCAAACGTTTACAAACGTTGCGAAACAAATCTAAGCGTTTCACCTTTTTAGCAATTTAAGCCAAACGTTTACAAACGTTACGAAACAAATCCGAACGTTTGACCTCTTAAGCGATTTAAGCCAAATGTTTACAAACGATACGAAACAAATCCAAACGCTTCACCTTTTTAGCAATTTAAGCCAAACCCTTACAAACGTTACGAAACAAATCCAAACGTTTCACCTTTTTAGCGATTTAAGCCAAATGTTTACAAACGTTGCCAAACAAATCTAAATTTTTTCACCTTTTTAACGATTTAAGCCAAACGTTTACAAACGTTACGAAACAAATCCAAACGTTTCACCTTTTTAGCGATTTAAGGCAACCGTTTTCAAACGTTACGGAACAAATCCAAATATTTCACCTTTTAGCGATTTAAGCCAAACGTTTACAAACGTTACAAAACAAATCCAAATGTTTCACCTTTTTAGCAATTTAAGCAAAGCGTTTACAAACGTTATGAAATGAAACCAAACGTTTAAAACGTTATGAAACTAATTAAAGCTTTTCACATTTTTAGCGATTTAAGCCAAACGTTTACAAACGTTACGAAACAAAATCAAGCGTTTCACCTTTTTAGCAATTTAAGCCAAACGTTTACAAACATTACAAAACAAATCCAAGCGTTTCACCTTTTTTAGCAATTTAAGCCAAATGTTTACAAACGTTACGAAATAAATCCAAGCATTTCACCTTTTTTGTAATGTAAGCCAAACGTCTACAAACATTACAAAACAAATTCAAGCGTTTCACTTTTTTAGCAATTTAAGCGAAATGTTTACAAACCTTACGAAACAAATCCAAGCGTTTAACCTTTTTAGACATTTAAGCCAAACGTTTACAAACATTACCAAACAAATCCAAGCGTTTCACCTTTTTAGCATTTTAAGCCAAAAATTTACAAACATTACGAAACAAATCCAAGAGTTTCACGATTTTAGCAATTTAAGCCAAACATTTACAAACGTTACCAAATAAATCCAAACGTTTCAACTTTTTAGCGATTTAAGTCAAACATTTACAAACGTTACGAAACAAATCCAAACGTTTCACCTTTTTAGCTATTTAAGCCAAACATTTACAATGGTTTAGAAACAAATTCAAATGTTTCACCTTTTTAGCAATTTAAGCCAAACGTTTACAAACGTTACGAAACAAATTCAAGCATTTCCCCTTTTTAGCAATTTAAGCCAAACATTTACAAACGTTACAAAAGAAATCCAAGCGTTTCACCTTTTTAGTAATTTTAGAGAAATGTTTACAAACGTTTGCAATTTAAGCGAAATGTTTAAAAACTTACGAAACAAATCCAAACGTTTCAACTTTTTAGCGATTTAAGCCAAACGTTTACAAATGTTACTAAATAAATCAAAACGTTTCCCCTTTATAGCTTTATAAGACAAACGTTTACAAACGTTACGAAACAAATACAAATGTTTCCCCTTTTTAGCGATTTAAGCCAAACGTTTACAAACATTACTAAATAAATCCAAACGTTTCTCCTTTTTAGCAATTTAAGCCAAACGTTTACAAACGTTACGAAACAAATCCAAATATTTCACCTTTTTAGCAATTTAAGCCAAACGTTTACGAACATTACGAAAAAAATTCAAACGTTTCCCCATTTTATCGAATTAAGCCAAACGTTTAAAACGTTACGAAACAAATCCAAACGTTTCACCTTTTGGCGATTTAAGCCAAACGTTTAAAACGTTACGAAACAAATCCAAACTTTTCGCCTTTTTAGCAATTTAAGCCAAACGTTTACGAACATTACGAAAAAATTTCAAACGTTTCCCCATTTTATCGATTTAAGCCGAACGTTCAAAACGTCATGAAACAAATCCAAACGTTTCACCTTTTTGGCGATTTAAGCGAAACGTTTACAAACGGTACGAAACAAATCCAAATGTTTCACCTTTATAGCGATTTAAGACAATCATTTACAAACGCTACGAAACAAATCCAAATGTTTCACCTTTTTAGCAATGTAAGCCAAACGTTTACAAACGTTAAAAAACGTTTACAAACGTTAAACAACGTTTACAAACGTTAAAAAACGTTTACGAACGTTGCGAAAAAATCCAAACGTTTTCTTTTTTTAGCGATTTAAGCAAAACGTTTAAAAGGTTACGCAACCAATCCAAATGTTTCACCTTTTTAGCAATTTAAGAGAAACGTTTACAGCCGTTACGAAACAAATCCAAGCGTTTCACCTTTTTAGCAATTTAAGCCAAATATTTACAAACGTTACGAAACAAATCCAAGCGTTTCACCTTTTTAGCAATTTAAGCAAAACGTTTACGAACGTTACGAAACAAATCCAAGCGTTTCACCTTTTTAGCAATTCAAGCCGAACGTTTACAACCGTTACAGAACAAATCCAAACATTTCACCTTTTAAGCGATTTTAGCGAAATATTTACAAACGTTAGCGATTTAAGCGAAATGTTTAAAAACTTACGAAACAAATCCAAACGTTTCAACTTCTTAGCGATTTAAGCCAAACGTTTACAAATGTTACCAAATAAATCCAAACGTTTCCCCTTTATAATTTTATAAGCCAAACATTTACAAACGTTACGAAACAAATACAAACGTTTCCGCTTTTTAGCGATTTAAGCCAAACGTTTACAAACATTACTAAATAAATCCAATCGTTTCTCCTTTTTAGCAATTTAAGCCAAACGTTTACAAACGTTACGAAACAAATCCAAACATTTCGCCTTTTTAGCAATTTAAGCCAAATGTTTACGAACATTACAAAAAAATTCAAACTTTTCCCCATTTTATCGAATTAAGCCAAACGTTTAAAACGTTACGAAACAAATCCAAACGTTTCACCTTTTGGCGATTTAAGCCAAACGTTTAAAACGTTACGAAACAAATCCAAACGTTTCGCCTTTTTAGCAATTTAAGCCAAACGTTTACGAACATTACGAAAAAAATTTCAAACGTTTCCCCATTTTATCGATTTAAGCCGAACGTTCAAAACGTCACGAAACAAATCCAAACGTTTCACCTTTTTGGCGATTTAAGCCAAACGTTTACAAACGGTACGAAACAAATCCAAATGTTTCACCTTTATAGCGATTTAAGCCAATCATTTACAAACGCTACGAAACAAATCCAAATGTTTCACCTTTTTAGCAATGTAAGCCAAACGTTTACAAACGTTAAAAAACGTTTACAAACGTTAAAAAACGTTTACAAACGTTGCGAAAAAATCCAAACGTTTCCTTTTTTTAGCGATTTAAGCAAAACGTTTAAAAGGTTACGCAACCAATCCAAATGTTTCACCATTTTAGCAATTTAAGAGAAACGTTTACAACCGTTACGAAACAAATCCAAGCGTTTCACCTTTTTAGCAATTTAAGCCAAATATTTACAAACGTTACGAAACAAATCCAAGCGTTTCACCTTTTTAGCAATTTAAGCAAAACATTTACGAACGTTACGAAACAAATCCAAACGTTTCACTTTTTTTGCGATTTAAGCCAAACGTTTGCAAACGTTACGAAACAAATACAAACCTTTCCCCTTTTAGCGATTTAAGCCAAATGTTTTCAAACGTTACGAAAGAAATCCAAATATTTCACCTTTTTAGCGATTTAAGCCAGACGTTTACAAACGTTACAAAACAAATCGAAATATTTCACCTTATTAGCAATTTAAGCAAAACGTTTACGAACTTTACGAAACAAATCCAAGCGTTTCACCTTTTTAGCAATTCAAGCCGATGGTTTACAACCGTTACGAAACAAATCCAAACATTTCACCTTTTAAGCGATTTAAGACAAACCTTTACAAACATTACGAAACAAATCTAAACGTTTCACCTTTTGAGCGATTTAAGCGAAACGTTTGCAAACGTTACGAAACAAATCTAGACGTTTCACCTTTTTAGCGATTTAAGCAAAACGTTTACAAACGGTAAGAAACAAATCGAAATGTTTCACCTTTTGAGCGATTTAAGCCAATCGTTTACAAACGCTACGAAACAAATCCCAACGTTTCGCCTTTTTTGCAAATTCAGCCAAAGATTTACAAACGTTATGAAACAAATCCAAATGTTTCACTTTTTTTGCGATTTAAGCCAAACGTTTGCAAACGTTACGAAACAAATACAAACCTTTCCCCTTTTAGCGATTTAAGCCAAACGTTTTCAAACGTTACGAAAGAAATCCAAATATTTCACCTTTTTAGCGATTTAAGCCAGACGTTTACAAACGTTACAAAACAAATCCAAATATTTCACCTTTTTAGCAATTTAAGCCAAAAGTTTACAATCGTTACGAAACAAAACCAAACGTTTAAAACGTTATGAAACAAATTAAAACGTTTCACATTTTTAGCGATTTAAGCCAAACATTTAAAAACGTTATGAAACAAAACCAAGCGTTTCACCTTTTTAGCAATTTAAGCCAAACGTTTACAAACATTACAAAACAAATCCAAGCGTTTCACCTTTTTAAGCAATTTAAGCCCAACGTTTACCAAAGTTACGAAACAAATCCAAACGTTTCAACTTTTTAGCAATTTAAGCCAAACGTTTAGAAACGTTACGAAACAAATCCAAACGTTTCACCTTTTCATCGATTTAAGCCAAACATTTACAATGCTTTTGAAACAAATCCAAAAGTTTCACTTATTTAGAAATTTAAGCAAAACGTTATAAAATAAATCCAAGCGTTTCACCTTTTTAACAATTTAAGCCAAACGTTTACAAACGGTACAAAAAAAATCCAAGCATTTCACCTTTTTAGCAATTTAAGCGAAATGTTTACAAACATTACGAAACAAATCCAAACGTTCCACCTTTTAGCGATTTAAGCGAAATGTTTAAAAATATTACGAAACAAATCCAAATGTTTCACCTTTTTAGCAATTTAAGCAAAACGTTTACAAACATTACAAAACAAATCCAAGCGTTTCACCTTTTTAGCAATTTAAGCAAAATGTTTACAAACAATACGAAACAAATCCAAGCGTTGCACCTTTTTAGAATTTTAAGCCAAACGTTTACAAACATTACGAAACAAATCCAAGCGTTTCACCTTTTTAGCAATTTTAGCCAAACGTAAACAAACATTACGAAAAAAACCAGGCGTTTAACCTTTTTAGCAATTTAAGCAAAACGTTTACAAACGTTACGAAACAAATCCAAGCGTTTCACCTTTTCAGCAATTGAAGCCAAGCGTTTACAAATATTACGAAACAAATCCAAGCGTTTCACCTTTTTAGAAATGTAAGCCAAACGTTTACAAACGTTGCGAAACAAATCTAAGCGTTTCACCTTTTTAGCAATTTAAGCCAAACGTTTACAAACGTTACGAAACAAATCCGAACGTTTGACCTCTTAAGCGATTTAAGCCAAATGTTTACAAACGATACGAAACAAATCCAAACGCTTCACCTTTTTAGCAATTTAAGCCAAACCCTTACAAACGTTACGAAACAAATCCAAACGTTTCACCTTTTTAGCGATTTAAGCCAAATGTTTACAAACGTTACCAAACAAATCTAAATTTTTCACCTTTTTAACGATTTAAGCCAAACGTTTACAAACGTTACGAAACAAATCCAAACGTTTCACCTTTTTAGCGATTTAAGGCAACCGTTTTCAAACGTTACGGAACAAATCCAAATATTTCACCTTTTAGCGATTTAAGCCAAACGTTTACAAACGTTACAAAACAAATCCAAATGTTTCACCTTTTTAGCAATTTAAGCAAAGCGTTTACAAACGTTATGAAATGAAACCAAACGTTTAAAACGTTATGAAACTAATTAAAGCTTTTCACATTTTTAGCGATTTAAGCCAAACGTTTACAAACGTTACGAAACAAAATCAAGCGTTTCACCTTTTTAGCAATTTAAGCCAAACGTTTACAAACATTACAAAACAAATCCAAGCGTTTCACCTTTTTTAGCAATTTAAGCCAAATGTTTACAAACGTTACGAAATAAATCCAAGCATTTCACCTTTTTTGTAATGTAAGCCAAACGTCTACAAACATTACAAAACAAATTCAAGCGTTTCACTTTTTTAGCAATTTAAGCGAAATGTTTACAAACCTTACGAAACAAATCCAAGCGTTTAACCTTATTAGACATTTAAGCCAAACGTTTGCAAACATTACCAAACAAATCCAAGCGTTTCACCTTTTTAGCATTTTAAGCCAAAAATTTACAAACATTACGAAACAAATCCAAGAGTTTCACGATGTTAGCAATTTAAGCCAAACATTTACAAACGTTACCAAATAAATCCAAACGTTTCAACTTTTTAGCGATTTAAGTCAAACATTTACAAACGTTACGAAACAAATCCAAACGTTTCACCTTTTTAGCTATTTAAGCCAAACATTTACAATGGTTTAGAAACAAATTCAAATGTTTCACCTTTTTAGCAATTTAAGCCAAACGTTTACAAACGTTACGAAACAAATTCAAGCATTTCCCCTTTTTAGCAATTTAAGCCAAACATTTACAAACGTTACAAAAGAAATCCAAGCGTTTCACCTTTTTAGTAATTTTAGAGAAATGTTTACAAACGTTTGCAATTTAAGCGAAATGTTTAAAAACTTACGAAACAAATCCAAACGTTTCAACTTTTTAGCGATTTAAGCCAAACGTTTACAAATGTTACTAAATAAATCAAAACGTTTCCCCTTTATAGCTTTATAAGACAAACGTTTACAAACGTTACGAAACAAATACAAATGTTTCCACTTTTTAGCGATTTAAGCCAAACGTTTACAAACATTACTAAATAAATCCAAACGTTTCTCCTTTTTAGCAATTTAAGCCAAACGTTTACAAACGTTACGAAACAAATCCAAATATTTCACCTTTTTAGCAATTTAAGCCAAACGTTTACGAACATTACGAAAAAAATTCAAACGTTTCCCCATTTTATCGAATTAAGCCAAACGTTTAAAACGTTACGAAACAAATCCAAACGTTTCACCTTTTGGCGATTTAAGCCAAACGTTTAAAACGTTACGAAACAAATCCAAACTTTTCGCCTTTTTAGCAATTTAAGCCAAACGTTTACGAACATTACGAAAAAATTTCAAACGTTTCCCCATTTTATCGATTTAAGCCGAACGTTCAAAACGTCATGAAACAAATCCAAACGTTTCACCTTTTTGGCGATTTAAGCGAAACGTTTACAAACGGTACGAAACAAATCCAAATGTTTCACCTTTATAGCGATTTAAGACAATCATTTACAAACGCTACGAAACAAATCCAAATGTTTCACCTTTTTAGCAATGTAAGCCAAACGTTTACAAACGTTAAAAAACGTTTACAAACGTTAAACAACGTTTACAAACGTTAAAAAACGTTTACGAACGTTGCGAAAAAATCCAAACGTTTTCTTTTTTTAGCGATTTAAGCAAAACGTTTAAAAGGTTACGCAACCAATCCAAATGTTTCACCTTTTTAGCAATTTAAGAGAAACGTTTACAACCGTTACGAAACAAATCCAAGCGTTTCACCTTTTTAGCAATTTAAGCCAAATATTTACAAACGTTACGAAACAAATCCAAGCGTTTCACCTTTTTAGCAATTTAAGCAAAACGTTTACGAACGTTACGAAACAAATCCAAGCGTTTCACCTTTTTAGCAATTCAAGCCGAATGTTTACAACCGTTACAGAACAAATCCAAACATTTCACCTTTTAAGCGATTTAAGACAAACCTTTACAAACATTACGAAACAAATCCAAACGTTTCACTTTTTGAGCGATTTAAGCGAAACATTTGCAAACATTACGAAACAAATCTAGACGTTTCACCTTTTTAGCGATTTAAGCAAAACGTTTACAAACGGTAAGAAACAAATCCAAATGTTTCACCTTTTGAGTGATTTAAGCCAAACGTTTACAAACGCTACGAAACAAATCCCAACGTTTCGCCTTTTTAGCAAATTAAGCCAAAGATTTACAAACGTTACGAAACAAATCCAAACGTTTCACTTTTTTTGCCATTTAAGCCAAATGTTTGCAAACGTTACGAAACAAATACAAACCTTTCCCCTTTTAGCGATTTAAGCCAAACGTTTTCAAACGTTACGAAAGAAATCCAAATATTTCACCTTTTTAGCGATTTAAGCCAGACGTTTACAAACGTTACAAAACAAATCCAAATATTTCACCTTTTTAGCAATTTAAGCCAAAAGTTTACAATCGTTACGAAACAAAACCAAACGTATAAAACGTTATGAAACAAATTAAAACGTTTCACATTTTTAGCGATTTAAGCCAAACATTTAAAAACGTTACGAAACAAAACCAAGCGTTTAACCTTTTTAGAAATTTAAGCCAAATGTATACAAACTTTACGAAACAAATTCAAGCGTTTCACCTTTTTAGCAATTTAAGCCAAACATTTACAAACGTTACGAAACAAAACCAAGCGTTTCACCTTTTTAGAAATTGAAGCCAAATGTTTACAAACATTACGAAACAAATCCAAGCGTTTCACCTTTTTAGCAATTTAAGCCAAACGTTTACAAACGTTACGAAACAAATCCAAATATTTCACCTTTTTAGCAATTTAAGCCAAACGTTTACAAACGGTACGAAACAAATCCAAATGTTTCACCTTTATAGCGATTTAAGCCAATCATTTACAAACGCTACGAAATAAATCCAAATGTTTCACCTTTTTAGCAATGTAAGCCAAACGTTTACAAACGTTAAAAAACCAATCCAAGTGTTTCACCTTTTTAGCAATTTAAACCAAACATTTACAAACGTTACAAAACAAGTCCAAGAGTTTCATCTTTTGATCAATCTAAGCCAAACGTTTACAAACGTTGCGAAAAAAATCCAAACGTTTCCTTTTTTTAACGATTTAAACAAAACGTTTAAAAGGTTACGCAACCAATCCAAATGTTTCACCTTTTTAGCAATTTAAGCGAAACGTTTACAAACGTCACGAAACAAATCCAAGCGTTTCACCTTTTTAGCAATTTAAGCGAAATATTTACAAACTCTTACGAAACAAATCCAAGCGTTTCACCTTTTTAGCAATTTAAGCAAAACGTTTACGAACGTTACGAAACAAATCCAAGTGTTTCACCTTTTTAGCAATTCAAGCCGAACGTTTACAACCGTTACGAAACAAATCCAAACATTTAACCTTTTAAGCGACTTAAGACAAACCTTTACAAACATTACGAAACAAATCCAAACGTTTCACCTTTTTAGTGATTTAAGCGAAACGTTTGCAAACGTTACGAAACAAATCAAGACGTTTCACCTTTTTAGCGATTTAAGCAAAACGTTTACAAACAGTAAGAGACAAATCCAAATGTTTAACCTTTTTAGCAATCTAAGCCAAACGTTTACAAACGTTGCGAAAAAAAATCCAAAAGTTTCCTTTTTTAGCGATTTAAACAAAACGTTTAATAGGTTACGCAACCAATCCAAATGTTTCACCTTTTTAGCAATTTAAGAGAAACTTTTACAAACGTCACGAAACAAATCCAAGCGTTTCACCTTTTTAGCAATTTAAGCCAAATATTTACAAACGTTACGAAACAAATCCAAGCGTTTCACCTTTTTAGCAATTTAAGCAATAACAAATCCAAGCGTTTCACCTTTTTAGAAATTCAAGCCGAACGTTTACAACCGTTACGAAAAAACTCCAAACATTTCACCTTTTAAGCGATTTAAGACAAACCTTTACAAACATTACGAAACAAATCCAAACGTTTCCCCTTTTGAGCGATTTAAGCGAAACGTTTGCAAACATTACCAAACAAATCCAGACGTTTCGCCTTTTTAGCGATTTAAGCAAAACGTTTTCAAACGGTAAGAAACATATTCAAATGTTTCACCTTTTGAGCGAATTAAGCCAAATGTTTACAAACGCTACGAAACAAATCCCAATATTTCACCTTTTTAGCAATTTAAGCCAAACATTTACAAACGTTACGAAACAAATCCAAAAGTTTCACTTTTTTTGCGATTTAAGCCAAACGTTTGCAAACGTTACGAAACAAATACAAATGTTTCCCCTTTTAGCGATTTAAGCCAAATGTTTTCAAACGTTACGAAAGAAATCCAAATGTTTCACCTTTTTAGCGATTTAAGCCAGACGTTTACAAACGTTTCAAAACAAATCCAAATGTTTCACCTTTTTAGCAATTTAAGCCAAAAGTTTACAATCGTTACGAAACAAAACCAAACGTTTAAAACGTTTCACATTTTTAGCGATATAAGCCAAACATTTACAAACGTTACGAAACAAAACCAAGCGTTTCACCTTTTTAGAAATTTAAGCCAAATGTTTACAAACATTACGAAACAAATCCAAGCGTTTCACCTTATTAGCAATTTAAGCCAAAAGTTTACAAACGTTACGAAACAAATCCAAACGTTTCACCTTTTTAGCAATTTAAGCCAAACGTTTACAAACGTTACGAAACAAATCTAAACATTTTACCTTTTTAGCGATTTAAGCCAAACATTTACAAACGTTATAAAACAAATCCAAGCGTTTCACCTTTTTAGCGATATAAGCCAAACGTTTACAAACGTTACGAAACAAATCCAAACGTTTCACCTTTTTAGCAATTTAAGCCAAACGTTTACAAACGTTACGAAACAAATCTAAACGTTTTACCTTTTTAGCGATTTAAGCCAAACATTTACAAACGTTATAAAACAAATCCAAGCGTTTCACCTTTTTAGCAATATAAACCAAACGTTTACAAACGTTACGAACCAAATCCAAGCGTTTCACCTTTTTAGCAATTTAAGCGAAATGTTTACAAACATTACGAAACAAATCCAAACGTTTAACCTTTTAGCGATTTAAGTGAAATGTTTATAAACATTACGAAACAAATCCAAACGTTTCACCTTTTTAGCAATTTAAGCAAAACGTTTACAAACAATGCAAAACAAATCCAAGCGTTTCACCTTTTTAGCAATTTAAGCCAAATCTTTACAAACGTTACGAAACAAATCCAAGCGTTTCACCTTTTTAGCATTTTAAGCCAAACGATTACAAACATTACAAATAAAATCCAAGTGTTTCACCTTTTTAGCAATATAAGCCAAACGTTTACAAACATTACGAAAAAAAACCAAGCGTTTCACCTTTTTAGCAATTTAAGCAAAACGTTTACAAACGTTACGAAACAAATCCAAATGTTTCACCTTATTGGCAATTAAGGCCAAACGTTTACAAAGGTAAGGAAACAAATTTGAATGTTTGACATTTTTAGCGATTTAGGCCAAACGTTTACAAACGATACGAAACAAATCCAAACGTTTCCCCTTTTCAGCAATTTAAGCCAAACCATTACAAACGTTACGAAACAAATCCAAACGTTTCACCTTTTTAGCGATTTAAGCCAAACGTTTACAAACGTTACGAAACAAATCCACATGTTTCACCTTTTTAGCGATTTAAGCCAAACGTTTACAAACGTTACGAAACAAATCCAAACGTTTCACCTTTTTAGCGATTTAAGGCAAACATTTTCAAACGTTACGAAACAAATCCAAATGTTTCACTTTTTTAGCGATTTAAGCCAAACGTTTAAATGTATCACCTTTTTAGCAATTTAAGCCAAGCGTTTACAAACATTATGAAACAAAACCAAATGTTTAAAACATTATGAAACAAATTAAAACGTTTCACATTTTTAGCGATTTAAGCCAAACGTTTACAAACGTTACGAAACAAAACCAAGCGTTTCACCTTTTTAGCAATTTAAGCCAAACGTTTACAAACATTACAAAACAAATCCAAACGTTTCACCTTTTAAGCAATTTAAGCCAAATTTTTACAAACGTTACGAAACAAATCCAAGCATTTCACCTTTTTTGCAATGTAAGCAAAACGTCTACAAACATTACAAAACAAATCCAAGCGTTTCCCCTTTTTAGCAATTTAAGCCAAATGTTAACAAACGTTACGAAACAAATCCAAGCGTTTAACCTTTTTAGACATTTAAGCCAAACGTTTACAAACATTACAAAACAAATCCAAGCGTTTCACCTTTTTAGAAATTTAAGCCAAAAGTTTACAAACATTACTAAACAAATCCAAGAGTTTCACCTTTTTAGCAATTTAAGCCAAACGTTTACGAACGTTACGAAACAAATCCAAACGTTTCACCTTTTTAGCGATTTTAGTCAAACGTTTACAAACGTTACGAAATAAATCCAAACGTTTCACCTTTTTAGCTATTTAAGACAAACATTTACAATGGTTTGGAAACAAATCCAAATGTTTCACCTTTTTAGCAATTTAAGCCAAACGTTTACAAACTTTGCGAAACAAATTCAAGCATTTCACCTTTTTAGCAATTTAAGCCAAACGTTTACAAACGTTACAAAACAAATCCAAGCGTTTCACCTTTTTAGTAATTTTAGCGAAATATTTACAAACGTTAGCGATTTAAGCGAAATGTTTAAAAACTTACGAAACAAATCCAAACGTTTCATCTTTTTAGCGATTTAAGCCAAACGTTTACAAATGTTACCAAATAAATCCAAACGTTTCCCCTTTATAGCGATATAAGCCAAACGTTTACAAACATTACTAAACAAATCCAAACGTTTCTCCTTTTTAGCAATTTAAGCCAAACGTTTACAAACGTTACGAAACAAATCAAAACGTTTCGCCTTTTTAGCAATTTAAGCCAAACGTTTACGAACATTACGAAAAAAAT
This sequence comes from Mercurialis annua, assembly GCF_937616625.2. Taxonomy (NCBI): domain Eukaryota; kingdom Viridiplantae; phylum Streptophyta; class Magnoliopsida; order Malpighiales; family Euphorbiaceae; genus Mercurialis; species Mercurialis annua. The sequence continues at coordinate 38,725,130 of NC_065572.1, forward strand.
TCAAACGTTTCCCCATTTTATCGATTTAAGCCAAACGTTTAAAATGTTACGAAACAAATCCAAATGTTTCACCTTTTTGGCGATTTAAGCCAAACGTTTAAAACGTTACGAAACAAATCCAAACGTTTCAACTTTTAAGCAATTTATGCAAAACGTTTACAAACATTACGAAACAAATCGAAGTGTTTCATCTTTTTAGCGAATGAAGCCAAATGTTTACAAACGTTACGAAACAAATCCAAACGTTTCACATTTTTAGCAATTTAAGCAAAAGGTTTACAAATGTTACGAAAGAAAAACCAATTGTTTCACCTATTTTTAGCAATTTAAGCCAAATGTTTACAAATGTTACGAAACAAAACAAATGTTTCACCTATTTAGCGATTTAAGCCAACGTTTACAAACGTTACAAAACAAATCGAAACGTTTCACCTTTTTAGTGATTTAAGACAAACATTTACAAACATTACGAAACAAATCCAAACGTTTCACCTTTTTAGCAATTTAAATCCAAACATTTCACCTCTTTAGCAAATTAAGCCAAACATTTTCAAAAGTTACGAAACAAATCCAAAAGTTTAACCTTTCTAGCGATTTAAGCCAAACTTTTCACCTTTCTAGCGATTTAAGCCAAACGTTTACAAACGTTAGGAAACAAATCCAAATGTTTCACCTTTTTAGCGAATTAAGCCAAACGTTTACAAACGTTACGAAACCCTTTTTAATAATTTGAGCCAAACGTTTACTAACGTTACGAAACAAATCAAAACGTTTAATGTTTTTAGCGATCTAAAACAAATGTTACGAAATAAATCTAAACGTTTCACCTTTTTAGCGATTTAAGCCAAAAGTCTACAAACATTACGAAACAAATCCAAGCGTTTCCCCTTTTTAGCAATTTAAGCCAAATGTTTACAGACGTTACGAAACAAATCCAAGCGTTTAACCTTTTTAGACATTTAAGCCAAACGTTTACAAACATTACAAAACAAATCCAAGCGTTTCACCTTTTTAGAAATTTAAGCCAAAAGTTTACAAACATTATTAAACAAATCCAAGAGTTTCACCTTTTTAGCAATTTAAGCCAAACGTTTACGAACGTTACGAAACAAATCCAAGCGTTTCACCTTTTTTGCGATTTTAGTCAAACGTTTACAAACGTTACGAAACAAATCTAAACGTTTCACCTTTTTAGCTATTTAAGCCAAACATTTACAATGGTTTGAAAACAAATCCAAATGTTTCACCTTTTTAGCAATTTAAGCCAAACGTTTACAAACGTTGCGAAACAAATTCAAGCATTTCACCTTTTTAGCAATTTAAGCCAAACGTTTACAAACGTTACAAAACAAATCCAAGCGTTTCACCTTTTTTGTAATTTTAGCGAAATATTTACAAACGTTAGCGATTTAAGCGAAATGTTTAAAAACTTACGAAACAAATCCAAACGTTTCATCTTTTTAGCGATTGAAGCCAAACGTTTACAAATGTTACCAAATAAATCCAAACGTTTCCCCTTTATAGCGATATAAGCCAAACGTTTACAAACATTACTAAACAAATCCAAACGTTTCTCCTTTTTAGCAATTTAAGCCAAACGTTTACAAACGTTACGAAACAAATCCAAACGTTTCGCCTTTTTAGCAATTTAAGCCAAACGTTTACGAACATTACGAAAAAAATTCAAACGTTTCCCCATTTTATCGATTTAAGCCAAACGTTTAAAATGTTACGAAACAAATCCAAATGTTTCACCTTTTTGGCGATTTAAGCCAAACGTTTAAAACGTTACGAAACAAATCCAAACGTTTCAACTTTTAAGCAATTTATGCAAAACGTTTACAAACATTACGAAACAAATCGAAGTGTTTCATCTTTTTAGCGATTGAAGCCAAATGTTTACAAACGTTACGAAACAAATCCAAACGTTTCACATTTTTAGCAATTTAAGCAAAAGGTTTACAAATGTTACGAAAGAAAAACCAATTGTTTCACCTATTTTTAGCAATTTAAGCCAAATGTTTACAAATGTTACGAAACAAAACAAATGTTTCACCTATTTAGCGATTTAAGCCAACGTTTACAAACGTTACAAAACAAATCGAAACGTTTTACCTTTTTAGTGATTTAAGACAAACATTTACAAACATTACGAAACAAATCCAAACGTTTCACCTTTTTAGCAATTTAAATCCAAACATTTCACCTCTTTAGCAAATTAAGCCAAACATTTTCAAAAGTTACGAAACAAATCCAAAAGTTTAACCTTTCTAGCGATTTAAGCCAAACTTTTCACCTTTCTAGCGATTTAAACCAAACGTTTACAAACGTTAGGAAACAAATCCAAATGTTTCACCTTTTTAGCGAATTAAGCCAAATGTTTACAAACGTTACGAAACCCTTTTTAATAATTTGAGCCAAACGTTTACTAACGTTACGAAACAAATCAAAACGTTTAATGTTTTTAGCGATCTAAAACAAATGTTGCGAAATAAATCCAAACGTTTCACCTTTTTAGCGATTTAAGCCAAAAGTCTACAAACATTACGAAACAAATCCAAGCGTTTCCCCTTTTTAGCAATTTAAGCCAAATGTTTACAGACGTTACGAAACAAATCCAAGCGTTTAACCTTTTTAGACATTTAAGCCAAACGTTTACAAACATTACAAAACAAATCCAAGCGTTTCACCTTTTTAGAAATTTAAGCCAAAAGTTTACAAACATTATTAAACAAATCCAAGAGTTTCACCTTTTTAGCAATTTAAGCCAAACGTTTGCAAACGTTACGAAACAAATACAAATGTTTCCCCTTTTAGCGATTTAAGCAAAATGTTTTCAAACGTTACGAAAGAAATCCAAATGTTTCACCTTTTTAGCGATTTAAGCCAGACGTTTACAAACGTTTCAAAACAAATCCAAATGTTTCACCTTTTTAGCAATTTAAGCCAAAAGTTTACAATCGTTACGAAACAAAACCAAATGTTTAAAACGTTTTGAAACAAATTAAAACGTTTCACATTTTTAGCGATATAAGCCAAACATTTACAAACGTTACGAATCAAAACCAAGCGTTTCACCTTTTTAGAAATTTAAGCCAAATGTTTACAAACATTACGAAACAAATCCAAGCGTTTCACCTTATTAGCAATTTAAGCCAAAAGTTTACAAACGTTACGAAACAAATCCAAACGTTTCACCTTTTTAGCAATTTAAGCCAAACGTTTACAAACGTTACGAAACAAATCTAAACATTTTACCTTTTTAGCGATTTAAGCCAAACATTTACAAACGTTATAAAACAAATCCAAGCGTTTCACCTTTTTAGCGATATAAGCCAAACGTTTACAAACGTTACGAAACAAATCCAAACGTTTCACCTTTTTAGCAATTTAAGCCAAACGTTTACAAACGTTACGAAACAAATCTAAACGTTTTACCTTTTTAGCGATTTAAGCCAAACATTTACAAACGTTATAAAACAAATCCAAGCGTTTCACCTTTTTAGCAATATAAACCAAACGTTTACAAACGTTACGAACCAAATCCAAGCGTTTCACCTTTTTAGCAATTTAAGCGAAATGTTTACAAACATTACGAAACAAATCCAAACGTTTAACCTTTTAGCGATTTAAGTGAAATGTTTATAAACATTACGAAACAAATCCAAACGTTTCACCTTTTTAGCAATTTAAGCAAAACGTTTACAAACAATACAAAACAAATCCAAGCGTTTCACCTTTTTAGCAATTTAAGCCAAATCTTTACAAACGTTACGAAACAAATCCAAGCGTTTCACCTTTTTAGCATTTTAAGCCAAACGATTACAAACATTACAAATCAAATCCAAGTGTTTCACCTTTTTAGCAATATAAGCCAAACGTTTACAAACATTACGAAACAAAACCAAGCGTTTCACCTTTTTAGCAATTTAAGCAAAACGTTTACAAACGTTACGAAACAAATCCAAATGTTTCACCTTATTGGCAATTAAGGCCAAACGTTTACAAAGGTAAGGAAACAAATTTGAATGTTTGACATTTTTAGCGATTTAGGCCAAACGTTTACAAACGATACGAAACAAATCCAAACGTTTCCCCTTTTCAGCAATTTAAGCCAAACCATTACAAACGTTACGAAACAAATCCAAACGTTTCACCTTTTTAGCGATTTAAGCCAAACGTTTACAAACGTTACGAAACAAATCCACATGTTTCACCTTTTTAGCGATTTAAGCCAAACGTTTACAAACGTTACGAAACAAATCCAAACGTTTCACCTTTTTAGCGATTTAAGGCAAACATTTTCAAACGTTACGAAACAAATCCAAATGTTTCACTTTTTTAGCGATTTAAGCCAAACGTTTAAATGTTTCACCTTTTTAGCAATTTAAGCCAAGCGTTTACAAACATTATGAAACAAAACCAAATGTTTAAAACATTATGAAACAAATTAAAACGTTTCACATTTTTAGCGATTTAAGCCAAACGTTTGCAAACGTTACGAAACAAAACCAAGCGTTTCACCTTTTTAGCAATTTAAGCCAAACGTTTACAAACATTACAAAACAAATCCAAACGTTTCACCTTTTTAGCAATTTAAGCCAAATTTTTACAAACGTTACGAAACAAATCCAAGCATTTCACCTTTTTTGCAATGTAAGCAAAACGTCTACAAACATTACAAAACAAATCCAAGCGTTTCCCCTTTTTAGCAATTTAAGCCAAATGTTTACAAACGTTACGAAACAAATCCAAGCGTTTAACCTTTTTAGACATTTAAGCCAAACGTTTACAAACATTACAAAACAAATCCAAGCGTTTCACCTTTTTAGAAATTTAAGCCAAAAGTTTACAAACATAACTAAACAAATCCAAGAGTTTCACCTTTTTAGCAATTTAAGCCAAACGTTTACGAACGTTACGAAACAAATCCAAACGTTTCACCTTTTTAGCGATTTTAGTCAAACGTTTACAAACGTTACGAAACAAATCTCAACGTTTCACCTTTTTAGCTATTTAAGCCAAACATTTACAAATGTTTGAAAACAAATCCAAATGTTTCACCTTTTTAGCAATTTAAGCCAAACGTTTACAAACGTTGCGAAACAAATTCAAGCATTTCACCTTTTTAGCAATTTAAGCCAAATGTTTACAAACGTTACAAAACAAATCCAAGCGTTTCACCTTTTTAGTAATTTTTGCGAAATATTTACAAACGTTAGCGATTTAAGCGAAATGTTTATAAACTTACGAAACAAATCCAAACGTTTCATCTTTTTAGCGATTGAAGCCAAACGTTTACAAATGTTACCAAATAAATCCAAACGTTTCCCCTTTATAGCGATATAAGCCAAACGTTTACAAACATTACTAAACAAATCCAAACGTTTCTCCTTTTTAGCAATTTAAGCCAAACGTTTACAAACGTTACGAAACAAATCCAAACGTTTCGCCTTTTTAGCAATTTAAGCCAAACGTTTACGAACATTACGAAAAAAATTCAAACGTTTCCCCATTTTATCGATTTAAGCCAAACGTTTAAAATGTTACGAAACAAATCCAAATGTTTCACCTTTTTGGCGATTTAAGCCAAACGTTTAAAACATTACGAAACAAATCCAAACGTTTCAACTTTTAAGCAATTTATGCAAAACGTTTACAAACATTACGAAACAAATCGAAGTGTTTCATCTTTTTAGCGATTGAAGCCAAATGTTTACAAACGTTACGAAACAAATCCAAACGTTTCACATTTTTAGCAATTTAAGCAAAAGGTTTACAAATGTTACGAAAGAAAAACCAATTGTTTCACCTATTTTTAGCAATTTAAGCCAAATGTTTACAAATGTTACGAAACAAAACAAATGTTTCACCTATTTAGCGATTTAAGCCAACGTTTACAAACGTTACAAAACAAATCGAAACGTTTCACCTTTTTAGTGATTTAAGACAAACATTTACAAACATTACGAAACAAATCCAAACGTTTCACCTTTTTAGCAATTTAAATCCAAACATTTCACCTCTTTAGCAAATTAAGCCAAACATTTTCAAAAGTTACGAAACAAATCCAAAAGCTTAACCTTTCTAGCGATTTAAGCCAAACTTTTCACCTTTCTAGCGATTTAAGCCAAACGTTTACAAACGTTAGGAAACAAATCCAAATGTTTCACCTTTTTAGCGAATTAAGCCAAATGTTTACAAACGTTACAAAACCCTTTTTAATAATTTGAGCCAAACGTTTACTAACATTACGAAACAAATCAAAACGTTTAATGTTTTTAGCGATCTAAAACAAATGTTACGAAATAAATCCAAACGTTTCACCTTTTTAGCGATTTAAGCCAAAAGTCTACAAACATTACGAAACAAATCCAAGCGTTTCCCCTTTTTAGCAATTTAAGCCAAATGTTTACAGACGTTACGAAACAAATCCAAGCGTTTAACCTTTTTAGACATTTAAGCCAAACGTTTACAAACATTACAAAACAAATCCAAGCGTTTCACCTTTTTAGAAATTTAAGCCAAAAGTTTACAAACATTATTAAACAAATCCAAGAGTTTCACCTTTTTAACAATTTAAGCCAAACGTTTACGAACGTTACGAAACAAATCCAAGCGTTTCACCTTTTTAGCGATTTTAGTCAAACGTTTACAAACGTTACGAAACAAATCTAAACGTTTCACCTTTTTAGCTATTTAAGCCAAACATTTACAATGGTTTGAAAACAAATCCAAATGTTTCACCTTTTTAGCAATATAAGCCAAACGTTGCAAAACAAATTCAAGCATTTCACCTTTTTAGCAATTTAAGCCAAACGTTTACAAACGTTACAAAACAAATCCAAGCGTTTCACCTTTTTAGTAATTTTAGCGAAATATTTACAAACGTTAGCGATTTAAGCGAAATGTTTAAAAACTTACGAAACAAATCCAAACGTTTCATCTTTTTAGCGATTGAAGCCAAACGTTTACAAATGTTACCAAATAAATCCAAACGTTTCCCCTTTATAGCGATATAAGCCAAACGTTTACAAACATTACTAAACAAATCCAAACGTTTCTCCTTTTTAGCAATTTAAGCCAAACGTTTACAAACGTTACGAAACAAATCCAAACGTTTCGCCTTTTTAGCAATTTAAGCCAAACGTTTACGAACATTACGAAAAAAATTCAAACGTTTCCCCATTTTATCGATTTAAGCCAAACGTTTAAAATGTTACGAAACAAATCCAAATGTTTCACCTTTTTGGCGATTTAAGCCAAACGTTTAAAACGTTACGAAACAAATCCAAACGTTTCAACTTTTAAGCAATTTATGCAAAACGTTTACAAACATTACGAAACAAATCGAAGTGTTTCATCTTTTTAGCGATTGAAGCCAAATGTTTACAAACGTTACGAAATAAATCCAAACGTTTCACATTTTTAGCAATTTAAGCAAAAGGTTTACAAATGTTACGAAAGAAAAACCAATTGTTTCACCTATTTTAAGCAATTTAAGCCAAATGTTTACAAATGTTACGAAACAAAACAAATGTTTCACCTATTTAGCGATTTAAGCCAACGTTTACAAACGTTACAAAACAAATCAAAACATTTCACCTTTTTAGTGATTTAAGTCAAACATTTACAAACATTATGAAACAAATCCAAACGTTTCACCTTTTTAGCAATTTAAATCCAAACATTTCACCTCTTTAGCAAATTAAGCCAAACATTTTCAAAAGTTAAACAAATCCAAAAGTTTAACCTTTTTAGCGATTTAAGCCAAACTTTTCACCTTTCTAGCGATTTAAGCCAAACGTTTACAAACGTTAGGAAACAAATCCAAATGTTTCACCTTTTTAGCGAATTAAGCCAAACGTTTACAAACGTTACGAAAGTAATCCAAAAATTTACAACGTTACGAAACCCTTTTTAATAATTTAAGCCAAACGTTTACTAACGTTACGAAACAAACCAAAACCTTTAATCTTTTTAGCGATCTAAAACAAACGTTACGAAATAAATCCAAATGTTTCACCTTTTTAGCGATTTAAGCCAAACGTTTACAAACGTTACGAAACAAAACCAAACGTTTCACCTTTTCAGCAATTTAAGCCAAACGTTTACTGACGTTACGAAACAAATCCCAAACGTTTCACCTTAGCGGATTAAGACAAACGTTTACACATGTTACGAAACAAATACAAAAGTTTTACCTTTTTAGCGATTTAAGTCAAAAGTTTACAAACGTTACGAAACAAATCCAGGCATTTCACCTTTTTAGCGATTTAAGCGGATAATAAACTCCCTGGGTCACTCAAGTCTCAGGAAATTTTAAAAAGGTCACTAAAGTCAATATTCTTACAAAGTGGTCACTGAACTATACCTTTTATTACAAAAATATTTCTATTGTTACGAAAAGAACACTAAACGTTTTGTGAACTACAATAAAATCATTGGGTTATTTCTTTTATTACAAAAAAGTCACTGAACTATGTTCCTTTTTGTAATTTTGGCTTGCCACGTAAGCAAAAATATTAGGTTTTTACGTCGTTTTATATGGGTGAACCCTTTTGTAATAAAAGGTAAAGTTCAGTGACCATTTTGTAAGAAAATTGACTTTAGTGACCTTTTTGAAATTTCCTAAGACTTGAGTGATCCAAGGAGTTTAATATCCGATTGAAGCCAAACGTTAAAAACGTTACAAAATAAATGTAGACATTTTTACTTTTAGCTATTTAAGTCAAATGTTTACAAATGTTACGAAACAAATCCAAACGTTTCCCCTTTTTAGGGACTGAAGTCAAACATTTCCAAACGTTACGAAATAAATTTAAATGTTTACAAACGTTTCGAAACAAAACCAAGCGTTTCCCGTTTTTATCAATTTAAGCAAAACATTTACAAACATTAGAAAAAAAATCTAAGCGTTTCACCTTTTTAGCAATTTAAGCCAAACGTTTACAAACGTTACGAAACAAATACAAGTGTTTCACCTTTTTAGCAATTCAAGCCAAACATTTACAAACGTTACAAAACAAAACCAAACTTTTATAACGTTATGAAACAAATTCAAACGTTTTTCATTTTTAGCGATTTAAGCAAAATGTTTACACACGTTACGAAACAAATCCAATCGTTTAAAATGTTACGAAACAAATTCAAACGTTTACAAACGTTACGAAACAAACCAAGTGTTTCACCTTTTTAGCAATTTAAGCCAAACGTTTAGAAGATTACAAAATAAATTCAAGGGTTTCAGCTTTTTAGGAATTTAAGTCAAACGTTTACAAACGTTACGAAACAAATCCAATCGTTTCACCTTTTTAGCAATTCAAGGCAAATGTTTACAAACGTTACGAAAAAAATCCAAACATTTCACCTTTTTAGCGATTTAAGCCAAACCTTTACAATCATTACGAAACATATCCAATCAACTTTTTAGCGATTTAAGCGAAACGTTTGCAAACGTTACCAAACAAATCTAAACGTTTCACCTTTTTAGCGAGTTAAGCCAAACGTTTACAAACGGTATGAAACAAATCCAAACGTTTCACCTTTTGAGCGATTTAAGCCAAACGTTTACAAACGCTACGAAACAAATCCCAACGTTTCACCTTTTTAGCAAATTAAGCCAAAGATTTATAAACGTTACGAAACAAATTCAAACGTTTCACTTTTTTTTGCGATTTAAGCCAAACGTCTGCAAACGTTACGAAAAAAATACAAACCTTTCCCCTTTAGCGATTTAAGCCAAACGTTTTCAAACGTTACGAAAGAAATCCAAATATTTCACCTTTTTAGCGATTTAAGCCAGACGTTTACAAACGTTACAAAACAAATCCAAATATTTCACCTTTTTAGCAATTTAAGCCAAAAGTTTACAATCGTTACGAAACAAAACCAAACGTTTAAAACGTTATGAATCAAATTAAAACGTTTCACATTTTTAGCGATTTAAGCCAAAGATTTAAAAACGTTACGAAACAAAACCAAGCGTTTAACCTTTTTAGAAATTTAAGCCAAATGTATACAAACTTTACGAAACAAATTCAAGCGTTTCACCTTTTTAGCAATTTAAGCCAAACATTTACAAACGTTACGAAACAGAACCAAGCGTTTCACCTTTTTAGAAATTTATGCCAAATGTTTACAAACATTACGAGACAAATCCAAGCGTTTCACCTTTTTAGCAATTTAAGCCAAACGTTTACAAACGTTACGAAACAAATCCAAATATTTCACCTTTTTAGAATATTAAGCCAAATGTTTACAAACGGTACGAAACAAATCCAAATGTTTCACCTTTATAGCGATTTAAGCCAATCATTTACAAACGCTACGAAACAAATCCAAATATTTCACCTTTTTAGCAATGTAAGCCAAACGTTTACAAACGTTAAAAAACTAATCCAAGTGTTTCACCTTTTTAGCAATTTAAACCAAACATTTACAAACATTACGAAACAAATCCATGTGTTTCATCTTTTGATCAATCTAAGCCAAACATTTACAAACATTACGAAACAAATCCTTTTTTTAGCGATTTAAACAAAACATTTAAAAGGTTACGCAACCAATCCAAATGTTTGACCTTTTTAGCAATTTAAGCGAAACGTTTACAAAAGTCACGAAACAAATCCAAGTGTTTCACCTTTTTAGAAATTTAAGCCAAATATTTACAAACGTTACGAAACAAATCCAAGCGTTTCACCTTTTTAGCAATTTAAGCAAAACGTTTACGAACGTTACGAAACAAATCCAAGCGTTTCACCTTTTTAGCAATTCAAGCCGAACGTTTACAACCGTTACGAAACAAATACAAACATTAAACCTTTTAAGCGATTTAAGACAAACCTTTACAAACATTACAAAACAAATCCAAACATTTCACCTTTTTAGCCATTTAAGCGAAACGTTTGCAAACGTTACGAAACAAATCAAGACGTTTCACCTTTTTAGCGATTTAAGCAAAACGTTTACAAACGGTAAGAAACAAATCCAAATGTTTAACCTTTTGAGTGATTTAAACCAAACGTTTAAAAACGCTACGAAACAAATCCCAACATTTCACCTTTTTAGCAATTTAAGCCAAACATTTACAAATGTTACGAAACAAATCCAAACGTTTCATCTTTTTATCAATCTAAGCCAAACGTTTACAAACTATGCGAAAAAAAATCCAAACGTTTCCTTTTTTTAGCTATTTAAACAAAACGTTTAAAAGGTTACGCAACCAATCCAAATGTTTCACCTTTTTAGCAATTTAAGCGAAACGTTTACAAACGTCACGAAACAAATCCAAGTGTTTCACCTTTTTAGCAATTTAAGCCAAATATTTACAAACGTTACGAAACAAATCTAAGCCTTTCACCTTTTTAGCAATTTAAGCAAAATGTTTACGAACGTTACGAAACAAATCCAAGCGTTTCACCTTTTTAGCAATTCAACTCCAAACATTTCACCTTTTAAGCGATTTAAGACAAACCTTTACAAACATTACGAAACAAATCCAAATATTTCCCCTTTTGAGCGATTTAAGCGAAACGTTTGCAAACATTACCAAACAAATCCAGACGTTTCGCCTTTTTAGCGATTTAAGCAAAACGTTTTCAAACGGTAAGAAACAAATTCAAATGTTTCACCTTTTGAGCGATTTAAGCCAAATGTTTACAAACGCTACGAAACAAATCCCAACATTTCACCTTTTTAGCAATTTAAGCCAAACATTTACAAACGTTACGAAACAAATCCAAAAGTTTCACTTTTTTTGCGATTTAAGCCAAACGTTTGCAAACGTTACGAAAAAAATACAAACGTTTCCACTTTTAGCGATTTAAGCCAAATGTTTTCAAACGTTTCGAAAGAAATCCAAATGTTTCACCTTTTTAGCGATTTAAGCCAGACGTTTACAAACGTTACAAAACAAATCCAAATGTTTCACCTTTTTAGCAATTTAAGCCAAAAGTTTACAATCGTTACGAAACAAAACCAAACGTTTAAAATGATTTGAGACAAATTAAAACGTTTCACATTTTTAGCGATATAAGCCAAACATTTACAAACGTTACGAAACAAAACCAAGCGTTTCACCTTTTTAGAAATTTGAGCCAAATGTTTACTAACATTACGAAACAAATCCAAGCGTTTCACCTTTTTAGCAATTTAAGCCAAAAGTTTACAAACGTTACGAAACAAATCCAAACGTTTCACCTTTTTAGCAATTTAAGCCAAACGTTTACAAACGTTACGAAACATATCTAAACGTTTTACCTTTTTAGCGATTTAAGCCAAACATTTACAAACGTTATAAAACAAATCCAAGCGTTTCACCTTTTTAGCAATATAATCCAAACGTTTACAAACGTTACGAAACAAAACCAAACGTTTCACCTTTTTAGCAATTTAAGGCAAACGTTTACAAACGTTACGAAACAAATCTAAACGTTTTACCTTTTTAGCGATTTAAGCCAAACATTTACAAACGTTATAAAACAAATCCAAGCGTTTCACCTTTTTAGCAATATAAGCCAAATGTTTACAAACGTTACGAACCAAATCCAAGCGTTTCACCTTTTTAGCAATTTAAGCGAAATGTTTACAAACATTACGAAACAAATCCAAACGTTTCACCTTTTAGCGATTTAAGCGAAATGTTTATAAACATTACGAAACAAATCCAAACGTTTCACCTTTTTAGCAATTTAAGCTAAACGTTTACAAACAATACAAAACAAATCCAAGCGTTTCACCTTTTTAGCAATTTAAGCCAAATCTTTACAAACGTTACGAAACAAATCCAAGTGTTTCACCTTTTTAGCATTTTAAGCCAAACAGTTACAAACATTACAAAACAAATCTAAGTGTTTCACCTTTTTAGCAATATAAGCCAAACGTTTACAAACATTACGAAACAAAACCAAGCGTTTCACCTTTTTAGCAATTTAAGCAAAACGTTTACAAACGTTCCGAAACAAATCCAAATGTTTCACCTTATTGGCAATTTAAGCCAAACGTTTACAAAGGTAAGGAAACAAATCTGAATGTTTGACCTTTTTAGCGATTTAAGCCAAACGTTTAAAAACGATACAAAACAAATCCAAACGTTTCCCCTTATCAACAATTTAAGCCAAACCCTTACAAACGTTACGAAACAAATCCAAACGTTTCACCTTTTTAGCGATTTAAGCCAAACGTTTACAAACGTTACGAAACAAATCCAAATGTTTCACCTTTTTAGCGATTTAAGCCAAACGTTTACAAACGTTACGAAACAAATCCAAACGTTTCACCTTTTTAGCGATTTAAGGCAAACATTTTCAAACGTTACGAAACAAATCCAAATGTTTCACTTTTTTAGCGATTTAAGCCAAACGTTTAAATGTTTCACCTTTTTAGCAATTTAAGCCAAGCGTTTACAAACATTATGAAACAAAACCAAATGTTTAAAACATTATGAAACAAATTAAAACGTTTCACATTTTTAGCGATTTAAGCCAAACGTTTAAATGTTTCACATTTTTAGCAATTTAAGCCAAGCGTTTACAAACATTATGAAACAAAACCAAATGTTTAAAACATTATGAAACAAATTAAAACGTTTCACATTTTTAGCGATTTAAGCCAAACGTTTACAAACGTTACGAAACAAAACCAATCGTTTCACCTTTTTAGCAATTTAAGCCAAACGTTTACAAACCTTACAAAACAAATCCAAACGTTTCATCTTTTTAGCAATTTAAGCAAAACGTTTTCAAACGGTAAGAAACAAATTCAAATGTTTCACCTTTTGAGCGATTTAAGCAAAATGTTTACAAACGCTACGAAACAAATCCCAACATTTCACCTTTTTAGCAATTTAAGCCAAACATTTACAAACGTTACGAAACAAATCCAAAAGTTTCACTTTTTTTGCGATTTAAGCCAAACGTTTGCAAACGTTACGAAAAAAATACAAATGTTTCCCCTTTTAGCGATTTAAGCCAAATGTTTTCAAACGTTACGAAAGAAATACAAATGTTTCACCTTTTTAGCGATTTAAGCCAGACCACAAACGTTACAAAACAAATCCAAATGTTTCACCTTTTTAGCAATTTAAGCCAAACGTTTACAAACGTTGCGAAACAAATTCAAGCATTTCACCTTTTTAGCAATTTAAGCCAAACGTTTACAAACGTTACAAAACAAATCCAAGCGTTTCACCTTTTTAGTAATTTTAACGAAATATTTACAAACGTTAGCGATTTAAGCGAAATGTTTAAAAACTTACGAAACAAATCCAAACGTTTCATCTTTTTAGCGATTGAAGCCAAATGTTTACAAATGTTACCAAATAAATCCAAACGTTTCCCCTTTATAGCGATATAAGCCAAACGTTTACAAACATAACTAAACAAATCCAAACGTTTCTCCTTTTTAGCAATTTAAGCCAAACGTTTACAAATGTTACGAAACAAATCCAAACGTTTCGCCTTTTTAGCAATTTAAGCCAAACGTTTACGAACATTACGAAAAAAATTCATACGTTTCCCCATTTTATCGATTTAAGCCAAACGTTTAAAATGTTACGAAACAAATCCAAATGTTTCACCTTTTTGGCGATTTAAGCCAAACGTTTAAAACGTTACGAAACAAATCCAAACGTTTCAACTTTTAAGCAATTTATGCAAAACGTTTACAAACATTACGAAACAAATCGAAGTGTTTCATCTTTTTAGCGATTGAAGCCAAATGTTTGCAAACGTTACGAAATAAATCCAAACGTTTCACATTTTTAGCAATTTAAGCAAAAGGTTTACAAATGTTACGAAAGAAAAACCAATTGTTTCACCTATTTTTAGCGATTTAAGCCAAATGTTACGAAACAAAACAAATGTTTCACGTATTTAGCGATTTAAGCCAACGTTTACAAACGTTACAAAACAAATCCAAACGTTTCACCTTTTTAGTGATTTAAGTCAAACATTTACAAACATTACGAAACAAATCCAAACGTTTCACCTTTTTAGCAATTTAAATCCAAACATTTCACCTCTTTAGAAAATTAAGCCAAACATTTTCAAAAGTTACGAAACAAATCCAAAAGTTTAACCTTTTTAGCGATTTAAGCCAAACTTTTCACCTTTCTAGCGATTTAAGCCAAACGTTTACAAACGTTAGGAAATAAATCCAAATGTTTCACCTTTTTAGCGAATTAAGCCAAACGTTTACAAACGTTACGAAAGTAATCCAAAAATTTAAAACGTTACGAAACCCTTTTTAATAATTTAAGCCAAACGTTTACTAACGTTACGAAACAAACCAAAACCTTTAATCTTTTTAGCGATCTAAAACAAACGTTACGAAATAAATCCAAATGTTTCACCTTTTTAGCGATTTAAGCCAAACGTTTACAAACGTTACGAAACAAAACCAAACGTTTCACCTTTTCAGCAATTTAAGCCAAACGTTTACTGACGTTACGAAACAAATCCCAAACGTTTCACCTTAGCGGATTAATACAAACGTTTACACATGTTACGAAACAAATACAAAAGTTTTACCTTTTTAGCGATTTAAGTCAAAAGTTTACAAACGTTACGAAACAAATCCAAGCATTTCACCTTTTTAGCGATTTAAGCGGATAATAAACTCCCTGGGTCACTCAAGTCTCAGGAAATTTTAAAAAGGTCACTAAAGTCAATTTTCTTACAAAGTGGTCACTGAACTATATCTTTTATTACAAAAATATTTCTATTGTTACGAAAAGAACACTAAACTTTTTGTGAACTACAATAAAATCATTGGGTTATTTCTTTTATTACAAAAAAGTCACTGAACTATGTTCCTTTTTGTAATTTTGGCTTGCCACGTAAGCAAAAATATTAGGTTTTTACGTCGTTTTATATGGGTGAACCCTTTTGTAATAAAAAGGTATAGTTCAGTGACCATTTTGTAAGAAAATTGACTTTAGTGACCTTTTTGAAATTTCCTAAGACTTGAGTGATCCAAGGAGTTTAATATCCGATTTAAGCCAAACGTTAAAAACGTTACAAAATAAATGTAGACATTTTTACTTTTAGCTATTTAAGTCAAATGTTTACAAATGTTACGAAACAAATCCAAACGTTTCCCCTTTTTAGGGACTGAAGTCAAACGTTTCCAAACGTTACGAGATAAATTCAAATGTTTACAAACGTTTCGAAACAAAACCAAGCGTTTCCCGTTTTTATCAATTTAAGCAAAACATTTACAAACATTAGAAAAAAAATCTAAGCGTTTTACCTTTTTAGCAATTTAAGCCAAACGTTTACAAACGTTACGAAACAAATACAAGTGTTTCACCTTTTTAGCAATTCAAGCCAAACATTTACAAACGTTACAAAACAAAACCAAACTTTTATAACGTTACGAAACAAATTCAAACGTTTTTCATTTTTAGCGATTTAAGCAAAATGTTTACACACGTTACGAAGCAAATCAAATCGTTTAAAATGTTACGAAACAAATTCAAACGTTAACAAACGTTACGAAACAAACCAAGCGTTTCACCTTTTTAGCAATTTAAGCCAAACGTTTAGAAGATTACAAAATAAATTCAAGCGTTTCACCTTTTTAGGAATTTAAGTCAAACATTTACAAACGTTACGAAACAAATCCAATCGTTTCACCTTTTTAGCAATTCAAGGCAAATGTTTACAAACGTTACGAAAAAAATCCAAACATTTCACCTTTTTAGCGATTTAAGCCAAACCTTTACAATCATTACGAAACATATCCAATCAACTTTTTAGCGATTTAAGCGAAACGTTTGCAAACGTTACCAAACAAATCTAAACGTTTCACCTTTTTAGAGATTTAAGCCAAACGTTTACAAACGGTATGAAACAAATCCAAACGTTTCACCTTTTGAGCGATTTAAGCCAAGCGTTTACAAACGCTACGAAACAAATCCCAACGTTTCGCCTTTTTAGCAAATTAAGCCAAAGATTTATAAACGTTACGAAACAAATCCAAACGTTTCACTTTTTTGCGATTTAAGCCAAACGTCTGCAAACGTTACGAAACAAATACAAACCTTTCCCCTATTAGCGATTTAAGCCAAACATTTTCAAACGTTACGAAAGAAATCCAAATATTTCACCTTTTTAGCGATTTAAGCCAGACGTTTACAAACGTTACAAAACAAATCCATATATTTCACCTTTTTAGAAATTTAAGCCAAAAGTTTACAATCGTTACGAAACAAAACCAAACGTTTAAAACGTTTCACATTTTTAGCGATTTAAGCCAAACATTTATAAACGTTACGAAACAAAACCAAGCGTTTAACCTTTTTAGAAATTTAAGCCAAATGTATACAAACTTTACGAAACAAATTCAAGCGTTTCACCTTTTTAGCAATTTAAGCCAAACATTTACAAACGTTACGAAACAAAACCAAGCGTTTCACCTTTTTAGAAATTTAAGCCAAATGTTTACAAACATTACGAAACAAATCCAAGCGTTTCACATTTTTAGCAATTTAATCCAAACGTTTACAAACGTTACGAAACAAATACAAGTGTTTCACCTTTTTAGCAATTCAAGCCAAACATTTACAAACGTTACAAAACAAAACCAAACTTTTATAACGTTATGAAACAAATTCAAACGTTTTTCATTTTTAGCGATTTAAGCAAAATGTTTACACACGTTACGAAACAAATCCAATCGTTTAAAATGTTACGAAACAAATTCAAACGTTTACAAACGTTACGAAACAAACCAAGCGTTTCACCTTTTTAGCAATTTAAGCCAAACGTTTAGAAGATTACAAAATAAATTCAAGGGTTTCAGCTTTTTAGGAATTTAAGTCAAACGTTTACAAACGTTACGAAACAAATCCAATTGTTTCACCTTTTTAGCAATTCAAGGCAAATGTTTACAAACGTTACGAAAAAAATCCAAACATTACACCTTTTTAGCGATTTAAGCCAAACCTTTACAATCATTACGAAACATATCCAATCAACTTTTTAGCGATTTAAGCGAAACGTTTGCAAACGTTACCAAACAAATCTAAACGTTTCACCTTTTTAGCGATTTAAGCCAAACGTTTACAAACGGTATGAAACAAATCCAAACGTTTCACCTTTTGAGCGATTTAAGCCAAACGTTTACAAACGCTACGAAACAAATCCCAACGTTTCGCCTTTTTAGCAAATTAAGCCAAAGATTTATAAACATTACGAAACAAATCCAAACGTTTCACTTTTTTTGCGATTTAAGCCAAACGTCTGCAAACGTTACGAAAAAAATACAAACCTTTCCCCTTTTAGCGATTTAAGCCAAACGTTTTCAAACGTTACGAAAGAAATCCAAATATTTCACCTTTTTAGCAATTTAAGCCAGAAGTTTACAAACGTTACAAAACAAATCCAAATATTTCACCTTCTTAGCAATTTAAGCCA
This sequence comes from Mercurialis annua, assembly GCF_937616625.2. Classification (NCBI taxonomy): domain Eukaryota; kingdom Viridiplantae; phylum Streptophyta; class Magnoliopsida; order Malpighiales; family Euphorbiaceae; genus Mercurialis; species Mercurialis annua. Next base: position 38,743,549 of record NC_065572.1, read on the forward strand.
AAAGTTTACAATCGTTACGAAACAAAACCAAACGTTTAAAACGTTATGAAACAAATTAAAACGTTTCACATTTTTAGCGATTTAAGCCAAACATTTGAAAACGTTACGAAACAAAACCAAGCGTTTAACCTTTTTAGAAATTTAAGCCAAATGTATACAAACTTTACGAAACAAATTCAAGCGTTTCACCTTTTTAGCAATTTAAGCCAAACATTTACAAACGTTACGAAACAAAACCAAGCGTTTCACCTTTTTAGAAATTTAATCCAAATGTTTACAAACATTACGAGACAAATCCAAGCGTTTCACCTTTTTAGCAATTTAAACCAAACATTTACAAACGTTACGAAACAAATGCAAATATTTCACCTTTTTAGAAATTTAAGCCAAACGTTTACAAACGGTACGAAACAAATCCAAATGTTTCACCTTTATAGCGATTTAAGCCAATCATTTACAAACGCTACGAAACAAATCCAAATATTTCACCTTTTTAGCAATGTAAGCCAAACGTTTACAAACGTTAAAAAACTAATCCAAGTGTTTCACCTTTTTAGCAATTTAAACCAAACATTTACAAACATTACGAAACAAATCCATGTGTTTCATCTTTTGATCAATCTAAGCCAAACGTTTACAAACGTTGCGAAAAAATCCAAACGTTTCCTTTTTTTAGCGATTTAAACAAAACGTTTAAAAGGTTACGCAACCAATCCAAATGTTTCACCTTTTTAGCAATTTAAGCGAAACGTTTACAAACGTCACGAAACAAATCCAAGTGTTTCACCTTTTTAGAAATTTAAGCCAAATATTTACAAACGTTACGAAACAAATCCAAGCGTTTTACCTTTTTAGCAATTTAAGCAAAACGTTTACGAACGTTACGAAACAAATCCAAACGTTTCACCTTTTTAGCAATTTAAGCCAAACGTTTACAAACGTTACGAAACATATCTAAACGTTTTACCTTTTTAGCGATTTAAGCCAAACATTTACAAATGTTATAAAACAAATCCAAGAGTTTCACCTTTTTAGCAATATAATCCAAACGTTTACAAACGTTACGAAACAAAACCAAACGTTTCACCTTTTTAGCAATTTAAGGCAAACGTTTACAAACGTTACGAAACAAATCTAAACGTTTTACCTTTTTAGCGATTTAAGCCAAACATTTACAAACGTTATAAAACAAATCCAAGCGTTTCACCTTTTTAGCAATATAAGCCAAATGTTTACAAACGTTACGAACCAAATCCAAGCGTTTCACCTTTTTAGCAATTTAAGCGAAATGTTTACAAACATTACGAAACAAATCCAAACGTTTCACCTTTTAGCGATTTAAGCGAAATGTTTATAAACATTACGAAACAAATCCAAACGTTTCACCTTTTTAGCAATTTAAGCTAAACGTTTACAAACAATACAAAACAAATCCAAGCGTTTCACCTTTTTAGCAATTTAAGCCAAATCTTTACAAACGTTACGAAACAAATCCAAGTGTTTCACCTTTTTAGCATTTTAAGCCAAACAGTTACAAACATTACAAAACAAATCTAAGTGTTTCACCTTTTTAGCAATATAAGCCAAACGTTTACAAACATTACAAAACAAAACCAAGCGTTTCACCTTTTTAGCAATTTAAGCAAAACGTTTACAAACGTTCCGAAACAAATCCAAATGTTTCACCTTATTGGCAATTTAAGCCAAACGTTTACAAAGGTAAGGAAACAAATCTGAATGTTTGACCTTTTTAGCGATTTAAGCCAAACGTTTACAAACGATACAAAACAAATCCAAACGTTTCCCCTTATCAGCAATTTAAGCCAAACCCTTACAAACGTTACGAAACAAATCCAAACGTTTCACCTTTTTAGCGATTTAAGCCAAACGTTTACAAACGTTACGAAACAAATCCAAATGTTTCACCTTTTTAGCGATTTAAGCCAAACGTTTACAAACGTTACGAAACAAATCCAAATGTTTCACCTTTTTAGCGATTTAAGGCAAACATTTTCAAACGTTACGAAAAAAATCCAAATGTTTCACTTTTTTAGCGATTTAAGCCAAACGTTTAAATGTTTCACCTTTTTAGCAATTTAAGCCAAGCGTTTACAAACATTATGAAACAAAACCAAATGTTTAAAACATTATGAAACAAATTAAAACGTTGCACATTTTTAGCGATTTAAGCCAAACGTTTAAATGTTTCACCTTTTTAGCAATTTAAGCCAAGCGTTTACAAACATTATGAAACAAAACCAAATGTTTAAAACATTATGAAACAAATTAAAACGTTTCACATTTTTAGCGATTTAAGCCAAACGTTTACAAACGTTACGAAACAAAACCAATCGTTTCACCTTTTTAGCAATTTAAGCCAAACGTTTACAAACATTACAAAACAAATCCAAACGTTTCATCTTTTTAGCAATTTAAGCAAAACGTTTTCAAACGGTAAGAAACAAATACAAATGTTTCACCTTTTGAGCGATTTAAGCCAAATGTTTACAAACGCTACGAAACAAATCCCAACATTTCACCTTTTTAGCAATTTAAGCCAAACATTTACAAACGTTACGAAACAAATCCAAAAGTTTCACTTTTTTTGCGATTTAAGCCAAACGTTTGCAAACGTTACGAAAAAAATACAAACGTTTCCCCTTTTAGCGATTTAAGCCAAATGTTTTCAAACGTTACGAAAGAAATACAAATGTTTCACCTTTTTAGCGATTTAAGCCAGACGTTTACAAACGTTACAAAACAAATCCAAATGTTTCACCTTTTTAGCAATTTAAGCCAAACGTTTACAAACGTTGCGAAACAAATTCAAGCATTTCACCTTTTTAGCAATTTAAGCCAAACGTTTACAAACGTTACAAAACAAATCCAAGCGTTTCACCTTTTTAGTAATTTTAACGAAATATTTACAAACGTTAGCGATTTAAGCGAAATGTTTAAAAACTTACGAAACAAATCCAAACGTTTCATCTTTTTAGCGATTGAAGCCAAATGTTTACAAATGTTACCAAATAAATCCAAACGTTTCCCCTTTATAGCGATATAAGCCAAACGTTTACAAACATTACTAAACAAATCCAAACGTTTCTCCTTTTTAGCAATTTAAGCCAAACGTTTACAAACGTTACGAAACAAATCCAAACGTTTCGCCTTTTTAGCAATTTAAGCCAAACGTTTACGAACATTACGAAAAAAATTCATACGTTTCCCCATTTTATCGATTTAAGCCAAACGTTTAAAATGTTACGAAACAAATCCAAATGTTTCACCTTTTTGGCGATTTAAGCCAAACGTTTAAAACGTTACGAAACAAATCCAAACGTTTCAACTTTTAAGCAATTTATGCAAAACGTTTACAAACATTACGAAACAAATCGAAGTGTTTCATCTTTTTAGCGATTGAAGCCAAATGTTTACAAACGTTACGAAATAAATCCAAACGTTTCACATTTTTAGCAATTTAAGCAAAAGGTTTACAAATGTTACGAAAGAAAAACCAATTGTTTCACCTATTTTTAGCGATTTAAGCCAAATGTTTACAAATGTTACGAAACAAAACAAATGTTTCACGTATTTAGCGATTTAAGCCAACGTTTACAAACGTTACAAAACAAATCCAAACGTTTCACCTTTTTAGTGATTTAAGTCAAACATTTACAAACATTACGAAACAAATCCAAACGTTTCACCTTTTTAGCAATTTAAATCCAAACATTTCACCTCTTTAGAAAATTAAGCCAAACATTTTCACAAGTTACGAAACAAATCCAAAAGTTTAACCTTTTTAGCGATTTAAGCCAAACTTTTCACCTTTCTAGCGATTTAAGCCAAACGTTTACAAACGTTAGGAAACAAATCCAAATGTTTCACCTTGTTAGCGAATTAAGCCAAACGTTTACAAACGTTACGAAAGTAATCCAAAAATTTAAAACGTTACGAAACCCTTTTTAATAATTTAAGCCAAACGTTTACTAACGTTACGAAACAAACCAAAACCTTTAATCTTTTTAGCGATCTAAAACAAACGTTACGAAATAAATCCAAATGTTTCACCTTTTTAGCGATTTAAGCCAAACGTTTACAAACGTTACGAAACAAAACCAAACGTTTCACCTTTTCAGCAATTTAAGCCAAACGTTTACTGACGTTACGAAACAAATCCCAAACGTTTCACCTTAGCGGATTAATACAAACGTTTACACATGTTACGAAACAAATACAAAAGTTTTACCTTTTTAGCGATTTAAGTCAAAAGTTTACAAACGTTACGAAACAAATCCAAGCATTTCACCTTTTTAGCGATTTAAGCGGATAATAAACTCCCTGGGTCACTCAAGTCTCAGGAAATTTTAAAAAGGTCACTAAAGTCAATTTTCTTACAAAGTGGTCACTGAACTATACCTTTTATTACAAAAATATTTCTATTGTTACGAAAAGAACACTAAACTTTTTGTGAACTACAATAAAATCATTGGGTTATTTCTTTTATTACAAAAAAGTCACTGAACTATGTTCCTTTTTGTAATTTTGGCTTGCCACGTAAGCAAAAATATTAGGTTTTTACGTCGTTTTATATGGGTGAACCCTTTTGTAATAAAAAGGTATAGTTCAGTGACCATTTTGTAAGAAAATTGACTTTAGTGACCTTTTTGAAATTTCCTAAGACTTGAGTGATCCAAGGAGTTTAATATCCGATTTAAGCCAAACGTTAAAAACGTTACAAAATAAATGTAGACATTTTTACTTTTAGCTATTTAAGTCAAATGTTTACAAATGTTACGAAACAAATCCAAACGTTTCCCCTTCTTAGGGACTGAAGTCAAATGTTTCCAAACGTTACGAAATAAATTCAAATGTTTACAAACGTTTCGAAACAAAACCAAGCGTTTCCCGTTTTTATCAATTTAAGCAAAACATTTACAAACATTAGAAAAAAAATCTAAGCGTTTTACCTTTTTAGCAATTTAAGCCAAACGTTTACAAACGTTACGAAACAAATACAAGTGTTTCACCTTTTTAGCAATTCAAGCCAAACATTTACAAACGTTACAAAACCAAACCAAACTTTTATAACGTTACGAAACAAATTCAAACGTTTTTCATTTTTAGCGATTTAAGCAAAATGTTTACACACGTTACGAAACAAATCAAATCGTTTAAAATGTTACGAAACAAATTCAAACGTTTACAAACGTTACGAAACAAACCAAGCGTTTCACCTTTTTAGCAATTTAAGCCAAACGTTTAGAAGATTACAAAATAAATTCAAGCGTTTCACCTTTTTAGGAATTTAAGTCAAACGTTTACAAACGTTACGAAACAAATCCAATCGTTTCACCTTTTTAGCAATTCAAGGCAAATGTTTACAAACGTTACGAAAAAAATCCAAACATTTCACCTTTTTAGCGATTTAAGCCAAACCTTTACAATCATTACGAAACATATCCAATCAACTTTTTAGCGATTTAAGCGAAACGTTTGCAAACGTTACCAAACAAATCTAAACGTTTCACCTTTTTAGCGATTTAAGCCAAACGTTTACAAACGGTATGAAACAAATCCAAACGTTTCACCTTTTGAGCGATTTAAGCCAAGCGTTTACAAACGCTACGAAACAAATCCCAACGTTTCGCCTTTTTAGCAAATTAAGCCAAAGATTTATAAACGTTACGAAACAAATCCAAACGTTTCACTTTTTTGCGATTTAAGCCAAACGTCTGCAAACGTTACGAAACAAATACAAACCTTTCCCCTATTAGCGATTTAAGCCAAACATTTTCAAACGTTACGAAAGAAATCCAAATATTTCACCTTTTTAGCGATTTAAGCCAGACGTTTACAAACGTTACAAAACAAATCCATATATTTCACCTTTTTAGAAATTTAAGCCAAAAGTTTACAATCGTTACGAAACAAAACCAAACGTTTAAAACGTTTCACATTTTTAGCGATTTAAGCCAAACATTTATAAACGTTACGAAACAAAACCAAGCGTTTAACCTTTTTAGAAATTTAAGCCAAATGTATACAAACTTTACGAAACAAATTCAAGCGTTTCACCTTTTTAGCAATTTAAGCCAAACATTTACAAACGTTACGAAACAAAACCAAGCGTTTCACCTTTTTAGAAATTTAAGCCAAATGTTTACAAACATTACGAAACAAATCCAAGCGTTTCACATTTTTAGCAATTTAATCCAAACGTTTACAAACGTTACGAAACAAATACAAGTGTTTCACCTTTTTAGCAATTCAAGCCAAACATTTACAAACGTTACAAAACAAAACCAAACTTTTATAACGTTATGAAACAAATTCAAACGTTTTTCATTTTTAGCGATTTAAGCAAAATGTTTACACACGTTACGAAACAAATCCAATCGTTTAAAATGTTACGAAACAAATTCAAACGTTTACAAACGTTACGAAACAAACCAAGCGTTTCACCTTTTTAGCAATTTAAGCCAAACGTTTAGAAGATTACAAAATAAATTCAAGGGTTTCAGCTTTTTAGGAATTTAAGTCAAACGTTTACAAACGTTACGAAACAAATCCAATTGTTTCACCTTTTTAGCAATTCAAGGCAAATGTTTACAAACGTTACGAAAAAAATCCAAACATTACACCTTTTTAGCGATTTAAGCCAAACCTTTACAATCATTACGAAACATATCCAATCAACTTTTTAGCGATTTAAGCGAAACGTTTGCAAACGTTACCAAACAAATCTAAACGTTTCACCTTTTTAGCGATTTAAGCCAAACGTTTACAAACGGTATGAAACAAATCCAAACGTTTCACCTTTTGAGCGATTTAAGCCAAACGTTTACAAACGCTACGAAACAAATCCCAACGTTTCGCCTTTTTAGCAAATTAAGCCAAAGATTTATAAACATTACGAAACAAATCCAAACGTTTCACTTTTTTTGCGATTTAAGCCAAACGTCTGCAAACGTTACGAAAAAAATACAAACCTTTCCCCTTTTAGCGATTTAAGCCAAACGTTTTCAAACGTTACGAAAGAAATCCAAATATTTCACCTTTTTAGCAATTTAAGCCAGACGTTTACAAACGTTACAAAACAAATCCAAATATTTCACCTTCTTAGCAATTTAAGCCAAAAGTTTACAATCGTTACGAAACAAAACCAAACGTTTAAAACGTTATGAAACAAATTAAAACGTTTCACATTTTTAGCGATTTAAGCCAAACATTTGAAAACGTTACGAAACAAAACCAAGCGTTTAACCTTTTTAGAAATTTAAGCCAAATGTATACAAACTTTACGAAACAAATTCAAGCGTTTCACCTTTTTAGCAATTTAAGCCAAACATTTACAAACGTTACGAAACAAAACCAAGCGTTTCACCTTTTTAGAAATTTAAGCCAAATGTTTACAAACATTACGAGACAAATCCAAGCGTTTCACCTTTTTAGCAATTTAAACCAAACATTTACAAACGTTACGAAACAAATCCAAATATTTCACCTTTTTAGAAATTTAAGCCAAACGTTATAAACGGTACGAAACAAATCCAAATGTTTCACCTTTATAGCGATTTAAGCCAATCATTTACAAACGCTACGAAACAAATCCAAATATTTCACCTTTTTAGCAATGTAAGCCAAACGTTTACAAACGTTAAAAAACTAATCCAAGTGTTTCACCTTTTTAGCAATTTAAACCAAACATTTACAAACATTACGAAACAAATCCATGTGTTTCATCTTTTGATCAATCTAAGCCAAACGTTTACAAACGTTGCGAAAAAATCCAAACGTTTCCTTTTTTTAGCGATTTAAACAAAACGTTTAAAAGGTTACGCAACCAATCCAAATGTTTCACCTTTTTAGCAATTTAAGCGAAACGTTTACAAACGTCACGAAACAAATCCAAGTGTTTCACCTTTTTAGAAATTTAAGCCAAATATTTACAAACGTTACGAAACAAATCCAAGCGTTTTACCTTTTTAGCAATTTAAGCAAAACGTTTACGAACGTTACGAAACAAATCCAAGCGTTTCACCTTTTTAGCAATTCAAGCCGAACCTTTACAACCGTTACGAAACAAATCCAAACATTTAACCTTTTAAGCGATTTAAGACAAACCTTTACAAACATTACGAAACAAATCCAAACATTTCACCTTTTTAGCCATTTAAGCGAAACGTTTGCAAACGTTACGAAACAAATCAAGAAGTTTCACCTTTTTAGCGATTTAAGCAAAACGTTTACAAACGGTAAGAAACATATCCAAATGTTTAACCTTTTGAGTGATTTAAGCCAAACGTTTAAAAACGCTACGAAACAAATCCCAACATTTCACCTTTTTAGCAATTTAAGCCAAACATTTACAAACGTTACGAAACAAATCCAAACGTTTCATCTTTTTATCAATCTAAGCCAAACGTTTACAAACTATGCGAAAAAAAATCCAACGTTTCCTTTTTTTAGCTATTTAAACAAAACGTTTAAAAGGTTACGCAACCAATCCAAATGTTTCACCTTTTTAGCAATTTAAGCGAAACGTTTACAAACGTCACGAAACAAATCCAAGTGTTTCACCTTTTTAGCAATTTAAGCCAAATATTTACAAACGTTACGAAACAAATCCAAGCGTTTCACCTTTTTAGCAATTTAAGCAAAATGTTTACGAACGTTACGAAACAAATCCAAGCGTTTCACCTTTTTAGCAATTCAAGCCGAACGTTTACAACCGTTACGAAACAACTCCAAACATTTCACCTTTTAAGCGATTTAAGACAAACCTTTACAAACATTACGAAACAAATCCAAACGTTTCCCCTTTTGAGCGATTTAAGCGAAACGTTTGCAAACATTACCAAACAAACCCAGACGTTTCGCCTTTTTAGAGATTTAAGCAAAACGTTTTCAAACGGTAAGAAACAAATTCAAATGTTTCACCTTTTGAGCGATTTAAGCCAAATGTTTACAAACGCTACGAAACAAATCCCAACATTTCACCTTTTTAGCAATTTAAGCCAAACATTTACAAACATTACGAAACAAATCCAAAAGTTTCACTTTTTTTGCGATTTAAGCCAAACGTTTGCAAACGTTACGAAAAAAATACAAACGTTTCCCCGTTTAGCGATTTAAGCCAAATGTTTTCAAACGTTACGAAAGAAATACAAATGTTTCACCTTTTTAGCGATTTAAGCCAGACGTTTACAAACGTTACAAAACAAATCCAAATGTTTCACCTTTTTAGCAATTTAAGCCAAAAGTTTACAATCGTTACGAAACAAAACCAAACGCTTAAAACGATTTGAGACAAATTAAAACGTTTCACATTTTTAGCGATATAAGCCAAACATTTACAAACGTTACGAAACAAAACCAAGCGTTTAACCTCTTTAGAAATTTAAGCCAAATGTATACAAACTTTACGAAACAAATTCAAGCGTTTCACCTTTTTAGCAATTTAAGCCAAACATTTTACAAACGTTACGAAACAAAACCAAGCGTTTCACCTTTTTAGAAATTTAAGCCAAATGTTTACAAACATTACGAGACAAATCCAAGCGTTTCACCTTTTTAGTAATTTAAGCCAAACGTTTACAAACGTTACGAAACAAATCCAAATATTTCACCTTTTTAGAAATTTAAGCCAAACGTTTACAAACGGTACGAAACAAATCCAAATGTTTCACCTTTATAGCGATTTAAGCCAATCATTTACAAACGCTACGAAACAAATCCAAATATTTCACCTTTTTAGCAATGTAAGTCAAACGTTTACAAACGTTAAAAAACTAATCCAAGTGTTTCACCTTTTTAGCAATTTAAACCAAACATTTACAAACATTACGAAACAAATCCATGTGTTTCGTCTTTTGATCAATCTAAGCCAAACGTTTACAAACGTTGCGAAAAAATCCAAACGTTTCCTTTTTTTAGCGATTTAAACAAAACGTTTAAAAGGTTACGCAACCAATCCAAATGTTTCACCTTTTTAGCAATTTAAGCGAAACGTTTACAAACGTCACGAAACAAATCCAAGTGTTTCACCTTTTTAGAAATTTAAGCCAAATATTTACAAACGTTACGAAACAAATCCAAGCGTTTCACCTTTTTAGCAATTTAAGCAAAACGTTTACGAACGTTACGAAACAAATCCAAGCGTTTCACCTTTTTAGCAATTCAAGCCGAACGTTTACAACCGTTACGAAACAAATCCAAACATTTAACCTTTTAAGCGATTTAAGACAAACCTTTACAAACATTACGAAAAAAATCCAAACATTTCACCTTTTTAGCCATTTAAGCGAAAAGTTTGCAAACGTTACGAAACAAATCAAGACGTTTCACCTTTTTAGCGATTTAAGCAAAACGTTTACAAACGGTAAGAAACAAATCCAAATGTTTAACCTTTTGAGTGATTTAAGCCAAACGTTTAAAAACGCTACGAAACAAATCCCAACATTTCACCTTTTTAGCAATTTAAGCCAAACATTTACAAACGTTACGAAACAAATCCAAACGTTTCATCTTTTTATCAATCTAAGCCAAACGTTTACAAACTATGCGGAAAAAAATCCAAACGTTTCTTTTTTTAGCTATTTAAACAAAACGTTTAAAAGGTTACGCAACCAATCCAAATGTTTCACCTTTTTAGCAATTTAAGCGAAACGTTTACAAACGTCACGAAACAAATCCAAGTGTTTCACCTTTTTAGCAATTTAAGCCAAATATTTACAAACGTTACGAAACAAATCTAAGCGTTTCACCTTTTTTAGCAATTTAAGCAAAACGTTTACAAACATTACGAAACAAATCCAAACGTTTCCCCTTTTGAGCGATTTAAGCGAAACGTTTGCAAACATTACCAAACAAATCCAGACGTTTCGCCTTTTTAGCGATTTAAGCAAAACGTTTTCAAACGGTAAGAAACAAATTCAAATGTTTCACCTTTTGAGCGATTTAAGCCAAATGTTTACAAACGCTACGAAACAAATCCCAACATTTCCCCTTTTTAGCAATTTAAGCCAAACATTTACAAACGTTACGAAACAAATCCAAAAGTTTCACTTTTTTTGCGATTTAAGTCAAACGTTTGCAAACGTTACGAAAAAAATACAAACGTTTCCCCTTTTAGCGATTTAAGCCAAATGTTTTCAAACGTTACGAAAGAAATCCAAATGTTTCACCTTTTTAGCGATTTAAGCCAGACGTTTACAAACGTTACAAAACAAATCCAAATGTTTCACCTTTTTAGCAATTTAAGCCAAAAGTTTACAATCGCTACGAAACAAAACCAAACGTTTAAAACGATTTGAGACAAATTAAAACGTTTCACATTTTTAGCGATATAAGCCAAACATTTACAAACGTTACGAAACAAAACCAAGCGTTTCACCTTTTTAGAAATTTGAGCCAAATGTTTACTAACATTACGAAACAAATCCAAGCGTTTCACCTTTTTAGCAATTTAAGCCAAAAGTTTACAAACGTTACGAAACAAATCCAAACGTTTCACCTTTTTAGCAATTTAAGCCAAACGTTTACAAACGTTACGAAACAAATCTAAACGTTTTACCTTTTTAGCGATTTAAGCCAAACATTTACAAACGTTATAAAACAAATCCAAGCGTTTCACCTTTTTAGCAATATAATCCAAACGTTTACAAACGTTACGAAACAAATCCAAACGTTTCACCTTTTTAGCAATTTAAGCCAAACGTTTACAAACGTTACGAAACAAATCTAAACGTTTTACCTTTTTAGCGATTTAAGCCAAACATTTACAAACGTTATAAAACAAATCCAAGCGTTTCACCTTTTTACCAATATAAGCCAAATGTTTACAAACGTTACGAACCAAATCCAAGCGTTTCACCTTTTTAGCAATTTAAGCGAAATGTTTACAAACATTACGAAACAAATCCAAACGTTTCACCTTTTAGCGATTTAAGCGAAATGTTTATAAACATTACGAAACAAATCCAAACGTTTCACCTTTTTAGCAATTTAAGCTAAACGTTTACAAACAATACAAAACAAATCCAAGCGTTTCACCTTTTTAGCAATTTAAGCCAAATCTTTACAAACGTTACGAAACAAATCCAAGTGTTTCACCTTTTTAGCATTTTAAGCCAAACGGTTACAAACATTACAAAACAAATCTAAGTGTTTCACCTTTTTAGCAATATAAGCCAAACGTTTACAAACATTACGAAACAAAACCAAGCGTTTCACCTTTTTAGCAATTTAAGCAAAACGTTTACAAACGTTCCGAAACAAATCCAAATGTTTCACCTTATTGGCAATTTAAGCCAAACGTTTACAAAGGTAAGGAAACAAATCTGAATGTTTGACCTTTTTAGCGATTTAAGCCAAACGTTTACAAACGATACGAAACAAATCCAAACGTTTCCCCTTTTTAGCGATTTAAGCCAAACGTTTACAAACGTTTCGAAACAAATCCAAATGTTTCACCTTTTTAGCGATTTAAGCCAAACGTTTACAAACGTTACGAAACAAATCCAAATGTTTCACCTTTTTAGCGATTTAAGTCAAACATTTTCAAACGTTACGAAACAAATCAAAATGTTTCACTTTTTTAGCGATTTAAGCCAAACGTTTAAATGTTTCACCTTTTTAGCAATTTAAGCCAAGCGTTTACAAACATTATGAAACAAAACCAAATGTTTAAAATAGGGTTATTTCTATTAAATAGCACCACCTTTAACGTTTTTTGCGATTTAAGCCACTACTACAAATTGTCTCAATTATTAGCCCAAACTTTCCAATCTTTTTAATTATTAGCCCAGGTCCCAATTCCGTCATCTGAAATCCCACGTGGCTCGCCGGATTGCCTTGTCAGCGCCAGCGTGGCCTCTTTATGCGACGTCGTTTTAAATTATTTCTATCAAATAACACGAACTACCATTTTGTCTCAAATATTAGCACAACCTTTTAAATATTTTTAAATTTTAGCCTAAAATCTGTTTTCGGCTATTGGAATCACAACTAACCCTACGTCACAGTCATAAATTTACAATCCTAAAATCACAGCCATAAAGTCACAAACTCTAAATGATATGTATGCTATGTTACTATCAACTGTTACAGAATGCTATGTATGCTATCAATTGTTACTCACAGCTACTGAATGCTATGTATGTTATCAACCGTCAAGCTATATAAGTACAATAAATTAGTAGCTGAGTTAATAGCATCTACTTCATCTTAATAATGGGTCATATAAGTGCAACAAATTAGTTTAATAGATATAAATATATTTACGGGTTATATAAATGTCGCTCTCATGCAAACAATTACTATTTAGAACTGAATATTATATTTTGATATTTTAATTAATTCTAATTGTAAATGAAAATAATTTATTTAAAAACAAAGTATTATATTTGATATTTTTTAAAGTTAAATAACGGGTCATGTAAATATCTTAATTAACATTAATACATATAACGAGACATAAAAATGTCGCTCATGTGCGTAACATGTGATAATAATAAATTAATATTATATATAACGGGTCTTATTAATTAATATCACACACGTGGTATAGTTTTTATTTAAATAAAAATAATTATAATAATTTATTTACAAATAAAATATTATATTTAATATTTTAATTAATTTAAAATTTAAATAACGGATCATGTAAGTGTCGCTCACATGTGTAACGCGTGGCGAAACGCTAATACTATATATAAAACCACGGGAGGGGGGGGGGACAGGCACATTTACGTTATTATCTTCTTCACTTTATAAAATATAATTATTAATTAAAAACTATTGAGATAATTATTAGAAAAAGAGTACTAACTAAAATAAATTACTAATTTAGAGTACTAATTAAATTAAACTACTATATTAAGATAATTGTTTAGAGTACTAATTAAAATAAACTATTATAAATATTTAACGATTACTATTTTAATTATATGTAAATCATATAAAATTCTAAATAAGGTAAACTACTTTCAATAAATTAATATTTTAATTATTATTTGATTTTTTTATTTAAATTCTTTATATATAATTATAAAATTTTATTATCAATTAAAAATGTTAAACTATTAAATTAATCATCCAAAGTATTATATAAGATAAACTATTCCTAATTAACTATTATTTTAAATATTATTTAATAATTTGACGAGTCACACTGCGAGCCAAATGTGAAACACATGAAACGACATTAGTTATTCTTAAATGTGCATATTGGATTCCAATAGCCGAAAACAGATTTTAGGCTAATAATTTAAAAATATTTAAAAAGTTGTGCTAATATTTGAGACAAAATGGTAGTTCGTGTTATTTGGTAGAAATAATCCAAAACGACGTCGCATAAAGAGGCCACGCTGGCGCTGACAAGGCAATCCGGTGAGCCATGTGGGATTTCAGATTCCGAAATTGGGACCTGGGCTAATAATTAAAAAGATTGGAAAGTTTGGGCTAATAATTGAGACAATTTATAGTAATGGCTTAAATCGCAAAAAACGCTAAAGGTGGTGCTATTTAATAGAAATACTCCTTTAAAATATTATGAAACAAATTAAAACGTTTCACATTTTTAGCGATTTAAGCCAAACGTTTAAATGTTTCACCTTTTTAGCAATTTAAGCCAAGCGTTTACAAACATTATGAAACAAAACCAAATGTTTAAAACATTATGAAACAAATTAAAACGTTTCACATTTTTAGCGATTTAAGCCAAACGTTTACAAACGTTACGAAACAAAACCAATCGTTTCACCTTTTTAGCAATTTAAGCCAAACGTTTACAAACATTACAAAACAAATCTAAACGTTTCACCTTTTTAGCAATTTAAGCCAAATGTTTACAAACGTTACGAAACAAATCCAAGCATTTCACCTTTTTTTGCAATGTAAGCCAAACGTCTACAAACATTACAAAACAAATCCAAGCGTTTCCCCTTTTTAGCAATTTAAGCCAAATGTTTACAAACGTTACGAAACAAATCCAAGCGTTTAACCTTTTTAGAGATTTAAGCCAAACGTTTACAAACATTACAAAACAAATCCAAGCGTTTCACCTTTTTAGAAATTTAAGCCAAAAGTTTACAAACATTACTAAACAAATCCAAGAGTTTCACCTTTTTAGCACTATAAGCCAAACGTTTACGAACGTTACGAAACAAATCCAAGCGTTTCACCTTTTTAGCGATTTAATTCAAACGTTTACAAACGTTACGAAAAAAATCCAAACGTTTCACCTTTTTAGCTACTTAAGCCAAACATTTACAATGGTTTGAAAACAAATCCAAATGTTTCACCTTTTTAGCAATTTAAGCCAAACGTTTACAAACGTTGCGAAACAAATTCAAGCATTTCACCTTTTTAGCAATTTAAGCCAAACGTTTACAAACGTTACAAAACAAATCCAAGCGTTTCGCCTTTTTAGCAATTTAAGCCAAACGTTTACGAACATTACGAAAAAAATTCAAACGTTTCCCCATTTTATCGATTTAAGCCAAACGTTTAAAATGTTACGAAACAAATCCAAATGTTTCACCTTTTTGGCGATTTAAGCCAAACGTTTAAAACGTTACGAAACAAATCCAAACGTTTCAACTTTTAAGCAATTTATGCAAAACGTTTACAAACATTACGAAACAAATCGAAGTGTTTCATCTTTTTAGCGATTGAAGCCAAATGTTTACAAACGTTACGAAATAAATCCAAACGTTCCACATTTTTAGCAATTTAAGCAAAAGGTTTACAAATGTTACGAAAGAAAAACCAATTGTTTCACCTATTTTTAGCAATTTAAGCCAAATGTTTACAAATGTTACGAAACAAAACAAATGTTTCACCTATTTAGCGATTTAAGCCAACGTTTACAAACGTTACAAAACAAATCCAAACGTTTCACCTTTTTAGTGATTTAAGTCAAACATTTACAAACATTACGAAACAAATCCAAACGTTTCACCTTTTTAGCAATTTAAATCCAAACATTTCACCTCTTTAGCAAATTAAGCCAAACATTTTCAAAAGTTACGAAACAAATCCAAAAGTTTAACCTTTTTAGCGATTTAAGCCAAATTTTTCACCTTTCTAGCGATTTAAGCCAAACGTTTACAAACGTTAGGAAACAAATCCAAATGTTTCACCTTTTTAGCGAATTAAGCCAAACGTTTACAAACGTTACGAAAGTAATCCAAAAATTTAAAACGTTACGAAACCCTTTTTAATAATTTAAGCCAAACGTTTACTAACGTTACGAAACAAACCAAAACCTTTAATCTTTTTAGCGATCTAAAACAAACGTTACGAAATAAATCCAAATGTTTCACCTTTTTAGCGATTTAAGCCAAACGTTTACAAACGTTACGAAACAAAACCAAACGTTTCACCTTTTCAGCAATTTAAGCCAAACGTTTACTGACGTTACGAAACAAATCCCAAACGTTTCACCTTAGCGGATTAAGACAAACATTTACACATGTTACGAAACAAATACAAAAGTTTTACCTTTTTAGCGATTTAAGTCAAAAGTTTACAAACGTTACGAAACAAATCCAAGCATTTCACCTTTTTAGCGATTTAAGCGGATAATAAACTCCCTGGGTCACTCAAGTCTCAGGAAATTTTAAAAAGGTCACTAAAGTCAATTTTCTTACAAAGTGGTCACTGAACTATACCTTTTATTACAAAAATATTTCCATTGTTACGAAAAGAACACTAAACTTTTTGTGAACTACAATAAAATCATTGGGTTATTTCTTTTATTACAAAAAAGTCATTGAAATATGTTCCTTTTTGTAATTTTGGCTTGCCACGTAAGCAAAAATATTAGGTTTTTACGTCGTTTTATATGGGTGAACCCTTTTGTAATAAAAGGTATAGTTCAGTGACCATTTTGTAAGAAAATTGACTTTAGTGACCTTTTTGAAATTTCCTAAGACTTGAGTGATCCAAGGAGTTTAATATCCGATTTAAGCCAAACGTTAAAAACGTTACAAAATATATGTAGACATTTTTTTAGCTATTTAAGTCAAATGTTTACAAATGTTACGAAACAAATCCAAACGTTTCCCCTTTTTAGGGACTGAAGTCAAACGTTTCCAAACGTTACGAAATAAATTCAAATGTTTACAAACGTTTCGAAACAAAACCAAGCGTTTCCTGTTTTTATCAATTTAAGCAAAACATTTACAAACATTAGAAAAAAAATCTAAGCGTTTTACCTTTTTAGCAATTTAAGCCAAACGTTTACAAACGTTACGAAACAAATACAAGTGTTTCACCTTTTTAGCAATTCAAGCCAAACATTTACAAACGTTACAAAACAAAACCAAACTTTTATAACGTTACGAAACAAATTCAAACGTTTTTCATTTTTAGCGATTTAAGCAAAATGTTTACACACGTTACGAAACAAATCAAATCGTTTAAAATGTTACGAAACAAATTCAAACGTTTACAAACGTTACGAAACAAACCAAGCGTTTCACCTTTTTAGCAATTTAAGCCAAACGTTTAGAAGATTACAAAATAAATTCAAGGGTTTCAGCTTTTTAGGAATTTAAGTCAAACGTTTACAAACGTTACGAAACAAATCCAATCGTTTCACCTTTTTAGCAATTCAAGGCAAATGTTTACAAATGTTACGAAAAAAATCCAAACATTTCACCTTTTTAGCGATTTAAGCCAAACCTTTACAATCATTACGAAACATATCCAATCAACTTCTTAGCGATTTAAGCGAAACGTTTGCAAACGTTACCAAACAAATCTAAACGTTTCACCTTTTTAGCGATTTAAGCCAAACGTTTACAAACGGTATGAAACAAATCCAAACGTTTCACCTTTTGAGCGATTTAAGCCAAACGTTTACAAACGCTACGAAACAAATCCCAACGTTTTGCCTTTTTAGCAAATTAAGCCAAAGATTTATAAACGTTACGAAACCAATCCAAACGTTTCACTTTTTTGCGATTTAAGCCAAACGTCTGCAAACGTTACGAAACAAATACAAACCTTTCCCCTTTTAGCGATTTAAGCCAAACGTTTTCAAACGTTACGAAAGAAATCCAAATATTTCACCTTTTTAGCGATTTAAGCCAGACGTTTACAAACGTTACAAAACAAATCCATATATTTCACCTTTTTAGCAATTTAAGCCAAAAGTGTACAATCGTTACGAAACAAAACCAAACGTTTAAAACGTTTCAGATTTTTAGCGATTTAAGCCAAACATTTAAAAACGTTACGAAACAAAACCAAGCGTTTAACCTTTTTAGAAATTTAAGCCAAATGTATACAAACTTTACGAAACAAATTCAAGCGTTTCACCTTTTTAGCAATTTAAGCCAAACACTTACAAACGTTACGAAACAAAACCAAGCGTTTCACCTTTTTAGAAATTTAAGCCAAATGTTTACAAACATTACGAAACAAATCCAAGCGTTTCACCTTTTTAGCAATTTAAGCCAAACGTTTACAAACGTTACGAAACAAATCCAAATATTTCACCTTTTTAGCAATTTAAGCCAAACGTTTACAAACGGTACAAAACAAATCCAAATGTTTCACCTTTATAGCGATTTAAGCCAATCATTTACAAACGCTACGAAACAAATCCAAATATTTCACCTTTTTAGCAATGTAAGCCAAAGGTTTACAAACGTTAAAAACCAATCCAAGTGTTTCACCATTTTTGCAATTTAAACCAAACATTTACAAACGTTACGAAACAAATCTATGCGTTTCATCTTTTGATCAATCTAATCCAAACGTTTACAAACGTTGCGAAAAAAATCCAAACGTTTCCTTTTTTAGCGATTTAAACAAAATGTTTAAAAGGTTACGCAACCAATCCAATTGTTTCACCTTTTTAGCAATAAGTGAAACGTATACAAACGTCACGAAACAAATCCAAGCGTTTCACCTTTTTAGCAATTTAAGCCAAATATTTACAAACGTTACGAAACAAATCCAAGCGTTTCACCTTTTTAGCAATTTAAGCAAAATGTTTACGAACGTTACGAAACAAATCCAAGCGTTTCACCTTTTTAGCAATTCAAGCCGAACGTTTAAAACCGCTACAAAACAAATCCAAACATTTCACCTTTTAAGGGATTTAAGACAAACCTTTACAAACATTACGAAACAAATCCAAATGTTTCCCCATTTGAGCGATTTAAGCGAAACGTTTGCAAACATTACGAAACAAATCCAGACGTTTCGCTTTTTTAGCGATTTAAGCAAAACGTTTTCAAATGGTAAGAAACAAATCCAAATGTTTCACCTTTTGAGCGATTTAAGCCAAACGTTTACAAACGCTACGAAACAAATCCCAACGTTTCACCTTTTTAGCAATTTAAGCCAAACATTTACAACCGTTACGAAACAAATCCAAAAGTTTCACTTTTTTTAGCGATTTAAGCCAAACGTTTGCAAACGTTACGAAACAAATACAAACGTTGCCCCTTTTAGCGATTTAAGCCAAATATTATCAAACGTTACGAAAGAAATCCAAATGTTTCACCTTTTTAGCGATTTAAACCAGACGTTTACAAACGTTACAAAACAAATCCAAATGTTTCACCTTTTTAGCAATTTAAGCCAAAAGTTTACAATCGTTACGAAACAAAACCAAACGTTTAAAACGTTTTGAAACAAATTAAAACGTTTCACATTTTTAGCGATTTAAGCCAAACATTTACAAACGTTACGAAACAAAATCAAGCGTTTCACCTTTTTAGAAATTTAAGCCAAATGTTTACATACATTACGAAACAAATCCAAGCGTATCACCTTTTTAGCAATTTAAGCCAAAAGTTTACAAACGTTACGAAACAAATCCAAACGTTTCACCTTTTTAGCAATTTAAGCCAAACGTTTACAAACGTTACGAAACAAATCTAAATGTTTTACCTTTTTAGCGATTTAAGCCAAACATTTACAAACGTTATAAAACAAATCCAAGCGTTTCACCTTTTTAGCAATATAAGCCAAACGTTTACAAACGTTACGAAACAAATCCAAACTTTTCACTTTTTTAGCAATTTAAGTAAAACGTTTACAAACGTTACGTAACAAATCTAAACGTTTTACCTTTTTAGCGATTTAAGCCAAACATTTACAAACGTTATAAAACAAATCCAAGCTTTTCACCTTTTTAGCAATATAAGCCAAACGTTTACAAACGTTACGAACCAAATCCAAGCGTTTCACCTTTTTCGCAATTTAAGCGAAATGTTTACAAACATTACGAAACAAATCCAAATGTTTCACCTTTTAGCGATTTAAGCGAAATGTTTATAAACATTACGAAACAAATCCAAACGTTTCACCTTTTTAGCAATTTAAGCTAAACGTTTACAAACAATAAAAAACAAATCCAAGCGTTTCACCTTTTTAGCAATTTAAGCCAAATGTTTACAAACGTTACGAAACAAATCCAAGCGTTTCACCTTTTTAGCATTTTAAGCCAAACGATTACAAACATTACAAAACAAATCCAAGTGTTTCACCTTTTTAGCAATATAAGCCAAACGTTACAAACATTACGAAACAAAACCAAGCGTTTCACCTTTTCAGCAATTTAAGCAAAATGTTTACAAACGTTATGAAACAAATCCAAATGTTTCACCTTATTAGCAATTTAAGCCAAACGTTTACAAAGGTAAGGAAACAAATCTGAATGTTTGACCTTTTTAGCGATTTAAGCCAAACGTTTACAAACTATACGAAACAAATCCAAATGTTTCCCCTTTTCAGCAATTTAAGCCAAACCCTTACAAACGTTACGAAACAAATCCAAACGTTTCACCTTTTTAGCGATTTAAGCCAAACGTTTACAAACGTTACAAAACAAATCCAAATGTTTCACCTTTTTAGCGATTTAAGCCAAACGTTTACAAACGTTACGAAACAAATCCAAACGTTTCACCTTTTTAGCGATTTAAGGCAAACATTTTCAAATGTTACGAAACAAATCCAAATGTTTCACTTTTTTAGCGATTTAAGCCAAACGTTTAAAGGTTTCACCTTTTTAGCAATTTAAGCCAAGCGTTTACAAAAATTATGAAACAAAACCAAACGTTTAAAACATTATGAAACAAATTAAAACGTTTCACATTTTTAGCGATTTAAGCAAAACGTTTACAAACGTAACGAAACAAAACCAAGCGTTTCACCTTTTTAGCAATTTAAGCCAAACATTTACAAACATTACAAAACAAATCCAAACGTTTCACCTTTTTAGCAATTTAAGCCAAATATTTACAAACGTTACGAAACAAATCCAAGCATTTCACCTTTTTTGCAATGTAAGCCAAACGTCTACAAACATTACAAAACAAATCCAAGCGTTTCCCCTTTTTAGCAATTTAAGCCAAATGTTTACAAACGTTACGAAACAAATCCAAGCGTTTAACCTTTTTAGACATTTAAGCCAAACTTTTACAAACATTACAAAACAAATCCAAGCGTTTCACCTTTTTAGAAATTTAAGCCAAAAGTTTACAAACATTACTAAACAAATCCAAGAGTTTCACCTTTTTAGCAATTTAAGCCAAACGTTTACGAACGTTACGAAACAAATCCAAACGTTTCACCTTTTTAGCAATTTAAGTCAAACGTTTACAAACGTTACGAAACAAATCCAAACGTTTCACCTTTTTAGCTATTTAAGCCAAACATTTACAATGGTTTGGAAACAAATCCAAATGTTTCACCTTTTTAGCAATTTAAGCCAAACGTTTACAAACGTTGCGAAACAAATTCAAGCATTTCACATTTTTAGCAATTTAAGCCAAATGTTTACAAACGTTACAAAACAAATCCAAGCGTTTCACCTTTTTCGTAATTTTAGCGAAATATTTACAAATGTTAGCGATTTAAGCGAAATGTTTAAAAACTTACGAAACAAATCCAAACGTTTCATCTTTTTAGCGATTTAAGCCAAACGTTTACAAATGTTACCAAATAAATCCAAACGTTTCCCCTTTATAGCGATATAAGCCAAACGTTTACAAACATTACTAAACAAATCCAAACGTTTCTCCTTTTTAGCAATTTAAGCCAAAGTTTACAAACGTTACGAAACAAATCCAAACGTTTCGCCTTTTTAGCAATTTAAGCCAAACGTTTACGAACATTACGAAAAAAATTCAAACGTTTCCCCATTTTATCGATTTAAGCCAAACGTTTAAAATGTTACGAAACAAATCCAAATGTTTCACCTTTTTGGCGATTTAAGCCAAACGTTTAAAACGTTACGAAACAAATCCAAACGTTTCAAATTTTAAGCAATTTATGCAAAACGTTTCCAAACATTACGAAACAAATAGAAGTGTTTCATCTTTTTAGCGATTGAAGCCAAATGTTTACAAACGTTACGAAACAAATCCAAACGTTTCACATTTTTAGCAATTTAAGCAAAAGGTTTACAAATGCTACGAAAGAAAAACCAATTGTTTCACCTATTTTTAGCAATTTAAGCCAAATGTTTACAAATGTTACGAAACAAAACAAATGTTTCACCTATTTAGCGATTTAAGCCAACGTTTACAAACGTTACAAAACAAATCCAAACGTTTCACCTCTTTAGTGATTTAAGACAAACATTTACAAACATTACGAAACAAATCCAAACGTTTCACCTTTTTAGCAATTTAAATCCAAACATTTCACCTCTTTAGCAAATTAAGCCAAATATTTTCAAAAGTTACGAAACAAATCCAAAAGTTTAACCTTTTTAGCGATTTAAGCCAAACTTTTCACCTTTCTAGCGATTTAAGCCAAACGTTTACAAACGTTAGGAAACAAATCCAAATGTTTCACCTTTTTAGCGAATTAAGCCAAACGTTTACAAACGTTACGAAAGTAATCCAAACATTTAAAACGTTTCGAAACCCTTTTTAATAATTTAAGCCAAACATTTACTAACGTTACGAAACAAATCAAAACGTTTTATGTTTTTAGCGATCTAAAACAAATGTTACGAAATAAATCCAAACGTTTCACCTTTTTAGCGATTTAAGCCAAACGTTTACAAATGTTACGAAACAAAACCAAACGTTTCACCTTTTCAGCAATTTAAGCCAAACGTTTTCTAATGTTACGAAACAAATCCCAAACGTTTCACCTTAGCGGATTAAGACAAACGTTTACACACCTTACGAAACAAATACAAAATTTTTACCTTTTTAGCAATTTAAGTCAAAAGTTTACAAACGTTACGAAACAAATCCAAGCATTTCACCTCTTTAGAGATTTAAGCGGATAATAAACTCCCTGGGTCACTCAAGTCTCAGGAAATTTCAAAAAGGTCACTAAAGTCAATTTTCTAACAAAGTGGTCACTGAACTATACCTTTTATTACAAAAATATTTCCATTGTTACGAAAAGAACACTAAACTTTTTGTGAACTACAATAAAATCATTGGGTTATTTCTTTTATTACAAAAAAGTCATTGAAATATGTTCCTTTTTGTAATTTTGGCTTGCCACGTAAGCAAAAATATTAGGTTTTTACGTCGTTTTATATGGGTGAACCCTTTTGTAATAAAAGGTATAGTTCAGTGACCATTTTGTAAGAAAATTGACTTTAGTGACCTTTTTGAAATTTCCTAAGACTTGAGTGATCCAAGGAGTTTAATATCCGATTTAAGCCAAACGTTAAAAACGTTACAAAATAAATGTAGACATTTTTACTTTTTAGCTATTTAAGTCAAATGTTTACAGATGTTACGAAACAAATCTAAACGTTTCCCCTTTTTAGGGACTGAAGTCAAACATTTCCAAAACGTTACGAAATAAATTCAAATGTTTACAAACGTTTCGAAACAAAACAAAGCGTTTCCCGTTTTTATCAATTTAAGCAAAACATTTACAAACATTAGAAAACAAATCTAAGCGTTTCACCTTTTTAGCAATTTAAGCCAAACGTTTACAAACGTTACGAAACAAATACAAGTGTTTCACCTTTTTAGCAATTCAAGCCAAACATTTACAAACGTTACAAAACAAAACCAAACTTTTAAAACGTTACGAAACAAATTCAAACGTTTTTCATTTTTAGCGATTTAAGCAAAATGTTTACACACGTTACGAAACAAATCCAATCGTTTAAAATGTTACGAAACAAATTCAAACGTTTACAAACGTTACGAAACAAACCAAGCGTTTCACCTTTTTAGCAATTTAAGCCAAACGTTTAGAAGATTACAAAATAAATTCAAGCGTTTCAGCTTTTTAGGAATTTAAGTCAAACGTTTACAAAGGTTACGAAACAAATCCAATCGTTTCACCTTTTTAGCAATTCAAGGCAAATGTTTACAAACGTTACGAAAAAAATCCAAACATTTCACCTTTTTAGCGATTTAAGCCAAACCTTTACAATCATTACGAAACATATCCAATCAACTATTTAGCGATTTAAACAAAACGTTTGCAAACGTTACCAAAGAAATCTAATCGTTTCACCTTTTTAGCGATTTAAGCCAAACGTTTACAAACGGTACGAAAAAAAATCCAAACGTTTCACCTTTTTAGCGATTTAAGCCAAACGTGTACAAACGCTACGAAACAAATACTAACGTTTCCCCTTTTTGGCAATTTAAGCCAAACATTTACAAACATTACAAAAGAAATCCAAACGTTTCACTTTTTTAGCGATTTAAGCCAAACGTTTGCAAACGTTACGAAACAAATCCAAACGTTTCCCCTTTTTAGCAATTTAAGCCAAACGTTTCCAAAAATTACGAAACAAATCCAAATGTTTCAACTTTTTAGCAATTTAGGCCAAATGTTTACAAACTTTACAAAACATATCCAAATGTTTCACCTTTTGAGTAATTTATGCCAAACGTTTACAAATGTTACGAAACAAAACCAAACGTTTAAAACGTTATAAAACAAATTAAAACGTTTCACATTTTTAGCGATTTAATCCAAACGTTTACAAACGTTTCGAAACAAAACCAAGCGTTTCACCTTTTTAGCAATTTAAGCCAAACGTTTACAAACGTTACGAAACAAATCCAAACGTTTCACCTTTTTAGCAATTCAAGCCAAACATTTACAAACGTTACGAAACAAAACCAAACGTTTAAAACGATATGAAACAAATTCAAACGCTTTTCATTTTTAGCGATTTAAGCCAAACGTGTACAAACGTTACGAAACAAATCCAAACGTTCAAAATGTTACGAAACAAATTCAAACGTTTACAAACCTTACGAAACAAAACCAAGTGTTTCACCTTTTTAGCTATTTAAGCCAAACGTTTACAACATCAGAAAACAAATCCAAGCGTTTTAGCTTTTTAGCAATTTAAGCCAAACGTTTACAAACGTTACGAAATGAATCCAAGCGTTTCACCTTTTTAGCAATTCAAGCCGAACGTTTACAACCGTTAAGAAACAAATCCAAACATTTCACCTTTTAAGCGATTTAAGCCAAACCTTTACAAACATTACGAAACAAATCCAAACGTTTCACCTTTTTAGCGATTTAAGCGAAATGTTTGCAAACGTTTCGAAACAAATCCAAACGTTTCACCTTTTTAGCGATTTAAGCGAAATGTTTGCAAACGTTTCGAAACAAATCCAAACGTTTCACCTTTTTAGCGATTTAAGCAAAACGTTTACAAACGGTAAGAAACAAATCCAAATGTTTCACCTTTTTAGCAATTTAAGCCAAACGTTTACAAACGCTATGAAAAAATCCCAACGTTTCCCCTTTTTAGCAATTTAAGCTAAACATTTACAAACGTTATGAAACAAATCCAAACGTTTCACTTTTTTTGCGATTGAAGCCAAACGTTTGCAAACGTTATGAAACAAATACAAACGTTTCCCCTTTTAGCGATTTAAGCCAAAGTTTTTCAAACGTTACGAACGAAATCCAAATGTTTCACCGCTTTAGCGATTTAAGCCAGACGTTTACAAACGTTACAAAACAAATCCAAATGTTTAACCTTTTTAGCAATTTAAGCCAAAAGTTTACAATCGTTATGAAACAAAACCAAACGTTTAAAACGTTATGAAACAAATTAAAACGTTTCACATTTTTACCGATTTAAGCCAAACATTTACAAACGTTACGAAGCAAAACCAAGCGTTTCACCTTTTTAGCAATTTAAGCCAAATGTTTACAAACATTACAAAACAAATCCAAGCGTTTCACCTTTTTAGCAATTTAAGCCAAACGTTTACCAACGTTACGAAACAAATCCAAACGTTTCCCCTTTTTAGCAATTTAAGCCAAACGTTTACAAACGTTACTAAACAAATCCAAACGTTTCCCCTTTTTAGCAATTTAAGCCAAACGTTTTTAAACGTTACGAAACAAATTCAAACGTTTCACCTTTTTAGAAATTTAAGCCAAATGTTTGCAAACGTTACGAAACAAATCCAAGCGTTTCACCTTTTTAGCATTTTAAACCAAACGTTTACAAACATTACCAAACAAATCTAATCGTTTCACTTTTTTAGCAATTTAAGCCAAACTTTTACAAACTTTACGAAACAAAACCAAGCGTTTCACCTTTTTAGCAAATTAAGGAAAACGTTTACAAACGTTACGAAACAAATCCAAGCGTTTTACCTTTTTAGCAATTTAAGCCAAACGTTTACAAACGTTACGAAATAAATCCGAACGTTTGACCTTTTTAGCGATTTAAGCTAAACGTTCACAAACGATACAAAACAAATCCAAACGTTTCACCTTTTTAGCAATTTAAGCCAAACCCTTACAAACGTTTCGAAACAAATCCAAATGTTTCACCTTTTTAGCGATTTAAGCCAAACGTTTACAAACGTTACGAAACAAATCCAGACGTTTCACCTTTTTAGCGATTTAAGGCAAACGTTTTCAAACGTTACGAAATAAATCCAAACGTTTAACCTTTTTAGCGATTTAAGCCAAACATTTACAAACGTTACAAAACAAATCCAAATGTTTCACCTTTTTAGCAATTTAAGCCAAGCGTTTACAAACGTTATGAAATAAAACCAAACGTTTAAAATGTTATGAACCAATTTAAAACGTTTCACATTTTCAGCTTTTTAAGCCAATCGTTTACAAACTTTACGAAACAAAACCAAGTGTTTCACCTTTTTTGGAATTTAAGCCAAACATTTACAAACATTACAAAACAAATCCAAGTGTTTCACCTTTTTAACAATTTAAGCCAAATGTTTACAAACGTTACGAAACAAATCCAAGCATTTCACTTTTTTTGCAATGTAAACAAAATGTCTACAAACATTTCAAAACAAATCCAAGCGTTTCACCTTTTTAGCAATTTAAGCCAAATGTTTACAAACGTTACGAAACAAATCCAAGCGTTTAACCTTTTTAGACATTTTAGCCAAACGTTTACAAACATTACAAAACTAATCCAAGCGTTTCACCTGTTTAGCAATTTAAGCCAAAAGTTTACAAACATTACGAAACAAATCCAAGAGTTTCACCTTTTCAGCAATTTAAGCCAAACGTTTATAAACGTTACGAAACAAATCCAAACGTTTCCCCTTTTTAGCGATTTAAGTCAAACATTTTTAAACGTTACGAAACAAATTCAAACGTTTCACCTTTTATCTATTTAAGCCAAACATTTACGATGGTTTGGAAACAAATCCAAATGTTTCACCTTTTTAGCAATTTAAGCCAAACGCTTACAAACGTTACGAAACAAATTCATTCATTTCACCTTTTTAGCAATTTAAGCCAAACATTTATAAACGTTACAAAACAAATCCAAGCGTTTCACCTTTTTAGTAATTTTAGCGAAATGTTTACAAACGTTAGCGATTTAAGCGAAATGTTTGAAAACTTACGAAACAAATCCAAACGTTCCAACTTTTTAGCGATTTAAGCCAAACGTTAACAAATGTTACCAAATATATCCAAACGTATTCCCTTTATAGCGATATAAGCCAAACGTTTACAAACGTTACGAAACAAATCCAAACGTTTCCCCTTTTTAGCGATTTAAGACAAACGTTTACAAACATTACAAAACAAATCCAAAAGTTTATCCTTTTTAGAAATATAAGCCAAACATTTATAAACGTTACGAAACAAATCCAAACGTTTCGCCTTTTTAGCAATTTAAGCCAAACGTTTACGAACATTGCAAAAAAAATTCAAACGTTTCCCCATTTTATCGATTTAAGCCGAACGTTTAAAACGTCACGAAACAAATCCAAACGTTTCACCTTTTTGGCGATTGAAGCCAAACGTTTAAAACGTTGCGAAACAAATCCAAACGTTTCACCTTTTTAGCAATTTATGCAAAACATTTACAAACATTACGAAACAAATCGAAGTGTTTCATCTTTTTAGCGATTGAAGCCAAATGTTTACAAACGTTACGAAACAAATTCAAACGTTTCACATTTTTAGCAATTTAAGCCAAACGTTTACAAATGTTACGAAAGAAAAACCAAGTATTTCACCTATTTTTAGCAATTTAAGCCAAACGTTTATGAACGTTATGAACAAATCCAAGCGTTTCAACTCTTTAGCAATTTAAGCCAAACGTTTACAAACGTTACGAAACAAATCCAAGCGTTTCACCTTTTTAGCAATTTAAGCCAAACGTTTACAAACGTTACGAAACAAATCCAAATATTTCACCTTTTTAGCAGTTTAAGCCAAACGTTTACAAACGGTACGAAACAAATCCAAACGTTTCACCTTTATAGCGATTTAAGCCAATCATTTACAAACTCTACGAAACAAATCCAAATGTTTCACCTTTTTAGAAATGTAAGCCAAACGTTTACAAACTTTACAAAACAAATCCAAGTGCTTCACCTTTTTAGCAATTTAAACCAAACATTGACAAACGTTACGAAACAAATCAAGCGTTTCATCTTTTGATCAATTTAAGCAAAACGTTTACAAACGTTGCGAAAAAAATCCAAACGTTTCCTTATTTTAGCGATTTAAGCAAAACGTTCAAAAGGTTACGCAACCAATCCAAATGTTTCACCTTTTTAACAATTTAAGCGAAACGTTTACAAACGTTACGAAAGAAATCCAAGCGTTTCACCTTTTTAGCAATTTATGCCAAATATTTATAAACGTTACGAAATAAATCCAAGCGTTTCACCTTTTTAGCAATTTAAGCAAAACTTTTACAAACGTTACGAAACAAATCCAAGCGTTTCACCTTTTTAGCAATTAAAGCCGAACGTTTACAACCGTTACGAAACAAATCCCAACATTTCACCTTTTAAGCGATTTAAGCCAAACCTTTACAAACATTACGAAACAAATCCAAACGTTTCACCTTTTTAGCGATTTAAGCGAAACGTTTGCAAACGTTACGAAACAAATCCAGACGTTTTACCTTTTTAGCGATTTAAGCAAAACGTTTTCAAACGGTAAGAAACAAATCCAAATGTTTCGCCTTTTTAGTGATTTAAGCCAAACGTTTAAAAACGCTACGAAAAAAATCACAACGTTTCACCCTTTTAGCAATTTAAGCCAAACATTTACAAACATTACGAAACAAATCCAAATGTTTCACTTTTTTTGCGATTTAAGCCAAACGTTTGCAAACGTTTCGTAACAAATACAAACGTTTCCCCTTTTAGCGATTTAAGCCAAACGTTTTCAAACGTTATGAAAGAAATCCAAATGTTTTACCTTTTTAGCGATTTAAGCCAGATGTTTACAAACGTTACAAAACAAATCCAAATGTTTAACCTTTTTAGCAATTTAAGCCAAAAGTTTACAATCGTTACGAACCAAAACCATACGTTTAAAACGTTATGAAACAAATTAAAACCTTTCACATTTTTAGCGATTTAAGCCAAACATTTACAAACGTTACGAAACAAAACCAAGCGTTTCAACTTTTTAGCAATTTAAGCCAAATGTTTACAAACATTACGAAACAAATCCAAGCGTTTCACCTTTTTAGCAATTTCAGCCAAACGTTTACCAACGTTACGAAACAAATCCAAACGTTTCACTTTTTAGAAATTTAAGCCAAACGTTTATAAACGTTATGAAACAAATCCAAACGTTTCACCTTTTTAGCGATTTAAGCCAAACATTTACAATGCTTTTGAAACAAATCCAAAAGTTTCACCTATTTAGAAATTTAGGCCAAAAGTTATAAAACAAATCCAAGCGTTTCACCTTTTTAATAATTTAAGCCAAACGTTTACAAATGGTAGGAAAAAAATCCAATCGTTTCACCTTTTTAGCAATTTAAGCGAAATGATTACAAACATTACGAAACAAATCCAAACGTTCCACCTTTTAGCGATTTAAGCGAAACGTTTTAAAACATTACGAAACAAATCCAAATGTTTCACCTTTTTAGCAATTTAAGCAAAACGTTTACAAACATTAGAAAACAAATCCAAGCGTTTCACTTTTTTAGCAATTTAAGCCAAATGTTTACAAACGTTACTAAACAAATCCAAGCGTTGCACCTTTTTAGCATTTTAAGCCAAACGTTTACAAACATTACAAAACAAATCCAAGCGTTTCACCTTTTTAGCAATTTAAGCCAAACCTTTACAAACATTAAAAAAAACCAAGCGTTTCACCTTTTCAGCAATTTAAGCAAAACGTTTACAAACGTTACGAAACAAATCCAAGCGTTTCACCTTTTCAGCAATATATGCCAAGCGTTTACAAAAATTACGAAACAAATCGAAGCGTTTCACCCTTTTAGCAATGTAAGCCAAAAGTTTACAAACGTTACGAAACAAATCAAAGCGTTACACCTTTTTACCAATTAAGCCAAACGTTTACAAACATTACAAAACAAATCCAATTGTTTCACCTTTTAAGCAATTTAAGCAAAACGTTTACAAACATTACAAAACAAATCCAAGCGTTTCACCTTTTTAGCAATTTAAGCCAAATGTTTACAAACGTTACGAAACAAATCCAAGCGTTGCACTTTTTTAGCATTATAAGCCAAACGTTTACAAACATTACAAAATAAATCCAAGCGTTTCATCTTTTTAGCAATTTAAGCCAAACCTTTACAAACATTAAAAAAAACCAAGCGTTTCACCTTTTTGGCAATTTAAGCAAAACGTTTACAAACGTTACGAAACAAATCCAAGCGTTTAACCTTTTCAGCAATATAAGCCAAGCGTTTACAAAAATTACGAAACAAATCCAAGCGTTTCACCCTTTTAGAAATGTAAGCCAAACGTTTACAAACGCTACGAAACAAATCCAAGCGTTTCACCTTTTTAGCAATTAAGCCAAACGTTTACAAACATTATAAAACAAATCCAAGCGTTTCACTTTTTTAGCAATTTACGCCAAATGTTTGCAAACGGTACGAAACAAATCCAAGCGTTTCACCTTTTTAGCATTTTAAGCCAAACGTTTACAAACATTACCAAACAAATCCAATCGTTTCACTTTTTTAGCAATTTAAGCCAAACTTTTACAAACATTACGAAACAAAACCAAGCGTTTCACCTTTTTAGCAATTTAAGCCAAACGTTTACAAAAATTACGAAACAAATCCAAGCGTTTCACCCTTTTAGAAATGTAAGCCAAACGTTTACAAAAGTTACGAAACGAATCCAAGCGTTTCACCCTTTTAGCAATTATGCCAAACGTTTACAAACATTACAAAACAAATCCAAGCATTTCACCTTTTTAGCAATTTAAGCCAAATGTTTGCAAACGTTACGAAACAAATCCAAGCGTTTCACCTTTTTAGCATTTTTAAGCCAAACGTTTACAAACATTACAAAACAAATCCAATCGTTTCACTTTTTTAGCAATTTAAGCCAAACGTTTACAAACATTACGAAACAAAACCAAGCGTTTCACCTTTTTAGCAAATTAAGCAAAACGTTTACAAACGTTATGAAACAAATCCAAGCGTTTCACCTTTTTAGCAATTTAAGCCAAACGTTTACAAACATTACCAAACAAATCCAATCGTTTCACTTTTTTAGCAATTTAAGCCAAACTTTTACAAACATTACGAAACAAAACCAAGCGTTTAACCTTTTTAGCAAATTAAGCAAAACGTTTACAAACTTTACGAAACAAATCCAAGCGTTTCACCTTTTTAGCAATTTAAGCCAAACGTTTACAAACATTACGAAACAAATCCAAGCGTTTCACCTTTTTAGCAATGTAAGCCAAACGTTTACAAACGTTACGAAACAAATCCAAGCGTTTTACCTTTTAGGAATTGAAGCTAAACGTTTACAAACGTTACGAAATAAATCCGAACGTTTGACCTTTTTAGTGATTTAAGCCAAACGTTCACTAACGATACGAATCAAATCCAAATATTTCACCTTTTTAGCAATTTAAGCCAAACCCTTACAAACGTTACGAAACAAATCCAAATGTTTCACCTTTTTCGCAATTTATGCCAAGCGTTTACAAACGTTATGAAATAAAACCAAACGTTTAAAACGTTATGAAATAAATTAAAACGTTTCACATTTTTAGCGGTTTAAGCCAATCGTTTACAAACGTTACGAAACAAAACCAAGCGTTTCACCTTTTTAGCAATTTAAGCCAAACGTTTACAAACATTACAAAACAAATCCAATTGTTTCACCTTTTTAGCAAATTAAGCAAAACGTTTACAAACATTACAAAACAAATCCAAGCGTTTCACCTTTTTAGCAATTTAAGCCAAATGTTTACAAACGTTACGAAACAAATCCAAGCGTTGCACCTTTTTAGCATTATAAGCCAAACGTTTACAAACATTACAAAATAAATCCAAGCGTTTCACCTTTTTAGCAATTTAAGGCAAACCTTTACAAACATTAAAAAAAACCAAGCGTTTCACCTTTTTAGCAATTTAAGCAAAACGTTTACAAACGTTACGAAACAAATCCAAGCGTTTCACCTTTTCAGCAATATAAACCAAGCGTTTACAAAAATTACGAAACAAATCCAAGCATTTCACCCTTTAAGAAATGTAAGCCAAACGTTTACAAACGTTACGAAACAAATCCAAGTGTTTCACCTTTTTAGCAATTAAGCCAAACGTTTACAAACATTACAAAACAAATCCAAGCGCTTCACCTTTTTAGCAATTTAAGGCAAACCTTTACAAACATTAACAAAACCAATCGTTTCACCTTTTTAGCAATTTAAGCAAAACGTTTACAAACGTTACGAAACAAATCCAAGCGTTTCACCTTTTCAGCAATATAAGCCAAGCGTTTACAAATATTACGAAACAAATCCAAGAGTTTCACCCTTTTAGAAATGTAAGCCAAACGTTTACAAAAGTTGTGAAACGAATCCAAGCGTTTCACCCTTTTAGCAATTAAGCCAAACGTTTACAAACATTACAAAACAAATCCAAGCGTTTCACCTTTTTAGCAATTTAAGCCAAATGTTTGCAAACGTTACGAAACTAATCCAAGCGTTTCACCTTTTTAGCATTTTAAGCCAAATGTTTACAAACATTACCAAACAAATCCAATCGTTTCACTTTTTTAGCAATTTAAGCCAAAATTTTACAAACATTACGAAACAAAACCAAGCGTTTTCACCTTTTTAGCAAATTAAGCAAAACGTTTACAAACGTTACGAAACAAATCCAAGCGCTTCACCTTTTTAGCAATTTAAGCCAAACGTTTACAAACATTACGAAACAAATCCAAGCGTTTCACCTTTTTAGTAATGTAAACCAAACGTTTACAAACGTTACGAAACAAATCCAAGCGTTTTACCTTTTTAGGAATTTAAGCCAAACGTTTACAAACGTTACGAAATAAATCCGAACGTTTGACCTTTTTAGCAATTTAAGCCAAACGTTTACTAACGATACGAAACAAATCCAAATATTTCACCTTTTTAGCAATTTAAGCCAAACCCTTACAAACGTTACGAAACAAATCCAAATGTTTCACCTTTTTAGCAATTTAAGCCAAGCGTTTACAAACGTTATGAAATAAAACATAACGTTTAAAACGTTATGAAACAAATTAAAACGTTTCACATTTTTAGCGGTTTAAGCCAATCGTTTACAAATGTTACGAAACAAAACCAAGCGTTTCACCTTTTTAGCAAATTAAGCCAAATGTTTACAAACATTACAAAACAAATCCAATTGTTTCACCTTTTTAGCAATTTAAGTAAAACGTTTACAAACATTACAAAACAAATCCAAGCATTTCACCTTTTTTACAATTTAAGCCAAATGTTTACAAACGTTACGAAACAAATCCAAGCGTTGCACCTTTTTAGCATTTTGAGCCAAACGTTTACAAACATTACAAAACAAATCCAAGCGTTTCACCTTTTTAGCAATTTAAGCAAAATGTTTACAAACGTTACGAAACAAATCCAAGCGTTTCACCTTTTTAGCATTTTAAGCCAAGCGTTTACAAAAATTACGAAACAAATCCAAGCGTTTCACCCTTTTAGAAATGTAAGCCAAACGTTTACAAACGTTACGAAACAAATCCAAGCGTTTCACCTTTTTAGCAATTAAGCCAAACGTTTACAAACATTACAAAACAAATCCAAGCGTTTCACCTTTTTAGCAATTTAAGCCAAATGTTTGCAAACGTTACGAAACAAATCCAAGTGTTTCACCTTTTTAGCATTTTAAGCCAAACGTTTACAAACATTACCAAACAAATCCAATCGTTTCACTTTTTTTAGCAATTTAAGCCAAACTTTTACAAACATTACGAAACAAAACCAAGCCTTTCACCTTTTTAGCAAATTAAGCAAAACGTTTACAAACGTTACGAAACAAATTCAAGTGTTTCACCTTTTTAGAAATTTAAGCCAAACGTTTACAAACATTACGAAACAAATCCAAGCGTTTCACCTTTTTAGCAATGTAAGCCAAACGTTTACAAACGTTACGAAACAAATCCAAGCGTTTTACCTTTTTAGGAATTTAAGCCAAACGTTTACAAACATTACGAAACAAATCCAAGCGTTTCACCTTTTTAGCAATGTAAGCCAAACGTTTACAAACGTTACGAAACAAATCCAAGCGTTTTACCTTTTTAGGAATTTAAGCCAAACGATTACAAACGTTACGAAATAAATCCGAACGTTTGACCTTTTTAGCGATTTAAGCCAAACGTTCACTAACGATACGAAACAAATCCAAATATTTCACCTTTTTAGCAATTTAGGCCAAACCCTTACAAACGTTACGAAACAAATCCAAATGTTTCACCTTTTTAGCAATTTATGCCAAGCGTTTACAAACGTTATGAAATAAAACCAAACGTTTAAAACGTTTTGAAACAAATTAAAACGTTTCACATTTTTAGCGGTTTAAGCCAATCGTTTACAAATGTTACGAAACAAAACCAAGCGTTTCACCTTTTTAGCAATTTAAGCCAAATGTTTACAAACATTACAAAACAAATCCAATTGTTTCACCTTTTTAGCAATTTAAGTAAAACGTTTACAAACATTACAAAACAAATCCAAGCATTTCACCTTTTTTACAATTTAAGCCAAATGTTTACAAACGTTACGAAACAAATCCAAGCGTTGCACCTTTTTAGCATTTTAAGCCAAACGTTTACAAACATTACAAAACAAATCCAAGCGTTTCACCTTTTTAGCAATTTAAGCAAAATGTTTACAAACGTTACGAAACAAATCCAAGCGTTTCACCTTTTTAGCATTTTAAGCCAAGCGTTTACAAAAATTACGAAACAAATCCAAGCGTTTCACCCTTTTAGAAATGTAAGCCAAACGTTTACAAACGTTACGAAACAAATCCAAGCGTTTCACCTTTTTAGCAATTAAGCCAAACGTTTACAAACATTACAAAACAAATCCAAGCGTTTCACCTTTTTAGCAATTTAAGCCAAATGTTTGCAAACGTTACGAAACAAATCCAAGTGTTTCACCTTTTTAGCATTTTAAGCCAAACGTTTACAAACATTACCAAACAAATCCAATCGTTTCACTTTTTTTAGCAATTTAAGCCAAACTTTTACAAACATTACGAAACAAAACCAAGCGTTTCACCTTTTTAGCAAATTAAGCAAAACGTTTACAAACGTTACGAAACAAATTCAAGTGTTTCACCTTTTTAGAAATTTAAGCCAAACGTTTACAAACATTACGAAACAAATCCAAGCGTTTCACCTTTTTAGCAATGTAAGCCAAACGTTTACAAACGTTACGAAACAAATCATAGCGTTTTACCTTTTTAGGAATTTAAGCCAAACGTTTACAAACATTACGAAACAAATCCAAGCGTTTCACCTTTTTAGCAATGTAAGCCAAACGTTTACAAACGTTACGAAACAAATCCAAGCGTTTTACCTTTTTAGGAATTTAAGCCAAACGTTTACAAACGTTACGAAATAAATCCGAACGTTTGACCTTTTTAGCGATTTAAGCCAAACGTTCACTAACGATACGAAACAAATCCAAATATTTCACCTTTTTAGCAATTTAGGCCAAACCCTTACAAACGTTACGAAACAAATCCAAATGTTTCACCTTTTTAGCAATTTATGCCAAGCGTTTACAAACGTTATGAAATAAAACCAAACGTTTAAAACGTTTTGAAACAAA
The DNA here is from genome assembly GCF_937616625.2 of Mercurialis annua. NCBI lineage: Eukaryota > Viridiplantae > Streptophyta > Magnoliopsida > Malpighiales > Euphorbiaceae > Mercurialis > Mercurialis annua. The sequence continues at coordinate 38,780,083 of NC_065572.1, forward strand.
TTAAAACGTTTCACATTTTTAGCGGTTTAAGCCAATCGTTTACAAACGTTACGAAACAAAACCAAGCGTTTCACCTTTTTAGCAATTTAAGCCAAACGTTTACAAACATTACAAAACAAATCCAATTGTTTTACCTTTTTAGCAATTTAAGCAAAACGTTTACAAACATTACAAAACAAATCCAAGCGTTTCACCTTTTTAGCAATTTAAGCCAAATGTTTACAAACGTTACGAAACAAATCCAAGCGTTGCACCTTTTTAGCATTATAAGCCAAACGTTTACAAACATTACAAAATAAATCCAAGCGTTTCACCTTTTTAGCAATTTAAGCCAAACCTTTACAAACATTAAAAAAACCAAGCGTTTCACCTTTTTAGCAATTTAAGCAAAACGTTTACAAACGTTACGAAACAAATCCAAGCGTTTCACCTTTTCAGCAATATAAGCCAAGCGTTTACAAAAATTACGAAACAAATCCAAGCGTTTCACCCTTTTAGAAATGTAAGCCAAACGTTTACAAACGTTACGAAACAAATCCAAGCGTTTCACCTTTTTAGCAATTAAGCCAAACGTTTACAAACATTACAAAACAAATCCAAGCGCTTCACCTTTTTAGCAATTTAAGCCAAACCTTTACAAACATTTAAAAAACCAAGCGTTTCACCTTTTTAGCAATTTAAGCAAAACGTTTACAAACGTTACGAAACAAATCCAAGCGTTTCACCTTTTCAGCAATATAAGCCAAGCGTTTACAAAAATTACGAAACAAATCCAAGCGTTTCACCCTTTTAGAAATGTAAGCCAAACATTTACAAAAGTTATGAAATGAATCCAAGCGTTTCACCCTTTTAGCAATTAAGCCAAACGTTTACAAACATTACAAAACAAATCCAAGGGTTTCACCTTTTTAGCAATTTAAGCCAAATGTTTGCAAACGTTACGAAACAAATCCAAGCGTTTCACCTTTTTAGCATTTTAAGCCAAACGTTTACAAACATTACCAAACAAATCCAATCGTTTCACTTTTTTAGCAATTTAAGCCAAAATTTTACAAACATTACGAAACAAAACCAAGCGTTTCACCTTTTTAGCAAATTAAGCAAAACGTTTACAAACGTTACGAAACAAATCCAAGCGTTTCACCTTTTTAGCAATTTAAGCCAAACGTTTACAAACATTACGAAACAAATCCAAGCGTTTCACCTTTTTAGCAATGTAAGCCAAACGTTTACAAACGTTACGAAACAAATCCAAGCGTTTTTACCTTTTTAGGAATTTAAGCCAAACGTTTACAAACGTTACGAAATAAATCTGAACGTTTGACCTTTTTAGCGATTTAAGCCAAACGTTCACTAACGATACGAAACAAATCAAAATATTTCACCTTTTTAGCAATATAAGCCAAACCCTTACAAACGTTACGAAACAAATCCAAATGTTTCACCTTTTTAACAATTTAAGCCAATCGTTTACAAACGTTATGAAATAAAACCAAACGTTTAAAACGTTATGAAACAAATTAAAACGTTTCACATTTTTAGCGGTTTAAGCCAATCGTTTTCAAACGTTACGAAACAAAACCAAGCGTTTCAACTTTTTAGCAATTTAAGCCAAATGTTTACAAACATTACAAAACAAATCCAATTGTTTCACCTTTTTAGCAATTTAAGCAAAAAGTTTACAAACATTACAAAACAAATCCAAGCGTTTCACCTTTTTTGCAATTTAAGCCAAATGTTTACAAACGTTACGAAACAAATCCAAGCGTTGCACCTTTTTAGCATTTTGAGCCAAACGTTTACAAACATTACAAAACAAATCCAAGCGTTTCACCGTTTTAGCAATTTAAGCAAAACGTTTACAAACGTTACGAAACAAATCCAAGCGTTTCACCTTTTCAGCAATATAAGCCAAGCGTTTAAAAAAATTACGAAACAAATCCAAGCGTTTCACCCTTTTAGAAATGTAAGCCAAACGTTAACAAACGTTACGAAACAAATCCAAACGTTTCACCTTTTTAGCAATTGAAGCAAAACGTTTACAAATGTTACGAAACAAATCCAAGCGTTTCACCTTTTCAGCAATATAAGCCAAGCGTTTACAAAAATTACGAAACAAATCCAAGCGTTTCACCCTTTTAGAAATGTAAGCCAAACGTTTACAAACGTTACGAAACAAATCCAAGCGTTTCACCTTTTTAGCAATTAAGCCAAACGTTTACAAACATTACAAAACAAATCCAAGCGTTTCACCTTTTTAGCAATTTAAGCCAAATGTTTGCAAACGTTACGAAACAAATCCAAGCGTTTCACCTTTTTAGCATTTTAAGCCAAACGTTTACAAACATTACCAAACAAATCCAATCGTTTCACTTTTTTAGCAATTTAAGCCAAACTTTTACAAACATTACGAAACAAAACCAAGCGTTTCACCTTTTTAGCAAATTCAGCAAAACGTTTACAAACGTTACGAAACAAATTCAAGCGTTTCACCTTTTTAGCAATTTAAGCCAAACGTTTACAAACATTAAGAAACAAATCCAAGCGTTTCACCTTTTTAGCAATGTAAGCCAAACGTTTACAAACGTTACGAAACAAATCCAAGCGTTTTATCTTTTTAGGAATTTAAGCCAAACGTTTATAAACGTTACGAAATAAATCCGAACGTTTGACCTTTTTAGCGATTAAAGCCAAACGTTCACAAACGTTACGAAACAAATCCAAATATTTCACCTTTTTAGCAATTTAAGCCAAACCCTTACAAACGTTACGAAACAAATCCAAATGTTTCACCCTTTTAGCAATTTAAGCCAAGCGTTTACAAACGTTATGAAATAAAACCAAACGTTTAAAACGTTATGAAACAAATTAAAACGTTTCACATTTTTAGCGGTTTAAGCCAATCGTTTACAAACGTTACGAAACAAAACCAAGCGTTTCACCTTTTTAGCAATTTAAGCCAAACGTTTACAAACATTACAAAACAAATCCAATTGTTTCACCTTTTTAACAATTTAAGCCAAATGTTTACAAACGTTACGAAACAAATCCATTTCACCTTTTTTGCAATGTAAACAAAATGTCTACAAACATTTCAAAACAAATCCAAGTGTTTCACCTTTTTAGCAATTTAAGCCAAATGTTTACAAACGTTACGAAACAAATCCAAGCGTTTAACCTTTTTAGACATTTTAGCCAAACGTTTATAAACATTACAAAACAAATCCAAGCGTTTCACCTTTCTAGCAATTTAAGCCAAAAGTTTACAAACATGACGAAACAAATCCAAGAGTTTCACCTTTTTAGCAATTTAAGCTAAACTTTTATAAACGTTACGAAACAAATCCAAACGTTTCACCTTTTTAGCAATATAAGTCAAACATTTTCAAACGTTACGAAACAAATTCAAACGTTTCACCTTTTTATCTATTTAAGCCAAACATTTACGATGGTTTGGAAACAAATCCAAATGTTTCACCTTTTTAGCAATTTAAGCCAAATGTTTACAAACGTTACGAAACAAATTCAAGCATTTCACCTTTTTAGAAATTTAAGCCAAATGTTTACAAACGTTACAAACAAATCCAAGTGTTTCACCTTTTTATTAATTTTAACGAAATGTTTACAAATGTTAGCTATTTAAGCGAAATGTTTAAAAACTTATGAAACAAATACAAACGTTTCCCCTTTTAGCGATTTAAGCCAAACGTTTTCAAACGTTATGAAAGAAATCCAAATGTTTCACCTTTTTAGCGATTTAAGCCAGATGTTTACAAACGTTACAAAACAAAACCAAATGTTTCACCTTTTTAGCAATTTAAGCCAAAAGTTTACAATCGTTACGAAACAAAACCAAACGTTTAAAACGTTATGAAATAAATTAAAACGTTTCACATTTTTAGCGATTTAAGCCAAACATTTACAAACGTTACGAAACAAAACCAAGCGTTTCACCTTTTTAGCAATTTAAGCCAAATTTTACAAACATTACGAAACAAATCCAAGTGTTTCACCTTTTTAGCAATTTAAGCCAAACGTTTACCAACGTTACAAAACAAATCCAAACGTTTCATCTTTTTAGAAATTTAAGCCAAACGTTTATAAACGTTACGAAACAAATCCAAACGTTTCACCTTTTCAGCGATTTAAGCCAAACATTTACAATGCTTTTGAAACAAATCCAAAAGTTTCACCTATTTAGAAATTTAAGCCAAAAGTTATAAAACAAATCACAGCGTTTCACCTTTTTAATAATTTAAGCCAAACGTTTACAAATGGTACGAAACAAATCCAATCGTTTCACCTTTTTAGCAATTTAAGCGAAATGTTTACAAACATTACGAAACAAATCCAAACGTTTCACCTTTTTAGCAATTTAAGCAAAACGTTTACAAACATTATAAAACAAATCCAAGCGTTTCACCTTTTTAGCAATTTCAGCCAAATGTTTACAAACGTTACGAAACGAATCCAAGCGTTGCACCTTTTTAGCATTTTAAGCCAAACGTTTACAAACATTACAAAACAAATCCAAGCGTTTCACCTTTTTAGCAATTTAAGCCAAACCTTTACAAACATTAAAAAAAACTAAGCGTTTCACCTTTTTAGCAATTTAAGCAAAACGTTTACAAACGTTACGAAACAAATCCAAGCTTTTCACCTTTTCAGAAATATAAGCCAAGCGTTTACAAAAATTACGAAACAAATCCAAGCGTTTCGCCCTTTTAGCAATGTAAGCCAAACGTTTACAAACGTTACGAAACAAATCCAAGCGTTTCACCTTTTTAGCAATTAAGCCAAACGTTTACAAACCTTACAAAACAAATCAAAGCGTTTCACCTTTTTAGCAATTTAAGCCAAATGTTTGCAAACGTTACGAAACAAATCCAAGCGTTTCACCTTTTTAGCATTTTAAGCCAAACGTTTACAAACATTACCAAACAAATCCAATCGTTTCACTTTTTTTTAGAAATTTAAGCCAAACTTTTACAAACATTACGAAACAAAACCAAGCGTTTCACCTTTTTAGCAAATTAAGCAAAACGTTTACAAACGTTACGAAACAAATCCAAGCGTTTCACCTTTTTAGCAATTTAAGCCAAACGTTTACAAACATTACAAAACGAATCCAAGCGTTTAACCTTTTTAGCAATGTAAGCCAAACGTTTACAAACGTTACGAAACAAATCCAAGCGTTTTACCTTTTTAGGAATTTAAGCCAAATGTTTACAAACATTACGAAACAAATCCAAGCGTTTCCCCTTTTTAGCAATGTAAGCCAAACGTTTACAAACGTTACGAAACAAATCCAAGCGTTTTACCTTTTTAGGAATTTAAGCCAAACGTTTACAAACGTTACGAAATAAATCCGAACGTTTGACCTTTTTAGCGATTTAAGCCAAACGTTTACTAACGATACGAAACAAATCCAAGCGTTTCGCCCTTTTAGCAATGTAAGCCAAACGTTTACAAACGTTACGAAACAAATCCAAGCGTTTCACCTTTTTAGCAATTAAGCCAAACGTTTACAAACATTACAAAACAAATCCAAGCGTTTCACCTTTTTACCAATTTAAGCCAAATGTTTGCAAACGTTACGAAACAAATCCAAGCGTTTCACCTTTTTAGCATTTTAAGCCAAACGTTTACAAACATTACCAAACAAATCCAATCGTTTCACTTTTTTAGCAATTTAAGCCAAACTTTTACAAACATTACGAAACAAAACCAAGCGTTTCACCTTTTTAGCAAATTAAGCAAAACGTTTACAAACGTTACGAAACAAATCCAAGCGTTTTACCTTTTTAGCAATTTAAGCCAAACGTTTACAAACATTACGAAACAAATCCAAGCGTTTCCCCTTTTTAGCAATGTAAGCCAAACGTTTACAAACGTTACGAAACAAATCCAAGCGTTTTACCTTTTTAGGAATTTAAGCCAAACGTTTACAAACGTAACGAAATAAATCCGAACGTTTGACCTTTTTAGCGATTTAAGCAAAACGTTCACCAACGATACGAAACAAATCCAAATATTTCACCTTTTTAGCAATTTAAGCCAAGCGTTTACAAACGTTACGAAACAAATCCAAATGTTTCACCTTTTTAGCAATTTAAGCCAAGCGTTTACAGACGTTATGAAATAAAACCAAACGTTTAAAACGTTATGAAACAAATTAAAACGTTTCACATTTTTAGCGGTTTATGCCAATCGTTTACAAACGTTAGGAAACAAAACCAAGCGTTGCACCTTTTTAGCAATTTAAGCCAAATGTTTACAAACATTACAAAACAAATCCAATTGTTTTACCTTTTTAGCAATTTAAGCAAAACGTTTACAAACATTACAAAACAAATCCAAGCGTTTCACCTTTTTTGCAATTTAAGCCAAATGTTTACAAACGTCACAAAACAAATCCAAGTGTTGCACCTTTTTAGCATTTTAATCCAAACGTTTGAAAACATTACAAAACAAATCCAAGCGTTTCACCTTTTTAGCAATTTAAGCAAAACGTTTACAAACGTTACGAAACAAATCCAAGCGTTTCACTTTTTCAGCAATATAAACCAAGCGTTTACAAAAATTACGAAAAAAATCCAAGCGTTTCACCCTTTTTGAAATGTAAGCCAAACGTTTACAAACGTTACGAAACAAATCCAAGCGTTTCACCTTTTTAGCAATTAAGCCAAACGTTTACAAACCTTACAAAATAAATCCAAGCGTTTCACCTTTTTAGCAATTTAAGCCAAATGTTTGCAAACGTTACGAAACAAATCCAAGCGTTTCACCTTTTTAGCATTTTAAGCCAAACATTTACAAACATTACCAAACAAATCCAATCGTTTCACTTTTTTAGCAATTTAAGCCAAACTTTTACAAACATTACGAAACAAAACCAAGCGTTTCACCTTTTTAGCAAATTAAGCAAAACGTTTACAAACGTTACGAAACAAATCCAAGCGTTTCACCTTTTTAGCAATTAAGCAAAACGTTTACAAACCTTACAAAACAAATCCAAGCGTTTCACCTTTTTAGCAATTTAAGCCAAATGTTTGCAAACGTTACGAAACAAATCCAAGCGTTTCACCTTTTTAGCATTTTAAGCCAAACGTTTACAAACATTACCAAACAAATCCAATCGTTTCACTTTTTTAGCAATTTAAGCCAAACATTTACAAACATTACGAAACAAAACCAAGCGTTTCACCTTTTTAGCAAATTAAGCAAAACGTTTACAAACGTTACGAAACAAATTCAAGTGTTTCACCTTTTTAGAAATTTAAGCCAAACGTTTACAAACATTACGAAACAAATCCAAGCGTTTCACCTTTTTAGCAATGTAAGCCAAACGTTTACAAACGTTACGAAACAAATCCAAGCGTTTTACCTTTTTAGGAATTTAAGCCAAACGTTTACAAACATTACGAAACAAATCCAAGCGTTTCACCTTTTTAGCAATGTAAGCCAAACGTTTACAAACGTTACGAAACAAATCCAAGCGTTTTACCGTTTTAGGAATTTAAGCCAAACGTTTACAAACGTTACGAAATAAATCCGAACGTTTGACCTTTTTAGCGATTTAAGCCAAACGTTTACTAACGATACGAAACAAATCCAAATATTTCACCTTTTTAGCAATTTAAGCCAAACCCTTACAAACGTTACGAAACAAATCCAAATGTTTCACCTTTTTAGCAATTTAAGCCAAGCGTTTACAAACGTTATGAAATAAAACCAAACATTTAAATCGTTATGAAACAAATTAAAACGTTTCACATTTTTAGCGGTTTAAGCCAATCGTTTACAAACGTTACGAAACAAAACCAAGCGTTTCACCTTTTTAGCAATTTAAGCCAAACGTTTACAAACATTACAAAACAAATCCAATTGTTTCACCTTTTTAGCAATTTAAGCAAAACGTTTACAAACATTACAAAACAAATCCAAGCGTTTCACCTTTTTAGGAATTTAAGCCAAACGTTTATAAACGTTACGAAATAAATCCGAACGTTTGACCTTTTTAGCGATTAAAGCCAAACGTTCACAAACGATACAAAACAAATCCAAATATTTCACCTTTTTAGCAATTTAAGCCAAACCCTTACAAACGTTACGAAACAAATCCAAATGTTTCACCCTTTTAGCAATTTAAGCCAGGCGTTTACAAACGTTATGAAATAAAACCAAACGTTTAAAACGTTATGAAACAAATTAAAACGTTTCACATTTTTAGCGGTTTAAGCCAATGGTTTACAAACGTTACGAAACAAAACCAAGCGTTTCACCTTTTTAGCAATTTAAGCCAAACGTTTACAAACATTACAAAACAAATCCAATTGTTTCACCTTTTTAACAATTTAAGCCAAATGTTTACAAACGTTACGAAACAAATCCATTTCACCTTTTTTGCAATGTAAACAAAATGTCTACAAACATTTCAAAACAAATTCAAGCGTTTCACCTTTTTAGCAATTTAAGCCAAATGTTTACAAACGTTACGAAACAAATCCAAGCGTTTAACCTTTTTAGACATTTTAGCCAAACATTTACAAACATTACAAAACAAATCCAAGCGTTTCACCTTTTTAGCAATTTAAGCCAAAAGTTTACAAACATGACGAAACAAATCCAAGAGTTTCACCTTTTTAGCAATTTAAGCCAAACGTTTATAAACGTTACGAAACAAATCCAAACGTTTCACCTTTTTAACAATATAAGTCAAACATTTTCAAACGTTACGAAACAAATTCAAACGTTTCACCTTTTTATCTATTTAAGCCAAACATTTACGATGGTTTGGAAACAAATCCAAATGTTTCACCTTTTTAGCAATTTAAGCCAAATGTTTACAAACGTTACGAAACAAATTCAAGCATTTCACCTTTTTAGAAATTTAAGCCAAATGTTTATAAACGTTACAAACAAATCCAAGCGTTTCACCTTTTTATTAATTTTAACGAAATGTTTACAAATGTTAGCTATTTAAGCGAAATGTTTAAAAACTTATGAAACAAATACAAACGTTTCCCCTTTTAGCGATTTAAGCCAAACGTTTTCAAACGTTATGAAAGAAATCCAAATGTTTCACCTTTTTAGCGATTTAAGCCTGATGTTTACAAACGTTACAAAACAAAACCAAATGTTTCACCTTTTTAGCAATTTAAGCCAAAAGTTTACAATCGTTACGAAACAAAACCAAACGTTTAAAACGTTATGAAACAAATTAAAACGTTTCACATTTTTAGCGATTTAAGCCAAACATTTACAAACGTTACGAAACAAAACCAAGCGTTTCACCTTTTTAGCAATTTAAGCCAAATGTTTACAAACATTACGAAACAAATCCAAGTGTTTCACCTTTTTAGCAATTTAAGCCAAACGTTTACCAACGTTATAAAACAAATCCAAACGTTTCACCTTTTTAGAAATTTAAGCCAAACGTTTATAAACGTTACGAAACAAATCCAGACGTTTCACCTTTTCAGCGATTTAAGCCAAACATTTACAATGCTTTTGAAACAAATCGAAAATTTTCACCTATTTAGAAATTTAAGCCAAAAGTTATAAAACAAATCCAAGCGTTTCACCTTTTTAATAATTTAAGCCAAACGTTTACTAATGGTACGAAACAAATCCAATCGTTTCACCTTTTTAGCAATTTAAGCGAAATGTTTACAAACATTACGAAACAAATCCAAACGTTTCACCTTTTTAGCAATTTAAGCAAAACGTTTACAAACATTATAAAACAAATCCAAGCGTTTCACCTTTTTAGCAATTTAAGCCAAATGTTTACAAACGATACGTAACAAATCCAAGCGTTGCACCTTTTTAGCATTTTAAGCCAAACGTTTACAAACATTACAAAACAAATCCAAGCGTTTCACCTTTTTAGCAATTTAAGCCAAACCTTTACAAACATTAAAAAAAACTAAGCGTTTCACCTTTTTAGCAATTTAAGCAAAACGTTTACAAACGTTACGAAACAATTCCAAGTTTTTCACCTTTTCAGCAATATAAGCCAAGCGTTTACAAAAATTACGAAACAAATTCAAGCGTTTCACCCTTTTAGCAATGTAAGCCAAACGTTTACAAACGTTACGAAACAAATCCAAGCGTTTCACCTTTTTAGCAATTAAGCCAAACGTTTACAAACATTACAAAACAAATCCAAGCGTTTCACCTTTTTACCAATTTAAGCCAAATGTTTGCAAACGTTACGAAACAAATCCAAGCGTTTCACCTTTTTAGCATTTTAAGCCAAACGTTTACAAACATTACCAAACAAATCCAATCGTTTCAGTTTTTTAGCAATTTAAGCCAAACATTTACAAACATTACGAAACAAAACCAAGCGTTTCACCTTTTTAGCAAATTAAGCAAAACGTTTACAAACGTTACGAAACAAATCCAAGCGTTTCACCTTTTTAGCAATTTAAACCAAACGTTTACAAACGTTACGAAACAAATCCAAGCGTTTCACCTTTTTAGCAATGTAAGCCAAACGTTTACAAACGTTACGAAACAAATCCAAGCGTTTTACCTTTTTAGGAATTTAAGCCAAACGTTTACAAATGTTACGAAATAAATCCGAACGTTTGACCTTTTTAGCAATTTAAGCCAAACGTTCACAAACGATACGAAACAAATCCAAATATTTCACCTTTTTAGCAATTTAAGCCAAACCCTTACAAACGTTACGAAACAAATCCAAATGTTTCACCTTTTTAGCGATTTAAGCCAAACGTTTACAAACGTTACGAAACAAAACCAAATGTTTCACCTTTTTAGCGATTTAAGCCAAACGTTTACAAACGTTACGAAACAAATCCAAACGTTTCACCTTTTTAGCGATTTAAGGTAAACGTTTTCAAACGTTACGAAATAAATCCAAACGTTTCACCTTTTTAGCGATTTAAGCCAAACATTTACAAACGTTACAAAACAAATCCAAATGTTTCACCTTTTTAGCAATTTAAGCCAAGCGTTTACAAACGTTATGAAATAAAACCAAACGTTTAAAACGTTATGAAATAAATTAAAACGTTTCACATTTTTAGCGGTTTAAGCCAATCGTTTACAAACGTTACGAAACAAAACCAAGCGTTTCACCTTTTTAGCAATTTAAGCCAAACGTTTACAAACATTACAAAACAAATCCAATTGTTTCACCTTTTTAACAATTTAAGCCAAATGTTTACAAACGTTACGAAACAAATCCAAGCATTTCACCTTTTTTGCAATGTAAACAAAATGTCTACAAACATTTCAAAACAAATCCAAGCGTTTCACCTTTTTAGCAATTTAAGCCAAATGTTTACAAACATTATGAAACAAATCCAAGCGTTTAACCTTTTTAGACATTTTAGCCAAACGTTTACAAACATTACAAAACAAATCCAAGCGTTTCACCTTTTTAGCAATTTAAGCCAAAAGTTTACAAACATTACGAAACAAATCCAAGAGTTTCACCTTTTTAGCAATTTAAGCCAAACTTTTATAAACGTTACGAAACAAATCCAAACGTTTCACCTTTTTAGCGATTTAAGTCAAACATTTTCAAACGTTACGAGACAAATTCAAACATTTCACCTTTTTATCTATTTATGCCAAACATTTACGATGGTTTGGAAACAAATCCAAATGTTTCACCTTTTTAGCAATTTAAACCAAATGTTTACAAACGTTACGAAACAAATTCAAACATTTCACCTTTTTAGCAATTTAACGTTTACAAACGTTACAAACAAATCCAAGCGTTTCACCTTTTTAGTAATTTTAGCGAAATGTTTACAAATGTTACCAAATAATTCCAAACGTTTCCCCTTTATAGCGATATAAGCCAAACGTTTACAAACGTTACGAAACAAATCCAAACGTTTCCCCTTTTCAGCGATTTAAGCCAAACGTTTACAAACAATATTAAAGAAATCCAAACGTTTCTCCTTTTTAACAATTTAAGCCAAATTTTTATAAACGTTACGAAACAAATGCAAACATTTCGCCTTTTTAGCAATTTAAGCCAAACGTTTACGAACATTGCGAAAAAAATTCAAACGTTTCCCCATTTTATCGATTTAAACCGAACGTTTAAAACGTCACGAAACAAATCCAAACGTTTCACATTTTTGGCGATATAAGCCAAACGTTTAAAACGTTGCGAAACAAATCCAAACGTTTCACCTTTTTAGCAATTTATGCAAAACGTTTACAAATATTACGAAACAAAATCGAAGTGTTTCATCTTTTTAGCGATTGAAGCCAAATGTTTACAAACATTACGAAACAAATTCAAACGTTTCACATTTTTAGCAATTTAAGCCAAACATTTACAATGCTTTTGAAACAAATCCAAAAGTTTCACCTATTTATAAATTTAAGCCAAAAGTTATAAAACAAATCCAAGCGTTTCACCTTTTTAATAATTTAAGTCAAACGTTTACAAATGGTACGAAACAAATCGAATCGTTTCACCTTTTTAGCAATTTAAGCGAAATGTTTACAAACATTACGAAACAAATCCAAACTTTCCACCTTTTAGCGATTTAAGCGAAATGTTTAAAAACATTAAGAAACAAATCCAAATGTTTCACCTTTTTAGCAATTTAAGAAAAACGTTTACAAACATTAAAAAACAAATCCAAGCGTTTCACCTTTTTAGCAATTTAAGCCAAATGTTTACAAACGTTACGAAACAAATCCAAGCGTTGCACCTTTTTAGCATTTTAAGCCAAACGTTTACAAACATTACAAAACAAATCCAAGCGTTTCACCTTTTTAGCAATTTAAGCCAAACCTTTACAAACATTAAAAAAAACCAAGCGTTTCACCTTTTTAGCAATTTAATCAAAACGTTTACAAACGTTACGAAGCAAATCCAAGCGTTTCACCTTTTCAGCAATATAAGCCAAGCGTTTAGAAAAATTACGAAACAAATCCAAGTGTTTCACCCTTTTAGCAATGTAAGCCAAACGTTTACAAACGTTACGAAACAAATCCAAGCGTTTCACCTTTTTAGCAATTAAGCCAAACGTTTACAAACATTACAAAACAAATCCAAGCGTTTCACCTTTTTAGCAATTTAAGACAAATGTTTGCAAACGTTACGAAACAAATCCAAGCGTTTCACCTTTTTAGCATTTTAAGCCAAACGTTTACAAACATGACCAAACAAATCCAATCGTTTCACTTTTTTAGCAATTTAAGCCAATCTTTTACAAACATTACGAAACAAAACCAAGCGTTTCACCTTTTTAGCAAATTAAGCAAAACGTTTACAAACGTTACGAAACAAATCCAAGCGTTTAACCTTTTTAGCAATTTAAGCCAAACGTTTACAAACATTACGAAACAAATCCAAGCGTTTCACCTTTTTAGCAATGTAAGCCAAATGTTTACATACGTTACGAAACAAATCCAAGCGTTTTACCTTTTTAGGAATTTAAGCCAAACGTTGACAAACGGTACGAAATAAATCCGAACGTTTGACCTTTTTAGCGATTTAAGCCAAACGTTCACAAACGATACGAAACAAATCCAAATATTTCACCTTTTTAGCAATCTAAGCCAAACCCTTACAAAAGTTACGAAACAAATCCAAATGTTTCACCTTTTTAGCGATTTAAGCCAAACGTTAACAAATGTTACGAAACAAAACTAAATGTTTCACTTTTTTAGCGATTTAAGCCAAACGTTTACAAACGTTACGAAACAAATCCAAACGTGTCACCTTTTTAGCAATATAAGTCAAACATTTTCAAACGTTACGAAACAAATCAAACGTTTCACCTTTTTATCTATTTAAGCCAAACATTTACGATGGTTTGGAAACAAATCCAAATATTTCACCTTTTTAGCAATTTAAGCCAAATGTTTACAAACGCTACGAAACAAATTCAAGCATTTCACCTTTTTAGAAATTTAAGCCAAATGTTTACAAACGTTACAAACAAATCCAAGCGTTTCACCTTTTTATTAATTTTAACGAAATGTTTACAAATGTTATCTATTTAAGCGAAATGTTTAAAAACTTACGAAACAAATACAAATGTTTCCCCTTTTAGCGATTTAAGCCAAACGTTTTCAAACGTTATGAAAGAAATCCAAATGTTTCACCTTTTTGGCGATTTAAGCCTGATGTTTACAAACGTTACAAAACAAAACCAAATGTTTCACCTTTTTAGCAATTTAAGCCAAAAGTTTACAATCGTTACGAAACAAAACCAAATGTTTAAAACGTTATGAAACAAATTAAAACGTTTCACATTTTTAGCGATTTAAGCCAAACATTTACAAACGTTACGAAACAAAACCAAGCGTTTCACCTTTTTAGCAATTTAAGCCAAATGTTTACAAACATTACGAAACAAATCCAAGTGTTTCACCTTTTTAGCAATTTAAGCCAAACGTTTACCAACGTTACAAAACAAATCCAAACGTTTCACCTTTTTAGAAATTTAAGCCAAACGTTTATAAACGTTACGAAACAAAGCCAAACGTTTCACCTTTTCAGCGATTTAAGCCAATCATTTACAATACTTTTGAAACAAATCCAAAAGTTTCACCTATTTAGAAATTTAAGCCAAAAGTTATAAAACAAATCCAAGCGTTTCACCTTTTTAATAATTTAAGCCAAACGTTTACAAATGGTACGAAACAAATCCAATCGTTTCACCTTTTTAGCAAGTTAAGCGAAATGTTTACAAACATTACGAAACAAATCCAAACGTTTCACCTTTTTAGCAATTTCAGCAAAACGTTTACAAACATTATAAAACAAATCCAAGCGTTTCACCTTTTTAGCAATTTAAGCCAAATGTTTACAAACGTTACGAAACAAAGCGTTGCACCTTTTTAGCATTTTAAGCCAAACGTTTACAAACATTACAAAACAAATCCAAGCGTTTCACCTTTTTAGCAATTTAAGCCAAACCTTTACAAACATTAAAAAAAACCAAGCGTTTCACCTTTTTAGCAATTTAATCAAAACGTTTACAAACGTTACGAAGCAAATCCAAGCTTTTCACCTTTTCAGCAATATAAGCCAAGCGTTTACAAAAATTACGAAACAAATCCAAGCGTTTCACCCTTTTAGCAATGTAAGCCAAACGTTTACAAACGTTACGAAACAAATCCAAGCGTTTCACCTTTTTAGCAATTATGCCAAACGTTTACAAACTTTACAAAACAAATCCAAGTGTTTTACCTTTTTAGCAATTTAAGCCTAATGTTTGCAAACGTTACGAAACAAATCCAAGCGTTTCACCTTTTTAGCATTTTAAGCCAAACGTTTACAAACATTACCAAACAAATCCAACCGTTTCACTTTTTTAGCAATTTAAGCCAAACTTTTACAAACATTACGAAACAAAACCAAGCGTTTCACCTTTTTAGCAAATTAAGCAAAACGTTTACAAACGTTACGAAACAAATCCAAGCGTTTCACCTTTTTAGCAATTTAAGCCAAACGTTTACAAACATTACGAAACAAATCCAAGCGTTTCACCTTTTTAGCAATGTAAGCCAAACGTTTACAAACGTTACGAAACAAATCCAAGCGTTTTACCTTTTTAGGAATTTAAGCCAAACGTTTACAAACGTTACGAAATAAATCCGAACGTTTGACCTTTTTAACAATTTAAGTCAAACGTTCACAAACGATACGAAACAAATCCAAATATTTCACCTTTTTAGCAATTTAAGCCAAACCCTTACAAACGTTACGAAACAAATCCAAATGTTTCACCTTTTTAGCGATTTAAGGCAAACGTTTTCAAACGTTACGAAATAAATCCAAACGTTTCACCTTTTTAGCGATTTAAGCCAAACATTTACAAACGTTACAAAACAAATCCAAATGTTTCACCTTTTTAGCAATTTAAGCCAAGCGTTTACAAACGTTATGAAATAAAACCAAACGTTTAAAACGTTATGAAATAAATTAAAACGTTTCTCATTTTTAGCGGTTTAAGCCAATCGTTTACAAACGTTACGAAACAAAACCAAGCGTTTCACCTTTTTAGCAATTTAAGCCAAACGTTTACAAACATTACAAAACAAATCCAATTGTTTTACCTTTTTAACAATTTAAGCCAAATGTTTACAAACGTTACGAAACAAATCCAAGCATTTTACCTTTTTTGCAATGTAAACAAAATGTCTACAAAAATTTCAAAACAAATCCAAGCGTTTCACCTTTTTAGCAATTTAAGCCAAATGTTTACAAACGTTATGAAACAAATCCAAGCGTTTAACCTTTTTAGACATTTTAGCCAAACGTTTACAAACATTACAAAACAAATCCAAGCGTTTCACCTTTTTAGCAATTTAAGCCAAAAGTTTACAAACATTACGAAACAAATCCAAGAGTTTCACCTTTTTAGCAATTTAAGCCAAACTTTTATAAACGTTACGAAACAAATCCAAACGTTTCACCTTTTTAGCGATTTAAGTCAAACATTTTCAAACGTTACGAAACAAATTCAAACATTTCACCTTTTTATCTATTTAAGCCAAACATTTACGATGGTTTGGAAACAAATCCAAATGTTTCACCTTTTTAGCAATTTAAGCCAAATGTTTACAAACGTTACGAAACAAATTCAAATATTTCACCTTTTTAGCAATTTAAGCCAAACGTTTACAAACGTTACAAACAAATCCAAGCGTTTCACCTTTTTAGTAATTTTAGCGAAATGTTTACAAATGTTACCAAATAATTCCAAACGTTTCCCCTTTATAGCGATATAAGCCAAACGTTTACAAACGTTACGAAACAAATCCAAACGTTTCCCCTTTTTAGCGATTTAAGCCAAACGTTTACAAACAATATTAAACAAATCCAAACGTTTCCCCATTTTATCGATTTAAACCGAACGTTTAAAACGTCACGAAACAAATGCAAACATTTCGCATTTTTGGCGATTTAAGCCAAACGTTTAAAACGTTGCGAAACAAATCCAAACGTTTCACCTTTTTAGCAATTTATGCAAAACGTTTACAAATAATACGAAACAAAATCGAAGTGTTTCATCTTTTTAGCGATTGAAGCCAAATGTTTACAAACATTTCGAAACAAATTCAAACGTTTCACATTTTTAGCAATTTAAGCCAAACATTTACAATGCTTTTGAAACAAATCCAAAAGTTTCACCTATTTATAAATTTAAGCCAAAAGTTATAAAACAAATCCAAGCGTTTCACCTTTTTAATAATTTAATCCAAACGTTTACAAATGGTACGAAACAAATCCAATCGTTTCACCTTTTTAGCAATTTAAGCGAAATGTTTACAAACATTACGAAACAAATCCAAACGTTCCACCTTTTAGCGATTTAAGCGAAATGTTTAAAAACATTAAGAAACAAATCCAAATGTTTCACCTTTTTAGCAGTTTAAGAAAAACGTTTACAAACATTAAAAAACAAATCCAAACGTTTCACCTTTTTAGCAATTTAAGCCAAATGTTTACAAACGTACGAAACAAATCCAAGCGTTGCACCTTTTTAGCATTTTAAGCCAAACGTTTACAAACATTACAAAACAAATCCAAGCATTTCACCTTTTTAGCAATTTAAGCCAAACCTTTACAAACATTAAAAAAAACCAAGCGTTTCACCTTTTTAGCAATTTAATCAAAACGTTTACAAACGTTACGAAGCAAATCCAAGCGTTTCACCTTTTCAGCAATATAAGCCAAGCGTTTAGAAAAATTACGAAACAAATCCAAGTGTTTCACCCTTTTAGCAATGTAAGCCAAACGTTTACAAACGTTACGAAACAAATCCAAGCGTTTCACCTTTTTAGCAATTAAGCCAAACGTTTACAAACATTACGAAACAAATCCAAGCGTTTCACCTTTTTAGCGATTTAAGGCAAACGTTTTCAAACGTTACGAAATAAATCCAAACGTTTCACCTTTTTAGCGATTTAAGCCAAACGTTTACAAACGTTACAAAACAAATCCAAATGTTTCACATTTTTAGCAATTTAAGCCAAGCGTTTACAAACGTTATGAAATAAAACCAAACGTTTAAAACGTTATGAAACAAATTAAAACGTTTCACATTTTTAGCGGTTTAAGCCAATCGTTTACAAACGTTACGAAACAAAATCAACCGTTTCACCTTTTTAGCAATTTAAGCCAAACGTTTACAAACATTACAAAACAAATCCAATTGTTTCACCTTTTTAACAATTTAAGCCAAATGTTTACAAACGTTACGAAACAAATCCAAGCATTTCACCTTTTTTGCAATGTAAACAAAATGTCTACCAACATTTCAAAACAAATCCAAGCGTTTTACCTTTTTAGCAATTTAAGCCAAATGTTTGCAAACGTTATGAAACAAATCCAAGCGTTTAACCTTTTTAGACATATTAGCCAAACTTTTACAAACATTACAAAACAAATCCAAGCGTTTCACCTTTTTAGTAATTTAAGCCAAAAGTTTAGAAACATTACGAAACAAATCCAAGAGTTTCACCTTTTTAACAATTTATGCCAAATTTTTATAAACGTTACGAAACAAATCCAAACGTTTCACCTTTTTGGCGATTTAAGTCAAACATTTTCAAACGTTTCACCTTTTTATCTATTTAAGCCAAACATTTACGATGGTTTGGAAACAAATCCAAATGTTTCACCTTTTTAGCAATTTAAGCCAAATGTTTACAAAAGTTACGAAACAAATTCAAGCATTTCACCTTTTTAGCAAATTAAGCCAAACGTTTACAAACATTACAAACAAATCCAAGCGTTTCACCTTTTTAGTAATTTTAGCGAAATGTTTACAAATGTTACCAAATAAATCCAAACGTTTCCCCTTTATAGCGATATAAGCCAAACGTTTACAAACGTTACGAAACAAATCCAAACGTTTCCCCTTTTTAGCGATTTAAGCCAAACGTTTACAAACATTACTAAACAAATCCAAACGTTTCTCCTTTTTAGCAATTTAAGCCAAACGTTTATAAACGTTACGAAACAAATCCAAACATTTCGCCATTTTAGCAATTTAAGCCAAACATTTACGAACATTGCGAAAAAATTTCAAACGTTTCCCCATTTTATCGATTTAAGCCGAACGTTTAAAACGTCACGAAACGAATCCAAACGTTTCACATTTTTGGCGATTTAAGCCAAACGTTTAAAATGTTGCCAAACAAATCCAAACGTTTCACCTTTTTAGCAATTTATGCAAAACGTTTACAAACATTACGAAACAAAATCGAAGTGTTTCATCTTTTTAGCGATTGAAGCCAAATGTTTACAAACGTTACGAAACAAATTCAAACGTTTCACATTTTTAGCAATTTAAGCCAAACGTTTACAAATGTTACGAAAGAAATCCAAATATTTCACCTTTTTAGCAATTTAAGCCAAACGTTTATAAACGATACGAAACAAATCCAAACATTTCTCCATTTTAGCAATTTAAGCCAAACGTTTACGAACATTGCGATAAAATTTCAAACGTTTCCCCATTTTATCGATTTAAGCCGAACGTTTAAAACGTCACAAAACAAATCCAAACGTTTGACATTTTTGGCGATTTAAGCCAAACGTTTAAAACGTTGCGAAACAAATCCAAACGTTTCACCTTTTTAGCAATTTATGCAAAACGTTTACAAATATTACGAAACAAAATCGAAGTGTTTCATCTTTTTAGCGATTGAAGCCAAATGTTTACAAACATTACGAAACAAATTCAAACGTTTCACATTTTTAGCAATTTAAGCCAAACATTTACAATGCTTTTGAAACAAATCCAAAAGTTTCACCTATTTATAAATTTAAGCCAAAAGTTATAAAACAAATCCAAGCGTTTCACCTTTTTAATAATTTAAGCCAAACGTTTACAAATGGTACGAAACAAATCCAATCGTTTCACCTTTTTAGCAAATTAAGCGAAATGTTTACAAACATTACGAAATAAATCCAAACGTTCCACCTTTTAGCGATTTAAGCGAAATGTTTAAAAACATTAAGAAACAAATCCAAATGTTTCACCTTTTTAGCAATTTAAGAAAAACGTTTACAAACATTACAAAACAAATCCAAGCGTTTCACCTTTTTAGCAATTTAAGCCAAATGTTTACAAACGTTACGAAACAAATCCAAGAGTTGCACCTTTTTAGCATTTTAAGCCAAACGTTTACAAACATTGCAAAACAAATCCAAGCGTTTTACCTTTTTAGCAATTTAAGCCAAACCTTTACAAACATTAAAAAAAACCAAGCGTTTCACCTTTTTAGCAATTTAAGCAAAACGTTTACAAACGTTACGAAACAAATCCAAGCGTTTCACCTTTTCAGCAATATAAGCCAAGCGTTTACAAAAATTACGAAACAAATCCAAGTGTTTCAACCTTTTAGCAATGTAAGCCAAACGTTTACAAACGTTACGAAACAAATCCAAGCGTTTCACCTTTTTAGCAATTAAGCCAAACGTTTACAAACATTACAAAACAAATCCAAGCGTTTCACCTTTTTAGCAATTTAAGCCAAATGTTTGCAAACGTTACGAAACAAATCCAAGCGTTTCACCTTTTTAGCATTTTAAGCCAAACGTTTACAAGCATTACCAAACAAATCCAATCGTTTCACTTTTTTAGCAATTTAAGCCAATCTTTTACAAACATTACGAAACAAAACCAAGCGTTTCACCTTTTTAGCAAATTAAGCAAAACGTTTACAAACGTTACGAAACAAATCCAAGCGTTTCACCTTTTTAGCAATTTAAGCCAAACGTTTACAAACATTACGAAACAAATCCAAGCGTTTCACCTTTTTAGCAATGTAAGCCAAACGTTTACAAACGTTACGAAACAAATCCAAGCGTTTTACCTTTTTAGGAATTTAAGCCAAACGTTTACAAACGTTACGAAATAAATCCGAACGTTTGACCTTTTTAGCGATTTAAGCCAAACATTCACAAACGATACGAAACAAATCCAAATATTTCACCTTTTTAGCAATTTAAGCCAAACCCTTACAAACGTTACGAAACAAATCCAAATGTTTCACCTTTTTAGCGATTTAAGCCAAACATTTACAAATGTTACGAAACAAAACGAAATGTTTCACCTTTTTAGCGATTTAAGCCAAACGTTTACAAACGTTACGAAACAAATCCAAACGTTTCACCTTTTTAGCGATTTAAGGCAAACGTTTTCAAACGTTACGAAATAAATCCAAACGTTGCACCTTTTTAGCGATTTAAGCCAAACGTTTACAAACGTTACAAAACAAATCCAAATGTTTCACATTTTTAGCAATTTAAGCCAAGCGTTTACAAACGTTATGAAACAAAACCAAACGTTTAAAACGTTATGAAACAAATTAAAACGTTTCACATTTTTAGCGGTTTAAGCCAATCGTTTACAAACGTTACGAAACAAAACCAAGCGTTTCACCTTTTTAGCAATTTAAGCCAAACGTTTACAAATATTACAAAACAAATCCAATTGTTTCACCTTTTTATCAATTTAAGCCAAATTTTTACAAACGTTACGAAACAAATCCAAGCATTTCACCTTTTTTGCAATGTAAACAAAATGTCTACAAACATTTCCAAACAAATCCAAGCGTTTCACCTTTTTACCAATTTAAGCCAAATGTTTACAAACGTTATGAAACAAATCCAAGCGTTTAACCTTTTTAGACATTTTAGCCAAACTTTTACAAACATTACAAAACAAATCCAAGCGTTTCACCTTTTTAGCAATTTAAGCCAAAAGTTTACAAATATTACGAAACAAATCCAAGAGTTTCACCTTTTTAACAATTTAAGCCAAAATTTTATAAACGTTACGAAACAAATCCAAACGTTTCACCTTTTTAGCGATTTAAGTCAAACATTTTCAAACGTTACGAAACAAATTCAAACGTTTCACCTTCTTATCTATTTATGCCAAACATTTACGATGGTTTGGAAACAAATCCAAATGTTTCACCTTTTTATCAATTTAAGCCAAATATTTACAAACGTTACGAAACAAATTCAAGCATTTCACCTTTTTAGCAATTTAAGCCAAACGTTTACAAACGTTACAAACAAATCCAAGCGTTTCACCTTTTTAGTAATTTTAGCGAAATGTTTACAAATGTTACCAAATAAATCCAAACGTTTCCCCTTTATAGCGATATAAGCCAAACGTTTACAAACGTTACGAAAAAAATCCAAACGTTTCCCCTTTTCAGCGATTTAAGCCAAACGTTAACAAACATTACTAAACAAATCCAAACGTTTCTCCTTTTTAGCAATTTAAGCCAAACGTTTATAAACGTTACGAAACAAATCCAAACATTTCGCCATTTTAGCAATTTAAGCCAAACGTTTACGAACATTGCGAAAAAATTTCAAACGTTTCCCCATTTTATCGATTTAAGCCGAACGTTTAAAACGTCACGAAACAAATCCAAACGTTTCACATTTTTGGCAATTTAAGCCAAACGTTTAAAACGTTGCGAAACAAATCCAAACGTTTCACCTTTTTAGCAATTTATGCAAAACGTTTACAAACATTACGAAACAAAATCAAAGTGTTTCATCTTTTTAACGATTGAAGCCAAATGTTTACAAACGTTACGAAACAAATTCAAACGTTTCACATTTGTAGCAATTTAAGACAAACGTTTACAAATGTTACGAAAGAAATCCAAATATTTCACCTTTTTAGCAGTTTAAGCCAAACGTTTACAAACGGTACGAAACAAATCCAAACGTTTCACCTTTATAGCGATTTAAGCCAATCATTTACAAACGCTACGAAACAAATCCAAATGTTTCACCTTTTTAGCAATGTAAGCCAAACGTTTACAAACGTTACAAAACAAATCCAAGTGTTTTACCTTTTTAGCAATTTAAACCAAACATTTAAAACGTTACGAAACAAATCAAGCGTTTCATCTTTTGATCAATTTAAGAAAAACGTTTACAAACGTTGCGAAAAAAATCCAAACATTTCCTTTTTTTAGCGAATTAAGCAAAACGTTTAAAAGGTTACGCTACCAATCCAAATGTTTCACCTTTTTAGCAATTTAAGCGAAACGTTTACAAACGTTACGAAACAGATCCAAGCGTTTCACCTTTTTAGCAATTTAAGCCCAATATTTACAAACGTTACGAAACAAATCCAAGCGTTTCACCTTTTTAGCAATTTAAGCAAAACGTTTACGAACGTTACGAAACAAATCCAAGCGTTTCACCTTTTTAGCAATTCAAGCAGAACGTTTACAACCGTTACGAAACAAATCCAAACATTGCACCTTTTAAGCGATTTAAGCCAAACCTTTACAAATGTTACGAAACAAATCCAAACGTTTCACCTATTTAGCGATTTAAGCGAAACGTTTGCAAACGTTACGAAACAAATCCAGACGTTTAACCTTTTTAGCGATTTAAGCAAAACGTTTACAAACGGTAAGAAACAAATCCAAATGTTTCGCCTTTATAGTGATTTAAGCCAAACGTTTACAAACGCTACGAAAAAAATCACAACGTTTCACCTTTTTAGCAATTTAAGCCAAACATTTACAAACGTTACGAAACAAATTCAAAAGTTTCACTTTTTTTGCGATTTAAGCCAAACGTTTGCAAACGTTTCGAAACAAATACAAACGTTTCCCCTTTTAGCGATTTAAGCCAAACGTTTTCATACGTTATGAAAGAAATCCAAATGTTTCACCTTTTTAGCGATTTAAGCCAGATGTTTACAAACGTTACAAAACAAATCCAAATGTTTTACCTTTTTAGCAATTTAAGCCAAAAGTTTACAATCGTTACGAAACAAAACCAAACGTTTAAAACGTTATGAAACAAATGAAAACGTTTCACATTTTTAGCGATTTAAGCCAAACATTTACAAACGTTACGAAACAAAACCAAGCATTTCACCTTTTTAGCAATTTAAGCCAAATGTTTACAAATATTACGAAACAAATCCAAGCGTTTCACCTTTTTAGCAATTTAAGCCAAACGTTTACCAATGTTACGAAACAAATCCAAACGTTTCACCTTTTTAGAAATTTAAGCCAAACGTTTATAAACGTTACGAAACAAATCCAAACGTTTCACCTTTTTAGCGATTTAAGCCAAACATTTACAATGCTTTTGAAACAAATCCAAAAGTTTCACCTATTTAGAAATTTAAGCCAAAAGTTATAAAACAAATCCAAGCGTTTCACCTTTTCAATAGTTTAACCCAAACGTTTACAAATGGTACGAAACAAATCCAAGCGTTTCACCTTTTTAGCAATTTAAGCGAAATGTTTACAAACAGTACGAAACAAATCCAAACGTTCCACCTTTTAGCCATTTAAGCGAAATGTTTAAAAACATTACGAAACAAATCCAAATGTTTCACCTTTTTAGCAATTTAAGCAAAACGTTTACAAACATTACAAAACAAATCCAAGCGTTTCATTTTTTAGCAATTTAAGCCAAATGTTTACAAACGTTACGAAACAAATCCAAGCGTTGCACCTTTTTAGCATTGTAAGCCAAACATTTACAAACCTTACAAAACAAATCCAAGCGTTTCACCTTTTTGGCAATTTAAGCCAAACCTTTACAAACATTAAAAAAACCAAGCGTTTCACCTTTTTAGCAATTTAAGCCAAGCGTTTCACCTTTTTAGCAATGTAAGCCAAACGTTTACAAACGTTACGAAACAAATCCAAGAGTTTCACCTTTTTAGCAATTTAAGCCAAACGATACGAAACAAATCCGAACGTTTGACCTTTTTAGCGATTTAATCCAAATGTTTACACCTTTTTAGCAATTTAAGCCAAATGTTTACAAAAGTTACGAAACAAATTCAAGCATTTCACCTTTTTAGCAAATTAAGCCAAACGTTTACAAACATTACAAACAAATCCAAGCGTTTCACCTTTTTAGTAATTTTAGCGAAATGTTTACAAATGTTACCAAATAAATCCAAACGTTTCCCCTTTATAGCGATATAAGCCAAACGTTTACAAACGTTACGAAACAAATCCAAACGTTTCCCCTTTTTAGCGATTTATGCCAAACGTTTACAAACATTACTAAACAAATCCAAACGTTTCTCCTTTTTAGCAATTTAAGCCAAACGTTTATAAACGTTACGAAACAAATCCAAACATTTCGCCATTTTAGCAATTTAAGCCAAACATTTACGAACATTGCGAAAAAATTTCAAACGTTTCCCCATTTTATCGATTTAAGCCGAACGTTTAAAACGTCACGAAACGAATCCAAACGTTTCACATTTTTGGCGATTTAAGCCAAACGTTTAAAATGTTGCCAAACAAATCCAAACGTTTCACCTTTTTAGCAATTTATGCAAAACGTTTACAAACATTACGAAACAAAATCGAAGTGTTTCATCTTTTTAGCGATTGAAGCCAAATGTTTACAAACGTTACGAAACAAATTCAAACGTTTCACATTTTTAGCAATTTAAGCCAAACGTTTACAAATGTTACGAAAGAAATCCAAATATTTCACCTTTTTAGCAATTTAAGCCAAACGTTTATAAACGATACGAAACAAATCCAAACATTTCTCCATTTTAGCAATTTAAGCCAAACGTTTACGAACATTGCGATAAAATTTCAAACGTTTCCCCATTTTATCGATTTAAGCCGAACGTTTAAAACGTCACAAAACAAATCCAAACGTTTGACATTTTTGGCGATTTAAGCCAAACGTTTAAAACGTTGCGAAACAAATCCAAACGTTTCACCTTTTTAGCAATTTATGCAAAACGTTTACAAATATTACGAAACAAAATCGAAGTGTTTCATCTTTTTAGCGATTGAAGCCAAATGTTTACAAACATTACGAAACAAATTCAAACGTTTCACATTTTTAGCAATTTAAGCCAAACATTTACAATGCTTTTGAAACAAATCCAAAAGTTTCACCTATTTATAAATTTAAGCCAAAAGTTATAAAACAAATCCAAGCGTTTCACCTTTTTAATAATTTAAGCCAAACGTTTACAAATGGTACGAAACAAATCCAATCGTTTCACCTTTTTAGCAAATTAAGCGAAATGTTTACAAACATTACGAAATAAATCCAAACGTTCCACCTTTTAGCGATTTAAGCGAAATGTTTAAAAACATTAAGAAACAAATCCAAATGTTTCACCTTTTTAGCAATTTAAGCAAAACGTTTACAAACATTACAAAACAAATCCAAGCGTTTCACCTTTTTAGCAATTTAAGCCAAATGTTTACAAACGTTACGAAACAAATCCAAGAGTTGCACCTTTTTAGCATTTTAAGCCAAACGTTTACAAACATTGCAAAACAAATCCAAGCGTTTTACCTTTTTAGCAATTTAAGCCAAACCTTTACAAACATTAAAAAAAACCAAGCGTTTCACCTTTTTAGCAATTTAAGCAAAACGTTTACAAACGTTACGAAACAAATCCAAGCGTTTCACCTTTTCAGCAATATAAGCCAAGCGTTTACAAAAATTACGAAACAAATCCAAGTGTTTCAACCTTTTAGCAATGTAAGCCAAACGTTTACAAACGTTACGAAACAAATCCAAGCGTTTCACCTTTTTAGCAATTAAGCCAAACGTTTACAAACATTACAAAACAAATCCAAGCGTTTCACCTTTTTAGCAATTTAAGCCAAATGTTTGCAAACGTTACGAAACAAATCCAAGCGTTTCACCTTTTTTGCATTTTAAGCCAAACGTTTACAAGCATTACCAAACAAATCCAATCGTTTCACTTTTTTAGCAATTTAAGCCAATCTTTTACAAACATTACGAAACAAAACCAAGCGTTTCACCTTTTTAGCAAATTAAGCAAAACGTTTACAAACGTTACGAAACAAATCCAAGCGTTTCACCTTTTTAGCAATTTAAGCCAAACGTTTACAAACATTACGAAACAAATCCAAGCGTTTCACCTTTTTAGCAATGTAAGCCAAACGTTTACAAACGTTACGAAACAAATCCAAGCGTTTTACCTTTTTAGGAATTTAAGCCAAACGTTTACAAACGTTACGAAATAAATCCGAACGTTTGACCTTTTTAGCGATTTAAGCCAAACATTCACAAACGATACGAAACAAATCCAAATATTTCACCTTTTTAGCAATTTAAGCCAAACCCTTACAAACGTTACGAAACAAATCCAAATGTTTCACCTTTTTAGCGATTTAAGCCAAACATTTACAAATGTTACGAAACAAAACGAAATGTTTCACCTTTTTAGCGATTTAAGCCAAACGTTTACAAACGTTACGAAACAAATCCAAACGTTTCACCTTTTTAGCGATTTAAGGCAAACGTTTTCAAACGTTACGAAATAAATCCAAACGTTGCACCTTTTTAGCGATTTAAGCCAAACGTTTACAAACGTTACAAAACAAATCCAAATGTTTCACATTTTTAGCAATTTAAGCCAAGCGTTTACAAACGTTATGAAACAAAACCAAACGTTTAAAACGTTATGAAACAAATTAAAACGTTTCACATTTTTAGCGGTTTAAGCCAATCGTTTACAAACGTTACGAAACAAAATCAAGCGTTTCACCTTTTTAGCAATTTAAGCCAAACGTTTACAAATATTACAAAACAAATCCAATTGTTTCACCTTTTTATCAATTTAAGCCAAATTTTTACAAACGTTACGAAACAAATCCAAGCATTTCACCTTTTTTGCAATGTAAACAAAATGTCTACAAACATTTCCAAACAAATCCAAGCGTTTCACCTTTTTACCAATTTAAGCCAAATGTTTACAAACGTTATGAAACAAATCCAAGCGTTTAACCTTTTTAGACATTTTAGCCAAACTTTTACAAACATTACAAAACAAATCCAAGCGTTTCACCTTTTTAGCAATTTAAGCCAAAAGTTTACAAATATTACGAAACAAATCCAAGAGTTTCACCTTTTTAACAATTTAAGCCAAAATTTTATAAACGTTACGAAACAAATCCAAACGTTTCACCTTTTTAGCGATTTAAGTCAAACATTTTCAAACGTTACGAAACAAATTCAAACGTTTCACCTTCTTATCTATTTATGCCAAACATTTACGATGGTTTGGAAACAAATCCAAATGTTTCACCTTTTTATCAATTTAAGCCAAATATTTACAAACGTTACGAAACAAATTCAAGCATTTCACCTTTTTAGCAATTTAAGCCAAACGTTTACAAACGTTACAAACAAATCCAAGCGTTTCACCTTTTTAGTAATTTTAGCGAAATGTTTACAAATGTTACCAAATAAATCCAAACGTTTCCCCTTTATAGCGATATAAGCCAAACGTTTACAAACGTTACGAAAAAAATCCAAACGTTTCCCCTTTTCAGCGATTTAAGCCAAACGTTAACAAACATTACTAAACAAATCCAAACGTTTCTCCTTTTTAGCAATTTAAGCCAGACGTTTATAAACGTTACGAAACAAATCCAAACATTTCGCCATTTTAGCAATTTAAGCCAAACGTTTACGAACATTGCGAAAAAATTTCAAACGTTTCCCCATTTTATCGATTTAAGCCGAACGTTTAAAACGTCACGAAACAAATCCAAACGTTTCACATTTTTGGCAATTTAAGCCAAACGTTTAAAACGTTGCGAAACAAATCCAAACGTTTCACCTTTTTAGCAATTTATGCAAAACGTTTACAAACATTACGAAACAAAATCAAAGTGTTTCATCTTTTTAACGATTGAAGCCAAATGTTTACAAACGTTACGAAACAAATTCAAACGTTTCACATTTGTAGCAATTTAAGACAAACGTTTACAAATGTTACGAAAGAAATCCAAATATTTCACCTTTTTAGCAGTTTAAGCCAAACGTTTACAAACGGTACGAAACAAATCCAAACGTTTCACCTTTATAGCGATTTAAGCCAATCATTTACAAACGCTACGAAACAAATCCAAATGTTTCACCTTTTTAGCAATGTAAGCCAAACGTTTACAAACGTTACAAAACAAATCCAAGTGTTTTACCTTTTTAGCAATTTAAACCAAACATTTAAAACGTTACGAAACAAATCAAGCGTTTCATCTTTTGATCAATTTAAGAAAAACGTTTACAAACGTTGCGAAAAAAATCCAAACATTTCCTTTTTTTAGCGAATTAAGCAAAACGTTTAAAAGGTTACGCTACCAATCCAAATGTTTCACCTTTTTAGCAATTTAAGCGAAACGTTTACAAACGTTACGAAACAGATCCAAGCGTTTCACCTTTTTAGCAATTTAAGCCCAATATTTACAAACGTTACGAAACAAATCCAAGCGTTTCACCTTTTTAGCAATTTAAGCAAAACGTTTACGAACGTTACGAAACAAATCCAAGCGTTTCACCTTTTTAGCAATTCAAGCAGAACGTTTACAACCGTTACGAAACAAATCCAAACATTGCACCTTTTAAGCGATTTAAGCCAAACCTTTACAAATGTTACGAAACAAATCCAAACGTTTCACCTATTTAGCGATTTAAGCGAAACGTTTGCAAACGTTACGAAACAAATCCAGACGTTTAACCTTTTTAGCGATTTAAGCAAAACGTTTACAAACGGTAAGAAACAAATCCAAATGTTTCGCCTTTATAGTGATTTAAGCCAAACGTTTACAAACGCTACGAAAAAAATCACAACGTTTCACCTTTTTAGCAATTTAAGCCAAACATTTACAAACGTTACGAAACAAATTCAAAAGTTTCACTTTTTTTGCGATTTAAGCCAAACGTTTGCAAACGTTTCGAAACAAATACAAACGTTTCCCCTTTTAGCGATTTAAGCCAAACGTTTTCATACGTTATGAAAGAAATCCAAATGTTTCACCTTTTTAGCGATTTAAGCCAGATGTTTACAAACGTTACAAAACAAATCCAAATGTTTTACCTTTTTAGCAATTTAAGCCAAAAGTTTACAATCGTTACGAAACAAAACCAAACGTTTAAAACGTTATGAAACAAATGAAAACGTTTCACATTTTTAGCGATTTAAGCCAAACATTTACAAACGTTACGAAACAAAACCAAGCATTTCACCTTTTTAGCAATTTAAGCCAAATGTTTACAAATATTACGAAACAAATCCAAGCGTTTCACCTTTTTAGCAATTTAAGCCAAACGTTTACCAATGTTACGAAACAAATCCAAACGTTTCACCTTTTTAGAAATTTAAGCCAAGCGTTTATAAACGTTACGAAACAAATCCAAACGTTTCACCTTTTTAGCGATTTAAGCCAAACATTTACAATGCTTTTGAAACAAATCCAAAAGTTTCACCTATTTAGAAATTTAAGCCAAAAGTTATAAAACAAATCCAAGCGTTTCACCTTTTCAATAGTTTAACCCAAACGTTTACAAATGGTACGAAACAAATCCAAGCGTTTCACCTTTTTAGCAATTTAAGCGAAATGTTTACAAACAGTACGAAACAAATCCAAACGTTCCACCTTTTAGCCATTTAAGCGAAATGTTTAAAAACATTACGAAACAAATCCAAATGTTTCACCTTTTTAGCAATTTAAGCAAAACGTTTACAAACATTACAAAACAAATCCAAGCGTTTCATTTTTTAGCAATTTAAGCCAAATGTTTACAAACGTTACGAAACAAATCCAAGCGTTGCACCTTTTTAGCATTGTAAGCCAAACATTTACAAACCTTACAAAACAAATCCAAGCGTTTCACCTTTTTGGCAATTTAAGCCAAACCTTTACAAACATTAAAAAAACCAAGCGTTTCACCTTTTTAGCAATTTAAGCCAAGCGTTTCACCTTTTTAGCAATGTAAGCCAAACGTTTACAAACGTTACGAAACAAATCCAAGAGTTTCACCTTTTTAGCAATTTAAGCCAAACGATACGAAACAAATCCGAACGTTTGACCTTTTTAGCGATTTAATCCAAATGTTTACAAACGATACGAAACAAATCCAAACGCTTCTCCTTTTTTGCAATTTAAGCCAAACCCTTACAAACGTTACGAAACAAATCCAAATGTTTCACCTTTTTAGCGATTTAAGCCAAACGTTTACAAACATTACGAAACAAAACCAAATGTTTCACCTTTTTTAGCAATTTAAGCCAAACGTTTACCAATGTTACGAAACAAATCCAAACGTTTCACCTTTTTAGAAATTTAAGCCAAGCGTTTATAAACGTTACGAAACAAATCCAAACGTTTCACCTTTTTAGCGATTTAAGCCAAACATTTACAATGCTTTTGAAACAAATCCAGAAGTTTCACCTATTTAGAAATTTAGGCCAAAAGTTATAAAACAAATCCAAGCGTTTCACCTTTTTAATAGTTTAACCCAAACGTTTACAAATGGTACGAAACAAATCCAAGCGTTTCACCTTTTTAGCAATTTAAGCGAAATGTTTACAAACAGTACGAAACAAATCCAAACGTTCCACCTTTTAGCCATTTAAGCGAAATGTTTAAAAACATTACGAAACAAATCCAAATGTTTCACCTTTTTAGCAATTTAAGCAAAACGTTTACAAACATTACAAAACAAATCCAAGCGTTTCATTTTTTAGCAATTTAAGCCAAATGTTTACAAACGTTACGAAACAAATCCAAGCGTTACACCTTTTTAGCATTGTAAGCCAAACGTTTACAAACCTTACAAAACAAATCCAAGTGTTTCACCTTTTTGGCAATTTAAGCCAAACCTTTACAAATATTAAAAAAACCAAGCGTTTCACCTTTTTAGCAATTTAAGCCAAGCGTTTCACCTTTTTAGCAATTTAAGCCAAACGATACGAAACAAATCCGAACGTTTGACCTTTTTAGCGATTTAATCCAAATGTTTACAAACGATACGAAACAAATCCAAACGCTTCTCCTTTTTTGCAATTTAAGCCAAACCCTTACAAACGTTACGAAACAAATCCAAATGTTTCACCTTTTTAGCGATTTAAGCCAAACGTTTACAAACATTACGAAACAAAACCAAATGTTTCACCTTTTTAGCGATTTAAGCCAAACGTTTACAAACATTACGAAACAAATCCAAAAGTTTCACCTTTTTAGCGATTGAAGGCAAACGTTTTCAAACGTTACGAAACAAATCCAAATGTTTCACCTTTTTAGCGATTTAAGCCAAATGTTTACAAACGTTACAAAACAAATCCAAATGTTTCACCTTTTTAGCAATTTAAGCCAAGCGTTTACAAATGTTATGAAATGAAACCAAACGTTTAAAACGTTATGAACAAAATTAAAACGTTTCACATTTTTAGCGATTTAAGCCAAACGTTTACAAACGTTACGAAACAAAATCAAGCGTTTCACCTTTTTAGCAATTTAAGTCAAATGTTTACAAACATTACAAAACAAATCCAAGCGTTTCACCTTTTTAGCAATTTAAGCCAAATGTTTACAAACGTTACGAAATAAATCCATGCATTTCACCTTTTTTGAAATGTAAGCCAATCGTCTACAAACATTACAAAACAAATTCAAGCGTTTCACCTTTTTAGCAATATAAGCCAAATGTTTACAAACGTTAAGAAACAAATCCAAGCGTTTAACCTTTTTAGACATTTAAGCCAAACGTTTACAAACATTGCGAAATAAATCCATGCATTTCACCTTTTTAGCATTTTAAGCCAAAAGTTTACAAACATTACGAAACAAATCCAAGAGTTTCACCATTTTAGCAATTTAAGCCAAACGTTTACAAACGTTACCAAACAAATCAAAACGTTTCACCTTTTTAGCGATTTAAGTCAAACGATTACAAACGTTACGAAACAAATCCAAACGTTTCACCTTTTTAGCTATTTAAGCCAAACATTTACAATGGTTTAGAAACAAATCCAAATGTTTCACCTTTTTAGCAATTTAAGCCAAACGTTTACAAACGTTATGAAACAAATTCAAGCATTTTACCTTTTTTAGCAATTTAAGCCAAACGTTTACAAACGCTACAAAACAAATCCAAGCGTTTCACCTTTTTAGTAATTTTAGCGAAATGTTTACACACGTTAGCGATTTAAGCGAAATGTTTAAAAACTTACGAAACAAATCCAAACGTTTCAATTTTTTAGCGATTTAAGCCAAACGTTTACAAACGTTTCCAAATAAATCCAAACGTTTCCCCTTTATAGCGATATAAGCCAAACGTTTACAAACGTTACGAAACAAATCCAAACGTTTCCCCTTTTTAGCGATTTAAGCCAAACGTTTACAAACATTACTAAATAAATCCAAACGTTTCTCCTTTTTAGCAATTTAAACCAAACGTTTACAAACCTTACAAAACAAAGCAAAACATTTCGCCTTTTTAGCAATTTAAGCCAAACGTTTACGAACATTACGAAAAAAATTCAAACGTTTCCCCATTTTATCGAATTAAGCCAAACGTTTAAAACGTTACGAAACAAATCCAAACGTTTCACCTTTTGGCGATTTAAGCCAAACGTTTAAAACGTTACAAAACAAATCCAAACGTTTCGCCTTTTAGCAATTTAAGCCAAACGTTTACGAACATTACGAAAAAATTTCAAACGTTTCCCCATTTTATCGATTTAAGCCAAACGTTTAAAACATCACGAAACAAATCCAAACGTTTCACCTTTTTGGCGATTTAAGCCGAACGTTTAAAACGTTGCGAAACAAATCCAAACGTTTCACCTTTTTAGCAATTTATGCAAAATGTTTACAAACATTACGAAACAAATCGAAGTGTTTCATCTTTTTAGCGATTGTAACAAAAATGTTTACAAACGTTACGAAACAAATCCAAACGTTTCACATTTTTAGCAATTTAAGCCAAACGTTTACAAATGTTACGAAAGAAAAACCAAGTGTTTCACCTATTTTTAGCAATTTAAGCCAAACGTTTATAAACATTATGAAACAAATCCAAGCGTTTCAACTCTTTAGCAATTTAAGCCAAACGTTTACAAACGTTACGAAACAAATCCAAGAGTTTCACCGTTTTAGCAATTTAAACCAAACGTTTACAAACGATACGAAACAAATCCAAATGTTTCACCTTTATAGCGATTTAAGCCAATCTTTTACAAACGCTACGAAACAAATCCAAATGTTTCACCTTTTTAGCAATGTAAGCCAAACGTTTACAAACGTTACAAAACAAATCCAATTGTTTCAACTTTTTAGCAATTTAAACCAAACATTTACAAATGTTATGAAACAAATCCAAGCGTTTCATCTTTTGATCAATTTAAGCCAAACGTTTACAAACGTTGTGAAAAAAATCCGAACATTTCCTTTTTTTAGCGATTTAAGCAAAACGTTTAAAAGGTTATACAACCAATCCAAATGTGTCTCCTTTTTAGCAATTTAAGCGAAACGTTTACAACCGTAACTAAACAAATCCAAGCGTTTCACCTTTTTAGCAATTTAAGCCAAATATTTACAAACGTTACGAAAAAAATCCAAACGTTTCACCTTTTTAGCAATTTAGGCAAAACGTTTATGAACGTTACGAAACAAATCCAAGCGTTTTACCTTTTTAGCAATTCAAGCCGAACGTTTACAACCGTTACGAAACAAATCCAAACATTTCACCTTTTTAGCGATTTAAGACAAACCTTTACAAACATTACGAAACAAATCCAAACGTTTCAACTTTTGAGCGATTTAAGCGAAACGTTTGCAAACGTTACGAAACAAATCTAGACGTTTCAGCTTTTTAGCGATTTAAGCAAAACGTTTACAAACGGTAAGAAACAAATCCAAATGTTTCACCTTTTGAGCGATTTAAGCCAAACGTTTACAAACGCTACGAAACAAATCCCAACGTTTCACCTTTTTAGCAAATTAAGCCAAACATTTACAAACGTAACGAAACAAATCCAAATGTTTCACTTTTTTTGCGATTTAAGCCAAACGTTTGCAAACGTTACGAAACAAATACAAACGTTTCCCCTTTTAGCGATTTAACCCAAACGTTTTCAAACGTTACAAAAGAAATCCAAATGTTTCACCTTTTTAGCGATTTAAGCCAGACATTTACAAACGTTACAAAACAAATCCAAATATTTCACCTTTTTAGCAATTTAAGGCAAAAGTTTACAATCGTTACGAAACATACCCAAACGTTTAAAACGTTATGAAACAAATTAAAACGTTTCATATTTTTAGCGATTTAAGCCAAACATTTAAAAACGTTACGAAACAAAAGCAAGTGTTTCACCTTTTTAGAAATTTAAGCCAACAAATTCAAGCGTTTCACCTCTTTAGAAATTTAAGCCAAACATTTAGAAACGTTACGAAACAAAACCAAGCGTTTCACCTTTTTAGAAATTTAAGCCAAATGTTTATAAACATTACGAAACAAATCCAAGAGTTTCACCTTTTTAGCAATTTAAGCCAAACGTTTACAAACTGTACGAAACAAATCCAAATGTTTCACCTTTAGAGCGATTTAAGCCAATCATTTACAAACGCTATGAAACAAATCCAAATGTTTCACCTTTTTAGCAATGTAAGCAAAACGTTTACAAACGTTAAAAAACCAATCCAAGTGTTTCATCTTTTGATCAATCTAAGCCAAATATTTACAAACGGTAAGAAACAAATCCAAATGTTTCACCTTTTGAGCGATTTAAGCCAAACGTTTACAAACGCTACGAAACAAATCCCAACGTTTCACTTTTTTAGCAATTTAAGCCAAACATTTACAAACGTTACGAAACAAATGCAAGCGTTTCATCTTTTGATCAATCTAAGCCAAACGTTTACGAACGTTGCGAAAAAAAATCCAAACGTTTCCTTTTTTTGACGATTTAAACAAAACGTTTAAAAGGTTACGCAACTAATCCAAATGTTTCACCTTTTTAGCAATTTAAGCAAAACGTTTGCAAACGTCACGAAACAAATCCAAGCGTTTCACCTTTTTAGCAATTTAAGCCAAATATTTACAAACGTTACGAAACAAATCCAAGCGTTCACCTTTTTAGCAATTTAAGCAAAACGTTTACGAACGTTACGAAACAAATCCAAGCGTTTCACCTTTTTAGCAATTCAAGCCGAA
This sequence comes from Mercurialis annua, assembly GCF_937616625.2. Lineage (NCBI taxonomy): Eukaryota > Viridiplantae > Streptophyta > Magnoliopsida > Malpighiales > Euphorbiaceae > Mercurialis > Mercurialis annua. The sequence goes on from NC_065572.1 coordinate 38,816,084, forward strand.
CGTTTACAACCGTTACGAAACAAATCCAAACATTTCACCTTTTAATCGATTTAAGACAAACCTTTACAAACATTACGAAACAAATCCAAACGTTTCACCTTTTGAGCGATTTAAGCGAAACGTTTGCAAACGTTACGAACAAATCCAGACGTTTCACCTTTTTCGCGATTTAAGCAAAACGTTTACAAACGGTAAGAAACAAATCCAAAAGTTTCACCTTTTTAGCAATTTAAGCCAAACATTTACAAACGCTACGAAACAATTCCCAACGTTTCATCTTTTTAGCAATTTAAGCCAAACATTTACAAACGTTACGAAACAAATCCAAACGTTTCGCGTTTTTTTGCGATTTAAGCCAAACGTTTGCAAATGTTACGAAACAAATACAAACGTTTCCCCTTTTAGCGATTTAAGCCAAACGTTTTCAAACGTTACGAAAGAAATCCAAATGTTTCACCTTTTTAGCGATTTAAGCCAGACGTTACAAATGTTACAAAACAAATCCAAATGTTTCACCTTTTTAGCAATTTATGCCAAAATTTTACAATCGTTACGAAACAAAACCAAACGTTTAAAACGTTATGAAACAAATTAAAACGTTTCACATTTTTAGCGATTTAAGCCAAACATTTACAAACGTTACGAAACAAAACCAAGAGTTTCACCTTTTTAGTAATTTAAGCCAAATGTTTACAAACATTACGAAACAAATCCAAGCGTTTCACCTTTTTAGCAATTTAAGCCAAACGTTTACAAACGTTATGAAACAAATCCAAACGTTTCATCTTTTTAGCAATTTAAGCCAAACGTTTACAAACGTTACGACACAAATCCAAACGTTTCGCCTTTTTAGCGATTTAAGCCAAACGTTATAAAACAAATCCAAGCGTTTCACCTTTTTAGCAATATAAGCCAAACGTTTACAAACGTTACGAAACAAATCCAAGCGTTTCACCTTTTTAGCAATTTAAGCGAAATGTTTACAAACATTACGAAACAAATCCAAACGTTTCACCTTTTCGCGATTTAAGCGAAATGTTTAGAAACATTACGAAACAAATCCAAACGTTTCACCTTTTTAGCAATTTAAGCAAAACATTTACAAACATTACAAAACAAATCCAAGCGTTTCACCTTTTTAACAATTTAAGCCAAATGTTTACAAACGTTATGAAACAAATCCAAGCGTTTCACCTTTTTAGCATTTTAAGCCAAACGATTAGAAACTTTACAAAACAAATCCAAGTGTTTCACCTTTTTAGCAATATAAGCCAAACGTTTACAAACATTACGAAACAAAACCAAGAGTTTCACCTTTTTAGCAATTTAAGCAAAACGTTTACAAACGTTAGGAAACAAATCCAAGCGTTTCACCTTATTAGCAATTTAAGCCAAACGTTTACAAAGGTTAGGAAACAAATCAGAACGTTTGACCTTTTTAGCGATTTAAGCCAAACGTTTACAAAAGTTACAAAACAAATCCAAATGTTTCACCTTTTTAGCAATTTAAGCCAAGCGTTTACAAACGTTATGAAACAAAACCAAACGTTTAAAACGTTATGAAACAAATTAAAACGTTTCACATTTTTAGCGATTTAAGCCAAACGTTTACAAACGTTACGAAACAAAACCAAACGTTTAAAACGTTATGAAACAAATTAAAATGTTTCACATTTTTAGCGATTTAAGCCAAACATTTACAAACGTTACGAAACAAAACCAAGCGTTTCACCTTTTTAGAGATTTAAGCCAAATGTTTACAAACATTACGAAACAAATCCAAGAGTTTCACCATTTAGCAATTTAAGCCAAACATTTACAAACGTTACGAAACAAATCCAAATGTTTTACCATTTTAGCAATTTAAGCCAAACGTTTACAAACGTTACGAAACAAATCCAAACGTTTCACCTTTTTAGCAATTTAAGCGAAATGTTTAAAAACATTACGAAACAAATCCAAACGTTTCACCTTTTTAGCAATTTAAGCAAAACGTTTACAAATATTACAAAAAAAATCCAAGCGTTTCACCTTTTTAGCAATTTAAGCCAAATGTTTACAAACGTTACGAAACAAATCCAAGCGTTTCACCTTTTTAGCGATTTAAGCCTAACATTTACAAACGTTCTAAAAAATATCCAAGCGTTTCACCTTTTTAGCAATATAAGCCAAACGTTTACAAACGTTACAAAACAAATCCAAGCGTTTCACCTTTTTAGCAATTTAAGCGAAATGTTTAAAAATATTACGAAACAAATCCAAACGTTTCACCTTTTAGCGATTTAAGAGAAATGTTTAAAAACATTACGAAACAAATCCAAACGTTTCACCTTTTTAGCAATTTAGGCAAAACGTTTACAAACATTACAAAACAAATCCAAGCGTTTTACCTTTTTAGCAATTTACGCCAAATGTTTACAAACGTTACAAAACAAATCCAAGCGTTTCACCTTTTTAGCATTTTAAGCCAAACGATTACAAACATTACAAAACAAATCCAAGTGTTTCACCTTTTTAGTAATATAAGCCAAAAGTTTACAAACATTACGAAACAAATCCAAGAGTTTCACCTTTTTAGCAATATAAGCCAAACGTTTACAAACGTTACGAAACAAATCCAAACGTTTCGCCTTTTTAGCGATTTAAGTCAAACGTTTACAAACGTTACGAAACAAATCCAAACGTTTCACCTTTTTAGCTATTTAAGCCAAACATTTACAATGGTTTGGAAACAAATGCAAATGTTTCACCTTTTTAGCAATTTAAGCCAAACGTTTACAAACGTTGCGAAACAAATTCAAGAATTTCACCTTTTTAACAATTTAAGCCAAACGTTTACAAACGTTACAAAACAAATCCAAGCGTTTCACCTTTTTAGTAATTTTAGCGAAATGTTTACAAACGTTAGCGATTTAAGCGAAATGTTTAAAAACTTACGAAACAAATCCAAACGTTTCATCTTTTTAGCGATTTAAGCCAAACGTTTACAAATGTTACTAAACAAATCCAAATGTTTCTTCTTTTTAGCAATTTAAGCCAAACGTTTACAAATGTTACGAAACAAATCCAAGTGTTTCACCTTATTAGCAATTTAAGCCAAACGTTTACAAAGGTTAGGAAACAAATCCGAATGTTTGACCTTCTTAGCGATTTAAGCCAAACGTTTACAAACGATACGAAACAATCCAAACGTTTCACCTTTTTAGCAATTTAAGCCAAACACTTACAAACGTTACGAAACAAATCCAAACGTTTCATTTTTTTAGCGATTTAAGCCAAACGTTTACAAACGTTACGAAACAAATCCAAATGTTTCACCTTTTTAGCGATTTAAGCCAAACGTTTACAAACGATACGAAACAAATCCAAACGTTTCACCTTTTTAGCGATTTAAGGCAAACATTTTCAAACGTTACGAAACAAATCCAAATGTTTCACCTTTTTAGCGATTTAAGCCAAACGTTTACAAAAGTTACAAAACAAATTCAAATGTTTCACCTTTTTAGCAATTTAAGCCAAGCGTTTACAAACGTTATGAAACAAAACCACGTTTAAAACGTTATGAAACAAATTAAAACGTTTCACATTTTTAGCGATTTTAGACAAACGTTTACAAACGTTACAAAACAAAACCAAGCGTTTCACCTATTTTTAGCAATTTAAGCCAAAGGTTTACAAACATTACAAAATAAATCCAAGCGTTTCACCTTTTTAGCAATTTAAGCCAAATGTTTAGATACGTTATGAAACAAATCAAAGCATTTCACCTTTTTTGCAATGTAATCCAAACGTCTACAAACATTACAAAACAAATCCAAGCGTTTCACCTTTTTAGCAATTTAAGCCAAATGTTTACAAACGTTACGAAACAAATCCAAGCGTTTAACCTTTTGAGACAGTTAAGCCAAACGTTTACAAACATTACGAAACAAATCCAAGCGTTTCACCTTTTTAGCAATATAAGCCAAAAGTTTACAAACATTACGAAACAAATCCAAGAGTTTCACCTTTTTAGCAATTTAAGCCAAACGTTTAAAAACGTTACGAAACAAATCCAAACGTTTCGCCTTTTTAGGGATTTAAGTTAAACGTTTACAAACGTTACGAAACAAATCCAAACGTTTCACCTTTTTAGCTATTTAAGCCAAACATTTACAATGGTTTGGAAACAAATCCAAATGTTTCACCTTTTTGGCAATTTAAGCCAAACGTTTACAAACGTTACGAAATAAATCCAAACGTTTCACCTTTTTAGCTATTTAAGCCAAACATTTACAATGGTTTGGAAACAAATCCAAATGTTTCACCTTTTTAGCAATTTAAGCCAAACGTTTACAAACGTTGCGAAACAAATTCAAGCATTTCACCTTTTTAGCAATTTAAGCCAAACGTTTACAAACGTTAGCGATTTAAGCGAAATATTTAAAAACTTACGAAACAAATCCAAACGTTTCATCTTTTTAGCGATTTAAGCCAAATGTTTACAAATGTTACTAAACAAATCCAAATGTTTCTCCTTTTTAGCAATTTAAGCCAAACGTTTACAAACGTTACGAAACAAATCCAAGAGTTTCACCTTTTTAGCAATTTAAGCCAAACGTTTAAGAACGTTACGAAACAAATCCAAATATTTCGCCTTTTTAGCTATTTAAGCCAAACATTTACAATGGTTTGGAAACAAATCCAAATGTTTCACCTTTTTAGCAATTTAAGCCAAACGTTTACAAACGTTGCGAAACAAATTCAAGCATTTCACCTTTTTAGCAATTTAAGCCAAACGTTTACAAACGTTACAAAACAAATCTAAGTGTTTCACCTTTTTAGTAATTTTAGCGAAATGTTTACAAACGTTAGCGATTTTAGCGAAACGTTTACAAATGTTACTAAACAAATCCAAATGTTTCTCCTTTTTAGCAATTTAAGCCAAACGGTTACAAACGTTACGAAACAAATCCAAACGTTTCCCCTTTATAGCGATATAAGCCAAACGTTTACAAACATTACTAAACAAATCCAAACGTTTCTCCTTATTAGCAATTTAAGCCAAACGTTTACAAACGTTACGAAACAAATCCAAACGTTTCGCCTTTTTAGAAATTTAAGCCAAACGTTTACGAACATTACGAAAAAAAATTCAAACGTTTCCCCATTTTATCGATTTAAGCCAACGTTTAAAATGTTAAGAAAGAAATCCAAATGTTTCACCTTTTTGGTGATTTAATCCAAACGTTTAAAACGTTACGAAACAAATCCAAACGTTTCAACTTTTAAGAAATTTATGCAAAACGTTAATAAACATTACGAAACAAATCAAAGTGTTTCATCATTTTAACGATTGAAGCCAAATGTTTACAAATGTTACGAAACAAATCCAAACATTTCACATTTTTAGCAATTTAAGCAAAAGGTTTACAAATGTTACGAAAGAAAAACCAATTGTTTCACCTATTTTTAGCAATTTAAGCCAAAGGTTTACAAATGTTATGTAAGAAAAACCAAGTGTTTCACCTATTTTTAGCAATTTAATCCAAACGTTTACAAACGTTATGAAACAAATCCAAGCGTTTCACCTTTTTAGCAATTTAAGCCAAACGTTTACAAACGTTACGAAACAAATCCAAATATTTCACCTTTTTAGCAATTTAAGCCAAACGTTTACAAACGGTACGAAACAAATCCGAACGTTTCACCTTTATAGCGATTTAAGCTAATTATTTACAAACACTACGAAACAAATCCAAATGTTTCACCTTTTTAGCAATGTAAGCCAAAGGTTTACAAACGTTACATACCAAATCCAAGTGTTTCACCTTTTTAGCAATTTAAACCAAACATTTATAAACGTTATGAAACAAATCCAAGCGTTTCATCTTTTGATCAATTTAAGCCAAACGTTTAGAAACGTTGCGAAAAAAATCCAAACGTTTCCTTTTTTTAGCGATATAAGCAAAACGTTTAAAAGGTTACGCAACCAATCCAAATGTTTCACCTTTTTAGCAATTTAAGCGAAATGTTTACAAAAGTTACGAAACAAATCCAAGCGTTTCACCTTTTTAGCAATTTAAGCCAAATATTTACAAACGTTATGAAACAAATCCAAGTGTTTCACCCTTTTAGCAGTTTAAGCAAAACGTTTACGAACGATACGAAACAAATCCAAGCATTTCACCTTTTCAGCGATATAAGCCGAACGTTTACAAACGTTACGAAACAAATCCAATCGTTTCACCTTTTTAGCGATTTAAGCCGAACGTTTACAAACGTTACGAAACAAACATTTCACCTTTTTAGCGATTTAAACCAAACGTTTAAAACGTTAAGAAACAAATCCAAACGTTTCACTTTTTTAGCGATTTAAGCCAAACGTTTACTAACGTTTCGAAACAAATCCAAACGTTTCCCTTTTTTAGCTATTAAAGTCAAACGTTTACAAACATTACGAAAGAAATCCAAACGATTCACATTTTTAGCAATTTAAGCCAAACGTTTATAAAAGTTACGAAACAAAACCAAGTGTTTCACCTTTTTAGCAATTTAAGCCAAACGTTTACAAACGTTACGAAACACATCCAAGCGTTACCACCTTTTTAGCAATTTAAGCCAAACGTTTACAAACGATACGAAACAAATCCTAACATTTAACCTTTTTAGCGATTTAAGCCAAACGTTTATAAACGTTACGAAACAAAACCAAGCGTTTCACCTTTTTAGCAATTTAAGCCAAACGTTAACAAACGTTACGAAACACATCCAAGCGTTACCACCTTTTTAGCAATTTAAGCCAAACGTTTACAAATGTTACGAAACAAATCCAAATATTTCACCATTTTAGCAATTTAAGCCAAACATTTACAAACGGTACGAAACAAATCCAAACGTTTCACTTTTATAGCGATTTAAGCCAATCATTTACAAACGCTACGAAACAAATCCAAATGTTTCCCTTTTTTAGCAATATAAGCCAAAGGTTTACAAACGTTACAAAACAAATCCAACTGTTTCACCTTTTTAGCAATTTAAACCAAACATTTATAAACGTTACGAAACAAATCCAAGCGTTTCATCTTTTGATCAATTTAAGCCAAACGTTTAGAAACGTTGCGAAAAAAATCCAAACGTGTCCTTTTTTTAGCGCTTTAAGCAAAACGTTTAAAAGGTTAGGCAACCAATCCAAATATTTCACCTTTTTAGCAACTTAAGCGAAATGTTTACAAACGTTACGAAACAAATCCAAGCGTTTTACCTTTTTGGCAATTTAAGCCAAATATTTACTAACTATATGAAACAAATCCAAGTGTTTCACCTTTTTAGCAATTTAAGCAAAACGTTTACGAACGATACGAAACAAATCCAAGCGTTTCACCTTTTCAGCGATGAAAGCCGAACGTTTACAAACGTTACGAAACAAATCCAATCGTTTCACCTTTTTAGCGATTTAAGCCGAACGTTAGCAAACGTTACGAAACAAACATTTCACCTTTTTAGCGATTTAAACCAAACGTTTAAAACGTTAAGAAACAAATCCAAACGTTTCACCTTTTTAGCGATTTAAGCCAAACGTTCACTAACGTTTCGAAACAAATCCAAACGTTTCCCTTTTTTAGCGATTAAAGTCAAATGTTTACAAATATTACGAAACAAATCCAAACGATTCACATTTTTAGCAATTTAAGCCAAACGTTTATAAACGTTACGAAACAAAACCAAGCGTTTCACCTTTTTAGCAATTTAAGCCAAACGTTTACAAACGTTACGAAACACATCCAAGCGTTACCACCTTTTTAGCAATTTAAGCCAAATGTTTGCAAACGTTACGAAACAAATCCAAACATTTAACCTTTTTAGCGATTTAAGCCAAACGTTTACAAACGGTACGAAACAAATCCAAACATTTCACCTTTTGAGGGATTTATGTTAAATGTTTATAAACTCTACGAAACAAATCCAGACGTTTCACCTTTTTAACAATTTAAACCAAACGTTTACAAACGTTATGAAATAAATCCAAGGGTTTCTCCTTTTTAGCAATTTAAGCAAAACGTATAAAAACGTTACGAAACAAATCAAAGCGTTTTACCCTATTAGAAATTTAAGCCAAACGTTTACAAAGGTTAGGAAACAAATCCGAACGTTTGACCTTTTTAGTGATTTAAGCCAAATGTTTACAAATGATACGAAACAAATCCAAATGTTTCACCTTTCTAGCAATTTAAGCCAAACCCTTACAAACGCTACGAAACAAATCCAAATGTTTCACGTTTTTAGCGATTTAAGCCAAACGTTTACAAACGTTACAAAACAAATCTAAATGTTTCACCTTTTTAGCGATTTAAGCCAAACGTTTACAAACGTTACGAAACAAATCCAAACGTTTCACCTTTTTATCGATTAAAGTCAAACGCTTACAAACGTTACGAAACAAAACCAAACGTTTAAAACGTTAGAAAACAAATCCAAATGTTTCACATTTTTAGCAATTTAAGCCAAACATTTACAAACGTTTCAAAACAAAACAAAGCGTTTCTCTTTTTTAGCAATTTAAGCCAAACGTTACGAAACAAATCCAAGCGTTTCTCCTTTTTACCTATTTAAGCCAAACGTATACAAACGTTACAAAACAAATCCAAAAATTTCACCTTTTAGCAATTTAAGCCAAACGTTTACAAACGTAGGAAACAAATTCAAACGTTTCACCTTTTTAGCGATTTAAGACAAATATTTTCAAACGTTACGAAACAAATCAAAAAAATTTACCTTTTTAGCGATTTAAGTCAAACGTTTACAAACATTACGAAACAAATCCTAGCGCTTCACCCTTTTAGCAATTTTAAGCCAATTGTTTACAAACGTTACGAAACAAATCCAAGTGTTTCACCTTTTTAGCAATTTAAGCCAAACGATTACAAACGGTACAAAACAAATCAAAAAAATTCACCTTTTTAGCTATTTAGGACAAATGTTTACAGACGTTACGAAACAAATCCAAACGTTTAACCTTCTTAGCAATTTAAGCCAAACGTTTACAAACATTAGAAAACTAATCCAAACGTTTAAAATGTTACGAAACAAACGTTATGAAACAAATCCAAACATTTATAAACGTTACGAAACAAAACAAAACGTTTCGCCGTTTTAGTTATTTAAGCCAAACGTATACAAACGTTAAGAAACAAAACCAAATGTTCCAGCTTTTAGCGATTTAAGCCATACGTTTACAAACGTTACGTAATAAATCCAAATGTTTCAATTTTTTAGCGATTTGAGCCAAACGTTTACAAACGCTATGAAACAAATCCAAACGTTTTACCTTTTTAGCGATTTAAGCCAAACGTTTACAAACGTTACGAAACAAAACGAAACGTGTCACCTTTTTAGCGATTTAAGCCAAACTTTAACAAATGTTACGAAACAAAACCAAACGTTTAAGACATTATGAAACAAATCTAAACGTTTCACATTTTTAGCGAATTAAGCCAAACCTTTACAAAAGATACGAAACAAAACCAAGCGTTTCACCTTTTTAGTAGTTTAAGCCAAACGTTTACAAACGTTACGAAACAAATCCATGCGTTTCACATTTTTAGTGATTTAAGCCATACGTTTACAAACGTTACGAAACAAATCCAAACATTTCACTTTTTTAGTGATTTAAGCCAAACGTTTACAAACGTTATGAAAAAAATACAAACGTTGCGAAACAAACGTTATGAAACCAATCCAAACGTTTACAAACGCTATGAAACAAAACCAAAAGTTTCACCTTTTTAGTGATTTAGCCCAAACATTTACAAACATTACGAAACAAAATCCAAACGTTTCACATTTTTAGCGATTTAAGCCATACGTTTACAAACGTTATGAAACAAATCCAAATGTTTCACTTTTTTAGCGATTTAAGCCAAATGTTTACAAACGTTATGAAACAAATCTAAACGTTACACCTTTTTAGCGATTTAAGTCAAACGTTTACAAACGTTACGAAAGAAAACCAAACGTTTCACATTTTTAGCGATTTAAGCCAAAACTTTACAAACGTTACGAAACATATCCAAACGTTTAAAACGTTATGAAATAAACGTTACGAAACAAATCCAAATGTTTCACCTTCTAGCGATTTAAGCCATACATTTTCAAACATTACTAAACAAATCCAAACGTTTCGCCTTTTTAGTAATTTAAGCCAAACGTTTACAAACGTTACGAAACAAATCCAAGCGTTTTGCCTTTTAAGCAATTTAAGTCAAACGTTTACAAACATTACGAAAAAATTCAAACGTTTCCCCACTTTAGCAATTTAAGCCAAACGTTTAAAACGTTACGAAACAAATCCAAACGTTTCACCTTTATAGCGATTTAAGCCAAATATTTAATACGTAGCGAAACAAATCCAAACGTTTCACCTTTTTAGCAATTTATGCAAAACGTTTACAAACATTACGAAACAAATCCAAGTGTTTTATTTTTTTAGCGATTGAAGCCAAATGTTTACAAACGTTACGAAATAAATCCAAACGTTTCACATTTTTAGCAATTTAAGCCAAGCGTTTACAAATGTTACGAAACAAAACCAAGTGTTTCACCTATTCTTAGCAATTTAAGCCAAACGTTTATGAATGTTACGAAACAAATCCAAGACTTTCATCTTTTTAGCAATTTAAGCCAAACTTTTACAAACGTTACTAAACAAATCAAAGCGTTTCACCTTTTTAGCAATTTAAGCTAAACGTTTACAAACGTTATGAAACAAATCCATACATTTCATCTTTTTAGCAATTGAAGCCAAACGTTTACAAACTCTACGAAACAAATCCAAATGTTTCACCTTTTTAGCAATGTAAGCTAAACGTTTACAAACGTTACAAAACAAATTCAAGTGTTTCACCTTTTTCAGCAATTTAAACCAAACATTTACAAACGTTACGAAATAAATCTAAGCGTTTCACCTTTTGATCAATTTAAACCAAACGTTTACAAAAGTTACGAAAAAATCCAAATGTTTCCCTTTTTTAGCGATTTAAGCAAAACGTTTAAAAGGTTATGGAACAAATCCATATGTTTCACCTTTTTATCAAATTAGGCGAAACAGTACGAAATAAATCAAAGCGTTTTATATTTTTAGCAATTTAAGCCAAATATTTACAAACATTACGAAACAAATCCAAGCGTTTCACCTTTTTAGAAATTTAAGCCAAACGTTTACGAACAATATGATACTAATCCGAGCGTTTCACCTTTTTAGCGATCTAATCCGAATGTTCACAAACGTTACGAAACAAATCCAAGCGTTTCACCTTTTTAGCGATTTAACCCGAACATTTACAAACGTTACGAAACAAAACCAAACGTTTCACATTTTTAGCAATTTATGCCGAACGTTTACAAACGTTACGAAATAAACGTTTCACCTTTTTAGCGATTTAAGCAAAAGGTTTTAAACGTTACGAAAAAATCCAAATGTTTCCCCATTTTAGCGATTTAAGCCAAACGTTTAAAACATTACGAAACAAATCCAAACGTTTCACCTTTTTAGCAATTTAAGCCAAACGTTTACAAACGCTACGAAATAAATCCAAACATTTCCCTTTTTTATCTATTGAAGCCAAACGTTTACAAACATTACAAAAAAAATCCAAACGTTTCGCCTTTTTAGCGATTTAAGCCAAACATTTACAAACGTTACGAAACAAATCCAAATTTTTCACCTTTTTAGCGATTTAAGCCAAACGTTTACAAACGATACGAAACAAATCCAAGTGTTTCACCTTTTTAGTAATTTAGCCAAGCGTTTACAAACGTTACAAAATAAATTCAAGTGTTTCACCTTTTTAGCAATTTAAGCCAAACGTTTACAAACGTTACAACACAAATCCAAACATTTCACCTTTTTAGCGATTTAAGCTATACGTTTACAAACGTTACGAAACAAATCCAAACGATTCCCTTTTTTAGCGATTTAAGCCAAACGTTTACAAACATTAGGAAACAAATCCAAATGTTTCACCTTTTTAGCGATTTAAGCCAAAAGTTTACAAATGTTACGAAACAAAACGAAACGTTTCACCTTTTTACCGATTTAAGCCAAACGTTTACAAACGTTACGAAACAAAACCAAACGTTTAAGACATTATGAAACAAATCCATACGTTTCAAATTTTTAGCGAATTAAGCCAAACCTTTACAAAAGATACGAAACAAAACAAAGCGTTTCACCTTTTTAGCAGTTTAAGCCAAACGTTTACAAACGTTACGAAACAAAACCAAACGTTTCACCTTGTTAGCAATTTAAGCCGAACGTTTACAAACGTTACGAAATAATTGTTTCACCTTTTCAGCGATTTAAGCTAAATGTTTTAAACGTTACGAAAAAATCCAAACGTTTCCCCATTTTAGCGATTTAAGCCAAACGTTTAAAACGTTACAAAACAAATCCAAACGTTTCAGCTTTTTAGCGATTTAAGCCAAACGTTTACACATGCTACGAAACAAATGCAAACGTTTCACTTTTTTAGCTGTTGAAGCCAAGCGTTTACAAACATTACGAAACAAATCCAAATGATTCACATTTTTAGCAATTGAAGCCAAACGTTTACAAATGTTACGAAACAAATCAAAGCATTTCACCTATTTAGCAATTTAAGCCAAAGGTTTACAAAGGTTAGGAAACAAATCCGAACGTTTAACCTTTTTAGCGATTTAAGCCAAACGTTTATAAACGATACGAAACAAATCCAAACTTGTCACCTTTTTAGCGATTTAAGCCAAATGTTTACAAATGTTACGAAACAAATCCAAACGCTTAACCTTTTTAGCGATTTAAGCCAAATGTTTACAAACGCTATGAAAAAAATCTAACTGTTTCACCTTTTTAGCGATTTAATCAAACGTTTACAAACGTTACCAAACAAATCCAAACGTTTCAGCTTTTTAGCGATTAAAGTCAAACGCATACAAACGTTTACAAATGTTACGAAACAAAAATCAAGTGTTTCACCTATTTTTAGCAATTTAAGCCAAACGTTTATAAACTTTACGAAACAAATCCAAGCGTTTTATCTTTTTAGCAATTTATGCCAAACGTTTACAAACGTTACGAAACAAATCCATGCGTTTCACCTTTTTAGCAATTTAAGCCAAACGTATACAAACTTTACAAAACAAATCCAAACATTTTACCTTTTAGCGATTTAAGCCAAACGTTTAAAAACACAGGAAACAAATCCAAACGTTTCACCTTTTTAGCGATTTAAGCTAAACGTTTACAAACATTAAGAATCAAACTCAAACGTTTCACTTTTTTAGCAATTTAAGCCAAACATTTACAAACGTTACGAAACAAATCCAAAATTTTCACCTTTTTAGCGATTTAAGCCAAACATTTACAAACGATACGAAACAAATCCAAGTGTTTCACCTTTTTAGCAATTTAAGCCAAGCGTTTACAAACGCTACGAAACAAATCCAAGTGTTTCACCTTTTTAGCAGTTTAAGCCAAACGTTTACAAACGTTACAAAACAAATCCAAACATTTCAACTTTTTAGCGATTTAAGCCAAACGTTTACAGATGTTACGAATCAAATCCAAACGTTTCCCCTTTTTAGCAATATAAGCCAAACATTTACAAACGTTAGGAAACTAATCCAAACTTTTAAAATGTTATGAAACAAACGTTACGAAACAAATCCAAACGTTTGCAAACGTTACGAAACAAAACCAAACGTTTCACCTTATTAGTGATTTAGGCCAAACGTTTACAAATGTTACGAAACAAAACCAAATGTTTCAGCATTTAGCGATTTAAGCCATACGTTTACAAAAGTTACGAAACAAATCCAAATGTTTAACGTTTTTAGCGATTTAAACCAAACAATTACAAACATTTTGAAACAAATCCAAACGTTTCACCTTTTTAGCGATTTAAGCCAAACGTTTACAAACGTTACGAAACAAAACGAAACGTTTCACCTTTTCAGCGATTTAAGCCAAACGTTTACAAACGTTATGAAATAAAACCAAACGTTTAAGACATTATGAAACAAATCCAAACGTTTCAAATCTTTAGCAAATTAAGCAAAAACTTTACAAAAGATACGAAACAAAACAAAGCGTTTCACCTTTTTAGCAGTTTAAGCCAAACGTTTACAAACGTTACGAAACAAATCCATGCGTTTCACATTTGTAGCGATTAAAGCCATACGTTTACAAATGTTACCAAACAAATCCAAACGTTTAACTTTTTTAGTGATTTAAACCAAACATTTACAAACGTTACGATACAAATACAAACGTTACGAAAACAATGTTACGAAACAAATCCAAACGTTTACAAACTTTACGAAACAAAACCATACGTTTCACCTTTTTAACGATTTAAGCCAAACCTTTACAAACGCTACGATACAAATGCAATCGTTTGAAACGTTACGAAATAAACGTTACGAAACAAATCCAAACGTTTACAAACGTTACGAAACAAAACCAAACGTTTCACCTTTTTAGCGATATAAACTGAATGTTTACAAACGTTACGAAACAAAACCAAACATTTAACTATTTTAGCAATTTATGCTAAACGTTTACAAAAGTTACGAAACAAATCCAAATGTTTTCCCATTTTAGCGATATAAGCCAAACGTCTAAAACGTTACAAAACAAATCCAAACATTTCACCTTTTTAGCGATTTATGCTAAACGTTTACAAACGTTACGAAACAAATCCAAACGTTTCACCTATTTAGCAATATGAGCCAAACGTTTACAAACTTACGAAACAAATCCATACGTTTCTCCTTTTTAGCGATTTAAGCAAAACGATTACAAATGTTACAATACAAATCTAAACATTTCACCTTTTTAGCGATATAAGCCAAACGTTGACAAAGATTATGAAACAAATTCAAAAGTTTCACCTTTTTTTCCTTTTAAGCCAAACGTTTACAAACGTTAAGAAACAAATCCAAACGTTTCACCTTTTTAGCGATTTAAGCCAAACGTTTACAAACGTTACGAAACAAATCCAAACGTTTCACCTTTTTAGCGATTTAAGCCAAACATTTTCAAACGTTACGAAACAAATCCAAAAGTTTCGCCTTTTTAGAGATTTAAGCCAAACGTTTACAAACATTAAGAAACAAATCCAAACGTTTCGCCTTTTTTGCAATTTAAGCCAAACGTTTTTAAACGTTACGAAAAAAATCCAAACGTTTCACCTTTTGAGAGATTTAAGCCAAACATTTACCTACGTTACGAAACAAAACAAAATGTTTAAAACGTTACGAAACAAATCCAAATGTTCCACATACGATTTAAGCCAAACCTTTACAAACGTTACGAAACAAAACCAAGAGTTTCACCTTTTTAGCAATTTAAGCCAAACGTTTAAAAAGTTACGAAACAAATCCAAACAATTCACAATTTTAGCAATTTAAGCCAGACGTTTACAAACTTTACGAAACAAATCCAAACGTTTCACCTTTTTAGCAATTTAAGCCAAATGTTTACAAACGCTACGAAAAAAATCTAATTGTTTCACCTTTTTAGCGATTTAATCAAACGTTTACAAACGTTACCAAACAAATCCAAACGTTTCAGCTTTTTAGCGATTAAAGTCAAACGCATACAAACGTTTACAAATGTAACGAAACAAAAACCAAGTGTTTCACCTATTTTTAGCAATTTAAGCCAAACGTTTATAAACTTTACGAAACAAATCCAAGCGTTTCATCTTTTTAGCAATTTAAGCCAAACGTTTACAAACGTTACGAAACAAATCCATGCGTTTCACCTTTTTAGCAATTTAAGCCAAACGTATACAAACTTTACAAAACAAATCCAAACATTTTACCGTTTAGCGATTTAAGCCAAACATTTACAAACACAGGAAACAAATCCAAACGTTTCACCTTTTTAGCGATTTAAGCCAAACGTTTACAAACATTAAGATTCAAACTCAAACGTTTCACCTTGTTAGCAATTTAAGCCAAACATTTACAAACGTTACGAAACAAATCCAAAATTTTCACCTTTTTAGCGATTTAAGCCAAATGTTTACAAACGATACGAAACAAATCCAAGCGTTTCACCTTTTTAGCAATATAAGCCAAGCGTTTACAAACGCTACGAAACAAATCCAAGTGTTTCACCTTTTTAGCAGTTTAAACCAAACGCTTACAAACATTACAAAACAAATCCAAACATTTCACCTTTTTAGCGATTTAAGCCAAACGTTTACAGACGTTACGAATCAAATCCAAACGTTTCACCTTTTTAGCAATTTAAGCCAAACGTTTACAAATGTTAAGAAACAAAACCAAACGTTTCACCTTTTTAGCAATTTTAGCCAAACGTTACGAAACAAATCCAAGTGTTTCAACTTTTTCACAATTCAAGCCAATCGTTTACAACCGTTACGAAACAAAACCAAACGTTTCACCTTTTGAAGCAATTTTAGCCAAACTTTTACAAACGTTACGAAACAAATCCAAGTGTTTCACCTTTTTAGCAATTTAAGCCAAACATTTGTTTACAAACGTTACGAAACAAACCAAATGTTTCCCCTTTTTAGCAATTTAAGCTAATCGTTTACAAACGTTACGAAACAAATCCAAGCATTTCACCTTTTTAGCAATTTAAGCCAATCGTTTACAACCGTTACAAAACAAAACCAAACGTTTCACCTTTTTAGCAATATTAGCCAAACGTTTACAAACGTTACGAAACAAATCCAATTGTTTCACCTTTTTAGCAATTTAATCCATATATTTGTTTACAACCGTTACAAAACAAATCGAAACGTTTCACCTTTTT
This sequence comes from Mercurialis annua, assembly GCF_937616625.2. Taxonomy (NCBI): domain Eukaryota; kingdom Viridiplantae; phylum Streptophyta; class Magnoliopsida; order Malpighiales; family Euphorbiaceae; genus Mercurialis; species Mercurialis annua. The sequence continues at coordinate 38,832,888 of NC_065572.1, forward strand.
AGCGATTTAAGCCAAACATTTACAAACGTTACGAAACAAATCCATATGTTTCACCTTATTAGCTATTTAAGCCAAACGTTTACAAATGCTACGAAACAAATCCAAACGTTTAAAACGTTACGAAACAAACATTACGAAACATATCTAAACATTTACAAACGTTACGAAACAAAACCAAACGTTTCAAATTTTAAGTGATTTTAAGACAAACGTTTACAAACGTTACGAAATAAAACAAAATGTTTCACCTTTTTAGCGATTTAAGCCATACGTTTACAAACGTTGCGAAACAAATCCAAACGTTTCCCTTTTTTAGAGATTTAAGCCAAACTTTTACAAACGTTACGAAACAAATCGAAATGTTTCACATTTTTAGCAATTTAAGCCAAACATTTACAAAGTTACGAAACAAAACCAAACGTTTCACCTTTTTAGAGATTTACGCCAAACGTTTACAAACGTTACGAAACAAAACTAAACGTTTAAAATGTTATGAAACAAATCCAAACGTTTTATATTTTTAGCGATTTATGCCAAACCTTTACTAATGTGGCGAAACAAAACCAAGAGTTTCACCTATTTAGTAATTTAAGCCAAATGTTAACAAACGTTAGGAATCAACTCCAAGTGTTTCACCTTTTTAGAAATTTAAACGAAACGTTTACAAACGTTCCGAAACAAATCCAAACGTTTCCCCTTTTTAGCAATTTAAGCCAAACGTTTACAAACGTTTGGAAAAGAATCCAAGCGTTTCAAATTTTTAGTAATTTAAACCAAACATTTACAAAAGTTACGAAACAAATCCAAGCGTTTCACCTTTTTAGCGATATAAGCCGAACGTTTAAAAACGTTACGAAACAAAACCAAACATTTCACCTTTTTAGCAATTTAAGCCAAACATTTACAAATGTTAAGAAACAAATCCAAATGTTTTCCCAGTTTAGCGATTTAAGCCAAACGTTAAAAATGTTACGAAACAAATCCAAACATTTCACCTTTTTAGCAATTTATGCCAAACGTTTACAAACTTTACGAAACAAATCCAAACGTTTCACCTATTTAGTGATTGAAGCCAAACGTTTACAAACGTTACGAAACAAATCCATACATTTAACCCTTTTAGCGATATAAGCCAAACGTTTACAAACGTTACGAAACAAATCCAAATGTTTCACCTTTCTAGTATTTTAAGCCAAATGTTTAAAAACGTTACAAAACAAATCCAAGCGTTCCACCTTTTTAGTAATTTAAGCCAAACGTTTACAAACGTTACGAAACAAATCCAAGCGTTTTACCTTTTTAGCAATTTAAGCCAAAAGTTTACAAACTCTATGAAACAAATCCAAAAGTTTCACCTTTTTAGCGATTTAAGCCAAACGTTTACAAAAGCTACGAAACAAATCCAAACGTTTCACATTTTTAGCGATTTAAGCCAAACATTTACAAACGTTGCAAAACAAATCCAAATGTTTCACCTTTTTAGCCATTTAAGAAAATTTTTTAAAAATAATATGAAACAAATCAAAACGTTTCGCCTTTTTAGCAATTTAAGCCAAACGTTTACAAACGTTACAAAACAAATCCAAATGTGTCACCTTTTTAGATATTTAAGCGAAACATTTACCTACGTTACGAAATAAAACCAAACGTTTAAAACGTTACAAAACAAATTCAATCGTTTCACATTTTTAGCGATTTAAGCCAAACCTTTACAAACGTTACAAAACAAAACCAAGCGCTTAACCTTTTTAGAAAATTAAGCCAAACGTTTGCAAAAAATACGAAACAAATCCAAGCGTTTAAGCCAGACGTTTAGAAACGTTACGAAACAAATCCAAACGTTTCCTCTTTTTAGCGATTTAAGCCACACGTTTAAAACATTAAGAAATATATCCAAATGTTTGACCTTTTATGCGATTTATGCCGAACTTTACGAAACAAATCCAAACATTTTTCCTTTTTAGCGATTTTAGCGAAACATTTACAAACTGTACAAAACAAATCCAAACACTTCACCTTATGTTTCACCTTTTTAGCAATGTAAGCCAAACGTTTACAAACGTTACAAAACAAATCCAAGTGTTTCACCTTTTTAGCAGTTAAAGCTAAACGTTTACAAAAGTTCCGAAACAAATCCAAGCGTTTCACATTTTTTGCAATTTAAGCCAAACGTTTACAAACGTTACGAAAAAAATCCAAACGTTTCACCTTTTTAGTGATTTAAGCCAAACGTTTACAAACGTTAAGAAACAAATCCAAAGGTTTCACTTTTTTAGCAATTTAAGCCAAACGTTACAAAACAAATCCAAGCGTTTCACCTTTATAAGAATTTAAGCCAAACGTTTACAAATCTTACGAAACAAATCCAAACGTTTCATCTTTTTAGCAATTTAAGCCAAAAGTTTACAAACGTTACGAAACAAATCCAAGTGTTTCACCTTTTTAGAAATTTAAGCCAAACGTTTACAAACGTTACGAAACAAATTCAAACGTTTAACCTCTTTAGCAATTTTAGCCAAACGTTTACAAATGTTACGAAACAAATTCAAATGTTTCCCCATTTTAGCGATTTAAGCCAAACGTTTAAAACGTTACGAAACAAATCCAAAAATTTCACCTTTTTAGCGATTTAAGCCAAACGTTTACAAATGTTACGAAACAATTTCAAACGTTTCACCTATTAAGCGATTGAAGCCAAACGTTTATAAACATTACGAAACAAATCCAGACGTTTCCCATTTTTAGCAATTTATGCCAAACGTTAACAATCGTTACAAAACAAAACCAATCGTTTCACCTTTTTAGCGATTTAAGCCAAACGTTTACAAACATTACAAAATAATTCCAAATGTTTTAGCCTTTTGAGCGATTTAAGACAAACGTTTACAAACGTTACGAAACAAATCCAAATGTTTCACCTTTTCAACGATTTAAGCCAAACGTTTACAAATGTTACGAAACAAATCCAAACGTTTCACCTTTTTAGCGATATAAGCCAAATGTTTACAAACATTACGAAACAAAACCAAACGTTTAAAACTTTACGAAACAAATCCAAACGTTTCATATTTTTAGCAATTTTAGCCAAACGTTTACAAACATTACGAAACAAAACCAATCGTTTCAGCTTTTTAGAAATTTAAGCCAAACAATTACAAACGTTATGAAACAAATCCAAACGTTTCACCTTTTTAGCAATTGAAGCCAAACGTTTACAAACATTACGAAACGAATCCAGACGTTTCCCATTTTTAGCAATTTAAGCCAAACGTTTACAATCGTTACAAAACAAAACCAATCGTTTCACCTTTTTAGCAATTTAAGACAAACGTTTACAAATGTTACAAAAAAATCCAAGCGTTCCACCTTTTTAGCAATTTAAGTCAAACGTTTCCCATCTTTAGCAATTTAAGCCAAACGTTTAAGCCAAACGTTTATAAATGGTACGAAACAAATCCAAACGTTTCACCTTTTCAGCGATTTCAGCCAAACGCTTACCTACGTTACAAAACAAAACCGAATGCTTTACAATTTTAGCGATTTAAGCCAAATGTTTAAAACGTTACGAAAAAAATCCAAACATTTCACCTTTTTAGTGATTTAAGCCAAATGTTTACAAACGATAAAAAACAAATCCAAATGTTTCCTCTTTTTAGCGATTTAAGCCAAACGTTTACAAACGTTACGAAATAATTCCAAACGTTTCCACCTTTTGAGAGATTTAAGCCAAACTTTTACAAACGTTACGAAACAAATCCAAATGTTTCACCTTTTCAACGATTTAAGCCAAACGTTTACAAACATTACGAAACAAATCCAAACGTTTCACCTATTTAGCGATATAAGCCAAATGTTTACAAACATTACGAAAAAAAACGAAACGTTTAAAACGTTACGAAACAAATCCAAATGTTTCATATTTTTAGCGAATTTAGCCAAACATTTACAAACATAACGAAACAAGGGTTAATTATTTAAAAACCACCCAACTTGTAATTTTTTTTCATTTATACCATGAGCTAGGAAAATTTTCAATTGTACCCTGTTTCTGCTTTTTATGTTTCATCTCTACCCTAATAAGTTGAATTGACCTATTTTCTTTTGAAAAAGAGTTGAAATTAGTCCTTCCTTTTTAACCTATATTCTAATAAAACGTTAATGTTAATTATTTGTGTATCTTATTTTTAATATTTTCATCTTTAAATTAATTAAATAATCAAAAAAATTACTTTTGGGGTACAAACGAAACATAAAAATCGAAAATTGGGTACAATTGAAAATTTTTCTAGGTCGTGGTATAAATGAAAAATAGTTACAAGGTGAGTGGTTTTTAAGTAATTAAGCCACGAAACAAAACCAATTGTTTCATCTTTTTAGAAATTTAAGCCAAACAATTACAAACGTTATGAAACAAATCCAAACGTTTCACCTTTTTAGTGATTTAAGCCAAACATTTACAAACATTACAAAACAAATCCAAATGTTTCACCTTTTTAGAGATTTAAGCCAAACGTTTAAAAACGGTACGAAACAAATCTAAACGTTTCACCTTTTAAGCTATTTAAGCCAAACACTTACCTACATTACGAAACAAAACCAAATATTTTCCCATTTTAGCGATTTAAGCCAAATGTTTAAAACATTACGAAACAAATCCAAACTTTTCGCCTTTTTAGCAATTTAAGCCAAACGTTTACAAACGTTATGAAACAAATCCAAACGTTTCGCCTTTTTAAAGATTTAAGCCAAACGTTTACAAAATTTACGAAACAAAACCAAGCATTTCACCTTTTTAGTAATTTAAGCCAAACATTTACAAACATTACAAAACAAATCTGTAATATCCCGGACAATTTTTAAATTTTTCTAAATTGTATTTCGGAAATAATTTGAGTCTTTTTCGGTTGGCGGTTCGATTCGTAGTTTAATTTTTGGATCGGTTCAATTTTAATATTTTTGTATGGGTCTTTTTATTTTGGTGGTTCAACCAAAAGGTTGAACCACCACCTTTGAATTAGGTCTCGAAAGAGACCTGACTCAATTGTGTTTAGTCTCATTCGAGAATTGGAATTCTCGAACGAGACACCAGCATTTGAGCCGAGTCTCGTTCGAGAATTCTAATTCTCGAACGAGAGCCCAGTGTTTAATGCCTGGTCTATTTTGAGACCAGGGTTCTCGAACGAGAACCAGCTTTAAATTGCTGTTCTCGTTCGAGGACAGCTGTACCCTTACGAGGATGGTATTTTGGACCAGAATTACTATTCTTTTGAATCCGTATTTTGATCAAACTCAAACCCTAATCTCTTTCCCACACTGCAAACTAACCCTAGCCTCCATCCTCTTATTGTTTCGCTGTGAAATCGTTGCTCAATTTCCTTCCAAAGTCATGTGTTCATCGGTAAGACTTTTGTGTTCATCATTTCAGATTTTGCTTTCAATGACACTTCGGAAATTTTAATCGTTCTCTTTTATTTTTGGATCGAAATCAGTTCCGTCTTGTCCCAGTGATTATAGACTCACGTATCTACGATTCCCTATCTTGTTTATGCTAAACGGTACGGTATCGATCTCGTTTCAATCGCCGTCGTTTTATCGTATTTGTGTGTTATCTAAATTCTGTTTCTTATTTATGTCTTCTGCCGTTGTTCTTGAGCCATTAGATTTGATATTTTTATGATTGTTACCATCCTTCATTATTGGGTCATCAGAATCGTTTGAGTTGTGTTGTGCCGTTGTGTTGTTTGCCGTTCGTTTGGTCGTCGCCTAGAGTTGGATTCTGCCATTCGTTAATTTGTTACTGCTTTGAGTATGACTATTTGATTAATGGTTGTTGTTGGCTTAAGATCATGCTAAGTATTGTTAAGTTCATTTAGGTTTGTTTAATGGTTAGGCTAGCTCAGCAAACTACATATCAATGGATTTATACTTGTTGAATGCAACTACAAGCATGGCGGGATTGTTTTGTCTATTTCAATGAAGAAGAAGATGGTCAATTACTCCATATGATCACCAAAATGTTTTATCTTAAACAAATAAATGCTAAGGTTAATTATAGTTAGATTTGGTGTTAATATTAATTTTCGAATCTCGGTTGCTTCATAAATTAGAAATTTGTAAACGATAAGTGTTTTACAAACTTAGGTTAACATATAATTGAAAATCAAAGTGGATAAATTACAATTTAGCCCCTGAACATTTTAAACTTAGGTGATTAAATTATTGGTTATAACTTTATATTTCATTTTAAATTATAATAATTGTATTTAATTAAGAATATCAATTTGGCATGAAATTGACTAAATTACAATTTAGCCCCTGAACTTATTTTATAACTTAATTAAGTGGATTTTTGGTTGGTAACTCTATATGTTGTTTTAATATAACAAAAGCAATTAAATTGATCTCGGATATCAAATTGGCTAAAGTACAGTTTAGTCCCTAATTGGCTAAAGTACAGTTTAGTCCCTAAAATGGCTAAAGTACAGTTTAGTCCCTAAATTGGCCAAAGTTCAGTTTAGTCCCTAAACTTTTTAAAACTTAATTTAGTTAAGTTTTTGATTTGTAACTTGGGTTACTTGAAGTTAAAGTTATTGGGTTCTGTTTTAAAAATTGATTTATTATTTTATCAAAGTTGATTATACAATTATTGGATATGATTATATTTATTTTATAATTGGATATGATTATATTTATTTTATCAAAGTAATTTTTTTTGGAATTATAAACTCTGATTTATATTTTGATAAAATATTTTGGGTCGGGTTAGACTTGGGTCACCCGACATGTGAGGTAGCTTGGTATTGGTAACTCGGCTAATCCAATATTTGAAAAAATGGATTTAAGTTATTATTTATTTATTATTTAAGTAATATTTTTCGGAACGTATTTTAAAGTGGAAACCCAATAGACTTTGCTTAATTATTTGAGTATTGTGTTACTCGATGTGATTCAGTTTGACTTGTGTCATTACATGATTAATTGTTCATTCTATTCTTGCTACGTTTATGCTTGACTCGGTATTGTGCTAGTTTTATGTGGTGTCTAGTATTCTTACAGTTAGGGGTTGGATGGATTTTAACTTATACATTGTTTTAGACCCGTCGACTGCTCGTGTTTCGGATACGTAGGGTTAGCTGTTTGCCAAGATTCACGTGGATAAGCAAGCAGTGAGTTTTTCGTGCTATTTACAGCTTTATTAAGTACCGCAATTTATTTTAGGGGAAAAGGTGCAAAAATGACCCTAATGTATAGCCCGTGTCTCATGTTGGCACCTCATGTATTTCGGATCTCAAAAAGGACCCTAACGTCTTGAAAAAGTGTCAAAAATGACCCTTCCGTTAACATTTCCGTTTAAGGCCGTACACATTTATGTTTAACGTCGTCCATGTTTTGTGTTTTTTTGATACTTTTTCGCAACGTTAGGGTCATATTTGAGATCCGAAATACATGAAGTGCCAGTAAGATACATGAGGTATACATGAGGGTCATTTTTGCACCTTTTCCCTTTATTTTAGTATTATAAATGTTTTCGAATTGTTTTAAGCGATTATGGATCTGGATTGAAATGAGCTACTCGATAGGCTTGTATCGAGACCGTGTGCACCGGTAAATACTCTGGGATCGGCAGACTAAGGTCTTACTTACGCTGGTAATTTGACGAGGATTTGTTCCCGTCCACTTTGGGGTTTTTCAGTATGCTATGTCATACTTACGCTGGGATCATTTCAATACTGTTATTCCATAATCATATTATATTAGTATAAAAGGTTTTGATTTAAGGGTTTTAAACTTAATAAATGTAAATAGTATTGCGAACTCATCTCAATATATCTGACCCCGTTGTTTTCCCCAAATTTTCCAGGTTTATGATTTGAAAGCTGGTCCACTCCGATCCTTTTATTCTTCAGAGGTTTATTTTATTATAAATAAATTGTCAAACTGATTTTTATTCTTAGACCGCCGTAGTAAACTAGAAGTCCATATAAAATTTTATGTTTGTCAGATTGGTCTGCGTGGCTTTATTTTATGCTTTGACATACTTATTTGTTTAACTCTGGTTATTTCTTAATTAATATAAGTAATTATATTTAAGTTGTTATATTACTTTGTATGTTTGATTTTTATCCGCAAGGCTTGCTACGGGTTTTGGTACAACCATACCCATACCCTAGCGCCGGTCGCGATCCATGAAATTGGGTCGTGACAAAATCCAAGCGTTTCAACTCTTTAGCAATTTAAGCCAGACGTTTACAAATGTTACGAAATAAATCCAAACGTTTCCTCTTTTTTTGCGATTTCGCCTCTTAAGCGTTTCACCTTTTTAGCGATTTAAGCCAAAGGTTTACAAACTGTACGAAACAAATCCAAACGTTTCACTTTTTGAGCGATTTAAGCTAAATGTTTATAAATGCTACAAAACAAATCCAAACATTCCACCTTTTAAGCAATTTGAGTCAAACGTTTATAAAAGTTACGAAACAAATCCAAGTGTTTCTCCTTTTAAGCAATTTAAGCCAAATGCATACAAACGTTACGAAACAAATTAAAGCGTTTCACCTTTTTAGCAATTTAAGCCAAACGTTTACAAAGGTTACGAAGAAAATCCAAACGTTTACAAACAATACGAAACAAATCCAAACCTTTCACCTTTTGAGCGATTTAAGCAACACGTTTATAAACGTTACGAAACAAATCCAAACGTTTCACCTTTTCAGCGATTTAAGGCAAACGTTTACAAACGTTACGAAATAAAACCAAACGTTTAAAACTTTACGAAACAAATCCAAACGTTCATACTTTTAGCAATTTAAACCAAACGTTTACAAACATTACGAAACAAAACCAATTGTTTCATCTTTTTAGCAATTTAAGCCAAACATTTACAAACGTTACGAAACAAATCCAAGCGTTTCACCTTTTTAGAAATTTAAGCCAATCGTTTGCAAACGTTACGAAACGCTTGGATTTGTTTCGTAATGTTTGTAAACGTTTGGTTTTGTTTGCAACGTTTAGATTTGTTTTGAAACGTTTGTAAACGTTTGGCTTAAATCACTAAAAAGGTGAAACGTTTGGATTTGTTTCGTAATGTTTGTAAACGTTTGGCTTAAATCGCTAAAGAGGTGAAACATTTGGATTTGTTTCGCAACGTATATAAACATTTGACTTAAATTGCTAAAAAGGTGAAACGCTAGGATTTGTTTCGTAACGTTTTAAACGTTTGGTTTTGTTTCGTAATGTTTATAAATGTTTGGCTTAAATCGCAAAAAAGGTGAAACGTCCTGTATTGTTTCGTAACGTTTCTAAATGTTTGGCTTAAATTGCTAAAAAGGTAAAACGTTTGGATTTATTTCGTAATGTTTGTAAACGTTTGACTTATATCGCTAAAAAGGTGAAACGTTTGGATTTTGTTTCGTAATATTTGTAAACATTTGGATTAAATCGCTAAAGAGGGGAAACGTTTGGATTTTGTTTCGTAATATCTGACGCTCAGTAGCCTGTAGTCGCCGAGCATTCTGCTCAACCTCCTCGAGAAAATCCAGCGTGTCTCCAGAACCGTCAAACTCAGTTGGCTTCAGCCTCATGCAAGCCAATACCAGATCACTGTCAGTGGTTCCGACACCACAAACTACTGCACCACCAGCCAGTGGTTGCTGTTGATGAGCAATCTTATCCAAAACCGCATAATGATCCTGCAAAGCGACTTGTCTCGCTTGCGGCTGAACCTTGTTAAGTTGTAAAGCAGCAACTCCAGCAAAAAAAAGTGTTGAAGTCAAAATCGTCCAACTCAGGTTGTTCCACAACTGGTGCTTGAGCACCTCCTGCAGCACCGCGTCCTACACCTCTGCCTCTACCTTTGCCAGCTTGACCGCGGCCACCTCGACCTCGACCAGCTCGACCCCGACCATCTGGGCCTCTGCCTGCTAGTCCCCTACCAGCTTGAACCTCTGGTTCATTCTGGTCCACCTCCATAGAGATCGCTCATCAGCCTCAGCATTTTGCTGAGCCGCAGCACGAGTACGAGTATTCATTCCTAAGAATGAAATAAAATTTCTCAATATATAAAAATTTAACCAAATAAACACAACATGGCGAATCAGCCAACAAGTAATCACCCAAGTGAAAAACAACATATAAAAAGCAATAAAGCAAATAAATTCTCACGACTGACTCACGACATTCCTATAGGAGTAGGCAGAAAGTTTTGAAAGCAAAAGATGAATTTTCAAAGACAAGACTCGAATCCTAATTCCGCAGTAGTTCCTAGGACAATTTGGTCACTTAACATGCCAAACAAATAAACACTTAACATTTAAAAGGCCTTGGTTTGATACCAAGTTTGTCACAACCCATTTTCATGAATCGTGACCGGCGCTAGGGTATGGGTATGGTTGCACCAAAACCCGTAGCTAGCCTTGCGGATAACCAACTTATATCATTTAAAACAATGTACCTGCAGAAAACCACATGCTCGGGGGCAACCGAGACTTCAGCCTAGTCTAGCAGTACAATAAGCAACATATATTCAAAGTATACTTATCTAAAATTATAACTCCAACAGTAGGGCAATATAATATAAATACCATAAATACTGTAATCATGCCAAAAGCGATAAAATAATTACCAACAAACAACAGTCTAAAAATATAAGTACAAGACTAAATCATAAATAATCTAATACTACTACTGCGGTCTAAGAGTTTAAAACAGTTCGACTCTTTTATTCTGAAAATAAGATAAAAAAACCTCCGAGAATGAAGAAACGGAGATCGACCAATGCTCAAATCATCCTGGAAAATTTGGGAAAACAACGGGATCAGATTTACTGAGTAGAGTTTATATAACCATTTACATTTATTAAGTTGAAAACCTTTAAAAACGTTTAATAAAACAATTTCATTATGGATTATCAATGAAACCCTAAACCACAATTCTAAATCCATTGTTGCACGCAGTCCCGATGATGCCCATCGAGTAGCACGTTCCAAATCAAATTCACAATGCCGAAAACAGTTCAAAAGCTGTTTATACATACATATATATATATACAAAATATAATATTTGCTTAATAAAGAGGTAAATAGAGATATAAACTCACTGCTTGCTATTCCACGTGAAACTTGACAAGCAATCTAACTCTGGTTCGCCTCTGAAGTACGAACAGTCGACGGGTCTAAATAAAATATTGAAATCATAATTAAAATCAGACCCTAACTCTAAAGAGTACTAGACACCACATAGGACTAGCACAACACAATACCAAGCCACATTTAATAATCACTTGTATTAAATGCATTTCAAATATAACCCAACTTACAGAGTACAAATCATATAAACATATTTAAAATGATTCGTAGAATAATTCAAATAAATCCGAGTTAAAATCCATATCAGCGAGTCAGCCGAGTTATTAAAAACTACCAAGCTTCTTCCCACTTGCTGGACGACCAATGTCTAACCCGGTCCAAAAATTTATTAAATTTATAAACCCGAGTTTATAAATTAAAATAATTGATAAAATAATTATCCTATTTTTAAAATATAATTCAATAACTTCAAATCCAAGTAACCCCAGTTACAACTAAAACTTAGCCATTTTAAGTTTATAAACGTTTAGGAACTAAACTATAATTTAGCCAAATTTGATTTTTGAAATCAAATTTAACTACTCGTTTTTAATCTACTAAATTATAAATCAAATAAAAGTCCAAAAATTATCCTATTGATAAAAACTTAACTTAAATAAGTCTTTTAGAAACTTCAGGGGCTAAATTGTAAATTAGCCGAGTAATTATATAAATTTAAATTATAAAACATTTATTGTTTACACTTTAATAGTTTTTAAATCAAATTCACATTCAAAAGTTAGGATTAAAACAATAACATTAGATAAACAACTTGAGGGATTCAATTGATTTAAACAAAACAATTGAGTAATTAATCTAGCATATTAACCATCTTTCCAAATCAACAAACAAATCCTTCCATCAACCCAAAGTTTTGCAGTAACATAATCCTAACTTAAGCATGCAATAATCCAAAGCAACCAATATGACAATCTAATGCTAAAGACATGAAATATATTCCCAGTAGCTTCATCATCAAAAGCAAAACAACAATCCATGGGATAACAATCTAACACAGCTGAACTATGCTAAACAAGACGGAATCCACACTGATCTCGAAATCATAAGAAGAACGTCTCAGAGCTTCACAATGTGGTAGCCATAAATATTAAGAAACAAACGCAACGATAAACATTAACAGATCGCAGCCATACATGACTAGAAACGGCAGAAAAATGACGAGAATACGGCGAATCAAACGGCGATAAACAGAGAGGTTCTATACGTACCTTAATTGATTCCAATACGTTGAACTTGGTAGAGCACGAATAGAACAAAACGATGGAAACACGATCTCACAACGATGCTACGATGATAGAACATACTGTTATGAAGGGACAAGCGATGTCGAGGAGATAACGAACAAAATAATTGACAGAGATCAAGGAAACTTATCAAACTTGAGTCGAATGGAGTTGGAATGAAGAATGATGGTTGAGTTTCAGATTGTATCAGTGAGGAATGGTGGTTGAGTTGGAATTTAATGATGGCAGTTTAGGTTTAGGGGAAAGAAACGTGAAGCTTTGTATATAGAGGAGAATGAATGAGAAGAAACGTTACTGCCACACCTTATGTTTCAAATAGAAAAACAAATGGGCTTTTTATATTATGGCCAAACCATTCACTAGTGGGCTTATCATGCAAAAGGTATGCAAAAGGTAATCACGTGGAAAGGAAAATATGCATGACTTATTTTCATGCATAATAAGCTTGCTTTTCATTGGTTTTTTTTTCTTTTAAATTTTCTTTTAAAAGTTAATAATACAAACCAATTACGAATCGAACTACGACCGAATCAACGAACAATTCTAATAAATTTAAATAAAAATATATAATAGTAATAATGCTAAATTACTTAAAACTTGACGGAATGCAAAAATTTATAATTAAAGTTAAAAAAATAATTTAAAAATACGGGATATTACATTCTCCCCAACTTATTAAAAATTCGCCCTCGAATTTAAACATAAACAAATAAACATAACAACACACCAAGTACAAAAACAATCAACTAAACCACATAAGCAACGATACACGTACCTCAAGGAAAGAGGAAATGATAAAGTTTCCGCATATCGGACTCCGTCTCCCAAGTGCACTCCTCGACAGAATGATTCCGCCACAGAACTTTGACCATCAGAATCTCCTTGTTCCGTAACTTACGCACTTGCGTATCAACAATCTCAACTGGGTGTTCCTCATAGGACAGCTCCTGGTCAATGTCAACGCTCTGAGGCACAATCACATGTGAAGGATCTGAGATGCACTTCCTTAACATAGAAACATGAAATACAGGATGCACTAAAGACATGTCTGGCGGCAGAACCAGAAGATAAGCCACATTTCCAATCGTCTCTGAAATCTCATAATGACCAACGTACCTCGGTGCCAACTTTCCCTTGACACCAAAACGAACCACGCCTTTCATAGGCGAAACCCGAAGAAACACAAAGTCTCCCACCTGAAGCTCTATGTCTTTTCTCTTTGGATCAGCATAACTCTTATGACGACTAAAAGCAGTCTCCAACCTACGCTTGATCAACGGTACCTTCTCTGAGGTAACCTGCATAATCTCAGCACCAGACAACTTTCGCTCGCCGACCTCTTCCCAGCAGATAGGAGATCGACACTTGCGTCCGTACAAAGCGTCATAAGGTTCCATCTCAATGCTCGCATGGTAAATGTTGTTATAGGAAAACTCAATTAACGGCAATTGAGTATCCCAGCTACCCTGAAAATCAAGAATGCACATCCTGAGCATATCCTCCAATGTCTGAATAGTCCTCTCAGACTGACCGTCAGTCTCTGTACTGAAGTCCAATCGAGAACCCAAAGACTCCTGTAACGCTTTCCAGAACCTCGAAGTGAAAACAAAACCTCTGTCAGAAACAATCGAAACTGGTACACCGTGCAAACTGACAATCCTGTCGATGTACAACTGAGCGAACTTCGAAGCAGGATACGAAACCTTGATCGGAAGGAAATGAGCTGACTTAGTCATACAGTCAACTATCACCCAGATGGAATCGTACCCCTGTCGAGTACATGGTAACCCAACCACATAGTCCATGGCAATCCGCTCCCACTGCAACTCTGGAATAGGTAGTGGATGCAGATAGCCAAAAGGTCTATGATGTTCCAGCTTCACCTGCTGGCAAGTCAGACACTTGGAAACGTACTCTGCAATATCCTTCTTCATTCCGCTCCACCAATATGTACCCTTGAGGTCATGGTACATCTTGGTAGACCCCGGATGAACACTGTAAGCTGACCTATGCGCTTTCTCCAGAATCTGATCTCTCAAACCATCCGAAACCGGAACGCACAGTCTAGAACCAAACCTCAAAACTCCGTCAACAAAAACAAACTCGGAATTCCCATCCAGATGGATCTCATCCATAATCCGTTTCAATTGTGGATCCTCAGCTTGTAAAGCTTTAATCCTATCAATTAAAACCGGCTGCACCTGTAGTTGTGCCAACAGACTACCATTCTGAGAAACCTGAAAACCGTGGCCCGAAGCTATCAAACCATGCCACTCTCGAACCATGGGTCTACGCCCAACCTCAGAAATATGGGCCAAACTGCCCGAAGACTTGCGACTCAGCGCATCGGCTACCACATTAGCCTTACCAGGATGGTACTGAATAGTGCAGTCATAGTCTTTCAGCAACTCCAGCCACCTCCTCTGTCTCATATTCAGCTCTCGCTGATCAAAGATGTACTTCAGACTCTTATGATCAGTGAAGATCTCGCAAGTCGCACCGTACAAGTAGTGCCTCCAGATCTTGAGAACAAAAACCACAGCAGCTAACTCCAAGTCATGAGTAGGGTAATTCACCTCATGCTTCTTCAGCTGACGAGAAGCATAGGCAATCGCCTGTCCATGTTGCATCAACACGCAACCTAAGCCAATCCGAGAAGCATCGCAGTACACAGTAAAACCCTCAATGCCAGAAGGTAACGCCAAAACAGGAGCTGTAGCAGAATCTCCTTGAGCTTCTCGCAACTTACCTCGCACTTGTCGGTCCACTCAAACTTAACACTCTTCTGTGTCAGCTTAGTCAAAGGTGCAGATATCCGAGAGAAATCCTGCACGAACCGACGGTAGTAGCCAGCTACTCCAAGAAAACTCCTAATCTCGGTAACTGATCCCGGCCTCTGCCAATCCATAACCGCCTCAATCTTCTTCGGATCAACCTTGATCCCATCCTTCGACACCACGTGTCCTAAGAAGGTAACCTGTTCCAGCAAAAACTCGCACTTTGAGAACTTAGCATACAACTGATGGTCTCGCAAAGTCTGTAGTATAGTCCTCAAGTGATAAGCATGCTCTTCCTCACTCCGAGAATAAATCAGGATGCCATCAATGAAGACGATAACAAACTGATCCAAAAATGGCTTGAGAACTCGATTCATCATGTCCATAAACGCTGCTGGTGCGTTAGTCAACCCAAACGACATGACTAGAAACTCGAAATGCCCATAACGCATTCTGAAAGCAGTCTTAGGCACATCGACGTCCCGAATCCGAAGTTGATGATACCCGGATCTCAAGTCAATCTTAGAAAATCACTTCGCACCCTGCAACTGATCAAACAAGTCGTCGATGCGAGGAAGAGGATATATGTTCTTGATGGTAGCCTTATTCAACTGCCTGTAGTCGATACAAAGCCGAAAGGAACCATCCTTCTTCTTATCAAACAGAACTGGAGCACCCCACGGAGAAGTACTCGGTCTGATGAAGCCACTGTCCAAAAGTTCTTGTAACTGCTCCTTCAACTCCTTCAGCTCAGCAGGAGCCATCCGATACGGCGGTATCGAAATCGGACCAGTTCCAGGAACAACGTCAATGCAGAACTCGATATCCCGATCAGGTGATAATCCAGGCAACTCATATGGAAAAAAGTCATTGAACTCATTCACTATAGGGACAGTGTTCATACTTCCCACCTCAGCATCCATGTCTCGAACCACAGCTAAGAAAGCTTGACAACCCTTACTCATCATCCGCTTTGCCTTGATCGCAGAAATCAGATTCTTCGGTGTCTCCGCCTTTTCCCCTTGAAAAGAAAAGAGTAGATCACCTGGAATCCGAAACTCGACCGACTTCCCTCGAAGCATAATGGCGTGCCAGCCAATCCATCCCCAAAATCACGTCAAATGAAAGAACATCCAAAACAACTAAATCAGCACGCAAGTCTCTTCCATGGATAACCACGAAACACGATGGATACACAACGTCCACCACCTCACAGTCAGACAAAGGAGTTAAAACAGATAGAGGTTCACTCAAAATCGTTGGTGTTACACCCAACTTAGCAGCAAAACACGTAGACACAAAATAATGGGTTGCACTCGCATCAAATAAAACTAAAGCATCTACAAAGGCAATCTGAATAGTACCTTGCACCACTGCGTTAGATGAGTTAGCATCCTGAGGAGTCAAGGCGAAAAATCTGGCCTGACCCTGACTCTGCTGCTGAGAACTCTGTCCAGTACCATAGTTGCTAGAACTTCTACCGCCGTTGCCACGGACTCCAAAACCGCGCCCTCTAGAACCTCGGCCCCGCTGACCACCAAAAGAAGCGGCATGTTGAGAGAACCCCGCCGGTGTAGAGAACGCTGGTCTCTGACTCTAATAGAATGGCTGAGCAACACTAGCTGCCGACATCTGCTGCCCAGATGCCTGAAACTCTCTGGCAAAGTGACCCGGCTGGCCACAAGTAAAACAGCCCCCTGGTGCTAAACGACACTCGCCCGGATGTCGACGTCTGCAATTCTGGCAGAAAGGAAAACTAGCACCTCCACTGTTACCACGCCCAAAACTGTGGCTGTTACCGCTGTTGCCTGAACTGTAGGTGTACGGCTGATAACTCTTCTTGACACCCCTCTTCTTGTTCTTGTACTGAGAAGGTGTCGATTGGTAGCTACCACCACCACTCTGCTGTCCAGGGCCAGAAGACTTCTTAGTTTGAGAAGAACCAGAAATATCCCCAAACTGCAATAACGAGCTCTCCATACGCCGAGCACTGTCTACTACGTCTCTAAAGTCTCTGCGTGTCTCAGTCAGCAAACTCACAAAATCGCGCCCTAAGCCTTTTATGTATTTGTTGTTCACCCTTTGCTGATCTGTCTGCAAGTCCGGAGCGAACCGACCCAACCTCACGAACTTTGTCGTGTACTCGGATACTGACCTATCATCCCTAGTAAGCGTAAAAAACCTGTCTCTGTGACCCTCTGTCACTGAAAACGGCAAGAAGAAAGCTCTGAATGTCGCCACAAACTGAGCCCAAGAGATGGTAGCCATGTCAGCATGAATAGAGCTACGAAACCAGTCTCCAGCTGAACCCTTCATGGACATCTCGACTAGAACGACGGTCTGACGCTCAGTAGCCTGTAGTCGCTGAGCATTCTGCTCAATCTCCTCGAAAAAATCCAGCGCGTCTCCAGAACCGTCAAACTCAATTGGCTTCAGCCTCAGTAAGCCAATACCAGATCCCTGTCAGTGGTTCTGACACAACCAACTATTGCACCACCGGCCTGTGGTTGCTGTTGATGAGCAATCTGACCCAAAAACGCATTATGATCCTGCAAAGTGACCTGTTATGCTTGCGGCTGAACCTGGTTGAGTTGTAAAGCAGCAACTCCAGCCAGAACAGTGTTGAAGTCAAAATCGTCCGACTCAGGTTGTGCCACACCTGGTGCTTGAGCACCTCCTGCAGCACCGCGTCCTACACCTCTGCCTCTACCTCTGCCAGCTTTTCCTCGGCCACCTCGACCTCGACCAGTTCGACCCCGACCATCTGGGCCTCTGCCTGCTAGTCCTCTACCAGCTTGAACCTCTGGTTCATTCTGGTCCACCTCCATAGAGATCGCTCATCAGCCTCAGCATTTTGCTGAGCCGCAGCACGAGTACGACTATTCATTCCTAAGAATGAAATAAAATTTCTCAATATATAAAAATTTAACCAAATAAACACAACATGGCGAATCAGCCAACAAGTAATCACCCAAGTGAAAAACAACATATAAAAAGCAATAAAGCAAATAAATTCTCACGACTGACTCAGGACATTCCTATAGGAGTAGGCAGAAAGTTTTGAAAGAAAAGGATGACGTTTCAAAGACAAGACTCGAATCCTAATTCCGCAGTAGTTCCTATGACAATTTGGTCACTTAACATGCCAAACAAATAAACACTTAACATTTAAAAGGCCTTGGTTTGATACCAAGTTTGTCACAACCCATTTTCATGAATCGTGACCGGCGCTAGGGTATGGGTATGGTTGCACCAAAACCCGTAGCTAGCCTTGCGGATAACCAACTTATATCATTTAAAACAATGTACCTGCAGAAAACCACATGCTCGGGGGCAACCGAGACTTCAGCCTAGTCTAGCAGTACAATAAGCAACATATATTCAAAGTATACTTATCTAAAATTATAACTCCAACAGTATGGCAATATAATATAAATACCATAAATACTGTAATCATGCCAAAAGCGATAAAGTAATTACCAACAAACAACAGTCTAAAAATATAAGTAAAAGACTAAATCATAAATAATCTAATACTACTACTGCGGTCTAAGAGTTTAAAACAGTTCGACTCTTTTATTCTGAAAATAAGATAAAAAACCTCCGAGAATGAAGAAACGGAGATCGACCAATGCTCAAATCATAAACCTGAAAAATTTGGGAAAACAACGGGATCAGATTTATTGAGTAGAGTTTATATAACCATTTACATTTATTAAGTTGAAAACCTTTATATACGTTTAATAAAACAATTTCATTATGGATTATCAATGAAACCCTAAACCACAATTCTAAATCCATTGTCGTGTCGGTGAGACGTATCTCAATAACCGATCCCCGACTATCACTTAATAAATAGTGAGCCCAGGAGACGTATCTTCCACCGGTTCCCTCACTAAGGTGAGACGTATCTCAAACCTGCCGCAATACCATAATTATTACCGGTGCGCACGCAGTCCCGATGATGCCCATCGAGTAGCACGTTCCAAATCAAATTCACAATGCCGAAAACAGTTCAAAAGCTGTTTATACATACATATATATATATATACAAAATATAATATTTGCTTAATAAAGAGGTAAATAGAGATATAAACTCACTGCTTGCTATTCCACGTGAAACTTGACAAGCAATCTAACTCTGGTTCGCCTCTGAAGTACGAACAGTCGACGAGTCTAAATAAAATATTGAAATCATAATTAAAATCAGACCCTAACTCTAAAGAGTACTAGACACCACATAGGACTAGCACAACACAATACCAAGCCACATTTAATAATCACTTGTATTAAATGCATTTCAAATATAACCCAACTTACAGAGTACAAATCATATAAACATATTTAAAATGATTCGTAGAATAATTTAAATAAATCCGAGTTAAAATCCATATCAGTGAGTCAGCCGAGTTATTAAAAACTACCAAGCTTCTTCCCACTTGCTGGACGACCAAAGTCTAACCCGGTCCAAAAATTTATTAAATTTATAAACCCGAGTTTATAAATTAAAATACTTGATAAAATAATTATCCTATTTTTAAAATAGAATTCAATAACTTCAAATCCAAGTAACCCAAGTTACAACTAAAACTTAGCCATTTAAAGTTTATAAAAGTTTAGGAACTAAACTATAATTTAGCCAAATTTGATTTTTGAAATAAATTTAATTACTCGTATTTAATCTACTAATTTATAAATCAAATAAAAGTCCAAAAATTATCCTATTGATAAAAACTTAACTTAAATAAGTCTTTTAGAAACTTTAGGGGCTAAATTGTAAATTAGCCAAATTGATATTTAAAATATATATATATTTATATATATAATTACCCGAGTAATTACCCGAGTAATTATATAGATTTAAATTATAAAACATTTATTGTTTACACTTTAATAGTTTTTAAATCAAATTCACATTCAAAAGTTAGGATTAAAACAATAACATTAGATAAACAACTTAAGGGATTCAATTGATATAAACAAAACAATTGAGTAATTAATCTAGCATATTAACCATCTTTCCAAATCAACAAACAAATCCTTCCATCAACCCAAAGTTTTGCAGTAACATAATCCTAACTTAAGCATGCAATAATCCAAAGCAACCAATATGACAATCTAATGCTAAAGACATGAAATATATTCCCAGTAGCTTCATCAACAAAAGCAAAACAACAATCCATGGGATAACAATCTAACACAGCCGAACTATGCTCAACAAGACGGAATCCACACTGATCTCGAAATCATAAGAAGAACGTCTCAAAGCTTCACAATGTGGTAGCCACAAATAGTAAGAAAAAAAACGCAACGATAAACATTAACAGATCGCAGCCATACATGACAAGAAACGGCAGAAAAATAACGAGAATACGGTGAATCGAACGGCGATAAACGGAGAGGTTCTATACGTACCTTAATTGATTCCAATACGTTGAATTTGGTAGAGCACGAATAGAACAAAACGATGGAAACACGATCTCACAACGATGCTACAATGATAGAACATACTGTTATGAAGGGACAAGCGATGTCGAGGAGATAACGAACAAAACAATTGACAGAGATCAAGGAAACTTACCAAACTTAATTCGAATGGAGTTGGAATGAAGAATGATGGTTGAGTTTCAGATTGTATCAGTGAGGAATGGTGGCTGAGTTGGAATTCAATGATGGCAATTTAGGTTTAGGGGAAAGAAACGTGAAGCTTTGTATATAGAGGAGAATGAATGAGAAGAAACGTTACTGCCACACCTTATGTTTCAAATAGAAAAACAAATGGTCTTTTTATATTATGGCCAAACCATTCACTAATGGGCTTATCGTGCAAAAGGTATGCAAAAGGTAATCACGTGGAAAGGAAAATATGCATGGCTTATTTTCATGCATAATAAGTTTGCTTTTCTTTGTTTTTTTTCTTTTAAAGTTTCTTTTAAGAGTTCATAATACAAACCAATTACGAATCGAATTACGACCGAATCAACGAACAATTCTAATAAATTTAAATAAAAATATATAATAGTAATAATGCTAAATTACTTAAAACTTGACGGAATGCAAAAATTTATAATTAAAGTAAAAAAAAAAAATTTAAAAGTACGGGATATTACAAAGGTGAAACGTTTTGATTTGTTTTGTAAAGCCTGTAAACGTTTGGCTTAAATCACTAAAAAGGAGAAAAGCTTGGCTTTGTTTCGCAACGTTTGTAAACGTTTGGCTTAAATTGCTAAATATGGGAAACATTTGAATTAGTTTCGTAACGTTTGTAAACGTTTGGCTTCGATCGCTAAAAAAGTGAAACATTTGGATTTGTTTCGTAACGTTTGTTAACGTTTCGCTTAGATCGCTAAAAAGGTGAAAAGTTTGGATTTGTTTCGCAAAATTTTAAACGTTTGGCTTAAATCGCTAAAATGGGGAATCGTTTGGATTTGTTTCGTAAAGTTTGTAAACCTTTGGCTTAAATCGCTAAAACGGTGAAACGTTGGGTTTTCTTTCGTAACGTTTGTAAACGTTTTGCTTAAATTGCAAAAAAGGTGAAACGCTTGGATTTGTTTCGTAACGTCTATAAACGCTTGGTTTTGTTTCGTAACGTTTGGTTTTGTTTCGTAACGTTTGGATTTGTTTCGTAACGTTTGTAAACGTATGGCTTAAATCGCTAAAAAGGTGAAATGTTTGGATTTATTTCGTAACGTTTGTAAACGTGTGGCTTAAATCGCTAAAAAGGTGAAACGTTTGGATTTGTTTAGCAACGTTTATAAACATTTTGTTTAAATTGCTATAAAGGTGAAACGCTTGGATTTGTTTCGTAACGTTTTAAACATTTGGTTTTGTTTCGTAATGTTTATAAACATTTGGCTTGAATCGCAAAAAAAATGAAACGTCCTATTTTTTTTGTAACGTTTGTAAACATTTGGCTTAAATTGCTAAAAAGGTGAAACACTTGGATTTGTTTCGTAACATTTGTAAACGTTTGGCTTAAATCGCTAAAAAGGTGAACATTTGGATTTGTTTCGTAACGTTTTTAAACGTTTGGCTTAAATCGCTAAAAAGGTGAAACGCTTGGATTTGTTTCGTAACATTTGTAAACTTTTGGCTTAAATCGCTAAAAAGGTGAAACAATTGGATTTGTTTCGTAACGTTTGTAAACGTTTGGCATAAATCACTAAAAAGGTGAAACATTGCTATTTATTTCGTAAAGTCTGTAAACGTTTGGCTTAAAATAAAAAGGTGAAATGTTTGTTTTGTTTCGTAACGTTTGTAAACGTTTGGCTTTCATCGCTAAAAAGGTGAAACGTTAGGATTTGTTTCGTAACATTTGTAAACGTTTATTTTAAATCGCTAAAAAGGTGAAATGTTTGGATTTTCTTAGTAACGTTTGTAAACGTTTGTCTTAAATTGCTAAAAGGGTTTCGTAACTTTTTAAACGTTTGGAATAGTTTCTTAACGTTTGTAAACGTTTGGCTTAGATCGCTAAAAAGGTGAAACATTTGGATTTGTTTCATAACGTTTGTAAACGTTTGGCTTAAATCGCTAAAAAGGTGAAACGTTTGTCTTAAATCGCTAAAAAGGTGAAACGTTTGGATTTATTTCGTAACGTTTGTAGACGTTTGGGCTAAATCGATAAAGAGGTGAAACGTTTGGATTTAAATTGCTAAAAAGGTGAAACGTTTGGATTTGTTTCATAACGTTTGTAAACGTTTGGCTTAAATCGCTAAAAAGAAGAAACGTTTGGATTTATTTTGTAACGTATGTAAACGTTTGGCTTAAATTGCTAAAAAGGTGAAACATTTGGTTTTGTTTCGTAATGTTTGTAAACGTTTGGTTTAAAAAGGTGAAACACTTTTATTTGTTTCGTAGCATTTGTAAACATTTGGCTAAAATCGCTAAAAAGGTGAAACTGTCACGACCCAAATTATTGAGCCGAGACCGGCGCTAGGGAATGGGAGTGGTAGCTCCGAAACCCGTAGCAAGCCTAAAACCACTAATAATTTTTCGCAATTAAAAGTATAATATATGATATATATTAAAACATTTTCAGAAGAACTCTTTTTAGATAATACACTTATAGATATTAAAGTATTATATCAGAGTCTACAATATAAAATATCATTTGAAGTTAAAGCGTCTATCTAATACTAACAACTACTGACTACTGCAGCTCTAAGAACTCATACTTGTGCAAGTCCAATGACTTCTGGCACAGTGGAGCTGGTTTGTCTGATCCGACTCTGTCTACCTGCAAACATCAGAGTGAGGGGTCAGTATTTGGGAAAATACTGAGTGAGTTTGCAAGTTACTTATAGTATTATCAAAATATAGCGTCACACGCTTAATACATATATAATTTTATGATATAAGCAAACATTATTAATTTCAAAAGTGTGAGTCCAACTCACTAGATACGGGGACTTCCAGACTACACCGTAGCCGAGTTCACTCTGCGTATCTAAATCATAAAGTGTGAGTCCAACTCACTGGTGGCCCAGCCACTAGATACGGGGACTTCCAGGCTACACCGTAGCCGAGTTCACTCTGCGTATCTAAATCATAATATATTATGCATAGACATATATTAATTCTTAATCATAAAGTCAAGTACTCTAGACTGATTCACCAATGATCATGTAGCCTATTGACACCCAATAGGTGGTTGGTCTCTTCAGACCGCACATTAGACACTTATCTCCAAAACAACGAATACAACAACATTCATATAATCAAATCTATCAAACAAAACAGCTTATACGAGCAAATCATATAGATACGAGATATTTAATATCAATACTCATAATATAAGAAAATAACTTTTATAATAATACGCAAAAGTAAATTGCCACTCACAGTGACCGCTATCCAAAACTGCATTATTATAATCCCGCAAGCGTAAGCTCCATGCATTGTCCACTCACGTAACCACTCCGGTCCAATGGCTTGGTAGCTCGTCGATACATCAGTTACTTAGCCGAGTTACCTGTACGTTTAATCCATAAACGTAGGCTTAATATCAAAACCCTAAGTTATAAACTTAGGTAAATATAATTGTATATCAAATACGACTTTTAACCTTGATCGTATTCTAATACTTAGTCGAGATACTTGTTATATCTCTTAGTCGTATTCCAATACGTATGATACCTTCAAACTTTAGGGTTTAGTTTCATTCCGATGAAGTTTCAAATAGTTTTCAGGACAATGCGCAGGTGCTGCCTGCGCACTGACACTGTTTAGTAAAACGACGATCTCTCCCAATTGAACCGTTGGATCGAGATAAAATTGGACAGAGGCGTTCCTAAGAGGCAAATCTATAAACTGACCGTAGGGTTTCTGAATCTGGCAACATTTGGGTAGTTTGCGAACGCACACAATGAGTGTGCGAACGCACACCCCAAAATTCAAGGAGTGTGCGATCGCACACTCAATGTGTGCGAACGCACACCCTTGACAGCCCCCGGAAAAGTCATTTTCTGGGCGCTGCGCCGCTTTCCGACACTTCCGACATGCTTACGCTTCATTTTAACATATAATCCAATCTATATCTCACCAAAAACGAGTATAGAAACGCGATTACAATTCGTTTAATTCGTTTAAACGAAATAACCCTAATTTACTAATTCTCACAATAAAAACGTCAAGCTTACCTCGATTTAAAGCTTAACGATGATAGAGAATCGAATTCTGGACGAATCGATATAAAGAACTCGCGATTTGGACGAGAAACGGCGAAACCGCGACGGATCGAAAGGGATCGTCAAATCCCTCTGTAACCTTCCTTCTCCCTCTTCTGATCCTTTCTTTTCCTTATTCTTAAGGAATGAATATATATATATGATGGTTAATTGTCCTTTTTAATCCCTCATTTATTTAACTTAAACCAATTCTCTTTTAAACTTTCTAATTTAACCAAACGGTTAAATTATTCTTTTAACTCAATTACTTACGTATTATTTATATCCAAATAAATAATACTAATCTATAATTATTATTTCCTGTCAATAATCTTTTAATTACTATTATCGAGATTTATTTAGCTAATTTACATTTTGGCCCTTGAACTTTTCAAAAGTTACAATTTAGCCCAAAACGTATCCGCGTCCAAATTTTAAAAGGTCTCCGATTGACCCGAAACTTTTACCACATATACTATAAAACATTTCGCGGACCTTGGCGAAATAATTTCTATTTTAAGTCATAGTGGCTAAATTACCACTTTAGTCCCTGTACCTCATTTCGAGCTTTTCTTGACATTTTTCTTTTCTAATTTCAATTCCAACTTTAGAACTGAAATATAATGTTAGGTCTTTGCTATAATCTCTTTCAAAACCGATCTACTAAAACTTCTTTATCTTATTTTTATCGGAAGACTTTCCGTTATCGTCACTCTGGCGACTCAAAACTGGGCACGTGGTCCAATTAAATACTTAAATATTTTGGGGTATTACATTCTTCCCCCCTTATAAAAATTCGTCCTCGAATTTTCTTATTCCTTTCTTACTTTAATCCCATCTACATCTAGAATTCTTATTCATAATAGGAATACCGTGTTCGTCTTACTGACACTTGTCGGTGCATGAAATCATCATTTCAATTTCTGTACTTCTTACACTTTAACGTCAGTTATCACTGACAACCTTATCTTTGATCTTTTCTTCTTTATTCTATAACACAATCCTTGTGTTCGTCCTTTATCTAACCTTCAATACTATAAACTTTTAGTTTAATGCTTATATCCAATGATAATTCGTTCTAGCGATACTTTATCACTAAGGACGATAATCCTGGTCTCCAGACTTCTTCGTTTCGATAACCCATTGATCTTCCCTATTTGGTCGTTGTCACGACTTGATCTTGTTCTCCAATATCGTCTATTCTTATCATCGTTCCTTGTTGAGTGATGTGGACACTCAAACAACTCGTGCTTCACTACTTACGTAGTATTTCTTGTATGGCTATTGTCGTCGTCTGATTGTTATTTACACTAGCGTTAGGAACTTATCCCACTATTTGTTATCTCCTTTTATCTCGTTACTTCACTTCTCATATGAAGATTCTTTCGCTATCGTCGTAAATCATGGTTATCCATGAGGTAAATCCTCAGGACGTATCCTTATGAGGTCTTCACTTTTCTTGTAAAGCTTACTTAATCTTCTTCTTGCATCTTGATATCTCGTATACCTCTTTATCTGTTTGCATATTCATTGATCTATTTCCTTTAAGCATGACGTACTATTCTTTGAAACTCCTTGTCTCTTCTTACCTTACATCAATCTGTTTCATTAATCTGATTTTCAGCCAGATAGGATCGTCATATTGGTCGCTGAATTCTTATTTTAATAAGACAGCGCGTGACCAATACTCAGGTAAGCTTTCTTTGCTTATAATCCTTAAATGAGGATCTTAATCCTTTTCCAATCATATATTTACATCAGAATGTACTCTGATGACGTCGTTACTTACTTCAAACTTGACCCTTTTATTCATCATCCTTTCTCATTTCACCTACGCCTTTCTTTTCTCCGTCGTTTTCTTGACATTGTTCGTCTTTTGACTTTCAAAGATGCTTTTAGCATCTATTGTCATAAACTAACTCTTTCTTATCTATATCTTCTTTCAAATTTTCAATCTTAGTTTGGATCTTAATTTCCAAATCCTTTATCTTTATTATCACATAGCGTTAAGCTTACTCCTCATTACCATCTATGCTCTTTCCACTTCACTTGTTATTCCTACTTTTATTCATATCGTAGATGTACTTCTTGGAAATTTTCCTTTGACTTCTTGTCCTTAGTCAACCAATAGGATTCATAGTCTAAATGCTATGATCCTTTGGTGTTCTTCTTGCGTTCTTTATTTATGCTATTATCGGGTTTCTTCATTATCTTTCCTTGCATTCTATACTTTCCCCTTCAGCGTATCTTGCACCTCATGTACTACTTGTGTTTAATATTCACAACATCAATCATTAATAGAGAGTTGTGCCCTTCTTCATCTGAATTCCTCGATGTAATGTGCTCTCAGTCATATACGTATCGTCTTATCATATTTGTACTGTCATCATGGCCATCTGTAAAGCCGATCCTATGCTGATATCGTCCTTATCATGTCTCGCATATCTAACATTTCTTGTTTCAGTACTCTGAACGTCGATCAATATTGTACTATTGTACCTTTACTGACATCTTAACTGTAAGTGGATTCGATCCTATGTCTTTGCCCTCTTTATCTTTCTTTATTTCTATATGTCTGCGACTATATAGAGTTCTATTCCTCTGATCTCCTTGTTAATTCTCCATATGACTTCTCTCTTTTTCTTTTCCTCGATCACTCTTATCGAGTCCCTTGCGTCATACGCAGGTTGTTCGTACTTTCCTTAACTCTAATTACCTTGACTGGTTTCTTCCTATCCATAATCTACTTTTACATCCTTATACTTTATCATACACGTTGCATACCTTTGGCATACTTTACTTTCATCTCCTATATCGATCACATTATACACTTTACTCTTTATTTGATTTAACTTGAAGTTCAAGGTTTAGCATTTCACAAGTATTCATTGCTTTTGTACCTTTCACAGTCTACTATTTTATTTCGTAATTGATACCTTGAAGTGGAAGTTTCAACTCTTAATCCACTGATTGCAGTTCTTGTTATTTAACTCTTGATTTTTCTTATTATATACTTCACTTATTCATTTTCGTCATATCCTCTGATCTAAGTATCTTGATCTTTCACGATCATCTTTAATCAGAACTAATGGTAAAAAGGATTTCCCAAATCGGGTCATAAACTTAATTCATACTATCTGATCTATTACTGCTCTAATTGCTTGTCGCAACTACTCATGGATTGAACCTTTTATCGACATCTTGATTGACAATACTGTTTATCCTTTATCCGTTCGTTGTATACGAGCATCTTACTTTACCTTTCTAGTGGATCTAGCATACCGCTTGATCCATCAAACTCCTTCAGTCTTATATTATGTATACCATTATCAATCTCTATAGGTGTTCCTTTCTTCACGTTGATACTATCTTTATATCCATCGTCTTATCATTGGCACACCATTCCTTATATCAGTTGCTTTTACGGCTAACTGATTTATAATGACGTTGGGTACTGCGGCACTCCCGATGCCTGTACATTCCCACTTTATCGTGTTAGGTTCCCGTTGACCTTCATCACATTTCTGGCCTTTGCAGGCCAATTGGACTAGGTTGCATTCACCTTTGTTACCTCGATATTCTTCTCGCGTCTTATACACTTTCTGTGCAACAGCACGCGTTCGCGCAGTTCTTTGTTCATAGTATAGCGATTATATAAAGGAATACTGACAAATTCCTTAAATATAACACTTACCAATCATCACAATTAATCGTTGTCCACGTACGTTGGACTTTAGGAATATCTCCTTCCCTTTTTACCTTTTATGATTACGTCGTTTATTGCTAGTCTTCTGAGTGTTCTAACTCATTGTAGACTTAGCAATTTACTAAAACATATACTCGCATTGTATATGTTACACACATATATCATCATAGCTATAAGCATTTACGTGGTCAGGATTCAAGAAAATCAGTGTTCCCTAGATTTCCTTGATTACGTATCATCACTTAAGTCTTGTGAGCATTCCGCTCACATGGACTTAATCAAACATCAAGAGTATTAAAAACATAGCATACATATCATACATTGTTAATCAGATATGTTTTACTATCCGAACACATATCTATTATCCTAGTCATATACTAGTCTGTCTAATCAAGGCTAAGTTCACTAGCTAGAGGCATAGATCCTATGTTCTCACAACTATACGTATTCATTCGCCTCATAGCCTAGATAACAGCTTGCTCGCGAGCACTCAACTTCCTTTACAGAGTTCTGGTCTAGGTATACTTACATTAAAAACAAAACTCTTTGAAAACTCTTTCAAATAAAACGACTCATTTAAAAATTTCATTTAAATCTTAGCAAAATTGTGCACTAGGGTGATGACGTCTCTCATCCCCAAAGAGTTGCCACATCTCACCTCTTCGTCTGAACATAATGCATATGATGCATGTTCTATTAATGCATGAATTGATGTATGTAGTGATGCATTTCTATCAATGTCGTGGCAATTATCAATGGCTATTACGGGTCTAGGCACAATTATGCTTTTAGAATCGTTAAACAAATAACTTTTAAAAGTTATAAAC
Source organism: Mercurialis annua (assembly GCF_937616625.2). Classification (NCBI taxonomy): domain Eukaryota; kingdom Viridiplantae; phylum Streptophyta; class Magnoliopsida; order Malpighiales; family Euphorbiaceae; genus Mercurialis; species Mercurialis annua. Next base: position 38,862,251 of record NC_065572.1, read on the forward strand.
TTCGAGTTTTGTAAGTTCTCTAGACCTTTAAACTCTGTTTCTGGAAAGTTCCTCAACTTCTATAACTTTGTATTCCTTCTTCTCACTCTTTCTGAAATTTCTATCGATCGAATTCAATAACATCTCTCCTGCCATCTGATGCTAAATACCCATATCAAATCACATTCACATCAATTATATTCTATTCATAGGAGGCAATATCTCTCTTAAAAACTTCCTTTCAAAAAGCATATTATTCTTAATCTCTATTGTCTGACATCGATAGCAAAGCCAACCGATGTACCTTATTTGCCTGACATCGATAGCGAAGCCAACCGATGTATCCTATCTGCCTGACATCGATAGCGAAGCCAACCGATGTATCTTATATACCTAACATCGATAGCGAAGCCAACCGATGTATCTTATATGTCTGACATCGATAGCAAAGCCAACCGATGTATCCGATTCAATTCATACAAATCAATCTCATACCATGCAAGCACACCTTATCAAAAACAAAATTATACGTATATTTATCTCGTATATACGTGTCACGAAAATCAACCAAACATTTCACAAGTCAATCTATTATACTTATCACAAAACACTTACATAAACGATTGGGATCAGACAAAGCTCAACTCTATAGCTGCAGTAGTTCCTAGATTACTTAACCGACAAACAAATCATAGCAGAGGTAACTGGACCAACTGCTCTGATACCACAATTGTCACGACCCAAATTATTGAGCCGAGACCGGCGCTAGGGAATGGGAGTGGTAGCTCCGAAACCCGTAGCAAGCCTAAAACCACTAATAATTTTTCGCAATTAAAAGTATAATATATGATATATATTAAAACATTTTCAGAAGAACTCTTTTTAGATAATACACTTATAGATATTAAAGTATTATATCAGAGTCTACAATATAAAATATCATTTGAAGTTAAAGCGTCTATCTAATACTAACAACTACTGACTACTGCAGCTCTAAGAACTCATACTTGTGCAAGTCCAATGACTTCTGGCACAGTGGAGCTGGTTTGTCTGATCCGACTCTGTCTACCTGAAAACATCAGAGTGAGGGGTCAGTATTTGGGAAAATACTGAGTGAGTTTGCAAGTTACTTATAGTATTATCAAAATATAGCGTCACACGCTTAATACATATATTATTTTATGATATAAGCAAACATTATTAATTTCAAAAGTGTGAGTCCAACTCACTAGATACGGGGACTTCCAGACTACACCGTAGCCGAGTTCACTCTGCGTATCTAAATCATAAAGTGTGAGTCCAACTCACTGGTGGCCCAGCCACTAGATACGGGGACTTCCAGGCTACACCGTAGCCGAGTTCACTCTGCGTATCTAAATCATAATATATTATGCATAGACATATATTAATTCTTAATCATAAAGTCAAGTACTCTAGACTGATTCACCAATGATCATGTAGCCTATTGACACCCAATAGGTGGTTGGTCTCTTCAGACCGCACATTAGACACTTATCTCCAAAACAACGAATACAACAACATTCATATAATCAAATCTATCAAACAAAACAGCTTATACGAGCAAATCATATAGATACGAGATATTTAATATCAATACTCATAATATAAGAAAATAACTTTTATAATAATACGCAAAAGTAAATTGCCACTCACAGTGACCGCTATCCAAAACTGCATTATTATAATCCCGCAAGCGTAAGCTCCATGCATTGTCCACTCACGTAACCACTCCGGTCCAATGGCTTGGTAGCTCGTCGATACATCAGTTACTTAGCCGAGTTACCTGTACGTTTAATCCATAAACGTAGGCTTAATATCAAAACCCTAAGTTATAAACTTAGGTAAATATAATTGTATATCAAATACGACTTTTAACCTTGATCGTATTCTAATACTTAGTCGAGATACTTGTTATATCTCTTAGTCGTATTCCAATACGTATGATACCTTCAAACTTTAGGGTTTAGTTTCATTCCGATGAAGTTTCAAATAGTTTTCAGGACAATGCGCAGGTGCTGCCTGCGCACTGACACTGTTTAGTAAAACGACGATCTCTCCCAATTGAACCGTTGGATCGAGATAAAATTGGACAGAGGCGTTCCTAAGAGGCAAATCTATAAACTGACCGTAGGGTTTCTGAATCTGGCAACATTTGGGTAGTTTGCGAACGCACACAATGAGTGTGCGAACGCACACCCCAAAATTCAAGGAGTGTGCGATCGCACACTCAATGTGTGCGAACGCACACCCTTGACAGCCCCCGGAAAAGTCATTTTCTGGGCGCTGCGCCGCTTTCCGACACTTCCGACATGCTTACGCTTCATTTTAACATATAATCCAATCTATATCTCACCAAAAACGAGTATAGAAACGCGATTACAATTCGTTTAATTCGTTTAAACGAAATAACCCTAATTTACTAATTCTCACAATAAAAACGTCAAGCTTACCTCGATTTAAAGCTTAACGATGATAGAGAATCGAATTCTGGACGAATCGATATAAAGAACTCGCGATTTGGACGAGAAACGGCGAAACCGCGACGGATCGAAAGGGATCGTCAAATCCCTCTGTAACCTTCCTTCTCCCTCTTCTGATCCTTTCTTTTCCTTATTCTTAAGGAATGAATATATATATATGATGGTTAATTGTCCTTTTTAATCCCTCATTTATTTAACTTAAACCAATTCTCTTTTAAACTTTCTAATTTAACCAAACGGTTAAATTATTCTTTTAACTCAATTACTTACGTATTATTTATATCCAAATAAATAATACTAATCTATAATTATTATTTCCTGTCAATAATCTTTTAATTACTATTATCGAGATTTATTTAGCTAATTTACATTTTGGCCCTTGAACTTTTCAAAAGTTACAATTTAGCCCAAAACGTATCCGCGTCCAAATTTTAAAAGGTCTCCGATTGACCCGAAACTTTTACCACATATACTATAAAACATTTCGCGGACCTTGGCGAAATAATTTCTATTTTAAGTCATAGTGGCTAAATTACCACTTTAGTCCCTGTACCTCATTTCGAGCTTTTCTTGACATTTTTCTTTTCTAATTTCAATTCCAACTTTAGAACTGAAATATAATGTTAGGTCTTTGCTATAATCTCTTTCAAAACCGATCTACTAAAACTTCTTTATCTTATTTTTATCGGAAGACTTTCCGTTATCGTCACTCTGGCGACTCAAAACTGGGCACGTGGTCCAATTAAATACTTAAATATTTTGGGGTATTACATTCTTCCCCCCTTATAAAAATTCGTCCTCGAATTTTCTTATTCCTTTCTTACTTTAATCCCATCTACATCTAGAATTCTTATTCATAATAGGAATACCGTGTTCGTCTTACTGACACTTGTCGGTGCATGAAATCATCATTTCAATTTCTGTACTTCTTACACTTTAACGTCAGTTATCACTGACAACCTTATCTTTGATCTTTTCTTCTTTATTCTATAACACAATCCTTGTGTTCGTCCTTTATCTAACCTTCAATACTATAAACTTTTAGTTTAATGCTTATATCCAATGATAATTCGTTCTAGCGATACTTTATCACTAAGGACGATAATCCTGGTCTCCAGACTTCTTCGTTTCGATAACCCATTGATCTTCCCTATTTGGTCGTTGTCACGACTTGATCTTGTTCTCCAATATCGTCTATTCTTATCATCGTTCCTTGTTGAGTGATGTGGACACTCAAACAACTCGTGCTTCACTACTTACGTAGTATTTCTTGTATGGCTATTGTCGTCGTCTGATTGTTATTTACACTAGCGTTAGGAACTTATCCCACTATTTGTTATCTCCTTTTATCTCGTTACTTCACTTCTCATATGAAGATTCTTTCGCTATCGTCGTAAATCATGGTTATCCATGAGGTAAATCCTCAGGACGTATCCTTATGAGGTCTTCACTTTTCTTGTAAAGCTTACTTAATCTTCTTCTTGCATCTTGATATCTCGTATACCTCTTTATCTGTTTGCATATTCATTGATCTATTTCCTTTAAGCATGACGTACTATTCTTTGAAACTCCTTGTCTCTTCTTACCTTACATCAATCTGTTTCATTAATCTGATTTTCAGCCAGATAGGATCGTCATATTGGTCGCTGAATTCTTATTTTAATAAGACAGCGCGTGACCAATACTCAGGTAAGCTTTCTTTGCTTATAATCCTTAAATGAGGATCTTAATCCTTTTCCAATCATATATTTACATCAGAATGTACTCTGATGACGTCGTTACTTACTTCAAACTTGACCCTTTTATTCATCATCCTTTCTCATTTCACCTACGCCTTTCTTTTCTCCGTCGTTTTCTTGACATTGTTCGTCTTTTGACTTTCAAAGATGCTTTTAGCATCTATTGTCATAAACTAACTCTTTCTTATCTATATCTTCTTTCAAATTTTCAATCTTAGTTTGGATCTTAATTTCCAAATCCTTTATCTTTATTATCACATAGCGTTAAGCTTACTCCTCATTACCATCTATGCTCTTTCCACTTCACTTGTTATTCCTACTTTTATTCATATCGTAGATGTACTTCTTGGAAATTTTCCTTTGACTTCTTGTCCTTAGTCAACCAATAGGATTCATAGTCTAAATGCTATGATCCTTTGGTGTTCTTCTTGCGTTCTTTATTTATGCTATTATCGGGTTTCTTCATTATCTTTCCTTGCATTCTATACTTTCCCCTTCAGCGTATCTTGCACCTCATGTACTACTTGTGTTTAATATTCACAATATCAATCATTAATAGAGAGTTGTGCCCTTCTTCATCTGAATTCCTCGATGTAATGTGCTCTCAGTCATATACGTATCGTCTTATCATATTTGTACTGTCATCATGGCCATCTGTAAAGCCGATCCTATGCTGATATCGTCCTTATCATGTCTCGCATATCTAACATTTCTTGTTTCAGTACTCTGAACGTCGATCAATATTGTACTATTGTACCTTTACTGACATCTTAACTGTAAGTGGATTCGATCTTATGTCTTTGCCCTCTTTATCTTTCTTTATTTCTATATGTCTGCGACTATATAGAGTTCTATTCCTCTGATCTCCTTGTTAATTCTCCATATGACTTCTCTCTTTTTCTTTTCCTCGATCACTCTTATCGAGTCCCTTGCGTCATACGCAGGTTGTTCGTACTTTCCTTAACTCTAATTACCTTGACTGGTTTCTTCCTATCCATAATCTACTTTTACATCCTTATACTTTATCATACACGTTGCATACCTTTGGCATACTTTACTTTCATCTCCTATATCGATCACATTATACACTTTACTCTTTATTTGATTTAACTTGAAGTTCAAGGTTTAGCATTTCACAAGTATTCATTGCTTTTGTACCTTTCACAGTCTACTATTTTATTTCGTAATTGATACCTTGAAGTGGAAGTTTCAACTCTTAATCCACTGATTGCAGTTCTTGTTATTTAACTCTTGATTTTTCTTATTATATACTTCACTTATTCATTTTCGTCATATCCTCTGATCTAAGTATCTTGATCTTTCACGATCATCTTTAATCAGAACTAATGGTAAAAAGGATTTCCCAAATCGGGTCATAAACTTAATTCATACTATCTGATCTATTACTGCTCTAATTGCTTGTCGCAACTACTCATGGATTGAACCTTTTATCGACATCTTGATTGACAATACTGTTTATCCTTTATCCGTTCGTTGTATACGAGCATCTTACTTTACCTTTCTAGTGGATCTAGCATACCGCTTGATCCATCAAACTCCTTCAGTCTTATATTATGTATACCATTATCAATCTCTATAGGTGTTCCTTTCTTCACGTTGATACTATCTTTATATCCATCGTCTTATCATTGGCACACCATTCCTTATATCAGTTGCTTTTACGGCTAACTGATTTATAATGACGTTGGGTACTGCGGCACTCCCGATGCCTGTACATTCCCACTTTATCGTGTTAGGTTCCCGTTGACCTTCATCACATTTCTGGCCTTTGCAGGCCAATTGGACTAGGTTGCATTCACCTTTGTTACCTCGATATTCTTCTCGCGTCTTATACACTTTCTGTGCAACAGCACGCGTTCGCGCAGTTCTTTGTTCATAGTATAGCGATTATATAAAGGAATACTGACAAATTCCTTAAATATAACACTTACCAATCATCACAATTAATCGTTGTCCACGTACGTTGGACTTTAGGAATATCTCCTTCCCTTTTTACCTTTTATGATTACGTCGTTTATTGCTAGTCTTCTGAGTGTTCTAACTCATTGTAGACTTAGCAATTTACTAAAACATATACTCGCATTGTATATGTTACACACATATATCATCATAGCTATAAGCATTTACGTGGTCAGGATTCAAGAAAATCAGTGTTCCCTAGATTTCCTTGATTACGTATCATCACTTAAGTCTTGTGAGCATTCCGCTCACATGGACTTAATCAAACATCAAGAGTATTAAAAACATAGCATACATATCATACATTGTTAATCAGATATGTTTTACTATCCGAACACATATCTATTATCCTAGTCATATACTAGTCTGTCTAATCAAGGCTAAGTTCACTAGCTAGAGGCATAGATCCTATGTTCTCACAACTATACGTATTCATTCGCCTCATAGCCTAGATAACAGCTTGCTCGCGAGCACTCAACTTCCTTTACAGAGTTCTGGTCTAGGTATACTTACATTAAAAACAAAACTCTTTGAAAACTCTTTCAAATAAAACGACTCATTTAAAAATTTCATTTAAATCTTAGCAAAATTGTGCACTAGGGTGATGACGTCTCTCATCCCCAAAGAGTTGCCACATCTCACCTCTTCGTCTGAACATAATGCATATGATGCATGTTCTATTAATGCATGAATTGATGTATGTAGTGATGCATTTCTATCAATGTCGTGGCAATTATCAATGGCTATTACGGGTCTAGGCACAATTATGCTTTTAGAATCGTTAAACAAATAACTTTTAAAAGTTATAAACTTCGAGTTTTGTAAGTTCTCTAGACCTTTAAACTCTGTTTCTGGAAAGTTCCTCAACTTCTATAACTTTGTATTCCTTCTTCTCACTCTTTCTGAAATTTCTATCGATCGAATTCAATAACATCTCTCCTGCCATCTGATGCTAAATACCCATATCAAATCACATTCACATCAATTATATTCTATTCATAGGAGGCAATATCTCTCTTAAAAACTTCCTTTCAAAAAGCATATTATTCTTAATCTCTATTGTCTGACATCGATAGCAAAGCCAACCGATGTACCTTATTTGCCTGACATCGATAGCGAAGCCAACCGATGTATCCTATCTGCCTGACATCGATAGCGAAGCCAACCGATGTATCTTATATACCTGACATCGATAGCGAAGCCAACCGATGTATCTTATATGTCTGACATCGATAGCAAAGCCAACCGATGTATCCGATTCAATTCATACAAATCAATCTCATACCATGCAAGCACACCTTATCAAAAACAAAATTATACGTATATTTATCTCGTATATACGTGTCACGAAAATCAACCAAACATTTCACAAGTCAATCTATTATACTTATCACAAAACACTTACATAAACGATTGGGATCAGACAAAGCTCAACTCTATAGCTGCAGTAGTTCCTAGATTACTTAACCGACAAACAAATCATAGCAGAGGTAACTGGACCAACTGCTCTGATACCACAATTGTCACGACCCAAATTATTGAGCCGAGACCGGCGCTAGGGAATGGGAGTGGTAGCTCCGAAACCCGTAGCAAGCCTAAAACCACTAATAATTTTGCGCAATTAAAAGTATAATATATGATATATATTAAAACATTTTCAGAAGAACTCTTTTTAGATAATACACTTATAGATATTAAAGTATTATATCAGAGTCTACAATATAAAATATCATTTGAAGTTAAAGCGTCTATCTAATACTAACAACTACTGACTACTGCAGCTCTAAGAACTCATACTTGTGCAAGTCCAATGACTTCTGGCACAGTGGAGCTGGTTTGTCTGATCCGACTCTGTCTACCTGCAAACATCAGAGTGAGGGGTCAGTATTTGGGAAAATACTGAGTGAGTTTGCAAGTTACTTATAGTATTATCAAAATATAGCGTCACACGCTTAATACATATATTATTTTATGATATAAGCAAACATTATTAATTTCAAAAGTGTGAGTCCAACTCACTAGATACGGGGACTTCCAGACTACACCGTAGCCGAGTTCACTCTGCGTATCTAAATCATAAAGTGTGAGTCCAACTCACTGGTGGCCCAGCCACTAGATACGGGGACTTCCAGGCTACACCGTAGCCGAGTTCACTCTGCGTATCTAAATCATAATATATTATGCATAGACATATATTAATTCTTAATCATAAAGTCAAGTACTCTAGACTGATTCACCAATGATCATGTAGCCTATTGACACCCAATAGGTGGTTGGTCTCTTCAGACCGCACATTAGACACTTATCTCCAAAACAACGAATACAACAACATTCATATAATCAAATCTATCAAACAAAACAGCTTATACGAGCAAATCATATAGATACGAGATATTTAATATCAATACTCATAATATAAGAAAATAACTTTTATAATAATACGCAAAAGTAAATTGCCACTCACAGTGACCGCTATCCAAAACTGCATTATTATAATCCCGCAAGCGTAAGCTCCATGCATTGTCCACTCACGTAACCACTCCGGTCCAATGGCTTGGTAGCTCGTCGATACATCAGTTACTTAGCCGAGTTACCTAAATCGCTAAAAAGGTGAAACGTTTGGCTTAAATTGCTAAAAAGGTGAAACGCTTGGATTTGTTTCGTAACGTTTGTAAACGTTTCGCTTAAATTGCTAAATAGGTGAAACGCTTGGATTTCTTTCCTAACGTTTGTAAACATTTGGCTTAAATCGCTAAAAATGTGTAATGTTTGGATTTGTTTCGTAATGTTTGTAAACATTTGGCATAAATCGTTAAAAGGTGAAATCTTTGGATTTGTTTTGAAACGTTTGTAAACATTTGTCATAAATCGCTAAAAAGGTGAAACGTTTGAATAGCTTAAATCGCTAAAAAGGTGAAACGTTTAAATGGCTTAAATAGCTAAAAAGGTGTAAATTTTTGATTTGTTTCGTAACGTTTGTAAACATTTGGCATAAATCGCTAAAAGGTGAAATGTTTGGATTTGTTTCGTCACGTTTTAAACGTTTGGCTTAAATCGCTAAAATGGGGATTCATTTGGAATTGTTTCGTAACATTTTTAAACCTTTTGCTTAAATCACTAAAAATGTGAAGACATTTGGATTTGTTTCGTAACGTTTGCAAACGTTTGGCTTAAATCGCTAAAAAGGGGAAACGTTTGGATTTGTTTCGTAACGTTTGGCTTCAATCGCTAAACAGGTGAAACGTTTTGATTTGTTTCATAACGTTTGTAAACGTTTGGCATAAATCGCTAAAAAGGTGAAATGTTTAGATTTATTTCGTAACGTTTTAAATGTTTGTCTAAAATCGCTAAAATGGGGAAACATTTGTATTTGTTTCGTAATGTTTGTAAACGTTTGGCTTAAATTGCTAAAAAGGTGAAATGGTTGATTTTGTTTCCTAACGTTCAGCTTAAATCGCTTAGTAGGTGAAACGTTTGGATTTCTTTCGTAACGTTTGTAAACGTTTGCTTAAATTGGTAAAAAGATAAAACGCTTAGATTTGTTTGGTAACGTTTGTAAATGTTTGGCTTGAATTACTAAAAAGGTGAAACGCTTGGATTTGTTTCGGAACGTTTGTAAACGTTTGGCTTCAATTTCTAAATAGGTGAAACGCTTGGATTTGTTTCTTAACGTTTGTAAACGTTTGGCTTAAATTTCTAAAAAGGTGAAATGCTTGGTTTTGTTTCGAAACGTTTGGATGTGAAACGTTCGGATTTGTTTCGTAACGTTTCAAACATTTGTTTTGTTTCGTAGCGTTTGTAAACATTTGGTTTAAATCGCGAAAAAGGTGAAATATTTGGATTTGTTTTGTAACGTTTGTAAACATTTGGCTTAAATCACTATAAATGTGAAAGGTTTGGATTTGTTTCGTAACGTTTGTAAACGTTTGGCTTAAATCGCTAAAAAGGTGAAACGTTTGAATGGCTTAAATAGCTAAAAAGGTGAAACGTTTGGATTTGTTTCGTAACGTTTGTAAACGTTTGGCTTCAATCGCTAAAAAGTTGAAACGTTTTCATTTGTTTCGTAAAGTTTGTAAACATTTGGCATAAATCACTAAAAAGGTGAAATGTTTGGATTTGTTTCGTAACCTTTGTAAACATTTGGCTTATATCGCTATAAATGTGAAAAGTTTTGATTTGTTTCGTAAAGTTTGCAAACATTTGGCTTAAATCGCTAAAAAGGTGAAACATTTAAATTTGTTTCGTAACATTTGTAAACGTTTGGCTTAAATCGCTAAAAAGGGGAAACGTTTGGATTTGTTTTGTAACGTTTGTAAACGTTTGGCTTGAATCGCTAAAAGGTGAAACGTGTTCATTTGTTTTGTAGCGTTTGTAAACATTTAGCTTAAATCACTAAAATGGAGAATTGTTTGTATTTGTTTCGTAACGTTTGTAAAGGTTTGGCTTAAATCGCTAAAAGGGTGAAAACGTTTGGATTTGTTTCGTAATGTTTGTAAACGTTTGGCTTAAATCGCTAAAAATGTAAAACGTTTGGATTTGTTTCCTAACGTTTGTAAACATTTTACTTCAATCGCTAAAAAGGTGAAATGTTTTGATTTGTTTCGTAACGTTTGTAAACGTTTTGCATAAATCGCTAAAAAGGTGAAATGTTTGGATTTGTTCCGTAACGTTTTAAACGTTTGCATTAAATCGCTAAAGTGGGGAAACATTTAGATTTGTTTCGTAGCGTTTGTAAACGTTTGGCTTAAATTTCTAAAAAGGTGAAATTTTTGGTTTTGTTTCGTAACGTTTGTAAACGTTCGGCTTAAATCGCTAAATAGGTGAAACGTTTGGATTTCTTTCGTAATATTTGTAAACGTTTGCTTAAATTGCTAAGAAGGTGAAACGCTTGGATATTTTTGGTAACTTTTGTAAATGTTTGGCTTAAATTATTAAAAAGGTGAAAAGCTTGTATTTTTTTCGGAACGTTTGTAAACGTTTGGCTTATATTTCTAAAAAGGTTAAACTGTTGGATTTGTTTCGTAGCATTTGTAAACGTGTAGCTTAAATTGCAAAAGAGGTGAAATGCCTTGTTTTGTTTCGTAACGTTTGTAAAGGTTTGACTTAAATCGCTACAAATGTGAAACATTTGTATTTGTTTAGTAACTTTTTTAACGTTTGGTTTTGTTTCGTAACATTTGTAAACGCTAGGCTTAAATCACTAAAAAGGGGAAACGTTTGGATTTATTTCGTAACGTTTGTAAACGTTTGGCTTAAATCGCTATAAAGGCGAAACATTTGGATTTGTTTCGTAACGTTTGTAAACGTTTGGCGTAAATCGCTAAAAAGGTGAAATGTTTGGATTTGTTTTGTAACGTTTGTAAACGTTTGGCTTAAATCGCTAAAAAGGTGAAATGTTTGGATTTATTTCGTAACGTTTGTAAACGTTTGGCTTGAATTGCTAAAAAGGTGAAATGCTTGGATTTGTTTGGCTTAAATTGCAAAAAAGGTGAAACACTTGGTTTTGTTTCGTAACGTTTGTAAAGGTTTGGCATAAATCGCTAAAAATGTGAAACGTTTGGATTTGTTTCGTATCGTTTTAAACGTTTGGTTTTGTTTCATAACATTTGTAAACGTTTGGCTTAAATCGCCAAAAAGAGGAAGCGGTTGGTTTTGTTTCGTAACGTTTGTAAACGTTTGGCTTACATAGCTAAAAAGGTGAAACGCGTGGATTTGTTACGTAACGTTTGTAAACGTTTGGCTTAAATTGCTAAAAAGGTGAAACGCTTGGATTTGTTTCGAAACGTTTGTAAACGTTTGGCTTAAATATCTAAAAAGTTGAAACATTTGGATTTGTTTCATAACCTTTGTAAACGTTTGGCTTAAATCGCTAAAAAGGTGAAACGTTTGGATTTGTTTCTTAACATTTGTAAACGTTTGGCATAAATCTCTAAAAAGGTTAAACGTTTGGATTTGTTTTGTAACTTTTGTAAACGTTTGGCTTCAATCGCTAAGAAGGTCAAACGTTTGGATTTGTTTCGTAACATTTCTAAACGTTTAGCATAAATCGCTAAGAAGGTGAAATGTTTGGATTTGCTTCATAACATCTTAAATCTTTGGCTTAAATCGCTAAAATGGGGAAACGTTTGTAAACGTTTGGCTTAAATTGCTAAAAGGGTGAAATGTTTGGTTTTGTTTCGTAACGTTTGTAAACGTTCGGCTTAAATCGCTAAAAAGGTGAAACGTTTGGATTTGTTTCGTAACGTTTGTAAACGTTTGGCTTAAATGGCTGAAAAGGTGAAACGCTTGGATTTGTTTCGTAACGTTTGTAAACGTTTGCCTAAAATTTCTAAAAAGGTAAAACGCTTGGATTTGTTTCGGAACGTTTGTAAATGCTTGGCTTAAATTGCTAAAAGGGTGAAACGCTTGGATATGTTTCGTAATGTTTGTAAACTTTTGGCTTAAATTGCTAAAAAGGTGAAATGCTTGGTTTTGTTTCGTAATGTTAGTAAAGGTTTGGCTTAAATCGCTAAAATACGAAACGTTTGGATTTGTTTAATAACGTTTTAAACATTTGGTTTTGTTTCGTAACGTTTGTAAACATTCGCCTTAAATCGCTAAAAAGGCAAAACGTTTGGATTTGTTTCGTAATGTTTGTAAACGTTTGGGTTAAATCGCTAAAAAAGCAAAACATTTGGATTTATTTCGTAACATTTGTAAACGTTTGGCTTAAATTGCTAAAAAGGTGAAACGTTTGGATTTGTTTCGTAACGTTTGTAAATGTTTGGCTTAAATTGCTAAAAAGGTGAAACGTTTGGATTTGTTTCGTATCGTTTGTAAACGTTTGGCTTAAATCGCTAAAAAGGTGAAACGTTTGGATATGTTTCGTAACCTTTGTAAACGTTTGGATTAAATTGATAAAAAGTTGAAACGTTTTGATTTGTTTCGTAACGTTTGTAAACGTTTGGCTTAAATTGGTACATAGGAGAAACGCTTGGATTTGTTTCGTAACTTTTGTAAACGTTTGGCTTAAATCGCTAAAAAGGAGAAACGTTTGGATTTGTTTCGTAGCGTTTGTAAACGTTTGGCTTAAATTGCGAAAAAAGGGAAACGTTTGGATTTGTTTCGTAACGTTTGTAAACGTTTTGCTTAAATCACTAAAAAGGTGAAACATTTGGATTTGTTTCGTACCGTTTGTAAACGTTTGGCTTAAATCGCTAAAAAGGGGAAACGTTTGGATTTGTTTCGTAACGTTTGTAAACGTTTGGCTTAAATTGTTAATAAGGTGAAACGATTGGATTTTTTTGTTACGTTTGTTAACGTTTGGCTTAAATTGCGAAAAAGGTGAAACGCTTGGGTTTGTTTTGTTACGTTTGTAAACTTTGGGCTTCAATCGCTAAAAAATATGAAATGCTTGGTTTGTTTCATAACGTTAGTAAACCTTTGGCTTAAATAGCTAAAAATGTGAAACACTTGGGTTTGTTTCGTAACGTTTGTAAACGTTTGGCTTAAATCGCTAAAAAGGTGAAACATTTGGATTTGTTTCGTAACGTTTGTAAACGTTTGGCTTAAATCGCTAAAAAAGTGAAACGTTTTGATATGTTTCATAACGTTTGTAAACCTTTGGCTTAAATTGCTAAAAAGGTAAAACGCTTGGATTTGTTTCGGAACGTTTGTAAATGCTTGGCTTAAATTGCTAAGAGGGTGAAACGCTTGGATTTGTTTCGTAATGTTTGTAAATTTTTGGCTTAAATTGCTAAAAAGGTGAAATGCTTGGTTTTGTTTCGTAATGTTAGTAAAGGTTTGGCTTAAATCGCTAAAATACGAAACGTTTGGATTTCTTTAATAACGTTTTAAACGTTTGGTTTTGTTTCGTAACGTTTGTAAACGTTCGCCTTAAATCGCTAAAAAGGCGAAACGTTTGGATTTGTTTCGTAATGTTTGTAAACGTTTGGGTTAAATCGCTAAAAAGGCAAAACATTTGGATTTATTTCGTAACATTTGTAAACGTTTGGCTTAAATTGCTAAAAAGGTGAAACGTTTGGATTTGTTTCGTAACGTTTGTAAACGTTTGGCCTAAATCGCTAAAAAGGTGTAACGTTTGGATTTGTTTCGTATCATTTGTAAATGTTTGGCTTAAATCGCTAAAAAGGTGAAACGTTTAGATTTGTTTCGTAACCTTTGTAAATGTTTGGATTAAATTGATAAAAAGTTGAAACGTTTTGATTTGTTTCGTAACGTTTGTAAACGTTTGGCTTAAATTGGTAAATAGGAGAAACAGTTGGATTTGTTTCGTAACTTTTGTAAACGTTTGGCTTAAATCGCTAAAAAGGAGAAACGCTTGGATTTGTTTCGTAGCGTTTGTAAACGTTTGGCTTAAATTGCAAAAAAAGGGAAACGTTTGGATTTGTTTCGTAACGTTTGGAAACGTTTTGCTTAAATCACTAAAAAGGTGAAACATTTGGATTTGTTTCATACCGTTTGTAAACGTTTGGCTTAAATCGCTAAAAAGGGGAAACGTTTGGATTTGTTTCGTAACGTTTGTAAACGTTTGGATTAAATTGTTAATAAGGTGAAACGATTGGATTTTTTTTGTTACGTTTGTTAACGTTTGGCTTAAATTGCGAAAAAGGTGAAACACTTGGGTTTGTTTTGTTACGTTTGTTAACTTTGGGCTTCAATCGCTAAAAATATGAAATGCTTGGTTTGTTTCGTAACGTTTGTAAACCTTTGGCTTAAATCACAAAAAATGTGAAACACTTGGGTTTGTTTCGTAACTGATAACGGGACCAATAACACGAAGGCGGTGAAACAGCCTCACCCACATCACACCTCACTCGGTTAAGCAAATATAGGAACCCAAGCGCCAAACAAACATTGAAACCGACCTGCTAGGAATAAAGGTCGTGGCGAGACATAAAATATGACAGAATCACCTCGGAACAGTCCACGAAACTTGCATCAAGGTGGATCAGGGTATATCCTTTCCCCCGACCTGGCGGAATAACAAACTCTAAAAACAGAATCTGACACACAGATAAGTCCATGCGCTGCATATCTTACTCGATAAACGAGATATGACGAGGACGCGCCACATCAGCTAACCGATTCTGTGGGGACCAAAAAGAGCAGGGATCCACTGCGGGACACACGTACTAGACAAAACTATATAAACCACCTTATGACAAACCCTAAAAGGTATCTCTTTTTCTTACTCTACACTCTTTTCTCTTCTTTTCTCTTCTTCTTTCTTCTTCTTCAAGCAAAGACTGACTTGATCGTCGGAGCGAATTGCCGGTGACCCCCAGCGGTATTTCGTCTGACTTTCTGTGCTCTTGTTCCTCCAGGTTCATCTGACCGGTCCAGGCGTTGGTGATTTATCACTAATAAATATTACATAAAGGCTGAAACGTTTTAAAGTTCCTTTATGTAAAATAAAGTCCTTTTGAAAACATTTACAAAACTCTTTTTATTTGAACTCACTACATCAAACTCCATTTTTAATAACTTGAAAATATTTATACAAAATATTTGGAAAGTCAATATAATCATAACAGTTCATAAACTATAACTATTGACTTATAAGCTCTTTAATTTAACCCCACTCGTACGACATTGGTAGCAAAGCTATCCAACATGCTTAATTCACTTCAAATTACGGGGTATTACACCAGGTTATCACGTGAATTAGCAATCAGTGAGTTTATGTCGCTATTTACCGCTGTATTAAGTAAATTGTAATATATATATATATATATATATATATATATATATATGTGGACAACAAGGACACTACGAGAGAGAATGCCCACATTTAGTGTAACGGAACACAACGAATCATGCAAAATGCCCACAATTTTGTTTCTACGATGACTTCTGGTTAAATACTACAAGATAGACCACATAGTAGTTGTGGAAGTCATAAAATCTGAACACAAGAAGCTCAATAGTGATTGGACCTCTTGAGCTAATCTAGTACAGAGAAGAACGTTTAAGACGTGCGCTTAACATGACGCCTGAAACAGACGAATAGGGTTACATCTTTTTGCAGGTAAATGATGTATTTAGTGTGTGAATGATAGAGCGTTAATCGCTATAAATAAGAAGTTTGTACAGAGTCATATGTCAATAAAAACTTACATAAATCCCGTTTTGTAAAAAGAAATGTATTTGATGAAATGAATTTTTTTAAAAAGACATAATTGTGCCCGAACACGAATCATAAAGGCATCGCATTGGCACGAATAGCGTTGCATCACTACATTTATATTTTGTTCACTATTAGGACATGCATCATATGCATTGTGTATATATGGAATGAAAAAGAGGAGTGCCATTGCAACTCTTGTGATGAGAGAAGTCATCACACCGGTGCACAATTATGACATGATTTGAGATATGAAAAGAAATGTGATTTTAAACAAATGAGTTTTTAAACGTAAATAGACTCAGACAATAACTATGTACAAAGAGGAATAGAACACGACTGATCACCTTGTTAGGCCTATATAAGAGCATGCTTGAATAGAATGACGAATAGCGTAACACGAACCAAAACGTATCGAGATTTGAATTACAAATCTCTAAAGCGGTCTTGTATATTGAATACAAGGACAACGACGCTATTTTACAAACATGTAAAGTAATAGCAACCACGTTTGAGCTAAGAGTAAGTTTACCTCTAGAATAAGGAGATAGAACATAGAAGTTAATTACGTCATGGAATACAAATTCCGCATATAAACAAGATGTTATCGTAAACGGTCGACGAAAGAAATTGATTCATAATGAATATGAATCAAGTACTATGGAGATAAGTTATTAGAATGACTAGTGACATGATGAGAACCATTCTAGGACTAAAATCGAAAAGTCCCTAGAATAGTCTTGTGTCGATTTTGAACACAAGAGGGACGTTGTAGCTTTACAAATGTTTAAAGCCATAGTGGCAACGTTCATATTAACGAACTGACGCTTTAGAATAAAGTGAGAAAGAGTGCAGAAGTTAGATACGAAACACAATATGAACATTGCGTATGTCAAATGATATCAAATAGACATATTAGAAGAAGGAACCAATTCATAAGTACACTGAAGTGAATACTAGAGATATTTATAATTAAAGACTATCCACATCAGAGGATGTGAGGTAATTAGAACCGATATATTATGACATAAGAATGATGTCATATAAAAATCGAAACTTAACTATAAAGTCAACAGTTAGTAAGTGATGAATTAGAGTATCGCAGCAAAAGCGTGATGGAAAATGTCGAAGTAAATGTTTGGATAAAGTGATTAGAGTGTGGAAAAGTTTGTTACTCATAAGTAACAAACAACTGGAAGAAACACATTAATCAACGAAAATACACATCAGGTGCATGAAAGACTATGAATTAGGAAAGTATTTACGATAAGGAAAAAACGTATAAATACTAAGTTAGTGCTATAAGTAGGCATTATGCGATCAAAGTAGTTGATCTTTATGAGTTAAGAAGTGATTTAAAGTATGTGGCAAAGATTTTAAATTCGAGGAAAAAAATTTATAAGGGGGGGGGGGGGAATTTAATACCCCGTAATTTTAAGTGAATTAAACATGTTGGATAGCTTTGCTACCAATGACATACGAGTGAGGTTAAATTAAAGTGGTAATAAGTAAATAGTTATAGTTTCTGAACTGTTATGATAATATTGACTTTCTAAATTTTTTGTATAATTATTTTCATGATTAAAAGGAAGTTTTATGTAGTGAGTTTAAATAAAAAGAGTTTTGTAAATGTTCTTAAAAGGACTTTATTTTACATAAAGGAACTTTAAAGTGTCTCATCCTTTAGGTAATATTTATTAGTAATATTGTGAACTCACTCAAAAATATTTATATTTCTGACCCCGTTGTCCATCCAATTTTTACAGGAAAATTCAGAAAGATTCAATGAAGGCTTCCAAAGTTTTATTTCCCAGGGAAGTCATTTCGTACAAGACATGCAAAGAAGATTTTACATTTTAGAAGTCCGCAGTAGTCTAGTATTCTATACTTAATACATAGATAAGTAGTTAAAGCGTTTTAACTGTGATGTTTAAAAATGGGGTCATATACTTTATGAAAACATTTTATACGTTATGATTATATTTCAAATAAGTTATATTGAAAGTGTTTGCAAATGTTATTGTAAATTGTTAGTCAAAACGTTTTTAAAAGAGAAAAAAATTACAAAGGTTTTAGGCTTGTTACGGGTTTCGGAGCTACCACTCCCATTCCATAGCGCCGGTCTCGGCCCATGAGATTGGATCGTGACACCTGGCAAGCAATCTAATATGGTTCGTCTCTGAAGGACAAACGGTTGATGAGTCTATACAAGGCAAAAATTATAATTAAAAACATACGCTAACTCTAGGGAGTACTAGACACCATGTAGGACTAGCACACATAATAACAAGCCAACGTATAACCGAACACATTAGGTTCATACGCATCCAAACCATAACACAAGTTATAGAATACAAACCATATAAGTTTCCATTTCAAAACATAATTTGAATAATTCAGAAAATAGTTTTAAATAACCAGAGTTTAAATCCATATCAGTGAGTCAGCCGAGTTATCAAAACTACCAAACTTCTTCCCACTTGTTAGGCGACCAGAGTCTAACCCAGCCCAAAGTTAAACCAAAATAAAACCCAAGTTTAGATTTTGAATAACTTGAATGAAAAGTATAGTCTATTAAAAACAAGAACACAATTCATCGTTTAGCCAACAATTGGCAAATCACACAATACTAACACATGTATGTTAAACTTCTTTTAAATGAACCAAAATGGAATAAATCATCCATTTAAATGTTAAACTCATATTTGAAATGATAATTAAATAATGGCATAAACTTGTCTACTAACATGAATGAGTCTAACGCAAGTAAAGCAATGTCAACATGTCAAGAACGATACAAAACAGCCCCAACACAATAATGAACATCAACTAGATCATTGAAAAGTAATCAACACAACAACAAGGTGAAATCATGCATTATAAGACATATAATCAATCTATGATTTACCAAGCATGTCAAATATGTACCATTGATTCAAACACATAAGATCAGCCCCAAAACATGAATTTCCAGCCCTCTACAACAATACTAAACAACAATTTAACGAGCCATGAACATATGAAATCAACTAGCACTTAAACCCAACAATTGATATGAGTTCTAATGATTAAATCAAGTCAATCTAATGTTAAACACCCTATTACAGAATTGACATGAAAATCGAGAGATCGAGTCAGCCATAACATGGGTAAATCACATTAGAACACAATCTAGAAACCGAACACATAAATCCCTACTCATTAATCAAGGGGTTAAATGCAAATTCATACACCAACTTTGACCTAATTTGCAATTACAACATAAACTTTTAAACTTGGCAATGTCAATAATGAACTTTGCACTTTTAGCAAATCGATAGACCGATATTTTTCCGAGACATTTTGCTGAGTTGGAAGTCGGGATTGTCACATAGGCTGACAAGTTGGAAAATAAACGGTGTTTCGATTTGCCAAAAAATAAAGGTTGATGCTTGTTTTTGCCAAAATTTTAAAATTAATGTTGTAATTGCAAATTACGCTAAAGTTTGTGATTTCATTTGCAAACGTGCCAAATTACGTGGCAAATACGAAAATCCGTTGTGTCAGTATACGTATTCTTTCCGACTTCCAACTCAGCAAAATTTCTCCGAAAAATAATCGGTATATCGATTTTCCAAAAGTGCAAAGATCATTACCGACATTGCCAAGTTTAAAAGTTTATGTTGTATTTGCAAATTAGGTCAAAAAAGTTGGTGTATGAATTTGCATTTAACCCTTAATCAAGGGATAGTAACACATACCGTTATGAAGCAAGATCATCGAAAGAACCGAATGAAAACAATGATGGAACACCCACAACACGCTGGAAAAAGGGTTCGAATAAGTTAACAATCGATATACGCGATAAGGAATTGATTTAATGAAGAACAGAGTGTTAAAATCGCTTACCGAATCAAAAAATGTGAGAGATAGCAAGGGATATCGTATTTCAGCGAGTCTTTTAAGTGCTTAGGGTTTATAAAATAAGTGGGGGGCTGATATGGGTCGAATAAGAGGTCTATTTATAGGCCCCGACACAAAATTACAGGTGAGGTGCGATGGGAGGTGCGTTCGTCCCATCGCGCCTTCACCAGGCGCAGAAAATGTATGGGGCGCGTTGCGAGGCACGATGGCCCATTGTGCTCTCCAACACGCCTCAATTTTTTATCTGCTGATCAACTCTTTCTTGGGCACAACATATCCAAAAATGAGCCTGATCCGACGGTGCAATTGGGAGATATGAATGTTTTATCAAAACATGTCAGATTTAGAAGGCACATGAACACATCATCGAGTATAATCCGGATACAAATCAAAACACCATCGAAAACGCACACGACTCATAAGACACATACAAGATACAACTTAAAACGCAATCAAAGTGCCAGACTTGCTAATTCCACGAGTAACAATCCGAAACTAAGTCAGAAACACAACGAAACCATGACCAAAAAACACGGGATATTATAATCTCCCAACTTATATAAAATTAGTCCTCGAATTTAACATAACACAACCCACGTACAACATATCATAAAACTATATGTTGTTCGAACAAAAACACACGTAACAAACGTTAAAACACATAAATATGACACCCAAAGTAATCAAGGAAAGCATTTATAACAATTCTGCATAATAAACTTTGTCTCCCAAGTAACCAACCCAAACTGTAACCATAAGAATTCCATGCTTAACGACCTAAGCACTTGCGTAAGCAAAATCCCATTAGGTTATTCCTCGAACAACTAAAAACCACCACTTTCATAAACCGAACAATCTTAAAAGATCACAAAAGCCTTAATACTAACTTCCACTTAACATAAAACGATAACGCCCTTTCTAGGTGTAATCAAACGAAGGAATACAAATTCTCCCACATAAAGCTCAACTGAAATACTTAATCAAGAACGGAACCTCAAATCTCTTTCAATGATAATTATATACAAAATTTCCACCCAGAGAAGGTCAACACAAGACGAACACGCCAAAAATATATGGGGTATTACAAAACACGTATTTCATTTAAACATGTAACAGACATATCGGCAAGCTACGAGGTCGACGGGCTTGGGTTAGCAGGGTTTGATCATCATATCGATAGTGTATGAGATTGGATAGCGGTCCATGTGAGTTACATTTTACTTTAGTGTATTATTCGTAAAAGCTATTTGATATATTATAGTAATATTATCGCTTGCATCGCATATTATATGACTTGATCGTATAATATATCTTTTGATTGATTGTTTTTAAGTATAAGAATCTGGTGTGCGATCGAACAGGCTACCTATTGGGTGTCAATAGGTTGTGTGATCACCAGTGTCGGGTAAGTCTTAGCAAATAGAATTAGACTGATTTCTTTGTGTTAGACACAAGGTTAAACTCGGTCAAACTATCCCAAAACATGTGTCTAGTGGGTTGAATCCGGTCGAACTATCCCAGAACTCGCATATCGATTGATCGTTTATAAGTACTGGTATAGGTTAAGCTCGGTTGAACTATCCCGGAACCTTACCAACAGGATTTGAGAAATTGTTATCGCTCGTTTATACTAGGAAATACCTAGTTTAGAATCGTTTATAAGATTAGGGTTTCGATCGGATCAAATACTTGGCTTATATTACATGTTTGTACAAATGATTGTTTATATGCGATGTTATTTTTATAATACCGTTAGTAATATGTAATCTCACTTAGCATAGTCTGACCCGTTGTTGTTTAACATTTTCAGGTGCTTAGAGTTTGGACTTGGCTAGAGTCCACCTTTTTGAATCCGGAAGTCTTCATGTCCATGTATAGTTCCTGACTTCCGTAGAACTGCAGTAGTAGTCACTAGTCGACAGAGTCGTGGCATGTTATAGCATTGTATTATGACTGTAGTTTATACTTGCTGTTGTTTGTGTATATTTTTTTGTAGGCTACGTCAGTTGTATTTTGTTTCACGGTTATAGTTGCTCATGATTTGACCTAGATACACTAGTATGTATACAGTATCGTTGGGCTAGTACGTACGTGGTACGGAAGTTATATGCCCCTATGTTTTAGATCGACCAACTAGTGTATATATGTATATATGTTTGTATATTTGCTTCCGTTTTCATGGTCCTTATATGATTGTTTGTTCGCAAAAAAGTTTTAATTATTTTAGGCTTGCTACAGGTTTTGGAGCTACCACTCCCATTCCCTAGCGTCGGTCTCGGCTCAATAACTTGGGTCGTGACATACATCAAGGGTAAAAATTGCTAACAAGTGAATTCACCGTAATCTTATCGAATCATGTCATACAATTGGCATTTCCTTAGGCAAGCATCACCCAAAATTGTTAACTTGAAAAGCATAATTCTAAGCATTCATTAATCGGAAAATCGACCATTGATACAGTTCAAGCATTTCATTCAACTTAGATAACATGTTTATAAAATTAAGCAAATGGCTTCATGCACTAAAGGTACAAAAATCACAACCTAAAACAACAAAAACATCCAAAAACATTTAAACTAAACAAACACATAAACATGAAAAATAATCCTGAGACAACTAAAGAAACGAGATTCAGTTTTTCAACCCTCCTCACACTATTTCTAAGCAATGCCCTCAATGCTAAGAAATAAAACATATATGAAAATTTAATCGAGTTGGGGGTTAGAGAATCAAATCTTGTTCAATCAAACGCAAAATAATATAAATGAAACAGTAAAAATAAATAACAAAAAAGAAATGACAAGGAATGAAATCAAACCTCTCAGGATTGCCTCTCGAGTGTGCTTAAGTTAGAGTCCAAAGCTAGACTCTTCGCGTAAGGTTGTTACAAATACATCCTAACATGAGGAAGCCATCTTGGTAGCATCTTCTCCCTCTTCTCCATTGTTGGCTCCTTCAAATAAGGCTCATATGATATGGAGTATGCTTGTACTTTGAAATAATGAATATGAGGAGTATGAAGCATCTTCATATACTTGATAATATTTCCGTCATACTCGGAATCAAACCCCTCTAAAAATGGATCTTTATAATCAAAGGATTTGTAGATTTCCTCGTAGAGTACCGTAATACTAAATTCCTCTCCTGTTTTGACATTTAAGCTCATAGATGTTGTAGGTGGGCGGGAAATCGGAGCTTCAAGTTCACCATCCTCATACTTTTATCTTTCGATCTCTATGTGAACCTCTGTGGGAAGACCTTTTACTAAAGCACCATTATCTTTTAAATCTATGGCCATAGCATGTTGTATTGGATTAGCTTCAATTTCGGCTAGTAATCCCCTTTGGTTGTCCGGTGCCTTTTTGAGTCGACTTAGAAAAGGAACTTTTGGTACATAAGGAGGTGGAGGTGGTGGTATAACATTAGGAGCTTCAATCTCAATTACCATTTCCTCACTAGCACTTAGCTCACTATAACTTGGCTCATCCTCAACCACCATAAGTCTCTTGCCGTGAGGGTCATCAAGAGCTTTTCCGTTTCTAAGCTCAATTTCCTCGAGTTGCTCTCTCGGATTAGACTAGGTTGTAGATGATATGCTACCTTGTGTTCCACCTTGCATAAAAAGCGTCATTCGAGCAATCTGAGTCTCAAGACGGTGATTAGTAGTGGCACTATCCTCATGCATTTGATCGAGTTTCGCCAAGATCTTTTCAAGCATGCTATCCTCATAAGAAATTTCATATTCTTGAATATCATGTGATTGTTGTGGTTCATTGCCAAAATTGGACTTGAAGTCTTATTGGTTTTGATGTGGGTGATAACCTAAGTTAAAATTCAAATTTTCATTAAAGTTCTTCCAATTGTTGTCCCAACCATAGTTCAGAGGGTTTTGCCACCCCGGAACGTACATATTGGAACAAAGGTCACTAGCTTGCCATTGATCACCCACATAGTTAACATGGTCATTCTAATTTGAATATAGTGTAGGACACTCGGCTCTGATAAGACTAAAATCTCCACAAATTTCACAATTTGGATCTCATGCCATTACTCAACGCGGATGGATTCACCATAAAAATGAAATTTGAAGATAAACCAATAAGTACACAATTTTCCTGCACAACCAAAGACAAAAACACCAAGCTTAAACCACGAAAACAAAATATAAAAGTAATTAAAAAAAAAATAGAAATTAAGCTAACTCGACCGAGTTTCAAAATACTTTCAATCAATAAAATACAATCTCATCCCTGGCAACGGCGCCAAAAACTTGTTGGTCATTTACCGCAAGTGACGGTATTGCAACTTGTAATATCCGTAAGTACGGAGTCGAACCCACAAGGATGAGAGGTTTTACGAGAATGAAAACTGATTTTGAATTTCAATTCGTTTAGAAATTAAGCATTTTATTTCAATTAACAACTAACGAAACACAACTTACACAAGTAACAATTTAATTATAAAAGAATGATTAACAAACTCAACAACTAATTACTTAACAGATTAAAAACAATAATAAAGAGGCGCCTAGGAGTTGCTAATCATGCCAAGCGAATCCTAGGTAATTTGGGTCGGAAAATGGTATTGGTTCGGGTCAAGCTATCCAAAGGTATCAATTCCGCTCTCTCGAGTCAAAAATTGAAAAAAACGCTTGGTTAACACACCGAGATCTAAATCGCTCTCACGTAATTAAATATCGATAATACAAACAAAACAAGATTAATTCGCAAGTTTAACAACCACTTAATTCCTAAACCGCCCTCGCGTGATTAGGTCCTAAGTTTGTGATTAAATAGGTCAGTCTAATTAATTGACCGTCGCGTAATCAATTAGACTATAAACATTGATTAATATATCAAGTTAATCTAAAAATTAAGCCCCAAATATCACAACAAACCCTAACCCAAAACCTAACCTAGTACAAAATTGCAAGTATATAATATCGTGATTAAGTAATAAAGAGTAAGTAGAGTGTCGAACCCACGAGGAAAATGAATCTAGTACCAAAATAGTTAGCTAAACTATTATTTGAGCAATCAAATATGAGATGTTTTTATATGTTAAATTAAACTAATAAAAACAGAAAATAATAAATAATAAAAACTAACAATCACAACAAACAACCTAGAATATTGCTTTCGTATGGGTTCTTAATCCCTTACAATTCTAATTCATATCAATCCTAACTTTAATCATTTTTTACAATAGCGGATAGATCTAACCTTGTTAACCCCCTATTTCGTAGACGATGTTAACCTAGAATCGTCCTTACTGTCATGGCTTAAAGGACAATAGAAAATAATCCGACAATTAAAAATAAAGCATTAAGAAAAGGTATCCACACATGCCACACAACGCAAACATAGTAGACGGACTCATGTTTTATAATTACGTTCTAATTACCTTTTCTAACAAACTTGCTTTAATGACGCTACTCACAAACCGATTTTCAATCATGTAATTGTTGATCAAGTAATTACAAGCATTAATGTCAATAATAAGAATTGCAAGAATAAAGAAAGATATATAAATTAGTTTTTAGAATTTAAATCATACACCCATACTACTTACAATACTTTCGATTAATTAAATTAGCTACACATAGTAAAAGAAAACAAATACACAAATAAGAATTGCATAATTAAAGAGAAGGGAGAAGAAATCAAACTTGATTTGGCTTGAAAATAATCCACTTCAATAAAACCTTAAAATCCAAATTGTACTTGGATGATTTTACAAGATAAGCTAAAGAAAACACTAAGCTAACAACTAAAATTAAACTAAACTAGCTAATAGACAAAGATAGAATGACATATTTACATAATGAATTGAATGATTGAATAAATTTGAATTTTAACTTAGGTCATTTATAGAGGTTTATTTATAGAGGTTTCGAAGCTTGAATTTATAGAGGTTTTGAAGCTTGAATTTTTCCTTGAGTCATTCTCCGTTTAAGATTAGGATTAAACATTAATTATGTAGAGAAACACTCCTAATCCAATTTGAACTTTGATCTTTGATGTTCTCAACATTCTAGAAGTAGAATATTCCACTTTTATGTTGCAAAAGAAGTGGGTCGAATTAGGATTGATCCCCGATGAATTTAGCGCATTCTGGATGACTTTTATTATGTTCAGCCCTGATTCCTACCGATCAAGTCATTCCTGCCGTCCGGCAGGATCTGGTCTCCTCGGCAAGATCACTTTCCAGAAGAGATTCTTGTCGAGGTGCTCATTCCTGCCGCCCGTCGGGATTTCTGCACAACCATCAACTTTGGAAAGCCACAACTCTTTGCATACACCTCCAAATGACTTACTTCTTGATTCATTGATTGAGATGTCTAGTTTATTTCTTATGAAGAACATAAATTAATAAGAGGTCTCTAAGTATTCTGAAATATCCAATCAAGGCAGAAGGGTCAAATCTGTAAGTAAACTAATGCAACGTGCAGTTTTTTCAATCTTCAAAACTTCATAACCTGAGCTAGACAACGCTGAATGATGTAACCCTTGATGTTTTGGAAATGTTAGGATGTATACTACAATTCATACGAACAACTCTTTCTCATTTGGGGTCTTGAAGAAGGAAAAAACAACCACTTCATGAACAAGGATCAATTTCTTCGTTTCATTGCAAATTCCTTCGATTCCCGGTTCATGACTTTCTTGCATAAATCACATACATACAAAACAGTACCTATCCAAGCATAATATCCTTAAAATAATATAAAAAGCACACATTATACTTAGAATAGGCACTATTAAAATTAAGCGTATCAAATAACCCCACACTTAGCTTTTTACTTGTCCTCAAGTAAAATGATCACATCAAAACAAGTCTCACCATCCAACATAAATAACTACCCTGAGCAACACCAAATTCATGCAATCAATAACCACTTTCAAACATATCATGGATTCAAATTACGTTGAACTTAATTAATAACCATGCATTAACTCAAGCTAACAAAAAGTTCACAAAACATAAAGTTACTAATGAGTTAAAATCAACACAAAAGGTCACAATTCCTTCGTTATCATGTATTTCTAAGATGTATGAACACATTATGAAACAAATCCAAACGTTTCATCTTTTTAGCGAGTTAAGCCAAACGTTTACAAACGTTACGAAACAAATCCAAACGATTACAAACATTACGGAACAAAAACAAACTTTTCACATTTTTAGCAATTTAAGCCAAACGTTTACAAACGTTACGAAAAAAATCTAAACATTTCCCCTTTTTGGTGATTGAAGCTTAACGTTTCACCTTTTTAGCGAGTTATGCCAAATGTTTACAAACGTTACGAAACAAATCCAAGCGTTTACCAATTTTTGCGATTTAAATCAAACGTTTACAAACGTTTCTAAACAATTCCAATCGTTTCACCTTTTTAGCAATTTAAGCCAAACTTTTACAAACGGTATGAAACAAAACCAAACGTTTAAAACGTTACGAAACAAATCCAAACGTTTCACATTTTTAGCAATTTAAGCCAAACGTTTACAAACATTACGAAACAATGCCAAACGTTTACAAACGCTACGAAAGAAATCCAAGCGTTTCACCTTTTTAGCAATTTAAGCCAAACGTTTTACAAATATTACCAAACAAATCCAAACGTTTCCCCATTTTAGCGATTTAAGGCAAACATTTAAAACGTTACGAAAAGAATCCAAATGTTTTCCCTTTATAACAATTTAAGACAAACGTTTACAAATGTTACGAAACAAATAAAAAATGTTTAACCTTTTTAGCAATTATAACCCAACGTTTACAAACATTACGAAACAAATGCAAGCGTTTCACCTTTTTAGCATTTTAAGCCAAACGTTTACAAACGTTACAAAATAAATCCAAATGTTTCACCTTTTTAGCAATTTAAGCCAAACGTTTAAAAACAATACGAAATAAATCCGAACGTTTTACATTTTTAGGGATTGAAGCCAAAAGTTAACAAACGTTACGAAACAAAGCCAAACATTTACAAAGGTTATGAAACAAATCCAATCGTTTCACCTTTTTAGCAATTTAAGTCAAACATTTACAAACGTTACGAAACAAATCCAAACGTTTCACCTTTTTAATGATTTAAGCAAATGTTTACAAATTTTTAGTGATTGAAGCCAAACGTTTACAAACGTCACGAAACAAATCCAAATGTTTCACCTTTTTAGCAATTTAATGCAAATGTTTAGAAACGTTTCGAAACAATTCCAAACGTTTTCCCTTTTTAGCGATTTAAGCCAAACATTTACAAACTTTACGAAAAAAATCCAAACGCTTTCCTATTTTAGCGATCTAAGATTACGTTTACAAACGTTACGAAATAAATCCAAAACGTTTCACCTTTTTTTTCGATTTAAGCCAAACGTTATGAAACAAATCCAAATGTATCCCAATTTCAGCGATTTAAGCAAAACGTTTTACAAATGTTACGAAGCAAATCCAACTGTTTCACCTTTTTAACGATTTAAGCCAAACGTTTACAAATGTTAAAAAACAAAACCAAACGTTTAAAACATTACGAAACAAATCCAAACGTTTTAACATTTTTAGAGATTTAATCTAAACCTTTCTAAACGTTACGGAACAAAATCAAACTTTTAAAATTTTTTGCGATTGCAGCCAAACGTTTACAAACGTTACGAAACGAATCCAAGCGTTTCACCTTTTTAGTAATTTAAGCCAAACATTTACAAAAGTTACAAAACAAATCCAAGCGTTTCACCTTCTTAACAATTTAAGTGAAACATTGCGAAACAAATCCAAACGTTTCCCCTTTTTATCGATTTAAGCCAAACGTTTACAAACATTACGAGACAAATCCAAATGTTTCCCCATTTTAGCAATTTAAGCCAATTCTCTAAAATTTTACGACATAAATCCTAACATTTACAAACATAACGGAACAAAAACAAATGTTTCACATTTTTATCAATTTAAGCCAAACGTTTACAACCATTACGAAACATATCCAAACGTTTCACCTTTTTAGCGATTTAAGCCATACGTTTGCAAACGTTACGAAACAAATTCAAACGTTTCCCCATTTTAGCGATATAAGTCAAACGTTTACAAACATTACGAAACAAATCCAAACTTTCCCCATATTAGCGATTTAAGCAAAAAGTTTGCAAACGTTACGAAACCAATCCAAGCGTTTCACCTTTTTAACGATTTAAGCCAAACGTTTACAAATGATAAGAAACAAAAGCAAACGTTTAAAACGTTACGAAACAAATCCAAACGTTTCACATTTTTAGCGATTTAAGTCAAACGTTTACAAACGTTACATAACAAAACCAAACGTTTCACATTTTTAGCGATTTAAGCCAAATGTTTACAAACATTACGAAACAAATCCAAACGGTCACCTTAGTAACGATTTATGCCAAACGTTTACAAATGTTTAGAAACAAAACCAAACGTTTAAAACGTTACGAAATAAATCCAAACATTTCATATTTTTAGCGATTTAAGTCAAACGTTTACAAACATTACGGAACAAAACTAAACATTTCACATTTTTAGCTATTTAGGCCAAATGTTTACAAACGTGGCGAAACAAATCCAAACGTTTCACCTTTTTAGCGATTTAAGCAAAACGTTTACAAAAGTTACGAAACAAAACCAAACGTTTAACCTTTTTAGCGATTTAAGCCAAATCTTTAAAATGTTACGAAATAAATCCAAACGTATACAAACATTACGGAACAAAACAAACGTTTCACATTTTTATCAATTTAAGCCAAACGTTTAAAAACGTTACGAAACGAATCCAAACGTTTCACATTTTTAGCGATTGAAGCCAAACGTTTACAAACGTTACAAAACATATCCAAACATTTCCCCATTTTAGCGATTTAAGACAAACGTTTATAAAGGTAACAAAACAAAACCAAACATTTACAAACGTTACGAAACAAATCCAAACGTTTCCCAATTTTAGCGTTAAGCCAAACGATTACAAACGTTACGAAACAAATCCAAACGTTTCCCCTTTTTAGCGATTTAAGCCAACCGTTAACAAATGATTACAAACGTTACGAAACAAATCCAAACGTTTCACCTTTTTAGGTACTGAAGCCAAACGTTTACAAAGGTTGAGAAACAAATCCAAACATTTCCCCATTTTAACGATTAAAGCCAAAAGTTTATAAACGTTACGAAATAAAACCAAACGTTTACAAACGTTATAAAACAAATCCAAATGTTTACAAACGTTACGAAAAAATCCAAACATTTCACCATTTTAGCGATTTATGCCAACGTTTATAAACGATACGGAACAAATCTAAACGTTTCCTCTTTTTAGCAATTTAGCCAAACGTTTACAAACGTTAGGAAACAAATCCAAACGTTTACCCATTTTAGCGATTTAAGCCAAAAGTTTACAAACGTTACGAAACAAATCCAAACGTTTCATCTTTTTTGTGATTGAAGCCAAACGTTTACAAACATTACGAATCAAATCCAAACGTTTCACCTTTTTAGCGATTTAAGCGAAACGTTTACAAACGTTACGAAACAAATCCAAGCGTTTCACCTTTTTAGCCATTTAAGCCAAACGTTTACAAGTGTTGCGAAACAAATCCAAACTTTTAACCTTTTTAGCAATTTAAGCCCAACATTTACAAACGTTACGAAACAAATCCAAACGTTTCCCCATTTTAGCGATTTACGCCAAATCTTTAAAACGTTACGAAATTAATCCAAACGTTTACAAACAATATGGAACAAAAACAAACGTTTCACCTTTTTATCAATTTATGCAAAACGTTTACAAGCATTACGAAATAAATCCAAACGTTTCACCTTTTTAGAGATTTAATCCAAACATTTACAAAACGTTGTAGAACAAAACAAAAAGTTTCACATTTTTTGAGATTTAAGCCAAACGTTTACAAACGTTACGAAACAAATCCAAGCATTTCACCTTCTTAGTGATTTAAGCCAAACGTTTACAAATGTTACGAAACAAATCCAAGCGTTTCGCCTTTTAGGCAATTTAAGCCAAACGTTTACAAATATTGCGAAACAAATCCAAACGTTTAACCTTTTTAGCGATTTAAGCCCAACGTTTACAAACGTTACGAAACAAATCCAAATGTTTCCCCATTTTAGCGATTTAAGCCAAATCTTTAAAACACTACGAAATAATAACAAACGTTTGCAAACAATACGGAACAAAAACAAACGTTTCA
Organism: Mercurialis annua; assembly: GCF_937616625.2. Classification (NCBI taxonomy): domain Eukaryota; kingdom Viridiplantae; phylum Streptophyta; class Magnoliopsida; order Malpighiales; family Euphorbiaceae; genus Mercurialis; species Mercurialis annua. The sequence continues at coordinate 38,893,687 of NC_065572.1, forward strand.
CATTTTTATCAATTTAAGCAAAACGTTTACAAACGTTACAAAACAAATCCAAACGTTTCCCCTTTTTAGCGATTTAAGTCCAACGTTTACAAATGTTACTAAACAAATCCAAACGTTTCCCCATTTTAGATATTTAAGCCAAATATTTAAAACGTTACGAAATAAATCAAAACGTTTGCAAACAATACGGAAACAAAAACAAACGTTCCATATTTTTATCAATTTAAGCCAAATGTTTACAAACATTACGAAACAAATCCAAACGTTTCACCTTTTTAGCGATTTAAACCAAACGTTTACAAACGTTATGAAACAAATCCAAACGTTTCCTTATTTTAGCGTTATAAGCAAAATGTATACAAACATTACGACACAAATCCAACTGTTTCTCTATTTTAGCAATATAAGCCAACAGTTCACAAACATTGCGAAACAAATCAAAACGTTTCACCTTTTTAACGATTTAAGCCAAATGTTTACAAATGTTTAGAAACAAAACAAAACATTTAAAACGTTACGAAATAAATCCAAACGATTCACATTTTTAGCGATTTAAGTAAAACGTTTACAAACGTTACGGAACAAAACCAAATGTTTCACATTTTTAGCGATTTAAGCCAAACGTTTACAAACGTTACGAAATAAATCCAAGTGTTTCACCTTTTTAGCAATTTCAGCCAAAACTTTACAAAAGTTACGAAACAAATCCAAGTGTTTCACCTTTTTAGTAATTTAAGCGAAACGTTTACAAACGTTGCGAAACAAATCCAAACGTTTTACCTTTTTTGCGATTTAAGCAAAACTTTTACAAACGTTAGAAAAAAAACCAAACGTTTAACCTTTTTAGCGATTTAAGCCAAATCTTTAAAACGTTACGAAAAAAATCCAAACGTATACAAACATTACGGAACAAAAACGAACGTTTCACATTTTTATCAATTTAAGCCAAACGTTTACAAACGTTACGAAACAAATCCAAACGTTTCCCACTTTTAGCGATTGAAGCGAAACGTTTACAAACGTTACAAAACAAATCCAAATGTTTCCCCATTTTAGCGATTTAAGCCAAACGTTTATAAACGTAACGAAACAAAACCAAACAGTTACGAAACAAATCCAAACGTTTCCCAATTTTAGCGTAAAGCCAAAAGTTGCGAAACAAATCCAAACGTTTCACCTTTTTAGCGATTTAAGCCAAACGTTTACAAACGTTTTGAAACAAATCCAAACGTTTCACCTTTTTTGGGATTGAAGCCAAAGGTTAATAAACAAATCCAAACGTTTCCCCATTTTAACGATTTAAGCCAAAAGTTTATAAATGTTACGAAACAAAACCAAACGTTTACAAATGTTACGAAAGAAATACAAATGTTAACAAACGTTACAAAAAAATCCAAAAGTTTCACCATTTTAGCGATTTATGTGAAACGTTTACTAACTATACGAAACAAATCCAAACGTTTCCCCTTTTTAGCAATTTAGCCAAACGTTTACAAAAGTTACGAAACAAATCCAAACGTTTACCTATTTTAGCGATTTAAGCTAAACGTTTACAAACGTTACGAAACAAATCCAAACGTTTCCCCTTTTTTGCGATTGAAGCCAAACGTTTACAAACAATACGAAACAAATCCAAACGTTTCACCTTTTTAGCAATTTAATCCAAACGTTTATAAATATTGCGAAACAAATCCAAACGTTTAACCTTTTTAACGATTTAAGCCCAACGTTACGAAACAAATCCAAATGTTTCCATATTTTAGCGATTTAAGCCAAAACTTTAAAACATTACGAAATAATTCCAAACGTTTGCAAACAATACGGAACAAAAACAAACGTTTCACATTTTTATCTATATAAGCCAAACGTTTACAAACGTTACGAAACAAATCCAAATGTTTCACCTTTTTAGCGATTTAAGCCAAGCGTTTGTAAATGTTACGAAACAAATCCAAATGTTTCCTTATTTTAGCGATTTAAACAAAACGTATGCAAACGTTACGACACAAATCCAACCGTTTCCCTATTTTAGCGATTTATGCCAAAAGTTTACATACATCACGAAAAAAATCCAAACATTTCACCTTTTTAACGATTTAAGCCAAACATTTACAAATGTTTAGAAACAAAACCAAACGTTTAAGACGTTACGATACAAATCCAAACGTTTCACATTTTTAGCGATTTAAGTCAAACGTTTACAAACATTATGGAACAAAACCAAACGTTTTACATTTTTAGCGATTTAAGCCAAACGTTTACAAACGTTACGAAACAAATCCAAATGTTTCACCTTTTTAGCAATTCAAGACAAACGTTTACAAAAGTTACGAAACAAATCCAAGCATTTTACCTTTTTAGCAATTTAAGCCAAACGTTTACAAACGTTGTGAAACAAATCCAAACGTTTCCCCTTTTTTCGATTTAAGCAAAATGTTTACAAACGTTACGAAACAAAACCAAACGTTTAACCTTTCAAGCGATTTAAGCCAAATCTTTAAAATGTTTTGAAATAAAACCAAACGTATACAAACATTACGGAACAAAAACAAACGTTCCACATTTTTATCAATTTAAGCCAAACGTTCACAAACGTTACGAAACAAATCCGAACGTTTCACATTTTTTGCGATTAAAGCCAAACATTTACAAACGTTACAAAACAAATCCAAAACGTTTCCCCATTTTAGCGATTTAAGCCAAACGTTTATAAAAGTAACAAAACAAAACCAAACATTTACAAACGTTACGAAATAAATCCAAAGGTTTATAAACGTCACGAAATAAATCCAAACGTTTCCCCATGTTAGCGTTAAGCCAAACGTTTACAAACGTTACGAAACAAATCAAAACTTTCACCTTTTTAGCTATTTAAGCCAAACGTTAACAAAAGTTTACAAACGTTAAGAAACAAATCCAAACGTTTCCCCTTTTTAGGGATTGAAGCCAAACGTTTACAAACATTAAGAAACAAATCCAAATGTTTCCCCATTTTAGCGATTTAAGCCAAAAGATTATAAACGTGACGAAACAAAACCAAATATTTACAAACGTTACGAAACAAATCCAAATGTTTACAAACGTTACGAAAAAAATCCAAACGTTTCACCATTTTAGCGATTTAAGCCAAACGTTTACAAACGATACGAAACAAATCCAAACGTTTCACCTTTTTAGCGATTTAAGACAAACGTTTACAAACGTTACGAAATCAAATCCGAACGTTTCCTTATTTTAGCGATTTAAACAAAACGTATGCAAACGTTACGACACAAATCCAAACGTTTCCCTATTTTAGCGATTTAAGCAAAAAGTTTACATACATTACGAAACAAATCCAAACGTTTCACCTTTTTCACGATTTAAGCCAAACGTATACAAATGTTTAGAAACAAACCCAAACGTTTAAAACGTTACGAAACAAATCCAAACGTTTCACAATTTTTGCGATTTAAGTCAAACGTTTACAAACATTACGGAACAAAACCAAACGTTTCACATTTTTAGCGATTTAAGCCAAACGTTTACAAACGTTACGAAACAAATCCAAACGTTTCACCTTTTTAGCAATTTAAGCCAAACCTTTACAAAAGTTACGAAACAAATCCAAGCGTTTCACCTTTTTTGCAATTTAAGCCAAACTTTTACAAACGTTCCGAAACAAATCCAAACGTTTCACCTTTTTTGAGATTTAAGCAAAACGTTTACAAACGTTACGAAACAAAACCAAACGTTTAACCTTTTAAGCGATTTAAGCCAAATCTTCAAAACGTTACGAGATAAAATCAAACGTATACAAACATTACGGAACAAAAACAAACGTTTTACTTTTCTTTCAATTTAAGCCAAACGTTTACAAACGTTACGAAACAAATCCAAAAGTTTCACATTTGTAGCGATTAAAGCCAAACATTTACAAACGTTACAAAACAAATCCAAACGTTTCCCCATTTTAGCGATTTAAGCCAAACGTTTAACAACGTAACGAAACAAAACCAAACATTTACAAACGTTTCGAAATAAATCCAAACGGTTACAAACGTTACGAAACAAATCCAAACGTTCCCCCATTTTAGCGTGAAGCCAAACGTTTACAAACGTTACAAACAAATCCAAACTTTCACCTTTTTAGCGATTTAAGCCAAACGTTAACAAACGTTTATAAACGTTACGAAACAAATCTAAATGTTTCACCTTTTTAGGGATTGAAGCCAAACGTTTACAAACGTTAAGAAATAAATCCAAACGTTTCCCCATTTTAGCGATTTAAGCCAAAAGATTATAAACGTTACGAAACAAAACCAAACATTTACAAACGTTACGAAACAAATCCAAATGTTTATAAAAGTTACGAAAAAAATCCAAACGTTTCACCATTTTAGCGATTTAAGCCAAACGTTTACAAACGATACGAAACAAATCCAAATGTTTCACCATTTTGCGATTGAAGCCAAACGTTTACACACATTACGAAACAAATCCAAACGTTTCACCTTTTTAGCGATTTAAGCCAAACGTTTACGAACGTTACGAAACAAATCCAAGCGTTTCACCTTTTTAGCAATTTAAGCCAAACGTTTACAAATGTTGCGAAACAAATTCAAACTTATCACCTTTTAAGCGATTTAAGCCCAACATTTGCAAACGTTACGAAACAAATCCAAATGTTTTCCCATTATAGCGATTTAAGCCAAATCTTTAAAACGTTACGAAATAAATCTAAACGTTTACAAACAATACGGAACAAAAACAAATGTTTCACATTTTTATCAATTTCAGCTATACGTTTACAAACATTACGAAACAAATCCAAGTGTTTCACCTTTTTAGCGATTTAAGCCAAACGTTTACAAAAGTTGTGAAACAAATCCAAGCGTTTCACCTTTCTATCAATTTAAGCTAAACGTTTACAAATATTGCGAAATAAATCCAAAAGTTTAACCTTTTTAGCAATTTAAGCCCAACATTTACAAACATTACGAAACAAATCCAAACGTTTCCCCATTTTAGCGATTTAAGCCAAATCTTTAAAACATTACGAAATAAATCCAAACGTTTGCAAACAAGACGGAACAAAAACAAACGTTTCACATTTTTATCAATTTAAGCCAAACGTTTACAAACGTTACGAAACAAATCCAAACGTTTCACCTTTTTAGTGATTTAAGCCAAACGTTTACAAACGTTACGAAACAAATCCAAACGTTTCCTTATTTTAGCCATTTAAACAAAACGTATACAAACATTACGACACAAATCCAAACGTTTACAAACATTACGAAACTGTCACGACCCAATTTCATGCATCGTGACCGGCGCTAGGATATGGGTATATTCGTACCAAAACCCGTAGCAAGCCTTGCGGAAAATAATTAAACATTTAAACCTGCAGAAAACTTCTCGGGGGCAACCGAGACTCCAACCTAAGTCTAGCAATTTATATTACAGTTCTAATATAAATAACTTAAATATCTGACATGCGAAACAGCATGCCTTATACATAACAATACTGTAATCCAGAGTAAACATGCCAGCAATAAATAACCGAACAGATCGACAATCCCAAAGTGTAATATCAAATGTAATATATAAACTAGTTCTACTGCGGTCTAAGAGTTTGAAAACAGTAACTAGTTTAAATAACATAAAAACCTCCGAAGAATCAAAAGAATCGGAGTGGACCAGCTTTCAGATCATAAACCTGGAAAATTTGGGAAAACAACGGGGTCAGATATACTGAGATGAGTTCGCAATACTATTTACATTTATTAAGTTTAAAAACCCTTAAATCAAAACAGTTTATACTAATATAGTATGATTATGGAAAACAGTATTGAAATGATCCCGGTGTAAGTATGATATAACATACAGATAAACCCAGAGTGGACGGGAACATATCCTCGTCATATACCAGCGTAAGCAAGACATCACTCTGCCGATCACAGAGTACTTACCGGTGCACACAGTCTCGATATAAGCCTATCGAGCAGCTCGTTTCAATCCAGATCCATAATCCGTAAAAAAAAACAGTTCAAAAGCATTCATAATATTAAAATATGATGCGGTACTTAATAAAGCGGTAAATAGCACTACAAAATCACTGCTTGCTTATCCACGTGAATTTTGGCAAACAGCTAACCCTGCGTAGACTCCGAAGCACGAGCAGTCGACGGGTCTAAAACAATATATAAGTTAAAATCCATATTAACCCCTAACTCTAAGAATGCTAGACGCCACATAGGACTAGCACAATACCAAGTCTCGCACAAGCATAGGCAAAGCAAAAAGAACAATTAATTACATACTGAGTAGACACATTACTCAAATAAATAAATAAGCCAAGTCTATTGGGTTTTCCGCTTTAAAATCCGTTCCGGAAAATAATACTTAAATAATAACTAAAATCCATTTCCTCAAATATTAGGTTAGCCGAGTTATCAATAACTACCAAACTACCTCACATGTCGGTGACCCAAGTCTTACCCGAACCAAATATTTTATCAAAAATATAACCGGAGTTTATAATTCCCAAAAACAATTTTGATAAAATAAATATAGTTATGTTCAATTATAAATCATAGTTTATAATTAAAGAAATAACTTTGATAAATAATAACCAAATATTTGAAACGGAATCCAATAGCTTTAACTTCAAGTAACCCAAATTACAACCAAAACTTAATCAAATAAGTTTTAAAATATTCAAGGACTAAATTGAAATTTAGCCAAAATGCCATAGCAAAAAGATATTTAAAACCAAATATAATTACCCGAGTAATTATATAAATTTATATTATAAAATAATCTTTGATTTCAATTTGTCAATTTATAATTTGAAACGAAAACCAAAGGTAAAAAAACATAAATTTAATCACATTGATAATCAAAGCCAAAATCTCAATTTATCAATTAAATAATTAATAATTATTATTATTAATTAAATTTTAAATAACTCAAATATTATTTTTAGGTCTCTAAAATAAGGATGCAACATCATAGATACTGCTCAAATTTTGTATGACCAATCTTAACCTTTTAATGGGCCAAAAAAAATGAACAAAGCATCATGGGCCTAAACATAACCATGCATGGGTTTTGTATGAATTTCATGGCTTAATTAATTATGGCCAAACCCATATTTGGGTCCCTGCACTATAACCTTTTTTCAGAATAGGTCCCTGCACTAAAAAACTGTAAAATTCTTCCCTGTATTATCAGAAACGTTTATTTTAAGTCCTTTTGTCGATGTCCGTTGGAGAATAGAATACTCGCAGTTACTTATGAGACTGGCCTTTAATTGTTTAGTGAATTATTAAAAGCATGCCACTTGAGCAGCATTTGGGACAATATTAAAAATAACTTGAAGGACAAAACACTATTTTTTTCTATTTATCATCCCTGTATTAGGTCATTTCATCTTCTTCCTCCTTTTTTTTTTGTTTTTTTCCCATAACCATTCATTGCAAAATCAGAAATCACATCACCGTGAGTACCAAGAGATTGCACAAATTCATTTTATCAATTCATATATATGTTCTTGAATATAAAGATTAACCTTTTCACCAAATTAAAGGGCACCCAAGTTGGTGCAATCCTGAAGTAGAAGCAAGCAGGTAACATCATCAGGTTTGCATCCAAACTCATCATCAAATACACCCAGACATCCTTAGTCCTACGATTTCAAATAAAACACGAAATCAACACATTCCAAGCAATTGTATCTCTATAAGGCATTTCATCAAACACCTTACATGCCTCACTACGGTTTTCGCAAAGCGATTATCAATCCATCAATTTAGCAAGTAACGAACTATATGATTGGAACCCATTTCTTAAAATCCTAGCGTAAACTGGTATACCACCCATTAAAGAGCTAATGCTAATAATACTCAATAACAAAAGATAAAAATATTGAGTCTACAAATAGAATTTTTTGCCTCATTTCTTGGTGTAAATTAGAAAGCCAGCTGTTGTTTCTTCTTATTTATGTAATCCACCATCAGCGATGACGGACCGCACATCTTCTTCTTCAGATTCAGCTTACATGTTATGAACAGTTTTAATTTTTAAATTTCAAGAACTGGGTTTTTTCTTACTAATGGGTTATGATTATATGAAGCAAACAAACTAATGGGTTATCATCAAAGATTTTTACCGATTTTTAGAAATAGTTGTAGATGAGGAAGAGAAGAATAGCAAGTAAGTGAAAGTTATGAGAGGCAACTGTAATGGCAGTGGCGGCGGTGTATCAATAATTCATGGCCATCGTCCTCGTTAATTAGTAACAAAAGGAGCTGATTCAAATGAGGAGAATTAGCTTTGAAGTGAATGATTGGTAGTTGGAGGATGAAATAGTCCGAGAGGGACGTGCAGGTGGTTGGTGGTGATGGTAATTCGGAATTATAGGTCTGATGCCACATAATCTAATATATATTATTTGTTTATTTTTTTAAATGACGTGTAAATATAAATTCATCAAAAATTATACGCTGTTTGTTGTCTGTTAACTCGCTGTTAAATAGGGACTAACTTATCACCTTTTTAAAAGTGCAAGGAAGAACTTTACAGTTTTTTAGTGCAGGGACCCATTCTGAAAAAAGTTAATAATGTAGGGATCTATATATAAATTTGGCCATTAATTATCATCAAACTAATGAAAGTGTAAATCAACTGTATGGACCAAACTAAATCAAACCAAGAATCGAACCATGAAGGACTCCAAATTATAACCGAAAACTCATCGGAAAAATTTAAAAGAAAAATACGGGATATTACATTCTCCCCAACTTATTAAAAATTCGTCCTCGAATTTACCACAAAGTCAAAGTCATATAAACTCAATTATAGCACGTATAAAATCACATGTAACTCAAAAATACGGGGCAACGCGTCATCAACGGAACGAAAGAGGCAACTAGGCATATTAATTCCGATTTTCAAAATCACTTTACGGCCAGGTGATAACTCAACGGAAACGAAATAAAAACCGCCTAAATCAACCTAAGCAAAATACCACCGCAAATTCAATAGACTTAATCAAACCGTAACCCAAGGTAATTCTATCACAAATACAACTGAGGAGAGTCAAGCGACACGAAACATAATTTAACCGAAAACGCGCTGAAAATTATACGAACATTCTTTCCAACTTATAGAAATACGACTTCGAATTTATAGCTGAGTCGAAAATTCGAATGATCACCATATGCATACGCGAAAAATTCTTAGTTCAACAATTTGGAACCTTAAACGACTTCTTAAACACCACGAGTGAACAAATTAGAAATTTATTTTCAACCGGGAAATAATCAATACGCTAAATGAGATTTTTTTTATAAAATAACAGGCTCAAGTCCCAAAGGCTACAAAAGTAACACTACAAGTGTAGGGACAAATCCAAGATTCAAATTGTAATCACACTAAGCCAAACTCCAATGCTACAAACCGATACATACAGACACTCTTACTGGAATTAATCTTACATCACTTAACGCCTAAGCACTATATCACTTAGTGGTCACAACACCTATTATCTCAAACGAGAAGACTTATCAACAAATCAAAATGTCATCCTGATCAAATATGCTCTCACAAAATAACGACCGAAAACTAAAAACCACTAGAATCGTTTCGGTTCAACCAACTAAGAACTCGACAATACCATCAACTTCGCGAATCAAGATGTACGAAAACACAATAATTTCTAAGGAAAATCTGACTTAAACTTTTGATAACAAAATTTTTCATCCTCCAATTTTTTTTAATCAACTATTACCTCAAATCTTACAGAAGATCATTTAGATCAAATCGCTATCAATCGGTTTGTTGGTTATGCTGAAAATAAATTTTTTATATAAAAATGCTTTTCGCAACAACAAAATATTTAATAATACCATCCGACTTTAATTGAAATTACTAACACCTCAATAATTTCATTTCAACCGAAAATAATTAACCCGTTGAAAAACCATCTACTTTCGTAAATGCATTAATATAATAAATCACTCTCAGTTTGAAATCATGAACAAACCTTACTTTCACAATGAATTCACTATTTTACAAAATTGTTCATTTAGAAAAATCTTAAAATCCGCCTTTAAATCAATACTGACAAAATTTCATCACTTTCTAAAAAAATAAACTTTTTTTTTTGCAAATAAGAATCCCTTTGTTTACGAAATAATTTTTCTACCGGTATCAAAACTTTTTAAACAGAATTCGAATCTGTAAGAACAAAATTTCTTTTAAGTTTTTTTTTTGTAAAAGCACATGTAGAGCATAACTAATGTTCTTAAATCAAAAATCTTCAAATAACATACTCTAAGTTGACACAATTATTTCATCCGAACTAAATATTTTTCCGCACTTACCACAACTAAACCTCGAGTACAAACTTATAACTATAGTTATTCCTTATAAAATACATATACTACAACAATATATTCTCTTAAGTCACCACCGTCATCACAGAGTATTGTCTAGATACCAACCAAATAAATTTTCAATACCGTTGAAATTTAACAACTTTTTAAACACCATTTTCACAATATAACTCGCGAGTTTATGACAAAACATTCTTCTTAAAAAGTCTCACTGATAAAATTTATTTTACATAATTGTGCGCCAGGGTGATGACAGCTCTCATCCCCAAAGAGTTGCATTCAACCCTAATAATTTTAATGTCGTGATGAATGTTCTAAATGCATGTATCAACTATTTGTTTCTCTTTTAATTAGTGATCATACTTAATGCTCAAAGCAGTTTCCTATTCGTGGCATTTCAAATGCATGTTTATGACATATCTGGGCACAATTATGTGATAAAAACATTTCAATTACTTTAACAAGTTAACATTTGAAATCAATTTTTCTTCGAAACATTTTTCTAGACATTACACTTTGTGAGACGGGCACTCGTCCATCTTGACATATTTGCCCATCTCTATTATACTAGACTACCAATTTGCATCGTCATTAATGAAATAACCTAAAATCAACAACGAAACTAAAATTTACCTAACAATAAATTTCTCCTCAAATCAAATTGAAAATTTTCCAAAGGCATAAAACAACAGGAACGCCTTCACAGCTACATTATCAGTTTTGGCATTTCATCGATCCACCTAAAGATAACACCAGTGTATTATTACACTGATTAACCTCGAACACAGTTTCCACATTCTTTTTCAGAATATCAAAAGCCGAAAGATTTGATATTACAATTTATCACAAACGAGCCCGACGTGAAAATGCATAACGCTCAAAATTTTCCCGCACGAGGCAAACACTCACGAGAAGAGTTATTCTACCGGTGCCGAGTAATATAACTCAAATCGCCTTCCTCTGACCAGCACAGATTCGGAATTCGAATCGGCAAACAGCTCTTGAGAATCGCTCCTCAAATTTCTTGATGACAAAATTAATAACTTTGATTTCCAGAGTCCAAACGTTCGATCCAACTAAACCAATTAGAACATCTAAACTAATCGCAAGGTCAAGACAAAAACTCGAAGCGCACATCGATACTAATGCCAAAGTTAAGCCGAAGAAAAACTAGCGAGAAGTGTCCTCACGTGATACTTCACACAATGAGGCGAACGAGCACAAAACTACCATGACATAACTTAAGGATAGACAAAAATAACGACATAGTAATATAGGTCAAGAATTGTTCACACATCCGAAAAGCACTTAAGCATCTTACAGTAAAACAATTACTCATTAAGATAAATAACCAATATAAATTTTAACGGATTGAGCATAGAACATCTTATGTGATAAACGAATTCCTACTGACATGGCAGTAACATAAATAGCGCAACAATGATTAAATCATATAACAACATTTTCAAAACGTCCATTCAGAATAAAACGAAATGTGATATTGATCAAAAATATTTATCAAAACCCATTCGAAAGATAAAATTTACAAAATAAATTTCAGTTTAATGTCGAGCCCCACAGTTTTAAAATTCATTTTCCAGAAAAACCTCTTTACAAAACACGGTTAAAATTTGTTCCCAAACGCCTCAAATTAAAGTCACCAATTTAGCCAAGTGATCACAACTTCCAAGCTCAACTCCAAATTTTGGTGACCCAAATCGAACCCGCAATTACCATTTGTAAAACGTATAAAAAATATTTTAAAATCCGGAAAAACGTATTTTAAACAATTTCCAATCCTTTCAAAAATAGGAAGCTCGACGTCTCACAAATGGGAATATCAACACATCACCCAAATGAGAAAACAATTATTCTTTAACAACCTTTTCAGAAACACAAGTTTCAGTCAAAACTAGTAATTCGAGCACAATACCAACAACACCAAAGTGTTGACAACCAAAATATGGTAAAAGTTACAAAAGTAATATTAAATCATCAATACAGTATCGCATTACAAAAATAATTTTATTTCAAAATAATTATCTTGAAAACACCAAGTTAGACGTAACAGTTTTTTTTTTGAATTCGAGAATTTCATTTTATTTCAAAAGAACAAACCCTTTTTCAATCCTTCATCAAATATAAATTTTTTGAAACATATGAATTTCATTTCATACTGGCAAGATACTGAAACTAATATTTTAGGGTGTCGTGTCCAGACTACCCATTTGACTTTTTGCGTCAAAATACCAGTTAGGCAAAAATAATTTTCTTAAGGTAATATAAAACCAATGTGTGGCCAATAACATAATTCACAAAACGTGAAAAAGATTTCTCGGTCAAAAATTATTTAAACCCAAAACAATGTCAAAACCTGACAAAATATTAATTTTTTTAGAAATTAAGGCTCGCGGACAAAGCCAGAAGTACTCACAAAACAATCTAACGTCAACAACATCATTAAAGGCATAACAACCAAAATATATCAGCCAAGAGGAAAGCAACATCATCAAGATAAGGAAATTAACATCATATACCCAAGTATGACATAAAGAAAATTATCAACATAAGATTTCCAGAGAATTGAAAACCAATTTAAAATCACCCAAGTGAAATAACATCAATATAATAAAATAAAAGCATCAAATTAAAGCACAAATAATGACTGACTCGACGCAATCCTATCGGTGAAGGCATAAAATTTTAAAATTAAAAGATGACGTTTCAAGGACAAGACATGAACCTAATTCCGTAGTAGATCCTATGACACAATAATAACAGTTAATATGCCTTAAAACGATAAACACATAAAATGCAAAAATTTGGCCTTAGTTCGAAACTAAAGCTCTGATACCAACTTTGTCACGACCCAATTTCATGCATCGTGACCGGCGCTAGGATATGGGTATATTCGTACCAAAACCCGTAGCAAGCCTTGCGGAAAATAATTAAACATTTAAACCTGCAGAAAACTTCTCGGGGGCAACCGAGACTCCAACCTAAGTCTAGCAATTTATATTACAGTTCTAATATAAATAACTTAAATATCTGACATGCGAAACAGCATGCCTTATACATAACAATACTGTAATCCAGAGTAAACATGCCAGCAATAAATAACCGAACAGATCGACAATCCCAAAGTGTAATATCAAATGTAATATATAAACTAGTTCTACTGCGGTCTAAGAGTTTGAAAACAGTAACTAGTTTAAATAACATAAAAACCTCCGAAGAATCAAAAGAATCGGAGTGGACAAGCTTTCAGATCATAAACCTGGAAAATTTGGGAAAACAACGGGGTCAGATATACTGAGATAAGTTCGCAATACTATTTACATTTATTAAGTTTAAAAACCCTTAAATCAAAACAGTTTATACTAATATAGTATGATTATGGAAAACAGTATTGAAATGATCCCGGCGTAAGTATGATATAACATACAGATAAACCCAGAGTGGACGGGAACATATCCTCGTCATATACCAGCGTAAGCAAGACATCACTCTGCCGATCACAGAGTACTTACCGGTGCACACAGTCTCGATATAAGCCTATCGAGCAGCTCGTTTCAATCCAGATCCATAATCCGTAAAAAAAACAGTTCAAAAGCATTCATAATATTAAAATATGATGCGGTACTTAATAAAGCGGTAAATAGCACTACAAACTCACTGCTTGCTTATCCACGTGAATTTTGGCAAACAGCTAACCCTGCGTAGACTCCGAAGCAAGAGCAGTCGACGGGTCTAAAACAATATATAAGTTAAAATCCATTTAACCCCTAACTCTAAGAATGCTAGACGCCACATAGGACTAGCACAATACCAAGTCTCACACAAGCATAGCCAAAATGCCATAGCAAAAAGATATTTAAAACCAAATATAATTACCCGAGTAATTATATAAATTTATATTATAAAATAATCTTCGATTTCAATTTGTCAATTTATAATTTGAAACGAAAACCAAAGGTAAAAAAACATAAATTTAATCATATTGGTAATCAAAGCCAAAAATCTCAATTTATCAATTAAATAATTAATAATAATTATTATTAATTAAATTTTAAATAACTCAAATATTATTTTTAGGTCTCAAAAATAATATTACTAATTTAACAACTTCCAAATTAAAATGAATCCTCAATTCCTATTTAATAAAGGTAAAATAAATAAATAAATCTAAGAGTATTTTAATCATAATAAGATTAATTATTAAATTTAAATTTAAAATAATAATGCCCAAAGTAATTTCAAATAATAATATTATTTAAATCGCTAATTAATAGGTCGAAACCAATTTTGTAAATTAAAATCAAAATCAAAATGAAATAGTTAATAATAAAGTTAAAGCATCATTAGAATTAAATCAAAACAATTTAGTGGCTAAAATAGCCAATTAACCACCACTTATAAACAAACTCACAAGCTTAAATAACCCATGAAATTTGAAATCGGGATAATACAAAAACGTGGCCAACATCTTGACCAATTATACTATCATATTTCAAGCAAAATTATCCCATCATTTTAAAAAGAGTAACCCGCCCATCAATAATCCACAAGCCATCTTGTCCAAATTAACAAAACTCAAAGTAACAGAACCATAATAATGCAAAATAATTAAACATATCAATGTACAGAAATCAAACAAACGTTTTTAATCTCAATTCTAGATCATAAAAAATAACACAACAAATTCAAATCATTTAAAGGAACTAACCCGTTATAACAAGAAATCCTACCTAAGATTAATGCCCATATTAGAATCATTAACAACACATGTCATGAGGTTTCGGTTGCACAACACGGCAACGACATGCGACGAAGAACAGCGGCCACAAAGGCAAGAAACATGAGCTGATCTAATCTCACAAACAATAACAACATGTAATAGAGAATGACTAATAACAGCAGCAACAAAGAATAAAGAAGAGGGACAGCAAGAAATCGATAAAAACGGCAGTAGATAACAATGAATCGTAGCGGCGATTAAACGATCAAGTTATACGTACCAAATATGTTTCCAACGCGTAGGGATGATCGAGAACAATTGAAATAGGTGAAACGAAGATAAACGCTTCAGATTTGAAGCTAGCATGGACAACAACACAAGTTACAAACAACGAGAACGATATCGAAAAGAAGAACTAGGAAAAGAGATGTGAAATTAACTTACCAAATCAAGCGGCAATAGAAGAAATGAAAGTTATGTTGATTCAGATTGTAATAGGTTAATGGGGGCTAGGGTTTTTAAGAAAAGATTGGAATTGTAAAAAAGAACGTAAGAAAATCTATCGAATAGCAGATCTTTATAAATAAGAATGCAACATCATATATACTACTCAAATTTTGTATGACAAATCTTAACCTTTTAATGGGCCAAAAAAATGAACAAATCATCATGGGAATAAACTTAACCATGCATGGGTTTAGTATGAATTTCATGGCTTAGTTAATTATCACCAAACTAATGAAAGTGTAAATCAACTGTATGGACCAAACTAAATCAAACCAAGAATCGAACCACGAAAAACTCCAAATTATAACCGAAAACTCATCGGAAAAATATTAAAGAAAAATACGGGATATTACAGAAACAAATCCAAACGTTTCACCTATTTAACGATTTAATCCAAACGTTTACAAATATTTAGAAACAAAACCAAACGTTTAAAACGTTACGAAACAAATCCAAACGTTTCACATTTTTAGCGATTTAAGTCAAACGTTTACAAACGTTACGGAACAAAACCAAACGTTTCACATTTTTAGCGATTTAAGCCAAACGTTTACAAACGTTACGAAACAAATCCAAGCGTTTCACCTTTTTAGCAATTTAAGCCAAACGTTTACAAACGTTGCGAAATAAATCCAAACGTTTCGTCTTTTTTGCGATATAAGCCAAACGTTTATAAACGTAACGAAAGAAAACCAAACATTTACAAACGTTACGAAATAAATCCAAACGTTTACAAACGTTACGAAATAAATCCAAACGTTTCACCTTTTTAGCGTTAAGCCAAACGTTACGAAACAAATCTAAACTTTCACCTTTTTAGCGATTTAAGCCAAACGTTACGAAACAAATCCAAACGTTTCACCTTTTTACGGATTGAAGCCAAATTTTTACACGCGTTAAGAAACAAATCCAAACGTTTCCCCGTTTTAGCGATTTAAGCCAAACATTTACAAACGTTACAAAACAAATCCAAACGTTTCCCCATTTTAGCGATTTAAGACAAACGTTTATAAACGTAACGAAACAAAACCAAACATTTACAAACGTTACAAAATAAATCCAAACGTTTACAAACGTTACAAAACAAATCCAAACGTTTCCCCATTTTAGCGTTAAGCCAAACGTTTACAAACGTTAGGAAACAAATCCAAACGTTTCCCCATTTTAGCGTTAAGCCAAACGTTTACAAACGTTAGGAAACAAATCCAAACTTTCACCTTTTTAGCGATCTAAGCCAAACGTTAACAAACGTTACGAAACAAATCCAAACGTTTCACCTTTTTAGGGATTGAAGCCAAACGTTTACAAATGTTAAAAAATAAATCCAAACGTTTCCCCATTTTAGCTATTTAAGCCAAAAGATTATAAACGTTATGAAACAAAACCAAACATTTACAAACGTTACGAAACAAATCCAAATGTTTACAAACGTTACGAAAAAAAATCCAAATGTTTCACCATTTTAGCGATTTACGCCAAACGTTTACAAACGATACGAAATAAATCCAAACGTTTCACCTTTTTAGCAATTTAGCCAAACGTTTACAAACATTACGAAACAAATCCAAACGTTTCCCCATTTTGGCGATTTAAGCCAAACATTTACAAACGTTACTAAACAAATCCAAACGTTTGCAATTTAAGCCAAACGTTTACAAACATTACGAAACAAATCCAAACGTATCCCCTTTTTTGCGATTGAAGCCAAAATTTACAAACATTACGAAACAAATCCAAATGTTTACAAACGTTAAAAACGAAATCCTAACGTTTCACCATTTTAGCGATTTAAGCCAAACGTTTATACGAAACAAATCCAAACGTTTCAGCTTTTTAGCAATTTAGCCAAATGTTTACAAATGTTACGAAACAAATCCAAACGTTTCACCTTTTTCGCTATTTAAGCCAAACGTTTACAAACGTTATGAAACAAATCCAAGCGTTTCACCTTTTTAGCAATTTAAGCCAAACATTTACAAAAGTTGCGAAATAAATCCACACTTTTCACCTTTTTAGCGATTTAAGCCCAACGTTTACAAACGTTACGAAATAAATCCAAAATTTTCCCCATTTTAGCGATTTAAGCCAAATCTTTAAAACGTTACGAAATAAATCCAAACATTTACAAACAATACGGAACAAAAAAAAACGTTTCACATTTTTATCAATTTAAGCCAAATGTTTAAACATTTAACCTTTTTAGCGAGTTAATCCAAACCTTTACAAACGTTTTAGAACAAAACCAAACGTTTCCCGTTTTTTTTAGATTTAAGCCAAACATTACGAAACAAATCCAAGAGTTTAACCTTTTTCGCAATTTAAGCCAAACGTTTACAAATGTTGCGAAACAAATCCACACGTTTAACCTTTTAGAGATTTAAGCCCAACGTTTACAAATATTACGAAACAAATCCAAACGTTTCCACATTTTAGAGATTTAAACCAAATCTTTAAAACGTTACGAAATAAATCAAAACGTTTATAAACAATACGAAACAAAAACAAACGTTTCACATTTTTATCAATTTAAGCCAAATGTTTACAAACATTCCGAAACAAATCCAAACATTTCACCTTTTTAGCGATTTAAGCAAAACGTATACAAACATTAAGACACAAATCCAAACGATTCCCTATTTTAGCGATTTAAGCCAAAAGTTTACAAACATTACGAAACAAATCCAAACGTTTCACCTTTTTAACGATTTAATCCAAACGTTTACAAATGTTTAGAAACAAAACAAAACGTTTAAAATGTTACGATATAAATCCAAACGTTTCACATTTGTTGAGATTTAAGTCAAACGTTTACAAACGTTACGGAACAAAACCAAATGTTTCACATTTTTAGCGATTTAAGTCAAACGTTTACAAACATTACGAAACAAATCCAAGTGTTTCACCTTTTTAGCGATTTAAGCCAAACCTTTACAAAAGTTACGAAACAAATCCAAGTGTTTCACCTTTTTAGCAATTTAAGCCTAACGTTTACAAACGTTGCGAAACAAATCCAAACGTTTTACCTTTTTTGCGATTTAAGCAAAACGTTTACAAACGTTACGAAACAAAACTAAACGTTTAACCTTTTTAGCGATTTAAGCCAAATCTTTAAAACGTTACAAAATAAATCCAAACGTATACAAACATTACGGAACAAAAACAACGTTTCACATTTTTATCAATTTAAGCCAAATGTTTACAAAAGTTACGAAACTGTAACACCCCGTATTTTTCAAACTTGTTCCGTTAAGCCTAAACGGTACCTTGGGTTCGTTTGAGTGGTTAGACCACTTAGATTCGCGTTTCAAAGGTTCCAAACCTTTTAAAATGTGTTTTAAGATGTATTAGAAGTAATCTCGGAGTTTGAAACGTTTTCAATTTCAATTTCAAAATCTCAAATTTTCATCGGAGGCAGTAGCATTTCGCGGCGCGACATGCATCAATCACAGGCGTGATTCATGTATCACGGGCACGATATAGGTGTAGCGGGCGCGACGCGTGCACTGTTAAGTTCGCTGATTTCTATTTAAATTCACCTAATTCGGCCTAAACTAATTTTACACTTTCTCTAAAACCCTAAAACGGCTGTAGCATTTCTCTTAATCATTTTCTATCATTCCTATGCCTATTTCCATCAATTGTAAGTATTTCTAATCCTTTCCTTAAGGTTTAATCCATAGATTATCATATCTATCAATTATAAATTCATTAGCTATTATATGAATTGGTTGTAGGCTGATTGTAGATCAATATTTTTCCGAGTTCCTCTCTTGATTGTTGTTCTTAATTCATCTCAAGAGGTTAGTGGCTTATATCCCTTGTTTTAATTTGTAGAGATTGCTATATATTCATTTGCTTCGATACCTTGGGTGGTTTGATTGAAATTTATGTGTTTCTTGAATTATAAATTCTGGAAACATTAATTTGATGTTATATTAGTCTCTTGAATTTCATTTGTACTTTGGGTGATTTGGTTTAACGTTACAATTGATAAACTTATCGAATTTCTAAAGATTTTGGGTTATAAACTGTTTTTGATGGTTATTTAAAAATCTGGAAATTTCTTAAAAGCTAATCTTAATTTGTTTAAACATCAAACATACATTGGGTGTGTTGGGGGAATCTTGTGAACGGATTTTAGTATTGTTTGATTAATGCTTTTGAGATAAAATTTTGTTTTAAGGTTAAACTAAAATCTGGAAATTTTAAAGTAATGGATCATAGGGTATTAGATGCTAAACAATACATGGGGTGATTTTGAGAAATTGTTTAAATGGATTAGCGTATAGTTTGGTTAACATTTTTGAAATTAAACTCGGTTTTGAACTTATTACTAAGGGTTGGAAATTGTATAGAAGATGGGTTAAAACTTGTTAAAAGAATGTTAGATTATCTTAGGATGCGAATTGACTTGAATTTAATAATATAAGGCATATAAGGCATTATATGTCATTAGGGATTCGATTGAACTATTTTAACTTCAAGTTGATACTTAAAGGATATTGAATCTTAATGATTCTTTTTGAGGTGATATATTTAATTGTACTTGGGGTGCTACTTGCTAAGTGTTAGCAAGCTTAATAGTTTATGGCATTATTAAGTTACAGCGTGAGTTCTTATTTAAAATTGACTTTGTTTTCATTTTAGGTTTGATTAAAGACTTTGGTTTTAAACTTGTTTTATGGATGGGTCGGGTTAGACGTGGTCTCCGGACATGTTGTGTTGAGCTATACTACAGTAAGGCTAACACACTACTTTGGGAACTGTAATTTTTTTGAAAGACTATTTAAGTATTTAAGTACTTTGGTTTCGTTTTAAAAGATAAGAACTCACCTAAGCTTAACTTGCCTTATTTGTTAATAAGTTGTATGGATACTTGGTGGTATTTTAATTACCTTGTCTGAATCTTTGGTTGTGTTGTGAAATGCTAGTCATATGTGGAGTCTAGTATTCTAAGAGTTAGAGATTGTTCGGATTTTGACTTATAGAATGTTTTAGACCCGTCGACTGCTCGTGCTTCGGAGTCTACGCAGGGTTAGCTGTTTTCCAAGATTCACGTGGACAAGCAAGCATTGAGTTTATAGTGCTATTTACTGCTTTATTAAGTACCGCAAGTTATTTTAGTATATCAAATGTTTGTGAACTGTTTGAAGGATTATGGATCTGGATTGAAACGAGCTACTCCATAGGCTTGTATCGAGACTGTGTGCACTGGTAAGTACTTTGGGATTGGCTGACCAATGTCTGACCTACTTTGGAAATCGATGAGGATTTGTTCCCATCTACTTTGGGTTAAATACTTTGGGATTTCATTTCAATACTGTTTTCCATAATCAAGTATATATATTAGTATAAAAGGATTTGTTTTAAGGGTTTTAAACTTAATAAATGTAAATAGCATTATGAACTCATCTCAGTATAGCTGACCCTGTTGTTTTCCAAACTTTCCAGGTTTATGTTTTTGAGAGCGTTGGTCATCTCCGATCTTTTGATTCCTCGGAGGTCTTTTATGTTAACAAACTAGTTTACTGTTTTACTCCTTAGACCGCAGTAGAACTAGTTGTCCCTATTATTGAACTTTGGTTTGTCGTAGTGGTACGACTTCTATATTATTATACTTTAGCATGTTACATTGGATTATTATTATATGAGGTATGTTTCGTAGTTTCAATTTGCTATCAATTAATTATACTAGAACTGCTATATAAGTTGTTAGACTTAGGCTGAAATCTCGGTTGCCCCCGAGCATTGGTTTTCTTGCAAGTTTATATTTAATGAAATTGGGTCGTGATACCCATACCCTAGCGGCGGTCGCGATCCATGAAATTGGGTCGTGACAAAGTTGGTATCAGAGCTTTAGTTTCGAACTAAGGCCAAATTATTGCATGTTATGTGTTTATCGCTTTAAGGCATGTTAAGTGTTACTGTTGTGTTATATGATCTACTGCGGAATTAGGATTCAAGTCTTGTCTTTTGAAACGTCATCATTTGTTTTCAAAACTTTCTACCTTCTCCTTTAGGGATGTTTGAGTCGGTCTTATGTGTTCCTAATGTTTACTTTGCGAAGTTTGTGCTTACTTTGGAACATTATTGTTGTTACTTTGGTTAAATTGCTGATTTTTGAGCTATTTAAATTTACTTTGGTTATTTCCTTAAGGGCTTTGTTTTGAGAATCATTTGTTTCATTCTTAGGAATGAATACTCGTAGGCGTGCTGCAGCTCATGCTGAGGCTGAAGCTGATGTCGCTATGTCGATTGAGGTTGACCAGCATTAACCAGGGGTTCAAGTTGGCAGGGGACGTTCGGGCAAAGTTCCGGTTGGTAGAGGCTGAGCTAGCAGAGGACGGGGTGGCAGAGGGCAGGCTGATGGAGGCAGAGGTAGGGGACGTGGTGGTGCAGGCTTTCAGGAACCAGGTGTACCACAAGCTCCTATGGATTCATTTGACTTCACGACGTTTCTAACTGGGATCACTGCACTCCAGAATAATCAAGTGCAACTGCAGGCGGGACAGATCGCCATGCAGAACCAATATGCTATGCTGGGACAGATTGTACAGCAGCAGGTGCCACAGGCTGGTGGTGTGGCAGTTGGTGGTGGCGGAACCACTGACAAAGATTTGGTGTTGGCTTATGCAAGGCTAAAGTCGACTGAGTTTTCGGGCGACGGTGATGCCCTAGACTTTCTGGAGGAAGTTGAGCGGAATGCTTAGAGATTGCAGGCTACTGAGAGGCAAATTGTTATGTTAGTGGAAATGTCCTTGAAGGGTTCTGCAAGTGATTGGTTTCTAGTGCCATTCGTGCTGAAATGGCTACTATTACTTGGGAGGATTTTGTGACTCGATTCAAGAACTTTTACTTGCCTTTTTCAGTGACTGAAGGTCATAGAGACAGATTTCTGGTTTTAAAAAGGGGAGACAGGTCGCTGAACGAGTACACTACTAAATTTGTGAGGCTGTGTCGATTTGCCCCAGATCTGCAGACTGAGCAGCAAAGGGTGAACGGCAGGTATGTGAAAGGGTTAGGCTCAGATTTCATCAGTCTTCTGACTGAGACGAGCAAAGAATTTCTGGTTCTAGTGGATAGTGCACGTCGGATGGAGACAAATTTATTACACTTTGGGAAAATGACTGAGACCAAGAAGGCGGGCGGTGTTGTTCAGAGTAGTGGGCAGCAGAGTGGTAGCAGTAGCTATCAGTCCAAGTCTTCCCAGTACAAGAGTAAGAAAGGGGGTGAACGGAGGGGATATCAGCCGTATTCCCACAGTTCTAGTTACAGCGGTGGTAGCCGTAGTTTTGGGAAGGGTAACAGTGGAGCATCCAGTGTTCCTTTTTGTCAGAATTGCAGACGCGGGCACTTTGGAGTTTGTACGGTAGCACCGGGTAGCTGCTATGCTTGTGGCCAACCGAGCCATTTTGCGAGAGAGTGTCCGACATCTGGGCAGCAGGTGTCGTCGGCTAGTGTTGCTCAGCCGTCTTTTCAGCATCAGAGAACTGCTTTTACTCCTTCGGCGGGGTATTCTCAACCCGCCGCTTTGTTTGGTGGCCAGCGGGGCCGTGGTTCAGGACGACGTGGTTTTGGTGGCCGTGGTAATAGTGGTAGAGGTTCGGGTAGTTTCAGTTCTGCTCAGGCACCACAGCAGGGACAGGGTCAGGCTAGAGTGTTTGCTTTGACTCCTCAGGATGCTCGTGCATCAAACGCCGTGGTGCAAGGTATTATCCCGATTTCTTTTGTAGATGCAGTGGTTTTGTTTGATGCGGGTGCAACTCACTCTTTTGCTTCTTCGAGTTTTGCTGCTAAGTTGAGTGTGACACCATCTAGGTTGCTAGAGCCTTTATATGTATCTACACCTTTGTCTGACTGTGTCGTGGTGGACGTGGTTTATCCGTCTTGTTCTGTGGTTATTCATGGTAGAGATCTTAGGGCTGATTTGATTGAACTTGACGTGTTATCTTTTGATGTTATCTTAGGGATGGATTGGCTTTCACGCCATTTTGCTTCTATCGACTGTCGAAGGAAGTCGGTTGTGTTTGGGGTTCCTGGTGATGTACCTTTTTCTTTCCATGGGGAGAAGGTAGAGACACCAAAGAATCTTATTTCAGCGATCAGGGCCAAGCGCATGATGGGCAAGGGTTGCCAGGGTTTCTTAGCGGTGGTTCGTGACTTAGAGGCTGTCAGTGATAATGTGCATAGTGTCTCGATAGTGAATGAGTTCACTGATGTGTTTCCAGAAGAGTTACCTGGATTACCACCTGACCGTGATATTGAGTTCTGTATCTATGTTGTTCCTGGAACAGCTCCTATTTCAATACCTCCGTATCGGATGGCTCCTGCAAAGTTAAAAGAGTTGAAGGAACAGTTGCAAGAGTTGCTGGATAATGGTTTTATCAGGCCGAGTACTTCTCCGTGGGGTGCTCCTGTATTGTTTGTTAAGAAGAAGGATGGTTCTTTTCAGCTGTGTATTGACTACAGAAAGTTGAACAAAGTTACTATTAAGAACAGGTATCCTGTTCCTTGTATTGATGATTTGTTCGATCAGTTAGAGGGTGCTAAGTGCTTTTCGAAGATTGATTTGAGATCCGGGTATCATCAACTTCGGATCCGAGACGTCGATGTGCCTAAGACTGCTTTCAGAACGCGTTATGGGCATTTCGAGTTTCTGGTCATGTCTTTTGGGTTAACGAACGCACCAGGAGCATTTATGGATATGATTAATCGGGTGTTCAAGACTTTTCTGGATCAGTTCGTTATTATGTTTATTGATGACATACTGATTTACTCTCGGAGTGAGGAGGAACATGCTTTCCACTTGAGGACAATACTGCAGACTTTGCGTGAGCATCAACTGTACGCTAAGTTCTCAAAGTGCGAATTCTGGCTGGACCAAGTTACTTTCTTAGGACACGTGGTGTCGAAAGATGGGATCAAGGTTGATCCAAAGAAGATTTAGGCGGCTATGGATTGGCAGAGGCTAAGTTCAGTTACTGAGATCAGAAGTTTTCTTGGGTTGGCTGGCTACTATCGCCGGTTCGTGCAAGATTTCTCCAGAATATCTACACCGTTGACTAAACTGACACAGAAGGGTGTTAAGTTTGAATGGACTGACAAGTGTGAGGCGAGCTTTGAGAAGCTCAAAGAGATTTTGACTACAGCTCCTGTGTTGGCTTTGCAATCTTGCATTGAGGGGTTCACTGTATATTGTGATGGTTCTCGTATTGGTTTCGGTTGTGTGTTAATGCAACATGGTAAGGTGATTGCCTATGCTTCTCGTCAGCTGAAGAAGCATGAGGTGAATTATCCTACTCATGATCTGGAGTTAGCAGCTGTGGTTTTTGCTCTTAATATTTGGAGGCACTATTTGTACGGTGCTACTTGCGAAATCTTTACTGATCATAAGAGTCTGAAGTACATCTTTGATCAGCGGAAGTTGAATCTAAGGCAGCGGAGATGGTTGGAGCTACTGAAAGACTACGATTATTCTATTCAGTACCATCCGGGTAAGGCTAATGTGGTAGCCGATGCGTTGAGTCGCAAGTCTTCGGGCAGTTTGGCCCATATTTCTGAGGTTGGGCGGAGACCCATGGTCCGTGAGTTGCATAGTCTGTTAGCTTCGGGATACGGATTTCAGGTTTCGCAGAAAGGTTGTTTGTTGGCACAGTTGCAGGTGCAACCGGTTTTGATTGATAGGATCAAAGCTTCACAAGCTGAGGATCCACAATTAAAACGGATTATGGATGAGATCCATCTGGATGGAAATTCTGAGTTTGTTCTGGCAGATGGAGTTCTCAGGTACGGTTCTCGACTGTGTGTTCCGGATTCAGATGGTTTGAGAGACCAGATTCTGGAGGAAGCGCACAAGTCAGCTTACAGTGTTCATTCGGGTTCTACCAAGATGTATCATGATCTCAAGGGTACGTACTGGTGAAGCGTAATGAAAAAGGATATTGCAGAGTTTGTGTCTAAGTGTTTGACTTGCCAGCAGGTAAAGTTAGAACATTAGAGGCTGTTTGGATATCTGCAACCGTTACCTATTCCAGAGTGGACATGGGAGCGGATCGCTATGAATTTTGTGGTTGGATTACCACGTAACCGACAGGGGTATGATTCGATTTGGGTGATAGTTGACCGTTTGACCAAGTCAGCTCACTTCTTACCGATCAAGGTTACTTATCAGGCTTCAAAGTTGGCACAATTGTACATCCATCAGATTGTTAGTCTTCATGGTGTACCAGTGTCGATAGTTTCGGATAGAGGTTCGATTTTCATCTCTCGGTTTTGGAAGGCGTTGCAGGAATCCTTGGGTTTGAGGTTGGATTTCAGTACTGCATTTCATCCTCAGACTGACGGACAGTCTGACAGGACTATTCAGACTTTGGAGGACATGCTCAAGATGTGTGTTCTGGATTTTCAGGGTAGCTGGGATACTCATTTGCCTTTGATTGAGTTTTCCTACAACAACAGTTACCACGCTAGTATTGAGATGGCACCTTATGAGGCCTTGTATGGGCGCAAGTGTCGATCTCCTATATGTTGGGAAGAGGTCGGCGAGCGTAAACTTTCGGGAGCTGAGATCATCCAGATTACCTCTGAGAAGGTACCTTTGATCAAGCGTAGGCTTGAGAATGCTTTTAGTCGTCATAAAAGCTATGTTGATCTTACGCGGAAGGACTTTGAGTTTTAGGTTGGCGACTGTATTTCTTCGAGTTTCACCTATGAAAGGCGTTGTGCGTTTTGGTGTTAAGGGAAAGCTAGCACCTAGGTTTGTTGGTCCGTATGAGATTACGGAGAGGGTTGGGGCAGTTGCTTATCGTTTGGCTTTTCCGCCAGACATGTCTTTGGTGCATCCAATATTTCATATCTCGATGTTGCAGAAGTGCGTTTCTGACCCTTCTCAAGTGATTGTACCACAGAGTGTTAAGGTTGACCAGGAGCTGTCTTATGAGGAACAGCCTGTTGAGATTGTCGATACGCAGGTGCGTAGGTTGCGGAACAAGGAGATTCTGATGGTCAAAGTTCTGTGGCGAAATCACTCTGTAGAAGAATGCACTTGGGAGACGGAGTCCCACATGAGGAACCGTTATCCTTTCCTCTTTCCTTGAGGTACGTTGGTAATGTTGGTTGTTTTTATGCGATGTTAGTACTTTGGATTATGTGTTTATTTATGTGCTACTTGGTGGTTGATATTTTGGGCTTTGTACTATGTGCATTACTTTGGTGTGTTTATGTGGATTGTTGTTTAGTTTCGTGGTTGTAAAATCGAGGACGATTTTGTTTTTAAGTTGGGAAGAATGTAACACCCCGTATTTTTCTAACTTGTTCTGTTAAGCCTAAATGGTACCTTGGGTTCGTTTGAGTGGTTCGACCACTTAGATTCGTGTTTCGAAGGTTCCTAACCTTTTAAAATGTGTTTTAAGATGTATTAGAAGTAATCTCGGAGTTTGAAACGTTTTCGATTTCAATTTAAAAATCTCAAATTTTCATCGGAGGCAGTAGCATTTCGCTGGCACGACATGCATGAATTACGGGCGCGATTCATGTATCGCAGGCGCGATAAAGGTGTAGCGGGCGCGACGCGTGCATTGTTCAGTTTGCTGATTTCTATTTAAACTCACCTAATTCGACCTAAACTGATTTTGCACTTTCTCTAAAACCCTAAAACGGCTGCAGCATTTCTCTTAATCATTTTCTTTCATTCCTAAGCCTATTTCCATCAATTGTAAGTATTTCTAATCCTCTCCTTAATGTTTAATCCATTGATTATCATATCTATCAATTATAAATTCATTAGCTATTATATGAATTGGTTGTAGGCTAATTGTAGATCAATATTTTCTTGAGTTCCTCTCTTGATTGTTGTTGTTAATTCATCTCAAGAGGTTAGTGGCTTATATCCCTTGTTTTGATTTGTAGAGATTGCTTTATATTCATTTGCTTCTATACCTTGGGTGGTTTGATTGTAATTTCTGTGTTTCTTGAATTATAAATTCTGGAAATATTAATTTGATGTTATATTAGTCTCTTGAATTTCATTTGTACTTTGGGTGATTTGGTTTAACGTTACAATTGATAAACTTATCGAATTTCTAAAGATTTTAGGTTATAAACTGTTTTTGATGGTTATTTAAAAATCTGGAAATTTCTTAAAAGCTAATCTTAGTTTGTTTAAACATCAAACATACATTGGCTGTGTTGGGGGAATCTTGTGAACGGATTTTAGTATTGTTTGATTAATGCTTTTGAGATAAAATTATGTTTTAAGGTTAAACTAAAATCTGGAAATTTCAAAGTAATGGATCATAGGGTATTAGATGCTAAACAATACATGGGGTGATTTTGAGAAATTGTTTAAATGGATTAGCGTATAGTTTGGTTAATATTTTTGAAATTAAACTCGGTTTTGAACTTATTACTAAGGGCTGGAAATTGTTTAGAAGATGGGTTAAAACTTGTTAAAAGAATGTTAGATTATCTTAGGATGCGAATTGACTTGAATTTAATAATATAAGGCAAACAAGGCATTATATGTCATTAGGGATTCGATTGAACTATTTTAACTTCAAGTTGATACTTAAAGGATGTTGAATCTTATTGATTCTTTTTGAGGTGATATATTTAATTGTACTTGGGGTGCTACTTGCTAAGTGTTAGCAAGCTTAATTGTTTATGGCATTATTAAGTTACAGCGTGAGTTCTTATTTAAAATTGACTTTGGTTTCATTTTAGGTTTGATTAAAGACTTTGGTTTTAAACTTGTTTTATGGATGGGTCGGGTTAGACGTGGTCTCCCGACATGTTGTGTTGAGCTATACTGCAGTAAGGCTAACACACTACTTTGGGAACTGTAATTGTTTTGAAAGACTATTTAAGTATTTAAGTACTTTGGTTTCGTTTTAAAAGATAAGAACTCACCTAAGCTTAACTTGCCTTATTTGTTAATAAGTTGTATGGATACTTGGTGGTATTTTAATTACCTTGTTTGAATCATTGGTTGTGTTGTGAAATGCTAGTCCTATGTGCAGTCTAGTATTCTTAGAGTTAGGGATTGTTCGGATTTTGACTTATATAATGTTTTAGACTCGTCGACTGCTCGTGCTTCGGAGTCTACGCAGGGTTAGCTGTTTGCCAAGATTCACGTGGACAAGCAAGCAGCGAGTTTATAGTGTTATTTACCGCTTTATTAAGTACCGCAAGTTATTTTAGTATATCAAATGTTTGTGAACTGTTTTATGGATTATGGATCTGGATTGAAACGAGCTACTCGATAGGCTTGTATCGAGACTGTGTGCACCGGTAAGTACTTTGGGATTGGCTGACCAATGTCTGACCTACTTTGGGAATCGATGAGGATTTGTTCCTATCTACTTTGGGTGAAATACTTTGGGATTTCATTTCAATACTGTTTTCCATAATCAAGTATATATATTAGTATAAAAGGATTTGTTTTAAGGGTTTTAAACTTAATAAATGTAAATAGCATTATGAACTCATCTCAGTATATCTGACCCCGTTGTTTTCCAAACTTTCCAGGTTTATGATTTTGAGAGCGTTGGTCATCTCCGATCTGTTGATTCCTCGGAGGTCTTTTATGTTAACAGACTAGTTTACTGTTTTACTTCTTAGACCGCAGTAGAACTAGTTGTCTCTATTATTGAACTTTGGTTTGTCGTAGTGGTACGACTTTTATATTATTATACTTTAGCATGTTACATTGGATTATTATTATATGAGGCATGTTTCATAGTTCCGAATTGTTATCAATTAATTATACTAGAACTGCTATATAAGTTGATAGGCTTAGGCTGAAGTCTCGGTTGCCCCCGAGCATTGGTTTTCTTGCAGGTTTATATTGAATATAAGGTTTTCCGCGAGGCCTGCTGAGGGTTTTGGTACGACCATACCCATACCCTAGCGCCAGTCGCGATCCATGAAATTGGGTCGTGACAGAAACAAATCCAAACGTGTCGCATTTTTAGCGATTGAAGTCAAACGTTTACAAACGTTACAAAACAAATCCAAATGTTTCCCCATTTTAGAGATTTAAGTCAAACGTTTATAAACATAACGAAACAAAACCAAACATTTACAAACGTTTACAAACGTTACGAAACAAATCCAAACGTTCACCAATTTTAGCGTTAAGCCAAACGTTTACAAATGTTACGAAACAAATCCAAACGTTTCCTCTTTTTAGCAATTTAAGCCAAACGTTAACAAACGTTACCAAACAAATCCGAACGTTTCACCTTTTTAGGGATTGAAGCCAAACGTTTACAATGGTTAAGAAACAAATCCAAACGTTTTCCCATATTAACGATTTAAGCCAAAAGTTTATAAACGTTACGAAACAAAACCAAACATTTACAAATGCTACGAAACAAATCCAAATGTTTACAAACGTTACGAAAAATTCCAAACGTTTCACCGTTTTAGCGATACAAATCCAAACGTTTACAAAAGTTACGAAATAAATCGAAACGTTTACCCATTTTAGCGATTTAAGTCAAACGTTTACAAACGTTACGAAAGAAATCCAAATGTTTCCCCTTTTTTGCGATTGAAGCCAAACTTTTACAAACATTACGAAACAAATCCAAACGTTTCACCTTTTTAGCGATTTAAGCCAAACGTTTACAAACGTTACGAAACAAATCCAAGCGTACACCTTTTTAGCCATTTAAGCCAAACGTTTACAAATGTTGCGAAACAAATCCAAACTTTTAACCTTTTTAGCAATTTAAGCCCAACGTTTACAAACGGTACGAAACAAATCTAAACGTTTCACCATTTTAGCGATTTAAGCAAATCTTTAAAACGTTACGAAAAATATCCAAACGTTTACAAACAATACGGAACAAAAACATTCGTTTCACCTTTTTATCAATTTAAGCCAATCGTTTACAAACGTTACGAAATAAATCCAAACGTTTCACCTTTTTAGCGATTTAATCCAAACATTTACAAACGTTATAGAACAAAACCAAGAGTTTCACATTTTTTGAGATTTAAGCCAAACGTTTACAAACGTTACGAAACAAATCCAAGCGTTTCACCTTCTTAGCGATTTTAGCCAAATGTTTACAAAAGTCACGAAATAAATCCAAGCGTTTCACCTTTTTAGCAATTTAAGCCAAACGTTTACAAATATTCCGAAACAAATTCAAACGTTTAACCTTTTTAGCGATATAAGTCCAACGTTTACAAACGTTACGAAACAAATCCAAATGTTTCCCCATTTTAGCGATTTAAGCCAAATCTTTAGAACATTACGAAATAATTCCAAACGTTTGCAAACAATACGGAACAAAAACAAACGTTTCACATTTTTATCATTTTAAGCCAAACGTTTACAAACGTTACGAAACAAATCCAAAAGTTTCACCTTTATAGCGATTAAAGCCCAACGTTTACAAACGTTACGAAACAAATCCAAATGTTTCCCCATTTTAGAGATTTAAGCCAAATCTTTAAAACGTTATGAATTAAATCCAAACGTTTGCAAACAATACGGAACAAAAACAAACGTTTCATATTTTTATCAATTTAAGCCAAATGTTTACAAACATTACGAAACAAATCCAAACGTTTCACCTTTTTAGCGATTTAAGCCAAACGTTTACAAACGTTACGAAACAAATCCAAACGTTTCCTTATTTTAGCGATTTAAGCAAAATGTATACAAACATTACAACACAAATCCAAACATTTCTCTATTTTAGCGATTTAAGCCAAAAGTTTATAAACATTACGAAACAAATCCAAACGTTTTACCTTTTTAACGATTTAAGCCAAACGTTTACAAATGTTTAGAAACAAAACAAAACATTTAAAACGTTAAGAAATAAATCCAAATGTTTTATATTTTTAGCGATTTAAGTCAAACGTTTACAAACGTTACGGAACAAAAACAAATATTTCAAATTTTTAGCGATTTAAGCGAAACGTTTACAAATGTTACGAAACAAATCCAAGTGTTTCACCTTTTTAGCGATTTAAGCCAAACCTTTACAAAAGTTACGAAACAAATCCAAGTGTTTCATCTTTTTAGCAATTTAAGCCAAACGTTTACAAACGTTGCGAAACAAATCCAAAAGATTTACCTTTTTTGCAATTTAAGCAAAACATTTACAAACGTTAGGAAAAAAACTAAACGTTTAACCTTTTTAGCGATTTAAGCCAAATCTTTAAAACGTTACGAAATAAATCCAAATGTATACAAACGTTACGGAACAAAAACGAACGTTTCACATTTTTACCAATTTAAGCCAAACTTTTACAAACGTTACGAAACAAATCCAAACGTTTCACATTTTTAGCGATTGAAGCCAAATGTTTACAAACATTACAAAACAAATCCAAATGTTTCCCCATTTTAGCGATATAAGCCAAACGTTTATAAACGTAACGAAACAAAACCAAACATTTACAAACGTTACGAAACAAATCCAAACATTTCCCAATTTTAGCGTTAAGCCAAACGTTTACAAACGTTCCGAAACAAATCCAAACATTTCACCTTTTTGGCGATTTAAGCCAAACGTTAACAAACGTTTACAAACGTTTTGAAACAAATCCATACGTTTCACCTTTTTAGGGATTGAAGCCAAACGTTTACAAAGGCTAAGAAACAAATCCAAACGTTTCCTCATTTTAACGAATTAAGCCAAACGTTTACAAACGTTACGAAACAAAACAAAACATTTACAAATGTTACGAAACAAATCCAAATGTTTACAAACGTTACAAAAAAATCCAAATGTTTCACCATTTTAGCGATTTATGCCAAACATTTACAAACAATACGAAACAAAACCAAACGTTTCCCCTTTTTAGCAATTTAGCCAAACGTTTACAAAAGTTACGAAGCAATTCCAAAAGTTTATCCATTTTAGCTATTTAAGCCAAACGTTTACAAACGTTACGAAACAAATCCAAACGTTTCCCCTTTTTTGCGATTGAAGCCAAACGTTTGCAAACATTACGAAACAAATCCAAACATTTCACCTTTTTAGCGATTAAAGCCAAACGTTTACAAACGTTACGAAACAAATCCAAGCTTTTCACCTTTTTAGCCATTTAAGCCAAACATTTACAAATGTTGCGAAACAAATCCAAACTTTTAACCTTTTTACCAATTTAAGCCCAACGTTTACAAACGTTACGAAACAAATCCAAACATTTTCCCATTTTAGCGATTTAAGCCAAATCTTTATAACATACGAAATAAATCCAAACGTTTACAAACAATACGGAACAAAAACAAACGTTTCCCATTTTTATCAATTTAAGCCAAACGTTTACAAACGTTACGAAACAAATCCAAACGTTTCACCTTTTTAGAGATTTAAGCCAAACGTTTACAAACGTTACGGAACAGATCCAAATGTTTCCTTGTTTTAGCGATTTAAACAAAACGTATGCAAACGTTACGACACAAATCCAAACGTTTCCCTATTTTAGCGATTTAAGCAAAAAGTTTACATACATTAAGAAAAAAATCCAAACGTTTCACCTTTTTAATGATTTAAGTCAAACGTTTAAAAATAGAAACAAAACCAAACGTTTAATACGTTACGAAACAAATCCAAACATTTCACATTTTTAGCGATTTAAGTTAAACGTTTACAAACGTTGCGGAACAAAACCAAACGTTTCACATTTTTAGCGATTTAAGGCAAACGTTTACAAACGTTACGAAACAAATCCAAGCGTTTCACCTTTTTAGCAATTTAAGCCAAACGTTTACAAAAGTTACGAAACAAATCCAAGTGTTGCGCCTTTTTAGCAATTTAAGACAAACGTTTACAAACGTTGTGAAACCAATCCAAACGTTTTCCTTTTTTCCGATTTAAGCAAAACGTTTACAAACGTTGTGAAACCAATCCAAACGTTTTCCTTTTTTCCGATTTAAGCAAAACGTTTACAAACGTTATGAAACAAAACCAAACGTTTAACCTTTTATGCGATTTAAGCCAAATCAATAAAACGTTACGAAATAAAACCAAATGTATACAAACATTACGGAACAAAAACAAACGTTTCAAATTTTTATAAATTTAAGCCAAACATTTACAAACGTTACGAAACAAATCCAAACGTTTCCCCATTTTAGCGATTTAAGTCAAATGCTTATAAACATAACGATACAAAACCAAACATTTACAAACGTTACGAAATAAATCCAAACGTTTAAAAACGTTACGAAACAAATCCAAACGTTTCCCCATTTTAGCGTTAAGCTAAACGATTACAAATGTTACGAAACAAATCCAAAATTTCACCTTTTTAGCGATTTAAGCCAAACGTTAACAAACGTTAAGAAACAAATCCAAACGTTTCCCCTTTTTAGGGATTGAAGCCAAACGTTTACAAACGTTAAGAAACATATCCAAACGTTTCCCCATTTTAGAGATTTAAGCCAAAAGATTATAAACGTTACGAAACAAAACCAAACATTTACAAACGTTACGAAACAAATCCAAATGTTTACAAACGTTACGAAAAAAATCATAACGTTTCACCATTTTAGCGATTTAAGCCAAACGTTTACAAATGATACGAAACAAATCCAAACGTTTCACCATTTTAGCGATTTAAGCCAAACGTTTACAAACGATACGAAACAAATCCAAACGTTTCTCCTTTTTAGCGATTTAAGGCAAACGTTTACAAACGTTACCAAACAAATCCAAACGTTTCCTTATTTTAGCGATTTAAACAAAACGTATGTAAACGTTACGAAACAAATCCAAAACGTTTCCCTATCTTAGCGATTTAAACCAAAAGTTTACATACATTACGAAACAAATCCAAATGTTTCACCTTTTTAACGATTTAAGCCAAACGTATACAAATGTATAGAAACAAAACCAAACGTTTAAAACGTTACGAAACAAATCCAAACGTTTCACAATTTTACCGATTTAAGTCAAACGTTTACAAACATTACGGAACAAAACCAAACGTTTCACATTTTTAGTGATTTAAGCCAAACGTTTACAAACGTTAAGAAACAAATCCAAGCGTTTCACCTTTTTAGCAATTTAAGCCAAACGTTTACAAAAGTTACGAAACAAATCCAAGCATTTCACCTTTTTAGCAATTTAAGCCAAACGTTTACAAACGTTGCGAAACAAATCCAAACGTTTCACCTTTTTTGCGATTTAAGCAAAACATTTACAAACGTTATGAAACAAAACCAAACGTTTAACCTTTTAAGCGATTTAAGCCAAATTTTTAAAACGTTACAAAATAAAATCAAACGTATACAAACATTATGGAACAAAAACAAACGTTTCACATTTTTTTCAATTTAAGCCAAACGTTTACAAACGTTACGAAACAAATCTAAACGTTTCACATTTTTAGCGATTAAAGCCAAACATTTACAAACGTTACAAAACAAATCCAAACGTTTCCCCATTTTAGCGATTTAAGCCAAACGTTTAACAACGTAACGAAACAAAACCGAACATTTACAAACGTTACAAAATAAATCCAAACGATTACAAACGTTACGAAACAAATCCAAGCGTTTCACCATTTTAGCGTTCAGCCAAACGTTTACAAATGTTACGAAACAAATCCACACTTTCACCTTTTTAGCGATTTAAGCCAAACCTTAACAAACGTTTACAAACGTTACAAAACAAATCCAAACGTTTCACCTTTTTAGGGATTGAAGCCAAACGTTTACAAACGTTAAGAAACAAATCCAAACGTTTCCCCATTTTAGCGATTTAAGCCAAAAGATTATAAACGTTACGAAACAAAACCAAACATTTACAAACGTTACGAAACAAATCCAAATGTTTACAAACGTTACGAAAAAAATCATAACGTTTCACCATTTTAGCGATTTAAGCCAAACGTTTACAAATGATACGAAACAAATCCAAACGTTTCACCATTTTGCGATTGAAGCCAAACGTTCACACACATTAAGAAACAAATCCAAACGTTTCACCTTTTGAGCGATTTATGCCAAACATTTACGAACGTTACGAAACAAATCCAAGCGTTTCACCTTTTTAGCAATTTAAGCCAAACGTTTACGAATGTTGCGAAACAAATCCAAACTTTTCACCTTTTTAGCGATTTAAGCCCAACGTTTACAAACGTTACGAAACAAATCCAAACGTTTTCCCATTTTAGCGATTTAAGCCAAATCTTTGAAACGTTACAACATAAATCCAAATGTTTACAAACAATACGAAACATAAACAAATGTTTCACATTTTTATCAATTTACGCCAAACGTTTACAAACATTACGAAATAAATCCAAACGTTTCACCTTTTTAGCGATTTAATCCAAACATTTACAAACATTATAGAACAAAACCAAACGTTTCATATTTTTTAAGATTTAAGGCAAACGTTTACAAAAATTACGAAACAAATCCAAGCGTTTCACCTTTTTAGCGATATAACCCAAACGTTTACAAAAGTTACGAAACAAATCCGAGCGTTTCACCTTTTTAGCAATTTAGGATAAACGTTTACAAATATCGCGAAACAAATCCAAACGTTTAACCTTTTTAGCGATTTAAGCCCAACGTTTACAAACGTTACGAAACAAATCCAAACGTTTCCCCATTTTAGCGATTTAAGCCAAATCTTTGAAACATTACGAAATAAATCCAAACATTTGCAAATAATACGGAACAAAAACAAACGTTTCACATTTTTATCAATTTCAGCCGAACGTTTACAAATGTTACGAAACAAATCCAAACGTTTCACATTTTTAGCGATTAAAGCCAAACATTTACAAACGTAACAAAACAAATCCAAACATTTCCCCATTTTAGCGATTTAAGCCAAACGTTTATAAACATAACGAAACAAAACCAAACATTTACAAACGTTACGATATAAATCCAAACGTTACGAAACAAATCCAAATGTTTCCCCATTTTAGCGTTAAGCTAAACGTTTACAAACGTTACGAAACAAATCCAAACTTTCACCTTTTTAGCGATTTAAGCCAAAAGTTAACAAACGTTTACAAACATTAAGAAACAAATCCAAACGTTTTCCCGTTTTAGGGATTGAAGCCAAACGTTTACAAACGTTAAGAAACAAATCCAAACGTTTCCCCATTTTAGCGATTTAAGCCAAAAGATTATAAACGTTATGAAACCAAACCAAACATTTACAAACTTTACGAAACAAATCCAAATGTTTACAAACATTACAAAAAAATCCAAACGTTTCCCCAGTTTAGCGATTTAAGCCAAACGTTTACAAACGATACGAAAAAATCCGAACGTTTCACCTTTTTAGCGATTTAAGCCAAACGTTTACAAACGTTACCAAACAAATACAAACGTTTCCTTATTTTAGTGATTTAAACAAAACGTATGCAAACGTTACGACACAAATCCAAACGTTTCCCTATCTTAGCAATTTAAGCCAAAAGTTTACAGACATTACGAAACAAATCCAAACGTTTCACCTTTTTAACGATTTAAGCCAAACATATACAAATGTATAGAAACAAAAGCAAACGTTTAAAACGTTACGAAACAAATCCATACGTTTCACAATTTTAGCGATTTAAGTCAAACGTTTACAAACATTACGGAACAAAACCAAACGTTTCACATTTTTAGCGATTTAAGCCAAACGTTTACAAACGTTACGAAAGAAATCCAAGCGTTTCACCTTTATAGCAATTTAAGCCAAACGTTTACAGAAGTTATGAAAAAATCCAAGCGTTTCACCTTTTTTTCAATTTAAGCCAAACGTTTACAAACGTTGCGAAACAAATCCAAACGTTTCACCTTTTTTGCGATTTAAGCAAAACGTTTACAAACGTTACGAAACTAAACCAAACGTTTAACCTTTTAAGCTATTTAAGCCAAATCTATAAAACGTTACGAAATAAAATCAAATGTATACAAACATTACGGAACAAAAACAAATGTTTCACATTTTTTTCTATTTAAGCCAAACGTTTACAAACGTTACGAAACAAATCCAAACATTTCACATTTTTAGCGATTAAAACCAAACATTTACAAACGTTACGAAATAATTCCAAACGGTTAAAAACGTTATGAAACAAATCCAAACATTTCCCCATTTTAGCGTTTAGCCAAACGTTAACAAACGTTACGAAACAAATCCAAACATTCACCTTTTTAGCGATTTAAGCCAAACCTTAACAAACGTTTACAAATGTTGCGAAACAAATCCAAACGTTTCACCTTTTTAGGGATTGAAGCCAAACGTTTACAAACGTTAAGAAACAAATCCAAACTTTTTCCCATTTTAGCGATTTAAGCCAAAAGATTATAAACGTTACGAAACAAAACCAAACATTTACAAACGTTACGAAACAAATCCAAATTTTTACAAACGTTACGAAAAAAATCCAAATTTTTCACCATTTTAGCAATTTAAGCCAAACGTTTACAAACGATACGAAACAAATCCAAACGTTTCACCATTTTGCGATTGAAGCCAAACGTTTACACACATTACGAAACAAATCCAAACGTTTCACCTTTTTAGCAATTTAAGCCAAACGTTTACGAACGTTACGAAACAAATCCAAACGTTTCACCTTTTTAGCGATTTAAGCCAAACGTTTACTAACGTTACAAAACAAATCCAAGCTTTTCGCCTTTTTAGCAATTTAAGCCAAACGTTTACAAATGTTGCGAAACAAATCCAAACTTTTCACCTTTTTAGCGATTTAGGACCAACGTTTACAAACGTTACGAAACAAATCCAAACGTTTTCCCATTTTAGCGATTTAAGCCAAATCTTTGAAACGTTATGAAATAAATCCAAACGTTTACAAACAATAAGGAACAAAAACAAACGTTTCACATTTTTATCAATTTAAGCCAAACGTTACGAAATAAATCCAAATGTTTCACCTTTTTAGTGATTTAATCCAAACATTATAGAACAAAACCAAACGTTTCACATTTTTTTAGATTTAAGCCAAACGTTTACAAACATTACGAAACAAATCCAAGCGTTTCACCTTTTTAGCGATATAAGCCAAACGTTTACAAAAGTTACGAAACTGTCACGACCCATTTTCATGAATCGCGACCGGCGCTAGGGTATCGGTATGGCTGTACCAAAACCCGTAGCTAGCCTTACAGTTAACCCTATAAATACATAACCTGCAAGAAAACAATGCTCGGGGGCAACCGAGACTTCAGCCTAGTTCTAACAGTTCATAAAATACAATATTTATATAATAGATGCTAGATGCTCGATCAATTCTGAGTCTCCAACATAGCATAAATATTTAATACCCCAAGTTATTATATTAATGCCAAAACAACAATTAATCAATTGAATAATTCTGATAACAAGTATTAGACAAGTACAACTTCTAATTACTACTGCGGTCTAAGAATAAAATCAATTTAACAGTTTTAATAAAATAAAATAAACCTCTGAGGAATTAAAGAATTAGAGACCAGCTGACTCGCTCAAATCATAACCCTGGGAAAAATTGGGAAAAACAACGTGGTCAGATTTACTCAGTAGAGTTTATATAACCATTTACATTTATTAAGTTGAAAACCTTTAAAAAACGTTTAATAAAACATTTTCATTATGGATTATCAATGAAACCCTAAACCACAATTATAAATCCATTATCGTGTCGGTGAGACGTATCTCAATAACCGATCCCCGACTATCACTTAATAAATAGTGAGCCCAGGAGACGTATCTTCCACCGTTGCCCTCACTAAGGTGAGACATATCTCAAACCTACCTCAATACCATAATCATTACCGGTGCGCACGCAGTCCCGATGATGCCCATTGAGTAGCACGTTCCAAATCAAATCCACAATGCCGAAAAACAGTTCGAAAGTTGTTTATACATATAAATATACAAAGTATAACGTTTGCTTAATAAAGAGGTAAATAGAGATATAAACTCACTGCTTGCTATTCCACGTGAAACCTGACAAACAATCTAACTCTGGTTCGCCTCTGAAGTACGAACAATCGACGAGTCTAAACAAGGTATAAAATCATAATTAAAACAGACCCTAACTCTAGAGAGTACTAGACACCACATAGGACTACACGTCAAGGTAAAATAATCCAGAGCCAACACAAAACCTAAATAAATTATAATGCCAAAATAATACATGTCTATTGAGTTCTCGCTTTAAAATCCGTTTCAGAAAATATTATTTTAATAAATATTAAATAATATAACAATTTCCAAATAGTGGGTTAGCCGAGTTACCGATAATTACCAAGCTACCTCACATGTCAGGTGACCCAAGTCTAACCCGACCCAAAATATTTTGTCAAAAAAAAAAACCTATAGTTTATAATTTCTAAAATAACAATTTGATAAAATAATAAATCAGCATTTAAACGGAACTCAATATCTTAAGATCCAAGTAACCAATAGCTACTGATGGAGTCTGCCTTCTGAACCGGTGAGTGAACCTGCAAAACAGGGTAGAAGCTAACCGGACGGTGGTTGTCCGATTAACTCTCCGATGCTAAAGTCAGTCTAGAGCTTTGAGCAGCGTTTTGAGTATATGAATGTAATTGTGATTCTAGGCATACCTCGTGCTCCTTTTATAGTAGTCGAATATACCTAGTAGAGTTGTATTAGGCAGGTGAATCCTACTTTGTAGGGATTCGGCCGTATCGTAGAGATTCTCCTGATTTGTTGGGATCTACCTTAATCTGATAAGAGTCCTATTTAGGAACGTCTTCCTAAATAGTCTTATCTTCCTAAAGTAGAGCTTATCCTTCCATATGTAGTGTTTGTGTCCTAATAGGACAATATTTCCATACTTAGTCGTTTACCCGAATCCCGGACCTGACGCGCTCTCGGCGGATCATGTGGGATTCGGTCTTTATTAGTGTGTTACCGAATCTTAGAGATTCGGCATCTCCTTCATATCTTTCGGTCTTCAGGGGGAGTCCGGTGTCGCCGGAGAGTGGATCTCCTGTAACTCGGCTCCATTATACTTTCAGTAGGATTCGGTATCCATCATTAGCCCCCCCGCAAGTGAGCTGAAGTAGTTTGGCATTTATGCCTTAGTGGATTTTAGCTCTTTTGGAGCTGAGTTCTTTTATACGGGCGAGTCGTTTTGTATTCCGGGCGAGTCGTTTCATATGTTTGTGGGCGACGTTTCATCTTTAGTAAGATTCTGCATTGCCACGTGTTGTCCATCAGTAGAGGGTTATGACTGGATGAAGGACAAGTGTCTTCGTGCGCTATTAGTTGGTCCTTATTTGTAATTATGGGATCTCGTCTTTTCGGTTTCTTTGGTTTAGGCTATATAATTGTTCATTTTCTTCAATTTTCTTTCTTCTTTAATCTTTGCTTTCTCTGTAACTGCTTAAACCTTCGATTTCTTCAAGCTTTCTGTGGGTTTTCTTCTTCTGCTGTCAAGATTCCTCGTTTTCAAGTTGCTCCTTATCTTTCTTTTGATCCTGCGTATTTGCTTGCGAGGTATTTTACCTTTTCTTTAATTTAATTTCTTGGTAGTTTTTCAGTTTTCATTTTATTCCTTCTGTTCGTCTTGTTCTTCTTCTTTTCCTTTCTTTTGATCTTTTAGAGTTTTAATTTTATCATCATTCCGTGTTTCCCCCCCCATTTTAAAAATTTTAAAATGTCAGAAGTAACTGAGGGGGCGAAGGGTGCTCGTGACGAGCTAGAATATACCCGGAGCTCCTTGTCAAGAGAGCAGATACTCGATTATTCCGAGGAATTTAGCTTTCCCGAGTCGTATGTTATTCTGAGGCCGGCAAAATCGTATCGGGCGAATCATAGCACCGATTCGCCTTCCAAGATAGTAATTTTTCATGAACAGCTTTTAGCGGGTCTTAGGTTTCCCTTAGAGTCTTTAATCGTAGAGGTCTGTCATAATTTAGGTGTTCCTTTGGGTCAACTGCATCCGAACGCGATTCGCCTTCTTTGTTCTTTTATGGAATCGTGTAGGGTTCGGATGCAGGAGCCTTCGCTTGCTCTTTTTAATTATTTTTATGTTTTCTCCCGCCGAAAGGGTGAGGAATTTATTTTTGCTGGTGGTCGACCGAATCGATCTCTTTTTAGTCTTCCTTCTTCTTTGAAGGGTTGGACCCCTAAGTTTTTCTTGGTTCAGCACTCTTCTTTCTCCTCTTTTTCGCGGAGTTTTACTTCTAGTAAGGTTTCGCTTACTAATGTACCTGATTTGGATGATGGGGAGAAGGACTTCGCCCTGTCTTTGCTGTCGGATTGTCGTTTTGACAAGCCCAAGTACAGCGTTCTTTTAGAACAGTATTTGAGTCGCCGTGAAATACTTTTGGCGGGTCTTCCTTTAGAAGGTATTTTTCTAATCTTTTGTTGTTATGTTTTTGTTTTGTAGGATGTCGACTTCTCTTGAACATTTGCTTGACAATTTTCATGTCGATATGACTGTAGATATGGGCGAGGTCACCAGTGGCGTTCCTAATCCGTCTTCGATCGCCGTACCGGATCCAACGCCTAATTCGGTGGATCTTGGTCTTGCTTCCGGCGATCAAGTTCCTGCTGCGACTTCTGAGTCGCCTTTGCTTCCTTCGAAGGAATCAGCTCCTTCTCTGAAGGGGTTGCCTACCGGCGGTCAGAAACATCCTGCTGAGGACCAGGCTGGAGCTTCTGCCAAGCGTCCCAAGAAGAAGAAATCTTCTGGGGTGTCTTTCGAGGAGGCACCTCGGTTTGCGGCTTGGGCGGACGCGCAGGATCCGCCTCGACTTTCAAACGTCGCCATTCTTCATGCTTGCATGGAGAATATTATGATAAAAGAGGACATTGAGTCCATTGATCGCGAACATGGCGATAATTTGGCTGAGTTCGCCTGTCTCGGCGGTTTTTCGGTATGCTTTTTTCTCTTTTGTTTTATATTATGATTTGCTTCTCTTTTTTTCTTATTTGTTGCTTTCTTTCTCAGGTGGTCCAGTCCATCGCTGTTTTAGAGCGCCGCCGAAGGGATGCGGTGGATCAACTGAAGAAGCTTCAGAAGGATTCCGAATCCTGGCTCTCCGAGAGACAGAAGATGGAGGATGAGGCTGGCGAGGCGACTGGTCTGATCCAGCAGCTGAGGTCTTCCGTATCTGCCAAGACTCGGGAGATTTCCGCTTTAGAGGCTCGGGTTCGAACTTTGTCCGAGGAAGTCGAGTCTCTACAGTCTTCTTCAGGTGCTCTCACTAAGGAGAGGGATGATCTGAAGAAAGAAGAGGAGCGTCTCCGCCGGCGATTGGGTGACTCTGGGAGCTTTTATTCCCAAGTCATGACTCAGTACCGGTTGGCGATCGGGGCAAAGCTGCGGGAGCAGAATCCAGGCGTCGATCTTTCTGGAGTCAATCAGTTGGATCCTGCTTCTTTGGCGAAGGAGGTGAAGGCGAAGCTTGATAAGCAGAAGCAAGATGCTCTGAAGAAGGCTTAGTTTTTATTTTCTTCTTTTTTGTATATTTTGCTTTTGCCTTATTTTTGTATTGGATCGTAGGCGGATCCTTTGTAATTTTGCTTCTGTTAATATAATGATCTTTTGACCATTGCTTTTCTTTAGTTGTAGAGTTAATCTAAACTCGTTTGTTATTTTGAGAAGTTAATCTAAACTTCTGCTGGTGTAATTTATTTGTAGGTCCGAATGGATCCTTTTATTTATTTGACTCGGACGAGTCTAAATTATTTTTTATCTAAGATTCAAACGATTCTTGTTAAATTGTATGTATTAGGTCTCGAGCGAGCCTATAAGATTCGTTTCGCCAAATCGCCTTTTATTTCAAAAATGGAAATAAGTACAAGCCATGAATTTATTGATAATACTTTCTCAGGTGTTCTACATTCCAATATCTGGGTACCATGGACCCAGTTATTGTCTTTAGTCTATATGCGCCTTTGCCAGTAGCTTCTTCTATGATGAAAGGGCCTTCCCAATTAGCTTGCATTTTCTTTACTCCTGCGTTTCCTCTGCCAACTTCCGCGTTTCGTAAGACCAGATCGCCTCTTTGAAATTCTCTAAAATTCATTCTTTTGTTATGGTATTTTGCGGCTTGCTTCTTGTATGTAGCGGCTCGGGCTGCCGCTTCATCCCTTCTCTCCTCTAGTAGGTCTAGACATAGTCTTGTTCTAGCCTCATTGGTTTCTTCTTCTAGATAGTTTACTCTGATACTGGGTATACCAATTTCTACTGGAATTACTGCTTCAGTGCCGTAGGCGAGCCTGAAAGGTGTTTC
The DNA here is from genome assembly GCF_937616625.2 of Mercurialis annua. NCBI lineage: Eukaryota > Viridiplantae > Streptophyta > Magnoliopsida > Malpighiales > Euphorbiaceae > Mercurialis > Mercurialis annua. The sequence goes on from NC_065572.1 coordinate 38,937,521, forward strand.
GCCAGTTCCTTTTCTAGGAGTTGTTCTGTATGCCCATAGAACGCTGTATAATTCTTCTGCCCAGTTCTCCTTATACTGAGAAAGTCTCTTTTTTATTCCTTGTGCTATGGTTCGGTTGGTGACTTCTGTCATTCCGTTTGTCTGAGGGTGCGCCACTGAAGTAAATTTCAAATTGATCATTAGTCCTTTGCAAAATGCCTTGAACCGCTTGCAATTGAATTGTTTGCCGTTGTCTGCTATTACAGTGTGGGGTATGCCGAATCGGCATATTACTTCGTTCTTGAAGAATTCCTCTACTTTGGCTGCGGTGATGGTTGCGACAGGCGCTACCTCTACCCATTTTGTGAAGTGCTCTATTGCGACGATTAGGAATTTCACTTGATGTTTTCCCGTTTCGAACGGTTCAACTATGTCAATCCCCCAAGTGGCGAACGGCCATGGGCTTTCCATTGATCCTTGAGGCACTGCTGGTACACGGCTGATGTTGTCGTGTCTTTGGCATTTATCACATTTCTTGACTAATGCTTTTGCGTCTTCTTTGATGGTCGGCCAGTAGTATCCCTGGAGTATTGTTTTTCTTGCTATGGTGACTGCTCCTTCGTGCGCGCCGCATATTCCTTCGTGGATTTCCTTTAAGATGGATTCTCCTGTCTGAGGCGAGACACACCTAGACCATGGATGAGTTAATGAGGTTCGGTAAAGAACTCCATTGTGAAAAGAGTAGTTGGCAGATTTTCTGATGGTGCGAATGGCTTCGACTTTGTCTGTTGGTAACTCGCCGCGGTCTAGATATTTGATCAGTGGAGTCATCCAGGAGTCGGCCTCCTCGATTGCCATGACTTCTGTTTTTCTGGTGCTTGGTGATTCGAAATTTCCTTTAGCTGCATTTTAGTGAATAGATCTCCAAGTTCGGACGCTGATTTGGCTATGGCGTCGGCTTCGGTGTTTTCCTCTCTCGGGATTTGAATGATTTCCCATTGTCCTCCTTGTGCTTCCAGCTGTTGGAGCTGTGTTTTGACTTGACTCAGGTATTCGATCATCCCTGTTTCTTTGGCTTGATATTCTCCCTTGACCTGATTTACCACCAGCTGGGAGTCGCTATAGATCTTTAGGATTTCCGTTCTTATTTCTAATGCGAGGCCGAGGCCTGCGATTAGGGCTTCATACTCAGCTTCATTGTTGCTGGCGGCGAATTGGATGTTTACTCCATATTCGATCCTGATTTTTTCGGGTCCTTTGAGGATGGCTCCTGCTCCAGCTCTTTTTTCATTCGACGCTCCATCTACGTGGAGTTCCCATACCAAGGCTGGTTTGGGTTGGCCAGTCTCGGTTGGAGTTATTTCTGCTACGAAGTCCGCCAAAGCTTGTGCTTTCAGAGTCGGGCGAGGTTCGTATCTTATGTCGTGTTCGCTGAGTTGGATGGACCAGTGGACTAATCTTCCGGAGGTTTCTGGTCGTTGGATCGCCTTTCGCAATGGTTGATTTGTTCTTACCACAACGTTGTGACTTTGGAAGTAGTATCTCAGCTTTTTAGCTGTGGTCAGTACGGCAAGTGCCATTTTTTCGATCTCGGGGTATCGTGTCTCCGCACCCTTCAGGACTCGACTAATGTAGTAGATTGGCTTCATCTCGTTATCTTCTTCCCTTACCAGCACTGTCCCGATGGTCTCGTGTGTGGTGCTGATGTATAGGTATAGTGTCTCCCCTTTCAGCGGTCTGCTTAGCAATGGAGGGGTGACGAGGAACTTCTTTATTTCTTCAAAGGCGTTCTCGCAGTCTTCATTCCATTCAAATTTTTGTGTTCCTTTGAGGGCTTTGAAGAAAGGCAAGCATCTTTTTGCTGAGCAAGACATGAATCTACCGAGTGCTGTGATTCGCCCGTTGAGTTTTTGAACTTCATTTATGCTTCTTGGTGCCTTCATGTCCATAATTGCTTTGATCTTCTCGGGGTTCGCCTCTATTCCTCTTTGAGATATCATGAATCCCAGGAATTTCCCGCCTTGTACGCCGAACGTGCATTTGTCGGGGTTCAGCTTCATTCCAAACTTATTCAGTATGTTGAATGTTTCTTCAAGATCTTTTGCATGGGTTTCTTCCTTCTCGCTCTTGATGATTAGGTCGTCTACATACACCTGGACTCGCTTTCCTATCTCGTCTTTGAACATGAAATTCATAAGTCTTTGGTATGTTGCTCCAGCATTTTTCAAGCCAAAAGGCATTGCCGTGTAGCAGTAAGTTCCTCCCTCCGTGATGAATGAAGTTTTTTCCTGGTCTTGCTCCTTCATCTGGATTTGGTGGTAGCCTTGAGCTGCGTCGGCTAGGCTATACATCGCGTGTCCAGCAGTAGAGTCCACGAGTTGATCGATATCTGGGAGAGGGTAGCTATCTTTAGGACACGCTTTGTTTAGATCGGTGTAATCCACACACATTCTGTTTTTCCCGTTGGCTTTCTTTACGATAACTACGTTAGCTACCCATTCGGGGTAGTGGACTTCTCGTATGAATCCTGCTTTCTCCAGTTTTTCTACTTCTTCAGCGATTATTTTCTGTTTTTCTTCCGAGAACTTCCTTTTCTTTTGCTTCACTGGGTTCGCCGCTTCTGCTACATTTAGATCATGAGTAATGACTTGGGGGTCTATTCCGACTATTTCTGATGCGTTTGCAGCGAAGGTTTTGACGTTGTTTTTCAGCATGGCCGTGATTTCGCTTTCGATCTTTGAGTTCATGTTTGCGCCGAGATTTACTCTTTTCTCCTTGTCGAGTTGGAGTTTCTTTGTTTCGCCTTCGGGTGCTGTTTCTTTTTCTTCGATGTCGTGATTAAGGATTTCTTCTATTGCCATTGCTTCGCCTGATTCTTTTATTGCTTGCTCGTAGCACTTTTTCGCCTCGGCTCGGTTTCCTTGTATCGTGATAATTCCTTGTTTCGTCGGTATCTTCATGGTCAGCGCCTTTATGCTCGTCACGGCGGCTGAGTCGTGGAGGAAAGGTCTCCCCAGTATCGCGTTGTACGGCAGGTCGATTTCTACGACGCTAAACCGTGTAGGTAATTCCTCGCTTTTCCTTGTCCTTCCTAGCTTGACATCGAGTGTAATTGTTCCGTTGGGCTTAATTGGCAAGCCCCCAAATCCTACCACAGGCGTGGCATTTCGTTTTAGTTCCGCTAGGTCTCCTCCTAGGCTTTCGTAGGCCTTTTTTGTTATTAGGTTTATTGCGCTTCCTTCATCGATCAGGATTCTCTCAACATTCCAGTGTTCGATGATCATGGCCACCACCAGAGCTTCGTTGTGCTCTTCAGCTATTCTCCCGAAGTCCTCTCCGTCAAAAGTCACTGGAGGAGGAGTTGAGAGTTCTGTTGCTTTTCGTTTTCTCTGTGTCGTTTGATCCTTCAGGTTTACTCTTTCAGAAGTCATCTTCTTCAATGAGATTTGTATTTGAGTTCAGAAAAGCTCCTTCTCTTGAAGTTTAGTTAAGCTTTTCCCACAGACGGCGCCAATTGATGGAGTCTGCCTTCTGAACCGGTGAGTGAACCTGCAAAACAGGGTAGAAGCTAACCGGACGGTGGTTGTCCGATTAACTCTCCGATGCTAAAGTCAGTCTAGAGCTTTGAGCAGCGTTTTGAGTATATGAATGTAATTGTGATTCTAGGCATACCTCGTGCTCCTTTTATAGTAGTCGAATATACCTAGTAGAGTTGTATTAGGCAGGTGAATCCTACTTTGTAGGGATTCGGCCGTATCGTAGAGATTCTCCTGATTTGTTGGGATCTACCTTAATCTGATAAGAGTCCTATTTAGGAACGTCTTCCTAAATAGTCTTATCTTCCTAAAGTAGAGCTTATCCTTCCATATGTAGTGTTTGTGTCCTAATAGGACAATATTTCCATACTTAGTCGTTTACCCGAATCCCGGACCTGACGCGCTCTCGGCGGATCATGTGGGATTCGGTCTTTATTAGTGTGTTACCGAATCTTAGAGATTCGGCATCTCCTTCATATCTTTCGGTCTTCAGGGGGAGTCCGGTGTCGCCGGAGAGTGGATCTCCTGTAACTCGGCTCCATTATACTTTCAGTAGGATTCGGTATCCATCAGCTACTAATAATTTATTTAATTAAAAATAAATTAAAAAAAATGCTTAAAATCTTAAAACGTCAAATTGACACGTGTAGTCAATATTCCAAAATATAATAATTACCGAAGTAATTTTAAATTATTAATTATAATTATAATTATCACTTTTCATTTATAATAATTAAAATAATTAATAATAGTTTAAAAAAAATGTGAAGTAGTTAATTTACTTAAGGGATTCAATTGAGTAAAATAAACAATTAAATAGTCAAACTAGCATATTAGCCATCCCTTCCAACCAAATAAAACAATTTCTTCTGCCATAACCCAAGGAACCCGCCAAACATAAATTCAAATCAACAAATTATCAAAGTTCATACTATAAACCATAATAACCTAATAATCTTGTAAACTAAACAAGAATCAATGATAAGAATCATTAATATGGTTGCTACAGTAACCAAAATCATGAAAACTAAAACAATAGCTAAAATTCTGAAAACAAAGCATGAACTAGATTCTTAATAATAACTTAACTCATGAGATCAATTTTTAAAACAACTAATGCTATGGAGAAAATATGGACCATCTCAGAAGCAAGAAATCACTCGGCCAAAACAAGAACAAGATCACAGGTAATACTCATGAAAGGACCACGAACCAAAGTCAACATAATTCAAGAGATTTGAATATACCGTTTGAAGATAACACGTCCAATGTTTATAGAGGTGATCCGGCTCAGATTTGTTGTGAAATTAATGCCTAACATAAGAAGGAATTACATCCAAGGGCAAACTTAGGATTTGACAGAAAACAAAATAAATGGAAATCCAATATTATCGCAAAAACGATGAAACGACGGCGGCTCAAGCGAAGAGTATACGTACCGTTTCTGATTCCAAAATTATTGAATTGTAGGGGATCGAGTCTCCTACGGCTGAGACGAAACGGATCTCCAGAAAAAGTTAAAACGAATGAGAACGACTCAGCGAACGGAAGTGTCGATATAAGCAAAACTGAGAATTATGAACAAGAAACTTACTGAAAACAGCAAGGATTTTAGGGAGATTGGGAAGCGTTTTTTTCTCAAAAAATCTAGAGGATGATGACGGCTAGGGTTGATGGAAAAGATTAAAAACAGAATAGGGTTTTTAAGTGAACAAAACGAATGAATAGAAAGAAGAACGCATCAATTTCAGTTTGTGTTCACTGCTTCTAAGGCTTTATAATATACAAAAGGCATGGGCCTTTGATTTTACACAAAAGAATGGCCAAATCACGTGGGAACTAATACCAGTGCATGAATTGCATGAAAATTTCAAATACTTTTCTTTTTCTTTTCTTTTTTTCCTTTTAAAAATTAATAAAACAAACCAACCACGAATCGAATCAACGAACGACTAAAATAAAGTTTAATAGAAATATATAATAATAATAATAAATTACCTAAAACTTGAAGGAATGTAAAAATTATAAATAAAAAAATAATAATTTAAAATTACGGGATATTACAGAAATAAATACAAGCGTTTCACCTTTTTAGCAATTTAAGCCAAACGTTTACAAATATTGCGAAACAAATCCAAACGTTTAACCTTTTTAGCGATTTAAGCCCAACGTTTACAAACGTTACGAAACAAATCCAAATGTTTCCCCATTTTAGCGATTTAAGCCAAATCTTTGAAACATTACGAAATAAATACAAACGTTTGCAAACAATACGGAACAAAAACAAACGTTTCACATTTTTATCAATTTAAGCCAAACGTTTACAAACGTTTCACCTTTTTAGCTATTTAAGCCAAACGTTTACAAACGTTACGAAACAAATCCAAACGTTTCCTTATTTTAGCAATTTAAACAAAACGTATACAAACATTACGACACAAATCCAAATGTTCCCTATTTTAACGATTTAAGCCAAAAGTTTACAAACATTACGAAACAAATCCAAACGTTTCACCTTTTTCAAGATTTAAGCCAAACGTTTACAAATATTTAGAAACAAAACCAAACGTTTAAAATGTTACGAAAAAAATCCAAACGTTTCACATTTTTAGCGATTTAAGTCAAACGTTTACAAACGTTACGAAACAAAACCAAACGTTCCACATTTTTAGCGATTTAAGCCAAACGTTTAAAAAAGTTACGAAACAAATCCAAGCGTTTCACCTTTTTAGCCATTTAAGCCAAACGTTCACAAACGTTGCGAAACAAATCCAAACGTTTCACCTTTTTTGCGATTTAAGCCAAACTTTTATTAACGTAACGAAAGAAAACCAAACATTTATAAACGTTACGAAATAAATCCAAACGTTTACAAACGTTACGAAACAAATCCAAACGTTTCACCATTTTAGCGTTAAGCCAAACATTTACAAATGTTACGAAACAAATTCAAACTTTCACCATTTTAGCAATTTTAGCCAAACGTTAACAAACGTTACAAAACAAATCCAAACGTTTCACCTTTTTGGGGATTGAAGCCAAATGTTTACAAACGTTAAGAAACAAATCCAAACGTTTCACCATTTTAGCAATTTAAGCCAAACATTTACAAAGGTTACAAAACAAATCGAAACGTTTCCCCATTTTATCGATTTAAGCCAAACGTTTATAAACGTAACGAAACAAAACCAAACATTTACAAACATTACGAAATAAATCCAAACGTTTACAACCGTTTCCCCATTTTAGCGTTAAGCTAAACGTTACCAAACAAATCCAAACTTTCACCTTTTTAGCGATTTAAGCCAAACGTTAACAAACGTTACGGAATAAATCCAAACGTTTCACCATTTTAGGGGTTGAAGCCAAACGTTTGCAAACACTAAGAAATAAAACCAAACGTTTCCCCATTTTAGCGATTTAAGCCAAAAGATTATAAACGTTACGAAACAAAACCAAACATTTACAAACGTTACGAAACAAATCAAAATGTTTACAAACGTTACGAAAAAAATCCAAACGTTTCACCATTTTAGCGATTTAAGCCAAACGTTTACAAACGATACCAAATAAATCCAAACGTTTCACCTTTTTAGCAATTTAGCCAGACGTTTACAAAAATTACGAAACAAATCCAAACGTTTCCCAATTTTGGCGATTTAAGCTAAACGTTTTCAAACGTTACTAAACAAATCAAAACGTTTGCAATTGAAGCCAAACGTTTACAAATATTACGAAACAAATCCAAATATTTCACCTTTTCAGCAATATAAGCCAAGCGTTTACAAAAATTACGAAACAAATCCAAGCGTTTCACCCTTTTAGCAATGTAAGCCAAACGTTTACAAACGTTACGAAACAAATCCAAGCGTTTCACCTTTTTAGCAATATAAGCCAAACGTTTACAAACGTTAGGAAACAAATCCAAACGTTTCACCTTTTAAGAGATTTAATCCAAACGTTTACAAATGTTACGAAACAAATCCAAACATTTCCCTTTTTTAGCGATTGAAGCCAAACGTTTACAAATGTTACGACACAAATCCAAACGTTTCCCCTTTTTAGTGATTGAAGCCAAACGTTTACAAATGTTACGAAACAAGCCAAATGTTTACAAACGTTACAAAACAAATCCAAACGTTTCCGCATTTTAGCGATTTAAGACAAACGTTTACAAACGTTACGAAACAAATCCAAACGTTTCGCCTTTTACTGATTTAAGCGAAACGTTTACAAATGCTAAGAAACAAAACAAAACGTTTAAAACGTTACGAAACAAATCCAAACATTTCACATTTTTAGCGATTTAAGCCAAACGTTACGGAACAAAACCAAACGTTTAAAATTTTTGGCAATTTAAACCAAACGTTACGAAACAAATCCAAGCGTTTCACCTTTTTAGCTGTTTAAGCCAACCGTTTACAAAAGTTACGAAAGAAATCCAAGAGTTTCACCTTTTTAGCAATTTAAGCCAAACGTTTACAAACATTGCGAAACAAATCCAAACGTTTCCAATTTTTAGCGATTTAAGCCAAACGTTTACAAATGTTGCGAAACAAATCCAAACGTTTAACCTTTTTAGCGATTTAAGTCAAACGCTTACAAACGTTACGGAACAAAACCAAACGTTTCCCATTTCTAGCGATTTAAGCCAAACGTTTACAAACGTTACGAAACAAATCCAAGAGTTTCTTCTTTTTAGCGATTTAAGCCAAACGTTTACAAAAGTTACGAATCAAATCCAAGCGTTCCCCCTTTTTAGCAATTTAAGATAAACTTTTACAAACGTTGCGAAACAAATACAAACGTTTCACCTTTTTTGCGATTTAAGCAAAACGTTTACAAACGTTACGAAATAAAACCAAACGTTTGACCTTTTTAGCGATTCAAGCCAAATCTATAAAACGTTACGAAATAAATCCAAACGTATACAAACATTACGGAAAAAAACAAACGCTTCACATTTTTATCAATTTAAGCCAATCGTTTACAAACGTTACAAAACAAATCCAAACGTTTCACATTTTTAGCGATTGAAGCCAAACGTTTACAAACGTTACAAAACAAATCCAAACGTTTCCCCATTTTAGCGATTTAAGCCAAACGTTTATAAACGTAACGAAACAAAACCAAACATTTACAAACATTACGAAATGAATCCAAACGTTTACAAACGTTACGAAACAAATCCAAACGTTTCCCCATTTTAGCATTAAGCCAAACGTTACGAAACACATCCAAACGTTTCACCTTTTTAGCGATTTAAGCCAAACGTTTACAAACGTTTACAAACGTTACAAAACAAATCCAAACCTTTCACATTTTTAGGGATTGAAACCAAACGTTTACAAACGTTCAAAAACAAATCCAAACGTTTCCCCATTTTAGCGATTTAAGCCAAAAGTTTATAAACGTTACGAAACAAAACCAAACGTTTACAAACGTTACGAAACAAATCCAAATGTTTACAAACGTTTCAAAAAAAATCCAAATGTTTCACCATTTTAGCGATTTAAGCCAAACGTTTACAAATGATACGAAACAAATCCAACTGTTTCCCCTTTTTAGCAATTTAGCCATATGTTTACAAACGTTACGAAACAAATTTAAACGTTTCCCCATTTTAGCGATTTAAGCCAAACATTTACAAACGTTACGAAATAAATCCAAACGTTTCCCCTTTTTTGCGATTGAAGCCAAACGTTTACAAACATTACGAAACAAATCCAAACGTTTCCTCTTTTTAGCGATTTAAGCTAAACGTTTACACACGTTATGAAACAAATCCAACTGTTTCACCTTTTTAGCAATAATAGCCAAACGTTTACAAACGTTACGAAACAAATCCAAACGTTTCTCCTTTTTAGCGATTTAATCCAAACGTTTACAAATGTTACGAAACAAATCCAAACGTTTCACCTTTTTAGCGATTGAAGCCAAACGTTTACAAATGTTACGACACAAATCCAAACGTTTCACCTTTTTAGCAATTGAAGCCTGTCATGACCCAATCTCAGGGCCGAGACCGGCGTTAGGGAATGGGAGTGGTTGCTTCGAAACCCGTAGGAAGCCTAAAAACGTAAAATAATTTTTTCGCAAAAAAAATCCTCTGGCAATAAAAATCACAAACATTTTATAACACAGCAGGTGTAAAACATTTAAAACATTAAAACATTAAAGTTATATTTACAGAAAACAATTTGATACAAAATATCTATCTACTGCAACTCTAAGAGTAAAGTGTTGTTTCTTTACATACTTTCAAAAATACAGACTTCTGAAAGTAGGATAGAAGTCCGTTGTTTCAAAGCGTCTTTCACCTAAAAGGAAATCTTTGAGGAGTCAGTATATGAGAATATACTGAGTGAGTTCATATGTTTACTAATAAGTATTCAAATAAAATATAAAACATTATTCAATCATATGCAGCCAAGTACAAGATCCGATTGAAACCTTAATCCTCGAACATGCCAAACGTATGTACGCAAAGGAGAACTTATCCAATAGTCCGACCCGGGAGTATTCACACTCTACCACGTCAGCCGCACCAAATCTCTTGATTCCAATGGTGGGTCCAACCCACTAGTAGGTCCAACCTACTAGATACGGGGCTCAGGTTACACTGTAACCGAGTTCACTCTCGTATCGCATTCGTATATCCAACTTTGAAACTCGTTCTTAATTGTATTCATAACTGTATCAAATCAAAACTGGTGATCACGCAGTCCTATTGCCGCTCAATAGGTAGCACGTTCCATCAGATCAATACTGGTTTCAAATCAAGCGTATATGCAATTCGTATAATGATTTCACACTATAATATGTAAATCAAATATAAAGCAATATAAAATAATTTCTTGCGTAAATACTTAAAAAGTAAACTTGTATAAACTCACTGAAAACGCTAATCCAAAAATACTTCGGGGCTTAAAAACGTCAAGCTTCCTGAGCTCCTGGTCCAGCTGCTTCTTGCCTCGCCGGATCTAAAACAGTTTCAAAACATTTGACTCGAATCAGAATCCTATTCTAAGATTGACTTTAGACTCGAGACACGATACGTTATACTTTCATTAACCGTCGTGCTTCTCATGCATATCCCGTTAAACGATATCTAACTCGTTTACGGATCGTATATCTTTTCTAATTCAATTCTTGTTTAACCTCATCAGGTTAACGTCTCAAATTAATCGATAACTAGTTGAATACTAATCAATTTCAAATCACGGTATGCGCGTACGACAAATTTTCCTTAAAACGAATCAATCGGCGAAAATACTGTGCGTACGCGCGTCTTCCTGTGCGACTGCACAGGGGACTGTGCGTCAGCACAGTGTGACTGTGCGTTCGCATAGTCCATATAGACTGTGCGTTCGCATATTCCAGCTGTGCGTTCGCACATTTTGGCTGTACGACGCACAGCCACGGGCTTAGCTCGGGATCGATTTCCGACGTGCTCCAATGCGTAAAAACATTCTAAACGTGTCCAAAACGCTAATTCTAACTTCAAAACATCCAAATTCAATCCTATAATCGATAAAATGATAAAATCGTTTCGTGGCCTAAAACTTTAAATCAATATAACTTAAAATATATCCGTTTATACGATAAAATGTCAAGCTTACCGTGATACGCCACTGAAATACGATCGTTTCGAGTTATATAACGTCGAAAACGGACGAAAAACGGAAACCGAGCGACGAACAGTACGATATCGTCGTTGAAATGAAAAAGGAGAAGATGAAGGTTCTGGTGATTCCTTCATCTGAAGGAGATTATATATATTCTGGCTAATTTTTGCTTTAGTCCTTGGAACTTTTCAAAAATTTCAATTTAGTCCAAAACCTATCCGCGTCCAAATTTTAAACGATCTCTGATCGACTCGAAACTTTTACCATAAATACTATAAATTATTTCGCGGACTTTGGCGAAATAATTTCTGTCACGGGATTTATAATTTATTTTATATTAATTTTCGAAGTTATTTACTTAATTCCCGTAAAACCGCTCAATAAAATTTATTCCAAATTCCCGATATAATTAAATTAAATTCTCCTTAATTTAATTTATCGGAAATTCCGACACGTGGCACGACTTCATTACCTTAAAATATTTTGGGGTATTACATTCACCCCCCCTTAAAATAAATTCGTCCTCGAATTTAAAATTTAGCTACGTACCTTGAGTGAAAAGATAAGGATACTTCTGCCTCATATCCTCTTCTGTCTCCCACCATCGGAATTCTCTTTGTCCGCAGTTGTCGTATTTGTGTGTCGACAATCTGCACTGGCTGTTCCTCGTATGTTAGTTCCTCGCTCACATCCACAACTTGCGGTTGTATTATTCGAGAGGGGTCTGGTATATATTTCTGAAGCATGGAAATATGGAAGACAGGATGAACTTGTGACATCTCCGGTGGCAAGTCTAGCTTATAGGCGACTGAGCCTATACGTTCTATGATCTAATAAGGTCTGACGTATCTCGCAGCCAACTTGCCCTTCTTTCCAAAACGAATCACTCCCTTTATCAGTGATACTTTTAGAAAAACATAATCTCCAATCTGAAACTCGATATCCTTTCTCTTGGGGTCCGCGTAACTTTTCTGTCGACTGGAAGTAGTAGTCAGACGTTGCTTTATCAACGGTACTTTCTCTGACGTAATCTGAGTGATTTCTGCTCCGGTTAGTTTTCATTCACCGACTTCATCCCAGCAGATAGGGGATCGACATTTGCGACCGTATAGCTCTTCGTATGGAGCCATCTCGATGCCCGAGTGATAGCTATTATTGTAGGCAAACTCGACTAAAGGTAGGTACGTATCCCAACTACCTCTGAAGTCTAATACGCATAATCGAGCATGTCTTCTAACGTTTGAATCGTTCGTTCAGACTGGCCGTCCGTCTGAGGATGAAACGCAGTACTGAAATTTAACCGCGTTCCTAACGCTTCCTGTAAGCTCTTCCAGAATCTAGAGGTAAATACAGAACCTCTATCAGACACGATTGACACGGGAACTCCGAGTAGGCACACGATCTTATCGATGTAAATCTCCGCCAACTTTGATGCAGAATAAGTCATCTTGATAGGAATGAAGTGTGCTGACTTCGTCAAGCGATCCACGATTACCCAAATGGAATCAAAATCTTTCTGCGTCTTGGGTAGTCCGACTACGAAGTCCATCGTGACTTGCCCCCATTTCCATTCCGGGATGGGTAACGGCTGAAGAAATCCATATGGTCGTTGATGCTCTAATTTAACTTGCTGACAAGTCGGGCATTTAGCCACAAATTCCGCAATATCTTTCTTCATTCCACTACACCAATACGTTGTCTTGATGTCATGATACATTTTTGTGGAACCAGGATGAACGCAATAGATCGTTCCATGAGTCTCATCCATGATCTTTTGTCTTAAGTCACCAATGTCTGGTACGCACATTCGATTGCCATATTTCAGTATTCCGTTGAAGATACTGAAATCTTGACTCTTTCCCTGTTGTACTTCGTCAATTAAATGCTTTAATTGAGGGTCGTCAGCTTGCAACTCCTTGAGTTGATCTATCAATGTCGATTGTATCATTAATTGAGCCATTAGGTTTCCGAGAGATGAAATCTCGAACTTGATCCCTTGGCTAAACATCGTGTGGATTTCTCTGACTAACGGTCTCTGCCATGCCGTTGTAATATGCGCGAGACTTCAAGCTGACTTTCTACTTAACGCATCTGCCACCACATTGGCTTTGCCCGGATGGTATATCGTGCAGTCGTAATCTTTTAATAACTCCATCCACCTTTGCTGTCTGAGGTTCAGTTCTCGTTGATCGAAAATGTATTTTAAACTTTTGTGGTCCGTAAAGATCTCGCACGTGGCGCCGTATAAATAATGTCTCCAGATCTGCAGCGCAAAAATCACCGCTGCTAATTCCAAATCATGCGTCGGGTAGTTCGTTTCGTGCTTCTTAAGTTGTCGCGAAGCGTATGCAATTACTCGACCATGTTGCATAAGGACGCATCGTAGTCCAACTCTCAATGCGTCACAGTAAACGGTGAATCCTTCTGTTCCTTCAGGTAGCGCTAGAACTGGTGCTGTTGTCAGACACTCTTTTAGTTTTAGAAAACTGAGTTCACAATGGTCCGTCCAGTTAAATTTCGCGTTCTTCTGAGTTAACTTCGTCAAAGGTACAACGATCTTCAAAAAGTCCTGTACGAATCGTCTATAATATCCCGCTAAACCAAGGAAACTTCTAACTTCAGTAACTGATTCAGGCCGCTTCCATTCTATCACATCTTCGATATTCTTTGGGTCAACCTTGTTACCGCTTTGTGAAACCACATGACCTAATAACGCCGCTTCCGTTAGCCAAAATTCACATTTAGAGAATTTGGCGTAAAGCTGATGCTCTCTTAACGTCTGTAGTACTATCCGTAGATGATGTGCATGTTCTCTTCTGAACGTGAATAGATCAAAATGTCGTCGATGAATACAATCACGAACTGATCTAAATATGCATTGAATATTCTATTCATCAAATCCATAAAGGCTGCTGGCGCATTCGTCAATCTGAATGACATAACGAGAAATTCGTAATGTCCATACCGAGTTCGAAAAGCAGTATTCTGAATATCGTCATCATGAATCTTCAGCTGATGATAGCCTGATCTCAGGTCGATCTTGGAGAAATACTTCGCCCCTTGTAACTGATCGAACAAATCGTCGATTCTAGGTAACAGATACTTATTCTTGATCATCACCATGTTCAGTTGTCGATAGTCAATACATAGTCGAAGCGATCCATCTTTCTTTTTCACGAACAGCACTGGTGCACCCCACGGGGATACACTCGGTCTGATAAAGCCACGATCAAATAACTCTTCTAACTGATCCTTCAATTCCTTAAACTTTGCCGGTGCCATACGATAAGGAGGTATCAATATCGGCTTCGTGCCAGGAGCAAATTCGATACAAAACTCAATTTCTCAATCTGGGGGTAATCCAGGTAACTCCTCTGGAAAAACGTCTGGATATTCCGATACCACGGGTACGCCGTTTAAGTTTAACACTTTTCTTCTCCACGTCTCGCACTATCGTTAAGAATAATTGACATCCCTTCTTTCACATACGACACGCTTGAATAGCCGAAATGATACTCGTAGAAGATTCCATCTTATCACCCTTGATTGAAACAGCTTCAATTCTAGGCGTATTAAACATTACCGTCTTCTTTCGGCAGTCCACATTAGCATAGTGATGCGCTAGCCAATCCATTCCTAATATGACGTCAAAAGCTAATACCTCGAGTAAAATCAAGTCAACTAACAAATCTCGTCCTTGAACTTTCACAGGACAAGACGGATAAACGATACTAACTTCCACACTTTCGCCAACTGGGGTAGTTACTGAGAAAGGATTCCTAAGATACGCCGGTTGCACACCTAACTTACTAGCAAAGCTGGGCGAAACAAATGAATGCGTAGCGCCCGGATCAAATAATATCAATGCGTCTTGAGAAGCGATAGAAAAGGTACCTTACACCACAGCATTGGAAGCCTGAGCCTCTTGAGGATTCAGTGCAAAGACCCTAGCCTGACTCCCACCAGCCTGCGAAGTCTGGCCAGTACCACGACCTCCGCCGTTCCTTCCTCCTCGATTTGTATAACCACGGCCTCTCTGGCAAGTGAAGGTACTTCCTGTCTGATCATATCCTGACACTGCCTGATTCGCAGTCCTCTGCTGCTGATAGGAAGGTTGCATCAAAGTAGTCATTGAGCCCTGGGGCATCTGCCTCGGACAATCTCTAGAAAAATGACCCTGTTGACCACAGTTGAAACATGCTCTAGCAGCAATGTGGCATGCGCGTAGTGCCTCCTATTACAGTTCAGACATATAGGAACTCCGCCTCCCATATCACTCATAGATCTGGCACCAAATCATGTGCCTGAAGCACTAACCCGCGTACCACGTCAAGGCCTTTTGCGTTCTCGCTAACGCAATGTGAATCGAGAATAATTCCCAATATATGACTGAGTAGGCGCGCTTTGTACACTGCGAAACGTACTATCTCATACAGGTGCAACATTAGAAGGGTCAGGAATTCTCCTTAAACGAATCAAAGAAACTTCCATTTGTCTGGTGCTATCGATCAGTTGCACTAGGGTTCTTCCAATATCAGACGTCAGACTCACAAATTCGGCTCGTAGACCCTCTATAAACCTCGAGTTCACTCTGACTGGGTATGCAGTCAGGTCAGGTGCAAACCTACTCACTCTGGTAAACTCCGTCATAAACTCTTGCACGGACCGATTGCCTCTATTCAGGGTCAGCCACTGATTACGATAACTCCCCATCACCGCATACGGTAAGAAATAGCGCCGTGCTTACGGCGTATTTGTCGTTTCTTACCGTTATAGTAACGGTTCTCAATTTTTGCAATAGCCGCGGTACTATCGCAATGGATCAACACAGCTGGTATCGGTCTTTCCCATAAGGGAACCTCAGCTAGCAGGCTTCTTAGCCATCCTGCTTCTTCACTGGCAGCAGCCAGTGCTATCATTTCTGATTCCATGGTGGATTGTGCCAGAATCGTCCGTTTCTTTGATTTCCAAGAAACAGCTCCACCTGCTATACTAAAAATATAGCCACTGGTGACTTTGGAATCATCAAACAATGTATTCAAATCTGCATCACTGTACCCTTCAAGGATAGAAGGATGCTTCTGATAATGTAACCCTAGGTTCATTGTTCTTTTAAGGTATCTCATTACCCTTTCAATAGCATTCCAATGCTCCATACTGGGTCTACTAGTAAACCTGCACAGTAATCCAACGACATATGCAATGTCTGGTCTAGTACAATCAGTGGCATACCGAAGGCTGCCAATGATGCTCGCATATTCTGACTGTCGTACACTATCACCAGTGTTCTTAAATAATTTTAAACTTGGATCATATGGTGTACAAGCAGGTTTATAGTCAAAGTAGTTCTATTTCTTAAGAATCTTCTCAACATAGTGATATTGATCTAGAGAAATTCCCTTATCAGATATAGTTATCTTTATGCCAAGAATGACATTCGCTTCTCCAAGATCTTTCATATCAAAGTTGGTACTCAACATTGATTTCACAACATTCACAACATGAATGTTTAATCCAAAGATCAACAAGTCATCTACGTAAAGACATATGAAAGTACAAAGCTCTTTTTCAAATTTGTAGTAAATGCATTTGTCACTTTCATTCACTTTATAACCATTCGAGATAACAAGGTTATCAAACTTTTCATGCCATTGCTTAGGTGCTTGTTTTAGACCATATAAGGATTTGTCTAATTTACACACCTTCTGTTCCTGACCATGTATCACAAAACCCTCTGGTTGGTCCATGTATATTTCTTCCTCCAATTCATCGTTCAAAAAGGCAGTCTTAACATCCATTTGGTGTACAACCAAATCATGCAGAACAGCGATCGAAATCAGCACTCTAATGGATGTTATTCTAGTAACGGGCGAATAAGTATCAAAGAAATCAACGTTTTCACGTTGTCTATAGCCTTTGGAAACAAGACGAGCTTTATACTTATCTACGGTGCCATCAGGTTTTGCAACTGGGAGGCAGATCAGTCAGATGCCATGTCTTATTAGACTTTAGTGAGTCCATCTCATCATTTCTGGCTTCTTGCCAAAGATCAGAATCTAAAGAAGTTAGAGGTTCCTGAAGATTAGCAGGATCCTCCACTAAGGAGTAGACATGGAAATCAGAACCATAGTCTTTCAAAGTTCTTGCTCTTTTACTTCTTCTGATCTCTAGTTCTATATCATCAGTAATCTCTCTACTCCTAACTACAGGAGCTGTAATATCCCGTAAAATTTTATTTTTATTTTGTTAATTTCCGACGTGGTTCCGGATGTGTTTTGGGGGGTATTTGAAGTTTCGTAAATTTTTGTGGTTCGATTCATCTTCGGTTCGGTTTTAAAAAAAAAATTATAATAATAAACTCCTCCTTTGGGTCTTGGTTCAACCAAATGGTTGAACCAAGGAATAAACCAGGTCTCGTAAGAGACCTGATGTTTTCCCGTACGGTCTCGTACGGGACTGTGCAAATTTTGCACTGGTCTCGTACGAGACCAGGCTGTCCCGAACGAGAACTCAGCATTTTTGCTGAGTCTCGTTCGAGACTGGTAACGGCAGTTAGGAGGCTTAATTTCTGCCGTTACCATTCTGATTTCTTTCCCTTTTTAGCTGATTTGATTCCTCATTTTCCTTTCCTACAAATTCAGCAATCTCTTGTCTCAAATCTTTTCGTTTTTCTCCTTGTTTTTCACCTCCAAAATCTGCTCCAAACTCAGCCCCGTGGTAAGTGTTCTTGACCATTTTCATTTCAGAATTTTACCTTTGAACATACTTCGGTTTTCTGATCCGTGTGTGTTCGTTTCTAGATCGAAACTGAAACCGTTTGATCTCAGGCGTTCTAGACTCGTTTGCCTTCGATTCAATTCGTTCGCTTCACTTAACGGTACGCCGTTGATCTCGTTTCATTCGCCGTACGATTTCCGTTTCTGTTTTGAATATGTTCTGTTCTTATTATTTGTTGCTGCCGATTCCTTGTGTGAGTTTTGGATTTGATTTTGCTAAGTTATGATTACAAATCTATTTGGGTATGATTAGGGGTTAGTAGTTTAAGCCTTTGGAACGAGTTACACCATCGTCTTGTTTGATTGATTTTGGCCGATTATGAGTTTGTTCACTGTTAACGTTTTTGAATTTTGGGGAGTGCTTAGGTTGAGTTTTTGGTTTGATTTCATGCCATAGATTTGTGAAGTAATTAGCTCATGAGGTCTAGACGTTTTGGTTTGGGGTTTCAAGTTCAGAAACTTGAGTTAGGGGCATGAATGGGGTGTTAGGCGGGCTACTGTTGATTTAAACAAGGAAGATGATGGCTAAATAGCCACTTTAGCCACCAAGTTATTTTGCTTAAATAAAATCAATCCTTTAAGTTTAACTTTACCTAATAACTTGAACTTTATTTTGATTTTCAAATTAAATATTTAAAACGAAAGTTGTTTATAAATTTAAACTGATATAATCACTCGGGTAATTTCATTTAACTTTGAATTTCGATTTGGTATAAATTGGCTAAATTACAATTTAGCCCCTGAACTTATTTCTATAACTTAATTAAGTGGATTTTTGAGTTATAACTTTATATTTTGTATTAATTGTAAATAAAAGTAATTAATTTGATTTTTGGAAATCAAATTGGCTAAAGTGCAATTTAGCCCCTAATTGGCAAAAGTACCATTTAGTCCCTACTTGGTTAAAATACAATTTGGTCCCTGAATTTTTATTTGACTTATATAATTAAGTTTTTGGGTTGTAACTTGGGTTACTTGATATTGAAGTTATTGAGTTCCGCTTTTAAAATGGATTATTATTTTGCTAATTTATTTTATAAATATAAACTTGGGTTTATAGTTGATAATTGTTTTGAGTCGGGGTAGACTTGGGTCACCCGACAAGTGAGGTTAGCTTGGTAGTTTGTGATAACTCGGCTAACCCACTATTTGGAAATTATTTATTTTTTAAAGTTATTAAATAATATTTATAAATTGGATTTTAAGCGGGAACTCAATAGACTTATATTAATTGGGCTTTATTACCTTTTGGATATATTTGTGTTACTTTGGATTGTTATTTACTACGTGTTAATTGTGCTAGTCTTATGTGGTGTCTAGTACTCTCTAGAGTTAGGGTCTGATTTTAATAATTATTTTATTTGTCTAGACTCGTCTACTGTTCGTGCTTCAGAGGCGAACCAGAGTTAGTTGCTTGCCGGTATTTCACGCGGATTAGCAAGCAGTGAGTTTATATTTACTATTTACCGCTTTATTAAGTAAATTGTTATTTTAATATAATATATATATACTGTACGTATATTTCGAACTGTTTTTATATTATGGCTCTTAGTTGGAACGTGCTACCTAATGGGCATCATTAGGACTGCGTGCGCACCGGTATTGATCTGGGTAAGGTATATATGGAAATGTGGTAACTCGGTGTGAGCATAGCTCTCGGGACCAGGTAGAGTAACTCGGTGTAGCTCAGCTCTCGGGACTCTGGTATAAGTGTGGTCAGTGGTAACTCGGTGTAGCTCAACTCTCGGGACCAGACCTATTGGATTATGATTACTAATTAGAATTGTGGATTAGGGTTCCAACTATTATCTGTAATATCGTTATTAAATGTTTTAAACGTTTTAAAGGTTTTCCACTTAATAAATGTAAATAGTGATATGAACTCATCTCAGTATATCTAACCCCGTTGTTTTCCCAATTTCCCCAGGGATATGATCTGAGAGAGTCTGGTGATCTCCGCATTTACTTTTCCTCGGAGGTTTCTTTTATTTTAATAAAATTGTAAAACTGTTTTATTCTTAGACCGCAGTAGTAACTAGACGTCTTTGTTATTATTGTTTATTTTGTCGGATTGGTTCGACTGGTTATATTGCTTTGGCATGTTATATTATTTATATTGGTTTATGATAAATCTATTTTAGAATCAGAATTGAATAAGCATGTTATATTAACTGTTGATTATTATATCTGCTAGATTAGGTTGAAGTCTCGGTTGCCCCCGAGCATTGGTTTTCTGCAGGTTTATGTGTTTATGAATTATTTGGAAGGCTAGCTACGGGTTTCGGTACTACATTACCCATACCCTAGCGCCGGTCGCGATTCATGAAAATGGGTCGTGACAAACTTGGTATCAGAGCTTTGGTTTCAAACCAAGGCCAATTGCTTGCTATGTGTTTACTCTGTTAAGTATTGTTGTGTCTTAGGAACTACTGCGGATATAGGATTCTGTCATGTCTTTAAAAACGTCATCTTTTGATTTTAAAACTTTCTGCCTACACCAATAGGATTGCGTCGAGTCAGTCATTGTATGTTGTTTTGATGTTGTTAAATGTTAATTTTATTTCACTTGGGTGAACATTTTATTGCTGTTGATTTCTTGGGAAATCCTATATGTTGCTTGTTTTGTTCGTACTTGGGTATGAAATATCTGTTATTTAAATTGTTGTTGTTCAATCTTAGGGTATGAACAACGTTATTCGTACTCGTGCTCGTGCTGCGGCAGAGCAAGAAGCTGTGGCTGATGATGCGATTTCCATGGAAGTCGATCAGAACGTACCACCTGTTCAGGCTAATACTGGACGTGGTCGAGGTGGAGGTGCTGGCAGAGGTAGAGGTGCTGGTAGAGGCAGAGGAGCTGGTGCTGGTAGAGGTGGAGCTAGAGGACGCGGTGCAGCAGGTGTTCAGGCACCGAATGTGCAGCAGGCACCAGAGGTGCAACAAGCACCAAATATGCAAGCGTTCGACTTCACTACTTTCTTGGCTGGCGTTGTCGAGATGCAGAACAATCAGGCTCTACTGCAGAATCAGTGTAATATACTGGGTCAGTTAGCGCAGCAACAGCAACCTCAGGTTGGTGCTGTAGCTGGTGTTGGTGGACTTGCTGGTGTCGGTCATATTCCGACGGACAGAGAGTTGGTGATGATCTACTTGAAGTTGAATCCGACTTCTTTTGATGGTACTGGTGATGCTCTTGACTTTTTGGAGGAATTTGAGTACAACAGTCAGAGGATTCAAGCGTCTGATCGTCAATCAGTGATGCTTGTGGAAATGTCGCTGAAGGGTCCAGCTAAGGATTGGTATCGCGATAACATCAGGCCAGTTATGGATACTTTGCCTTGGGCTGATTTTGTGATCAGGTTCAGAGGTTACTATCTACCCTTCTCTGTTACTGAGAGTTTCAGAGAAAAGCTGCTCACTTTAAAGAAGGGGGATAGATCGGTGACAGACTACACTACTGAGTTTGTACGTTTGGGGCGGTTTGCTACAGATCTACAGGGTTATCAAGAGCGAGTGAACGACCGTTATGTTAGGGGTTTAGGCTCGGAGTTTCTTCCTTTGCTGATAGGGACAAACATGGAGTTTGCTCGGTTAGTGGATAGTGCGCGGCGGATGGAGAATTCGATGGTTCAGTTTGGGACGATCTCTGACCCTTTCCAGAATCAAAAGGGAAAGAGTGACCTTCCTAGTGGGGGGCAGCAGGCCCCAGTGCAGCATAGTAGTGGGAATTATTACAGTGGCTCTTCTCAGGCCAACAGGGGGAGTCGACGGACTCACAACAAAGGGAGGCATAGTTCCAGGAGTGCTCCGTACAGTTCCAGTAGCAGTGGGAGCAACCGTGGTTCAGGACGCGGGTACAGTGGTGGATCGAACATTCCGTTCTGCCAGAATTGCAGACGTAGGCATTATGGTCAGTGCCAGTTAGCTCCTGGAGGTTGTTTCACTTGTGGCCAGCCGGGTCATTTTTCTAGGGAGTGTCCGACATCTGGGCAGCAGATGTCTAACTCCAGTGTGGCGCAGTCATCTTATCAGCAGCAGAGACCTGCGTTTACACAGTCTGTAGGGTACTCTCAACCTGCAGCATCTTTTGGTGGCCAGCGGGGCCGTGGTTCTGGTGGCAGAGGTTTTGGTGGCCGTGGTAACGGCGGTAGAGGTTCCAACGGTTATGGTACTGGACAGAGTTCGCAGCAGCAGCCGCAGGGTCAGGCCAGAGTATTCGCACTTACTCCTCAGGATGCGCGTGCATCAAATGCTGTGGTGCAAGGTACCATCCCGATTTCGTTTACTGATGCTTTGGTATTATTTGATGCGGGTGCGACCCATTCGTTTGTTTCTACTTGTTTTGCTGGGAAATTGGGTAGAGCACCATCTGTTTTGAGTGAACCTCTAGCTGTGTCTACACCTATGTCTGAAGGTGTAGTAGTGGACGTCGTCTATCCTTCTTGTCCTGTGGTTATTCAGGGTAGAGAATTGTGTGCTGATTTGATTGTACTTGACGTTCTTTCTTTTGATGTTATCTTGGGGATGGACTGGTTGTCACGCCATTATGCTTCTATTGACTGTCGAGGGAAGTCAGTTGAGTTCAGGATTCCAGGTGGTCTACCTTTTTCCTTTCAGGGAGAAAAGGCAGAGACACCTAAGAATCTGATTTCCGCCATCAAGGCGAAGCGGATGTTGGGCAAGGGTTGCCAGGGTTTTCTTGCTGTGGTTCGTGATTTGGAGGCTGGTGGTAGTGATATGCATAGTGTGCCGATAGTGAATGAGTTCACTGATGTGTTTCCAGAGGAATTGCCTGGATTACCACCTGATCGTGATATTGAGTTTTGCATTGATGTGGTTTCTGGTACAGCTCCGATTTCGATACCGCCGTATCGGATGGCTCCTGCAGAGCTGAAGGAGTTGAAGGACCAGTTACAAGAGTTGTTGGATAGCGGGTTCATCAGACCGAGTACTTCTCCGTGGGGTGCTCCAGTTCTGTTTGTAAAGAAGAAGGACGGTTCCTTTCGGCTCTGTATCGACTACAGACAGTTGAATAAGGCTACTGTCAAGAACAGATATCCTCTTCCTCGCATCGATGATCTGTTTGACCAGTTGCAGGGTGCGAAGTGTTTTTCCAAGATTGATTTGAGGTCTGGGTATCATCAGCTACGAATCCGTGATGCAGATGTGCCTAAGACTGCTTTTCGGACTCGTTATGGACATTTTGAGTTTCTGGTTATGTCCTTTGGTCTAACGAACGCACCAGCAGCGTTTATGGATATGATGAACAGAGTGTTCAAGCCGTTTTTGGATCAATTTGTTATCGTCTTCATTGATGACATTTTGATCTATTCTCGGAGTGAGGAGGAACATGCTTACCATTTGAGGACTATACTACAGACGTTGCGTGAGCATCAGTTGTACGCTAAGTTCTCAAAATGTGAGTTCTGGTTGGATCAGGTTACCTTTCTAGGACACGTGGTGTCGAAAGATGGGATCAAGGTTGATCCGAAGAAGATTGAGGCGGTCATGGATTGGCAAAGGCCAAGGTCAGTTACCGAGATCAGAAGTTTTCTGGGTTTTGCTGGCTACTATCGTCGGTTCGTGCAAGATTTCTCCAGAATATCTGCACCTTTGACTAAACTGACACAGAAGGGTGTCAAGTTTGAGTGGACTGACAAGTGCGAGGCGAGCTTTGAGAAGCTCAAGGAGATTTTGACCACAGCCCCGGTTTTGGCATTGCCTTCTGGTATTGATGGTTTCACAGTGTATTGTGATGCGTCTCGGATTGGTTTGGGTTGCGTTCTGATGCAACATGGACAGGTGATTGCCTATGCTTCCAGACAGTTGAAGAAGCATGAGGTGAATTACCCTACTCATGATTTAGAATTGGCAGCTGTGGTTTTTGCACTGAAAATCTGGAGGCATTATTTGTATGGTGCTACTTGTGAGATTTTCACTGATCATAAGAGTCTGAAGTATATCTTTGATCAGAGAGAATTGAACTTGAGACAGAGGAGATGGTTAGAGTTGCTGAAGGACTACGACTGTACTATTCAGTACCATCCTGGTAAGGCTAATGTGGTAGCCGATGCGTTGAGTCGCAAGTCTTCAGGCAGTTTGGCTCATATTTCTGAGATTGGGCGTAGACCCATGGTTAGAGAGTGGCACAGTTTGATAGCTTCAGGCTATGGATTTCAGATTTCTCAGACTGGTTGTTTGTTAGCACAGTTGCAAGTGCAACCCGTTTTGATTGATCGGATCAAAGCTTTACAAGCTGAGGATTCACAGTTGAAACGGATTATTGAGGAGATCCAGCAGGACAGTAATTCTGAATTTACATTTGTGGATGGTGTTCTGAGACATGGTTCGAGATTGTGTGTTCCGGATTCAGATGGTTTGAGGGACCAGATTCTGGAAGAAGCGCACAAGTCTGCTTATAGTGTCCATCCGGGTTCTACTAAGATGTACCATGATCTTAAGGGTACCTACTGGTGGAGCGGGATGAAGAAGGATGTCGCTGAGTATGTTTCTAAGTGTCTGACGTGCCAGCAGGTGAAGCTGGAGCATCAGAGACCTTTTGGCTATCTGCAGCCACTACCTATTCCAGAGTGGAAGTGGGAGCGGATTGCTATGGATTTTGTGGTTGGTTTACCACGTACTCGACAGGGATACGATTCCATCTGGGTGATAGTTGACCGTATGACTAAGTCAGCTCATTTCCTTCCGATAAAGGTTTCGTATACTGCTTCGAGGTTGGCTCAGTTGTACATCGACAGGATTGTCAGTTTGCATGGTGTACCGGTTTCCATTGTTTCAGACAGAGGTTCTGTGTTTACTTCGAGATTCTGGAAAGCGTTACAGGAATCCTTGGGTTCTCGGTTGGATTTCAGTACAGCTTTTCATCCTCAGACTGACGGTCAGTCTGAGAGGACTATTCAGACGTTGGAGGATATGCTCAGGATGTGTGTTCTCGATTTTCAGGGTAGCTGGGATACTCATTTGCCGTTGATTGAGTTTTCCTATAACAACAGTTATCATGCGAGTATCGAGATGGCGCCGTATGAGGCTTTGTACGGGCGCAAGTGTAGATCTCCTATCTGTTGGGAGGAGGTCGGAGAGCGTAAACTCTCGGGAGCTGAGATCATTCAGATTGCCTCAGAGAAGGTACCGTTGATCAAACGGAGGTTAGAGACTGCTTTTAGTCGGCACAAGAGTTATGCGGATCCGAAGAGGAAAGACGTTGAGTTCCAGGTTGGTGATTTCGTGTTCCTTCGGGTTTCGCCTATGAAAGGCGTGGTTCGTTTTGGCGTCAAGGGAAAATTGGCACCGAGGTATATTGGTCCTTATGAGATTTCGGAGAGGATTGGAGCTGTGGCTTATCGTCTGGTTCTACCGCCAGACATGTCGTTAGTACATCCGGTGTTTCACGTTTCTATGTTGAGAAAGTGCGTTTCTGATCCTTCGCACGTGATTGTGCCTCAGAGTGTTGAGATTGACCAGGAGCTGTCCTATGAGGAACAGCCAGTTGAGATTGTTGATACGCAGGTGCGTAAATTGCGGAACAAGGAGATTCCGATGGTTAAAGTTCTCTGGCGCAATCATTCTGTAGAGGAGTGTACTTGGGAGACCGAGCTGGATATGCGGAATCGCTATCCTTTTCTTTTTCCGTGAGGTGCAATATCTTGTTTTTCTGTGACTTTTGTAGTTTTACTTGTGTTACGTGTTGTTCTGATGTGTTTTACTGGTCGTGTTAAATTCGAGGACGAATTTTTAATTAGTTGGGGAGAATGTAATATCCCGTAAAATTTTATTTTTATTTTGTTAATTTCCGACGTGGTTCCGGATGTGTTTTGGGGGGTATTTGAAGTTTCGTAAATTTTTGTGGTTCGATTCATCTTCGGTTCAGTTTTAAAAAAAAAATTATAATAATAAACTCCTCCTTTGGGTCTTGGTTCAACCAAATGGTTGAACCAAGGAATAAACCAGGTCTCGTAAGAGACCTGATGTTTTCCCGTACGGTCTCGTACGGGACTGTGCCTGTCCCGTACGGGACTGTGCAAATTTTGCACTGGTCTCGTACGAGACCAGGCTGTCCCGAACGAGAACTCAGCATTTTTGCTGAGTCTCGTTCGAGACTGGTAACGGCAGTTAGGAGGCTTAATTTCTGCCGTTACCATTCTGATTTCTTTCCCTTTTTAGCTGATTTGTTCCTCATTTTCCTTTCCTACAAATTCAGCAATCTCTTGTCTCAAATCTTTTCGTTTTTCTCCTTGTTTTTCACCTCCAAAATCTGCTCCAAACTCAGCCCCGTGGTAAGTGTTCTTGACCATTTTCATTTCAGAATTTTACCTTTGAACATACTTCGGTTTTCTGATCCGTGTGTGTTCGTTTCTAGATCGAAACTGAAACCGTTTGATCTCAGGCGTTCTAGACTCGTTTGCCTTCGATTCAATTCGTTCGCTTCACTTAACGGTACGCCGTTGATCTCGTTTCATTCGCCGTACGATTTCCGTTTCTGTTTTGAATATGTTCTGTTCTTATTATTTGTTGCTGCCGATTCCTTGTGTGAGTTTTGGATTTGATTTTGCTAAGTTATGATTACAAATCTATTTGGGTATGATTAGGGGTTAGTAGTTTAAGCCTTTGGAACGAGTTACACCATCGTCTTGTTTGATTGATTTTGGCCGATTATGAGTTTGTTCACTGTTAACGTTTTTGAATTTTGGGGAGTGCTTAGGTTGAGTTTTTGGTTTGATTTCATGCCATAGATTTGTGAAGTAATTAGCTCATGAGGTCTAGACGTTTTGGTTTGGGGTTTCAAGTTCAGAAACTTGAGTTAGGGGCATGAATGGGGTGTTAGGCGGGCTACTGTTGATTTAAACAAGGAAGATGATGGCTAAATAGCCACTTTAGCCACCAAGTTATTTTGCTTAAATAAAATCAATCCTTTAAGTTTAACTTTACCTAATAACTTGAACTTTATTTTGATTTTCAAATTAAATATTTAAAACGAAAGTTGTTTATAAATTTAAACTGATATAATCACTCGGGTAATTTCATTTAACTTTGAATTTCGATTTGGTATAAATTGGCTAAATTACAATTTAGCCCCTGAACTTATTTCTATAACTTAATTAAGTGGATTTTTGAGTTATAACTTTATATTTTGTATTAATTGTAAATAAAAGTAATTAATTTGATTTTTGGAAATCAAATTGGCTAAAGTGCAATTTAGCCCCTAATTGGCAAAAGTACCATTTAGTCCCTACTTGGTTAAAATACAATTTGGTCCCTGAATTTTTATTTGACTTATATAATTAAGTTTTTGGGTTGTAACTTGGGTTACTTGATATTGAAGTTATTGAGTTCCGCTTTTAAAATGGATTATTATTTTGCTAATTTATTTTATAAATATAAACTTGGGTTTATAGTTGATAATTGTTTTGAGTCGGGGTAGACTTGGGTCACCCGACAAGTGAGGTTAGCTTGGTAGTTTGTGATAACTCGGCTAACCCACTATTTGGAAATTATTTATTTTTTAAAGTTATTAAATAATATTTATAAATTGGATTTTAAGCGGGAACTCAATAGACTTATATTAATTGGGCTTTATTACCTTTTGGATATATTTGTGTTACTTTGGATTGTTATTTACTACGTGTTAATTGTGCTAGTCTTATGTGGTGTCTAGTACTCTCTAGAGTTAGGGTCTGATTTTAATAATTATTTTATTTGTCTAGACTCGTCTACTGTTCGTGCTTCAGAGGCGAACCAGAGTTAGTTGCTTGCCGGTATTTCACGCGGATTAGCAAGCAGTGAGTTTATATTTACTATTTACCGCTTTATTAAGTAAATTGTTATTTTAATATAATATATATATACTGTACGTATATTTCGAACTGTTTTTATATTATGGCTCTTAGTTGGAACGTGCTACCTAATGGGCATCATTAGGACTGCGTGTGCACCGGTATTGATCTGGGTAAGGTATATATGGAAATGTGGTAACTCGGTGTGAGCATAGCTCTCGGGACCAGGTAGAGTAACTCGGTGTAGCTCAGCTATCGGGACTCTGGTATAAGTGTGGTCAGTGGTAACTCGGTGTAGCTCAGCTCTCGGGACCAGACCTATTGGATTATGATTACTAATTAGAATTGTGGATTAGGGTTCCAACTATTATCTGTAATATCGTTATTAAATGTTTTAAACGTTTTAAAGGTTTTCCACTTAATAAATGTAAATAGTGATATGAACTCATCTCAGTATATCTGACCCCGTTGTTTTCCCAATTTCCCCAGGGATATGATCTGAGAGAGTCTGGTGATCTCCGCATTTACTTTTCCTCGGAGGTTTCTTTTATTTTAATAAAATTGTAAAACTGTTTTATTCTTAGACCGCAGTAGTAACTAGACGTCTTTGTTATTATTGTTTATTTTGTCGGATTGGTTCGACTGGTTATATTGCTTTGGCATGTTATATTATTTATATTGGTTTATGATAAATCTATTTTAGAATCAGAATTCAATAAGCATGTTATATTAACTGTTGATTATTATATCTGCTAGATTAGGTTGAAGTCTCGGTTGCCCCCGAGCATTGGTTTTCTGCAGGTTTATGTGTTTATGAATTATTTGGAAGGCTAGCTACGGGTTTCGGTACTACATTACCCATACCCTAGCGCCGGTCGCGATTCATGAAAATGGGTCGTGACAGGAGCATTACCGGATGATTCGCCCCCACTATTTCCCAATTTAAAAGAAAATTTATGTTCATAAAAATAAGCATCTACAGATTCAATAATCACTCTTGCAGTCAAGTCATAAAATTTATAGGCTTTGTTATTGATCGCATAACCAATGAACACACATTCATAGGCTCTACTTGCTAATTTTATCCTTTTCGGATCAGGAATCCGAACATAGGCCAAACAGCCCCAAGTTCTTAAATAAGAAAAATTTGGTTGTCTTTTCTTTATTATCTCATAAGGTGAAATCTTACTGTTTGATTTTGGAACTCGGTTGAGCACATAACAAGCAGTTAATAGAATCTCACCCCACCAATAAGAAGCAGCACCAGAATTCAATAAAATAGATACTACAGCTTCTGTAAGTGTTCTATTTTTTCTTTCAGCTTTATCGTTCATTTCAGGTGAATATGGTGCAGTTCTTTCATGTACGATACCATGCGAGTTATAGAATTCTATTTACAGGATTGAATCGTATTTTGTAACTCTGTCACTTCTAAATCTTTTGATTTTCTTATTGAATTGATTTCCAATTTCTGAAACAAATAACTTGAACATATCAAGTGCATCACTTTTAATTTTTATCAAATACACATATGTGAAATCAGAACAATCCTCAATAAACGTGATAAAGTATCGTTTGCCATTTCTAGTGAAGGTACCATCAAGTTCACATATATCAGAATATATTAAATCTACAGGTTCAGATTCTCTAATTACTGATTTATGAGATGTTTTTGTTATCTTGGCTTGACTACAGAATTCACATCTTTCAAACTCAGTTTGATTCTTTTTTGGAATTAATCCTAGGGTGCTCATGTTACTTATTATTCTTTTGTTTACATGGCAGAGTCTAGTATGCCAAATATTAAAATCACAAATCAAGTAAACAAAAACAGAATCTTTATTAATAATTTCAACATTCATTTTTAACATAACCTCACAAGCATAGCCCTTTCCCACAAAGATACCATTTTTGGCAATGGTGTACAAATCACCTCCAATAGTCTGAAAAACCCCCGCCTTCTTGAGGAGATAGCAAGACACCAAATTCTTCCTAATCATAGGAATGTGCATCACATCCTTTAAAATTAAAGTTTTTCCTGAAGTAAACTTCAGTTCAACAGTACCAATTCCAGCAACAGTAGTGGTTTGAGTATCACCCAGCAACACTTTCTTATCATTAACAGCCGTGTATGTTTTGAACATAGCACGATCATAGCAGACATGGCGATTTGCGCCGTTGTCTACCCACCACCCAGTTGATCTCAGCCATCATTTCAGTTATCATAGCCGTAAAAGGCTCTTCAGTCAAGTTAGCCTGCCATGCAGTATTTGGCCTGTTCCGACACTTACGTGCCATATGACCTGGTTTGCCACAATTAAAACATAAAAATGGTGGCAGATCATTTCTCACAGGTGGTTGCTGTTTCACATTATGGTTCCTTGAAGGATTACCATTATGGTTCATTTTGTTGCGGTTCACATTTTGGTTCGAGTTTGAATTGCGATTCTGGTTCTTAAAGTTTTTCAATTTAGCTTCAGATTCTCCGAACCAAACTTTCTTGTGTTGTTTGAGACAACAAGCACTTCATCTCTTTGGTCCTGTTTTCTCGCCTTTTCCTCAATTCGAAGGCAAGTTATCAAACTTTCCAGCGAAAATTCTTTGGTTTTGTGCCTGAGAGAATTTTAAAATCCTTCCACGAACGAGGTAACTTGTCAATAAAAACAACGACTTGAAATTGTTCATCGAGAACCATACCTTCAGATATAATTTCATGAGCAATTTTCTGCACCTCATGGGACTGCGCCTTGACAGATTTCTCATCAGTCATCTGATATTTGAGGTAGCGACTGACAGCAACCGTTTGTAAACGTTTGACTTCAATCGCTTAGAAGGTGAAACGATTGGATTTGTTTCGTAACGTTTTTAAACGTTTGGCTTTAATTTCTAAAAAGGTGGAACGCTTGGATTTGTTTCATAATGTTTGTAAAGGGTTGGCTTAAATTGCTAAATAGGTGAATCGCTTGGATTTGTTTCGTTACGTTTGTAAACGTTTGGCTTAAATTGCTAACAAGGTGAAACGCTTGGTTTTGTTTCGTAACGTTTGTAAAGGTTTGGCTTAAATTGCGAAAACTGTGAAACATTTTTATTTGTTTCGTAAAAACGTTTTGATTTGTTTCGTAACGTTTGTAAAGGTTTGGCTTAAATCGCTTAAAAGGTGAAATGTTTAGATTTATTGCGTAATGTTTGTAAACGTTAAGATTAAATCGCTAAAATGGGGAAACGTTTGGATTTGTTTCGTAAAGTTTTAAACGTTTGGCTTAAATCGCTAAAATGGGAAAACGCTTGAATTTGTTTCGTAACGTTTGTAAACGTTCGGCTAAAATCGCTAAAAAGGTGAAACGTTTGGTTTTATTTCGTAACGTTTGTAAACGTTCAGCTTAAATCGCTAAAAAGGTGAAACTTTTGGATTTGTTTCGTAACGTTTGTAAACGCTTGGCTTAAATTGTTAAAATGGTAAAACGCTTGGATTTGTTTCGTAACGTTTGTAAACGTTTGGATCGAATTGCTAAAACGTTGAAACACTTGGATTTGTTTCGTAACGTTTGTAAACGTTTGGCTTTAATTGCTAAAAAGGTGAAACATTTAGATTTGTTTCATAACCTTTGTAAACGTTTGGCTTAAATCGCTAAAAAGGCGAAACATTTGGATTTTTTCGTAACGTTTATAAATGTTTGGCTTAAATTTCTAAAAAGGTGAAATGCTTGGATTTGTTTCGTAACGTTTATAAACGTTTGGCTTAAATTGCTAAAAAGGTGAAACGCTTGGATTTCTTTCGTAACGTTTGTAAATGTTTGGCTTACATTGCTAAAAAGGCGAAACGTTTGGATTTGTTTCGTACCGTTTGTAAACGTTTTGCTTAAATCGCTAAAAAGGTTAAATGTTTGGTTTTGTTTTGTACCGTTTGTAAACGTTTGGCTTAAATCGCAAAAAAGGTGAAATGTTTGGATTTGTTTCGTAACGTTTGTAAACGTTTGGCTTAAATTGCTAAAAATGTGAAACGCTTGGATTTGTTTCGTTACGTTTGTAAATGTTTGGCTTATATTGCTAAAAAGGTGAAACGCTTGGTTTTTTTTTCCGTAAAGTTTGTAAACGTTTGGCTTAAATGGCTAAAAATGTGAAACGTTTGGATTTGTTTGTAAACGTTTGGTTTAAATCGCTAATAAGGTGAAACGTTTGGTTTTGTTTTGCAACGTTTGTCAACGTTCGGCTTAAATCGCTAAAAAGGTGAAACGTTTGGATTTGTTTCGTAACGTTTGTAAATGTTTGGCTTAAATTGGTAAAAAGGCGAAACGCTTGGATTTGTTTCGTAACCGTTTCTAAACTTTTGGCTTAAATCGCTAAAAATGTGAAATGTTTGGATTTGTGTCGTAACGTTTGTAAACGTTTGGCTTAAATCGCTAAAGAGGTGAAATGTTTGGATTTGTTTTGAAACGTTTGTAAACGTTAGGATTAAATCGCTAAAAAGGTGAAATGTTTGGATTTATTTCGTAATATTTGTAAACGTTCGGCTTAAATCGCTAAAAAGGTGAAACGTTTGGATTTGTTTCTTAATGTTTGTAAACGTTTGGCTTAAATTGTTAAAAAGGCGAAACGCTTGGATTTTTTTTGTAACATTTTGTGAACGTTTGTCTTAAATCGCTAAAAAGGTGAAACGTTTGGATTTGTTTCGTAACGTCTATAATTGTTTGGCTTATATCGCTAAAAAGGTGAAACGTTTGGATTCGTTTCTTAACGTTTGTAAACGTTTTGCTTAAATTGCTAAAAAGGTGAAACATTTGGATTCGTTTCATAACGTTTGTAAACGTTTGGATTAAATCGCCAAAGAGGTAAAACGTTTGGATTTGTTTTGTATCGTTTGTAAACGTTTGGCTTAAATAGCTAAAAAGGTGAAATGTTTTGATTCGTTTCATAATGTTTGTAAATGTTTGGATTAAATCGCCAAAGATGTAAAACGTTTGGATTTGTTTTGTATAGTTTGACTTAAATAGCTAAAAAGGTGAAACGTTTGGATTTGTTTCGTAACGTTTGTAAACGTTTGGCTTAAATTGCTAAAAAGGTGAAACGCTTTGATTTGTTTCGTAACGTTTGTAAACGTTTGGCTTAAATTGCTAAAAAGGAGAAACCCTTGGATTTGTTTCGTAACGTTTGTAAACGTTTGGCTTAAATTGCTAAAAAGGGGAAATGTTTTGATTTGTTTCGTAGATTTAGAAACGTTTGGCTTGAATCACTAAAAAGGGGAAACGTTTGGATTTGTTTCGTACCGTTTGTAAACGTTTGGCATAAATTGCTAAAAAGGTGAAACACTTAGATTTGTTTCGTAAGGTTTGTAATCGTTTGGTTTAAACTGCAAAAAAGGTGAACATTTTGGATTTGTTTCATAACCTTTGTAAACGTTTGGCTTAAATCGCTAAAAAGGTGGAATGTATGGATTTGTTTCATGCGTTTGTAAACGTTTGGCTTTCATAGCTAAAAAGGCGAAACGTTTGGTTTTGTTTCGTAACGTTTGTAAACGTTTGGCTTAAATTGCTAAAAAGGTTAAACGCATGGATTTGTTTTGTAACGTTTGTAAACGTTTGGCTTAAATTACTAAAAGGGGAAACGCTTGGATTTGTTTTCTAACGTTCGTAAACGTTTGGCATAAATTGCTAAAAAGGTGAAACGCTTGGTTTTGTTTCGTAATGTTTGTAAACGTTTGGTTTAAATCGCTAAAAATGCGAAACTTTTGTATTTGTTTCATAACGTTTGAAACGTTTTGTTTTGTTTCATAACGTTTGTGAACGTTGGGCTTAATTCGCTAAAAAGGTGAAAAGTTTGGATTTGTGTCGTACTGTTTGTAAACATTTGGATTTAATCGCTTAGAAGGTGAAACGATTGGATTTGTTTTTAATTGCTAAAAAGGTGGAACACTTGGATTTGTTTCGTTACGTTTGTAAACGTTTGGTTTAAATTGCTAAAAAGGTGAATCACTTGGATTTGTTTCGTTACGTTTGTAAACGTTTGGCTTAAATTGCTAAAAAGTGAAACGCTTGGTTTTGTTTCATAACGTCTGTAAACGTTGGGCTTAAATCGCTAAAAAGGTGAAATGTTTAGATTTATTGCGTAAGGTTTGATACGTTAAGCTTAAATTGCTAAACTGGGGACAAGTTTGGATTTGTTTCTTAAAGTTTTAAACATTTGGCTTAAATCGCTAAAATGGGGAAACATTTGAATTTGTTTCGTAACGTTTGTAAACGTTCGGCTAAAATCGCTAAACAAGTGAAACGTTTGGTTTTATTTCGTAATGTTTGTAAACGTTCGGCTTAAATCGCAAAAAAGGTGAAACTTTTAGATTTGTTTTGTAACGTTTGTAAACGCTTGGCTTATATTACTAAAAAGGTAAAACGCTTGGATTTGTTTCGTAACGTTTGTAAACGTTTGGCTTAAATTGCTAAAAAGGTGAAACATTTAGATTTTTTCATAACCTTTGTAAACGTTTGGCTTAAATCGATAAAAGGAGAAACATATGGATTTTTTCGTAACGTTTATAAACGTTTGGCTCAAATTGCTAAAAAGGTGAAACGCTTGGATTTGTTTTTTAACATTTGTAAACATTTGGCTTACTTTGCTAAAAAGGTGAAACCTTTGGATTTGTTTCGTAACGTTTGTAAACGTTTCGCTTAAATTGCTAAAAAGGTTAAACGTTTGGATTTGTTTTGTACCGTTTGTAAACGTTTGGCTTAAATCGCTTAAAAGGTGAAATGTATGGATTTGTTTCGTAACATTTGTAAAAGTTTGGCTTAAATTGCTAAATAGGTGATGAGCTTGGATTTGTTTCGTAACGTTTGTAAACGTTTGACTTAAATTGCTAAAAAGGTGAAACGCTTGGATTTGTTTCGTTACGTTTGTATAAGTTTGGCTTATATTGCTAAAAAGGTGAAACGCTAGGTTTTTGTTTCGTAAAGTTTGTAAACGTTTGGCTTAAATTGCTAAAAATGCGAAACGTTTGGATTTGTTTAGTACCGTTTGTAAACATTTGGTTTAAATTGGTAATAAAGTAAAACGTTTGGTTTAGTTTCGTAATGTTTGTAAACGTTCGGCTTAAATCGCTAAAAAGGTGAAACGTTTGGATTTGTTTCGTAACGTTTGTAAAAGTTTTGCTTAAATTGGTAAAAAGGCAAAATGCTTGGATTCGTTTCGTAACCGTTTCTAAACGTTTGGCTTAAATCACTAAAAAGTTGAAACGATTGGATTTATTTCGTAACGTTTGTAAACTTTTGGCTTAAACCACTAAAAAGGTGAAACGTTTGGATTTGTTTTGAAATGTTTGTCTTAAATCGCTAAAAAGGTGAAACGTTTGGATTTATTTCGTAACGTTTGTCTTAAATCGCTAAAAAGGTAAAACGCTTGGATTTATTTTGTAACGTTTGTAAACATTTGGCTTAAATTACTAAAAAGACGAAACGTTTGGATTTGTTTCGGAATGTTTGTAAACGTTACGCTTAAATCGCTTAAAAGGTGAAACATTTGGATTTGTTCTGTAACCTTTGAAAACGTTTGGCTTAAATCGCAAAAAAAGGTGAAACGTTTTTTTTTTCGTAATGTTTGTAAACGTTCGGTTTAAATCGGTAAAAAGGTGAAACGTTTGCATTTGTTTTGTAACGTTTGTAAACGTTTTGCTTAAATTGATAAAAAGATGAAACGTTTGGATTTGTTTCGTAACGTTTGGCTTAAATTGCTACAAATGTAAAACGTTTGGATTTGTTTCGTAAAGTTTTAAACGTTTGGTTTAAATTGCTAAAAAGGTGAAACGCTGGGATTTATTTTGTAACGTTTGTAAGCGTTTAGCTTAAATTGCTATAATGTTGAAATGCTTGGATTTGTTTCGTAACTTTTGTAAATGTTTGGCTTAAATCGCTAAAATGGAGAAACGTTTGGATTTGTTTCGTAACTTTTGCAAACGTTTGACTTAAATAAATAAAAATGGGAAACGTTTGGATTTGTTTCATAAAGTTTTAAAAGTTTGTTTTAAATTACTAAAAAAGGTGAAATGTTTGGCTTAAATCGCTAAAAAGATGAAACGTTTGGATTTTTTCGTAATATTTTGTAAATGTTTGGCTTAAATTGCTAAAAAGGTGAAACCTTTGGATTTGTTTCGTCTCGTTTGTAACCGTTTGGCTTAAATCACTAAAAAGATGAAACGTTTGGTTTTATTTCGTAACCTTTGTAAACGTCCAGCTTAAATCGCTAAAAAGGTAAAATGGTGGATTTGTTTCATAACGTTTTAAACGTTTGGATTTGTTTCGTAATGTTTGTAAACATTTGGCTTCAATCACTAAAAAAATGAAACGTTTGGATTTGTTTCTTAGCGCTTTAAAATGTTTGGCTTAAATCACTAAAAATGTGAAATGTTTGAATTTGTTTCGTAACTATTACAAATGTTTGGTTTTGTTTTGTAACGTTTATAAACGTTTGGCTTAAATCGCTAAACTGGGAAAATGTTTGGTTTTTTTTGTAACGTTTGTAAACATTTGGATTTGTTTCGTAACGTTTTAAACGCTTGGTTTTGTTTCGTAATATTTGTAAAAGTTTGGATTAAGTCGCTAAAAAGGGGAAACATTTGGTTTGTTTCGTAGCGTTTGTAAACGTTTGGCTTAAATCGCTAAAAGGAGAAACGTTTGGATTTGTTTTGTAACGTCTGTAAACGTTTGGCTTAAATGACTAAAAAAGTGAAACGTTTGGATATGTTTCGTAACGTTTGTAAACGTTTGGCTTAAATTGCTAAAAAGGTGAAACGTTTGGTTTTGTTTAGAAACGTTTGTAAACGTTTGGCTTAAATCGCGAAAAAGGAGAAACGTTTGGTTTTATTTCGTTTAAACGTTTGGCTTAAATCGCTAAAAAGGTGAAACGTTTGGTTTTGTTTCGTAACGTTTGTAAACGTTTGGCTTAAATAGCTAAAAAGGTGAAATGTTTGGTTTTGTTTCGTAATGTTTGTAAACGTTTGGATTTGTTTCGTAACTTTTGTTTCGTAACGTTTTAAACGTTTTGTTTTGTGTCGAAACGTTTGTAAACATTTGGCTTAAATCGCTAAAAAGGTTAAACATTTGGTTTTGTTTCGAAACTTTTGGATTAAATTGCTAAAACGTGAAACATTTGGATTTGTTTCATAACGTTTGTAAACGTTTGGGTTCAATCGCTAAAAAGGTGAAACGTTTGAAGTAGTTTCGTAGCATTTGTAAACGTTTGGGTTTAAATCACTAAAAATGTAAAACCTTTGGTTTTGTTCCGTAACGTTAGTAAAAGTTTGGCTTAAATTGCTAAAAAGGTGAGACGTTTGGATTTCTTTCGAAACGTTTGTAAACATTTGGCTTAAATCGCTAAAAAGGTGAAACATTTGGTTTTGTTTCATAACGTTTTTAATGTTTGGATTTGTTTCGAAACATTTGGATTAGTTTCGTAACATTTGTAAACGTTTGGCTTCGATCACTCAAAAGTTTAAACGTTTGGATTTGTTTCGTAACGTATGTAAACGTTTAGCTTAAATAGCTAAACATGTTAAACGCTTCGATTTGTTTCGTAATGTTTGTAAATGTTTGACTTAAATTGCTAAAAAGGTGAAACATTTGGATTTGTTTCATAACCTTTGAAAACGTATGGCTTAAATCACTAAAAAGGTGAAACGTTTTGATTTTTTTTAAACGTTTGGCTTAAATAGCTAAAAAAAGGGGAAATGTTTGGATTTGTTTCGTAACGTTTGTAAACGTTTGGCTTAAATTACTAAAAAGGTGAAACGCTTGGATTTGTTTCGTAACGTTTGTAAAAGTTTGGCTTAAATTGCTAAAAAGGTGAAACGCTTGGTTTTGTTTCGTAACATTTATAAGCGTTTAGCTTAAATCGCTAAAAAGGTGAAACGTTTGGATTTGTGTGGTAACGTTTGTAAATATTTGGTTTAAAATGCCTAAATGGTGAAACGTTGGGATTTGTTTCGTAACGTTTGGCTAAAATTGCTAAAAAGGTGAAACGTTTGGATTTGTTTGGTAATGTTTGTAAACGTTTGACTTAAATCGCTAAAAAGGTAAAACAGTTGGATTTGTTTCGTAAAGTTTGTAAAAGTTTGGCTTAATTTGCTAAAATAGTGAAATGCTTGGATTTGTTTCGTAATATTTGTAAATGCTTGGCTTGTATTTGTTTCATAACCTTTGTAAACAAACCTAAATTGCTAAAAAGGGGAAACGTTTGGATTTATTTCATACGTTTGTAAACGTTTGGCTTAAATCGCTAAAAAGGTGAAACGTTTGGATTTGTTTCGTAACGTTTGTAAATGTTTGGCTTAAATTGCTAAAAAGGTGAAATACTTGGATTTGTTTCGTAACGTTTGTAAATGATTGGCTTAAATTGCTAAAAAAATGAAACGCTTGGATTTGTTTCATAACGTTCGTAAACGTTATGCTTAAACTTTTAATAAGGTGAAAAGCTTGGTTTTGTTTCGTAATGTTGTAAACGTTAGGCTTAAATCGCTAAAAGTTCAAAACTTTTGGATTTTTTTCATAACGTTTTAAACGTTTGGTTTTGTTTCGTAACATTTGTAAACGTTTGGCTTAAATCGCTAAAAAGGTGAAACATTTTGATTTGTTTCGTAATGTTTGTAAACGTTTGGCTTAAATCGCTAAAAAGGTGAAACGTTTGGATTTGTTTCGTAACATTTGTAAACGTTTGGCTTAAATTTTTAAAAAGGCAAAACGCTTATATTTGTTTCGTAACATTTTGTGAACGTTTGTCTTTAATCGCTAAAAAGGTGAAACGTTTGGATTGGTTTCGTAACGTTTGTAAACGTTTGGCTTAATCGCGAAAAAGGGGAAATGTTTGGATTCGTTTCGTAACGTTTGTAAATGTTTGGCTTAAATCGCTAAAAAGTGGAAACGTTTGGATTCGTTTAGCAACGTTTGTAAACGTTTGGCTTAAATTACTAAAGAGGTGAAACGTTTGGTTTTGTTTTGTATCGTTTGTAAATGTTTGGCATAAATCACTAAAAAGGTGAAATATTTAGATTTGTTTCGTAATGTTTGGCTCAAATTGCTAAAAGGTTAAACGTTTTGATTTGTTTCGTAACATTTGTAAACGTTTGGCTTAAATTGCTAAAAAGGAGAAACGCTTGGATTTGTTTTGTAACGTTTGTAAACGTTACAAAACGTTACAAAACAAATCCAAGCGTTTCTCCTTTTTAGCAATTGGCTTAGATTGCTAAAACGGCGAAACGTTTTGATTTGTTTCGTAGAGTTTATAAACGTTTGGCTTGAATCGCTAAAAAGGGGAAACGTTTGGATTTGTTTCGTACCGTGTGTAAACGTTTGGCTTCAATCGCTAGGAAGGTGAAACGTTTGGATTTATTTCGTAACGTTTGGATTTATTTCGTAACGTTTGTAAACATTTGGCTTTAATTGCTATAAAGGTGGAACACTTGGATTTGTTTTGTTACGTTTGTAAACGTTTTGCTTAAATTGCTAATAATGTGAAACGTTTGGATTTGTTTTGTAAAAAAGTTTGGATTTGTTTCGTAACGGTTTGTAAACGTTTGGCTTAAATCGCTAAAATGGGGAAACCTTTGGATTTGTTTCGTAACATTTTATACGTTGGGCTTAAATTGCTAAAATGGGGAAATGCTTGAATTTGTTTCGTAACGTTTGTAAACGTTCGGCTAAAATCACTAAAAGGTGAAACGTTTGGTTTTATTTAGTAACATTTGTACACGTTCGGCTAAAATCGCTAATAAGGTGAAACGTTTGGATTTGTTTCGTAACGTTTGTAAACGTTTGGCTTAGAATGCTAAAATGGTGAAACGTTTGGATTTGTTTCGTAGGGTTTGTAAACGTTTGGCTAAAATCGCTAAAAAGGTGAAACGTTTGAATTTGTTTTATACATTTGTAAATGTTTGCCTTAAATCGCTAAAAAGGTGAAACGTTTGGATTTGTTTCATACGTTTGTAAACGTTTGGCTTAAATCGCGAAAAAGGTGAAACGTTTGGATTTGTTTCGTAGCGTTTGTAAACATTTGGCTTAAATTGCTAAAAAGGTGAAACGCTTGGATTTGTTTCGTAACGTTTATAAACGTTGGCTTAAATTGCTAAAAGGGGAAACGATTGGATTTGTTTCCTAACGTTCGTAAACGTTTGGCTTAAATTGCTAAAAAGGTGAAACGCTTGGTTTTGTTTCGCAATGTTTGTAAACGTTTGGCTTGAATCGCTAAAAATGAAAAACTTTTGGATTTGTTTCGTAACGTTTGAAACATTTGGTTTTGTTTCGAAACGTTTGTAAACGTTGGGCTTAATTTGCTAAAAAGGGGAAACGTTTGGATTTGTGTCGTATCGTTTGTAAACGTTTGGCTTCAATAGCTTAGAAGGTGAAACAATTGGATTCGTTTCCTAATGTTTCTAAACGGTTGGCTTAAATTGCTAAAAAGGTGAATCACTTGGATTTGTTTCGTTACGTTTGCAAACGTTTGGCTTAAATTGCTAAAAAGGTGAAACGCTTGGTTTTGTTTCGTAACGTTTGTAAACGTTTAGCTTAAATTGCTAAAAATGTGAAGCGTTTGGATTTGTTTCGTAAAAAGTTTTGATTTGTTTCGTAACGTTTGTAAAGGTTTGGCTTAAATCGCTAAAAAGGTGAAATGTTTAGATTTATTGCGTAACGTTTGTAAACATTAAGCTTAAATCGCTAAAATGGAGAAACATTTAGATTTGTTTCGTAAAGTTTTAAACATTTGGCTTAAATCGCTAAAATGGGGAAACGTTTGTATTTGTTTCGTAACGTTTGTAAACGTTCGGCTAAAATCGCTAAAAAGGTGAAGCGTTTGGTTTTATTTCGTAACGTTTGTAAACGTTCTGCTTAAATCGTTAAAAAGGTGAAACTTTTGGATTTGTTTCGTAATGTTTGTAAGCGCTTGGCTTAAATTTCTAAAAAGGTAAAACTTTTGGATTTGTTTCATAACGTTTGTAAACGTTTGGCTCAAATTGCTAAAAAGTTGAAACGCTTGGATTTGTTTCGTAACGTTTGTAAACGTTTGGCTCAAATTGCTAAAAAGGTGAAACATTTAGATTCGTTTCCTAACCTTTGTAAACGTTTGGCTTAAATCGCTAAAAAGGCGAAACATTTGGATTTTTTCGTTACGTTTATAAACGTTTGGCTTAAATTGCTAAAAAGGCGAAACGCTTGGATTTGTTTTGTAACGTTTATAAACGTTTGGCTTAAATTGCTAAAAAGGTGAAATACTTGGATTTGTTTCGTAACGTTCGTAAACGTTTGGCTTACATTTCTAAAAAGGGAAACGTTTGGATTTGTTTCGTACCGTTTGTAAACGTTTCGCTTAAATCGCTAAAAAGGATAAACGTTTGGATTTGTTTTGTACCGTTTGTAAGCGTTTGGCTTAAATCGCTAAAAAGGTAAAATGTTTGGATTTGTTTCGTAATGTTTGGCTTAAATTGCTAAAAACGTGAAACACTTGGATTTGTTTCGTAATTTTTCTAAAGTTTTGGCTTAAATTGCTGAAAAGGTGAAGAGCTTGGATTTGTTTCGTAACGTTTTTAAACGTTTGGCTTAAATTGCTAAAAAGGTGAAACGCTTGGATTTGTTTCGTTACGTTTGTAAACGTTTGGCTTACATCACTAAAAAGGTGAAACGCTTGGTTTTTGTTTCGTAACGTTTGTAAACATTTGGCTTAAATTGCTAAAAATGTGAAACGTTTGGATTTGTTTCGTAACGTTTCAAAAAGATTGGTTTAAATTGCTAATAAGGTGAAACGTTTTGTTTGGTTTCGTAACGTTTGTAAACGTTCGGCTTAAATCGCTAAAAAGGTGAAACGTTTGGATTTGTTTCATAACGTTTGTAGACGTTTGGCTTAAAATGCTTAAATGGTGAAACATTTGGATTTATTTCGTAACGTTTGTAAACGTTTGGCTAAAATCTTTAAAAAGGTGAAACGTTTGAATTTGTTTCGTAACGTTTGTGAACGTTTGGTTTAAATCGCTAAAAAGGTGAAACGGTTGGATTTATTTCGTAAAGTTTGTAACAGTTTGGCTTAAATTGTTAATATAGAGAAACGCTTGGTTTTGTTTCGTAATGTTTGTAAACGTTTGGCTTAAATTGCAAAAAAGGTGAAACACTTGGATTTTTTTTCGTAACGTTTATAATCGTTTGGCTTAAATTGCAAAAAAGGTGAAAAATTTGGGTTTGTTTCATAACCTTTGTAA
The DNA here is from genome assembly GCF_937616625.2 of Mercurialis annua. NCBI lineage: Eukaryota > Viridiplantae > Streptophyta > Magnoliopsida > Malpighiales > Euphorbiaceae > Mercurialis > Mercurialis annua. The sequence goes on from NC_065572.1 coordinate 38,979,449, forward strand.
ACGTTTGGCTTAAATCGCTAAAAATGTGAAATGTATGGATTTGTTTCATACGTTTGTAAACGTTTGGCTTAAATCGCTAAAAAGGTGAAACGTTTGGATTTGTTTCGTAACGTTTGTAAACGTTTGACTTAAATTGCTAAAAAGGTGAAACGCTTGGATTTGTTTCGTAACTGTCACGACCCATTTTCATGAATCGTGAACGGCGCTAGGGCATGGGTAATGAAGTACGAACACCCGTAGCTAGCCTTCCTTAAAACATACAATTACTATAAACCTGCAGAAAACCAATGCTCGGGGGCAACCGAGACTTCAGCCTAAATCTAGCAGTTATAATAATCAACATTTAATATAACATGCTTTCCAATACTGGTCTTAAATAGGCATAACATAAATAATCCTGAGTAATCATATAACATTCCAAAGCAATAATAATCCCGTCGTACCAACCAGACAACAACTAGAATAACATAAAGACGTTTAGTCAACTACTGCGCTCTAAGAATAAAATAATTTGATAGTTCTACTAAAATAACTGGAACCTCCGAGGAAAAGAAAATGCGGAGATCATCAGACTCTCTCAGATCATAACCCTGGGAAAAATTGGAAAAACAACGGGATTAGATATAGTGAGATGAGTTTATACCACTATTTACATTTATCAAGTGGAAAACCTTTAAAACCTTTTAAAACATTTAATAACGATATTACGAATAATAGTTGGAACCCTAATCCACAATTTTAAATATAAACATAATCCAATAGGTCTGGTCCCGAGAGCTGAGCTACACCGAGTTACCACTGATCACACTTATACCATATCCAGAGTCCCGAGAGCTATGCTACACCGAGTTACTCTATTTGGTCCCGAGAGCTATGCTCACACCGAGTTACCACATTTCCATAAATATCTTACCCAGATCATTACCGGTGCGCACCCAGTCCTAATGATGCCCATTAGGTAGCATGTTCCAACTAAGAGCCATAATATAAAAGCAATACGAATATACGTACAGTATATATATTTAATATTAAAATAACAATTTACTTAATAAAGCGGTAAATAGTAAGTACAAACTCACAGCTTGCTAATCCACGTGATAACCGGCAAGCAACTAATCCAAGTTCCCCTCCGAAGCACGAATAGTAGACGGGTCTAGACAAATAAAATAATTATTAAAAATAGACCCTAACTCTAGAGAGAACTAGGCACCACATAGGACTAGCACAAATAACACGTCGGAATAAAACAATCCATAACAACACAAAAATACCCAATAGGTAATAAAGCCCAATTAATACAAGTTTATTGAGTTCTCGCTTTAAAATCCAATCTATAAATATTATTTTAAAAATCCTTAAATAATAATAAATTTTTAAATAGTGGGTTAGCCGAGTTACCAATAACTACCAAGCTAACCTCACTTGTCGGGTGACCCAAGTCGAACCCAACTCAAAACGTCTATCAAATATAAAATAATTCGATAAAATAGTAATCCCTTTTAAAAGCGGAACTCAATAACTTCAATTCCAAGTAACTCGAGTTACAACGACATGCTTACCGTGATTCTCCACTGAAATACGATCGATTCGAGCTATAAAACGTCGAAAACGGACGAGAAACGGAGATCGTACAATAGAACGGCGAAGGAAACGAAAGATAGGAAATGATGATCTGATAGCTTCTTGATTCCTTCATTCCCTTATCTCATTTCTTATATATGATTGGCTAAATTTCACATTGGTCCTTGAAACTTTCAAAAGTTGCAATTTAGCCCAAAACTTATCCGCATCCAAATTTTTAAAAGGTCTCCGATTGACTCGAGATTTTAACCATAAATACTACAAAATATTTCGCGGACTTTGGCGAAATAATTTCCATCACAGGATTAATATTTTATTTTATATTAATTTTCTAAGTTATTTCCTTAAATCCCGCTAATCCGCTTAATAAAATTTATTCTAAATTCCCGATATAATTAAATTAATTCCTTCTTAATTTAAATTATCGACATTAACAACACGTGGCACAACTTGATTATCTTAAAATATTTTGGAGTATTACAATGACCCAAGTCGAACCCTACTTAAAACGTTTATCAACTATAAAATAATTCGATAAAATAATAATCCCTTTTAAAAGCGGAACTCAATAACTTCAATTCCAAGTAACCAAAGTCACAACTAAAACTTAACCATTTTAAGTTTATAAAAGTTTAGGGACTAAACTGTACTTTAGCCAATTAGGGACTAAATTGCTTAAAGGGGAAACGATTGGATTTGTTTCCTAACGTTCGTAAACGTTTGGCTTAAATTGCTAAAAGGGGAAACGATTGGATTTGTTTCCTAACGTTCGTAAACGTTTGGCTTAAATTGCTAAAAGGGGAAATGATTGGATTTGTTTCCTTACGTTCGTAAACGTTTGGCTTAAATTGCTAAAAAGGTGAAACGCTTGGTTTTGTTTCGTAATGTTTGTAAACTTTTGGCTTAAGTCGCTAAAAATGCGAAACTTTTGGATTTGTTTCGTAATGTTTGAAACGTTTGGTTTTGTTTCGTAACGTTTTTAAACGTTGGGCTTAATTTTCTAAAAAGGTGAACCGTTTGGATTTGTGTCGTATCGTTTGTAAACGTTTGGCTTCAATTGCTTAGAAGGTGAAAGAATTGGATTTGTTTCGTAACAATTGTAAACGTTTGGCTTTAATTGCTAAAAAGGTGGAACGCTTGGATTTGTTTCCTAATGTTTGTAAACGGTTGGCTTAAATTGCTAAAAAGGTGAATCACTTGGATTTCTTTCGTTACGTTTGTAAATGTTTGGCTTAAATTGCTAAAAAGGTGAAACACTTGGTTTTGCTTCGTAATGTTTGTAAACGTTTGGCTTAAATTGCTAAAAATGTCAAACGTTTGGATTTGTTTCGTAAAAAATTTTGATTTGTTTCGTAAAGTTTGTAAAGGTTTGGCTTAAATCGCTAAAAAGGTGAAATTTTTATATTTATTGCGTAACGTTTGTAAATGTTAAGCTTATATCGCTAAAATGGGGAAACGTTTAGATTTGTTTCGTAAAATTTTAAACATTTGGCTTAAATCACTAAAACGGGGAAACATTTGAATTTATTTCGTAACGTTTGTAAACGTTCGGCTAAAATTGCTAAAACGGTGAAACGTTTGGTTTTATTTCGTAACGTTTGTAAACGTTCGGCTTAAATCGCTGAAAAGGTGAAAATTTTGGATTTGTTTCGTAACGTTTGTAAAAGCTTAGCTTAAATTGCTAAAAAGGTAAAACGCTTGGATTTGTTTCGTAATGTTTGTAAACGTTTGGCTTAAATTGCTAAAAAGTTGAAACGCTTGGATTTGTTTCGTAACGTTTGTAAATGTTTGGCTTAAATTGCTAAAAAGTTGAAACATTTAGATTTGTTTCTTAACCTTTGTAAACGTTTGGCTTAAATCGCTAAAAAGGCGAAACATCTGGATTTTTTTGTAACGTTTTATAAACGTTGGCTTAAATTGCTAAAAATGTGAAATGCTTGGATTAGTTTCGTAACGTTCATAAACGTTTGGCTTAATTTGCAACAAATGTGAAACGTTTTGATTTGTTTCGTAACATTTGTAAACGTTAAACGTTTGGATTTGTTTCGTACCGTTTGTAAACGTTTCGCTTAAATCGCTTAAAAGGTTAAACGTTTGGATTTGTTTTGTACCATTTGTAAACGGTTGGCTTAAATCGCTAAAGTGGTGAAATGTTTGGATTTGTTTCGTAACGTTTGTAAACGTTTGGCTTAAATTGCTAAAAACGTAAAACGCTTGGATTTGTTTCGTAACTTTTGTAAACTTTTGGCTTAAATTGCTAAAAAGGTGAAGAGCTTCGATTTGTTTCGTAACGTTTGTAAACGTTTGACTTAAATTGCTAAAAAGGTGAAACGCTTGGATTTGTTTCGTTACGTTTGTAAACGTTTGGCTAATATTGCTAAAAAGGTGAAACACTTGGTTTTTGTTTCGTAATGTTTTTAAACGTTTGGCTTAAATTGCTAAAAATGTGAAACGTTTGGAATTGTTTCGTAATGTTTGTAAACGATTGGTTTAAATTGCTAATAAGGTGAAACGTTTTGTTTTGTTTCGTAACGTTTGTAAACGTTCGGCTTAAATCGCTAAAAAGGTGAAACGTTTGGATTTGTTTCGTAACGTTTGTAAACGTTTGGCTTAAATTGGTAAAAGGCGAAACACTTGGATTTGTTTCGTAACCGTTTTTAAACGTTTGGCTTAAATCGCTAAAAAGGTGAAACGTTTGGATTTGTTTCGTAACGTTTGTAAACGTTTGGCTTAAATTGCTAAGAAGGTGAGAAGTTTGGATTTGTTTTGAAATATTTGTAAACGTATGGCTTAAATCGCTAAAAAGGTGAAACGTTTGGATTTGTTTCGTAACGTTTGTAAACGTTTGGCTTAAATCGCTCAAAAGGTAAAACGCTTGGATTTTTTTTGTAACGTTTGTAAACGTTTGGCTTAAATTGCTAAAAAGGCGAAACTTTTGGATTTGTTTCTTAACGTTTGTAAACGTTACGCTTAAATCGCTAAAAAGATGAAACGTTTGGATTTGTTCCGTAACGGTTGAAACCGTTTGACTTAAATCACAAAAAAGGTGAAACGTTTGGTTTTTTCGTAAAGTTTTTAAACCTTTGCCTTAAATCCCTAAAAAGGGGAAACGTTTGGATTTTTTTTGTAACATTTGTAAACGTTTAGTTTCAATCGCTAAGAAGGTAAAACGTTTGGATTTGTTTCGTAACGTTTCTAAACGTTTGGCTTAAACCGCTAAAAAGGTGAAACATTTGGATTTGTTTCGTAACGTTTTAAACGTTTGGCTTAAATCGCTAAAATGGGGAAACATTTGGATTTGTTTCGTAACGTTTGTAAACGTTCGTCTTAAATCGCTTAAAAGGAGAAATGTTTGGATTTGTTCTGTAACGTTTGTAAATGTTTGACTTAAATTGCTAAAAAGGTGAAACATTTGGATTTGTTTCGTAATGCTTGTAAGCGATTGGTTTTGTTTCGTAATGTTTGTAAATATTTAGCTTAAATCGCTAAAAATGTGAAACGTTTGGATTTGTTTTGTAACGTTTTAAACGTTTGGTTTAGTTTTGTAACGTTTGTAAACATTTGGCTTAAATTGTTAAAAAGGTGAAACGTTTGGATTTGTTTCGTAGCGTTTTAAACGTTTGGTTTTGTTTCGTTTTGTTTGTAAAAGTTCGGCTTAAATCGCTAAAAAGGTGAAACGCTTGGATTTGTTTTGTAACGTTTGAAAATGTTTTTGCTTAAATTGCTAAAATGGGAAAACGTTTGGATTTGTTTCGTAACGTTTGTAAACGTTTGGCTTATATCACTAAAAAGGTGTAACATTTATATTTATTTCGTAACGTTTGTAAACGTTTGGCTTATCTCGCTAAAAAGGTGAAACATTTGGATTTGTTTCGTAACGTTTTAAACGTTTGGCTTAAATTGCTAAAATAGGGAAACATTTGGATTTGTTTTGTACCGTTTGTAAATGTTTGACTTAAATCGCTAAAACAGTGAAACGTTAGGATTTGTTTCGTAAGTTTGTAAATGTTTGGTGAATATTTCTAAAAAGGTGAAACACTTGGATTTGTTTCGTAACGTTTGTAAACGTTTGGCTTAAATCGCTAAAAAGGTGGAACATTTGGATTTGTTTCGTACTGTTTATAAACGTTTGGCTTAAATTGCTAAAAAGGTGAAATGTTTGGATTTGTTTCGTAACGTTTCTAAACGTTTAGCTTAAATTGCTAAAAAGGTGAAACGCTTGGATTTTTTTCGTAACGTTAGTAAACGTTTGGCTTAGCTTGCTAAAAAGGTGAAACGCTTGGATTTGTTTCGTATCGATTGTAAACGTTTGGCTTAAATTTCTAAAAAGGTGAAACGCTTGGATTTGTTTCGTATCGTTTGTAAACGTTTGGCTTAAATTTCTAAAAAGGTGAAACGCTTGGTTTTTTGTTTGGTAATGTTTGTAAACGTTTGGCTTAAACTGCTAAAAATATGAAACGTTTGGATTTGTTTCGTAACATTTGTTAACATTTTGCTTCAATCTCTAAAAAGGTGAAACGTTTGGATTTGTTTCGTAACGTTTGTAAACGTTTGGTATAAATAGCTAAAAAGGTGAAACATTTGGATTTCTTTCGTAACGTTTTAAACGTTTGGCTTAAATGGCTAAAAAGGGGAAAATATAGGATTTGTTTCGTAATGTTTGTAAACGTTCGGCTTAAATTACTAAAAAGGTGAAACGTTTGGTTTTGTTTCGTAACGTTTGTAAACGTTCGGCTTAAATCGCTAAAAAGATGAAATGTTTTGATTTGCTTTGTGAAGTTTGTAAACATTTGGCTTACATTGCTAAAAAGGTGAAAATCTCGGATTAATTTTGTAACATTTATAAACGTTTGGCTTAAATTCCTAGAAATGTGAAACGTTTGGTTTTGTTTCGTAATGTTTGTAAACGTTTGGCATAAATCATTTGGATTTCTTTCGTAACGTTTGTAAACGTTTGGCTTAAATTGCAAAAAAGGTGAAACGCTTGGATTTGTTTCGTAACGTTTATAAACGTTTGGCCTAAATTGCTAAAAAGGTGAAATGCTTGGATTTGTTTCGTAACGTTTGTTAACGTTTGGCTTAAATTGCTAAAAAGGTGAAACGCTTGGTTTTCTTACGTAATGTTTGTAAACGTTTGGCTTAAATCGCTAAAAATGTGAAACATTTCGATTTGTTTCGTAACGTTTTAGACGTTTGGATTTATTACGTAACGTTTGTAAACGTTTGGCATAAATTTCTAAAAAGGTGAAACGTTTGGATTTGTTTCGTAACGTTTGTAAATGTTTGGCTTAAATTGCTAAAAAGGTGAAACGTTAGGATTTGTTTCGTAGCATTAATAAACGTTTGGCTTAATCGCTAAAAAGGTGAAACTTTTGAATTTGTTTCGTACCCGTTTGTAAACATTTAGCCTAAATCGCTAAATCGCAACACTTCTAAACGCTTGGCTTGAATTGCTAAAAAGGTGGAAACATTTGGATTTGTTTCGTAACGTTTGTAAACGTTTGGCTTAAATTGCTAAAAAATTGAAACGATTGCTTTTGTTTCGTAACGTTTGTAAACGTTTGGCTTAAATTGCTAAAAAGGTGAACCATTTGGATTTGTTTCGTACCGTTTGTAAACGTTTGGCTTTAATCGTTATATAGGTGAAATGTTTGGATTTGTTTCGTAACGTTTGTAAATGTTTGACTTAAATCGCTAAAGAGGTAAAACCTTTGGATTTATTTTGTAACGTTTGTAAACGTTTGGTTTAAATCGCTAAAAATCTTCAACATTTGGATTTGTTTTGTAAAGTTTATAAATGTTTGGTTTAAATAGCTAAAAAGGTGAAATGTTTGGATTTGTTTTGTAACGTTTGTAAACGTTGGCTTAAATCGCTAAAAAGGTGAAACGCTTGGATTCGTTTCGTAACGTTTGTAAACGTTTGGCTTAAATCGCTAAAACGGTGAAACGCTTGGATTCGGTTCGTAACGTTTGTAAACGTTTGGCTTAAATTGCTAAAAAGGTGAAACGCTTGGATTTGCTTCGTAACATTTGGCTTATATTGCTAAAAAGGTGAAACATTTGGATTTCTTTCGTAATGTTTGTAAACGTATGGCTTAAATTGTTAAAAAGGTGAAACCTTTGGATTTGTTTCGTAATGTTTGTAAACGTTTGGCTTGAATTGCTAAAAAGGTGAACCGCTTGGATTTGTTTCGTAACGTTTGTAATCGTTTGCCTTAAATTGCTAAAAAAGTGAAATGTTTGTAAATGTTTGGCTTAAATCCCTAAAAAGGGGAAACGTTTCGATTTGTTTCATAACGTTTGTAAACGTTTGGCTTAAATCGCTAAAAAGGGGAAACGTTTGAATTTGTATCATAATGTTTGTAAACGTTTGGCTTTAATTGCTAAAAATGTGAACCGATTTGTTTCGTAACGTTTGTAAACATTTGGCTTAAATTGATAAAAAGGTGAAACGCTTGGATTTATTTTGCAATGTTTTTAAAGTTGTAATAACCCGTATAATGTTTTGATATTTACCGACGTGCTTCAGTATGCATTTTGAGGATTTATTTAAGTTTGTGGTTAGCTCGTGTCACGACCCAATTTCATGGATCGCGACTGGCGCTAGGGTATGGGTATGGTCGTACCAAATCCCGTAGCAAGCCTCGCGGAAAACCATATATTCAATATAAACCTGCAAGAAAACCAATGCTCGGGGGCAACCGAGACTTCAGCCTAAGTCTAACAACTTATATAGCAGTTCTAATATAATTACTTAATAGCAATTCGAAACTATGAAACATGCCTCATATATAACTAATCCAATGTAACATATCAAAGTATAATAATATAAAAGTCGTACCACTACGACAAACCAAAGTACAATATTAAAGACAACTAGTTCTACTGCGGTCTAAGAAGTAAAACAGTAAACTAGTCTGATACATAAAACACCTCTGAGGAATCAAAAGATCGGCGATGACCAACGCTCTCAAAATCATAAACCTGGAAAGTTTGGGAAACAACGGGGTCAAATATACTGAGATGAGTTCATAATGCTATTTACATTTATTAAGTTTAAAACCCTTAAAACAAATCCTTTTATACTAATATATATACTTGATTATGGAATACAATATTGAAATGAAATTCCAAAGTATTTAACCCAAAGTAGATGGGAACATATCCTCATCGATTCCCAAAGTAGGCCAGACATTTGTCAGCCAATCCCAAAGTACTTACCGGTGCACACAGTCTCAATACAAGCCTATCGAGTAGCTCATTTCAATCCAGATCCATAATCCTTAAAACAGTTCATAAACATTTGATATACTAATATAATGTGCGGTACTTAATAAAGCGGTAAATAACACTATAAACTCACTGCTTGCTTGTCCACGTGAATCTTGGCAAACAGCTAACCCTGCGTAGAATCCGAAGCACGAGCAATCGATGGGTCTAAAATATTGTATAAGTCAAAATCCGAACAACCCCTAACTCTAAGAATACTAGAATCCATATAGGACTAGCATTTCACAACACAACCAAAAATTCAAACAAGGTAATCAAAATACCATCAAGTATCCATATAACTAATTAACAAATAAGGCAAGTTAAGCTTAGGTGAGTTCTTATCTTTTAAAACGAAACCATAGTACTTAAATACTTAAATAGTCTTTACAAAACAATTACAGTTCCCAAAGTAGTGTGTTAGCCTTACTGCAGTATAGCTCAACACAACATGTCGGGAGACCACGTCTAACCCGACCCATCCATAAACCAAGTTTAAAACCAAAGTCTTTAATCAAACCTTAAATGAAATCAAAGTTATTTAAAATAAGAACTCACACCATAGCTTAATAATGCCATATACAATTTAACTTGTTAACACTTAGCAAGTAGCACCCCAAGTACATTTCATTATGTCACCTCAAATAGAATCAATAAGATTCAACGCCTTTCAAGTATCAACTTGAAGCTAATATAGTTCAACCGAAACCCTACATCACATATAACACCTTGTATGCCTTATATTACTTAATTTACATTAAACCACAACCTAAGATAATCTAACATTCTTTTAACAAGTTTTAAACCATCTCCTAAAAATTTCCAGCCCTTAGTAATAAGTTCAAACCGAGTTTAATTTCAAAATGTTAACCAAACTATACGCTATTACATTTAAACGATTTCTCAAAATCTCGCCATGTATTGTTTAGCATCTATACCTTATGTTCTATTACTTTAAATTTTCTAGATTTTAGTTTAACCTTAAAACATAATTTTATCTCAAAAGCACTAATCAAACAATACTAAAATCCGTTCACAAGATTCCCCCAACACACCCAATGTATGTTTAATGTCTAACAATTTAAGATTAGCTTTTACGAAATTTCCAGATTTTTAAATAAGCATCAAAACAGATTATAACCCAAAATGTTTAGCAATTCGATAAGTCTATAAATTGTAACGTTAAAACCAAATCACCCAAAGTACAAATGAAATTCAAGAGACTAATATAACATCAAATTAATATTTCCAGAATTTATAATTCAAGAAACACAGAAATTATAATCAAACCACCCAAGGTATCGAAGCAAATGAATATCTAGCAATCTCTACAAATCAAAGCAAGAGATTTAAGCCACTAACCTCTTGAGATGGATTAAGAACAACAATCAAGAGAAACTCAGAAATATAGATCCAAAATCAGCCTACAATCAACCCATACGATTGCTAATGAATTTATAATCGATAGCAATGATAATTAATGGATTTAACCATAAGGAAAGGATTAGAAATACTTGCAATTGATGGAAATAGGCTTAGGAATGATAGAAAATGACTAAAAGAAATGCTACAGCCGGTTTAGGGTTTTAGAGAAAGTGTAAAATTAGATTAGGTCGAATTAACTGAGTTTAAATAGAAATCAGCGAACTGAACAGTGCACGCGTCGCACCCGCTACACCTATATCGCACCCGCGATACATGAATCGCGCCCTTGATTCATGCATGTCGCGCCCGCGAAATGCTACTGCCTCCGATGAAAATTTGAGATTTTGAAATTGAAATCGAAAACATTTCAAACTTCGAGATTACTTCCAATACATCTTAAAACACATTTTAAAAGGTTTGGAACCTTCGAAACATGAATCTAAGTGGTCGAACCACTCAAACGAACCCAAGGTACCGTTTAGACTTAAAGGAACTAGTTAGAAAAATACGGGGTGTTACAGCTCGTGGTCCGGTTCGATTCTAGGTCCGGTTTAAAAAAAATACTCCTTTGGACTCGTGGTTCAACCAAATGGCTGAACCACTGCCGTGTGACTCAGGTCTCAAACGAGACCTGAGAAATCACGTTAGGTCTCGTTCGAGACCATGAATCTTTTAAACCTAATTCATTCACTACAATTTCATCAAACCCTAGCAGCCTTTTAAATTGACCAATCTCTGAACCTCGTGGTGCAAATCATCGTTGAAAACCTTGGCGTGCTATAGGTAAGTTGTTCTTCATAAATTTTGTTTTAGCTTATAAACGGCATCTCCGTAAATTTCTTCGTTCTCTTTCGTTATTAGATCGAAATCAGAACCGTTTGATCCCGGAGATTGTAGACTCAATTCCCTTCGATTCCCCACCTCGTTTTTGTTGAACGGTACGTAATCGATCTTGTTTCAATCGCCGTACGGATTCCGTTTTAAGGTTATAAAGGGTATGTTCTTGTGAAGTTGTTACTGCCGATTCCTTTCTTGACGTTTGGCTTTGATTCATTCATATAAATTGTTACATATCACTTGGTATGTTAGATGCTAGTTGAATAAACTCAGTTTGAAATCGTTTCATCGTTTCTGGAAATATTGTTCTTCGTTTTTTTTTTGAAACGAACCAGTACGGTGATGGCTATTGTAATGTTCTTTGTTTGATTACTGATCGTTCGTGGTTGTTGCCTAAGTGAGGTTTTTGAAATTGCCTAAACCGTGATGAGAGTTTTGTTTGGAAGCCTAGGTTGAGTTATTCTAGAGATTTATGGTTCTGAAAATTGGTTGATCAGTTAGGCGGGGATTTGAATGATTAAAGGAGGAAGATGGTTAATTGTTGTTTTTGGTCAGCAAAATGTTTCACTTAAATCGAATAAAGGCTTTAAGTTAGTTTACCTTTTGTTTCGTAAACAATTAATTTCTGTTATGATTTATAGGTAAATTATTATAAACGATAACTATTTTACAAACTTAACTTAATGTAATTACTCGGGTAATTATAATTGATTTAGAATATCAAGTGGTTAAATTACAATTTAGCCCCTAAACGTTTTTAAAACTTATTTAAGTAAGTTTTTGATTAGTAACGTTATATTTTGTATTAATGATAACAGAAGTAATTAATTTGATTTTAAATATCAAATTGGCTAAAGTACAGTTTAGTCCCTAATTGGCTAAAGTACAGTTTAGTCACTAATTGACTAAAGTACTATTTAGTCCTAAACTTTTATAAACTTAAAATGGTTAGATTTTTGGGTTGTAACTTGGGTTACTTGAAATTGAAATTATTGAGTTCCGCTTTTAAAATGGATTATTATATTATCGAATTATTTTATAAATATAAACTCGGGTTTATATATTATAAACGTTTTGAGTCGGGTTAGACTTGGGTCACCCGACAAGTGAGGTTAGCTTGATAGTTAATGATAACTCGGCTAACCCACTACTTGGAAATTAATTATTATTTAAAGATTATTAAATAATATTTATAAATTGGATTTTAAAGCGAGAACTCAATAGATTTGTATTAATTGGTCTTTATTACCTATTGGGTATTTTTGTGTTGCTTTGGATTGTTTATTCCCGACGTGTTATTTGTGCTATTCCTATGTGGTGTCTAGTACTCTCTAGAGTTAGGGTCTGTTTTAATAATTATTTTATTTGTCTAGACCCGTCTACTGTTCATGCTTCAGAGGCGAACCAGGATTAGTTGCTTGCCAGTTATCATGTGGATTAGGAAGCAGTGAGTTTGTACTTACTATTTACCGTTTTATTAAGTAAATTGTTATTTTAATAATAAATATATATACTGTACGTATATTTCGAACTGTTTTTATATTATGGCTTCTAGTTGGAACATGCTACCTAATGGGCATCATTAGGACTGCGTGCGCACCGGTAATGATCTGGGTAAGGTAAATATGGAAATGTGGTAACTCGGTGTGAGCATAGCTCTCGGGACCAAATAGAGTAACTCGGTGTATCACAGCTCTCGGGACTCTGGATATGGTAAAGTGTGGTCAGTGGTAACTCGGTGTAGCTCAGCTCTCGGGACCATGCCTATTTGATTATGTTATTTATTTAGAATTGTGGATAAGGGTTCCAACTATTACTCGTAATATCATTATTAAATGTTTTAAACAGTTTTAAAGGTTTTCCACTTAATAAATGTAGATAGTGGTATAAACTTATCTCAGTATATCTGACCCCGCTGTTTTCCCAATTTTCCCCAGGGTTATGATCTGAGAGAGTCTGGTGATCTCCGCATTTACTTTTCTTCGGAGGTTCCATTTATTTTTGATAAACTGTAAAATTATTTTATTCTTAGACCGCAGTAGTAACTAGACGTCTTTGTTATTATTATAGTTTTTGTCGGATTGGTTCGACTAGTTACATTGCTTTGGCATGTTACATTATTTACATTGGTTTATGTTAAATCTATTTTAGACTCGGAATTGGATAAGCATGTTATAGTAACTGTTGAATATTATAACTGCTAGATTTAGGCTGAAGTCTCGGTTGCCCCCGAGCATTGGTTTTTTGCAGGTTTATGTGTTTGTATGTTAATTGAAAGGCTAGCTACGGGTTTTGGTACTATATTACCCATACCCTAGCGCCAGTCGCGGTTTATGAAAATGGGTCGTGACAAACTTGGTATCAGAGCTTTGGTTTCAAACCAAGGCCATTTGCTTGCTATGTGTTTACTCTGTTAAGTAAGGTTGTGTCTTAGGAATTACTACGGATATAGGTTTCTGTCATGTCTTTAAAAACGTCATCTTTTGATTTTAAAAATATTCTGCCTACACCAATAGGATTGCGTTGAGTCAGTCATTGTATGTTGATTGGATGTTGTTAAATGTTAATTTTATTTCACTTGGGTGAATACTTTATTGCTGTTGATTTCTCGGGAAATCCTAATTGTTACTTGTTTGTTTCATACTTGGATATGAATTATGTGTAATTTAAATTGTTTTTGGTCAATCCTTAGGATATGGACAATGTTGTTCGTACTCGTGCTCGTGATGCGGCAGAGCAAGAAGCTAAGGCTGATGATGCTATTTCCATGGAAGTCGATCAGAACGTACCACCAGTTCAGAAAATGCTGGACGTGGTAGAGGTAGAGGTGCTGGCAGAGGTAGAGGTAGAGGTAGAGGAGCTGGTGCTGGTATAGGTGGAGCTAGAGGACGTGGTGCAGTAGGTGTTCAAGCACCGAATGTGCAGTAGGCACCGAATATGCAGGCGTTCGACTTCACTTGTCACGACCCAAATTCGTGGATCGCGACCGGCGCTAGGGTATAGGTATGGTCGTACCAAAACCCATAGCAAGCCTCGCGGAAAACCTTATAAACAAATAAACCTGCAAGAAAACCAATGCTCGGGGGCAACCGAGACTTCAGCCTAGGTCTAACAACTTATATAGCAGTTCTAATATACGCTTTTAATAACAATCCGAAACTATGAAACATGCCTCATATATATATAAATAACCCAATGAAACATACCAAAGTATAATAATATAAAAGTCGTACCACTACGACAAACCCAAGTATAATATTAAGACAACTAGTTCTACTGCGGTCTAAGAGGTAAAACAGTAACTAGTCTGATATCATAAAAAGACATCCGAGGAATCAAAAGATCGGAGATGACCACCGCTCTCAAAATCATAAACCTGGAAAGTTGGGAAAACAACGGGGTCAGATATACTAAGATGAGTTCATAATGCTATTTACATTTATTAAGTTTAAAACCCTTAAAACAAATCCTTTTATACTAATATATATACTTGATTATGAAAAACAGTATTGAAATGAAATCCCAAAGTATTTAACCCAAAGTAGATTGGAACATATCCTCATCGATTCCCAAAGTAGGCCAGACATTCGTCAGCCAATCCCAAAGTACTTACCGGTGCACACAGTCTCGATACAAGCCTATCTAGTAGCTCGTTTCAATCCAGATCCATAATCCTTAATACAGTTCACAAACAATTGATATACTAAAATAACGTGCGGTACTTAATAAGCAGTAAATAACACTATAAACTCACTGCTTACTTATCCACGTAAGTCTTGGCAACAACTAACCCTGCGTAGACTCCGTAGCACGAGCAGTCGGCGGGTCTAAAACATAATATAAGTAAAATTCTGAACAACCCCTATCTCTAAGAATACTAGACTCCACATAGGACTAGCATTGCAACCAACAATCAAACAAGGTAATCAAAGTACAACTAAACATCCATACAACTAATTATCCAAATAAGGCAAGTTCAGTTTAGGTGAGTTCATATCTTTAAAAAAACAAAACCAAAGTCTTACATACTTCAATAATCTTCAAAACAATAACAGTTCCCAAAGTAGTGTGTTGGCCTTACTGCAGTATAGCCTAACACAACATGTCGGAAGACCACGTCTAACCCGACCCAACCATAAACCAAATTTAAAGCCAAAGTCTTTAGTCAAACCTTAAATGAAACCAAATTCAGTTTTTAAATAAGAACTCACACCGAAACTTAATAATGCCATAAACAATTAAGCTTGCTAACACTTAGCAAGTAGCACCCCAAGTACATTGAAATATAACACCTTAAATAGAATCAATAAGATTCAACATCTTTTAAGTATCAACTTGAAAATAGAATAAATCAATCAAAACCTTACATGACAAATAACACCCTTATATGCCTTATATAGTTTAATCAAAATCAAACCACAACCTAAGATAGAACTAACATCCTGAAATAAGTTTAAACCAATTAGTAAACAATTTCCAGCCCTTAGTAACTTGATTAAAATCACCCTAAGTATGTCTCAAAGCTAGGGCAAAACCACAACACTTAGCAAATTAAGCCAACAACCAAAAGAGACCCAAAGTATTCGATTTTACTTTAAAAAATAAATTCTTAAACTTACAAATTTCCAGCCACATATATATGTTCTTAAAACAGCGATTTAAACCATCAAAACCATATTTAACATATGTTTTAGCCATTAGACAATTACCTCAAATCACTCAATGAAACAATTGTTAACAAACACCCTTTTAACCTTTTTAAAAGAAATTTCCAGATTTAGTTTTTAAATCAAAACAGAGTTTAGCCCAAAAACTTTAATCAAATGCAACACTAATCTACTTAAACGATTTCTCCAAGCCACCCAAAGTATTGTTAAGTATCTAACACCCTATGATTCATTCGCTTGAAATTTCCAGATTTTATTAGAGTTTCAAAACAGAATTTACAACCCAAAAATGTTAGCAATTTGATAAACCTTTCAATTGTAACATCTAAACCAAACCACCTAAGGTACAAGTAATATGAACAAGCCAATAACATCTTAAATCAACCATTTACAGATTTAAAATCAATACAAACAGAAAATATACTCAAACCACCCAATGTATCGAATCCAATAGAAAAGCTAACAATCTCAACAACACAAAATAAGGGATTAGATCTACTAACCTTTTGAGATAACACAAAACAAGAAAACCCAGCAATAAGAACAATCCAAATCAGCCTAAGAACGAACAACAACCCAAAGCTAATGAGCACACAACCCAAGGATAGATAAAACATGAATTAAACCTTAAAGAAATGATGAAAATACTTACTAATGATCACCAAAGGCTTAGGAATAGGTGGAATATGAAAATCAGAGAGTATGTGCCGTGTTAGGGTTTTTAGAAAAGTGTAAAATCAGTTTAGGTCGAATTAGGTGAGTTTAAATAGAAATCAGCGAACTGCACAGTGCATGCGTCGCGCCCGCTACACCTCCTTCGCGCCCGCTATACATGAATCGCGCCCGTGATTCATGCATGTCGCGCCCGCGAAATGCTACTGCCTCCGATGAAATTTTGAGATTTTGAAATTTAAATCGAAAACGTTTCAAACTCCGAGGTTACTTCTAATACATCTTAAAACACATTTTAAAAGGTTTGGAACCTTCGACACGCGAATCTAAGTGGTCGAACCACTCAACGAACCCAAGGTATCGTTTGGGCTAACGGAACAAGTTAGAAAAAATACGGGGTGTTACATCACTACTTTCTTGGCTGGGATTGTCGAGATGCAGAACAACCAGGCTCTTCTGCAGAATCAGTGTATTGTACTGGGTCAGTTAGCACAGCAACAGCAACCTCAGGCTGGTGCTGTAGCTGGCATGGGTGGACTTGCTAGTGTCGATCACATTCCGACAGACAGAGAGATGGTGATGACCTACACGAAGTTGACTCCGACTTCATTTGTGATGCTTGTGGAGATGTCACTGAATGGTCCAGCTAAGGACTGGTTTGTGCGATAACATCAGGCCAGAGATGGCTACATTGTCTTGGGCTGATTTTGTGAACAGGTTCAGAGGTTACTGTCTACCCTTCTCTGTTACTGAGAATTTCAGAGAAAAGCTGCTAAATTTGAATAAAGGGGATAGATCAGTGACAGACTACACTACAGAGTTTGTCCGTTTGGGGCATTTTGCTACAGATCTACAGGGTGATCGAGGGCGAGTGAACGACCGCTATGTTAGGGGTTTAGGTTCGGAGTTTCTCCCTTTGCTGATAGGGACAGACATGGAGTTCGCTCGAGTAGTGGACAGTGCTCGACGGATGGAGAATTCATTGATTCGGTTTGGGACGATCTCTGACCCTTTCCAAAATCAGAAGGGAAATAGTCATCTTCCTAGTGGGGGGCAGCAGGCCCCAGCGCAGCATGGTAGTGGAAACTACTACAGTGGCTCTTCTCAGGCCAATAGGGGGAGTCTCCGTACGCACAATAAGGGGAGGCATAGTACTAGGAGTTCTCCGTACAGTTCTAGTAGCAGTGGGAGTAACCGTGGTTCAGGACGCGGGTATAGTGGTGGATCGAACATTCCGTTCTGCCAGAATTGCAGACGCAGGCACTATGGACAGTGCCAGTTAGCTCCTGGAGGTTGTTTTTCTTGTGGCCAGATGGGTCATTTCTCCAGGGAGTGTTCGACATATGGACAACAGATGTCTAACTCCAGTGTGGCGCAGTCGTCTTACCAGCAGCAGAGACCTGCGTTTACACAGTCTATAGGGTATTCTCAACCTGCAGCATCTTTTGGTGGCCAGCGGGGCCGTGGTTCTGGTGGCAGAGGTTTTGGTGGCCGTGGTAACGGTGGTAGAGGTTCCAACAGTTATGGTGTTGGGCAGAGTTCGTAGCAGCAGCCGCAGGGTCAGGACAGAGTGTTTGCTCTTACTCCTCAGGATGCGCGTGCATCAAATGCTGTGGTGCAAGGTACCATTCCGATTTCTTTTACTGGTGCTTTGGTGTTATTTGATGCGGGTGCAACCCATTCGTTTGTTTCTACTTGTTTTGCGGGAAAATTGGGTATTTGATGCGGGTGCCGATTGTGAGTGAGTTCACAGACGTGTTTCTAGAGGAATTGCCTGGATTACCACCTGATCGTGATATTGAGTTTTGCATTGATGTGGTTTCTGGTACAGCTCCGATTTCGATACCACCGTATCAGGTGGCTCCTGCAGAGCTGAAGGACCAGTTACAAGAGTTGTTGGATAGCGGGTTCATCAGACCGAGTACTTCTCCGTGGGGTGCTCCAGTTCTGTTTGTGAAGGAAAAAGACGGTTCCTTTCGACTGTGTATCGACTACAGACAGTTGAACAAGGCTACTGTCAAGAACAGATATCCTCTTCCTCGCATCGATGATTTGTTTGACCAGTTGCAGGGTGCGAAGTGTTTTTCCAAGATTGATTTTTGGTCTGGGTATCATCAAATCCGGATCCGTGATGTAGATGTGCCTAAGACTGCTTTTCGGACGCGGTATGGACATTTTGAGTTTCTGGTTATGTCCTTTGGTCTGACGAACGCACCAGCAGCATTTATGGATATAATGAACAGAGTGTTCAAGCCGTTTTAGATTAATTCGTTATCGTGTTCATTGATGACATTTTGATCTATTCTCGGAGTGAGGAGGACCATGCTTACCATTTTAGGACTATACTACAGACATTGCGTGAGCATCAGTTGTATGCTAAGTTCTCAAAATGTGAGTTCTGGTTGGATCAGGTTACCTTTCTAGGACACATAGTGTCAAAAGATGGGATCAAGTTTGATCCGAAGAAGATTGATGCGGTTATGGATTGGCAGAGGCCGAGGTCAGTTACCGAGATTAGGAGTTTTCTGGGTCTAGCTGGCTACTATCGTCGTTTCGTGCAAGATTTCTCCAGAATATCTGCACCGTTGACTAAACTGACACAGAAGGGTGTTAAGTTTTAGTGGACTAACAAGTGCGAGACGAGTTTTGAGAAGCTCAAGGAGATTTTGACTACAGCTCCGGTTTTGGCATTGCCTTCTGGCATGGACGGTTTCACAGTGTATTGTGATGCGTCTCGGATTGGTTTGGGTTGCGTTCTAATGCAACATGGACATCTGATTGCCTATGCTTCCAGACAGTTGAAGAAGGATGAGGTAAATTACCCTACTCATGATTTAGAGTTGGCATAAGTGGTTTTTGCGCTGAAAATCTGGAGGCATTACTTGTATGTTGCTACTTGTGAGATTTTCACTGATCATAAGAGTTTGAAGTATATCTTTGATCAGAGAGAGTTGAACTTGAGACAGAGGAGGTGGCTAGAATTGCTGAAAGACTATGACTGTACTATTCAGTACCATCCTGGTAAGGCTAATGTGGTAGCCGTTCAAACGTTTCTAAATGTTTTTCTTAAATTTCTAAAAAGGTGAAACGCTTGGTTTTGTTTCGCAACGTTTGTAAAGGTTTGGCTTAAATTGCTAAAAATGTGAAACGTTTGAATTTGTTTCGTAACGCTTTAAGCGTGTGGTTTTGTTTCATAACGTTTGTAAACGTTTGGCTTAAATCGCTAAAAAGGTGAAACGTTTGGATTTGTTTCGTAACGTTTGTAAACGTTTGGCTTAAATCGCTAAAAAGGTGAAACGCTTGGATTTGTTTCGTAACGTGTGTAAACGTTTGGCTTAAATTGCTAAAAAGGAGAAACAGTTGGATTTATTTCGTAACGTTTGTAAACGTTTTGCTTAAATTGCTAAAAATGTGAAAACTTTGGATTTGTTTCTTAATGTTTGTAAACATTTGGCTTAAATTGCTAAAAAGGTGAAACGTTTGGATTTTTTTCGTACCATTTGTAAGGTTTGGCTTAAATCACTAAAAAGGTGAAACTCTTGGATTTGTTTTGCAATGTTTTTAAACGTTAGGCTTAAATTCCTAAAAAGGTGAAACGCTTGGTTTTGTTTCGCAACGTTTGTAAACGTTTGGCTTAAATTTCTAATAATGTGAAACGTTTGAATTTGTTTCGTAACGGTTTAAACGTTTGGTTTTGTTTCGTAACGTTTGTAAATGTTCGGCTTAAATCGCTAAAAAGGTGAAACGTTTGGATTTGTTTCGTAACGTTTGTAAACGTTTGGCTTAAATACCTAAAAAGGCGAAATGTTTGGATTTGATTCGTAACGTTTGTAAACGTTTGGCTTAAATCGCTAAAAAGGTTAAATGTTTGGATTTGTTTCGTAACATTTGGCATAAATCGCAAAAAAGGTGAAACATTTGGAATTATTTATACCGTTTGTAAATGTTTGGCTTAAAACGCTAAAAAGGTAAAACGTTTGGATTTGTTTCGTAACGTTTATAAACGTTTGGCATAAATCGTTAAAAAGGTGAAACGTTTGAATTTGTTTCGTAACGTTTGTAAACGTTTGGCATAAATCGCTAAAAAGGTGAAACGTTTGCATTTGTTTCACAACGTTTGTAAACGTTTGGCATAAATTGCTAAAAAGGTGAAACGTTTGGATTTGTTTCGTAACGATTGTAAACGTTTCGCTTAAATCGCTAAAAAGGTGAAACGTTTGGATTTGTTTCGTAAAGTTTGTAAACGTTTGGTTTAAATCGCTAAAAAGGTGAAACGGTTGGATTTGTTTCTTAAAGTTTTTAAAACGTTTAGTTAAAAACATGAAACGCTTGGAATTCTTTCACAATGTTTGTAAACGTTTGGATTAAATTTCTAAAAAGGTGAAACGCTTGGATTTCTTTGGTACGTTTGTACACGTTTGGCTTAAATTGTTAAAAACGTGAAAGATTTGGATTTGTTTCATATCCTTTGTAAACGTTTGGCTTATATCGCTAAAAAGGGGAAACATTTGGATTTGTTTCGTAACGTTTGGCTTAAATAGATAAAAAGGTGAAATGTTTGGATATGTTTCGTAACGTTCGTAAACGTTTGGCTTATATTACTAAAAAGGTGAAACGCTTGGATTTCTTTCGTAACGTTTGTAAATGTTTGGCTAAAATTGCTAAAAAGGTGAAACGCTTGTTTTTGTTTCGTAACGTTTGTAAACGTTTGGCTTAAATCGCTAAAAATGTGAAACGTTTGGATTTGTTTCGTAACATTTTTAATATTTGGTTTTTTTTCGTAACGTTTGTAAACGTTTTGCTTATATCGCTAAAAAGGTGAATCGTTTGGATTTCTATCCTAACGTTTGTAAACGTTTGGCTTAAATTGCTAAAAAAGTTGAAACGCTTGGAGTTATTTCGTAATGTATGTAAACTTTTGGCTTAAATTTCTAAAAAGGTGAAATGTTTGAATTTTTTTCATACGTTTGGCTTAAATCCCAAAGAGGTGAAATGTATCGATTTGTTTCATAATGTTTGTAAACGTTTGGCTTAAATTGCTAAAAAGGTGAAACACTTGGATTTTTTTAGTAACGTTTATGAACGTTTGGCTTAAATTGCTGAAAAGGTGAAACGCTTGGATATGTTTCGTAACGTTTTTTAACGTTTGGTTTAAATTGCTAAAAAGGTGAAACACTTGGTTTTTTAGGTAATGTTTGTAAATGTATGGCTTAAATCGCTAAAAATATGAAACATTTGGATATGTTTCGTAATATTTTAGACGTTTGGTTTTATTTCGTAACGTTTGTAAACGTTTGGCTTAAATTCCTAAAAATGTTGTTTTGTTTCGTAATGTTTGTGCACGTTTGGCTTAAATCGCTAAAAAGGGGAAACGTTTGGATTTGTTTCGTAACGTTTGTAAACGTTTGGCTTAAATTGCTAAAAAGACGAAACGTTTGGATTTGTTTCGTAACGTTTGTAAACCTTTGGCTTAAATCGCTAAAAAGGTGAAACGTTTGGATTCGTTTCGTAACGTTTGTAAACGTTTGGCATAAATCTCTAAAAAGGTGAAACGTTTGGATTTTTTTGTAACGTTTGGATTTGTTTCGTAAACGTTTGGCTTAAATCGTTAAAAAAGAGAAACGTTTGGATTTGTTTCGTAACGTCGCTAAAAAGGTGAAACGTTTGGATTTGTTTCGTAACATTTGTAAATGTTTGTCTTAAATTGCTAAAAAGGTCAACGGTTGGATTTTTTTCTTATAGTTTGTAAACGTTTGGCTTAAATTGCTAAAAAGGTGAAACGCTTGGATTTGTTTCGAAACGTTTGTAAACGTTTGGATTAAATTTCTAAAAAGGTGAAACACTTGGATTTGTTTCGTAACGTTTGTAAATGTTTGGCTTAAATTATTCAAAACGTGAAACATTTGGATTTGTTTCGTATCCTTTGTAAACGTTTGGCTTAAATCGCTAAAAAGGTGAAACATTTGGATTTGTTTCGTAACGTTTGTAAATGTTTGGCTTATATCGCTAAAATGGTGAATCGTTTGGATTTCTATCGTAACGTTTGTAAACGTTTGGCTTCAATTGCAAAAAAGGTGAACCGTTTGGATTTGTTTCGTAACATTTGTAAACGTTTGGCTTAAATTGCTAAAAAGGTGAAATGCTTGGAGTTATTTTGTAACGTATGTAAACGTTTGGCTTAAATTGCTAAAAAGGTGAAATGTTTGAATTTTTTTTCGTAACGATCGTAAACGTAATGAATTTTTTTCGTAACGATCGTAAAAAGGTGAAACGTTTGGATTTTTTTTGTAACGATCGTAAACGTTTCGCTTCAATTGCTAAAAAGGTAAAACACTTGGATTTGTTTCATAACGTTTGTAAACGTTTGGCTAAAATTGCTAAAAAGGTGAAACGCTTGGTTTTGTTTGGTAATGTTTGTAAACGTTTGGCTTAAATCAATAAAAATGTGAAACGATTGGATTTGTTTCTTAACATTTTTAATGTTTGGTTTTTTTCCGTAACGTTTGGCCTATATCGCTAAAATGGTGAATCGTTTAGATTTCTATCGTAACGTTTGTAAACGTTTGGCTTAAATTGCAAAAAAAGGTGAACCGTTTGGATTTGTTTCGTAACGTTTGTAAACGTTTGGCTTAAATTGCTAAAAAGGTGAAATGCTTGGAGTTATTTTGTAACGTATGTAAACGTTTGGCTTAAATTGCTAAAAAGGTGAAATGTTTGAATTTTGTTTCATACGTTTGGCTTACATCATAAAAAGGTGAAACGCTTGGATTTGTTTCGTAACATTTGTTAACGTTTGGCTTAAATTGCTAAAAAGTTGAAACGCTTGGTTTTTTTACGTAATGTTTGTAAACGTGTGGCTTAAATCCTAAAAATGTGAAACATTTGGATTTGTTTCGTAACGTTTTAGACGTTTGGTTTTATTTCATTACGGTTGTAAACGTTTGTCATAAATTTCTAAAAAGGTGAAACGTTTAAATTTGTTTCGTAACCTTTGTAAAGATTTTGCTTAAATTGCTAAAAATGTAAAGTGCTTTAATTTGTTTCGTAATGTTTGTATACGTTTGGCTGAAATTGCTAAAAAGGGCAAACGCTTGGATTTGTTTCGTAACGTTTGTAAACGTTTGGCTTAAATTGCTGAAAAGGTGAAACGTTTGGATTTGTTTCGTAGCATTAATAAACGGTTGGCTTAATTCGCTAAAAAGGTTAAACTTTTGAATTTGTTTCGTACCGTTTGTAAACGTTTGGCCTAAATCGCTAAGAAGGTTAAACGTTTGGATTTGTTTCGTACCATTTCTAAACGCTTGGCTTAAATTGTTAAAAAGGTGGAAACGCTTGGATTTGTTTCGTAACGTTTGTAAACGTTTGGCTTAAATTGCTAAAAAGATGAAACGCTTGCTTTTGTTTCGTAACGTTTGTTAGCGTTTGGCTTACATTGCCAAAAAGGGGAAACGTTTGGATTTGTTTCGTACCGTTTGTAAACGTTTGGCTTTAATCGTTATGAAGGTGAAATGTTTGGATTTGTTTCATAACGTTTGTAAAGGTTTGGCTTGAATCGTTAATGAGGTGAAACGTTTGGATTTGTTTCGTAAAGTTTGTAAACGTTTGGTTTAAATCGCTAAAAAGGTTCAACATTTGGATTTGTTTTGTAACGCTTGTAAATGTTTGGCTTAAGTCGCTAAGACGGTGAAACGTTTGGATTTGATTTGTAACATTTGTAAACGTTTGGCTTAATTTGCTAAAAAGGGGAAAGGCTTGGATTCGTTTTGTAACGTTTGTAAACGTCTGGCTTAAATCGCTAAAAGTGTGAAACTTTTGGATTTGTTTGGTAACGTTTGTAAATTTTTGGCTTAAATTGATAAAAAGGTGAAACGTTCTGATTTATTTCGAACGTTTGTAAATGTTTGGCTTAAATCGCTAAAAAGGTGAAACATTTAGATTTGTTTCGTAACGTTTGTAAACGTTTGGCTTAAATCGCTAAAAAGGTGAAACGTTTAAATTTGTTTCGTAATGTTTGTAACCGTTTGGCTTGAATTGCTAAAAAGGTGAATCGCTTGAATTTTTTTCGTAACGTTTGTAAATGTTTGGATTATATTGCTAAAAACGTGAAACGCTTGGATTTATTTTGCAATGTTTTTGAAGGTTTGGCTTAAATAGCTAAAAAACAGAAACGTTTAGATTTGTTTCGTAACGTTTCTAAACGTTTGGCTTAAATCGCTAAAAAGGGGAAACGTTTGGATTTGTTTGATAACGTTTGTAAACATTTACCCTAAATCGCTAAAAAGGTGACACGTTTGGATTTGTTTCGTAACGTTTGCAAACGTTTGGCTTAAATTGCTAAATAGGTGAAACGTTTGGATTTGTTTCGTAACGTTTGCCAATGTTTGGCTTAAATCGCTAAAAAGGTGAAACGTTTTGCTTAAATCGCTAAAAAGAAGAAACTTTTTGATTTGTTTCGTACCATTTGTAAACGTTTGGCTTAAATCGCTAAAAAGGTGAAACGTTTGGATTTGTTTTTTAACATTTCTATATGTTTGTCTTAAATTGCTAAAAAGATGAAACCCTTGGTTTTGTTTCGCAACGTTTGTAAAGGTTTGGCTTAAATTGCTAAAAATGTGAAACGTTTGGATTTGTATCGTAACGTTTTAAATGTTTGGCTTTGTTTCGTAACGTTTGTAAACGTTTGGCTTAAATCGCTAAAAAGGTGAAAAGTTTGGATTTGTTTCGTAACGTTTGTAAACGTTTGGCTTAAATCGCTAAAAAGGTGAAACATGTGAATTTGTTTCATAACATTTGTAAACATTTGGCTTAAATCGCTAAAAGGTAAAACGTTTTGATTTGTTTCGTAATATTTGCAAACATTTGGCTTAAATCGTTAAAAAGGTGAAACGTTTGGATTTATTTCGTAACGTTTGTAAACGTTTGGCTTAAATTGCTAAAAAGGGGAAACGTTTGGATTTGTTTCGTAACGTTTGCCAATGTTTGGCTTAAATCGCTAAAAAGGTGAAACGTTTTGCTTAAATCGCTAAAAAGAAGAAACTTTTTGATTTGTTTCGTACCATTTGTAAACGTTTGGCTTAAATCGCTAAAAAGGTGAAACGTTTGGATTTGTTTCGTAACGTTTCTATATGTTTGTCTTAAATTGCTAGAGAGATGAAACGCTTGGTTTTGTTTCGCAACGTTTGTAAAGGTTTGGCTTAAATTGCTAAAAATGGGAAACGTTTGAATTTGTATCGTAACATTTTAAACGTTTGGCTTTGTTTCGTAACGTTTGTAAACGTTTGGCTTAAATCGCTAAAAAGGTGAAAAGTTTGGATTTGTTTCGTAACGTTTGTAAACGTTTGGCTTAAATCGCTAAAAAGGTGAAACATGTGAATTTGTTTCATAACATTTGTAAACATTTGGCTTAAATCGCTAAAAAGTAAAACGTTTTGATTTGTTTCGTAATATTTGCAAACATTTGGCTTAAATCGTTAAAAAGGTGAAACGTTTGGATTTATTTCGTAACGTTTGTAAACGTTTGGCTTAAATTGCTAAAAAGGGGAAACGTTTGGATTTTTTTGTACCGTTTGTAAAGGTTTGGCTTAAATCACTAAAAAGTGGAAATGTTTGGATTTGTTTCGTACCGTTTGTAAACGTTTGGCTTAAATCGCTAAAAAGGTGAAACGTTTGGATTTGGTTCGTAATGTTTCTAAACGTTTGTCTTAAATTGCTAAAAAGGGTGAAACGCTTGGTTTTATTTCGTAACGTTTGTAAATGGTTGGCTTAAATTGCTAAAGATGGGAAACGTTTGGATTTGTTTTGTTACGTTTGTATATGTTTGGCTTTAATAGCTAAAAATGGGAAATATTTGGATTTGTTTCGTAACGTTTGTAAACGTGTGACATAAATTGCTAAAAAGGTGAAACTTTTGGATTTGTTTCGTAATGTTTTAAACGTTTGGCTTAAATCGCTAAAATGGGGAAAATTTTGGATTTGTTTCGTAACTTTTGTAAACGTTTGGCTTAAATCGATAAAAAGTTGAAACGTTTGGTTTTTTTTATCAACGTTTGTAAATGTTTGCCTTAAATTACTAAAAAGGTGAAACGCTTGGATTTGTTTCGTAACGTTTGGTTTTGTTTCGTAACGTTTGGATTTGTCTTGTAACGTTTGTCAACATTTGGATTAAATCGCTAAAATTGCTAAATATGGGAAACGTTTGGATTTGTTTTGTTACGTTTGTAAACGTTTGGCCTTAATAGCTAAAAATGGGAAACATTTGGATTTGTTTCGTAACCTTTGTAAACGTGTGGCATAAATCGCTAAAAAGGTGAAACTTTTGGATTTGTTTCGTAACGTTTTAAACTTTTGGCTTAAATCGCTGAAATGGGGAAAAGTTTGGATTTGTTTCGTAACTTTTGTAAACGTTTGGCTTAAATTGCTAAAAAGCTGAAACGTTTGTTTTTTTTTTATCAACGTTTGTAAATGTTTGCCTTAAATTACTAAAAAGGTGAAACACTTGGATTTGTTTCGTAACGTTTGGTTTTGTTTCGTAACGTTTGGATTTGTCTTGTAACGTTTGTCAACATTTGGATTAAATCGCTAAAAAGGTGAAACGTTTGGATTTGTTTCGTAACGTTTGTAAAAGTTTGGCTTAAATCGCTAAAAAGGTGAAACGCTTGGATTCGTTTCGAAACGTTTGAAAACATTTGGCATAAATCGCTAAAAAGGTGAAACGCTTGGATTCGTTTCGTAACTTTCGTAAACGTTTGGTTTAATTTGCTAAAAAGATGAAACATTTGGATTTGTTTCGTAACGTTTGTAAACGTTTGGCTTAAATTGCTAAAAATGTGGAACGTTTGGCTTATATTGCTAAAAAGGTGAAACGTTTAGATTTGTTTCGTAACGTTTGTAAACGTTTGGCTTAAATCGTAAAAAAGGTGAAACGTTTGGATTCGTTTCGTAACGTTTGTAAACATTTGGCATAAATGGCTAAAAAGGTGAAACGTTTGGATTTTTTTTGTAACGTTTGTAAATGTTTGGCTTAAAACGCTAAAAAGGTGAAACGTTTGGATTTGTTTCGTAACGTTTGTAAACGTTTGGCTTAAATCGTTAAAAAGGTGAAATGTTTGGATTTGTTTCGTAACGTTTGGAAATGTTTTGCATACATCGCTAAAAAGGTGAAACGTTTTGATTTGTTTGGTAACGTTTGTAAACGTTTGGCTTAAATCGCTAAAAAGGTGAAACGTTTTGATTTGTTTCGTAACGTTTGTAAACGTTTGGCTTAAATCGCTAAAAAGGTGAAACGTTTGGATTTGTTTCGTAACGTTTGTAAATGTTTGGCTTAAATTGCTAAAAAGGTCAACGGTTGGATTTGTTTCTTATAGTTTGTAAACTTTTGGCTTAAATTTCCAAAAAGGTGAAACGCTTGGATTTGTTTCGTAACGTTTGTAAACGTTTGGATTAAATTTCTAAAAAGGTGAAACACTTGGATTTGTTTCATAACGTTTGTAAACGTTTGGCTTAAATTATTAAAAACGTGAAACAATTGGATTTGTTTCATATCCTTTGTAAATGTTTGGCTTAAATCGCTAAAAAGGTGAAACGTTTGGATTTGTTTCTTAACGTTTGTAAATGTTTGGCTTAAATAGCTAACAAGGTGAAACGTTTGGATTTGTTTCGTAACGATCGTAAACGTTTCGCTTCAATTTCTAAAAAGGTAAAACGCTTGGATTTGTTTCATAACGTTTGTAAACGTTTGGCTAAAATTGCTAAAAAGGTGAAACGCTTGGTTTTGTTTGGTAACGTTTGTAAACGTTTGGCTTAAATCAATAAAAATGTGAAACGATTGGATTTGTTTCTTAACATTTTTAATGGTTGGTTTTTTTCCGTAACGTTTGTAAACGTTTGGCCTATATCGCTAAAATGGGGAATCGTTTGGATTTCTATCGTAACGTTTGTAAACGTTTGGCTTAAATTGCAAAAAAGGTGAACCGTTTAAATTTGTTTCGTAACGTTTGTAAACGTTTGGCTTAAATTGCTAAAAAGGTGAAATGCTTGGAGTTATTTTGTAACGTATGTAAACGTTTGGCTTAAATTGCTAAAAAGGATGTTTGAATTTTTTTCATGCGTTTGGCTTACATCGTAAAAAGGTGAAATGTTTGGATTTGTTTAGTTATGTTTGTAAACATTTGGCTTAAATTGATAAAAAGGTGAAACGCTTGGATTTGTTTAGTAACCTTTATAAACATTTGGCTTAAATTGCTAAAAAGGTGAAACACTTGGATTTGTTTCGTAACGTTTGTTAATGTTTGGCTTAAATTGCTAAAAAGGTGAAACACTTGGTTTTTTTTACGTAATGTTTGTAAACGTGTGGCTTAAATCCTAAAAATGTGAAACATTTGGATTTGTTTCGTAACGTTTTAGACGTTTGGTTTTATTTCATTACGTTTGTAAACGTTTGTCATAAATTTCTAAAAAGGTGAAACGTTTAAATTTGTTTCGTAACCTTTGTAAAGATTTTGCTTAAATTGCTAAAAATGTAAAGTGCTTTGATTTATTTCGTAACGTTTGTATACGTTTGGCTTAAATTTCTAAAAAGGATAAACGCTTGGATTTGTTTCGTAACATTTGTAAACGTTTGGCTTAAATTGCTGAAAAGGTGAAACGTTTGGATTTGTTTCGTAGCATTAATAAACGGTTGGCTTAATTCGCTAAAAAGGTGAAACTTTTGAATTTGTTTCGTACTGTTTGTAAACGTTTGGCCTAAATCGCTAAGAAGGTTAAACGTTTGGATTTGTTTCGTAACATTTCTAAACGCTTGGCTTAAATTGTTAAGAAGGTGGAAATGCTTGGATTTGTTTCGTAACATTTGTACACGTTTGGCTTAAATTGCTAAAAAGGTGAAACGCTTGCTTTTGTTTCGTAACGTTTGTTAGCATTTGGCTTACATTGCCAAAAAGGGGAAACGTTAGGATTTGTTTCGTACCGTTTGTAAATGTTTGGCTTTAATCGTTATGAAGGTGAAATGTTTGGATTTGTTTCATAACGTTTGTAAATGTTTGGCTTGAATCGTTAATGAGGTGAAACGTTTGGATTTGTTTCGCAACGTTTGTAAACGTTTGGTTTAAATCGCTAAAAAGGTTCAACATTTGGATTTGTTTTGTAACGCTTGTAAATATTTGGCTTAAGTCGCTAAGACGGTGAAACGTTTGGATTTGATCTGTAACATTTGTAAACGTTTGGCTTAATTTGCTAAAAAGGGGAAACGCTTGGATTCGTTTTGTAACGTTTGTAAACGTTTGACTTAAATCGCTAAAAATGTGAAACTTTTGGATTTGTTTGGTAACGTTTGTAAATTTTTGTCTTAAATTGCTAAAAAGGTGAAATGTTTGGATTTATTTCGAACGTTTGTAAATGTTTGGCTTAAATCGCTAAAAAGGTGAAACATTTAGATTTGTTTCGTAACGTTTGTAAACGTTTGGCTTAAATCGCTAAAAAGGTGAAACGTTTGAATTTGTTTCGTAATGTTTGTAACTGTTTGGCTTGTATTGCTAAAAAGGTGAACCGCTTGAATTTGTTTCGTAACGTTTGTAAATGTTTGGATTATATTGCTAAAAACGTGAAACGCTTGGATTTATTTTGCAATGTTTTTGAAGGTTTGGCTTAAATAGCTAAAAAAGTAAAACGTTTAGATTTGTTTCGTAACGTTTGTAATCTTTTGGCTTAAATCGCTAAAAAGGGGAAACGTTTGGATTTGTTTGATAACGTTTGTAAACATTTAGCCTAAATCGCTAAAAAGGTGACACGTTTAGATTTGTTTCGTAACATTTGCAAATGTTTGGCTTAAATCGCTAAAAAGGTGAAACGTTTGGATTTGTTTCGTAACGTTTGCCAATGTTTGGCTTAAATCGCTAAAAAGGTGAAACGTTTTGCTTAAATCGCTAAAAAGAAGAAACTTTTTGATTTGTTTCGTACCATTTGTAAACATGGCTTAAATCGCTAAAAAGGTGAATCATTTGGATTTGTTTCGTAACGTTTCTATATGCTTGTCTTAAATTGCTAAAAAGATGAAAAGCTTGGTTTTGTTTCGCAGCGTTTGTAAAGGTTTGGCTTAAATTGCTAAAAATGTGAAACGTTTGAATTTGTATCGTAACGTTTTAAACGTTTGGCTTTGTTTCGTAACGTTTGTAAACGTTTGGCTTAAATCGCTAAAAAGGTGAAACGTTTGGCTTAAATCGTTAAAAAGGTGAAACATATGGTTTTGTTGCATAACATTTGTAAACATTTGTCTTAAATCGCTAAAAGGTAAAAAATTTTGAATTGTTTCGTAATATTTGCAAACATTTAGCTTAAATCGTTAAAAAGGTGAAACGTTTGGATTTATTTCGTAACGTTTGTAAACGTTTGGCTTAAATTGCTAAAAAGGCGAAACGTTTGGATTTGTTTTGTACCGTTTGTAAAGGTTTGGCTTAAATCACTAAAAAGTGGAAATGTTTGGATTTGTTTCGTACCATTTGTAAACGTTTGGCTTAAATCTCTAAAAAGGTGAAACGTTTGGATTTGGTTCGTAATGTTTCTAAACGTTTGTCTTAAATTGCTAAAAAGGGTCAAACGCTTGGTTTTATTTCGTAACGTTTGTAAACGTTTGGCTTAAATTGCAAAAGATGGGAAACGTTTGGATTTGTTTTGTTACGTTTGTAAACGTTTGGCTTTAATAGCTAAAAATGGGAAATATTTGGATTTGTTTCGTAACATTTGTAAACGTGTGGCATAAATCGCTAAAAAGGTGAAACTTTTGGATTTGTTTCGTAACGTTTTAAACGTTTGGCTTAAATCGCTAAAATGGGGAAAAGTTTTGATTTGTTTCGTAACTTTTGTAAACGTTTGGCTTAAATCGCTAAAAAGTTGAAACGTTTGGTTTTTTTTATCAACGTTTGTAAATGTTTTCCTTAAATTACTAAAAAGGTGAAACGCTTGGATTTGTTTCGTAACGTTTGGATTTGTCTTGTAACGTTTGTCAACATTTGGATTAAATCGCTAAAATTGCTAAATATGGGAAACGTTTGGATTTGTTTTGTTACGTTTTTAAACGTTTGGCCTTAATAGCTAAAAATGGGAATCATTTGGATTTGTTTCGTAACCTTTGTAAATGTGTGGCATAAATCGCTAAAAAGGTGAAACGTTTGGATTTGTTTCGTAACGTTTTAAACGTTTGGCTTAAATCGCTAAAATGGGGAAAAGTTTGGATTTGTTTCGTAACTTTTGTAAACGTTTGGCTTAAATTGCTAAAAAGCTGAAACATTTGTTTTTTTTATCAACGTTTGTAAATGTGTGCCTTAAATTACTAAAAAGGTGAAACACTTGGATTTGTTTCGTAACGTTTGGTTTTGTTTCGTGACGTTTGGATTTGTCTTGTAACGTTTGTCAACATTTGGATTAAATCGCTAAAAAGGTGAAACGTTTGGATTTATTTCGTAACGTTTGTAAAAGTTTGGCTTAAATCGCTAAAAAGGTGAAACGCTTGGATTCGTTTCGAAACGTTTGAAAACATTTGGCTTAAATCGCTAAAAAGGTGAAACGCTTGGATTCGTTTCGTAACTTTCGTAAACGTTTGGCTTAATTTGCTAAAAAGCTGAAACATTTGGATTTGTTTCGTAACGTTTGTAAACGTTTGGCTTAAATTGCTAAAAATGTGGAACGTTTGGCTTATATTGCTAAAAAGGTGAAACGTTTAGATTTGTTTCGTAACGTTTGTAAACGTTTGGATTAAATCGCTAAAAAGGTGAAACGTTTGGCTTAAATCGCTAAAAAGGTGAAACGTTTGGATTCATTTCGTAACGTTTGTAAACATTTGGCATAAATGGCTAAAAAGGTGAAACGTTTGGATTTTTTTTTGTAACGTTTGTAAATGTTTGGCTTAAAACGCTAAAAAGGTGAAACGTTTGGATTTGTTTCGTAACGTTTGTAAACGTTTTGCTTAAATCGTTAAAAAGGTGAAACGTTTGGATTTGTTTCGTAACGTTTGGAAATGTTTGGCATACATCGCTAAAAAGGTGAAATGTTTGGATTTGTTTTGTAACGTTTGTAAACGTTTGGCTTAAATCGCTAAAAAGGTGAAACGTTTGGATTTGTTTCGTAACCTTTGTAAATGTTTGGCTTAAATTGCTAAAAAGGTCAACGGTTGGATTTGTTTCTTATAGTTTGTAAACTTTTGGCTTAAATTGCTAAAAAGGTGAAACGCTTGGATTTGTTTCGTAACGTTTGTCAACGTTTGGATTAAATTTCTAAAAAGGTGAAACACTTGGATTTGTTTCATAACGTTTGTAAACGTTTGGCTTAAATTATTAAAAACGTGAAACATTTGGATTTGTTTCATATCCTTTGTAAAATGTTTGGCTTAAATCGCTAAAAAGGTGAAACGTTTGGATTTGTTTCGTAACGTTTGTAAATGTTTGGCTTAAATAGCTAAAAAGGTGAAAGGTTTGGATTTGTTTCGTAACGATCGTAAACGTTTCGCTTCAATTGCTAAAAAGGTAAAACGCTTGGATTTGTTTCATAACGTTTGTAAACGTTTGGCTAAAATTGCTAAAAAGGTGAAACGCTTGGTTTTGTTTCGTAACGTTTGTAAACGTTTGGCTTAAATCAATAAAAATGTGAAACGATTGGATTTGTTTCTTAACATTTTTAATGTTTGGTTTTTTTTCGTAACGTTTGTAAATGTTTGGCCTATATCGCTAAAATGGTGAATTGTTTAGATTTCTATCGTAACGTTTGTAAACGTTTGGCTTAAATTGCATAAAAGGTGAACCGTTTGGATTTGTTTCGTAACGTTTGTAAATGTTTGGCTTAAATTGCTAAAAAGGTGAAATGCTTGGAGTTATTTTTTAATGTATGTAAACGTTTGGCTTAAATTGCTAAAAAGGTGAAATGTTTGAATTTTTTTTTCATACGTTTGGCTTACATCGTAAAAAGGTGAAATGTTTGGATTTGTTTAGTTATGTTTGTAAACATTTGGCTTAAATTGATAAAAAGGTGAAACGCTTGGATTTGTTTAATAACCTTTATAAACATTTGGCTTAAATTGCTAAAAAGGTGAAACGCTTGGATTTGTTTCGTAACGTTTGTTAATATTTGGCTTAAATTGCTAAAAAGGTGAAACGCTTGGTTTTTTTACGTAATGTTTGTAAACGTGTGGCTTAAATCCTAAAAATTTGAAACATTTGGATTTGTTTCGTAACGTTTTAGACGTTTGGTTTTATTTCATTACGTTTGTAAACGTTTGTCATAAATTTCAAAAAAGGTGAAACATTTAAATTTGTTTCGTAACCTTTGTAAAGATTTTGCTTAAATTGCTAAAAATGTAAAGTGCTTTGATTTGTTTCGTAATGTTTGCATACGTTTGGCTGAAATTGCTAAAAAGGACAAACGCTTGGATTTGTTTCGTAACGTTTGAAAACGTTTGGCTAAAATTGCTGAAAAGGTGAAACGTTTGGATTTGTTTCCTAGCATTAATAAACGGTTGGCTTAATTCGCTAAAAAGGTGAAACTTTTGAATTTGTTTCGTACCGTTTGTAAACGTTTGGCCTAAATCGCTAAGAAGGTTAAACGTTTGGATTTGTTTCGTAACATTTCTAAACGCTTGGCTTAAATTGTTAAAAAGGTGGAAACGCTTGGATTTGTTTCGTAACGTTTGTAAACGTTTGGCTTAAATTGCTAAAAAGGTGAAACGCTTGCTTTTGTTTCGTAACGTTTGTTAGCGTTTGGCTTACATTGCCAAAAAGGGGAAACGTTAGGATTTGTTTCGTACCGTTTGTAAACGTTTGGCTTTAATCGTTATGAAGGTGAAATGTTTGGATTTGTTTCATAACGTTTGTAAATGTTTGGCTTGAATCGTTAATGAGGTGAAACGTTTGGATTTGTTTCGTAACGTTTGTAAACGTTTGGTTTAAATCTCTAAAAAGGTTCAACATTTGGATTTGTTTTGTAACGCTTGTAAATATTTGGCTTAAGTCGCTAAAACGGTGAAACGTTTGGATTTGATTTGTAACATTTGTAAACGTTTGGCTTAATTCGCTAAAATGGGGAAACGCTTGGATTCGTTTTGTAATGTTGGTAAACGTTTGGCTTAAATCGCTAAAAATGTGAAACTTTTGGATTTGTTTGGTAACGTTTTAAAATTTTTGGGTTAAATTGCTAAAAAGGTGAAACATTTGGATTTATTTCGAACGTTTGTAAATGTTTGGCTTAAATCGCTAAAAAGGTGAAACATTTAGATTTGTTTCGTAAAGTTTGTAAACGTTTGGCTTAAATCGCTAAAAAGGTGAAACGTTTGAATTTGTTTCGTAATATTTGTAACTGTTTGGCTTGAATTGCTAAAAAGGTGAACCGCTTGAATTTGTTTCGTAACGTTTGTAAATGTTTGCATTATATTGCTAAAAACGTGAAACGCTTGGATTTATTTTGCAATGTTTTTGAAGGTTTGGCTTAAATAGCTAAAAAAGTGAAACGTTTAGATTTGTTTCGTAACGTTTGTAAACGTTTGGCTTAAATCGCTAAAAAGGGTAAACGTTTGGATTTGTTTGATAACGTTTGTAAACATTTAGCTTAAATCGCTAAAAAGGTGACACGTTTGGATTTGTTTCGTAACGTTTGCAAACGTTTGGCTTAAATCGCTAAAAAGGTGAAACGTTTGGATTTGTTTCGTAACGTTTGCCAATGTTTGGCTTAAATCGCTAAAAAAGTGAAACGTTTCGTAACATTTGTAAACGTTTTGCTTAAATCGCTAAAAAGAAGAAACTTTTTGATTTGTTTCATACCGTTTGTAAACGTTGGGCTTAAATCGCTAAAAAGGTGAAACGTTTGGATTTGTTTCGTAACGTTTCTATATGTTTGTCTTAAATTGCTAAAAAGATGAAACGCTTGGTTTTGTTTCGCAACGTTTGAAAAGGTTTGGCTTAAATTTCTAAAAATGTGAAACGTTTGAATTTGTATCGTAACGTTTTAAACATTTGGCTTTGTTTCGTAACGTTTGTAAACGTTTGGCTTAAATCGCTAAAAAGGTGGAATGTTTGGATTTGTTTCGTAACGTTTGTAAACGTTTGGCTTAAATTGCTAGAAAGGTGAAAAGTTTGGATTTGTTTCATATCGTTTGTAAACGTTTGGCTTAAATCGCTAAAAAGTGAAACATTTGGATTTGTTTCGTAACCTTTGTAAACGTTTGGCTTATATTGCTAAAAAGGTGAAACTTTTGGATTTGTTTTGTAACGTTTTAAACGTTTGGCTTAAATCGCTAAAATGGGGAAACGTTTGGCTTAAATCGCTTAAAAGATGGAACGTTTGGTTTTGTTTCGTAACGTTTGTAAACGTTTGGCTTAAATCGCTAAAAAGATGGAACGTTTGGTTTTGTTTCGTAACTTTTGTAAACGTTTGGCTTAAATCACTAAAAAGTTGAAACGTTTGGTTTTGTTTCGTAACTTTTGTAAACGTTTGGCTTAAATCGCTAAAAAGTTGAAACGTTTGGTTTTTTTATCAAAGTTTGTAAATGTTTGCCTTAAATTACTAAAAAGGTGAAACGTTTGGATTTGTTTCATAACGTTTGGTTTTGTTTCGTAACGTTTGGATTTGTCTTGTAACGTTTGTCAACATTTGGATTAAATTTCTATAAAGGTGAAACGTTTGGATTTGTTTCGTAACGTTTGTAAAAGTTTGGCTTAAATCGCTAAAAAGGTGAAATGCTTGGATTCGTTTCGTAACGTTTGAAAACATTTGGCATATATCGCTAAAAAGGTAAAACGCTTGGATTCGTTTCGTAACTTTCGTAAACGTTTGGCTTAAATTGCTAAAAAGCTGAAACATTTGGATTTGTTTCGTAACGTTTGTAAACGTTTGGCTTAAATTGCTAAAAATGTGAAACGTTTGGCTTATATTGCTAAAAAGGTGAAACGTTTAGATTTGTTTCGTAACGTTTGTAAACGTTTGGCTTATATCGTTAAAAGGTAAAACGTTTAGATTTAGTTCGTAACGTTTGGCTTGAATTGCTAAAAAGGTGAAACGCTTGGATTTAATTCGTAGCGTTTGTAAAAGTTTGGCTTAAATTGCTAAAAAGATGAAACGCTTGGATTTGTTGTGAAATTTTTTAAACGTTAGGCTTAAATTGCTAAAAAGTTGAAACGCTTGGTTTGTTTCGCAACCTTTGTAAAGGTTTGGCTTAAATTGCTAATAATGTGAAACGTTTGAATTTGTTTCGTAACGTTTTAAACGTTTGGTTTTGTTTCGTAACGCTTGTAAACTTTTGGCTTAAATCGCTAAAAAGGTGAAACGTTTGGGTTTGTTTCGTAACGTTTGTAAACGTTTGGCTTAAATCACTAAAAAGGTGAAACGTTTGGATTTGTTTCATAACGTTTGTAAACATTTGGCTTAAATCGCTAAAAAGGTGAAACGTTTTGATTTTTTTCGTAACGTCTGTAAACGTTTGGCTTAAATCGCTAAAAAGGTGAAACGTTTGGATTTGTTTTGTACCGTTTGTAAAGGTTTGGATTAAATCACAAAAAAGTGGAAATGTTTGGATTTGTTTCGTACCATTTGTAAACGTTTGGCTTAAATCGCTAAAAAGGTGAAACGTTTGGATTTGGTTCGTAATGTTTCTAAACGTTTGTCTTAAATTGCTAAAAAGGGTGAAACGCTTGGTTTTATTTCGTAACGTTTGTAAACGTTCGCCTTAAATCGCTAAAGATGGGAAACATTTGGATCTGTTTTGTTACGTTTGTAAACGTTTGGCTTTAATAGCTAAAAATGGGAAACATTTGGATTTGTTTCGTAACGTTTGTAAACGTGTGGCATAAATCGCTAAAAAGGTGAAAATTTTGGATTTGTTTCGTAACGTTTTAAACGTTTGGCTTAAATCGCTAAAATTGGGAAAAGTTTGGATTTGTTTCATAACTTTTGTAAACGTTTGGCTTAAATCGCTAAAAAGTTGAAACGTTTGGTTTTTTTTTATCAAAGTTTGTAAATGTTTTCCTTAAATTACTAAAAAGGTGAAACGCTTGGATTTGTTTCATAACGTTTGTTTTTGTTTCGTAACGCTTGGATTTGTCTTGTAACGTTTGTCAACATTTGGATTAAATTGCTAAAAAGGTGAAACGTTTGGATTTGTTTCGTAACGTTTGTAAAAGTTTGGCTTAAATCGCTAAAAAGGTGAAATGCTTGGATTCATTTCGTAACGTTTGAAAACATTTGGCATAAATCGCTAAAAAGGTGAAACGCTTTGATTCGTTTCGTAACTTTCGTAAACGTTTGGCTTAAATTGCTAAAAAGCTGAAACATTTGGATTTGTTTCGTAACGTTTGCACACGTTTGGCTTAAATTGCTAAAAATGTGAAACGTTTGCCTTATATTGCTAAAAAGGTGAAACGTTTAGATTTGTTTCGTAATGTTTGTAAACGTTTGGCTTATATTGCTAAAAGGTGAAACATTTAGATTTAGTTCGTAAGGTTTGTAAACGTTTGGCTTGAATTGCTAAAAAGGTGAAACGCTTGGATTTAATTCGTAGCGTTTGTAAAAGTTTGGCTTAAATTTCTAAAAAGATGAAACGCTTGGATTTGATGTGCAATTTTTTAAACGTTAGGCTTAAATTGCTAAACAGTTGAAACGCTTGGTTTGTTTCGCAACCTTTGTATAGGTTTGGCTTAAATTGCTAATAATGTGAAACGTTTGAATTTGTTTCGTAACGTTTTAAACGTTTGGTTTTGTTTCGTAACGCTTGTAAACTTTTGGCTTAAATCGCTAAAAAGGTGAAACGTTTGGGTTAGTTTCGTAACGTTTGTAAACGTTTGGCTTAAATCACTAAAAAGGTGAAACGTTTGGATTTGTTTCGTAACGTTTGTAAACGTTTGGCTTAAATCGCTAAAAAGGTGAAACGTTTGGATTTTCTTTCGTAATGTTTGTAAACGTTTTGCTTAAATCGCAAAAAAGGTGAAAAGTCATGTTTTGTTTCGTAACGCTTGTAAACATTTGGCTTAAAATCGCTAAAAAGGTGAAACGTTTGGATTCTTTTCGTATCGTTTGTAAATGTTTGGCTTAAATCGCTAAAAGGTGAAATGTTTGGATTTATTTCATAATGTTTTAAAACGTTTGGCTTAAATTGTTATAAAGGGGAAACGTTTGGATTTGTTTCGTAACGTGTGTAAACGTTTGGCATAAATCGCTAAAAAGGTGAAACGTTTGGATTTGTTTTGTAACGCCTGTAAACGTTTGGCTTAAATAGCTAAAAAGGTGAAACGTTTGGTTTTGTTTCGTAACGTTTGTAAACGTTTGGCTTAAATCGCTAAAAAGGTGAAACGTTTGGATTTGTTTCGTAACGTTGGTAAACATTTGGCTTAAATTGCTAAAAGGGGTTTCGTAATGTTTTGAACGTTTGGATTAGTTTCGTAACATTTGTAAACGTTTGGCTTAATTCTCTAAAAATATGAAACACTTGGATTTGTTTCTTAACGTTTGTAAACGTTTGGCTTAAATTGCTCAAAAGCTGAAACGTTTGGCATAAATCGCTAAAAAGGTGCAAAGTTTGGATTTATTTCGTAACGTTTGTAAATGTTTGTCTTAAATTGCTAAAAAGGTGAAACTTTTGGATTTAAATAGCTAAAAAGGTGAAACATTTGGATTTTTTTCGTAACGTTTGTAAACGTTTGGCTTAAATCGCTAAAAAGGTGACACGTTTGGATTTCTTTTGTATCGTTTGTATACGTTTGGCAAAAATCGCTAAAAAGGTGAAACATTTGGTTTTGTTTTGTAACGTTTGTAAACGTTTGGTTAAAATTGCTAAAAAGGTGAAACGCTTGGATTTGTTTCGTAGCGTTTGTAAACATTTGGCTTAAATCGCTAAAAACGTGAATCGTTTGGATTTGTTTCGTACAGTTTGTAAATGTTCGGCTTAAATCGCTAAAAAGCTGAAACGTTTGGTTTTGTTCATAACGTTTGTAAACGTTCGGGTTAAATAGCTAAAAAGATTAAACGTTTGGATTTGTTTTGTAACGTTTGTAAACGTTCGACTTAAATCGCTAAAAAGGGAAAATGTTTGGATTGTTTGTAAATATTTGGCTTAAATTGCTAAAAAGGTGAAACGTTTGGACTTGTTTCATAATGTTTGTAAACAATTTGTTTTGTTTCGTAAACTTTGTAAATGTTTGGCTTAAATCGCTAAAAAGGTTAAACGTTTGGATTTTTTTCGTAACGTTTCTAAACGTTTGTCTTAAATTGCTAATGTAATACCCCAAAATATTTAAGTATTTAATTAAACCGTGTGTACAGTTCTGATTTGCCAGGGTGGCGATATCGGAAATAATTTCCAAGAAATTAATGTAAATAAACCATTAGTAGGTCAGTCTTGGGAAAGTAGTTGACGGAATTTAATATCATATTCCGATTCTAAAGTTGGAATTTTAATTAAAAGGAAAAATGTTAAGAAAAGTCCTAAACTAGAGTTCATTGACGAAAGTGGTAATGTAACTAGTTAAGTCCCCAAAAGGAAAATTATTTCGCCAAGGTCCGCGAAATGTTTTATAGGAATAGTGGTAAAAGTTTCGGGTCAATCGGAGACCTTTTAAAATTTGGACGCGGATTAGTTTTGGGGCTAAATTGCAACTCTTGAAAAGTTCAAGGAACAAATTGCAAATTAGCCAATTAAACATCGAGAATAGAAAATAGAAGATTATTGATAGAAAATAATAATTTTGGGTTAGCATTATTTATTAGATATAAATAATACGCATACAATTTAGGTTAATTGATTAAGCGAAGGACTAAATTGAACAAAAGAATAATTTAACTGTTTGGTTAAATTAGAAAGTTTAAAAGAGAAATGGTTTGAGTAAAATAAATGAGGGACTAAAGAAGCTAATTTTCCAAAATATATAAACATTTCCTTATGAATAAGGAAAGAAAGAAAGGAACAGATGGTTCCAGAGAAGAAAAGGAGCGAGGGAAACGGCGATCGCTTCGATCTGCCGCCGTCTCTTTGTTTCTCGTCCGAAATGAGCGATTCTCGCGGCCACGGAACGAGGGAAGAATCCTCTATCATTTGGCTGCCTCAAATATAGGTAAGGGTTTCGTTTTGATGATGAAAACTGCTGTTTTAGTGGCTGTTTGTGTTGTAACGTTACGGTCGAATCGAAACGCCTAAATCATGTCGTTTTCCATCATTTTTATAAAGAATCTTGAAGGGTTTTGTGTTAAGATGAAGTGGGTATATGTTGGGATGAATTTTGTGTGATTTGGAACCTCGGAAACGGTCCGTATACGTCGGAAATGTCGTACCCGAAGTGGGCACGACGTGCACTATAAGGGTGCACGACGTGCGCCACAAGGGGGCACGACGTGCCCCACCTGGGGTGCACGACGTGCACAAAGAAGGGCACGACGTGCCCTTCATGAAAATTAAAGGGCACGACGTGCCAAGCTAGCACGACGTGCCCTACTTCGATCGTAACCTCCAGGGGACCTCCGGGAGCAAAAAATAGCTTCCGAAAACATGAAATGGACATGGAACTTGACGTTTTGAGCTAGGCTTTTGGAATGAGCATATTAACCAAGGCTTAATTGATTAGTTGAACACCACTAATGGTATTAACCAAGTGTAAGAATGAGATTTGGTGATAGACATCAAGAAAGATAAGTTTAGAACACGATGGCTTATGTTTTGCGCTTTTGGTCATGTTTGGTAGTTAGAATAATCGTTAGAATAGGATTCTCTAAGTATATGTTTTAACGATAGAATACTATGATAGATGTGACGGACCATCGAGCTACGAGTATGACGAACCAAGAAGCTCGACGAGGATTGACGGACCAGTCTCCTGGAGCTTACGTTCGGATATAAGGAATAGCGGTCACTGTGAGTGGCACTTTACTTTTGCATATTGTTATTTAAAAGTTAATATTTTGATATATTATGATTAGATACATCGCATAGTAAATGATTTGATATTTAGCATATCGAATTGCTTTTATCGATTATCGTTTATTGTTATTATTGAATTATTATAGTTTTGAAACCAGTGTGTGATCCGAGGAAACGTGCTACCTATTGGGCGTCAATAGGACTGTGTGATCACCGGTAAGTGTGTCAGTCTAGCGTGTCATGGAATTATATCGAATATCGAATATCGAACATCGTTTATCGAATTGTATCAAAGTTGGAAATTGTATATCGAATGGGATACGAGGTTTAACTCGGTTGAATTATCTCGGGACCCGTATCCAGTGGGTTTAACTCGGTTGAACTATCTCGGGACTCACACCTTGGGATTAAGAGACGGTAGTGGTTTAACTCGGTTGAACAATCTCGGGACTCACCCATCGGATCGATCGAATTGATTATTATCGCTATGGATCGTATATAAGTTATGGATCGTATTAAGTATCGTAATTAGGGTTTCAACCGGATCTAATACCTGGATATTATAATAGCATGTTATATGATATTTGACATCGAATATTGATTTTGTATATACAAGTTTTTATCGTATGCGATGTCATGTTTTTAATAATACCGTTAGTAACTTGCAAACTCACTCAGTATTTTCCCAAATACTGACCCCTCACT
Organism: Mercurialis annua; assembly: GCF_937616625.2. NCBI lineage: Eukaryota > Viridiplantae > Streptophyta > Magnoliopsida > Malpighiales > Euphorbiaceae > Mercurialis > Mercurialis annua. The sequence continues at coordinate 39,021,476 of NC_065572.1, forward strand.
CTGATGTTTGCAGGTAGACGGAGTCGGATCAGACAAACCACCTTCGTTGTGCCAGAAGTCAATGGACTTGCACAAGTATGAGTTCCTAGAGCTGCAGTAGTCAGTAGGCGTCAATAGAAAACTTGTGATTTTATTTCAAATAGTTAATTCTTAATGTTAACTCTAATATGATATTTTAGTATCTATAAGTATATTATTTAAAAGAGTTTTTCCGAAGATGTTTTATATATAATATTATACTTTTAAATGCAAAAAATTATTAGTGGTTTTAGACTTGCTACGGGTTTCGGAGCTACCACTCCCATTCCCTAGCGCCGGTCTCGGCTCAATAATTTGGGTCGTGACAATTGTGCTATCAGAGCAGTTGGTCCAGTTACCTCTGCTAAGATGCGTTTGTCAGTTAAGTAACCTATGAACTACTGCAGCTTTAGAGTTGAGGTTTGTCTGATCCAAGTTGTTAGTGTGATTTGCTTTGTGATCGGTATGACAGATGGATTTGTTTCTTGTGACACGTATATACGAGATATATACGTATATGTTGTTTCGATGAGACAGGCATATATGATATGCTTTTTGAAATGAAGTTTCTAGGAGATGTATTGCCTCCAATGAATAGAATATAATTGATATGATGGTGATTTGATAACATATATATGTGTGTGCTTAGTATTAGATAACGTGAGAGATGCTATTGAATTCGATCGATCGAAATTTTAGGAAGATTGTGAAGAAGGAATGCAAAGATGTAGAAGTTGAAGAACTTTCCAGATACAGAGTTTAAAGGTCTAGAGAACTTACAAAACTTAATGTTTATAACTTGTTAAAGTTATTTGTTTGTTGATTCTAAAACCATAATTGTGCCTAGACCCATAATAGCCATTGATAATTGCCACAACATTGATAGAAATGCATCACTACATACATCAATACATGCATTAATAGGAGATGCATCATATGCATTATGTTCAGACGAAGAGGTGAGATGTGGCAACTCTTTGGGGATGAGAGACGTCATCACCCTAGTGCACAATTTTGCTAAGATTTAAATGAAATTTTCAAATGAGTCGTTTTATTTGAAAGAGTTTTCAAGAAGTTTTGTTTGTATGTAAGTATACCTAGACCAGAACTCTGTGACGAAAGTGAAATGCTCGCAAGCAAGCTGCGATCAAGGCCACAAGAAGATTGAATACGTATAATTGGGAGAACAAAGGATTTATGTCTCTAGTTAATGAACTTAGCCTTGATTGAACAAACTAGTACACGATCAGAATAGTAAATATGTACGGGTAATACTTTATATCCGATTAAATAATGTATAGAACATGTATGATATGTTTTGATACTCATGAAGTTTGATTAAGTCCATGAGAGCGGATTGCTCGCAAGACTTTAGTTACGATACGTAATCAAGGAAATCTAGGGGACACTGATTTTCTTGAATCCGGTCAACATAGATGCTTATAGCTACGATAGTAATATGCGTATAACATATACAACGCGAGTATATGTTTTGGTAATTTGCTAAGTCTATAATGAGTTAGAACACTCAGAAGACTAGCAATAAGAGACGTAATCATAGAAGGTCGGAAGGAAGGAGATGTTCCTAAAGTCCAACGTACGTGGACAACGATTTGTCGTGACAATTAGTAAGTGTTGTATTTTAAGGAATTCATCAGTATTCCTTATATATTCGCTATAATATGAATAGAGAACTGCGAACGCATACCGTTACACAGTAAGTGTATTGGGCGCGAGAAGAAGATCGAAGTAGTGAAAGCGAATGCAACCCAGTTCATTTGGCTAGTAAAGGCCAGAAATGAGATGAAGGTCAATGGGAACCTAGCAAGACAAAGTGGAAGTATACATGCATCGGAAGTGCCGCAATAACCCAACGTCGTTATGAATCAGCTAGCAGTAAAAGCAACTGATATAAAGAATTGTATGCCAATAATAGGACGATGGGTACAAAGACAGGAACTCTTATAGAGGTTTGATATTGGTATACATAAGTTAAGACTGAAAGAGTGTGGCAGATTAAACGGTATGCTAAATCCTATAGAAGAAGTAAAGTAAGATGCTCGTACACATCGAGCGGATGAAGGACAAACAGTATTGTCGATTAAGATGTCGATGAAAGATTCCACCCACGATTAATTTCGACAAGTAATTAGAGCAGTGATAGACCAGATAATATGAACTAAGTTTGTGACCCGATTTGGGAAATTCTTTCTATCATTAGTTCCGGTTAAGGATACTCGGGAAAGAGTCAAAGCGTAACGTGATCGTTATGGAAGGTTAGTAATGACCTTCAAAGGAAAAACATAGATACGTACGTGGAGGATTAAGACGCGCTATATAGTATCGAGTGTACTTAATATGCGATTAGAATTCGTGCATCGAGATACATGAAAGGATGTGAAGAAGAGACTCAATATCAGAACTGAGCCATACTAAAGAAAGTGATATCAGATAAACCGAGACAGAAGATAGGAGATGAAAGTAAAGTATGCCCAAGGTATACGACATGTATGATAAGGTATAAGAATTCAAAGATAAATTAAAGGACACTAAGAAATCAGATAAGATAAGAAGAATTGAGAAAGTACGAACAACTTGTGTATGTCGCAAGAGATCTGATAAGAGTTGTTAAGTAACGAAAAAGAGAAAAGTCATGTGGAAAGTTGATAAGGAGATTAGAGAAATGGAACTCTATGTAGCCGCAGACATATAGAAACAAAGAACGATAAAGATGAAAGAGATATAGGATCGGATCCACTGACAGTTAAGATGTCAGTAAAAGTATAATAGTACAATATGTAAGTAATCGAAAGCACACTACGTCGATAATTCAGGCAAAAGAATTGCGACCCATTATTCAATTGGTGATCGACGTTCAGAGTGCTGAAACAAGAAATACGAGATGCGATAGAGGTGATACCAGCGTGTGATCGGCTTTACAGACGGCCATAATGGCAGTACAAATACGATAAGACGATACATATACGATTGAGAACGCACTACATCGGGAAATTCAGACAAAGAAGACCACAACTCTCTATAAGGATCGATGTTGTGGATATTAAAAGCAAGTAATACACTATATAAGATGCACTGAAGAGGAAAACAAAGAATGTAAAAGAAGATAATTGAAAGACATGATAAGAGCATGAGTAAGGAACACAAGAAGAGCAACATAGGATTATAGCACTTAGGCTACTAGTCCTATTGGTTGACTGACGACAAGAAGTCAAAGAAAAATTACAAAGAAGTAGGTATGGACAAAAGTAGAAATAACAAGTGGAATAGCAAGATCGTGGATAGTAATGAGAAGTAAGCTTAACAATACGTGATAGTAAAGATAAATAATTTGGAAGTCAAAAACCAAACTAAGATTGAGAATTAGAAGGAAGATATAGATAAGAAAAAGTTGGATTATGACGATAAATGCTAAAAGCATTTTTGAAGGTCAGAAGATAAACAATTAAGAAAGGATGAGGAATAAGAAGATCAAGCTAGAAGCAAGTGACAACATCATCAGAGCACATTCTGATGTAAGTGTATAATTGGAAGAAGATTAAGATCCTCAATTAAGGATTATAAGCAAAGAAAGCTTACTTGAGCATTGGTCACACGCTGTCTTATTGAAATAAGAAGTCAGCGACCAATATGAAAATCCTATCTGGTTGAAAACCATATTGATGAAACATGTCGACGTGAAGTAAGAAGGGACAAGGAGTTTCAAGAATAGCGTGTTACGCTGAAGAAAAGGAGGTAGGTCAATAAATATACAAGATATATTGACACAAGAAGAAAAGTAAATAAGCCCTACGAGGAAAGTAAACAAAGAACTTATAAGGATACGTCATAAGAATTCACCTCATGGATAACCATGATAAGCAACAATAATGGAAGAATCTTCATACGAGAAGAGAAATAACGAGACAAAAGAGGATAGCGGATAAGGGGATAAATTCCTAGCACTACGATGAATAACAATCGGATGACAGCAACAGTAATACAAAAGAAACTACGTAAGTAGAGAAGCATGAACTAATTGAGTATTCACATTACTCAACAAGGAATGATGATAGGATTGGACGTATTAAACAAAGGTAAAGAATCAAGAACAAAGAATGATAAGTACATATGAATACTACTAGTTTCGTCATCTTTAATAAGAAGACTCATTAAGACGAACTACCATTGAATATCAGAAAGGAACTGAAAGTTCAAAGAGAAGCAATCAAGAGTAAAGTTGTCAGTGATAACTGACATCAAAGTGCAAGAAGTACAGAAATTGAAATGACAATTCCATGTGCTGACCAGTGTCGTAAGATGAACACGGTATCTTTACTATAAATAAAAATTCTAGATGTAAAGGGGATTAAAGTAAGAAAAGAATATGAAAATTCGAGGACGAATTTTTATAAGGGGGGAAGAATGTAATACCCCAAAATATTTAAGTATTTAATTGAACCGTGTGTCCAGTTCTGATTAGCCAGGGTGGCAATATCGGAAATAATTTCCAAGAAATTAAAGTAAATAAACCTTTAGTAGGTCGGTCTTGGGAAAGTAGTTGACGGAATTTAATATCATATTCCAATTCTAAAGTTGGAATTTTAATTAAAAGAAAAAATGTCAAGAAAAGTCCCAAACTAGAGTTCAGGGATTAAAGTGGTAATTTAACCAGTTAAGTCCCCAAAAGGAAAATTATTTCGCCAAGGTTCGCGAAATGTTTTATAGGAATAGTGGTAAAAGTTTCGGGTCAATTAGAGACCTTTTAAAATTTGGACGCGGATCAGTTTTAGGGCTAAATTGCAACTCTTAAAAAGTTCAAGGACCAAATTGCAAATTATCCAATTAAACATCGAGAATAGAAAATAGAAGATTATTGATAGAAAAATAATAATTTTGGGTTAGTATTATTTATTAGATATAAATAATACGCATACAATTTAGGTTAATTGATTAAGCGAAGGACTAAATTGAACAAAAGAATAATTTAACCGTTTGGTTAAATTAGAAAGTTTAAAAGAGAAATGGTTTGAGTAAAAGAAATGAGGGACTAAAGAAGCAAATTTTCCAAAATATATGAACCTTTCCTTATGAATACGGAAAGAAAGAAAGCAACAGATGGTTCCAGAGAAGAAAAGGAGCGAGGGAAACGGCGATCGCTTCGATCCGCCGCCGTTTCTTCGTTTCTCGTCCGAAATGAGCGATTCTTGCGGCCACGGAACGAGGGAAGGATCCTCTATCATTTGGCAACCTCAAATCTAGGTAAGGGTTTCGTTTTGATGATGAAAATTACTGTTTTAGTGGCTGTTTGTGTTGTAACGTTACGGTCGAATCGAAATGCCTAAATCATGTCGTTTTCCATCATTTTTATAAAGAATCTTGAAGGGTTTTGTGTTAAGATGAAGTGGGTATATGTTGGGATGAATTTTGTGTGATTTGGAGCCTCAGAAACGGTCCGTATACGTCGGAAACGTCGTACCCGAAGTGGGCACGACGTGCACTATAAGGTGCACGACGTGCACCACCGGAGGTTCACGACGTGCACCACCTGTGGTGCACGACGTGAACAAGGAAGGGCACGACGTTCCCTTCATGAAAATTGAAGGGCACGACGTGCCAAGCTAGCACGACGTGCCCTATTTCGATCGTAACCTCCGGGAGCGAAAAATAGCTTCCGAAAGCATGAAATGGACATGGAACTTGACGTTTTGAGCTAGGCTTTTGGAATGAGCATATTAACCAAGGCTTAATTGATTAGTTGAACACCACTAATGGTATTAACCTAGTGTAAGAATGAGATTTGGTGATAGACATCAAGAAAGATATGTTTAGAACACGGCGGCTTATGTTTTGCGCTTTTGGTCATGTTTGGTAGTTAGAATAATCGTTAGAATAGGATTCTCTAAGTATATGTTTTAACGATAGAATATTATGATTGATGTGACGGACCATCGAGCTACGAGTATGACGAACCAAGAAGCTCGACGAGGATTGACGGACCAGTCTCCTGGAGCTTACGTTCGGATATAAGGAATAGCGGTCACTGTGAGTGGCACTTTACTTTTGCGTATCGTTATTTAAAAGTTAATATTTTGATATATTATGATTAGACACATCGCATAGTATATGATTTGATATGTAGCATATCGAATTGCTTTTATCGATTTTCGTTTATTGTTATTATTGAATTATTATAGTTTTAAAACCAGTGTGTGATCCGAGGAAACGTGCTACCTATTGGGTGTCAATAGGACTGTGTGATCACCGGTAAGTGTGTCAGTCTAGCGTGTCTAGATTGTTATCGTGTCATGGAATTATATAGAATATTGAATATCGAACATCGTTTATCGAATTGTATCGAAGTTGGAAATTGTATATCGAATGGGATACGAGGTTTAACTCGGTTGAATTATCTCGGGACCCGTATCCAGTGGGTTTAACTCGGTTGAACTATCTCGGGACCCACACCTTGGGATTAAGAGACGGTAGTGGTTTAACTCGGTTGAACTATCTCGGGACCCTACCCATCGGATCGATCAAATTGATTATTATTGCTATGGATCGTATATAAGTTATGGATCGTATTAAGTATCGTAATTAGGGTTTCAACCGGATCTAATACCTGGATATTATAATAGCATGTTATATGATATTTTGACATCGAATATTGATTTTGTATATACGAGTTTTTATCGTATGCGATGTCATGTTTTTAATAATACCGTTAGTAACTTGCAAACTCACTCAGTATTTTCCCAAATACTGACCCCTCACTCTGATGTTTGCAGGTAGACGGAGTCGGATCAGACAAACCACCTTCGTTGTGCCAGAAGTCAATGGACTTGCACAAGTATGAGTTCCTAAAGCTGCAGTAGTCAGTAGGCGTCAATAGAAAACTTGTGATTTGATTTCAAATAGTTAATTCTTAATGTTAACTCTAATATGATATTTTAGTATCTATAAGTATATTATTTAAAAGAGTTTTTCCGAAGATGTTTTATATATAATATTATACTTTTAAATGCGAAAATTATTAGTGGTTTTAGGCTTGCTACGGGTTTCGGAGCTACCACTCCCATTCCCTAGCGCTGGTCTCGACTCAATAATTTGGGTCGTGACAGCTAAAAAGGTGAAACGCTTGGTTTTGTTTCGTAACGTTTGTAAAGGTTTGGCTTAAATTGCTAAAAATGTGAAACTTTTGAATTTGTTTCGTAAAGTTTTAAACGTTTGGTTTTGTTTCGTAACGTTTGTAAACGTTTGGCTTAAATCGCTAAAAAGGTGAAACGTTTGGATTTGTTTCGCAACGTTTATAAACGTTTGGCTAAATAGCTAAAAAGGTGAAACATTTGGATTTGTTTCAAAACGTTTGAAAACATTTGGCTTAATTCGCTAAAAAGGTGAACCGTTTGGATTTGTTTTGTATCGTTTGCAAACGTTTGTCTTAAATCGCTAAAAAGGTAAAACGTTTGGATTTGTTTCGTACCGTTTGTAAACGCTTGGATTAAATCGCTAAAAAGATGAAACATTTGGATTTGTGTCGTACCGTTTGTAAACGTTTGGCTTAAATCGCTAAGAAGGTGAAACGTTTGGATTTGTTTCGTAACGTTTCTCTTAAATTGCTAAAAAAGGTGAAACGCTTGGTTTTGTTTCGTAACCTTTGTAAATGTTTGGCTTAAAATTCTAAATATGGGAAACGTTTGGATTTGTTTCGTTACGTCTGTAAGCGTTTGGCTTCAATAGCTAAAAATGGGAAACGTTTGGATTTGTTTCGTAACGTTTGGCTAAAATCGTTAAAAAGGTGAAACTTTTGGATTTGTTTCGTAAACTTTTAAACGTTTGGCTTACATAGCTAAAATGGGGAAACATTTGGATTTGTTTCGTAACTTTTGTAAATGTTTGGCTTAAATCGCTAAAATGGTGAAACGTTTGGTTTTTTTTCGCAACGTTTGTAAACGTTTTGCTTAAATTGCTAAAAAGGTGAAACGCTTGGATTTGTTTCTTAACATTTGTAAATGTTTGACTTAAATTGCTAAAAAGGTGAAACGCTTGGATTTGTTTCGTAACTTTTGTAAACTTTGGTTTTGTTTCGTAACGATTGGATTTGTTTCGTATTGTAAATATTTGACTTAAATCGCTAAAAAGGTGAAACGCTTGGATTCGTTTCGTACCGTTTGTAAACGTTTTTCATAAATCGCTAAAAAGGTGAAACGCTTGGATTCGTTTCGTAACTTTTGTAAACTTTTGGCTTAAATTGCTAAAGAGGTGAAACATTTGGATTCGTTTCGTAACGTTTGTAAACGTTTGGCTTAAATAGCTAAAAAGGTGAAACGTTTGGATTTGTTTCGTAACATTTGTAAACCTTTGGCTTATATCGCTAAAAATGTTAAACGTTTAGATTTGTTTCGTAACTTTTGTAAACATTCGGCCTAAATCGCTTAAAAGGTTAAACGTTTGAATTTGTTTCGTATTTTTTGTAAATGTTTGGCTTAAATTGCTAAAAAGGTGAAACACTTGGATTTGTTTCGTAACGTTTGTAAACGTTTGGATTAAATCGCTTAAATGGGTAAATGTTTGGATTCGTTTCGTAACTTTTGTAAACGTTTGGCTTAAATCGCTAAAAAGGTGAAACGTTCGTTTTCTTTTTTCGCAACGTTTGTAAACGTTTTTCTTAAATTGCTAAAAAGGTGAAACGCTTGGATTTGTTTCGTAACATTTGTAAACGTTTGGCTTAAATTGCTAAAAAGGTGAAACGCTTTGATTTGTTTCGTAACGTTTGTAAACGTTTGGTTTCATAACGTTTGGATTTGTTTTGCAACTTTTGTCAACGTTTTGAATAAATCGCTAATAAGGTGAAACGTTTGGATTTGTTTCGTATCGTTTGTAAAGATTTGGCTTAAATCGCTAAAAAGGTGAAACATTTGGATTTATTTTGCAACGTTTATAAACGTTTGGCTTATATTGCTAAAAAGGGGAAACGCTTGGATTTGTTTCGTAACGTTTTAAACGTTTGGTTTTGTTTCGTAATGTTTGTAAACGTTTGGTTTAAATTGCAAAAAATGTGAATAGTCCTGTTTTGTTTCGTAACGCTTGTAAACGTTTTGCTTGAAATTGCTAAAAAGGTTAAACGTGTGGATTTGTTTCGTAACGTTTATAAATGTTTGGCTTAAATCGCTAAAAAGGTGAAACGTCTGGATTTGTTTCGTAACATTTATAAACGTTTGGTTTAAATCGCTAAAAAGGTGAAATGTTTGGATTTGTTTCGTAACAATCCAATGTCATGGATCGCGATCGGCGTTAGGGTATGGGTATGGCTATACCAAAATCCGTAGCAAGCCTTGCGGAAAACCACTAATCATATAAACCTGTAGAAAATCTAATGCTCAGGGGAAACTGAGAGTCCAACTTAAACTAACAGTTTAAAATATAAGTACTTTCATTAAATAAAAATAACCAGAGTTAAACAATAATAATGCCAAAGCATAAAATAAAGCTAGTCAGACAAATCTGACAAACAGACAAGGATAATGTAGACTTCTAGTTTACTACTGCAGTCTAAGAATAAAAGTAGTTTGACAATTTATTAAAAGAAAATAAACCTCTGAGGAATAAAGATTCGGAGATCTGCAGACTCGTTCAAAATAATAAACCTGTAAAATTTGGGAAAACAATGGGGTCAGATATACTGAGATGAGTTCGCATTACTATTTACATTTATTAAGTTTAAAACCCTAAAATCAAAACCTTTAATATTAATAATAATATGATTATGGAATAACAGTATTGAAATGATCCCAGCGTAAGTATGACATAGCATACTGATAAACCCAGAGTGGACGGGAATAAATCCTCGTCATATACCAGCGTAAGCAAGACATTAGTCTGTCGATCCCAGAGTACTTACCGGTGCACACAGTCTCGATACAAGCCTATTGAGTAGCTCGTTTCAATCCAGATCCATAATCACTTAAAACAGTTCAAAAACATTTATAATACTAAAATAGATGCGGTACTTAATAAAGCGGTAAATAGCACTACAAACTCACTGCTTGCTTATCCACGTGAATCTTGGCAAACAGCTAACCCTGCGTAGACTCTGAAGCACGAGCAGTCGACAGAACAATATATAAGTTAAAATCCATTCCTAATAGGGACAGACATGGAGTTCTCTCGAGTAGTGGATAGTGCTCGTCGGATGGAGAGCTCATTGGTTCAGTTTGGGACGATCTCTGACCCTTTCCAGAATCAGAAGGGAAAGAGTGATCTTCCTAGTGGGGGGCAGCAGGCCCCAGCGTAGCATGGTAGTGGAAGTTACTACAGTGGCTCTTCTCAGGCTAATAGGGGGAGTCTTCGGACAAACAACAAGGGGAGGCATAGTGCTAGGAGTGCTCCGTACAGTTCTAGCAGCAGTGGGAGTAACCGTGGTTCAGGACGCGGGTACAGTGGTGGATCGAACATTCCGTTCTGCCAGAATTGCAAACGCAGGCATTATGGTCAGTGCCAGTTAGCTCCTGTAGGTTGTTTTACTTGTGGCCAGCCGGGTTATTTCTCCAGGGAGTGTCCGACATCTGGGCAGCAGATGTCTAACTCCAGTGTGGCGCAGTCGTCTTACCAGCAGCAGAGACCTGCGTTTACACAGTCTGTAGGGTACTCTCAACCTGTAGCATCTTTTGGTGGCCAGCGGGGCCGTGGTTCTGGTGGTAGAGGTTTTGGTGGCCGTGGTAATGGTGGCAGAGGTTCCAACAGTTATGCTACTGGGCAGAGTTCTCAGCAGCAGCCGCAGGGTCAGGCCAGAGTGTTCGCTCTTACTCATCAGGATGCACGTGCATCAAACGTTGTGGTGCAAGGTACCATTCCGATTTCTTTTACTGGTGCTTTGGTATTATTTGATGCGGGTGCAACCCATTCTTTTGTGTCTACTTGCTTTGATGGTAAATTGGGTATTGCACCATTTACTTTGAGTGAACCTCTAGTTGTGTCTACACCTATGTCTGAAGGTGTAGTAGTGGACGTCGTGTATCCTTCTTGTCATGTTGTTATACATGGTAGAGAGTTAGGTGCTGATTTGATTTTGCTTGACGTGCTTTCTTTTGACGTGATTTTGGGGATGGATTGACTGTCACGCCATTATGCTTCTATTGACTGTCCAGGGAAGTAAGTCGAGTTTAGGATTCCAGGTGATCTACCTTTTTCCTTTCAGGGAGAAAAGGCGGAGACACCTAAGAATTTAATTTCCGCCATCAAGGCGAAGCGGATGTTAGGCAAGGGTTGCCAGGTTTTTCTTGCTCTGGTTCGTGATTTGGAGGCTGATAGTGGTGATATGCATAATGTTCCGATAGTGAATGAGTTCACTGATGTGTTTCCAGAGGAATTGCCTGCATTACCACCTGACCGTGATATTGAGTTTTGCATTGATGTGGTTTCTGGTACAGCTCCGATTTCGATACCGCCGTATCGGATGGCTCCTGCAGAGCTGAAAGAGTTGAAGGACCAGTTACAAGTGTTGTTGAATAGTGGATTCATCAGACCGAGTACTTCTCCGTGAGGTGCTCCAGTTCTGTTTGTGAAGAAGAAAGACGGTTCCTTTCGACTGTGTATCGACTACAGACAGTTGAACAAGGCTACTGTCAAGAACAGATATCCTCTTCCTCGCATCGATGATTTGTTTGACCAGTTGCAAGGTGCAAAGTGTTTTTCCAAGATAGATTTGTGGTCTGGGTATCATCAACTTCGGATCCGTGATGTAGATGTGCCTAAGACTACTTTTCGGACACGGTATGGACATTTTGAGTTTCTGGTTATGCCCTTTGGTCTGACAAACGCACCAGCAGCGTTAATGGATATGATGAACAGAGTGTTCAAGCTGTTTTTGGATCAATTTGTTATCGTCTTCATTGATGACATTTTGATCTATTCTCGTAGTGAGGAGGAGCATGCTTATCATTTGAGGACTATACTACAAACATTGTGTGAGCATCAGTTGTATGCTAAGTTCTCAAAATGGGAGTTCTGGTTGGATCAGGTTACCTTTCTAGGACACGTGGTGTTGAAAGATGGGATCAAGGTTGATCCGAAGAAGATAGAGGCAGTTATGGATTGGAAGAGGCCGAGGTCAGTTACCGAGATCAGGAGTTTTCTTGGTTTAGCTGGCTACTTTCGTCGGTTCTTGCAAGATTTCTCCAGAATATCTGCACCGTTGACTAAATGGACACAGAAGGGTGTTAAGTTTGAGTGGACTGACAAGTGCGAGTCGAGTTTTGAGAAACTCAAGGAGATTTTTACTACAGCTCCGGTTTTGGCATTGCCTTCTGGCATTGACGGTTTCACAGTGTATTGTGATGCGTCTCGTATTGGTTGGGTTGCGTTCTGATGCAACATGGATAGGTGATTGCCTATGCTTCCAGACAGTTGAAGAAGCATGAGGTGAATTACCCTACTCATGATTTAGAGTTGGCAGTTGTGGTTTTTGCACTGAAGATTTGGAGGCATTATTTGTATGGTGCTACTTGCGAGATTTTCACTGATCATAAGAGTCTGAAGTACATCTTTTATCAGAGGGAGTTGAACCTGAGACAGAGGAGGTGGCTAGAATTGCTGAAAGACTACGACTGTACTATTCAGTACCATCCTGGCAAGGCTAATGTGGTAGCTGATGCGTTGAGTCACAAGTCTTCGGGTAGTTTGGCTCATATTTCTGAGGTTGGGCGTAGACCCATGGTTAGAGAGTGGCACAGTTTGATAGCTTCAGGCTATGGTTTTCAGGTTTCACAGGCCGGTAGTTTGTTGGCACAGTTGCAAGTGCAACCTATTTTGATTGATCGGATCAAAGCTTTACAAGCTGAGGATCCATAGTTGAGACGGATAATAGAGGAGGTTCAGCAGGACGGTAACTCTGAGTTTACTTTTGTGGAGGGTGTTCTAAGACATGGTTCGAGATTGTGTGTTCCGGATTCAGATGGTTTGAGGGACCAGATTCTGGAAGAAGCGCACAAGTCTGCTTATAGTGTTCATCCGGGTTCTACTAAGATGTACCATGATCTTAAGGGTACCTACTGGTGGAGCGGGATGAAGAAGGATGTCGCTGAGTATGTTTCTAAGTGTCTGACTTGCCAGTAGGTGAAGCTGGAACATCAGAGACCTTTTGGTTATTTGCAACCACTACCTATTCCAGAGTGGAATTGGGAGCGAATTGCCATGGATTTCGTGGTTGGTTTACCCCGTACTCGACAGGGGTACTATTCCATCTGGGTGATTGTTGACCGTATGACAAAGTAAACTCATTTCCTTCCGATCAAGGTTTCATATACAGCATCGAGGTTGGCTCGGTTGTATATCGACAGGATTGTCAGTTTGCATGGTGTACCGGTTTCTATTATGTCAGACAGAGGTTCTGTGTTTACTTTGAGGTTCTGGAAAGCGTAACAGGAACCCTTGGGTTCTCGGTTGGATTTCAGTACAGCTTTTCATCCTCAGACTGACGGTCAATCTGAGAGGACTATTCAGACGTTGGAGGATATGCTCAGGATGTGTGTTCTCAATTTTCAGGGTAGCTGGGATGCTCATTTGCCGTTGATTGAGTTTTCTTACAACAACAGTTACCACGCGAGTATCGAGACGGCGCCATATGAGGCTTTGTACGGGCGCAAGTGTAGATCTCCTATCTGTTGGGAGGAGGTTGGAGAGCGTAAACTCTCGGGAGCAGAGATTATTCAAATTACCTCAGAGAAGGTACCATTGATCAAACGGAGGTTAGAGACTGCTTTTTGTCGGCATAAGAGTTATGCTAATCCGAAGAGGAAAGACATTGAGTTTCATGTTGGTGATTTCGTGTTTCTTCGGGTTTCGCCTATGAAAGGCGTGGTTCGCTTTGGTGTCAAGGGAAAGTTGGCACCGAGGTATATTGGTCCTTACGAGATTTCAGAAAGGATTGGAGCTGTGGCTTATCGTCTGATTCTGCCACCAAACATGTCTTTGGTACATCCTGTGTTTCATGTTTCTATGTTGAGAAAGTGCATTTCTGATCCTTCGCACGTTGAGATTGACCAAGAGTTATCGTATGAGGAACAGCCAGTTGAGGTTGTTGATACGCAAGTGCGTAAATTACGGAGCAAGGAGATTCTGATGGTTAAAGTTCTCTGGCGCAATCTTCTGTAGAAGAGTGCACTTGGGAGACCGAGTCGGATATGCGGAATCGCTATCCTTTTCTTTTTCCGTGAGGTACGATGTTTTGATTTTATGTGATCTTTATGAGTTTTAATTGTGTTACGTGTTTTCTGCTATTGTTTGCTTATCGTGTTAAATTCGAGGACGGATTTTTATTTAGTTGGGGAGAATGTAATATCCCGTAAAATTTTACATTATTTTTTTTATAAATTTCCGGGAGTTTTCTAGTCGTTTCCGGTTTTGCGGTTCGATTCGTGACTAGTTAGAATTTGGAGATACTCGGTTCGGTTTGTGGTTCAACCAAAAAGGGTTGAATCACAAGAAAAGAAGAAAGGTCTCGTACGAGACCAACAGGTCTCGTACGAGAACCTCGTTTGGCTGGCCTGGTCTCGTAAGAGACCAGGCATTCTCGAACGAGAACCAGGCCAATTTGGCCTGTCTCGTTCGAGACTTATTACACCAAGGGAGGGGGCACTTTTGTCCTTTGTTCTAACCTAATTCGACCTACTTAAATACGAAACCTTCTACCCTAATTCATTCTCCGCACTTCAGACAATCCGTAGCCGTCTTCCGTTCGTTTTTCTTTGAAGATTTAACACTTCATAATCTCTTTCGAAGTTGCTGTTCTGGTAAGCTTCATTATTCATTAAATTTCAGTTTATGTTTAAAACGGCAATTCCGTATTTTTGATCGTTCTCTTTCGTTTCTTAATCGAAATTAGAACCGTTTGTTTCCAGAGACTCTAGACTCGCGTATCTATGTTTTCCTATCTCATTTTCGCAAAACGTTACGTAATCGACCTCGTTTTAATCGCCGTTCGGTTATCATTTTCTTTAGTTAAAAACTGTTTCTTGATTTCTTATGGTTTCTGCCGATTTTGCTATTCCTTGATGATGATTCTGTTATGTTATTAAGATCCATGTTTGCTAGAACCAATTAACTGAATTGATTAAGCCGTGTTATTTCGTTGTGTGAATCGCCGTACGGTTTATCTCGATTGATTATCCGCCATTGTTAAGCCTCTTGTGTTGCTTAAAAATACCGAGTATTTATGTGTTCATTGATCAAGGATTGTTTGGATTTAGTAAAATGATTGTGAGTTTAAGGGGTTTTTGTGTTTACGGCTTATGATTATAATGCTTTGTTCTTGGCGGAAATTTTGTTTTGTTTCATGTTGAAACGCTGCCTCTGTTCATGGCATGAAGAATTGGTTTTGTTCTTTAAGTTGAAGATGGTGGCAAAGAGTGCTAATTAACCATGTGTTTATTTTGCATTAAATATTTGAACCCCTCTAGTTATTTAGCATTGATTTTGTTTTAAATAACTTCGAATCTCGATTGATTTATAAATTTGTAATTTGTAAACAATAAGTGTTTTACAATCTAAGCTAATATAATTACTCGGGTAATTATATTTATTTATTTTCAAATATCAAAAAGTGGCTAAATTACAATTTAGCCCTTGAACAATTTTTAAACTTATTAAATTAAATTGGTGGTTATAACTTCATATTTCATTTTGAAATATAATTTCTTTATTTAATTTCAATTATCTATTTGGCATGAAAATTGGCTAAATTACAATTTAGCCCCTAAACGTTTTAAAAAAAAAACTTATTTAATTAAGTTTTTGGTTAGTAACTTTATATTTTATTTTAGTTATAAACAAAAGTAATTAATTTGATTTCGAAGATCAAATTGGCTAAAGTACAATTTAGTCCCTAATTGGCTAAAGTACAGTTTAGTCCCTAATTGGCTAAAGTATAATTTAGTCCCTAAACTTTTATAAACTTAAAATGGTTAAGTTTTAATTGTAACTTGGGTTACTTGGAATTGAAGTTATTGAGTTCTGTTTTTTTTTTTAAAATGAATTATTATTTTATCGAATTATTTTATAAATATAAACTCGGGTTTATATTTGATAAACGTTTTGTCACGATTCATTTTCATGAATAGCGACCAGCGCTAGGGTATGGGTAATGTAGTACCAAAACCCGTAGCTAGTCGTTCATTTAATATACAAATACATAAACCTGCAGAAAACCAATGCTCGGGGATAAACGAGACTTCAGCCTAAATCTAGCAGTTATAATATTCGACAATTAATATAACATGCTTATCCAATTTCGAGTCTAAAATATATTTAATATAAACCAATGTAAATAATGTAACATGCCAAAGCAATATAACTAGTCGAACCAATCCGACAAAAACTATAATAATAATGAAGACGTCTAGTTACTACTGTGGTCTAAGAATAAAACAGTTCTACAGTTTATCAAAAATAAATGGAACCTCCGAAGAAAAGTAAATGCGGAGATCACCAGACTCTCCCGGATCATAACCTTGGGAAAATTGGGAAAACAACGGGGTCAGATATACTGAGATGAGTTTATATCACTATCTACATTTATTAAGTGGAAAACCTATAAAACCTTTTAAAACATTTAATAACGATATTACGAATAATAGTTGGAACCTTAATCCACAATTCTAAATAATAAACATAATCCAATAGGCCTGGTCCCGAGAGCTGAGCTACACCGAGTTACCACTGACCACACTTTTACCATATCCAGAGTCCCGAGAGTTATGCTACACCGAGTTACTCTATTTTGTCCCGAGAGCTATGCTCACACCGAGTTACCACATTACCATAAATACCTTACCCAGATCATTACCGGTGCGCACGGAGTCCTAATGATGCCAATTACGTAGCATGTTCCAACTAAGAGCCATAATACAAAACAGTTCAAAATATACGTACAGTATATATATTTAATATTAAAATAACAATTTACTTAATAAAGCGGTAAATAGTAAGTACAAACTTACTGTTTGCTAATCCACGTGATAACCGGCAAGCAACTAATCATGGTTCGCCTCTGAAGCACGAACAGTAGACTGGTCTAGACAAATAAAATAATTATTAAAAATAGACCCTAACTCTAGAGAGTACTAGACACCACATAGGACTAGCACAAATAATACGTCGGAATTAAATAATCCAAACAACACAAAAATACCCAAAATGTAACAATGCACAATTATTACAAGTCTATTGAGTTCTCGCTTAAAATCCGATTTACAAAATATTATTTCATAATAATAAATCTCCAAATAGTGGGTTAGCCGAGTTACCAATAACTAACAAGCTAACCTCACTTGTCGGGTGACCCAAGTCTAACCCGACTCAAAACGTTTATCAAATATAAACCCGAGTTTATATTTATAAAATAATTCGATAAAATAATAATCCATTTTAAAATAGAACTCAATAACTTCAAATCTAAGTAACTCAAGTTACAACCCAAAAATCTAACCATTTTAAGTTTATAAAAGTTTAGGGGCTAAACTGTATTTTAGCCAATTAGGGACTAAACTGTACTCTAGCCAATTTGATACCCGAACTCAAATTAATTACTTTTTTTTATAATTAAAACAAAGTATAAAGTAACCAACCAAAAATCCACTTAATTAAGTTATAAAAATATTCAAGGGCTAAATTGTAATTTAGCCACTTTGGTAATTGAAAAATAAATATAATTACCCGAGTAATTATATTAACCTAAATTGTAACACTTATTGTTTAAAATCACAAATTTATAAATCAATCGAAATTCGAAAGTTATTATTATTAAAACAAAATTCATTTATAATTTAACCTTAAGCATTAAGTTGTTTTGAGAAAAACATGATGGTGACCATAGTGGCAATTTTACCATCTCCTTCATTCAAACAACACAATCCCCGCCACACCTAGTCTTCAACCATAACTCCATTTTTGAACAAGGCAGTAGGTATAACTTCAACCCAAGCTTATATTTAACCACTTTATTCAAACAATATCATGAGATTAAGGTTTCCAAGGTACACAAATCAACCCAAACAAAATCAAGAACTAATCGGCATAACCATGGTGAATTCAACAAGAACCAAACGGCAATTCAATACCACGGCATGACATAAACTAATCAATTCTGTTAACCCATTAAACAAGGATGCTAACTATCGTTAAAAGATCACAACCATAGCCTAAGACCTTAAAAAAAGTATCGGCAGTAACATCCTAACATGAAACAATTCATAAAAACTCAAAACGATAAACCGTACGGCGATTGAAACGAGGTCGATCACGTACCGTTTTGCGAAAACGAGGTGGGGAAACGTAGGTATGTGAGTCTAGAATCTCCGGGATCAAACGGAAACAGTTTCGATCTAGAAACGAGAGAGAACGATCAAAAATACGGAATGTCGTTCAAAGCCAAAACTGAAATTTCAAAACAAACTTACCAATGATTTTCCTTGAACTTTGAGAGCGATTATGATCAGTGAATTTTCAGCGAAAATGGGAGACGAAAGTGCCCCCACACACTAGTAAGGTAAGTCTCGAACGAGAACAGCCAAACTGGCCTGATTCTCGTTCGAGAATGCCTGGTCTCGTACGAGACCAGGCACCAAACGAGGTTCTCGTACAAGACCTGTTTGTCTCGTACGAGACCTCACCTATTTTTGTTGGAATCAGGTCTCTTTTGAGACCTGATTCAAAAGTGTGGTTCAACCCTTTTCGTTGAACCACAAATCGAACCGAGTATCCCAAAATTCTAATTATTCACGAATCGAACCGTAAAACCGGAATGATAAAAAATTACCGGAAAAATTAAAAGAATAATTTAAAATTTTACGGGATATTACATTCTCCCCAACTAATTATAAATTCGTCCTCGAATTTAACACGATAAATAATTAACAACAGAACAACACGTAACACAAGTAAAAATCGTTAAAATCACATAAAATCAAAATATCGCACCTCACGGAAAAAGAAAAGGATAGCGATTCCGCATATCCGACTCGGTCTCCCAAGTGCACTCTTCTACAAAATGATTGCTCCAGAGAACTTTGACCATAAGAATCTCCTTGTTCCGCAATTTACGCACTTGCGTATCAACAACCTCAACTGGTTTGTTCCTCATATGATAACTCTTGGTCAATCTCAACGCTCTAGGGCACAATCACGTGCGAAGGATCCGAAATGCACTTCCTCAACATA
Organism: Mercurialis annua; assembly: GCF_937616625.2. Lineage (NCBI taxonomy): Eukaryota > Viridiplantae > Streptophyta > Magnoliopsida > Malpighiales > Euphorbiaceae > Mercurialis > Mercurialis annua. Next base: position 39,040,703 of record NC_065572.1, read on the forward strand.
GAAACATGAAACATAGGATGTACTAACGACATGTCTGGCGGCAGTACCAGACGATAAGCCACAGCTCCAATCCTCTCTAAAATCTCATAAGGACCAATATACCTCGGTACCAGCTATTTATTGTTATAAGAAAACTCAATCAACGGCAAATGAGTATCCCAGCTACCCTGAAAATCGAGAACATACATCATGAGCATATCCTCCAACGTCTGAATAGTCCTCTTAGACTGACTGTCAGTCTGAGGATGAAAAGTTGTATTGAAATCCAACCGAGAACCCAAGGATTCCTGTAACGCTTTCCAGAACCTCGAAGTAAGCACAGAACCCCTGTCTGAAACAATAGAAATCGGTACACCATGCAAACTGACAATCCTGTCGATGTACAACTGAGCCAACCTCGAAGCAGTATACGAAACCTTGATCGGAAGGAAATGAGCTGACTTGGTCATACGGTCAACTATAACCCAGATGGAATCGTACCCCTGTCGAGTACGTGGTAAACCAACCACAAAATCCATGGCAATCCTCTCCCACTTCCACTCTGCAATAGGTAGTGGCTGCAGATAACCAAAAGATCTCTGATGCTCCAGCTTCACCTGCTGGCAAGTCAGACACTTAGAAACATACTCAGCGACATCCTTCTTCATCCCGCTCCACCAGTAGGTACCCTTAAGATCATGGTACATTTTAGTAGAACCCGGATGAACACTATAAGCAGACTTGTGCGCTTCTTCCAGAATCTGGTCTCTCAAACCATCGAATCCAGAACACACAATCTCGAACCATGTCTCAGAACACCATCCACAAAAGTAAACTCAGAGTTACCGTCCTGGTGAACCTCCTCAATAATCCGTTTTAACCGTGAATCCTCAACTTGTAAGGCTTTGATCCGATCAATCAAAACAGGTTGCACTTGCAATTGTGCTAACAAATAACCGGCCTGAGAAACCTGAAAACCATAGCCTAAAGCTATCAAACCGTGCCACTCTCTAACCATGGGTCTACGCCCAACCTCAGTGATATGAGCTAAACTGCCCGAAGACTTGCGACTCAACGCATCAGCTACAACATTAGCCTTTACCAGGATAGTACTGAATAGTAGAGTCGTAGTCTTTCAGCAATTCTAGCCACCTCCTCTGTCTCAAGTTCAACTCTCTCTGATCAAAGATATACTTCAGACTCTTGTGATCAGTGAAAATCTCACAAGTAGCACCATACAAGTAGTGCCTCCAAATTTTCGGCGCAAAAACCACTGCTGCTAACACTAAATCATGTGTAGGGTAATTCACCTCATGCTTCTTCAACTGTCTGGAAGCATAGGCAATCACCTGTCCATGTTGCATCAGCACGCAACCCAAACCAATCCGAGACGCATGACAATACACTGTGAAACCGTCAATGCTAGAAGACAATGCCAAAACCGAAGTTGTAGTCAAAATCTCATTGAGCTTCTCAAAGCTCTCCTCGCACTTGTCAGTCCACTCAAACTTAACACCCTTATGTGTCAGTTTAGTCAACGGTGCAGATATTCTGGAGAAATCTTGCACGAACCGACGATAGTAGCCAGCTAAACCCAGAAAACTTCTGATCTCGGTAACTGACCTCGGCCTCTGCCAATCCATAACCGCCTCAATCTTCTTCGGATCAACCTTGATCCCATCTTTCGACACCACGTGTCCTAGAAAGGTAACCTGATCCAACCAGAACTCACATTTTGAGAACTTAGCATACAAATGATGCTCACGCAATGTCTGTAGTATAGTCCTCAAATAGTAAGCATGCTCCTCCTCACTTCGAGAATAGATCAAAATGTCATCAATGAAAACGATAACAAATTGATCTAATAACGGCTTGAACACTCTGTTCATCATATCCATAAACGCTGCTGGTGCGTTAGTCAGACCAAAGGACATAACCAGAAACTCAAAATGTCCATACCGCGTTCGGAAAGCAGTCTTAGGCACATCTACATCACGGATCCGAAGTTGATGATACCTTGACCTCAAATCAATCTTGGAAAAACACTTCGCACCCTGCAACTGGTCAAACAAATCATCGATGCGAGGAAGAGGATATCTGTTCTTGACAATAGCCTTGTTCAACTATCTGTAGTCGATACATAGTCGAAAGAAACCGTCTTTCTTCTTCACAAACAGATTGGAGCACCCCATGGAGAAGTACTCAGTCTGATGAACCCGCTATCCAACAACCCTTGTAAGTGGTCTTTCAACTCCTTCAGCTCTGCAGGAGGCATCCAATACGGCAGTATCAAAATCGGAGCTGTACCAGAAACCACATCAATGCAAAACTCAATCTCACGGTCAGGTGGTAATCCAGGAAATTCCTCTGGAAACATATCAGTGAACTCATTCACTATTGGAACACTATGCATATCACCACTATCAGCCTCCAAATTACGAACCACAGCAAGAAAACCCTGGCAACCCTTGCATAACATCTGCTTCGCCTTGATGGCGGAAATCAGATTCTTAGGTGTCTTCGCCTTTTCTCCCTGAAAGGAAAAAGGTAGATCACCTGGAATCCTAAACTCGACTGACTTCCCTCGACAGTCAATAGAAGCAAAGTGGCGTGACAGCCAACCCATCCTCAAGATGACATTAAAAGAAAAAACGTCAAGCATAATTAAATCAGCATATTATTCTCTACCCTAAATAATCACTGGACAAGACGGATAAACGACGTCCACTACTATACCTTCAGACATAGGTGTAGACACAGCTAGAGGTTCACTCAAAACAGATGGTGCAATACCTAATTTTCCCGCAAAACAAGTAGAAACAAACGAATGGGCTGCACCCGCATCAAATAACACCAAAGCACCAGTAACAAAAATTGGAATGATACATTGCACCATAGCGTTTGATGCACGCGCATCCTGAGGAGTAAGTGCGAACACTCTGGCCTGACCCTGCGGCTGCTGCTGTGAACTCTGCCCAGCACCATAATTGTTACCACGGCCACCAAAACCTCTGCCACCGGAACCTCGGCCCCGCTGGCCACCAAAAGATGCTGCAGGTTGAGAATACCCTACAGACTGTGTAAACGCAGGTCTCTGCTGCTGGTAAGACGACTGCGCCACACTGGAGTTAGACATCTACTGCCGAGCTGTCGGACACTCCCTGGAGAAATGACCCGGCTGGCCACAAGAAGAAAAACCTTCAGGAGGTAACTGGCACTGACCATAGTTCCTGTGTCTGCAATTTTGGAAGAACAGAATGTTCGATCCACCATTGTACCCGCATCCTGAACAAAGGTTACTCCCACTGCTATTAGAACTCAACGGAGCACTCCTAGTACTATGCCTCCCCTTGTTGTGAGTACGGCGACTCCCCCTATTGCCCTGAGATGAGCCACTGTAGTAATTTCCACTACCATGGATCCTGAATAAAGTAATTGCCCCCCACTAGGAAGATCACTCTTTCCCTTCTGATTCTGGAAAGGGTCAGAGATCGTCCCAATCTGAATCAATGAATTCTCCATCCGTCTAGCACTATCCACTACTCGAGCGAACTCCATGTGTGTCCCTATCAGCAAAGGGAGAAATTCCGAGCATAAAACCCTAACATAGTGGTCGTTCACTCGCCCTCGATCACCCTGTAGATCTGTAGCAAACCACCCCAAGTCAATGTAGCCATCTCTGGCCTGATTTTATCCCGAAACCAGTCCTTAGCTGGACCCTTCAGCGACATCTCCGCAAGCATCACTGATTGACAATCAGTAGCTTGAATTCTATGACTATTGTACTCAAACTCTTCCAAAAAGTCAAAAACTGTATTCAGACAGTAATTTCAAAAGATAAATTCTGAGAATCGAGCCTTATGACTATGAAGTCTAGGCTAACTGGTAACATAATGTACATATTGTGTACATGTATTTTAAGTGTCGGGCCAAACATGCGTAAAACATGGCCGACTAAAAAAAAGTTGAAAATATTTAATGAACATTTTGTTTAAATGTAAAATGTTTTGAAAATGGAGCTACAGTTGATAGTCAGTTAATTAAAACTGATAGTAACAGCTATAGTACAGTTATGAAAACTGTTAGCTGTGAACAAGGATGCTGTGTATGTGCAGTAAGTTAGAAGGTGTTTCATAGTGAGATAGTTAGATTATAACCATACCCACACATGTACAAACACATTCGGGGAAGAGAGGAGATCAGTTACCCAATCTGTAACAGGAAGTTACTATAGATTGAGGAGTAAATAAAAAGACATTCTATACAAGGTATAGAAATGTAAGGAAACTAAAATATGAGTAGTTAGTTTATGAAACAATAATCATAAAACATACTAAAAGTCATCTCAATAATAAGATGAGCCATAAACAAACAACTAAGGTTGAAAAGAAAAAAAAAGAAGGAAAAATAAAATAAATAAAGATGTGCGACAAAGGTGGTATATTAAAAGTGGAGTTATCGAAAACTAGTAAAGGTAACCTAGTTTTACGATAACCATGGAGTAAGTTAAATGGTACTAACTTATACCTACCTATTTGGATCACTTAGCAAGAAAGACACTAAAGATTACGCTAAGCTAAGGAGTAAAAGGTATTCTATACGAGTTATAGGATCACGAGGACAATACAAAGTGGATAATTTGTTGCTGAACGGAAGTTCAAACAGATGATAAGAACAACAGTGAGGAAGAAAGATATGATTGTGGATGCAAGTCAAAATGGTGCTATGCTTTCCGAAGCATGAAGTGAGATTATGTATAAGTGAAGTTTGGATTATAAGTGAAAAGTAAGTATATATAAATTCGAGGACGAATTTATATAAGGGGAAGAGAATGTAATAACCCGGAAATTTAAGAGTTAAAATATAGCCACTTGTCTAATATTCTATTAGACGGGAGTAGGTAAATTAAATTTAAAGATAAATTTAATTTACAAGTGTCCCCAAATTTTTAATATGGCTATAGGATTGCAAATTTAAATTTTTAAAATTTAAATTTGATTAATAATATAGTTAACGGAGACAATATGGATTTATGAATTGGGTGCAGAATAATTCATAAGTCCCTAGCGAATATTTTTGGTGCTAATATTCGCGAAATATTTTAAAAAGGTTATCGTGAAAATTTGATAAAATTTGGAAGCAGAAATTTTATCAAGCGCAGTCAATGCGGGCTCAATAAATCAAAAATGATTTATTAGATTTTTGGTAAAATTTTCACGAAATTTTGAAGTCGTTTCCGTTTAGGCTACGGACGACTAGTTTAGAAGTTGGTTCAAAGTGCATGATTGAGCTAGTACTAAACGGCACTTTAGACATTTCCTATATATATGAATTTGAATGAAGGAAATGAGCCACAGGACTCATTTCTTCATCTTTTAGTTTTTATTTGAGCTGCTTAAGCTCTGAAGATACGAAGCCTAGGGTTTCGATTCCGCTTCGGCGATATCTCGATTCTAACCTCATTTCTTCAACGATTACTCACGTAATTGAGGTATTATATCCGTATTAAACGTTAATTTTGATTTATTTTGAATATAAACTCGTTTATAAACGGTTACCGTATCGAATTATCGTTTTAAACGTCCGTATTGATTTTGAATTGTGTATACGTGATTTTGGATGTTATTTGGACGTTTTAAGCAGGACGGGAGCTCCTGGAAATTCAATTTCGAGGGCTGTGCGGGTGCGCAGCCCGCTGTGCGCGAGCACAACAAGCTGTGCGGACGCACAACATGTGCTGTGTGGGCGCACATCAATAAAATGATGTGCGGCCGCACAGCTTGTGCTGTGCGACCGCATAGTACTGCTGTGCGGGCGCACAGCAACCCTAACGGGATGTCGGGGTTTGTTTTCTTCGGTTTTCAGGGGACTTTCCGGAGGCGATTCCGATGTGCTTTCGCCTAGAAACCCGAGGTGTTTTCCGACTGAACCTAAAACATTTTTAATAAATGTTTTTAATCAAAGTTAGATATTTTAAAATGATATCTTGTGATAGAAGAAAGTGAAAAGGTTTTATATACTATGCCTAAAGACTTTTAAAAGGAGATTTTAAAAGGAAAGTTAGTACGTTTTCTCAAAACGAGAGTTTTTAATATGGTTTTAAAAAGAAAAGAGACCATAAGTGCTATATGTATAAATGATTATATGTCTGACCTAGATCTGAGTTTAAGAACCTAGAAATTTTATAGGAAACATATATTGATGTATTATATCCTGTTTGCTTTGTGTGTTTAGTCCGAACAGCTAGCCAGCAGTCTGACCACAACCACAAGATTAAGTTCCAGACCTAGCGGTGTTTTTGAGTTCATTTGTTTACTTTTGAATATTAGTATTCAATTATTTTAAAATCCATAAATCGCACTAAGTATGACACTTAGCCAAGGAAGATCCACTGAAACGAGCTATCTCTTGGGCAACAATAGGACTGTGTGATCAACGGTGTTAATGAACTAGATGAGAGGTAAATATTATAAGCATACATATTGAGATTAGGTTTTAAGCCAGATGCTTATAAAGCGGCTTAAACCTATTGGGTAGTCCTGAGGTAGCAGTGATTTAAGTTCCGGCCCAGCAACCCTATACATAGTCAAGATGGCTGCGATACATAAGTATACAGCTCATCCTGTATTAAACAAGAGTTGTGCATATGTATTATATATGATAGCATTATAACGTAACAGGACTAGGGTTTCATTTGGATCGAGGACTGGTAATATTTTTATATACCGATATTTTGTCTATACGCGATTTTGGTATTTAACTGTAAACCTATCTACTCACTCAAAAATATTTATATTTCTGACCCCGTTGTTGTTTATCATTTTCAGGTACCTAGCTACCAGGTCTGGTCAAGCTTCCACCCTTTTCCATCAGGGAAGCTTATCTTGTTGTTATGTAAATAATACCTTAAACTCTTAGATGCTGCAATAGTGTATAAAGGTTTGATATGCCTGTGGCCACGTCATGGTTCCTCTGTCTATATACTCTGATAGGAACCTGACTTTGTCTAACTCTAATAAGTGGCTACTTAATAGGCATATGGTGTCCCCTACGGGTGGGCCTAGCTCCGTGTCTTTGATTTGCAAAGACACTGTGTGTAGTTTAGCTGGCCTTACGTTTGTGTGCCTGCTGTGCATGTTTTGAATATGTTTGATATGACACTTTAAAAAGGAAAGTGTTTGATATATTTCATTAAACATATTGTTCGGATGCGTGGTTTGAAACAGGGCTGCCTACGAGCCAAGGCATGTGAGTTAAGTCCCTGTACCACCGCACCGGTTTTCAGAAATGCGCGTGGGTCAGAATAACTAGGGTTATTCAACCAGCATTTTTGAAAACGCAATTTTGCTTATATCAATATTTTCAAATGTGTTTTCCACGTTAAACGGAAAAACAGTTATTTTAACGGTGTTTTCTGAAAACGGGTCGTACGCGAGGTACGATCTGGATTTATATTTGCGAAAAATTAATAGAGGTTTTAGGCTTGCTACTGGTTTCGAAACAACCATTCCCATTCCCTACCGCCGGTCTCGGCTCGAGTTTCGAGGGGGAAATCGGGTCGTGACAGAAACGTTTGGATTAGTTTCGTAACGTGTGTAAACGTGTCGCTTAAATAGCTAAAAAGGAGAAACGTTTGGATTTGTTTCGTAACGTATGTAAACGTTTGGCTTAAATCGCTAAAAAGGTTAAACGTTTGGAATTTTTTCGTAACGTTTGTAAACATTTGGCTTATATCGCTAAAAAGGTGAAACGTTTGGATTTGTTTCGTAACGTTTGTAAACGTTTGTTTTAAATCGCTAATAAGGTAAAACGTTTCGATTTGTTTCGTAACGTTTGTAAACGTTTGGCTTAAATTGCTAAAAAGGGTTTCGTAATGTTTTAAACGTTTGGATTAGTTTCGTAACTTTTGTAAACGTTTGGCTTAAATCGCTAAAAAGGTGAAACATTTGGATTTGTTTCGTAACATTTGTACACGTTTGGATTAAATCGCTAAAAAGGTGAAACGTTTGGCTTAATTGCTAAAAAGGTGAAACGTTTGGTTTTGTTTCGTAACGTTTGTAAATGTTTGGTTAAAATTGCTAAAAAGGTGAAATGCTTGGATTTGTTTCGTAGCATTTGTAAATATTTGGCTTAAATCGCTAAAAACGTGAATCGTTTGTAAACGTTCGGCTTAAATCGCTAAAAAGCTGAAACGTTTGGTTTTGTTTCGTAACGTTTGTAAATGTTCGGCTTAAATAGCTAAAAAGGTTAAGAGTTTGGTTTTGTTTCTTAACGTTTGTAAACGTTCGACTTAAATAGCTAAAAAGGGAAAATGTTTGGATTAGTTCTATAACATTTGTAAATGTTTGGCTTAAATTGTTAAAAGGGTGAAACGTTAGGATTTATTTCATAACGTTTGTAAACGATTGGTTTTGTTTCAGAATTCTTGTAAACGTTTGGCTTAAATCGCTAAAAATGTCAAACGTTTGGATTTTTTTTGTAACGTTTTAAACGTTTTGTTTTGTTTTGTAACCTTTGTAAACATTTGGTTTAAATCGTAAAAAAGGTGAAACGTTTGGATTTGTTTCGTAACGTTTGTAAACAATTGGCTTATATTGCTAAAAAGGTGAAATGATTGGATTTGTTTCGTAATATTTGTAAAAGTTTGGCTTCAATCGCTAAAAAGGTGAAACATTTAGATTTGTTTCGAAGCGTTTGTAAACGTTTGGCTTAAATCGCTAAAAATCTAAACGTTTGGATTTGTTTTGTAATGTCTTAAATGTTTAGCTTAATTCGCTAAAATTGGAAAACATTTGGATTTGTTTCGTAATGTTTGTAAACGTTTGACTTAAATCGCGAAAAAGGTAAAACGTTTAGATTTGTTTCATAACATTTGTAAACGTTTTGGTTATATTGCTAAAAAGGTGAAACCCTTGGATTTGTTTCGTAATATTTGTAAACGTTTGGCTTAAATCGCTAAAAAGGTGAAACGTTTAGATTTTTTTCGTAATGTTTGTAAATGTTTGACTTCAATCGGAAAAAAGGGGAAATGTTTGGATTTGTTTCATAACGTTTATAAACGATTGGTTTTGTTTCGTAATGTTTGTAAACGTTTGGCTTAAATCGTTAAACATGTGAAATGTCTGGATTTGTTTCGTAACGTTTCAAACGTTTGGTTTTGTTTTGAAACGTTTGCAAACGTTTGGCTTAAATCGCTAACAAGATGAAACGTTTGGATTTGTTTCATAACGTTTGTAAATGTTTGACTTAAATTGCTAAAAAGGGTAAACGTTTGGATTTGTTTCGTAACATTTGTAAACGTTTGGCTTCAATTGCTAAAAAGGTGAAACGTTTGGATTTGTTTCGTAACATTTTAAACGTTTGGCTTAAATCGCTAAAATGGTTAAACATATGGATTTGTTTCGTAACGTTTGTAAAAGTTTGACTTAAATTGCTAAAAAGGTAAAACGTTTGGATTTGCTGCGTCTCGTTTGTAAACGTTTGGCTTATATTGCTAAAAAGGTAAAAACGCTTGGATTTATTTCGTAACATTTGTAAATGTTTGGCTTAAATCGCTAAAAAGGTGAAATGTTTGGATTTGGTTCGTAACGTTTCTAAACTTTTGGCTTCAATCGCAAAAAAGGGGAAACGTTTGGATTTGTTTCTCAACAATTGTAAACGTTTGGCTTAAATAGCTAAAATGGGGAAACGTTTGGATTTGTTTCGTAACGTTTGTAAACTTTTGGTTTAAATCGCTAAAAAGGTAAAACCTTTGGATTTGTTTTGAATGTTTGGCTTAAATCGCTAAAATGGGGAACCGTTTGCATTTGTTTCGTAAAGTCTGTAAACATTTTGATTTATTTCATAACATTTATAAACGTTTGGTTTGTTTCTTAATGTTTAAAAATGTTTGATTTAAATCTCTAAAATGGGAAAACGTTTGGATTTGTTTCTTAACGTTTGTAAACGTTTGGCTTCAATCGCTAAAAAGGTGAAACGTTTGGATTTGTTTCGTAACATTTGTAAATTTGTTGCTTAAATCGCCAAAAAGGTGAAACATTTGGATTTATTTTGCAATGTTTATAAACGTTTGGCCTAAATTACTAAAAAGGTGAAACACTTGAATTTGTTTCGTAACGTTTTAAACGTTTGGTTTTGTTTCATAATGTTTGTAAACGGTTGGCTTAAATCGCAAAAAAGATGAAAATTCATGTTTTGTTTCGTAACGTTTGTAAACGTTTGGCTTAAAATCGCTAAAAAGGTGAAACGTTTGGATTTGTTTCGTAACGTTTGTAAATATTTAGCTTATGTCGCTAAAAAGGTGAAACGTTTGGATTTGTTTCTTAACATTTTTAAACGTTTGGCTTAAATCGCTAAAAAGGGTAAACGTTTAGATTTATTTTCGCAACCTTTGTAAACGTTTAGCTTAAATCGCTAAAAAGGTGAAACGTTTGGATTTGTTTCGTAACGTCTGTAAACGCTTGGCTTAAATCGCTAAAAAGGTAAAACGTTTGTTTTTGCTTCGTAATGTTTGTAAAAGTTTGGCTTAAATCGCTAAAAAGGTAAAACGTTTAAATTTTGTTCGTAATGTTTATTTCATTGTCAGCATCGTAATTGAATATTATATAGAATTCGATTTTAAAAGGTGAAACATTTGGATTGGTTACGAAACAAAGCCAAACATTTGGCTTAAAAAACTTAAATGGGGAAATGTTTGGATTTGTTTCGTAACTTTTGTAAACGTTTGGCTTAAATCGCTAAAAAGGTGAATTGTTTGGATTTGTTTCGTAACGTTTGTAAACGTTTGGCTTAAATCGCTAAAAATGTTAAACATTTGGATTTTTGTTTCGTAACGTTTTAAACGTTTGGTTTTGTTTCGTAACGTTTATAAACGTTTGGCTAAAATCGCTAAAAAGGTGAAACGTTTGGTTTTGTTTCGTAACGTTTGTAAACGTTTTGCTGAAATCGTAAAAAAGGTAAAATGTTTGGATGTGTTTTTTAGCGTTTGTAAATGATTAACTTAAATCGCTAAAAAGGTGAAACATTTGGTTTTGTTTCGTAACGTTTGTAAACATTTGGCTTAAATCGCTAAAAAGGGTGAAAAGTTTGGTTTTGTTTCGTAACATTTTGTATACGCTTGGCTTAAATCGCTAAAAAGTTGAAACGTTTGGATTTGTTTCATAACGTCTGTAAAAGTTCGGCTTAAATTTCAAAAAGGTGAAACATTTGGATTTGTTTCGTAACGTTTGTAAACGTTTGGCTTAGATCGCTAATAAGGTGAAAGGTTTGGATTTGTTTCAAAACGTTTGTAAATATTCGACTTAAATTGCTAAAAAGGCGAAACGTTTGGATTTGTTTCGTAATGTTTGTAAACGTTTGGCTTTAATTTCTAAAAAAGTGAAACGCTTGGATTTGTTTTGTAACGTTTGTAAACGTTTGGCTTAAATTGCTAAAAAGTTGAAACGCTTGGATTTGTTTCGTAACGTTTGTAAACGTTTGGCTTAAATTGCTAAAAAGGTGAAACATTAGGATTTGTTTATAAACGTTTGTAAACGTCTAGCTTAAATTGCTAAAAATATGAAACGTTTGGCTTTGTTTCGTAAAGTTTTAAACGTTTGATTTAAATTGCTAAAAAGGTGAAAAATTTGCATTTGTTATGTAACGTTTGTAAACGTTTGCCTAAATCTCTAAAAAGGCGAAACGTTTGGATTTGTTTTGTAACGTTTGTAAACATTTGGCTTAGCTAAAACGGTGAAACGCATGGTTTTGTTTCGTAGCGTTTGTAAACATTTGGCTTAAATCGCTAAAAAGGTGAAATGCTTGGATTTGTTTCGTAACGTTTGTAAACGTTTGACTTAAATCGCTAAAAAGGTGAAACACTTGGATTTTTTTAGTAATGTTTGTAAACGTTTGGCTTAAATTGCTAAAAAGGTGAAACGCTTGGATTTGTTTCGTAACGTTTGTAAACGTTTGGCTTAAATTGCTAATAAGGTGAAACGCTTGAATTTGTTTCGTTACGTTTGTGAACGTTGGCTTAAATTGCTAAAAAGGTGAAACGCTTGATTTTTTGTTTCGTAACAATTCTAAACGTTTGGCTTAAATCGCTAAAAATGTGAAACGTTTGGATTTGTTTCGTAACGTTTGTAAACATTTTGCTTCAATCGCTAAAAAGGTGAAATATTTGGATTTGTTTCGTAACGTTTGTAAACGTTTGGCATAAATCGCTAAAAAGGGGATACGTTTGGATTTGTTTCGTAACGTTTTAAACGTTTGGCTTAAATAGCTAAAATGCCGAAACGTTTGGATTTGTTTTGTATCGTTTGTAAACGTTTGGCTTATATTGCCAAAAAGGTAAAAACGCTTGGATTTATTTCGTAACATTTGTAAACGTTTGGCTTAAATAGCTAAAAAGGTGAAATGTTTGGATTTAGTTCGTAACGTTTCTAAACGTTTGGCTTCAATCGCAAAAAAGGGGAAACGTTTGGATTTGTTTCGTAACATATGTAAACGTTTGGCTTAAATAGCTAAAATGGGGAAACGTTTGGATTTGTTTCGTAACGTTTGTAAACTTTTGGTTTAAATCGCTAACAAGGTAAAACCTTTGAATTTGTTTTGAATGTTTGGCTTAAATCGCTAAAATGGGGAAACGTTTGCATTTGTTTCGTAAAGTCTGTAAACATTTGGATTTATTTCATAACGTTTATAAACGTTTGGTTTGTTTCTTAATGTTTAAAAATGTTTGGCTTAAATCTCTAAAATGGGGAAACGTTTGGATTTGTTTCTTAACGTTTGTAAACGTTTGGCTTCAATCGCTAAAAAGGTGAAACGTTTGGATTTGTTTCGTAACATTTGTCAATTTTTGGCTTAAATCGCTAAAAAGGTGAAACATTTGGATTTTATTTTGCAACGTTTATAAACGTTTGGCTTAAATTGTTGAAAAGGTGAAACGCTTGAATTTGTTTCGTAACGTTTTAAACGTTTGGTTTTGTTTCGTAATGTTTGTAAACGGTTGGCTTAAATCGCAAAAAAGATGAAAATTCATGTTTTGTTTCGTAACGTTTGTAAACGTTTGGCTTAAAATCGCTAAAAAGGTGAAACGTTTGGATTTGTTTCGTAACGTTTGTAAATATTTAGCTTAAGTCGCTAAAAAGGTGAAACGTTTGGATTTGTTTCTGAACGTTTTTAAATGTTTGGCTTAAATCGCTAAAAAGGATAAACGTTTAGATTTGTTTTCGCAACCTTTGTAAACGTTTAGCTTAAATCGCTAAAAAGGTGAAACGTTTGGATTTGTTTCGTAACGTCTGTAAACGCTTGTCTTAAATCGCTAAAAAGGTAAAACATTTGTTTTTGCTTCGTAATGTTTGTAAAAGTTTGGCTTAAATCGCTAAAAAGGTAAAACGTTTAAATTTTGTTCGTAATGTTTATTTCATTGTCAGCATCGTAATTGAATCGTATATAGAATTAGATTTTAAAAGGTGAAACATTTGGATTGGTTACGAAACAAAGTCAAACGTTTGGCTTAAATAACATAAATGGGGAAATATTTGGATTTGCTTCGTAACTTTTGTAAACGTTGGGCTTAAATCGCTAAAATTGTGAATTGTTTGGATTTGGCTTAAATCGCTAAAAATGTTAAACATTTGGATTTTTGTTTCGTAACGTTTTCAACGTTTGATTTTGTTTCGTAACGTTTATAAACATTTGGCATAAATCGCTAAAAAGGTGAAACGTTTGGTTTTCTTTCGTAACGTTTGTAAACGTTTTGCTTAAATCGTAAAAAAGGTAAAATGTTTGGATGTGTTTTGTAATGTTTGTAAATGATTAACTTAAATCGCTAAAAAGGTGAAACGTTTGGTTTTGTTTCGTAACGTTTGTAAACATTTGGCTTAAATCGCTAAAAAGGGTGAAAAGTTTGGTTTTATTTCGTAACATTTTGTATACGCTTGGCTTAAATCGCTAAAAAGTTGAAACGTTTGGATTTGTTTCATAACGTCTGTAAAAGTTCGGCTTAAATTTCTAAAAGTTGAAACATTTGGATTTGTTTCGTAACGTTTGTAAACGTTTGGCTTAGATCGCTAATAAGGTGAAAGGTTTGGATTTGTTTCAAAACGTTTGTAAACATTCGACTTAAATTGCTAAAAAGGCGAAACGTTTGGATTTGTTTCGTAATGTTTGTAAACGTTTGGCTTTAATTTCTAAAAAAGTGAAATGCTTGGATTTGTTTTGTAACGTTTGTAAACGTTTGGCATAAATTGCTAAAAAGTTGAAACGCTTGGATTTGTTTCGTAACATTTGTAAACGTTTGACTTAAATTGCTAAAAAGGTGAAACATTAGGATTTGTTTAGAAACGTTTGTAGACGTCAAGCTTAAATTGCTAAAAATATGAAACGTTTGGCTTTGTTTCGTAAAGTTTTAAACGTTTAATTTAAATTGGCAAAAAGGTGAAAAATTTGCATTTATTATGTAACGTTTGTAAACGTTTGCCTAAATCTCTAAAAAGGGGAAACGTTTGGATTTGTTTCGTAACGTTTGTAAACATTTGGTTTAACTAAAACGGTGAAACGCACGGTTTTGTTTTGTAGCAATTGTAAACATTTGGTTTAAATCGCTAAAAAGGTGAAATGCTCGGATTTGTTTCGTAACGTTTGTAAACGTTTGACTTATATCGCTAAAAAGGTGAAACACTTGGATTTTTTTAGTAATGTTTGTAAACGTTTGGCTTAAATTGCTAAAAAGGTGAAACGCTTGGATTTGTTTCGTAACGTTTGTAAACGTTTGGCTTAAATTGCTAATAAGGTGAAACGCTTGAATTTGTTTTGTTACGTTTGTGAACGTTGGCTTAAATTGCTAAAAAGGTGAAACGCTTGATTTTTTTGTTTCATAACATTTCGAAACGTTTGGCTTAAATCGCTAAAAATGTGAAACGTTTGGATTTGTTTCGTAACGTTTGTAAACATTTTGCTTCAATTGCTAAAAAGGTGAAACATTTGGATTTGTTTCGTAACGTTTGTAAACGTTTGGCATAAATCGCTAAAAAGGGGATAGGTTTGGATTTGTTTCGTAACGTTTTAAACGTTTGGCTTAAATAGCTAAAATGCCGAAACGTTTGGATTTCTTTCGTAACGTTTGTAAACGTTTGACTTAAATTGCCAAAAAGGTGAAACGTTTGGATTTGTTTCGTAACGTTTGTGAACGTTCGGCTTAAATCGCTAAAAAGGGGAAACGTTTGGATTTGTTTCGTAACGTTTGTAAAAGTTTGGCTTAAATTGCTAAAAAGGCGAAACGTTTGGATTTGTTTTGTAACATTTGTAAACGTTTGGCTTAAATCGCTAAAAAGGGGAAACGTTTGGATTTGTTTCGTAACGTTTGTAAATGTTTGGCTTAAATCGCCAAAAAGGTGAAACGTTTGAAATTTCGCAACGTTTGTAAACGTTTGCCTTAAATTGCTAAAAAGGTGAAATTCTTGGATTTGTTTTGTAACGTTTCCAAACGTTTGGCTTAAATTACTAAAAAAGGGAAACATTTGGATTTGTTTCGTAACGTTTTATGCGTTTGGTTTTGTTTCGTAACATTTGTAAACTTTTGCCATAAATCGCTAAAAATGGGAAACGTTTGTATTTGTTTCGTAACATTCGTAAACGTTTGGCTTAAGTTGCTAAAAAGGGTAAATGTTTGGATTTGTTTCGTAACGTTTGTAAATGTTTTGCTTAAATTTCTAAAAAGGTGAAACGTTTGAATTTGTTTCGTAACGTTTGTAAATGTTTGGCTTAAATCGCTAAAAACGGGAAACGTTTGGATTTGTTCTGTAACGTTTGAAAACGTTTGGTTTAAATCGCAAAAAAGGGGAAATGTATGGTTTTGTTTCGTAACGTTTGTAAATGTTTGGCTTAAATCGCTAAATAGGTGAAACGTTTGGATTTGTTTTGTAATGTTTGTAAACATTTGGCTTAAATCTCTAATAAGGGGAAACGTTTAGATTTATTTTGTAACGTTTGTAAACGTTTGGCTTAAATTGCTAAAAATATGAAACGTTTGGATTTGTTTCGTATTGTTTTAAACGTTTGGTATAAATTTCTAAAAAGGTGGAAAGCTTGGATTTGTTTCGTAAAATTTGTTAATGTTTGGCTTATATTGCTAAAAAGGTGAAACGCTTGGATTTGTTTCGTAACGTTTGTAAACGTTTTGCTTAAATCGCTAAAAAGGTGAAACGTTTAGATTTCTTACGTAGCGTTTGTAAACGTTTGGCTTAAACCGCTAAAAAGGTGAAACGCTTGGATTTGTTTCGTAAAGATTGTAATCGTTTAGCTTAAATCGCTAAAATGGTGAAACGTTTGGTTTTCTTTCGTAATGTTTGTAAACGTTTGACATAATTCACTAAAAAGGGGAAACGTTTGAATTTGTTTTGTAACGTTAGTAAACGTTTGGCCTAAATCGCTAAAAATGTGAAACGTTTGAATTTGCTTCCTAACGTTTTCGACGTTTGGATTTGTTTCGAAACGTTTGGATTAGTTTCGTATCATTTGTTTACGTTTGGCTTCAATCACTAAAAAGGGAAGACGTTTGGATTTGTTTCGTAATGTTTTTAAACGTTTTGCTTAAATTGCTAAAAAGGTGAAGCGATTGGATTTGTTTCGTAACGTTTGTAAAAGTTTGTGTTCAATCGCTAAAAAGGGGAAACGTTGGGCTTTGTTTTGTAACGTTACTAAACGTTTGGCCTAAATCGCTAAAAATGTGAAACGTTTGAATTTGCTTCCTAACGTTTTCGACGTTTGGATTTGTTTCGAAACGTTTGGATTAGTTTCGTATCATTTGTTAACGTTTGGCTTCAATCACTAAAAAGGGAAGACGTTTGCATTTGTTTCGTAACGTTTTTAAACGTTTGGCTTAAATTGCTAAAAAGGTGAAACATTTTGATTTGTTTCATAACCTTTTTAAAACGTTTGGTTTTAATCGTTAAAAAGGTGAAACATTTGGATTGTTTATGAAACGTTTGTAAACGTTTGGCTTAAATTGCTAAAAAGGAGAAACGCTTGGATTTGTTTCGTAACGTTTGTAAACGTTTTGCTTAAATTGCCAAAACGGATGAAATGCTTGGATTTGTTTCGTAACGTTTGTAAGGGTTTGGCGTAAATTGTATAAAGATTAACCGCTTGGTTTTGTTTCGAAACGTTTGTAAACAATTGGCTTAAATCGCTAAAAATGAGAAACATGTGGATTTGTTTTGTAATGTTTTAAACGTTTGGTTTTTTTTCGTAACGTTTGTAAACATTTGGCTTAAATTGCTAAACAGGTGTAACGTTTGGATTTGTTTCGTAATGTTTGTAAACGTTTGGCTTAAATCGCTAAAAAGGCGAAACATTTGGATTTGTTTCGTTACGTTTGTTAACGTTTGGCTTAAATCGCTCAAAAGGTTAAACGCTTTGATTAATTTCGTAACATTTGTAAAGGTTTGGCTTAAATCGCTTAAAAGGTGAAACGTTTGGATTTGTTTCGTAACGTTTGTAAACGTTTGGCTTAAATCGCTAAAAAGGTGAAACATTTGGATTTGTTTCGTAACGTTCGTAAACGTTTGTCTTAAATTACTGAAAAGCTAATACGCTTGGATTTGTTTCGTAACGTTTGGCTTATATTGGTAAAAAGGTGAAACGATTGGATTTTTTTCGTAACATTTGTAAACGTTTGGCTTAAATTGTTAAAAAGGTCAATTTTTTTGATTTGTTTCGTAACCTTTGTGAACATTGGGCTTAAATCGCTTAAAAGGTGAAACATTTGTATTTGTTTCATACGTTTATAAACGTTGGGATTTGTTTCATACGTTTGTAAACATTTGGCTTAAATCGCTAAAAAGGTGAAACGGTTTGATTTGTTTCGTATCGTTTGTAAACGGTTGGCTTAAATTGCTAAAAAGGTGAAACGCTTGGATTTGTTTCGTAACGTTTATAAACGTTTGGCTTAAATTGCTAAAAATGTGAAACGGTTGGATTTTTTTCGTAACGTTTGTAAACATTTGGCTTAAAAAAGGTGAAACGCTTGGATTTATTTTGTAACATTTTAAACGTTTGGCTTAAATTGGTAAAAATGTGAAACGTTTGGATTTGTATCGTAACGTTTGTAATTGTTTGGCTTAAATCACTAAAAATGGGAAACGTTTGGATTTGTTCCGTATCGTTTGTAAATGTTTGACTTATATCGCTAAAAAGGGGAAACGTTTGGATTTGTTACGTAACGTTTGAAAACGTCTGGCTTAAATCGCAAAAAAGGTGAAACGTATGGTTTTGTTTCGTAACGTTTGTAAATGTTTGGCTTAAATCGCTAAAAAGGTGAAACGTTTGGATTTGTTTGGTAATGTTTGTAAACATTTGGCTTAAATCGCTAAAAATGTGGAACGTTTGGATTTCTTTCGTAGCGTTTGTAAACATTTGGCTTAAATTGCTAAAAAGGTGAAACGTTTGGATTTGTTTCATATTGTTTTAAACGTTTGATTTAAATTGCTGAAAAGGTGAAACGCTTGGATTTGTTTCATAACGTTTGTAAACGTTTGGCTTAAATTGCTAAAACGTTAAAATGCCTATATTTGTTTCGTAACATTTGTAAACGTTTGGCTTAAATCGCTAAAAAGGTGAAACGTTTGTATTTGTTTCGTAATGTTTGTAAACGTTTGGCTTAAATCAGTAAAAAGGTAAAACATTTTGTTTTTTTAGGAACCTTTGTAAACGTTCGGCTTAAATCACTAAAAAGGTGAAACGGTTGGATTTGTTTCGTAAAGTTTTGAACGTTTGGATTTGTTTCGAAACGTTTGGATTTGTTTCGTAACATTTGTAAACGTTTGGCTTCAATAACTAAAAAGGTGAAACGTTTGGATTTGTTTCGTAACGTTTGTAAACGTTTGGCTTAAATAACTAAAAAGGTGAAACGTTTGGATTTTTTTAGTAACGTTTGTAAATGTTTGGCTTAAATAAATAAAAATGTGAAACGTTTGGATTTATTTCGTAACGTTTACAAACATTTGGTTTTATTTCTTAACGTTTATAAACGTTTGGCTTAAATCTCTAAAATGGGGAAATGTTTGGTGTTGTTTTGTAACATTTGTAAACGTTTGGATTTGTTTCGTAACGTTTTAAACGTTTGGTTTTGTTTCGTAACGTTTGTAAACGTTTGGCTTAAATTGCTAAAAAGGTGAAACGTTTGGTTTATTTCGTAACGTTTGTAAACATTTGGCTTAAATCGCTAAATAGGTAAAATGTTTGGATATGTTTCGTAACGTTTGTAAACGTTTTGTTTAAATCGCTAAACAGGTGAAACGTTTGGATTTGTTTCGTAACGTTTGTAAACATATGGCTTAATTGCTAAAAAGGTGAAACATTTGATTTTGTTTCGAAATGTTTGTAAACGTTTGGCTTAAATCATTAAAAAGGTGATACGTTTGGTTTTGTTTTGTAACATTTGTAAACGTTTGGATTTGTTTCGTAACGTTTGTTTCGTAAAGTTTTAAACGTTTGGTTTTAATTCGTAATGTTTATCACTACAAGAAAATAGGGCTTTAGCGACGGAAATATTCGTCGCTGAAGCCCTAATTTTGGTCGCAAATCACCATTTGCGACGGATGCAGTCCGTCGCAACACTTTCGGTCGCAAACTTATTTAACGACCAAAATCATGTCCGCGGCTAAATTTGCGACGGAATATTCCGTCGCAACTATTAAACATTCCGTCGCGAATATGACTCCAAATGATATGATATGGAGACGTATTTGCCACGAAATGTTTAAGATTTGCGACGGAATTGCGTCGCAAATGTACTTAATTTTCGGCAGATTTATGCCGTTTTCCGCTATTTTTTGCCGTTTTCCCTGTCGTTTCAAACCTGTTAAATACAGTAATAATAATTTATTTATAAATCACAATCAATTGAAACTGATAAATAAATATGTATATTTAAAAATATCAGAGTATACATATAAATGTCAAAAAAGAAAAAAAAAACGTATTATGTTTGTAATAAGATAAGCTAACACGACACTGGTGGGGTAGGTTGGGGCTGTGGCCGAAACTCTACACGAAGGTTAGAGATCATCCTTGCAATCTCCTCATAGATCTGCTGGGCCATGGTCGCCGCCTCCTGCTCCTGAGCCAATCGCAGACCCTCCTGAATGCCGGCCTGCATACGTTGCTCGTCCTCCTCGTCCACCTACTGCGACGACCTAGATAAGATGCCTCGCTGCACCCTGCTGTTTGTCCCCACGTACCTTCTACTCGCGTAACCCAAGCCGTACACACGTTTCTTCTTGTTAATTTCCTCGATATCTAGAAACACCTGGGTCTCGTCCACTGCCGCTAGACTCGAGGAGCTACCCTCTCCGGTCTGAGACTGTGTCGCAGCGGCAAGCCTCTAGTGATGGCGTCCTACAAAACAAGAAAAAATATTTCAGTTGTGTTTTAAAACAATTAAAAATGTATAACATATTAAAAAGTGAACCTAATTTCTAACGAAATTTCGACAACATTTCCTCTATAATACGAGCGTCACCCATTTTTCAGGAAAGTCCTGCAAGCAAATTACAATATATAATCCAACCAATAAACATGTTCAGTATAATCTACCATTTGTAACTTGTTAAATTCAAGTAAACAATCTACCTTAACATATTTAACACCATACCAAGAAACATTTTCAATATAATATATAATTTCTGAATTAATAAATTAAACTTAGAGAATTGTAAGTTAATAAGGACTTACAGTCATATCCTGAGCCCACTTGTCGATCGGCTTCTTGTCAGCCTTCGTGGAGTGAAGGCGAGTGTACAGCTCCGTTGCACTTGGTCTCCGGCCAAGCGTCCTTTCCTACAAAAAGAAATACAATTGAATTAGTATCAAAATAAAGCAAATATGTTATTTAAGTATTTTAATTACTGAATTTTAAAACAAACCATGTCCTCCATATGCTTGATACCAGAGCGAGATCCACCAATATGGCAGACATGTCCAGAACCGGCTCCCGCTGGCTTGCTCATCCAATTTGCTTGGGCGGTTTCTGACCTCTTCCTCTCATTCTTTGAGTTCCAGAACGCGTTCAAAGCATCCCAGATATGCTTATGTTTCATCCTTCTCATCTTTTGGATGTTGTCTTTGTAGCGGTTTGCTGTATGGGCCATGAATACCTATCTGATGACCTCCTCGCTGTAGGCCGACCTATCCCACCAGAACTCTTTCTGCGTATAGTAAAAACATGAGTTGTTAGTTAGTTTTTTCAAAAAATTCATAACTTACAAGTATTAAATTGCAAATTTAATTACCTGCAACTCCTGAAAGTAGAACTCTCTCTGCTCCGCTGTCAGAAAGCGCCATGCTGTTCCATTATCGAATCAGCACTTCCTAAAAATCTCCCGCATAGCCCGTGAACCAGGCACAGAGTCGATCAGCATCGTCCTGTGATTTTATATGCATAGTTTAGTATATATTCATATTACAATACACACATTAAGAACTAAATTGTAATCATACCTGTTAGGGTCTGGGTGCACTCTCGCCCTACCCTGGTCGTCCTTCACTGTTTCGACATCTCGGTAACTCGTAATTTTACATCCCACCCTAGGACAGGGGCATTTAATCTCGGGTCCACTCATACACGCTGGATGGCGTAAAGCGAAATTTACAAACTCTTGGACGCGCTCGTCAAAACCTGGGTACAGCAACCCGCCCTGGAGCCGCCTATACATCCAACTTCGGTCTGTATCCATTTTTGTAGCACGGATAATTAGGAGGGGTTTTCATTCGAAAATAGCAAAGTTAATGTAATTAAATACTTTAAAGATATGGACATATCTCATTCGCAAAACTTGCTCCCTTTAACTTGGTCACGATATATGCCTAGTAACAGAGAAAAATATTTGGCAGCCTTCCGTCGTCGTTCTCCTTCAGCGCGATATTTAGTATATGCGCTGTAACGCTAATTATATATTCCACGAGGAATAAGCGTTACAAAACACATACTATACATCTACCCAGAGAACAAACGCTGGAAAATAACCGAATATTTTTCTACCACTACTAGACATATATGGTTTTCGTGATCGAGTTACGGAAGGACAAATTTTGCGAACTGTACAATCCCGTGACGTTTAATCTCCTGAACACACGGGACGGGAACTCTAAGGCTAGGTTTACAATTTTATTCGGTGGGAATAAAATCGCGGTCAATTTAGGTTGCAATAGCTTATAAATTAACTAATTTTAAATGAAAACAAAATTGAAATAATAACAGAACTTACTTGTTACATAGCAGAACCGCAAAAGATGAAAATAATCGATGTGGAATATCAGACCGATGCAATAAACAAAAGCTAGCAAACCTATCACGCAATCAATTTCACTATTTTGTTATTATAGAATTAATAAAAACATTCATTTTCTAAAAAATATTAGGCAACACTTCCTTTAAAATTGAGCATCACCCATTTTTCAGGGAAGTCTTGCAAGCAATTTACAAAACGTGCAAACCAAAACCACAATACAATTACACCGGAATTAACATTTAATACGTTAATAATACCATTTAACTAAAATCATCTATTAAATTAATGAACTAATATAATCTAAATTAAACTAAAACAATTAACTAATAAATAAACTAATTTATCTAACAATTAATAAAAATATTAACAATTGATACTAATTACACAATTATAAAATATTTAAACTAAAATTAATAAATATACTAACAATTAATACAAATTAACTACATTTAATCTAATAAAACCTAAATACTATCAATTAATATATATATATATATATATATATATATATATTTTAAACTAAAATTATATTAACAATTATATTTATTTTAATTAATATAAACCCTAATTGTAATTACATAATAACTAACATAATTTTAAATTAATTTAACCTACATTAAATAATAATCTAATAAACTGAATTAACCTAATTAAATTATCTAAAATCTAATTAAATTAACCTAATAATCTAATTTTACAATCCACTAACCTAATTTATAATCTAATTTAATTTAATAATTAGCTAAACTAATTTAGAATCCAACAATTAACATAACAAATAAAGAAAAACAATTACTAATCGGAGGAGCAGCAGGGGAGATCGGCGCCGGTAATGGTGGTGGTAGTGGTCGGACGACAACGGACGGCAGTGGAAGGCAGCCAAAAAAACTCACAAAAAACGCCAAAAAAAAGAAGGGAAACGAACCCACTAATGACCCAACGTGAAAATAGGAGGACGAGTGGAGGGGAGCGGCGTCGGGCGGTCAGAAATTGCAGAGAGGAAGGGTGCGGCGGCGCGAACTGTTTTGGTAGAAAAGAAAAAAAATTGGAAAGAAAGGGCTGTTGGTGAACATTTAGTTCTAATTTAGCGACTGATTTTATGACGGAAAATTCGTCGCTAAATTAGAACTGAATGAAACGATTCGTTTCATATGAGACTTTAGCGACGGACTAAAGCATCCGTCGCTAAATTTTAGCGACGGATTTAAATATCTGTCGCTAAATAAAAAGATGAAATAATTCATTTCTAAATCAGCCAACATTAGCGACGGATATTTAAATCCTGTCACGACCCAAAATCGAGGCCAAGACCGGCTTTAGGGAACGGGAGTGGTTGCTCCGGAACTTGTAGCAAGTCTAAAAACGAGTAAATCTTTTTCGCAAATCAAACATAAAATTATGCACAAAACGTTTTCGGAAAAACATCGTAAAACAATATTTCATATATGTCGAAACCGTTCTTTGAAAACCGATGCATAATCGATAGAAACCAAGGTCTTACTCTGCGATAACATAACTCAGCATTGCCTTGTTCCGAATCCAAAAATTTCATACCAATTTCATTCATAGATAATTGGTGAAAATATCAAAATGGTAAAAACATAGTTTTATAAACCGTGTATGTATATTTTATAAAATCAAAGTTAATTGCTGGACCTTGTTTGATATAAACGATCAAATATAGACTAATATCTACTGACTACTGCAGCGCTACGAATTGAAGCGTACTTCAATACATACTTTATATATTGCAGACTTCCGGAACAAGAATGGAAGTCCATCTCTTCAAATACTATCACCTGAAATAAAACACTGTTGGGGGTCAGACAACGCTGAGTGAGTTTACGCGTTACTAATGGTGTTATATAAAATAACATCGCATTTAAAATCAAAACATATATATATATATATAAGAACATAATATATATCAAGTATTAGATCCTATCAAAACCTTAATTTTAAACTCATACTATTTCCTATACATATCCTACACATATTGTATCCATTCATATTATATCAAATCATTTTAATCCGAGTGGTACAGTCCCGAGATAGTTCGACCGAGTTACCGCTACCACGTGACATAGTCCCGAGATAGTTCAACCGAGTTACTCATGTCACTACTTAATCCCAAGGTGTGAGTCCCGAGATAGTTCAACTGAGTTACTCACTAGATACGGGTCCCGAGATAGTTCCACCGAGTTACCTCGTATCTACCAAACATAATCCTCCTCATTCCCAAACATAGTCATCATATAATGAGCTCATATCAAACATTTTTAGATACCAACATCTATTAATGCTAATTCTATGACCGACCGGACACTGATGATCAAACAGCCTATTGACGCCCAATAGGTAGCTCGTTTCCTCAGATCACTATACTAGTTTTATTTTATAAGAAATAAACATTCAATAAGAAATAATAATCATTATGAATAATAATGCTTTATGCGATGCATTAATAATAATGATAATTAAAATAAATAGCTTTTATTAATAACACACAAACGTAAATTGTAAACTCACCACTTGCTAACCAAAATCTTTCAGAATTCATAAAGCGGTTTCGCATTCATCATGTTCCGGGTCCCGTTGGCGGTTGTCTCGCCGGTTCTACGAAAATTCGATAATCGCACTAATTAATAAAAATCTAACTAGAATTACTTATCCAAAAATTGGGTTTCTAGCCAACTTCGGCTATCGAAACCGCTTATTTAAAATAGCCCATACTCAAAATAAATTGGACATTTCCATAATCCGCAACATCGTCTACAAATTTCATTTAGATTCAAACTTCATTTGACGTCGTTAAAGTTTCCAAAATTTTCCTCAAACCTCTTTAAAGTTTTCCTATTTATTTCGTGTTTTTGGACCATCTTTGAGCTACTAAAACTGTCAATTAAAGTGGTCAAAATTCGAAATAAAATTATTATTCCTATAGTTCGGAATGTCATCTAAAACTTTTGTTTAGACCTCGGACTGAAACTAGCACCCGAAGGTGTCGGAAATCAGTCCTGAAGTTGGTACCTCAAATCTGAAAATTAAAGTTGTTAAAAACAACCTTCTGACGCTACTGTTTCAGATAGCGGAACAGGCTAGCTACAACGGATATTTTCCAAAAAGAATCTGATATTCTTAAACTTCACACTTCCATCTACAATATCCGTGAAAATTTCAACTGATTCCGACTTACCATTTGTTCACAATTTAATTTCAAAGTTGCCCTTTTGTTATGTTTTAACACTTAGATTATTTTTCTAACTTATATTTCCAGTTTTTGACTCAACTTCAAACACGGATAATTTTTAATCCGACTTAACAACAGCACGTTTATTTTCCTTGAATCTCATCTATGCAACACCATTTATTTATTCTACTCATTTTTGGGTTAATATTATTACGGATTAAGGTCCATTTTCATACGCGAAGTAACCTTCGTGACTTGATTCCAGGATTTCCAGATTTTAATATTTTCAACTTCCTCTCTATTTCAATCAACCCAATCATATTCACTCGTGAAAATCTTAATCCGACTATCACGATGTATTCTCTATATATCTCTTACGATATACCACTCAAACCTTTTAGAAAAACATTGCTTAAAGACCTCCGTATCGTTGCCTAAACTTGGCATCATAGACTGTTTTTGGGGCTGCATTTGTGCAGTCCCTTCAATCAGTTTTAAATTCTTATAAAATAATTTTAATACCAAAACAAATACGTCATCCCGTAGGCACGATCATAGGTCCAAACACGACCCCCTTGACTTGTCGGGAACTGTTCAAACAGTCCCCATCGTTAGCCGAACTCTGCTCATGGGAGCAGAGTTAATTCTGCTCGTATGAGCAGAGTTGATTCTGCTCGTATGAGCAGAACCGACACCTCCTCGGCTTACCCCGTCGTGCTATCTCGTCATACCATCGACTCCCTAACATCTAGCAAACCACAACACTAATCCTTACTTCAAAAACATCAATATTTCTGCCATTAAAACTGAATTCAAGCAACACACCAAAACAGCAAATCAACCTAATTCAAACTCAGCAAACAGCCCCAATTCTTAATCGAATTCAAACTTTAAGAATTTACCGTGATCCCTTAGATGTAAGCTATGCAATCGAGCTGAAATCACTGCAAACGATGGCCGGATCGTTGAGTTTTCCTTGCCGCCGTGGTGAGAGTTCGAAGTTGATATTGATGGTGATGAAGCTTTCGGTGGAAGGGAAGAAGATGGGGTTTTCATATTGATTTGATTTTGATCTTATTGTTGCTAGGGAAAATGGTCAAGAGGTGGAGGGATAGGTGTCCTTTTCTTATTAAATTAGTGAAAAAATGATATTTATGTGTTTAAATTAAGAACCTCTTCCTATTAAATTTTTCGATTTTCTATTCTTACAATTTGATCCAAATCGTTTTCATAATTATATGAAAATTTGACGATTATTCTTTATAGATAAATAATAGACTCCATCGCATTATTTATTTATCCTGGTCCAAATAATTTATTTATATCGTTTTCCTTTCCCGATGGTCAATTTCCGTTTAATTAAAATTATTTCGTCCATTTTCTATAAAATTTAATCTTAACTCCTTAAATTTATTTTACGAACTTTATCGTAAAATTTATTAATTCGGGACTTATCATTTATTTTTATTTTATTTATTTTTCTCAAGTCCCGTTAAATTCCAATTTATCAAATAATGATTTTACTTAAATTATTGTTTTACGAAAATTTTAATAGATCCGCTTTGGTCTATTTTTTTATTTGTCAAACTAAATTCCGAAATTCTCAATTAAATTCTCACACTTATGCTTTGTGGCACCTTACTTGTAACTTCTAAAAGTATGGGTTATTACAAATCCGTCGCTAATTCTGGCTGAAATTTTTTTCCCTCCAAAGCTCGCCAAATTGGCGACGGATTAGTGACGGATAATCCGTCGCCAATTTGGCGGGATCATTCCCGCCTTACCTCTAAGCAAAATAACGAGAGATTGAAATTCTGTCGCAAAATCCGTCGCAAATTTACTGTTTTAGCGACGGATTTAGAGTCCGTCTCTAAAATCCGTCGTTAAAACAGTGTTTTCTTGTAGCGTCTAAACGTTTGGCATAAATCGCTAAAAAGGTGAAATGTTTGGTATTGTTTCGTAACTTTTGTAAATGTTTCGCTTATCGCTAAAAAGGTGATATGTTTGGTTTTGTTTCATAATGTTTTAAACGTTTGGTTTTGTTTCACAACGATTGTAAACGTTTGGCTTAAATAGCTAAAAAGGTGAAACGTTTGGTTTTGTTTCATAATATTTGTAAATGTTTGGCTTAAATCGCTAAAACGGTAAAACGTTTGGATTTGTTTCGTAATGTTTGTAAGCGTTTCGGTTCAATCACTAAAAAGGGGAAACGTTTGGATTTGTTTCGTAGCGTTTGTAAACGTTTGGCTTAAATCGCTAAAAATGTGAAACGTTTGGTTTTGTTTCGTACCGTTAGTAAACGTTTAGCTTAAATTGCTAAAGAGGTGAAACGCTTAAATTTGTTTCGTAACGTTTGTAAACGTTTGGCTTTGTTTCGTAATGTTTGTAAACGTTTGGCTTAAATTGCTAAAAATGTGAAACGTTTGAATTTTCTTCGTAACGTTTTCAACGTTTGGATTTATTTCGAAATGTTTGGATTTGTTTCGTAACATCTATAAACGTTTGGCTTCAATCACTTAAAAGGGGAAACGTTTGAATTTGTTTCGTAACGTTTTTAAACGTTTGGCTTAAATTGCTAAAAAGGTGAAACGCTTGGATTTTTTTCGTAACGTTTGTAAACGTTTGGCTTAAATTGCTAAAAAGGTGAAACGCTTGGATTTGTTTCGTAACATTTGTAAACATTTGGCTTAAATCGCTAAAAAGGTGAAACATTTGGATGTTTTTCGTAACATTTGTAAACATTTGGCTCAAATAGCTAAAAAGGTGAAACGTTTGGATTTGTTTTGTAACGTTTGTAAACGTGTGGCTTAAATTTCTAAAAAGGTGAAACGCTTGGATTTGCTTCGTAACGTTTGCAAACGTTTCGCTTAAATTGCTAAAAAGGTGAAACGCTTGGAATTGTTTCGCAACGTTTGTAAAGGTTTTGCTTGAATTGCTGAAAAGGTTAAACGCTTGGTTTTGTTTCGTAACATTTGTAAACGTTTGGATTAAATCGCTAAAAATGAGAAACATTTGGAGTTGTTTCGTATTGTTTTAAATGTTTGGTTTTGTTTCGTAACGTTTGTAAACGTTTGGCTTAAATCGCTAAAAAGGGGAAATGTTTGGATTTGTTTCGTAATTTTTGTAAACGTTTGGCTTAAATCGCTAAAAAGGGGAAATGTTTGGATTTGTTTCGTAATTTTTGTAAACGTTTGGCTTAAATCTCTAAAAAGGTGAAACGTTTGTATTTATTTCGTAACGTTTGTAAACATTTGGCTTAAATTGATAAAAAGGTGAAATGTTTGGATTTGTTTCGTAACGTTTGTAAAAGTTTGGCTTAAATCGCTAAAAAGGTGAAACGTTTGGATTTGTTTAGTAACGTTTGTAAGCGTTTGCCTTAAATCGCTAATAATGGTGAAACATTTGGATTTGTTTCTTAACATTTGTAAACGTTTGTCTTAAATTGCTAAAGAGGTAATACGCTTGTATTTGTTTCATAACGTTGTAAATGTTTGGCTTAAATTGCTAAAAAGGTGAAACACTTGGATTTGTTTCGTAAAGTTTGTAAACGTTGGGCTTAAATTGCTAAAAAGGTGATTTTTTTTTATTTGTTTCGTAACCTTTGTGAACGTTTGGCTTAAATAGATAAAAAGGTGAAACGTTTGGATTTGTTTCATACATTTGTAAACGTTTGGATTTGTTTCATACGTTTGTAAACGTTTGGCTTAAATCGCTAAGAAGGTGAAATGGTTCGATTTGTTTCGTAACGTTTTTAAACATTTGGCTTAAATTATTAAAAGGGTGAAACGCTTGGATTTATTTCGTAACGTTTACAAACGTTTGGCTTAAATTGCTAAAAAAGTGAAACGCTTGGTTTTGTTTCGTAACATTTTCAAATATTTGGCTTAAATTGCTAAAAATGTGTAACGGTTAGATTTGTTTCGTAACGTTTGTAAACGTTTGGCTTAAATTGCTAAAAAGATGAAACGCTTGGTTTTGTTTCGTACCATTAGGAAAATGTTTAGCTTAAATTGTTAAAAAGGTGAAACGCTTAGATTTGTTTCCTAACTTTTGTAAACGTTTGGCTTTGTTTCGTAATGTTTGCAAAACGTTTGGCTTAAATTGCTAAAAATATGAAACGTTTGAATTTGCTTCGTAATGTTTTCAACGTTTGGATTTGTTTCGAAATGTTTGGATTTGTTTCGTAACATTTGTAAACGTTTGGCTTCAATCACTAAAAAGGGGAAACGTTTGGATTTGTTTTATAACGTTTTTAAACGTTTGGCTTAAATTGCTAAAAAGATGAAACGCTTGGATTTGTTTTGTAACGTTTGTAAACGTTTGGCTTAAATTGCTAAAAAGTTGAAACACTTGGATTTATTTCGTATCGTTTATAAACGTTTGGTTTAAATTGCTAAAATGGTGAAACGCTTGGTTTTGTTTCGTAATATTTGCAAACGTTTGACTTAAATTGCTAAAAATGTGTAACGGTTAGATTTGTTTCATAACGTTTGTAAACGTTTGGCTTAAATTGCTAAAAAGGTGAAACGCTTGGTTTTGTTTCGTAACGTTTGTAAACGTTTGGCTTAAATCGCTAAAAATATGAAACGTTTGAATTTGTTTCGTAATATTTTACACCTTTGTCTTAAATTGCTAAGAATGTGAAACGCTTGAATTTGTTTTGTAGCGTTTGTAATTATTTGGCTTCAATCGCTAAAAATGTGAAACATTTGGATTTGTTTCATAACGTTTTTTAACGTTTGGCTTAACTCGCTAAAAAGGTGATACGTTTTGATTCGTTTCGTTTCGTAAAGTTTTAAACGTTTGGCTTAAAACGCTTAAAACGGGAAATGTTTGGATTTATTTCGACACGTTTGTAAACGTTTGGCTTAAATTGCTAAAAAGATGATACGTTTGGTTTTGTTTTGTTACGTTTGTAAACATTCATCTTAAATCCCTATAAAGGTGAAACATTTGGATTTGTTTCGTAACGTTTGTAAATGTTTGGCTTAAATTGCTAAAAAGGTGAAATGCTTGAATTTGTTTTGTATCATTTGTAAACATTTGGCTTAAATTCCAAAAAATGTGAAACTCTTGGATTTGTTTCGGAACGTTTGTAAATGTTTAGTTTATGTCACGACCCAAATTATTGAGCCGGGACCAGCGCTAGGGAATGGGAGTGGTAGCTCCGAAACCCGCAGCTAGCCTAAAACCACTAATAATTTTTCGCATTTAAAAGTATAATATTGTATATACAACATTTTCAGAAAACTCTTTTAAATAATGCATTTATAGATATTAAAATATCATATTAGAGTTTACAATATAAAATACTGTTTGAAGTCAAAATGTCTATCTAATACTGACACCTATTGACTACTACAACTTTAAAAACTCATACTTGTGCAAGTCCAATGACTTCTGGCACAGTGGAGATGGCTTGTCTGATCCAACTCTGTCTACCTGCAAACATCATAGTGAGGGGTCAGTATTTGGGAAAATACTGAGTGAGTTTGCAAGTTACTTATAGTATTATCAAAATATAGCGTCACATGATTAATACATATATAAATTTATAATATAAGCAAACATTATTAATTTCAAAAGTGTGAGTCCAACTCACTAGATACGGGGACTTCCAGACTACACCGTAGCCGAGTGCTCACTCGTATCGAAATTATAAAGTGTGAGTCCAACCCACTGGTGGGCGCAGCCCACTAGATACGGGGACTCCAGGCTACACCGTAGCCGAATGCTTACTCGTATCGAATTCATATCATATCATGCAAAAATATATATTAAATTTTAATCACAAAGTCAGGCACTCTAGACTGACTCACTAATGATCATGCAGCCTA
The DNA here is from genome assembly GCF_937616625.2 of Mercurialis annua. Lineage (NCBI taxonomy): Eukaryota > Viridiplantae > Streptophyta > Magnoliopsida > Malpighiales > Euphorbiaceae > Mercurialis > Mercurialis annua. The sequence goes on from NC_065572.1 coordinate 39,071,983, forward strand.
TTGACACCTAATAGGTAGTTGGTCTCTTCGGACCACACACTAGAAATTCATTTTCAAAACAATGAATACAATAACATTCTGTTTACGCCAAAATTTAAAATATGGCCCGAAGGCCATAAAGCCCATATTTTATTAAAAAGATAGAAAAGCTACGTGGAGAATTTAATTCCAAGAGATTTGACTTTTCCAAGAGATTTTCAAGAGATTTGACTTTTCCAAGAGATTTGACTTTTGCAGGAGATTTTCATGAGATTTGACTTTTCCAAGAAATTTCCAAGAGATTTGACTTTTCCAAGAGATTTTCAAGAGATTCGACTGTAAAAGTTAATTCCAAGAGATTTGACTGTCAGAAAATAATTCCAAGAGATTTGACTGTCAGAAGTTAATTTCAAGAGATTTGAGAAGTTATTTCCAAGAGATTTGACATTAAGAAGTTAATCTCAGAGGTTTGTTTTTGACCTTGACCTGATCTTGGAGGAAAAGAGAATTTCAGAATCAAAAGGCCAGAAGCCCGTTAGAAGAAGAAGTCCAGAAGCTCAATTGGCCAAGGTCTAGGAAGTCACGTGCTTTTTGTAAAGCATTGTTTCAGGAGCAGTTTTTAGAAGTGGAAAGTGTTGTAAAGACGTGGGCAGTTAAAGAGGCAGTTTTCACTCGGCAGTTTCTACAGACGCTATAAAAGGGAGAAGAAGACGACGATTTCAACCGCAGCCAAATTCAACAAAAACTCAATACTCTCAGGAGATTATCAACACCAAAAGTTTTTATTTTATGCAATCCTTTGTAAACGCTTTACAGCTTTCACAATTTCAATCTTTTGTTTTTAAACATTATTTACAGTGTTGAATTTTAGATTTTAATTGCAGAAGTTTATTCTTGTTTTCAAAGTTTCTCTAGGAGTTTTTCTTTACGAACGTTTAGATTTTTTACGTCCTTTGAAAATCTGTCACAATCGCTTGATCAATTTTTATTTTCAATTTGAGGTCCAACCTCTGGCACGCCCGCACACACTTCAAAGGCACCAACCGTTTTCTTAAAAAACAGGGAAACAATTTGGCACGCCCAGTGGGACTATCAAAAGATGGCTCCAAGGACTCGCAGTATTTTAGGGAAAGATGTATCCGACTCTCAGGAGGAGGAAAGCGCGCCTGCAACAGCAGGGCCAGGAGGAAAAGTTCACACAGTGGTTGAACAGTTTGAGAAGTCACTTGCGCCTCCAAATAATGAAAATCAAGAGGCGCCACAAAATGTCATTCCTGTAGTAGGACCTGTTACTGCAGAAGAAAAAGGAAAGGAGAAAATGGTTGAGGATTCTCCTGAAAGCATCATGGCTCACATGATGGATTATTTCAAAAGAATGGAAGTAAGACAGGAGAAATTTGAAGAAGAATCTAGGAAACAAGCCAGGAGAATTGATGAGTACTCCACAGAAAGCAAGGCACAATACAAGATCATGATTGATACTGTGGAAAAAATGCAGAAGAGTTGGGCTCAGAAGGAGGATTCTGAAAAGAAGAGTTTAAAACAAGTCGAAGGGGGGCATGTATCTGGAAATCATGTTCAGGAGGTAGCAGAATCAAGTAAGGCATCTCAACCTTCTCCTATTGTTAACCTTTTTTCTGAGGAAAGGTACGTTCCTCCTCATCGTAAAAATGAGGTGATAGGCACCCCTCTCAAGGGAGCTTGCCATCAAGGAACGAAACCACAATATTTCGGGCATACTAATGTTAATACACAACCTAATGTGTATGATGAAGGTTTTAACCATATGGGAAATAACTGTGGTGGAATCCCAAGAGGAAATGCTACTCCAGTGCCTGTGTTTCAACCTCCTGTGATTCAAAACCAGGTGGATATTGATGCTGTGAGAGAAATGGTTCAAGAACTCTATGGCCCCGGCTTAAGGCAAGTGGGAAGGCCAGAGTTTCACAAGCCATACCCTGAAGCAATTGACAGAGATAACCCATATCCCAGAGGTTATAGAGTTCCTGACTTTTCTTTGTTCTCAGGAGATGAAGGCCAATCAACTTTGGAACATGTGGCAAGGTTTACCATACAATGCGGAGAGTTAGCAAATGTTTTTAATTTTGCAAATCTTAAACTGAGATTATTTCCTAATTCACTGACTGGAGCGGCATTCACTTGGTATGCCACCCTTCCTAGAAATTCCATTTTTGCTTGGCAGGAGATGGAAAGGCAGTTTCACACTCAATTCTTCCGGGCAGAACCTGAGATCTCAATTGCTGAAATTTCAAGAATAACTCAGAGGGCCGGAGAACCTGCAGATTTGTTCATATCTAGGTTTAAGAAGCTGAGGAGTCGCTGCAAAGTGTACTTGCCGGAGACTGAGTTTGTGAAGCTGGCACAGAGGGGTCTGGACATAGAGTTGAGAAAGAAGTTCCAAGGGATGGAGTTTCGTGATTTTTTCGAACTTGCTGCAAAAGTCACAGAATATGAAGATCTCTTGAGAGAGGAGAACCACAGGAGGAAAACTTCCATGGGTACATATTTCCAGGAGATGAGCCATGATATTGCTGTAGCAGATTTGAACTCCTCAGGATCTTGCATCTGCCCAATGTTAGTGAAAAAAGTACCTGACACGTGGAAAAAGCCACATGCCTCAAGTGCACAGCCGCAATATACGTTTGATGTTTCAAAGACTGGAGAGATTTTTGATTTTCTGGTGAAAGAAAAATTCATCTCTTTCCCAGAAGCTTACAAGGCACCTTCAAAGGAGGAACTCAAAGGGAAAGAATACTGTAAGTATCACGATTCATGGAATCATGCTACTAATGTTTGTTGGAGTTTCAGGAATGTCGTCAAGGACAGGATTAACAAGGGAATTTTGAAGTTTCCTGAAAAGAAAGAGGCAATGTTGATTGATGATGATCCATTTCCACCTGTGGTGTCTGTGAATGCTACTTCTTTTGATCTTAGGAAACTCCTAGATCTTAAGAGGAGAATCAAAGAGATGGAGAATGCTATTGAAGAAAAGGAGAGGAATCTTGCAGTTCAAAGGAGATGGATTCCAAAAGTTCAGCCTAGAATACAGAAGAACAGGTTTGAACATGTGAAATTCCAGGAGCGGATGAAAAGAGAAGTCATAAATGCAAGAGATCAGTGGTCCACCAACAGAGGAGATGCAAGAAACCAATGGTCCACCAACAGAGGAGATATAAGAAACCAATGGTCCTCCAACAAGAAACATGCTCCTCCTTATGTATATCAGAGAGGGGAAAGGAATCTGAACTTTCAAAGAATTCAGCCGCGTTTTGTACGCCCACGTACCGTTCCTACAAGTTTTCAATGGCACAGGGTGGAACACAAGAAGTTTCCTCAGAGGCTCACTAGAACAAAAAAAAGAAGATTCCAAAGGCAAAGAGCATCAGAAAGAAGAGGAACACCCGTGGTCTCGAGTTTACCTACAAAGAAGAAGTTTGGACGTAAAGCCCTGGAGGATGCAGAAGTTGATGAAGACTTAGATGATCTCTTGACACCTTCTAGTCCAGAAACCAACAAGAAGAAAGAGTTATTTGTAGGTGAAATTCCTATTCCTCTTAACTGTGGTACTTCATCACTAACTCTGCCCTTTATCTTTCTGTCTAAGAACGAAGCAGGAGAGGAAGATTTGATTGATGTCAAACGATCTGTGGGGGCAAACAAAGAAGAAGATAATTGCCAGGATACTGGATTAACTATTCAGGTTAATGGTCCATATTTACCTAAGAAGGTGATTTTGGAGAAGCCGTCTCCTCAAATGTCAAAGCATATCAAACCTTTGTATGTAAAGGTTCACATGGAGGGTAAGCCAATCCAAAGGGTTTTGGTGGACAATGGGTCGGCTGTGAACATTTTACCGGCACGGATGCTCAGATCCGTTGGAAGAACAGAAGAAGATCTTATAGAAACAGAAGTTATGGTTACTGGGTTTACAGGAGAAAGTACGAGAACTTTGGGTGTTCTACCCATGGAGACTCGTGTTGGTAACAAATCTTCCATTACCGCTTTCTTTGTTGTCCATACATCTGCTCTTTATAATGCTTTATTAGGGAGAGACTGGATTCATGCGAATTCGTGTGTACCGTCATCCCTCCATCAATTTCTAATTTTGTGGAATGAAGATGATGTAGAGATTGTATGGGCAGATAGCCAACCATTTGGAGCCAATGCAGATGTTGTTGATGCACGCTTTTATGATAGTGAATTTGGCCCAATTAAATTTGCTGGAAAGAAAAAGAATGGCGATCCCAAATATGCTTATATGGGAAGTGAAGACATGGTTGTCACTAAGAAAGTTTCACAGGCGATCTTTGTTCCTAACACCATCATGCCTTATTACTGGCCGATGGAACCAATCATAGAAGAATTTGATGATTAAGTACAGTACAGAAGAATTGGCAGCAGCTGCAGCAGCCATATGGAAAGGGTATGTGCAGCAAATGGTGGATAGGGTGGGATTTGAAAATACAATTGAAGTAAATGAAGGAGAATTACTGTATGAAAAAGAACCTGAAGATGATGGTGAAGAAATTCAGCTAGAGGATTTGGAGACAGCGCACCCAGCTTCAGACGATGTGAAAATGGAGGTGCAAGATCCCCTGGAAGAGGTAAATTTAGGTTCCATTGAAAATCCCAGAATAACTTTCATTAGTAGTTTGTTGAGCAAAGATTTGAAAGAACAGGTGAAAGAAGTTCTGTTGGAATTTAAAGATTGTTTCGCATGGAGTTATGAGGAGATGCCTGGCTTGAGTAGAGATCTGGTGGAACATCGCCTACCGATCAAACCTGAATTCAAGCCGCATCGTCAACCACCCAGGAGAATGTCAAAAGAGGTGGAGCTAAAAGTCAAAGAAGAAATTGAAAAGTTGACTAAGGCCAATTTTATCAGAACACTGAGATATACTGATTGGCTGGAAAATGTAGTACCTGTGGTAAAGAAAAATGGTAAGCTTAGAATTTGCATTGATTTTCGAAATTTAAATGCTGCTACACCTAAAGATATGTATGTTATGCCTATAGCCGACTGTTTAATTGATGCAACGGCTGATCATGAATTGTTATCATTTATGGATGGATATTCTGGGTATAACCAAATTTTTATCGCAGAGAATGATACCTGGAAGACAGCATTTAGATGTCCAGGTGCAATTGGAACCTTTGAGTGGGTGGTCATGCCCTTCGGCTTGAAAAATGCCGGAGCTACCTACCAAAGAGCAATGAATGCCATCTTTCATGATATGATTGGCAGGAACTTGGAGGTATACATTGATGATATCGTTGTGAAATCTAAAAGAGCTAAAGATCATGTGGCTCATTTGAGAAATGCTTTTCAAAGGATGAGAACACATAATTTAAAGCTAAATCCTCTCAAATGTGCTTTTGGAGTGCAGGCTGGAAACTTTTAAGGATTTTATGTTCACCAACGTGGAGTGGAGATTGATAAAAATAAAGCCAAAGCAATCCTAGAAGTTCAGCCGCCTCGTAATAAAAAGGAATTACAGAGGTTCCTTGGTCAGGTAAATTATTTAAGAAGATTTATTTCTAATTTAGCTGGAAAGACCAAAGAATTTTCTAACCTTTTGAGATTAAAAAATGCTACTGAGTTTATATGGGAAAAACAACATGAACAAGCTTTTGAAAAAATTAAAGAATATCTGTCAAAACCTCATGTGTTAATGCCTCCTAAGGAAGGTATTCCTTTGAAATTATATATTTCAGCCGCTACAGAATCTATTGGTTGTTTACTGGCACAAAACAATCAATCAGGTCATGAGCAGGCTGTTTACTATTTAAGTAGGTCTCTAATACCTACAGAGGTTAGATATTCTCCCATAGAAAAACTTTGTCTAGCATTATATTTCTCTTGTGTAAAATTGAGGCATTATCTAGTACGGTCAAGAGTTTACATAATTTCTCAGACGGATATTGTAAAATACATGTTGAATAAGCCAGTGTTAAGTGGTAGGATAGGTAAGTGGTTGCTTGCTTTATGTGAATTTACACTAATCTATTGCCCTCAGAAATCTGTGAAGGGACAGGCACTGGCAGATTTTATAGCCGATCATCTCACAAGTGAGACTTTGCGAGAAGGAGACCTAGAGGTTTACGCAGTGGAAGAGAGTGTATGGGAATTCAAGTTTGATGGTTCATCAACGGAAAGATCGGCTGGAGCAGGAATCATTATTACATCTCCTACAGGCGCCAAGACGGCTTTATCCTTTAAGCTGGACTTTGAGTGTACCAACAACCAGGCGGAATACGAGGCTCTTGTGATTGGTTTGGAGATTCTACAAACGCTTAGAGCCAAAAATGTGATCATAATGGGTGATTCTCAACTTGTTTTGAAGCAATTATCAGGGGAGTATAATTGCAATAGTTTATCTCTAGCACCTTACTATACTGCCTCAATTCAGTTGCTTAATTGCTTTGATGAGGTATCTTTTGTGCATGTTCCCAGGGAATCTAACTGGGAAGCTGATGAACTAGCTCAAATTGCTTCTGGTCTAAGAATGTCAGGAGAATTAACCCACAAGTTTTTAGCGGTTGAGAAAAGACGTCATCCATCAATTCAAGAAAGAGGAATCCAAATAGAGATTTTTGATATTGGAGTCACCACGGCGGTTGATTGGCGTTATGACATCAGAAGATATTTGGAGAATCCTGGAATGAGAATGCCGCACAGGGTGAGAGTGCAGGCCACCAATTATGTCTTGATGGAAGACGAGCTATACAGAAAAGGGTTTGACGGCGTCTTGCTAAGATGTCTTTCTCACCCAGAATCTCTTGAAGTGATGAGGCAGGTCCATGAAGGAGTATGTGGAGCGCACCAAGCTGGAACCAAGATGAGGTGGCTGGTCAGGAGATATGGTTATTTCTGGCCATCAATCTTGAAAGATTGTATCAAGTATGCCAAAGGATGTCGACAATGCCAGAAGTATAATAACATCCAAAGAGTTCCAGCGGATGATTTACATTCCCTTGTCAAACCTTGGCCATTCAGAGGTTGGGCCATCGATCTCATAGGAAAGATTTATCCTGCTTCTTCCAAAGGGCATAGTTTCATTGTGTTAGCCACAGATTTTTTCACAAAATGGGTGGTGGCTAAACCTTTGAAACATACTGGTCAAGAGGATATAATTAAATTCATCAAGGAAGAAATTATTCACCAGTTTGGGATTCCTCAGTCAATTACCTCTGACCAAGGTACTATGTACACAGGGCAAGAGATGAAAGATTTTGCAGAAGATTATGGTATCAGGCTGTTAAAATCCACGCCACATTATGCACAAGCCAATGGACAAGCAGAAGCATCAAATCAAGTGATAATTAAGATCTTGGAGAAAATGTTAGCAGATAATCCAAGAAGCTGGCATAAAGTTTTGTCAGAGAGTTTGTGGGCCTATAGAAGTTCTAAAAGAGAAGCTACTGGAGTAAGCCCTTTTGCCTTGGTATATGGCCATGATGCGGTATTACCTATGGAAATTGTCATTCCTTCGTTAAGAGTGGCTGAGCAAAATGGTTTGACATCTGATGAATATTCTGTGGCTATGTTGATGGAGTTGGAAGCAGTGGATGAAGAGAGGTTACAGGCTCTCAATAGAATGATTGTGCAAAAGAAGAAAATTGCAAGAGCCTATAAGAAAAGGGTAAAAAAGAAGAGTTTCATTGAAGGAGAGTTAGTGTGGAAGCTGATCTTGCCACCTGGAAGCAAAGACAGAGAGTTTGGAAAGTGGTCGCCCAATTGGGAAGGACCATTTAAAATACATCGTGTTTTGGATGGTAATGCTTATTGGTTGGCAAGTTTGTCAGGAGAACCCCACAAGAGATTTATAAACGGAAAATATTTGCAAAAGTATTTCCCAACTATATGGGAAAGGGGAAGGAATGAGTAATTCAGCCAAATGAATGGCCCACTTGTGTTTTCTGTTTAGTGTTTTTTCTTTTCCTGTATTGTTTTGTAAATATCGTATTGTACTGTAAGCAGTAATTTCCCTAATGAACAGTTGGCCAGTTGGCTACTTTCTACTTTTCTAAGTAACATCTCCTGAAAGTTTTCTTAACTGCTGTTTGGCTACTTAGGCTAAAGTTCAAAAGAAATTCAAACACAACAAAACGGCCACATAATGCAAATGCATGGCTGTAAGTGACACATGTGCATTGTTCGTGAAACAAACCCTGATATGGACATCACATCACTACACAAGTATATGGCAAAAGCCATCTTCATACCAGGGATATAAACACATAGTGTAATGCAAATGCATGGCTGTACCTGTAAGTGAATCTTGGTGTGGAACACACAAACAAACAAATGGCGACAAAACCATCTTCACACCAAGACATTTGAAGTTTAGAAAGTACCTGTATGGCGTCTCTGTAATGCAATGCATGCACAAGTGAAAATATGTAAAAGTGTACGTGTCACAACAGACAAATACTGGCCAAAGGCCGTGTATGAAAATTGTTCTCATCTAAAAAGAAAAGTCAGGAGAAATCTTGTTGGTTTAGCAAAAGTCATAATGTCTAAAATAAAGCTATCCTAAAAACAGTTCATAATAATAAAAAAAAAAATCTTCAAGGAACTGTTGATAGGGAGGCAGAGAGTGAATTGGAGAGAAAATGTTGCAGCTTACTCCACTTGGAAAGGCAATCTATTTTGTCCTGGCGAGCCTTGGCACAATTCTTGACCCAGGCGGCCATATCATGCCTTTTCTCTCGAATGATAACATGCAAAGGTTGGAACTGAGAAACAATCTCCTGATACTTAGTAGTCAGAGGCTTGCATGCCTCTAAGAGATCCAGTTGCTTGGTTTTCAAAACTTCAATGGCATCCTCCAGTTTTTGAATTTCCTCTTCAAAGGCTTCACCCTTAGCTTCAATATCCCGAATCTGCTGGGCCACTTCTCGCTTATTGGATCCCAAAGACAAGTACAAAGCATTGTTTGCCTTAGAGGAATCTAACTTTGGAAGGTCACTGCATTCAACCTCCACACTAGACCTCCACATATTCAGCGACTCGAGAATCTCAGTCTCTACCTCAGAAGTGATGATGGAATCTGGAACACGACGTAAGATGCTGAAAGAGAAAACCAGATCTTCCTTCTGAGAATCCGTGATGGCAGAAATGTGTTGGCCCATAACTCGCTTGACCACAGAAAGAGCATTATGGACATCAGCTGGAGAAGGAACCGAGGAAGTATTAACCTCTGGGGCAACCATTTCGTCCAAGAAGCTCAAATCCACTAAGTCTTCGTCTTCATTCAAGATCGAAGAGAGCTTCTTGATTTGTGACATGGTTTCCTGAAAAGTTGGAGTGAGAATGGATCAGTTCAATAGAAATGGAAAATAATCTTGATTCTTGATTGAAAGCCACGCGCTTACCTCAGATTCACTAGAAGATGTAGTGGCACCTGAAGAAGTGGAAACGGCACCTAAGGAGATCGGAGCTGATGAATTGATATTTTGTTGTTCTTCAATTGTTTCAACAACTCTATTGTCTTCAGCATCGGCAACTCCTGTGTCAACACCATTGACATCTTCTTCTTCATTATCAGATGCAGCATGAGAAGATGAAGAATGTGGTGTGTCTTCATCGTCTAAGATCACAGTGTCAGGGTCAAGCATAGGACCACCAGATTTCCTAACTGGTTTCACCACTCTCCCAGAACGCCTAAGCCGTTTCGTCTGTGAAGAAGATGCACCAGAAGATTTGGCAGATTCACCAGAAGATTCTCTAGAGGATTTGGCGGAATCTGATGAATCATTTCTCCTTCTTTTGGCCTTTTCCTTAGGAGTGCCAGAGGAGGTAGACTTCTTAGGAGTTTTGGCGGCTGCAAAGACAAAAATTAGACATGGAAGCAAAATGATGAAGTGCAGAATTGAGATTATTACCTGCACGCATGGACTGGATCAATTGGAACCGCTCTGTCCACCAAGAAGCGAAGTCATGAGAAGTGGACAAATTCTCCACTAAAGGACAGCGATAGTGAACATGCAAATTCGAGAGTTTCTCCACAACGCTGCTAGTCCACTCAGTCAGAGTAGCATAAAGAGCCAAGAAAGGATGAATCTGGCCAGGACCAATCCCAAATTGTCTACTCCAGAGACTGCTCATATATACTTTCCACACAAGATGCTGGCTAGAAGAGCGAGTGGAAAAAGCCTGGGATCCACCCACAAACAATACTCTGGAAGTGGTGAAAGCACAAAGAAGCTTTCTCTTAACCAAGAGAAGGGCACTGGGGTAACCAGAAAAGATAGCCATCCAGAGAGGCATATGAAAAGGGAGATCAAAAACAGAGAAAGCAGATGCCTCTCTAGTGGTTAAAGCTCCCAAAAAGTCGAAAACTGCACCTTCCTCTAAACAACACTTAGCCTCCAGAAGATCCATAATGGAAATACGAAGAGGACCTGGTACTTTGCCCCTAACCTCAGGGAAGTAAGAGAAGATCCACAGTTGTAGCAACCACATATGACCTCCCAACCTGGCTAAGGGCTTGTTGGTAACACACTGTTGGAGAGCCTGATAAAAAGCACCCAGAAATACAAACCCTAGAGCCACAAAAGTCCCAGTGGCCAACTTACTCGCCAACCTCAGAGATTCCTTGGTGGGAGCACCAGAAGGGGTACACAGAATAAACTTACAGATGAGAACCCATAGAAATTCTGTATGTTCCTCCAAAGAAGGGGTCTCCATTCCTCTGCACCACTTCTCAATGCATGCCTTGTAGCTGTGATAGTCTGGACAAGAGAACAGTTGTTTTTGGTCTACCTCAAATAAACAGGGAGCATCGAAACCAATAACTGGAAGTCCAGTAAGCATAAATACATCCTTCAGAGTAACAGACATGGGACCACAAGGGAAAAGGAAAGAATTGGCAGAAGGACTCCAGTATCGAAGAAACGACCTACACATACCAGCATGGAAGTCAAAAGATTGTTCACTCATTCTTATCAATTGAAGTAACCCAAGCCTTTCCCAATCTTTTTCAAAATAAAGTCGCAAGCGGGCTATCCACAATGTCCATCCAGTCGTTAGCCGCGGCCATGACTTGTTCCCAAGTAAAGAGTCTGTAGTGTCTTTAGCTTCAAAATCCAGTAGTAATGAGTCCGTCTTCTGAAGTGGGAATGGAGGATCTTCTGGAACATTTTTGTTGCCAATCCCTCGTATAATAAGACCGTTCTTGGAAGTAGGTACCAAGGAAGTATCCCTGTAGTAGTGTTTGGTCAAAACCAACATAAACTTATGATGCAGAATTCAAGAAGATTTAGTGCACAGACTTACTTGAAGAGGATGTAAGGAGGGAAAGGTGCAAGAAGAGAGGGATCTAGAATCTGTGAGTAAAAATTCTGAAAGAAACAATTTTGGTCAGACTCCAAATATAACTTCCAAAAGAAAAGGGTCACAGGATATACCTTCTCAATTTTTTGTTTTCCATTGGTCAGTGCGGCAAGTAGAGGAGAAATTGGAATAGCTACAGCCCGAAATCCTGTAAGTACAAAGTTTAATCTCTAGAATGTAAAATATGCAAATATCCAAAATTGGCTAATTTGAGCAAGTAGTTGGTTGTTATTAGTCTCTAAATGTTAGCCAATTACATACCCATTTTGAGTTGTAAAATAGTTGAAAAAGAACTGAATAAACTTGTGCAAGCTAGATAATGAGTTTAGGCCTAACGGCCTTAGATTACATTTAGCATGGCTATCCAAAGGTTTTGTGATGTATACAGGCTAAAAATTCTAGCCGAACTCACAAAATGAAAAAAGAAAAATTTGCACAACATTCAAATATCTTAAACTATTTACAAAGACCTGCATATTTAAACATTCCAACCAACCAATTCACAAAACAAACATAATAAGTAAAATTGAAATTTACTTACCTACACCTATGGAAGGAGTGAAATTGGTTTTCATGGTAAAAGAGGTAAAAGCTGGTTTATTTGCCGCAAACTCAGAAAAATTGGTGTTGTTGGAAGCAAGAGAACCTGTTGAATTGATGGTAAACACTTTAGCAAACTACAAATGAGACATAATATTTCTCAAAGACATTGAAGTTTAGTTTTACCTGAAGACTGAAACAGGTCTTTGTGCAAAAGTTTATTTGCTAGAGGAGTACAGGGCAACTCTGTAGAAATCGCAGAATTCGGAATAGAAGCCGAATTGAGTCCAAAAGGAGTAACAGCTTGTATCAGACAAAAAGAGACAATGGACTTGTCAGGTGCCAGAGGAGATTTTTAAAATCGATACACTATATCAAAACCTATGGCATTATTGGTAAGGAATTTAGAAAATAAATCCTAATTTCTAAATTACAACCAATAAACAAAATTTAAAATCACCTCAACAAAATTTTATTTTTTTTCCTTTTATGAAACAAAATTAATTAGTTAAACAGAAAATTAGTTAATTTATATAAAAAAAAAGGAAAAAAGAAGGGAAAAGAAAACCCACCTGCAGAAGGATGATTGATGGCCACCGGATTGAGCTGCTGCAGAAGAGGGACAGCGCCACTACTGCTGGCCACCACGCCGAGCTGTTGCTGCTGGAGAAAAAGATCGCCGCTGCTGGCTACTGGATCGAGCTGCTGGCGGAGATGGATGACGCCGCCGCTGCTGGCCACCGGATCAAACTGCTGCCGCTGGAAAGGAAGGTCGCGGCTGCTGGCCACCGAGTCGAGCTGCTGGCGGAGAGGGATGACGCTGCCGCTGCCTGATTTCACCGCCACGGAAACGCCTGGGATTGGAGCTGAACACGCCATACGGTCTTTGGCCGTTGCACCTGCTGCCGTGGGAGAGGGGGAGCTGCCAACTGCCGTGGTTGTCTTGGCGTTGGTTGTTTCCTTTCCTTCTCCAATTATTGACATCTTTTGGGGTTTAGTATTTTTTAGATTGGGAGAAAAATTGATTTGAGCTTTGGAATTAGGGTTTTGCTCTAATTGTTTTGGGGGAGAATCTTGTTCAACTTCTGAAATTTCTCCATCTTTTGCTTTTTGTGAATGTAATTCCATTGTTTCTAATGGATTTTCACACCTCCAAAAAGCTTTATCAATTTCAGAAAATAAAACCTTAGGCCTAACCATGTGAAATCTAAAAAAATTCAAATTTAGCTACAAGAATATATATATATATAAATGGCTTTATTTCTAAAAAGCCAATTATATAGGGGGCATTGTTTACGCCAAAATTTAAAATATGGCCCGAAGGCCATAAAGCCCAGATTTTATTAAAAAGATAGAAAAGCTACGTGGAGAATTTAATTCCAAGAGATTTGACTTTTCCAAGAGATTTTCAAGAGATTTGACTTTTCCAAGAGATTTGACTTTTGCAGGAGATTTTCATGAGATTTGACTTTTCCAAGAAATTTCCAAGAGATTTGACTTTTCCAAGAGATTTTCAAGAGATTCGACTGTAAAAGTTAATTCCAAGAGATTTGACTGTCAGAAGTTAATTCCAAGAGATTTGACTGTCAGAAGTTAATTTCAAGAGATTTGAGAAGTTATTTCCAAGAGATTTGACATTAAGAAGTTAATCTCAGAGGTTTGTTTTTGACCTTGACCTGATCTTGGAGGAAAAGAGAATTTCAGAATCAAAAGGCCAGAAGCCCGTTAGAAGAAGAAGTCCAGAAGCTCAATTGGCCAAGGTCCAGGAAGTCACGTGCTTTTTGTAAAGCATTGTTTCAGGAGCAGTTTTTAGAAGTGGAAAGTGTTGTAAAGACGTGGGCAGTTAAAGAGGCAGTTTTCACTCGGCAGTTTCTACAGACGCTATAAAAGGGAGAAGAAGACGACGATTTCAACCGCAGCCAAATTCAACAAAAACTCAATACTCTTAGGAGATTATCAACACCAAAAGTTTTTATTTTATGCAATCCTTTGTAAACGCTTTACAGCTTTCACAATTTCAATCTTTTGTTTTTAAACATTATTTACAGTGTTGAATTTTAGATTTTAATTGCAGAAGTTTATTCTTGTTTTCAAAGTTTCTCTAGGAGTTTTTCTTTACGAACGTTTAGATTTTTTACGTCCTTTGAAAATCTGTCACAATCGCTTGATCAATTTTTATTTTCAATTTGAGGTCCAACCTCTGGCACGCCCGCACACACTTCAAAGGCACCAACCGTTTTCTTAAAAAACAGGGAAACACATTCATATAATCAAATTCATCAAACCTATCATCTCATATAAACAGTTAATATAAATGCGATATACTGTAATAATACTAATAAGGTATGAAAATAACTTTCATAATAATACGCAAAAGTAAATTTGCCACTCACAGTGACCGCTTTCCGAATAATAATAATATTATAATCCCGCAAGCGTAAGCTCCATGCGTCGTTCTATCACCTAGCTATTCTGGCTCGTCGATCTGGTATTTCATCGATACGCCAGTTACTTATTCGAATTACCTGTACGTTTAATCCATAAACGTAGGCTTAATATCAAAACCCTAAGTTAATAACTTAGGTTAATATAATCGTAATTCAAATACGATTCTTAACTTTAGTCGTATTCTAATACTTAATCGAGATATTCGTTATATCTCTTATTCATTGATTCTTAAACTTAGGTTCTTTATATCCCGAAACCTTAATCGAACTCGTTATGTTCGTCATCCAAATTTCTTGTTTTCGGGGTCCGTGATTCACTTTTAATGTCCGACGTACTTAAAGTCGGAAATCTAGGTCGAAACGGGGTAAAATGTCCAAATAGACGCGGTAGCTGGCTGTGCGAGCACACAAAAGGTCCCGTGCATTCGCACGGTCTGGTGTGCGTTCGCGCACTGGTGTGCGTACGCACACCATGTGTGCGTCCGCACACTACAGTGTGCGTTCGCACACCCGCATGAGCTCCCGGAAAATCCATTTTCCGGACGCTTCGCCGCTTGCCGGCACTCCTGAGATGCTCCTACTTTATTTTAACACATATTCCAATCCAATTCTCACCAAAAACGACTATAGAAACGCTTTTACGATTTGTTTAATTCGTTAAAACGAACTAACTCTTATTTACTAATTCTCGCAACAAAAACGTCAATATTACCTCGATTTGAAGCTTAACAATGATAGAGAATTAAATACTGAACGAATCGATATAAAGAACTCGCGATTTCGGCGAGAAACGGCGAAATGGCGGCGGATCGTAATCGTTCGTCAAAACCTTCTGTAACCTTCGTTTTGCTCTCTGATCAATTCCTTCTTCTTAAGGAATCATATACATATATCTTGGTTAATTGTTCATTTCAATCCTTCATTTCTTTAACTTAAACCAATTTCCTTTTAAACTTTCTAATTTAACCAAACGGTTAAATTATCTTTTTAACTCAATTACATACTTATTATTTATATCCAAATAAATAATACTAGTTCAAAATTATTATTTTCCGTCAATAATCTTTTAATTATTATTTCCGAGACTTAATTGGCTAATTTACAATTTGGTCCTTAAATCTTTTAAAAATTGCAATTTAGCCCAAAACGCATTCGCGTCCAAATTTTAAAAGGTCTCCGATTGACCCGAAACGTTTACCACATATACTATAAAACATTTCGCGGACCTTGGCGAAATAATTTTCACTTCGGAATTTATATGGCTAAATTATCATTTTAGTCCCTGTACTTTATTTTGCGACTTTCTTAACATTTTTCTTTTCTAATTCCAATTCAAACTTTAGAACTGAAATATAATGTTAAATCTCTCGCAATAATCCTTTCGAATCCGTCCTGCTAAAATTTAATATTTCTCTTAAATTTCTCGGAAATCTTTCCGATATCGCCACTCTGGCAACTTAACACTGGACACGTGGTCCAATTAAATACTTAAATATTTTGGGGTATTACATTCTTCCCCCCCTTATAAAAATTCGTCCTCGAATTTTCATATACTCTTCTTACTTTAATCCCATTTACATTTAGAATTCTTATTCATAGTAGGAATACTGTGTTTGTCTTACGACACTGGTTAGCGCAAGGAATTGTTATCCTACTCTTTGTACTGCTTGCACTTTGGCGTTAGTTATCATTGACAATCTATCTTTGATCTCTTCTTTTTATTCTACAGCGCAATCCATGTATTTGACATTCGTTACTATAAATTCTTATAGTCGTAATTGAACTTTCAGTTCCTTACTAATGTTCAATGATAGCTCATCTTAATGATATTTTATCATTAAGGATGATAATTTTTGTCACTAAGCTTCCTTATTTAGACAACCCGTTAATCTTCTCTATTTGGTCGTTGTCACGACTTGATCTTGTTTTCTAACACTGGCTAATCTTATCATCATCTCTTGTTGAGTGATGTGGACACTCAAACAACTCATGTTTCACTACTTACGTAGTACCTCTTGTATGACTGTTGCCGTCGTTCGATTGTTATTTATAGTAGTGCTAGGAATTTATCCTACTATCTGGTACCTTCTTTTATCTCGTTACTTCATTTCTCGTATGAAGATTCTTTCGCTATCGTCACTAGTCATGGTTATCCATTAGGTAAATCCTCAGGATGTATCCTTATGAGGTCTTCACTTTTCTTGTAAAACTTATTTAACCTTCTTCGTGCATCTTGATATCTCATATACCTCTTTATTCATTTGCATATCCATTGATCTATTTCCTTTAAGCATGACGTGCTATTCTTTGAAACTCCTTGTCTCTTCCTACCTTACATCAATCTGCTTTATCAATCTGGTTTTCAGCCAGAAAGGATTGTTATATGCTTTGATGACGTCGTTATTTACTTCTAGCTTGATCTTCTTATTCCTCATCATTCTTTCTCTCTTCCCCTGTCATTTTCTTGTTATTGTTTACCTTTTGACCTTCTAAGATGCTTTTAGCATTTGTCGTCATAATCCAATTCTTTCTTATTTTCAAATTCTTAATCTTAGGTGGCTCTTAGCTTTCGAATCATTTCCTTTTAACTATTATGTAACGTTAGACTTACTTTTTATCATCATCCACGATCTTGCTATTCCACTTATTACTCCTTTCATCCATATTGCAGACGTATTTCTTCATAATTTTCTTTGATCTCTTGTATTTATTTAACCAATAGGATTAATAGTCTAAGTGCTATGATCCTATGGTATTCTTCTTGCATTCCTAATTCACGTTCTTATCGAGTTTCTTGATTATCTTCTATTGCATTATTTGCTTTCCTCCTTAGTGCATTTTTCACCTCATGTACTACTTGCGTTTAATATCCACAACATCAATCATTAATAGAGAGTTGTGGCCTTCTTTATCTGAATTTCTCGATGTAGTGTGCTCTCAATCGTATACGTATCGTCTTATCGTATTTGTACTGTCATCATGGCCGTTGTAAAGCCGATCCTATGCTGATATCATCCTTATCGTGTCTCGCATATCTGACATTTCTTGTTTCAGCACTCTGAACGTCGATCACCAATTAAACAATGGGTCGTAGTCCCTTTTTGCCTGAATTATCGACGTAATGCGCTCTCGATTACTTACATATTGCACTATTATACTTTTACTGACATCTTAACTGTCAGTGGATCCGATCCTATATTTATGTTATCTTTATCTTTTTCCATTTCCATGTGTTTACAACTACATAGAATTTGATCCATCTGGTCCTCTTATCATCCTTCCACGTTACTTTCTCTTTTTCATCTCTCAATAATTCTTATCAAGTCCCTTGTGACTTACGCAAGTTGTTCGTACCTTTCTATCTCTTATTATTTAAGCTGACTTCTAGTGTTCTTAATTTATCTTTGAATCTTTGTACCTTATCAAATATGTCATGTACCTCTGGCACTTCCTTGACTATATGCAGAAAGTTAGTGGAATACAGTTCCACTGGTAGCATTCCTTGTGAAAAGGGGCGCATTTGCCTCCTATCCTGATTCAGAATCACTTGTGTTTGACCGTTGGCTATCTCCGCATTCTCCCTCAGATGACGATATTTGCGTATACTAGACCATAAATGCTCACTCCGATATTCCTCGTCATGAGACTCATCTGATAACTTCTCTTCCCCGAAGTCCCCTTCCTGAGGATCTTCTTCTGGGAATAGATCAAACAAGTTTGATCGTGTCTAACACATCTTAATCCTTTAAGGATCATAATTAACCTTCTATATCGATCACATTATGCACTTTACTCTTTACTTGATCACAAGCATCCATTACTTTTGTACCTTTCACAACCTACTATTCCGCTTCATCATTGAAACCTAGAGGTGGCTTAAATCGCTAAAAAAGATGAAACGTTTGGTTTTGTTTCGTAATGTTTGTAAACGTTAGGCTTAAATCGCTAAAAAGGTGAAACGTTTGGATTTGTTTCGTAATGTTTGTAAATGTTTGGGTTCAATCGCTAAAAAGGGGAAACGTTTGGATTAGTTTCCTAGCGTTTGTAAACATTTGGCTTAAATCGCTAAAAATGTGACACGTTTGGTTTTGTTCCGTAACGTTTGTAAACGTTTGGCTTAAATTGTTAAAAAGGTGAAAAGTTTGGCTTTATTTCGTAACGTTTGTAAACGTTTAGCTTAAATGGCTAAAAACGTGAAACGTTTGAATTTGCTTCGTAACGTTTTCAACGTTTGGATTTGTTTCGAAACATTTGGATTTGTTTCGTAACATTTGTAAATGTTTGGCTTCAATCACTAAAAAGGTGAAACGTTTGGATTTGTTTCGTAACGTTTTTAAACGTTTGACTTAAATTGCTAAAAAGGTGAAACACTTTGATTTGTTTCGTTATGTTTTTAAACGTTTAGCTTAAATTGCTAAAAAGGTGAAACATTTGAATCTGTTTCATAACCTTTGGAAACGTTTGGCTTAAATCGCTAAAAAGGTGAAACATTTGCATTTTTTTCGTAACATTTGTAAACGATTGGCTTAAATAGCTAAAAAGGTGAAACGTTTGGATTTGTTTCGTAACGTTTGTAAAGGTTTGACTTATATTGCTAAAAAGGTGAAACTGTTTTATTTGTTTCGTTACGTTTTTAAAGGTTTGGCTTAAATTGCTAAAAAGGTGAAACGCTTTGATTTGTTTCGTTACATTTTTAAACGTTTGTCTTAAATTGCTAAAAAGATGAAATATTTGGATTTGTTTCATAACCTCTGGAAACGTTTGGCTTAAATCGCTAAAAAGGTGAAACATTTGGATTTTTTTCGTAACGTTTGTAAACGTTTGGCTTAAATAGCTAAAAAGGTGAAACGTTTTGGATTTGTTTCGTAACGTTTGTAAACGTTTGGCTTATATTGCTAAATAGGTGAAACGCTTGGTTTTGTTTCGTAATGTTTGTAGAGGTTCGGCTTAAATTGCTAAAAAAGTGAAATGCTTAAATTTGTTTCGTAACGTTTGTAAAGGTTTAGCTTAAATTGCTAAAAAGGTTTAACGCTTGGTTTTATTTCGTAACATTTGTAAGCGTTTGGCTTTAATTGCTAAAAAAGGGAAACGCTTTGATTTGCTTCGTTACGTTTTTAAACGTTTGGTTTAAATTACTAAAAAGGTGAAACACTTTGATTTGTTTCGTTACGTTTTTAAACGTTTGGCTTAAATTGCTACAAAGGGAAACTTTTGGAATTTTTTATAACGTTTGAAAACGTGTGGCTTAAATAGCTAAAAAGGTGAAACGTTTGGATTTGTTTCGTAATGTTTGTAAATGTTTGGCTTAAATTGCTAAAAAGGTGAAACGCTTGGATTTGTTTCGTAACGTTTGTAAACGTTTGGCTTAACTTGCTAAAAAGGGGAAACGCTTGGATTGGTATCGCAACGTTTGTAAACGTTTGGCTTAAATTGCTAAAAAGATGAAACGCTTGGATTTGTTTCGTAACGTTTGTAAAGGTTTGGCTTAAATTGCTAAAAAGGTTAAACACTTTGTTTTGTTTCATCACGTTTGAACACGTTTGGCTTAAATTGCTAAAAACATGAAACTCTTTGATTTGTTTCATAACGTTTTTAAACGTTTGGCTTAAATTGCTAAAAAGGTGAAACGCTTTGATTTGTTTCGTTACGTTTTTAAACGTTTGGCTTAAATTGCTAAAAAGGTGAAACATTTGGATTTGTTTCTTAACCTCTGGAATCGTTTGACTTAAATCGCTAAAAAGGTGAAACATTTGGATTTTTTTCGTAACGTTTGTAAACGTTTGGCTTAAATAGCTGAAAAGGTGAAACGTTTTGGATTTGTTTCGTAACGTTTGTAAACGTTTGGCTTATATTGCTTAAAAGGTGAAACGCTTGGTTTTGTTTCGTAACGTTTGTAGAGGTTCGGCTTAAATTGCTAAAAAAGTGAAACGCTTGGATTTGTTTCGTAACGTTTGTAAAGGTTTAGCTTAAATTGCTAAAAATGTTTAACGGTTGGTTTTGTTTCGTAACATTTGTAAATGTTTAGCTTTAATTGCTAAAAAAGGGAAACGCTTTGATTTGCTTCGTTGCGTTTTTAACGTTTGGTTTAAATTACTAAAAAGGTGAAACGCTATGATTTGTTTCGTTACGTTTTTAAACGTTTGGCTTAAATTGCTACAAAGGGAAACGTTTGGATTTTTTTATAACGTTTAAAAACGTGTGTCTTAAATAGCTAAAAAGGTGAAACGTTTGGATTTGTTTCGTAATGTTTGTAAACGTTTGGCTTAAATTGCTAAAAAGGTGAAACGCTTGGATTTGTTTCGTAACGCTTGTAAACATTTGGCTTAACATGCTAAAAAAGGGAAACGCTTGGATTGGTATCGCAACGTTTGTAAACGTTTGGCTTAAATTGCTAAAAAGATGAAACGCTTGGATTTGTTTCGTAATGTTTGTAAAGGTTTGACTTAAATTGCTAAAAAGGTTAAACACTTGGTTTTGTTTCGTCACGTTTGTAAACGTTGGCTTAAATTGCTAAAAAGGTGAAACGCTTTTATTTGTTTCATAACGTTTTTAAACGTTTGGCTTAAATTGCTAAAAAGGTAAAACGCTTTGATTTGTTTCATTACGTTTTTAAACGTTTGGCTTAAATTGCTAAAAAGGTGAAACATTTGGATTTGTTTCTTAACTTTTATAAACGTTTGGCTTAAATAGCTAGAAAAGGTGAAACATTTGCATTTTTTTCGTAACGTTTGTAAACGTGTGGCTTAAATCGCTAAAAAGGTGAAACGCTTGGATTTGTTTCATAACGTTTATAAACGTTTGTTATAAATTGCTAAAAAGATGAAACGCTTGGATTTGTTTCGTAACGTTTGTAAACGTTTGGCTTAACTTGCTAAAAAGGTGAAACACTTGGATTGGTTTCGTAACGTTTGGCTTAAATTGCTAAAAAGGTGAAACGCTTGGATTTATTTCGTAACGTTTGTAAAGGTTTGGCGTAAATTGCTAAAAAGTTTAAACAATTGGTTTTGTTTCGTCACGTCTGTAAACGTTTGGCTTAAATTGCTAAAAAGGTGAAACGCTTTGATTATTTTCGTAACGTTTTTAAACGTTTAGCTTAAATTGCTAAAAAGGTGAAAGACTTTGATTTGTTTCGTTACGTTTTTAAATTTTTGGCTTAAATTGCTAAAAAGGTGAAACATTTGGATTTGTTTCATAACCTTTGTAAACGTTTGGCTTAAATCGCTAAAAAGGTGAAACAATTGGATTTTTTCGTAACGTTTGTAAATGTTTGGCTTAAATTGCTAAAAAGGTGAAACGCTTGGATTTGTTTCATAACGTTTGTAAATGTTCGGCTTAAATTTCTAAAATGGTGAAACCATTGGATTTGTTTCGTATCGTTTGTAAACGTTTGACTTAAATTGCTAAAAAGCTCAAATATTTGGATTTGTTTCGTAACCTTTGTGAACGTTTGGCTTAAATCGCTAAAAAGGTGAAACGTTTGAATTAGTTTCGTACATTTGTAAAAGTTTGGATTTGTTTCATACGTTTGTCAATGTTTGACTTAAATCGCTAAAAAGGTGAAATGGTTGAATTTGTTTCGTAAAGTTTTTAAAGGTCGGCTTAATTTGCTAAAAAGGTGAAACGCTTAGATTTGTTTCGAAACGTTAATAAATGTTTGGCTTATATTGCTAAAAAGGTGAAACGCTTGGTTTTTTTCGTAACTTTTGCAAACGTTTGGCTTAAATTGCTAAAAATATGAAACAATTGGATTTTTTCATAACGTTTGTAAACGTTTGGCTTAAATTGCTAAAAAGATGAAACGCTTGGTTATGTTTCGTAACGTTTGTAAACATTTGGCTTAAATTGCTAAAAATGTGAAACGTTTGAATTTGTTTCGTAACGTTTTAAACGTTTGTCTTAAATTGCTAAAAATGGGAAACGTTTGGATTTATTTTGTAACATTTGTAAACGTTTGGCTTCAATCTCTAAAACTCTGAAATGTTTAGATTTGTTTCTTAACGTTTGTAAACGTTTGGCTTAAATAGCTAAAAAGGTGAAACGCTTGGATTTGTTTTGTAACGTTTGTAAACGTTTGGCTTATATTGCTAAAAAGGAGAAACGCTTGGATTTATTTTATAACGTTTGTAAATGTTTTGCTTAAATTGCTAAAAAGGTGAAACGCTTGATTTTGTTTCGTAACGTTTGGAAAGGTTTGGCTTTAATCTCAAAAAATCTGAGCGTTTGGATTTGTTTCGTAACGTTTTAAGCGTTTGGTTTTGTTTCGCAGCATTTTAAGCGTTTGGATTTGTTTCGTAACGTTTCTAAACGTTTGGCTTAAATCGGTAAAAAGGTGAAAAGTTTGGATTTCTTTCGTAACGTTTGTAAATGTGTGGCTTAAATTGCTAAAAAGGTGACACGTTTGGATTTGTTTCGTAATGTTTGTAAGCGTTTGGTTGAAATCGGTAAAAAGGTGAAACGTTTGGATTTGTTTCATAACGTTTGTAAACGTTTGGCTTAAATCGCAATAAAGGCGAAAAGTTTGGATTTCTTTGGTAACGTTTGTAAACGTTTGGCTTAAATTGCTAAAAAGGTGAAACGTTTGGATTTTTTTCGTAACGTTTGGCTTAAATTACTACAAAGGTGAAACGCTTGGATTTGTTTCCTAATGTTTGTAAACATTTGGCTTAAACAGTTAAAAAGGTGAAATGCTTGGATTTGTTTTGTAACGTTTGTAAACGTTTGGTTTAAATTGCTAAAAAGGTGAAACATTTAGATTTGTTTGGTGACCTTTGTAAATGTTTGGCTTAAATCGCTAAAAAGTTGAAACGTTTGGATTTGTTTCTTAATGTTTGTACACGCTAGGCTTAAATCGTTAAAAAGGTGAATGTTTGGATTTGTTTCGTAACGTTTGAAAGAGTTAGGATTCAATCGCTAAAAAGGTCAAATGTTTGAATTTGTTTCGTAACGTTTGTAAATGTTTGGCATAAATCGCTAAAAAGGTGAAATGTTTGCATTTGTTTCGTAACGTTTTAAACGTTCGGCTTAAAACGCTAAAATGGGAAATATTTGGATTTGTTTCGTAATATTTGTAAACGTTTGATTTAAATTGCTAATAAGGTGAAATGTTTGGTTTTGTTACCTAACGTTTTTAAACGTTCGGCTTAAATCGCTAAGAAGGTTAAACGTTTGTATTTGTTTCGTAATGTTTGTAAATGTTTAGCTAAAATTGCTAAAAAGGTGAAATGTTTGGATTTGTTTCGTAGCGTTTGTAAACGTTTGGCTTAAATTACTAAAAAGGTGAAAAGCTTGGATTTTATTCGGAACGTTTGTAAACGTTTTGCTTAAATTTCTAAAAAAAGTGAAACGTTTGGATTTGTTTTGCAACGTTTGTAAATGTTTGGCTTAAATTGCTAAAAAGGTGAAACGCTAGGTTTTGTTTTCGTAACATTTGTAAAGGTTTGGCTTAAATCTCTAAAAATGTGCAACGTTGGGATTTGTTTCGTAATGTTTTAAACGTTTGGTTTTGTTTCGTAACGTTTGTAAATATTTGGCTTAAATCGCTAAAAAGGTGAAACACTTGGATTTGTTTTGAAACCTTTTTAATCGTTTGGCTTATATTGCCAAAAAGGCGAAACATTTGGATTTGTTTCGTAACGTTTGTAAACGTTTGGCTTAAATCGCTAAAAAGGCAAATCGTTTGGATTTGTTTCGTAACGTTTGTAAACGTTTGGCTTAAATCGCTAAAAAGGTTCAATGTTTGGATTTGTTTTGCAACATTTGTAAACGTTTGGCTTAAATCGCTAAAAAGGTTCAATGTTTGGATTTGTTTTGCAACATTTGTAAACGTTTGGCTTAAATCGCTAAAAAGGTTCAACGTTTGTAAATGTTTGGCTTAAATCGCTAAAAAGGGGAAACGTTTGGATTTGTTTCATAACGTTTGTAAACGTTTGGCTTAAATTGCCAAAAAGGTGAAACGCTTGGATTTGTTTCGTAACGTTTGTAAACGTTTGGCTTAAATTGCTAAAAAGGTGAAACACTTGGATTTGTTTAGTAATGTTTTTAAACATTTGGCTTAAATTGCTAAAAAGGTGAAACGCTTGGTTTTGTTTCATAACGTTTGTAAACGTTTGGTTTAAATCGCTAAAATTGTGAAGCGTTTAAATTTGTTTCGTAACGTTTTAAACGTTTGGTTTTGTTTCGTAACGTTTGTAAACGTTTGGCTTATATCGCTAAAAAGGTGACACGTTTGGATTTGTTTCGTAACGTTTATAAACGTTTGGCTTAAATCGCTAAAAAGGTGAAACGTTCGGATTTGTTTCTTAACGTTTGGAAACGTTTTGCTAAGATCGGTAAAACGGTGAAACGTTTGGATTTGTTTCGTAACGTTTGCAAACGTTTGGCTTAAATCGCGAAAAAGGTGAAACGTTTCAATTTGTTTCGTAACGTTTGTAAATGTTTGGTTTAAATTGCTAAAAAAGTGAAACGTTTGGATTTGTTTCGTAGTGTTTGTAAAATTTGGTTGAAATAGCTAAAAAGGGGAAACGTTTGGATTTGTTTCGTACCGTTTGTAAACGTTTGGCTTAAATCGTTAAAAATGAAAAACATTTGGATTTGTTTCGTAACGCCTGTAAACGTTTGGCTTAAATTGCTAAAAAGGTGAAACGCTTGGTTTTGTTTTGTAAAGTTTCTAAACGTTTGGCTTAAATTGCTAAATATGGGAAAAGTTTGGATTTGTTTCGTAACGTTTGCAAACGTTTGCCTTTAATCACTAAAAATATGAAACGTTTGGATTTGTTTCGCAACGTTTGTGAACGTTTGGCTTAAATCGATAAAAAGGTGAAACGTTTGGATTAAATTTGTAAAGTTTTAAACATTTGGCTTAAATTACTAAAGTGGGGAAACGTTTGGATTTGTTTCGTAACGTTTGTAAACATTTGGCTTAAATCGCTAAAAAGGTGAAACATTTGGTTTTGTTTCTTAACGTTTGTAAACGTTTGGTTTTGTTTCATAACGTTTGGATTTGTTTTTGTAAGGTTTGTAAACGTGTGGGTTAAATCGCTACAAAGGTGAAACGTTTGGATTTATTTCTTAACGTTTGTAAACGTTTTGCTTAAATCGCTAAAAAGGTGAAACGTTTGGATTTGTTTAGCAAAGTTTCTAAACGTTTGGCTTAAATTGCTAAAAAGTCAAAATGCTTAAATTTGTTTCGTATCGTTTTAAACGTTTGGTTTTGTTTCGTAATGTTTGTAAATGTTTGGCTTAAATCGCAAAAAAGGTGAAACATCATGTTTTTTTTGGTAATGTTTGTAAGGGTTTGGCTTAAATCGCTAATAAGGTGAAATGTTTGGATTTGTTTCGTAACGTTTGTAAACGTTTGGCTTAAATCGCTAAAAAGGTGAAACATTTGGATTTTTTTTGTAAAGTTTTTAAACGTTTGGCTTAAATCGCTAATAAGGTGAAACACTTGGATTTGTTTCGTAACGTTTGTAAACTTTTGGCCTAAATTGCTAAAAAGGTGAAAAGTTTGGATTTTTTTCGAAACGTTTGTAAACGTTTGGCTTAAATTGCTAAAAAGTTGAAACACTTGGATTTGATTCGTAACGTTTATAAACGTTTGGCTTAAATCGCTAAAAGGGGAAACGTTTTGTTTTATTTCGTAACGTTTGTAAACGTTTGGCTTAAATCGCTAAAAGGGTGAAACATTTGGATTAGTTTCGTAACGTTTGTAAACGTTTGTTTTAAATCTCTAAAAAGGTGAAACGTTTGGATTTGTTTTGTATCGTTTGTAAACGTATGGCTTAAATTGCTAAAAAGGGTTTCATAACGTTTTAAACGTTTGGATTAGTTTCGTAACGTTTGGCTTAAATCGCTAAAAAGGTGAAACATTTGGATTTGCTTCCTAAAGTTTGCAAATGTTTGGCTTAAATATCTAAAAAGGGGAAACGTTTGGCTTAAATCGCAAAAACGTTGAAACGTTTTGTTTTGTTTCGTAACGTTTGTAAACGTTTGGCTGAAATTGCTAAAGAGGTTAAACGTTTGGATTTAAATTGCTAAAAAGATGACATGCTTGGATTTGTTCGTAACGTTTGTAAACGTTTGGCTTAAATCGCTAAAAAGGTAAAACGTTTAAATTTGTTTTGTAACGTTTGTAAACGTTTGGCTTATATCGTAAAAAGGTGAAACATTTGGTTTTGTTTCGTAATGTTTGTAAATGTTTTGCTTAAATCGCTAAAAAGCTTAAACACTTGGATTTGTTTTGAAACCTTTGTAATCGTTTGGCTTATATTGCTAAAAAGGCAAAACATTTGGATTTGTTTCGTAACATTTGCAAACGTTTGGCTTAAATGGCTAAAAAGGTAAAACGTTTGGATTTGTTTCATAACGTTTGTAAACGTTTGGCTTAAATCGCTAAAAAGGTTCAACGTTTGGATTTGTTTTGCAACATTTGTAAATGTTTGGCTTAAATCGCTAAAAAGGTTCCACGTTTGGATTTGTTTCGTAACATTTGTAAATGTTTGGCTTAAATCGCTAAAAAAGGGAAACGTTTGGATTTGTTTCATAACGTTTGTAAACGTTTGGCTTAAATTGCCAAAAAGGTGAAACGCTTGGATTTGTTTCGTAACGTTTGTAAACGTTTGGCTTAAATTGCTAAAAAGGTGAAACACTTGGATTTGTTTAGTAATATTTTTAAACATTTGGTTTAAATTGCTAAAAAGGTGAAACGCTTGGTTTTGTTTTATAACGTTTGTAAACGTTTGGTTTAAATCGCTAAAAATGTGAAACGTTTAAATTTGTTTAGTAACGTTTTAAACGTTTGGTTTTGTTTCGTAACGTTTGTCAACATTTGGCTTATATCGCTAAAAAGGTGACACGTCTGGATTTGTTTCGTGACATTTATAAACGTTTGGCTTAAATCGCTACAAAGGTGAAACGTTGGGATTTGTTTCTTAAAGTTTGTAAACGTTTTGCTTAAATCGCTAAAACGTTTGGATTTGTTTCGTAACGTTTGCAAACGTTTGGCTTAAATAGCAAAAAAGGTGAAACGTTTCGATTTGTTTCGTAACGTTCGGTTTAAATTGCTAAAAAAGTGAAACGTTTAGATTTGTTTCATAGTGTTTGTAAACGTTTGGCTTAAATAGCTAAAAAGGCAAAACGTTTGGATTTTTTTCTTACCGTTTGTAAACGTTTGGCTTAAATCGTTAAAAATGTGAAACGTTTGGATTTGTTTCGTAACGCTTGTAAATGTTTGGCTTAAATTGCTAAAAAGGTGAAACGCTTTGTTTTGTTTTGTAACGTTTGTAAACGTTTGGCTTAAATTTCTAAATATGGTAAAAGTTTGGATTTGTTTCGTAACGTTTGTAAACGTTTGCCTTCAATAACTAAAAATGTGAAACGTTTGGATTTGTTTCGTAACGTTTGTGAACATTTGGCTTAAATCGCTAAAAAGGTGAAACATTTGGTTTTGTTTAGTAACGTTTGTAAATGTTTGGTTTTGTTTCGTAACGTTTGGATTTGTTTCGTAAGGTTTGTAAACGTTTAAGCTAAATCGCTACAAAGGTGAAACGTTTGGATTTTTTACGTAACGTTTTTAAACGTTTGGCTTAAATCGCTAATAAGGTAAAATGCTTGGATTTGTTTCGTAACGTTTGTAAACTTTGGGCTTAAATTGCTAAAACGTTGAAACGTTTAGTTTTGTTTCGTAACGTTTGTAAACGTTTGGCTGAAATCGCTAAAGAGGGAAACGTTTGGATTTAAATTGCTAAAAAGGTGACACGCTTGGATTTGTTTGTAACGTTTGTAAACGTTTGTCTTAAATCGCTAAAAAGGGGAAACATTTGGATTTGTTCAGTAACGTTTGTAAACGTTTGGCTTATATCGTAAAAAGGTGAAACATTTGGTTTTGTTTCGTAACGTTTGTAAACGTTTGGTTTAAATTGCTAAAAAGGGTAAACACTTGGATTAGTTTCGTAGCGTTTGTAAACATTTGGCTTAAATCGCTTAAAAGGCGAAACATTTAATTTTGTTTTGTAATGTTTGTAAACGTTCAGCTTAAATCGCTAAAAAGGCGAAACATTTGGATTTATTTCGTAATGTTTGTAAATGTTCGGCTTAAATCGCTTAAAAGGTGAAACATTTGGTTTTATTCTGTAACGTTTGTAAACTTTCGGCTTATATTGCTAAAAAGGTGAAACGTTTGAATTTGTTTCGTAACGTTTGCTAACGTTTGGCTAAAATGGCTAAAAAGGTAAAACGTTTGGATTTGTTTCGTAGCGTTTGTAAACGTTTGGCTTAAATCACTAAAAAGGTTCAACGTTTGGATTTGTTATGCAACATTTGTAAACGTGTGGCTTAAATCGCTAAAAAGGTTCAACGTTTGGATTTGTTTCGTAACATTTGTAAATGTTTGGCTTATATCGCTAAAAAGGGGAAACATTTGGATTTGTTTAATAACGTTTGTAAACATTTGGCTTAAATTGCCAAAAAGGTGAAACGCTTGGATTTGTTTCGTAATGTTTGTAAACGTTTGGCTTAAATTGCTAAAAAGGTGAAACGCTTGAATTTGTTTAGTAATGTTCGTAAACATTTGGCTTAAATTGCTAAAAAGGTGAAACGCTTGGTTTTGTTTCGTAACGTTTGTAAACGTTTGGTTTAAATCGCTAAATATGTGAAACGTGTGAATTTGTTTCGTAACGTTTTAAAAGTTTGGCTTTGTTTCGTAACGTTTGTAAACGTTTGGCTTATATCGCTAA
Source organism: Mercurialis annua (assembly GCF_937616625.2). NCBI lineage: Eukaryota > Viridiplantae > Streptophyta > Magnoliopsida > Malpighiales > Euphorbiaceae > Mercurialis > Mercurialis annua. The sequence continues at coordinate 39,101,037 of NC_065572.1, forward strand.
AAAGGTGACACATTTGGATTTGTTTCGTAACATTTATAAACGTTTGATATAAATCGCTAAAAAGGTGAAACGTTCGGATTTTTTTCTTAACGTTTGTAAACGTTTTGCTTAAATCGCTAAAACGGTGAAACGTTTGGATTTGTTTCGTAACGTTTGCAAACGTTTGGCTTAAATCGCGAGAAAGGGGAAACGTTTCGATTTGTTTCGTAACGTTTGTAAACGTTTGGTTTAAATTGCTAAAAAAGTGAAACGTTTGGATTTGTTTCATAGTGTTTGTAAACGTTTGGCTTAAATAGCTAAAAAGGCAAAACGTTTGGATTTGTTTCTTACCGTTTGTAAACGTTTGGCTTAAATCGTTAAAAATGTGAAACGTTTGGATTTGTTTCGTAACGCTTGTAAATGTTTGGCTTAAATTGCTAAAAAGGTGAAACGCTTTGTTTTGATTTGTAACGTTTGTAAACGTTTGGCTTAAATTGCTAAATATGGTAAAAGTTTGGATTTGTTTCGTAGCGTTTGTAAACGTTTGCCTTCAATAACTAAAAATGTGAAACGTTTGGATTTGTTTCGTAACGTTTGTGAATGTTTGGCTTAAATCGCTAAAAAGGTGAAATGTTAGGATTAGTTTCGTAACGTTTTAAACGTTTGGCTTAAATTGCTAAAATGGGGAAAAGTTTGGATTTGTTCCGTAACGTTGGTAAACATTTGGCTTAAATCGCTAAAAACGTGAAACATTTGGTTTTGTTTAGTAACGTTTATAAATGTTTGGTTTTGTTTCGTAACGTTTGGATTTGTTTCGTATGGTTTGTAAACGTTTGAGTTAAATCGCTAGAAAGGTGAAACGTTTGGATTTGTTTCGTAACGTTTGTAAACGTTTGGCTTAAATCGCTAATAAGGTGAAAAGATTGGATTTGTTTCGCAACGTTTCCAAACGTTTGGCTTAAATTGCAAAAAGGTGAAACGTTTAGATTTGTTTCGTAACGTTTTAAACGTTTGGTTTAGTTTCGTAATGTTTGTAAATGTTTGGCTTAAATCGCAAAAAAGGTGAAACATCTTGTTTTTTTTCGTAATGTTTGTAAAGGTTTGGCTTAAATCGCTAATAAGGTGAAACATTTGGATTTGTTTCGTAAAGTTTGTAAACGTGTGGCTTAAATCGCTAAAAAGGTGAAACGTTTGGATTTTTTACGTAAGGTTTTTAAACGTTTGGCTGAAATCGCTAAAGAGGGGAAACGTTTGGATTTAAATTGCTAAAAAGGTGACACGCTTGGATTTGTTAGTAACGTTTGTAAACGTTTGGCTTAAATCGCTAAAAAGGGGAAACGTTTGGGTTTGTTTTGTAACGTTTGTAAACGTTTGGCTTATATCGTAAAAAAGTGAAACATTTGGTTTTGTTTCGTAACGTTTGTAAACGTTTGGTTTAAATTGCTAAAAAGGGTAAACACTTGGATTAGTTTCGTAGCGTTTGTAAACATTTGGATTTGTTTCGTAATGTTTGTAAACGTTCGGCTTAAATTGCTAAAAAGGCGAAACATTTGGATTTCTTTCGTAATGTTTGTAAATGTTCGGCTTAAATCGCTTAAAAGGTGAAACATTTGGTTTTGTTCAGTAATGTTTGTAAACGTTCGGCTTAAATTGCTAAAAAGGTGAAACGTTTGGTTTTGTTTCATAATGTTTGTAAACGTTCGGCTTAAATAGATAAAAAGGAGAAATGTTTGGATTTGTTCCGTAACATTTGTAAATGTTTGGCTTAATTTGCTAATAAGAGGAAACGTTTGGATTTGTTTCGTAACATTTGAAATCAATTGGTTTTGTTTCATAATGTTTGTAAATGTTCGGCTTAAATCGCTAAAAATGTGAAACGTTTGCATTTGCTAGGTAACGTTTTAAACGTTTGGTTTTGTTTCGTAACGTTTGTAAATGTTTGACTTAAATCGCTAAAAAGGGGAAACATTTGGATTTGTTTCGTAACGTTTGTATACGTTTGGCTTATATTGCTAATAAGATGAAACGCTTGGATTCGTTTCGCAACGTTTGTAAACATTTGACTTAAATCGCTAAAAAGGTAAAACGTTTGGATTTGTTTCGTAATGTTTGTAAACGTTTGGCTTCAATCGCAAAAAAAGGGGAAACATTTGGATTTGTTTCGTAATGTTTGTAAACGTTTGGCTTAAAACGCTAAAATAGGGAAACGTTTGGATTTGTTTTGTAACGTTTTTAAACGTTTTGCTTAAATCGCAAAAACGGTGAATCGTTTGGATTTGTTTCGTAACGTTTATAAACGTTTGGCTTAAATCGCAAAAATGGTGAAACGTTTGGATTTGTTTCGTAACGTTTGTAAACATTTGGATTTGTTTCGTAACGTTTGTAAATGTCACGACCCAATTTCATGGATCGCGACCAGCGCTAGGGTATGGGTATGGTCGTACCAAAACCCGTAGCAAGCCTCGCGGATAACCTTCTAATCAAAATAAACCTGCAAGAAAACCAATGCTCGGGGGCAGCCGAGACTCCAATCTTAGTCTAGCAGTTTATACAATAGTTCTAATATAATTACTTATTAGCAATTCAATATTATGAAACATGCCTCATATATAAATAATCAATGTAACATGCCAAAGTACAATAATATAAAAGTCGTACCAATACGACAAACCAAAGTATAATAATAAAAGGGACAACTAGTTCTACTGCGGTCTAAGATGTAAAACAGTTGACTAGTCTAATAACATAAAAAGACCTCAAGTAATCAAAAGATCGGAGATGACCAACGCTCTCAAAATCATATGCTTGGAAAAAATTGGGAAAACAACGAAGTCAGATATACTAAGATGAGTTCATAATGCTATTTACATTTATTAAGTTTAAAACCCTTAAAACAAATCCATTTATACTAATTTATATATTTGATTACGGAAAACAGCATTGAAATGAAATCCCAAAGTATTCAACCTAAAGTATTATCCAAAGTATCATCGATTCCCAAAGTGGGCCAGACATTTGTCAGCCAATCTCAAAGTACTTACCGGTGCACACAATCTCGATACAAGCCTATCGAGTAGCTCGTTTCAATCCAGATCCATAATCCTTAAAACAGTTCACAGACATTTGATATACTAAAATAATGTGTGGTACTTAATAAAGCAGTAAATAACACTATAAACTCACTGCTTGCTTATCCACGTGAACCTTGTCAATCAGCTAACCCTACGTATACTCCGAAGCACGAACAGTCGGCGGGTCTAAAATATTATACAAGTTAAAATCCGAACAACCCCTAACTCTAAGAATACTAGACTCCACATAGTACTAGCATTTCAAACACAACAAAAGAATCAAATAAGGTAACCAAAGTACAACTAAAGTATATCTAATGTATTCCATTCAAACCAAATAACAAAGTTAGGCAAATTAAGCTTAGGTGAGTTCTTATCTTTGAAAACGAAACCAACATCTTAAATACTTAAATAATTTTTTCAAAACAATAATAGTTGTTAGCCTTACTGCAGTGTAGCTTAACACAACATGTCGGGAGACCACGTCTAACCCGACCCATCCATAAACCAAAGTTAAAAACCAAATTCTTAAATCAAACCTTAAATGAAACCAAATTTATATTAAATAAAAACTCATACCTTAACTTAATAATGCCACGAAACAATATAGAAAACCACAATCCAAATAAGCTTGTCAACACTTGACAAGTAACACCCAAGGTACACTTAATATCTCACCTTAAATAGAATCAATAAGATTCAATTATCTTTCAAGTAGTAACTGAAACTAAATAATTTAATCAACTCACAACAACCATATAACCCTTACATGCCTTATATCTCATTTAACCATTGTTAACAAGACTAACATCCATTAAATATATTTGAACCATTTTATAAACAAAGTTTTCAGCCCTTAGTAACAAGATCTAAACCACCCTAGGTAACCAATCACTATCCACCAAAGTAATCTTTCAAATACTAGAATCCTTCTTTGTAAATAATTTCCAGCAACACGATTCTTTTTAAAACAGCGATATAATTCAATTAAACCATATTTAACATATGTTCGATCCTTAGATAGTTACCTCAATTCCCGCAATGTGTATATTGTTAACAAACAACCATTTAATATTTTAAAAAAAGATTTCCAGATTTTAGGTTGACACCAAAACAAAATTTTATCTTAAAAGTTTAATCCAAATGATTCATTAAATCATTTAAACAATCTATCCAAACCACCCAAAGTTTTGTTAAGCATTTAACAAACTAAGATCAAACGTTGAAACATTTTTAGATTTTTAAACAAAAATCAAAAGTTTTATAACCTAAAATCTTTAGCCATTTGATAAATCTATCAATTGTAACATTCAATTCAAACCACCCAAAGTATAAATGAAATCAAAGAGACTTATATAACATCAAATTAAAATTTCCAGAATTTATAGATCATAGCAACACGGAAAATACAATAAAGTCACCCAAAGTATTGAATGAACAAATCAACTAGCAATCTTTGCAAACCATAATTGTAATACCCCAAAATATTTTAAGGTAATTAAGTCGTGCCACGTGTCGTGATTTCCGATAAATTAAATTAAGGAGAATTTAACTTAATTATATCGGAAATTTAGGATAAAAATTTAATGAGTCAATTAACGGGATTTAAGGAATTAATTTTGAAAATTTGGATGTGGAGACATTTTGGGGCTAAATTGTAAATTTTGAAAAGTTTAGGGGCTAAAGTGCAAATTAGCCAATTAAGCCCCGAAAATAGAAATTGGAGGATTTTCAATGAAAATCTATATTTTAAGTTAGTATTATTTATTCAGAGATAAATAATACGTATTTGAATTAATAGAAAGATTAATTGAATAGGTTTTGGACTAAATTGAAACTTTTGAAAAGTTTCAAGGACCAAATGGCAAGTTAGCCATTATATATATAAACTTAAGGAAAAGGAAAGCTCCAGAATCCCTTTCCCTCATCAGTTTCATATTTCTCTCGTTCGCTCGTTTCCGATCGGTTCGTCGCGCGGTTTTCGTTTCTCGTCCGTTTCCGACGTTTTATAACTCCAATTGATCGTATTCTCGAGGCGAATCACGGTAAGCTTGACGTTTTACCGTTTCGTTGATTATATTTTGAGTTATATCGATTCAAAGTTTTAGGCCACGAAACGATTTTATCGTTTTATCGAGTTTAAGATTGATATATAGTGTTTTGAGCTCAGAATACGCGTTTTGGTTGAGTTTGGAGCGTTTTTACGTATATAGCAGGTCGGAAACCCCGGAAATCGATTCTGGGGGATCGTGCACGACAGTACACGATCGTGTACTTTTGGTACACGAACGTGTACCATCAATGGTACACGAACGTGTCTAAGGTACACGAACGTGTACCATCATATGGTACACGAACGTGTACCTCCCTGCACGAGCGTGCACCCTTCGATTCTCGTACCCTGAATCTTCGTACCTCGATTGAATTAATGGAATTCACGTATTGAATCGGAAATCGAATAGTAGTTAACCTAATGAGGTTATAAGAAGATTGAATTGGAAGTAATTTACGATCCGTAAACGAGTTTGATATCGTTTATCGGAATATGCGTGAGAAGCACGACGACTAATGAAAGTGAAATGTGTCGAATCTAGAGTCTAGAGTCAATCTTAGAATAGGATTCTGATATGAGTCAAATGTTTTGAAATTGTTTTAGATCCAGCGAGGCAAGAAGGAGCTGGACCAGGAGTTCGGGAAGCTTGACGTTTCTAAAGCGCGACGTATTTTTGGATAAGCGTTTTCAGTGAGTTTATATGATTTGCTTTTAAAGTATTTATTTAAGCAATTATTTTATATTGCTTATTAATGGAACCGCGTGTTTTATATATGAAACTTTTATACGAATTGCATATGCTTGATTTGAAACCAGTATTGATCCGATGGAACGTGCTACCTATTGGGCGACAATAGGACTGTGTGATCACCAGTTTTTGATATGCCTCAGCTGGGAGCTGATGATGAATATGAAATTTACGACTGGGTTATGATTTCGATGCGAGAGTGAACTCGGCTACGATGTAGCCTGGAAGTCCCCGTATCTAGTGGCTGGGCCACCAGCGAGTTGGACTCGCAGTTGATATTTATGATTGGGTTGATCAATTGATTATTAGTATGTTGAGGATTAAGGTTTCAATCGGATCCTGTACTTGGCTGCATATGATTGATTACGATTTTATGTTTTATTTGAATACTTATTAGTAAATGTATGAACTCACTCAGTATATCCCAATATACTGACCCCTCACAGATTTTCTTTCACGATAAAGACGCTTTGAAGCAACAGACTTCTATCCTACTCCCAGAAGTCTGTATTTTTTAGTATGTAAAGGAACAGTACTTTACTCTTAGAGCTGCAGTAGATAAGTATTTTGTAAGTCAGCTTGTATATAAAGTTTTCTGTAAATATTACTTTAACGTTTTAAAGTTTTAAACGTTTTACGCTTGCTGCGTTATATATATGGTGACTGCCAGAGGATATGTGTGCCTGGCATGTGTGCTTCTGCATGACACGTGTTTGCTTATGTCATGCATGACGTTTACGTTTCGCGAAAAATTATTTTAAGTTTTTAGGCTTGCTACGGGTTTCGGAGCAACCACTCCCATTCCCTAGCGCCGGTCTCTGCCCTGAGATTGGGTCGTGACAATGTTGGTATCAGAGCATGGTCCAGTTACCATTGCTTATGTCAGAAGAGTGATTGATTTTTCTAGGACTCTACTGCAGCACATAGGATTCGAGTCTTGTCTTTGTTAAGTACTCGTTTGATTTTCAAACTTTCAGCTTTCCCTCTAGGATGTGAGTCTGTCTTACGTTTTTGTGCGCATGTGATGAGATGCGCGTTTAATACGGTATTCGTTTGCGATAATATGCGATTATGTGGCTAAGTAACGCTGTTTGTCTTGGTCAGGATGTCTGACCAACGACAAGAAGTAGAGCGAGCTGCCGCTGCAGCACGAAATGTTATAGAAGGGGCGCATGACGTCCATCCAGAAGCTCAAGATGAGTCTTCTGTTCAGGGAGGAGGAGGTGGCCAAGAGGCCCAGGCGCAGGCACCTGGAGTGCAAGTGCAAGCCCAGCAACCTAATGTTGTGGGTTTTGATCTGAATCAGTTCCTTACGGGAATTGCGGCTATGCAAGCTAATCAGGCAGAGGTGCAGAATATGCATCGTGAACAACTTCAACAGCAACAGCTACGCAATGTTGCTTTCACTGATCGAGATATCGTTCTGGCTTACATGCGCCTCAAGCCTACTAAGTTTGACAGTACAGGCGATGCTCTCGATTTCCTCGAAGAAGTAGAACGTAATGCTCGACGCCTGCAAGCTAATGAGAGACAGACCATCATTATGGTGGAAATGTCGTTGAAAGGACCTGCGAAAGATTGGTTTCAGCAGCATATTCAGCCAACCATGGATACTATGACCTGGGCTGAATTTGCAAACCACTTTAGGGAATACTTTTTACCATATGCGGTGACGGAGAGTTATCGTAGTCAGTGGTTGACCCTGAGTAGAGGCAATCGATATGTGCAAGAGTATGTAACGGAGTTTACCAGAGTGAGTAGGTTTGCACCAGACCTGACTACAGACCCTGTTAGAGTGAACTCGAGGTTTGTAGAGGGTCTAGGAGCTGAATTTGTGAGTCTGACGTCTGATATCGGAAGAACCTTAGTGCAACTGATTGATAGTGCTAGGCAAATGGAAGTTTCGCTGATCCGTTTTGGAAGAATTCCGGACCCTTCCAATGTTGCACCTGTGAGAGATAATACGTTTCGCAGCGTTCAGAGCGCACCTACCCGATCATATGCTGGGAGTTATTCTCGACCTCCATCACGTCAACAGAGAAATAAGAGAGCTCGGTATGGAACTAGAGTCAGTACTTCAGGCACCGGATTTAGTGCCAGATCGATGAGTGACATGGGAGGCGGAGTTCCTTTATGTCTGAACTGTAATAGGAGGCACTACTCCGCGTGTTACACTGCTAATGGAGCATGTTTTAATTGTGGTCAACGGGGCCATTTCGCTAGAGACTGTCCGAGGCAGATGCCCCAAGGCTCAATGACTACTGTAGTACAACCTTCTTATCAGCAGCAGAGAACCGCGCAGCAGTTAGCGTCAGGATATGATCAGACAGGAAGTACCTTTACTGGCCAGAGAGGCCGTGGCTATGGAAATCGTGGAGGAAGAAATAGCAGAGGACGCGGTACTGGCCAGACTTCGCAGGCTGGCGGAAGTCAGGCTAGGGTCTTTGCACTGAACCCTCAGGAGGCTCAGGCTTCCAACGTAGTGGTGCAAGGTACCTTTCCTATCGCTTCTCAAGACGCATTAATTTTATTTGATCCGGGCGCTACGCATTCGTTTGTTTCGCCTAGTTTTGCTAGTAAGTTAGGAGTGCAACCAGCGTATCTTAGGAATCCCTTATCCGTAGCTACTCCAGTTGGAGAAAGTGTGGAAGTTAGTATCGTTTACCCGTCTTGTCCTGTGAAAGTTCAAGGACGAGATTTGTTAGTTGATTTGATTTTACTCGAAGTATTAGCTTTTGACGTTATACTAGGAATGGATTGGCTAGCTCAGCACTACGCTAATGTGGATTGCCGGAAGAAGACGGTGACATTTAACACGCCTGGAATTGAAGCGGTTTCAATTCAGGGCGATAAGATGGAATCTTCTACGAGTATCATTTCAGCTATTAAAGCTTGTAATATGTTGAAGAAGGGATGTCAAGGATTCTTAGCGATAGTACGAGACGTGGAGAAGAAAAGCGTGAATTTAAGTGACGTACCAGTTTTGTCGGAATATCCAGACGTTTTTCCAGAGGAATTACCTGGATTACCCCCAGATCGCGAGATTGAATTTTGTATCGAATTGGCTCCTGGCACGAAGCCGATATCGATACCTCCTTATCGAATGGCGCCAGCAGAGCTCAAAGAACTTAAGGATCAGTTAGAAGAATTGTTTGATCGTGGTTTTATCAGACCGAGTGTATCCCCGTGGGGTGCACCAGTGTTGTTCGTGAAAAAGAAAGATGGATCGCTTCGACTATGTATCGATTATCGACAGCTGAATAAGGTGACAATTAAGAATAAGTATCTGTTACCCAGAATCGACGATTTGTTCGATCAGTTACAAGGAGCAAAGTTTTTCTCCAAAATTGACCTGAGATCAGGCTATCATCAATTGAAGATTCGTAACGATGACATACAAAAGACTGATTTCCGAACTCGATACGGACATTATGAGTTCCTCGTTATGTCATTCGGATTGACGAACGCCCCAGCAGCCATTATGGATTTGATGAATAGGATATTCAAACCGTACTTGGATCAGTTCGTGATCGTATTTATCGACGATATTTAATTCTATTCGAGTACAGAAGAAGAGCACGCTCAACATTTGCGAATAGTACTACAGACACTAAGAGAGCATCAGCTTTACGCCAAATTCTCTAAATGTGAATTTTGGCTAACGGAAGCGGCATTCTTAGGTCATGTGGTTTCACAAAGTGGCATTAAGGTTGACCCAAAGAAGATCAAAGCTGTAATAGAATGGAAGCGGCCTGAATCGGTTACGGAAGTTAGAAGTTTCCTTGGTTTAGCAGGGTACTACAGACGATTTGTATAGGATTTTTCAAAGATCGCTGTACCTTTGACAAAGCTAACTCAAAAGAACGCGAAATTCAACTGGACGGACCAATGTGAACTCAGTTTTCTGAAACTGAAAGAGTGCCTAACGACGGCACCAGTCTTAGCACTACCAGAAGGAACGGAAGGATTAACAGTTTACTGTGATGCATCAAGAATCGGATTAGGATGTGTTCTTATGCAACACGGTAGAGTAATAGCGTACGTTTCGCGACAGCTCAAGAAGCACGAAAAAATTATCCAACGCATGATCTAGAGTTAGCAGCGGTAATTTTTGCGCTAAAGATTTGGAGACATTATTTATACGGCGCTACGTGTGAGATCTTTACAGATCATAAAAGCTTGAAGTACATTTTTGACCAACGAGAGTTAAACCTCAGACAGCGGAGATGGATGGAGCTACTAAAAGATTACGACTGCACGATACAATACCATCCAGGCAAGGCCAACGTAGTGGCAGATGCCTTAAGCAGGAAGTCAGCAGGAAGTCTCGCGCACGTTACAACGACGTGGCGGAGACCATTAATCAACGAGATTCATACGATGTTTAGCCAAGGGGTTGAGTTTGAGATCTCATCTCTCGGAAACCTAATGGCTCAATTAACGATACGATCGACGTTGATAGATCAGATCAAAGAGTTGCAAGCAGACGACCCTCAATTGAAGCATCTAATTGAGGAAGTTCAACAAAGAAAGAGTCAAGATTTCAGTATCGTCAACAAAATCTTGAAGTATGGTAATCGAATGTGCGTTCCAGATGTGGAAGACTTGAGACAAAAGATCATGGAGGAGACTCATGGAACGATCTATAGCGTTCATCCTGGTTCCACGAAGATGTACCACGACATCAAATCAACGTATTTGTGGAGCGGAATGAAGAAAGACATCGCAGAGTTCGTGGCGAAATGCCCGATTTGTCAGCAAGTCAAATTGGAGCATCAGCGACCTTACGGATTTCTTCAGCCGTTACCCATCCCGGAGTGGAAGTGGGAGCAGATCACGATGGATTTTGTAATCGGATTACCCAAGACGCAGAAAGGGTTCGACTCTATTTGGGTAATCGTGGATCGTTTGACGAAGTCAGCGCACTTCATTCCTATCAAGACGATTTATTCTGCAGCAAAGTTGGCAGAGATTTATATCGATAAGATCGTGAGCCTACACGGAGTTCCCGTGTCAATCATTTCAGATAGAGGTTCCGTATTTACCTCTCATTTCTGGAAGAGCTTACAAGACGCGTTAGGAACGCGATTAAATTTCAGCACTGCGTTTCACCCTCAGACGGATGGACAGTCTGAGCGAACGATTCAAACGTTAGAAGATATGCTTCGACTTTGCGTATTAGACTTCGGAGGTAGTTGGGATACGTACCTACCTCTAGTCGAGTTTGCCTACAACAACAGCTATCATTCAAGCATCGAGATGGCTCCTTACGAAGCATTATACGGTCGCAAGTGTCGATCCCCTATCTGTTTGGATGAAGTCGGTGAACGAAAGCTCACTGGAGCAGAGATCATCCAGATTACGTCAGAAAAAGTACCGTTGATAAAGCAACGTCTGAATACTGCTTCCAGTCGACAGAAGAGTTACGCGGACCCCAAGAGGAAGGATATCGAATTTCAGCTCGGAGACTACGTGTTTCTCAAAGTATCACCGATGAAGGGAGTGATTCGTTTCGGAAAGAAGGGTAAATTGGCTCCGAGATATTTCGGACCATATCAGATCGTGGAGCGTATAGGCTCAGTTGCCTATAAGCTAGACTTGCCACAGGAGATGTTGCAAGTTCATCTTGTTTTTCATATTTCCATGCTTCGGAAATATGTACCAGACCCTTCTCGAATAATTCAACCACAAGTGGTGGACGTGAGCGAGGAACTAACTTACGAAGAACGGCCAGTGCAGATTGTCGACACGCAGATACGACAATTACGAACGAAGAGGATTCCAATGGTGAAAGTTCTTTGGAGAAGTCAATCCATAGAAGAGTGCACGTGGGAGACAGAAGAGGATATGCGGCAGAAGTATCCATATCTATTTACTCAAGGTACGTGGCTAAATTTTAAATTCAAGGACGAATTTATTTTAAGGAGGGGTGAATGTAATACCCCAAAATATTTTAAGGTAATTAAGTCGTGCCACGTGTCGTGATTTCCGATAAATTAAATTAAGGAGAATTTAACTTAATTATATCGGAAATTTAGGATAAAAATTTAATGAGTCAATTAACGGGATTTAAGGAATTAATTTTGAAAATTTGGATGTGGAGACATTTTGGGGCTAAATTGTAAATTTTGAAAAGTTTAGGGGCTAAAGTGCAAATTAGCCAATTAAGCCCCGAAAATAGAAATTGGAGGATTTTCAATGAAAATCTATATTTTAAGTTAGTATTGTTTATTCGCAGATAAATAATACGTATTTGAATTAATAGAAAGATTAATTGAATAGGTTTTGGACTAAATTGAAACTTTTGAAAAGTTTCAAGGACCAAATGGCAAGTTAGCCATTATATATATAAACTTAAGGAAAAGGAAAGCTCCAGAATCCCTTTCCCTCATCAGTTTCATATTTCTCTCGTTCGCTCGTTTCTGATCGGTTCGTCGCGCGGTTTTCGTTTCTCGTCCGTTTCCGACGTTTTATAACTCCAATTGAACGTATTCTCGAGGCGAATCACGGTAAGCTTGACGTTTTACCGTTTTGTTGATTATATTTTGAGTTATATCGATTCAAAGTTTTAGGCCACGAAACGATTTTATCGTTTTATCGAGTTTAAGATTGATATATAGTGTTTTGAGCTCAGAATACGCGTTTTGGTTGAGTTTGGAGCGTTTTTACGTATATAGCAGGTCGGAAACCCCGGAAATCGATTCCGGGGGATCGTGCACGACAGTACACGATCGTGTACTTTTGATACACGAACATGTACTTGTGGTACACGAACATGTACCATCAATGGTACACGAACGTGTACTAAGGTACACGAACGTGTACCATCATATGGTACACGAACGTGTACCATCATATGGTACACGAACGTGTACCAAGGTACACGAACGTGTACCTCCCTGCACGAGCGTGCACCCTTCGATTCTCGCACCCTGAATCTTCGTACCTCGATTGAATTAATGGAATTCACGTATTGAATCGGAAATCGAATAGTAGTTAACCTAATGAGGTTATAAGAAGATTGAATTGGAAGTAATTTACGATCCGTAAACGAGTTTGATATCGTTTATCGGAATATGCGTGAGAAGCACGACGACTAATGAAAGTGAAATGTGTCGAATCTAGAGTCTAGAGTCAATCTTAGAATAGGATTCTGATATGAGTCAAATGTTTTGAAATTGTTTTAGATCCAGCGAGGCAAGAAGGAGCTGGACATGGAGTTCGGGAAGCTTGACGTTTCTAAAGCCCGACGTATTTTTGGATAAACGTTTTCAGTGAGTTTATATGATTTTCTTTTAAAGTATTTATTTAAGCAATTATTTTATATTGCTTATTAATGGAACCGCGTGTTTTATATATGAAACTTTTATACGAATTGCATATGCTTGATTTGAAACCAGTATTGATCCGATGGAACGTGCTACCTATTGGGTGACAATAGGACTGTGTGATCACCAGTTTTTGATATGCCTCAGCTGGGAGCTGATGATGAATATGAAATTTACGATTGGGTTATGATTTCGATATGAGAGTGAACTCGGCTACGGTGTAGCCTGGAAGTCCCCGTATCTAGTGGCTGGGCCACCAGCGAGTTGGACTCGCAGTTGATATTTATGATTGGGTTGATCGATTGATTATTAGTATGTTGAGGATTAAGGTTTCAATCGGATCCTGTACTTGGCTGCATATGATTGATTACGATTTTATGTTTTATTTGAATACTTATTAGTAAATGTATGAACTCACTCAGTATATCCCAATATACTGACCCCTCACAGATTTCCTTTCAGGATAAAGACGCTTTGAAGCAACAGACTTCTATCATACTCCAAGAAGTCTGTATTTTTGAGTATGTAAAGGAACAGTACTTTATTCTTAGAGCTGCAGTAGATAAGTATTTTGTAAGTCAGCTTGTATATAAAGTTTTCTGTAAATATTACTTTAACGTTTTAAAGTTTTAAACGTTTTACGCTTGCTGCGTTATATATATGGTGACTGCCAGAGGATATGTGTGCCTGGCATGTGTGCTTCTGCATGACACGTGTTTGCTTATGTCATGCATGACGTTTACGTTTCGCGAAAAATTATTTTATGTTTTTAGGCTTGCTACGGGTTTCGGAGCAACCACTCCCATTCCCTAGCGCCGGTCTCGGCCCTGAGATTGGGTCGTGACAATAATAAGGGTTTAGAGCCACTAACCTTTTGAAATAGATTAAGAGCAACCAAAGGAAGAAAACCCAGAATTTATAAATCCCAAAATCAGCCTACAATCAAGTGAAACGATGGCAAGAGGATTAAGAACAAATAGGAACGATTAAACTATGATTAAATCTTAAGAGATTCATGAATTTACTTACCAATAATCAAATTAGACTAAGGAATAGGTAGGAGATGATATTCAGAGAGTAGGTGCCATAATAGGGTTTTTTTAAGAAATGTAAAATCTGATTAGGTCGAATTAAGGTGGTATTTATAGAAAATCAACGAACTAAACAGTGTACGCATCACGCCCGTGATATATGTCGCGCCCGCGAAATGCTACTGCCTCTGATGAAAAATTGAGATTTTGAATCTGAAATCGAAAATGTTCCAAACTCCGAGACTACTCCTAATACATTTTAAAATACATATTAGAAGGTTTAGAACCTTCGAATCACGATTCCAAGTAGTCGAACCACTCAAACGAACCCAAGGTACCGTTTTGGCTTAACGGAACAAGTCAAAAAAATACGGGGTGTTACATTCTCCCCAACTTAAAAACAAAATCGTCCTCGATTTTACAACTACGAAAATAAGCAACAACTCACATAAACATACCAAAGTAATACGCATAGCACAATGCCCAAAGTATTAAACACCAAAGTAACACATAAAATAAACACATAACCCAAGGTAGTAACGTAACATAAAAGCAATCAACAAATCCAACGTACCTCAAGGAAAGAGGAAAGAAAAACGGCTCCTCATGTCGGACTCCGTCTCCCAGGTGCACTCTTCTACAAAGTGATTCCGCCACAGAACCTTAACCATCGGAATCTCCTTGTTCCGCAACTTCACACCTGCGTATCAACAATCTCAACAGGCTTCTCCTCATAAGATATCTCTTGGTCAATCTCAACACTCTGTGGTACAATCAGTTGAGAAGGATCAGAAATGCACTTCCGCAACATCGAGACATGGAACACTGGATGTACCAAAGACATGTCTGGCGGCAACGACAAACGATAAGCAACTACTCCAACTCTCTCTATGATCTCATACGGACCAACAAACCTCTGTGCTAATTTCCCCTTAGGACCAAAACGCACAACGCCCTTCATAGGCGAAACCCGAAGAAATACATAGTCGCCAACACGAAACTCTAAATCCTTCCGCTTAAGATCAGCATAACTCTTGTGCCGACTAAAAGCAGTCTCAAGCCTACGCTTGATCAAAGGTACCTTCTCTGAGGTAATCTGGACGATCTCAGCTCCAGAAAGTCTACGCTCGCCGACCTCTTCCCAATAGATAGGAGATCGACACTTGCGCCCACACAAAGCCTCATAAGGTGCCATCTCGATACTAGCGTGATAACTGTTGTTGTAGGAAAACTCAATCAAAGGCAAATGAGTATCCTATCTACCCTGAAAGTCGAGAATACACATCCTAAGCATATCCTCCAAAGTCTGAATCGTCCTCTCAGACTGACCATCAGTCTGAGGATGAAATGCAGTACTGAAATCCAATCTCGAACCCGAAGATTCCTGCAATGCCTTCCAAACCGAGAGGTGAAAATCAAACCTCTGTCCAAAACTGTCAACACTAGTACACCATGGAGACTAACAATCCGATCGATGTAAAACTTTGCCAACTGCGAAGCCTGATAAGTAACCTTGATCGATAGAAGTGAGCTGACTTGGTTAAATGGTCAACAATCACCCAAATCGAATCATCCTACTGTCGGGTACGTGGTAAACCAACCACGAAGTCCATAGCGATACGCTCCCATTTCCACTCTGGAATATAGCGGCTGCAGAGATCCAAACGGTCTCTGATGTTCCAACTTTACATGCAGAAAGTCAAACTCTGCAACATCCTTTTTAGCGATTTAAGCAAAACGTTTTCAAACGTTACGAAACAAATCCAAGCGTTTCTCCTTTTTAGCAATTTGAGCCAAACTTTTACAAACTTTACGAAACAAATCAAAGCGTTTCTCATTTTTAGCAATTTAAGCCAAACGTTTACAAAGGTTACGAAAATAATCCAAACGTTTCCCCTTTTAAGTGATTTAAGCCAAACGTTTACAAACGATACGAAACAAATCCAAACGTTTCACCTTTTTAGCGATATAAGCCTAATGTTTACAAACGATACGAAACAAATCCAAACGTTTCACCTTTATAGCGATTTAAGCCAAATTTTTACAAACGTTACGAAACAAATCCAAATGTTTTGCCTTTTTAGCGATTTAAGCCAAACATTTACAAACATTACGAAACAAATCCAAACGTTTCCCCTTTTTAGCAACTTTAGCCAAACATTTGCAAACGTTCCGAAACAAAAAAAAATGCTTAAAACGTTACGAAACAAATCCAAACGTTTCCCATTTTAGCAATTAAGCCAAACATTTACAAACGTTACGAAACAAAACCAAGCGTCTCGCCTTTTTTGCAATTTAAGCCAAAAGTTTACAAACGTTACGAAACAAATCCAAGTGTTTCCCCTTTTTAGAAATTTAAGTCAAACGTTACAAACGTTCTGAAACAAATCCAAGCGTTTAACCTCTTTAGAAATTTAAGCCAAACGTTTACAAATGTTCCGAAACAAATCCAAGCTTTTCACCTTTTTAGAAATTTAAGCCAAACATTTACAAACGTTACGAAACAAAACCAAGCGTTTCGCCTTTTTTGCAATTTAAGCCAAACGTTTACAAACGTTACGAAACAAATCCAAGCGTTTCACCTTTCTAGAAATTTAAGCCAAACGTTTACAAACGTTCCGAAACAAATCCAAGCGTTTCACCTATGTAGAAATTTAAGCAAAAGGTTTACAAACGTTCCGAAACAAATCCAAACGTTTCACCTTTTTAGCGATTTAAGCCAAACATTAACAAACGCTATAAAAAAAATCCAAACGGTTCACCTTTTTAGCGATTTAAGCCAAACGTTTAGAAACGCTACGAAACAAATCCAAACGTTTCACCGTTTTAGCAATTTAAGCCAAACGTTACGAAAAAAATCCAAGAATTTCCCCTTTTTGGCAATTTAAGCCAAACGTTTACAAACGTTACGAAACAAATCCAAATGTTTCACCTTGGTCGCGATTAAAGCCAAACATTTACATACGTTACGAAACAAATCCAAACGTTTTGCCTTTGTAACGATTTAAGCCAAACGTTTACAAACGTTATGAAACTAATCCAAACGTTTCGCCTTTATAGCGATTTAAGCCAAACGTTTACAAACGTTACGAATCAAATACAAACGTTTCCCCTTTTTAGCAATTTAAGCCAAGCGTTTACAAACGTTACGAAACAAAACCAAACGTTTAAAACGTTACGAAACAAATCCAAACGTTTCACATTTTTAGCGATTTAAGCCAAACCCTTACAAACGTTAAGAAAAAAACCAAGCATTTCACCTTTTTAGCAATATAAGCGAAACGTTTAAAAACGTTACGAAACAAAGCCAAGCATTTTACCTTTTTAGTAATTTAAGCCAAACGTTTAGAAACATTACGAAACAAATCCAAGCGTTTCACCTTTTTATAAATTTAAGCCAAACGTTAACAAACGTTACGAAAAAATCCAAGCGTTTCACCTTTTTAGCAATTTAAGCCAAACGTTTACAAACGTTCCGAAACAAATCCAAGCGTTTAACCTTTTTAGAAATTTAAGCCAAACGTTTACAAACGCTACGAAAACAAATCCAAACGGTTCACCTTTTTAGCGATGTAAGCCAAACGTTTACAAACGCTACGAAACAAATCCGAACGTTTCACCTATTTAGCAGTTTAAGTCAAACGTTTACAAACGTTTAGAAACAAATCCAAGCCGTTTCTTGTTTTTAGCAATTTAAGCCAAACGTTTACATACATGACGAAACCAATAAAAGCGTTTGACCTTTTTAGCAATTTAGGCCAAACGTTTACATAGGTTACGAAACAAATCCAAACGTTTCACCCTTTTAGCGATTTAAACCAAACATTTCAAACGTTACGAAACAAATCCAAACGTTTCGCCTTTATAGCGATTTACGCCATACGTTTACAAACGTTACGAAACAAAACCAAACGTTTAAAACGTTACGAAGCAAATCTAAACGTTTCACATTTTTAGCGATTTAAGCCAAACCTTTACAAACGTTAAGAAACAAAACCAAGCACTTCACCTTTTTAGCAATATAAGCCAAACGTTTACAAACGTTACGAAACAAGCCAAACATTTCACCTTTTTAGTAATTTAAGAAAAACGTTTACAAACGTTACGAAACAAATCCTAACGTTTCACCTTTTTAGCGATATAAGCCGAACGTTTACAAACGTTACGAAACAAAACCAAACATTTCGCCTTTTTAGCTAGTTAAGCCAAACATTTACAAACGTTACGAAACAAATCCAAACGTTTCCACATTTTAGCAATTTAAGCCAAACGTTTTTAAATGCTACAAAACAAATCCAAATGGTTCGCCTTTTTAGCGATCTAAGCCAAACGTTTACAAACGCTACGGAACAAATCCAAACGTTTATCCTTTTTAGCAATTTAAGCCAAACGTTTACAAACGCTACGGAACAAATCCAAACGTTTACCCTTCTTTAGCAATTTAAGCCAAACGTTTACAAACGTTACGAAACAAATTTAAGCATTTCTCCTTTTTAGCAATTTAAGCAACAAGTTTACAAACATCACGAAACAAATCAAAGCGTTTCACCTTTTTAGCAATTTAAGCGAAACGTTTACAAAGGTTACAAAACAAATCCAAACGTTTCACCTTTCTAGCTACTTAAGCCAAACGTTTACAAACGTTACGAAACAAATCCAAACGTTTAGCCTTTATAGCGATTTAAGCCAAATGTTTACACACGTTACGAAATAAATCCAAACGTTTCCCCTTTTTAACGATTTAAGCCAAACGTTTACAAACGTTACGAAACAAAACAAAACATTTAAAACGTTACGAAAAAAATCCAAACGTTTCACATTTTTAGCGATTTACGCCAAACCTTTACAAACGTTAAGAAACAAAACCAAGCGTTTTACCTTTTTAGCAATATAAGTCAAACGTTTACAAACATTACGAAACAAAGCCAAGCATTTCACCTTTTTAGTAATTTAAGCCAAAAGTTTAAAAACATTACGAAACAAATCCAAGTGTTTCACCTTTTTAGAATTTAAGCAAAACGTTTACAAACGTTATAAAACAAATCCAAACGTTTCACCTTTTTAGAGATTTAAGCCGTACGTTTACAAACGTTACGAAACAAAACCAAACATTTCACATTTTTAGCAGGTTTATGCTAAACGTTTATAACGTTACGAAACAAATCCAAACATTTAACCTTTTTAGCAATTTATGCCTAACGTTTACAAACATTACTAAACAAATCCAAACGTTTCACCTTTTTAGCGATTGAAGCCAAACGTTTACAAACGGTAGGAAACAAATCCAAACGTTTCACCTTTTTAGCGATTTAAGACAAACGTTTACAAATGCTACGAAACAAATCTAAGCGTTTCACCTTTTTAGCGATTTAAGCCAAAAATTTTACAAACGTTACGAAATAAATCCAAGCGTTTCACCTTTTTAGCAATTTAAGCCAAATAATTAATAACGTTACGAAACAAATCCAAACGTTTCACCTTTTTAGCGATATAAGCCGAACGTTTACAAACGTTACGAAATAAAACCAAACGTTTCACCTTTTTAGCGATTTAAGCCGAACAATTACGAATGTTACGAAAAAAAAACCAAACATTTCCCCTTTTTAGCAATTTAAGGCCAACGTTTACAAATGTCACGAAACAGATCCAAACGTTTCCCCATTTTATCGATTTAAGCCAAATGTTTAAAAGGTTACGAAACATATTTAAATATTTCACCTTTTTAGCGATTTATGCCAAACGTTTACAAACGTTTTGAAACAAATCCAAACGTTTCACCTTTTTAGAAAATTAAGCCGAACGTTTACAAACGTTACGAAACAAAACCAAACATTTCACCTTTTTAGCAGGTTAAGCCAAACATTTACAAATGTTACGAAACAAATCCAAACGTTTCCATATTTTAGCGATTTATGCCAAACGTTTATAACAATACGAAACAAATCCAAACATTTCACCTTTTTAGCGATTTATGCCAAACGTTTACAAACATTACGAAACAAATCCAAACGTTTCACCTTTTTAGCGATTGAAGACAAACGTTTACAAACAGTACGAAACAAATCAAAACATTTCCCCTTTTTAGCGATTTAAGGCAAACGTTTACAAATGCTACGAAAGAAATCCAAACTTTTTACCTTTTTAGCAATTTAAGCCAAACGTTTATAAACGTTACAAAACAAATCCAAATGTTTCACCATTTTTACGATTTAAGGCGAACGTTTACAAACGGTACGAAACAAATCCAAACGTTTCACCTTTTTAACGATTTAAGCCAAACATTTACAAACGTTACGAAACAAATCAAAATGCTTCACCTTTTTAGTTATTTAAGCCAAACGTTTACAAACGTTACGAAATTAATCCAAGCGTTTCACCTTTTTAGCAATTTAAGCCAAACGTTTACAAACGTTACGAAATTAATCCAAGCGTTTCACCTTTTTAGCAATTTAAGCCAAAGGTTTACAAACGTTACGAAACAAAACCAAATGTTTCACCTTTTTAGAGATTTAAGCCGAACGTTTACAAACGTTACGAAATAAAACCAAACGTTTCACCTTTTTAGAGATTTAAGCCGAACATTTAAGAACGTTATGAAAAAAACACCAAACATTTCACCTTTTTAGCAATTTAAGCCGAACGTTTACAAATGTTACGAAACAGATCCAAATGTTTCCCCATTTTAGCAATTTAAGTCAAACGTTTAAAACGTTACGAAACATATTTAAATATTTCATCTTTTTAGCGATTTATGCAAAACGTTTACAAATGTTTCGAAACAAATCCAAATGTTTCACCTTTTTAGCGATTGAAGCAAAACGTTTACAAACGCTACGAAACAAATCCAAACGTTTCACCATTTTAGCGATTTAAGCCAAAGGTTTCCAAACGTTACGAAACAAATCCAAACGTTTCACCTTTTTAGCAATTTAAGCCAAACGTTTACACAGGTTATGAAACAAATCCAAATGTTTCAACTTTTTAGTAATTTGAGCCAAACATTGACAAACGTTACAAAACAAATCCATGTGTTTCAACTTTTTAGTAATTTCAGCCAAACGTTTACAAATGCTACGAAACAAATCCAAGCGTTTCTCCTTTTTAGCAATTTAAGCCAAACGTTCACAAACGCTACGAATCAAAACAAAACGTTTAAAACGTTATGAAACAAATCCAAACGTTTCACATTTTAGCGATTTAAGCCAAACCTTTACAAACGTTACGAAAAAAAACGAAATGTTTACAACGTTACGAAACAAAACCAATCGTTTCACATTTTTAGCGATTTAAGTCAAACGTTTACAAACGTTACAAAATAAAACCAAGCGTTTTTCCTTTTTAGCAATTTAAGCCAAACGTTTACAAACGTTGCGAAACAAATCCAAGCGTTTCCCCTTTTTAAAAATTTATGCCAAACGTTTACAAACGTTCCGAAACAAATCCAAGCGTTTCACCTTTTTAGAAATTTAAACTAAACATTTATAAATGTTTCGAAACAAATTAAAATGTTTCACCTTTTTAGTGATTTAAGCCGAACGTTTACAAACGCTACAAAAAAATCCAAACGGTTCCCTTATTTAGCGATTTAAGCCAAACGTTTACAAATGCTATGAAACAAATCCAAACGTTTCGCCTTTTTAGCAATTTAAGCCAAACGTTTATAAACTTTACAAAACAAATCCAAGTGTTTCTCCTTTTTAGCAATTTAAGCCAAACATTTACAAACAATACGAAACAAATCAAAGCGTTTTACCTTTTTAGCAATTTAAGCCAAACGTTTACAAAGGTTAGGAAACAAATCCAAACGTTTCACCTTTTTAGCGATTTAAGCCAAACATTTACAAACTTTATGGAATTAATCCAAGCGTTTCACCTTTTTAGCAATTTAAGCCAAAGGTTTGCAAACGTTACGAAACAAATCCAAATGTTTCACCTTTTTAGCGATATAAGCCGAACGTTTACAAACGTTACGAAACAAAACCAAACGTTTAAAACGTTCCGAAACAAATCCAAACATTTACATTTTTAGCGATTTAAGCCAAACCTTTACAAACGTTAAGCAGCAAAACCTAGCATTTCACCTTTTTTGTAATTTAAGCCAAACGTTTACAAACGATACGAAACAAATCCAAGCGTTTCACCTTTTTAGCAATTTAGGCCAAACGTTTACAAACGTAACGAAACAAATCCAAGTGTTTCACGTTTTTTGCAATTAAAGCCAAACGTTTACAAACATTCTGAAACAAAACCAAGCGTTTCACCTTATTAGAAATTTAAGCCAAATGTTCCGAAACAAATACAAACGTTTCACCTTTTTGGCGATTTAATTCAAACGTTTACAAACGCTACAAAACAAATCCAAACGGTTCACCTTTTTAGCGATGTAAGCCAAACGTTTACAAACGCTACGAAACAAATCCGAACGTTTCACCTATTTAGCAGTTTAAGTCAAACGTTTACAAACGTTTAGAAACAAATCCAAGCCGTTTCTTGTTTTTAGCAATTTAAGCCAAACGTTTACATACATGACGAAACCAATAAAAGCGTTTGACCTTTTTAGCAAATTAGGCCAAACGTTTACATAGGTTACGAAACAAATCCAAACGTTTCACCCTTTTAGCGATTTAAACCAAACATTTCAAACGTTACGAAACAAATCCAAACGTTTTGCCTTTATAGCGATTTACGCCATACGTTTACAAACGTTACGAAACAAAACCAAACGTTTAAAACGTTACGAAGCAAATCTAAACGTTTCACTTTTTTAGCGATTTAAGCCAAACCTTTACAAACGTTAAGAAACAAAACCAAGCACTTCACCTTTTTAGCAATATAAGCCAAACGTTTACAAACGTTACGAAACAAGCCAAACATTTCACCTTTTTAGTAATTTAAGAAAAACGTTTACAAACGTTACGAAACAAATCCAAACGTTTCACCTTTTTAGCGATATAAGCCGAACGTTTACAAACGTTACGAAACAAAACCAAACATTTCGCCTTTTTAGCTAGTTAAGCCAAACATTTACAAACGTTACGAAACAAATCCAAACGTTTCCACATTTTAGCAATTTATGCCAAACGTTTATAATGTTACGAAACAAATCCAAATATTTCACCTATTTAACGATTTATGCCAACGTTTACAAACATTACGAAACATATCCAAACGTTTCACCTTTTTAGCGATTGAAGCCAAACGATTAAAAATGTTACGAAACAAATCCAGACGTTTTACCTTTTTAGCGATTTAAGCCAAACATTTACAAACGGTACGAAACGAATCCAAGCGTTTCACCTTTTTAGCGATTTAAGCAAAACGTTTACAAACGCTACGAAACAAATCCACATGTTTCACTTTTTTAGCAATTTAAGCCAAACGTTTACAAACGTTACAAAACAAATCCAAGCGTTTCACCTTTTTAGCGATTTAAGCAAAACGTTTACAAACGTTACGAAACAAATCCAAGCGATTCACCTTTTTAGCAATTTAAGCCAAACTTTTACAAAAGTTACAAAGCAAATCCAAACGTTTCCCCTTTTTAGCGATTTAAGCCAAACGTTTACAAACGTTATGAAACAAAACCAAACGTCTAAAACGTTACGAAGAAAATCTAAACGTTTCACATTTTTAGCGATTTAAGCCAAACCTTTACAAACTTTAAGAAACAAAACCAAGCACTTCACCTTTTTAGCAATATAAGCCAAACGTTTACAAACGTTTCGAAACAAACCAAACATTTCACCTTTTTAGTAATTTAAGAAAAACGTTTACAAACGTTATGAAACAAATCCTAACGTTTCACCTTTTTAGCGATTTAAGCCGAACGTTTACAAACGTTATGAAACAAAACCAAACATTTCACCTTTTTAGCTAGTTAAGCCAAACATTTACAAACGTTATGAAACAAATCCAAACGTTTCCACATTTTAGAAATTTATGTCAAAAGTTTATAATGTTACGAAACAAATCCAAATATTTCACCTATTTAACGATTTATGCCAACATTTACAAACATTACGAAACATATCCAAACGTTTCACCTTTTTAGCGATTGAAGCCAAACGATTAAAAATGTTACGAAACAAATCCAGACGTTTTACCTTTTTAGCGATTTAAGCCAAACATTTACAAACGGTACGAAACAAATCCAAACGTTTCACCTTTTTAGCGATTTAAGCCAAACGTTTACAAACGCTACGAAACAAATCCACATGTTTCCCTTTTTTAGCAATTTAAGCCAAACGTTTACAAACGTTACAAAACAAATCCAAGCGTTTCACCTTTTTAGCTATTTAAGCCAAACGTTTACAAACGTTACGAAACAAATCCAAGCGATTCACCTTTTTAGCAATTTAAGCCAAACTTTTACAAAAGTTACGAAACAAATCCAAACGTTTCCCCTTTTTAGCGATTTACGCCAAACGTTATGAAACAAAGCCAAACGTTTATTACGTTACGAAACAAATCTAAACGTTTTACATTTTTAGCGATTTAAGCCAAACCTATACAAACGTTACAAAACAAAACCAAACGTTTAAAATTGTCACGACCCGATTCTCGGCATCGAGACCGGCGCTAGGGAATGGGAGTGGTTGCTCCGAAACCCGTAGCAAGCCTTAAAATACATTAAAAATCACTTAAAATTTTTCGCGGAATTCAAATCATTTTCGAACATTTTAAAATCGCAGTTTAAAACGTTCTGAAGAAAATTACCATTTAAAAACATGCACATAGTTTTCTCTTTAATTATTGCATTTTAGTTTTCAAAACCATTTCTCTATGGTTTATCATGCATCTCATGTGCATACCATCTTACTATGGTAATTACTGCATTTCACTATGCAGGCCATTTCTCTATGGACTTAACTGCATTTCACTTTGCAGATGCGTTCACCGCATTTTATTCAAGTGCAGTCGCTCGGACTTTCGCACAGCATTCACACATTACATATTATATCAGAGTTTGAGCGTTATAAAATATAAAGCATAAATAAGTCCAACGACTACTAAGGTATCACCGTTCATTATTCTAGCTACTGCAACTCTAGACACATAAAGGAAAGTCATTCTCACTTTATTCAAGCCAGGGATTTCCGGAACAAGAAATTGGAAATCCACACCTCAAACTACTCGCCTGTAAAAATATTAAATTCAACGGGGTCAGCTATAATAACTGAGTGAATGCGTACAACATGTACTAATAAACATTAATATGAAAGCAATGCATTCCAGATTACCGATTCATATGAAACCCTAAACCATGATTCATATTCCTATATGCTTTCAACACAGGAAACATAAATATTCCATTTTTTTCCATTCCATTCGGGTTAACCTTTTATTTTCCTTTGGCCGTATTTATTTTCTCTTTTTGTACTTTTAGCTAGTCAAATCCGATTACTCTTATTTTACGTATTTGAAAGTCCCAGACTCTTCTTACAATACAACGGATTTCGGCAGTACATAAATACTGTCGCCAACTTCACTTTTTTTAATAAAAGGTTCAACCTCTCAGATCTCGGCAGTTTCGCTAACTGCCTTTGGTCGTCTATATTTCGTTGCCTCTGAAGATCTGTTTCCATATGTCTAGGTCGTCGCCTGACTTCCAGACCGTCGTCCAGATTTCCACATACCATTTTCACATGCAAACACATTCTAAATGCAATACCGGTGATCACACGGCACTATTGCCGCCCAATAGTAAGCATGTTTCAATGAATCTAAATCGGTTTCAAAACTATGTATAATAGTTCATGCGATTTAAATTCAAAATAAAATAAAGCATTTGTAAATCATGTAAAGCAGTTCGCAATATTTTTAATACTAATATTTAGCAGTATAAGTTGTAAACACACTCACAGTACTCGCTTATTCCAAATATAAAAATATCACCCGTCGAATATCAAAACCTTAGCTCGCCGGTTTCCGCGACAAAACTCGCTGGATCTAATTTAGAGATTAAACATTAATAAATGTAATAAATCTAAATTCTAGGATATACTCTAGACCGACTCAACCATATAAACCACATAACTACATAACCAAATTTGATTCCGACTATCTATTTCCGTATCATCGTATTTCTTTACGATACACCACGTAATTTATTTAATTCAATGAATAAACATAGAATTATAATTCCATATAATTCTAACACACATTCAATTCACATAATTTTCTAAAATACACTTTTAAAAAATATCAACAAACATATCACAATTCAAAAATATCCAAAAATATTTTTCCGTAAAATATTTTTGACCCGGGGCTCGGCCCCCCTTATTTTCTGCCAAAAATATTTCGGCACTAACTGCTGCCAACTGAGTTTAGGACTGAGCCAACATGCTCTATCCCCTTCACTCAAACTCCGGTCACCGTATTCCGGTGGTTTTGGCCGGAAAACTCAAAAACGCTAAAAACGCTTGAAATCCATTTTAAGCCATTTTAACACCGAAATTCACCAAAATAATTTTCAAATACATTTTTAATTTTTATCTTGTAAAAACAGCAGCCCGTAATTTTTAAAATAATTATTTTCCATTATTTTAACCATTAAAACCGAAATATCAATTAATAATCAAAACCGATTATTAATCCGTCAAAACACTTCACAAAAATCATTTAAACTCCACAAATAATTATCAAACACATTTCGTAAATTTTTCATAAATATTTTCTGCCCAAAAACTAAAATGACAATTTTACCCTTTTTCATCAAATTTTAACCGAATAGAGTTATTAAAAATTAAAACCCGATTATTAAACCGCTAAAAATTCACCATTATACATTTAATTAACATCAAACACAAATATAACTCATCCATAAATAAAATTATTTCCAGAAATTAAAAATCCCTTTATTTAACATTTTTAAGCTATTTTTAAGCTTTAAAACAATTAAAAATCGAAACCCAACTAATTAAATTAACAACCGAATTAATTAACATTTTTAATCCACAAAAATTTCACTTCAAAGCATATGTAAATCTCAACATATAGATCAGCCCATAAATTAAAATAAATAATTTAATTTTCACGGAAAAATTATTTAAAACCAAAACCCATATAAACAATTACTAAAACCAACTAATTATCCATCAAACATCACATATAAACCATCCTATGCATGTTTCTAACACTTAACCAACATCAGCAACTAAAAACTAAGATTTGAGCTTGAAATTATACCTCAAACGAACATGCAAATACACCTTAACGATCTACACAATATTCCCGTCAATTTTCTTGAAGAAAGTTTTGAGAGAAAATGAAAGTATAAAGCTTGGTGTTTGTGGTTATGGTGTATTCGGCACCCACAAGAAAATGAAGAAGACAATGCATTGCTTGGGCACCAAGCTTATGTAGGGAAAATATCTAGATATTAAATCATGTTTCAATTATTTACAAGTTTGCCATTATGGCATTCTTGTAAATAATTCGAACTCTAGGGGCAAAATAATTTAACTTTCTCAAACACTCAAAAACATTAAACCATATCATATGTGCTGAGTTAAAATATTTTTGGGCCTTTAAAAATATTAAAAATAATTATTTAGACGGTTTTTAGTGAAAAATCACAAAATTCACTTTTAACACGTAAAATTGCCAAAAATCAAATTTAAGGCAAACACATACCAAATTATATTATCACACGTATAAATTCATCACGTGAATTTATTCACTATTTTCGAGGTCCTAATTAATTAAAATCGGACTCACACGAAAATAAACGCTAATAATTCTACGGGGTATTACATTCACCCCTCCTTATAAGAAATTCGTCCTCGAATTTCAAAACAAACTATTACCTTGAGCAAACAAGTGGGGATATCGTTTCCGCATATCCACCTCTGTTTCCCACGTACATTTTTCGATTGTACGGCTCCTCCAGAGCACTTTTACCATAGGTATCTCCTTACTACGGAGTTTCCTAATCTGGGTATCCACAATTTCTACCGGTTCTTCCTCATAAGATAGTTTCTCGTCTATCTCAACCTCCTGAGGTTGAATAAGTCTATGAGGGTCAGGAATATACTTTCTAAGCATCGACACGTGAAACACTGGATGTACTTGCGACATCTCAGACGGTAATGCTAACTTATAAGCTACCGCTCCTATTCGCTCAATAACCTCGTAAGGCCCTGCATATCTCGGCGCTAGCTTTCCTTTCTTTCCAAATCGGATTACACCTTTCATAGGTGATATTTTAAGAAACACAAAATCTCCGACTTGAAATTCCATATCCTTTCTCCTCATATCAGCATAGCTCTTTTGCCGACTAAATGCAGTTTCTAAACGTTGCTTAATCAACGACACTTTCTCAGACGTAATCTGAACAATTTCAGCTCCTGTCAACTTTCTTTCTCCAACTTCTTCCCAACAAATTGGAGATCTACACTTACGTCCATACAACGCCTCATACGGTGCCATTTCGATACTGGAATGATAACTATTGTTATATGAAAACTCTACTAACGGTAGATACTCATCCCAATGGCCTCCGAAATCTAAAACACACATTCTTAACATATCCTCCAAAGTCTGGATGGTCCTTTCAGACTGTCCATCCGTTTGGGGATGAAACGCTGTACTAAAATCTAAACGCGTTCCTAAAGCCTCTTGCAGATTTTGCCAAAATCGGGATGTAAAAACTGATCCTCGATCTGACACAATTGACACAGGAACTCCATGTAAACTGACTACTTTGTCAATATAAATCTGTGCCAACTTCGCTGCCGTATAGGTAACCTTGATCAGGATGAAATGAGCCGACTTTGTCATTCGATCAACGATAACCCATATCGAATCAAAACCATGTTGCGACTTAGGCAATCCAACGACGAAATCCATGGTTATTCTTTCCCATTTCCATTCTGGTACTGGTAATTGTTGCAAAAATCCAAATGGTCTCTGATGTTCCAACTTCACTTGTTGGCATATCGGACACTTAGCAATAAATTCTGCTATATCCCGTTTCATACCATACCACCAATACATCTCCTTAACATCGTGATACATCTTGGTAGAACCAGGATGAACACTATACTTAGATCCATGTGCCTCCATCATAATCCTCTGTTTCAATTCCTCTACATTTGGTACACATACCCTTGTACCAAATTTCAGAATACCACCTTTCAAATTATACTCAGAGTTCATTCCCTTTTGAACTTCTGCAATAACATGCTTTAGTTGAGGATCTGTTGTCTGAAGTTCCTTAATCTGATCATTCAATGTAGGTTTAATCGTCATTTGAGCTAACAAACTCCCCAAATATGAAACCTCTAATTGAACTCCTTGATCAAACAACGAATGCACTTCTCTAACCATTCGTCGCTTCTCAACTAAAGTAATGTGAGCTAAACTTCCTGCTGATTTTCTACTCAACGCATCAGCCACTACGTTAGCTTTGCCAGGATGATACTGTATCGTATAGTCATAATCCTTTAGCAACTCCATCCACCTCCTCTGCCTGAGATTCAACTCTCGTTGATCAAATATGTATTTCAGACTCTTGTGATCAGTGAATATTTCGCATTTTGCTCCATATAGGTAATGTCTCCAAATCTTTAATGCGAATATCACCGCTGCTAATTCTAGATCATGGGTTGGATAATTAACTTCATGCTTTTTCAACTGGCGAGAAGCATAAGCTATAACTCGTCCATGTTGCATCAGTACACATCCTAACCCGATCCTAGAAGCATCACAATAGATTGTAAGTCCATCACTACCAGAGGGTAATGCCGGAACTGGAGCTGTTGTCAAACACTCCTTCAGCTTCCGGAAACTCATTTCACATTGATCAGTCCAAATGAACTTCGCGTTCTTCTGAGTTAGCTTAGTTAATGGTGCAGACAACTTAGAAAAGTCTTGCACAAACCGTCTATAATAACCAGCTAAACCCAAGAAACTACGAATTTCTGTCACTGAACTTGGCCTTTTCCAATTCATCACAGCTTCAATCTTTTTAGGATCTACCTTAATCCCACTTTGAGATACTACATGTCCCAAAAATGCTACTTCTTCTAACCAAAACTCACACTTCGAGAATTTGGCATAAAGCTGATGATCTCTCAAAGTTTGTAACACAATCCTTAAGTGTTGCGCATGCTCCTCCTCTGTGCGCGAATAAATCAAGATATCATCTATGAACACTATCACGAATTGATCTAGAAACGGTTTAAAAATCCGATTCATCAAATCCATGAAAGCCGCTGGTGCATTTGTCAATCCAAATGACATCACCAAAAATTCATAATGACCGTATCTTGTTCTGAATGCAGTCTTTGGAATATCATCATTTCTGATCTTCAACTGATGATAACCAGACCTCAGATCAATCTTCGAAAAGTACCTCGCTCCTTGCAATTGATCGAATAAATCGTCAATTCTGGGTAAAGGATACTTATTCTTGATTGTGACCTTATTGAGTTGTCTGTAATCTATACAGAGTCTCATAGATCCATCCTTCTTCTTTACAAACAACACAGGTGCTCCCCAAGGTGAGACACTTGGTCGTATAAATCCACGATCAATCAATTCTTCTAATTGATCATTCAACTCCTTTAGTTCTGCTGGTGCCATACGATACGGAGGTATCGATATTGGACTTGTACCAGGAACTAGATCAATACAGAATTCAATCTCTCGATCTGGTGGTAATCCAGGTAACTCTTCTGGAAACACATCAGAATACTCCGACACTACTGGTACATCATTCACACTTCCAACTTCCTTCTGAATATCTCGTACCAGAGCTAAAAATCCTTGACATCCTTTACTTAACATCTTTCTCGCTTTCAAAGCCGAGACTAAACTCTTTGGGGTTTCCAACTTCTCTCCCCGAATAGAGATAAGTGCAGTTCCAGGTGCATGGAACGTCACTATCTTCTCTCTACAATCCACATTTGCATAATGTCGCGACAACCAATCCATTCCTAGGATGACGTCGAATTCTAAAACATTAAGCAACACCAAATCCGCAAGCAATTCTCGCTCTCCAATTAACACAAGACACGACGGATAAACTACAGTAACGTCTATGCTTTCGCCTACAGGTGTAGCTACTAACAATGGGTTTTTCAAAATCACAGGTTGAATTCCTAATTTTAATGCAAAACTCGACGATACAAATGAATGCGTAGCACCGGGATCAAATAAAATTGATGCATCATGCGAAGATATTGAAAATATACCTTGCACTACCGCGTTCGATGCATTCGCCTCTTGAGGATTGATCGCAAAAACTCTAGCCTGCCCTCCGCTAGCAGTTGATCCAGATCCTCGTCCGCATGTGGTCCTTCCTCCACCACGATTACCAAAACCATATTCTCTTCCACATTGTCCATTAAACACATTTTGGTTCTGTGCCTGCCCAGACACTGCCGGATATACATGTCTAGGTTGTTGAAACACTGGTTGAACAACACTAGCACTTGAACCTTGTGGTCCAGACATAGGACATTCTCTTGAGAAATGACCTTGCTGTCCACACGTGAAACAACCTCTCGTCATAAAGCATACCCCAAAATGCTTCCTTCCACAAGTATTACATAGTGGTACTGTTCCTCCTGAACTTCGTCCACTAGAACTTGATCCAGACATACTGAACCTCCTATCTTTCTTTCCTTTCTTAAATCCTTTACGATATGGTCCAATGAACCTATTCGTATTCGAACTAGCAGTTCCTTCTCTTACGAGCTCACCAGAAACATTGATCTTTCCAAATTGGATCAAAGTACTTTCCATCTGGCGTGCACTATCGATGATTTGCACCAAATCCTTCCTAACATCAGATAGCAATCCAATATATTCGGGTCCTAGCCCCTTAATAAACCTTGAATTCACCCTATCTCTATCCAACATCAGATCAGGTGTGAATCGACTCAATCTTGTGAACTCCGTCACATACTCCTGCACCGTCTTTCCTATCTTATTCAGATTCAACAGTTTCTCTCGATAATTCTCCATTACTGAAAACGGCAGAAAGAATTCCTTAAATCGAGTGACAAATTCATTCCAAGTCATCTCTCCCATACTTGGTTGAATATGCCTTTGAAACCAATCCTTCGCAGATCCTTTTACTGACATCTCCACCATCAGTATAGACTGTCTTTCACTAGCATTAAGACGTCTAGCATTCATCTCTACTTCCTCTAAGAAATCTAACGCATCGTTTGATCCATCAAACTTCATGGGCTTGAGCCTCATGTAAGCCATACCGAGATCACGATCAACATTAGCACCAACTCTCTGCTGTTGGTAATCCAACTGCTCTCTGTGCATATTCTGCACTTCCACTTGATTCGTTTGCATGGCTGCTATGCCAACTAAAAATTGTTCGAAATCAAAGCCCGGAATATTAAAATTTGGCCCACGACCTCGACCACGTCCACGTCCACGACCACGACCTTCGCCTGCTGCGGGTATCGCATCGTTATGAACGGACTCCTCATCATGAACATTCTCCTCTTGAACGTTTTCCTCATGCTGATCAGCCATTCTGATCAAAGCATATCATCTATTAAGAATCTTATCTAACGTTCTAATCGTATACTATCAGGCTCTACTTACTCCTAACAAGCATAAAGACTCGATCCTAGAGCGAAGCTGAGAATATTTAAAACAAATGATGACTTAACAAATGACATGACAGAAACTTATATGTTGCAGTAGACTCTATATCAATCTATCAATCCTTAGCTAGATTATCCTAGTGCCAAGATACCTAGGAATCAAAAACATCATAGGGTTCCTTTCACATATTAGTAATGGTTTAAGCCTATAAACCATCACTTTGATATCAAACTCAACAATGGCCCACTTTTCGACCATTGCTCTGATACCACCTTTGTCACGACCCGATTCTCGGCATCGAGACCGGCGCTAGGGAATGGGAGTGGTTGCTCCGAAACCCGTAGCAAGCCTTAAAATACATTAAAAATCACTTAAAATTTTTCGCGGAATTCAATTCATTTTCGAACATTTTAAAATCGCAGTTTAAAACGTTCTGAAGAAAATTACCATTTAAAAACATGCACATAATTTTCTCTTTAATTATTGCATTTTAGTTTTCAAAATCATTTCTCTATGGTTTATCATGCATCTCATGTGCATACCATCTTACTACATTACTGCATTTCACTATGCAGGCCATTTCTCTATGGACTTAACTGCATTTCACTTTGCAGATGCGTTCACCGCATTTTATTCAAGTGCAGTCGCTCGGACTTTCGCACAGCATTCACACATTACATATTATATCAGAGTTTGAGCGTTATAAAATATAAAGCATAAATAAGTCCAACGACTACTAAGGTATCACCGTTCATTATTCTAGCTACTGCAACTCTAGACACATAAAGGAAAGTCATTCTCACTTTATTCAAGCCAGGGATTTCCGGAACAAGAAATTGGAAATCCACACCTCAAACTACTCGCCTGTAAAAATATTAAATTCAACGGGGTCAGTTATAAAAACTGAGTGAATGCGTACAACATGTACTAATAAACATTAATATGAAAGCAATGCATTCCAGATTACCGATTCATATGAAACCCTAAACCATGATTCATGTTCCTATATGCTTTCAACACAGGAAACATAAATATTCCATTTTTTTTTCCATTCCATTCGGGTTAACCTTTTATTTTCCTTTGGCCATATTTATTTTCTCTTTTTGTACTTTTAGCCAGTCAAATCCGATTACTCTTATTTTACGTATTTGAAAGTCCCAGACTCTTCTTACAATACAACGGATTTCGGCAGTACATAAATACTGTCGCCAATTTTACTTTTTTTAATAAAAGGTTCAACCTCTCAGATCTCGGCAGTTTCGCTAACTGCCTTTGATCGTCTATATTCCGTTGCCTCTGAAGATCTGTTTCCATATGTCTAGGCCGTCGCCTGACTTCCAGACCGTCGTCCAGATTTCCACATACCATTTTCACATGCAAACACATTCTAAATGCAATACCGGTGATCACACAGCACTATTGCCGCCTAATAGTAAGCATGTTTCAATGAATCTAAATCGGTTTCAAAACTATGTATAATAGTTCATGCGATTTAAATTCAAAATAAAATAAAGCATTTGCAAATCATGTAAAGCAGTTCGCGATATTTTTAATACTAATATTTAGCAGTATAAGTTGTAAACACACTCACAGTACTCGCTTATTCCAAATATAAAAATATCACCCGTCGAATATCAAAACCTTTGCTCACCGGTTTCCGCGACAAAACTCGATGGATCTAATTTAGAGATTAAACATTAATAAATGTAATAACTCTAAATTCTAGGATATACTCTAGACCGACTCAACCATATAAACCACATAACTACATAACCAAATTTGATTCCGACTATCTATTTCCGTATCATCGTATTTCTATACGATACACCACGTAGTTTATTTAATTCAATAAATAAACATAGAATTATAATTCCATATAATTCTAACACACATTCAATTCACATAGTTTTCTAAAATACACTTTTAGAAAATATCAACAAACATATCACAATTCAAAAATATCCAAAAATATTTTTCCGTAAAATATTTTTGACCCGGGGCTCGTCCCCCCCTTATTTTCTGCCAAAACCATTTCGGCACTAACTGCTGCCAACTGAGTTTAGGACTGAGCCAACATGCTCTATCCCCTTCACTCAAACTCCGGTCACCGTATTCCGGTGGTTTTGGCCGGAAAACTCAAAAACGCTAAAAACGCTTAAAAATCCATTTTAAGCCATTTTAACACCGAAATTCACCAAAATCATTTTCAAATACATTTTTAATTTTTATCTTGTAAAAACAGCAGCCCGTAATTTTTAAAATAATTATTTTCCATTATTTTAACCATTAAACCCGAAATATCAATTAATAATCAAAACCGATTATTAATCCGTCAAAACACTTCACAAAAATCATTTAAACTCCACAAATAATTATCAAACACATTTCATAAATATTTCATAAATATTTTCTGCCCAGAAACTAAAATGACAGTTTTACCCTTTTTCATCAAATTTTAACCGAATAGAGTTATTAAAAATTAAAACCCGATTATTAAACCGCTAAAAATTCACCATTATACATTTAATTAACATCAACCACAAATATAACTCATCCATAAATAAAATTATTTCCAGAAATTAAAGATCCCTTTATTTACCATTTTAAGCTATTTTTAAGCTTTAAAACAATTAAAAATCGGAACCCAACTAATTAAATTAACAACCGAATTAATTAACATTTTTAATCCACAAAAATTTCACTTCAAAGCATATGTAAATCTCAACATATAGATCAGCCCAGAAATTAAAATAAATAATTTAATTTTCACGGAAAAATTATTTAAAACCAAAACCCATATAAACAATTACTAAAACCAACTAATTATCCATCAAACATCACATATAAACCATCCTATGCATGTTTCTAACACTTAACCAACATCAGCAACTAAAAACTAAGATTTGAGCTTGAAATTATACCTCAAACGAACATGCAAATACACCTTAACGATCTACACAATATTCCCGTCAATTTTCGTGAAGAAAGTTTTGAGAGAAAATGAAAGTATAAAGCTTGGTGTTTGTGGTTATGGTGTATTCGACACCCACAAGAAAATGAAGAAGACAATGCATTGCTTGGGCACCAAGCTTATGTAGGGAAAATATCTAGATATTAAATCATGTTTCAATTATTTACAAGTTTGCCATTATGGCATTCTTGTAAATAATTCGAACTCTAGGGGCAAAATAATTTAACTTTCTCAAACACTCAAAAACATTAAACCATATCATATGGGCTGAGTTAAAATATTTTTGGGCCTTTAAAAATATTAAAAATAATTATTTTGACGGTTTTTAGTGAAAAATCACAAAATTCACTTTTAACACGTAAAATTGCCAAAAATCAAATTTAAGGCAAACACATACCAAATCATATTATCACACGTATAAATTCATCACGTGAATTTATTCACTATTTTCGAGGTCCTAATTAATTAAAATCGGACTCACACGAAAATAAACGCTAATAATTCTACGGGGTATTACAAAAACGTTACAAAACAAATCCAAACGTTCACATTATTAGCGATTTAAGCGAAATCTTTACACACGTTACGAAACAAAGACAAGCGTTTCCCCTATTTAGCAATTTAAGCCAAAAGTTTACAAATGTTACGAAAAAATCCAAGCGTTTCACCTTTTTAGCAATTTAAGCCTAAAGTGTACAAAGGGTACGAAACAAATCCAAACTTTTCACCTTTTTAGCGATTTAAGCCAAGCGTTTACAAACGTTACAAAACAAATCCAAAAGGTGAAACGTTTGTAGTTGTTTCGTAATGTTTGTAAATGTTTGGCTAAAATTGTTAAAAAGGTGAAATGTTTGGATTTGTTTTGTAGCGTTTGTAAACGTTTGGCTTAAATT
The DNA here is from genome assembly GCF_937616625.2 of Mercurialis annua. NCBI lineage: Eukaryota > Viridiplantae > Streptophyta > Magnoliopsida > Malpighiales > Euphorbiaceae > Mercurialis > Mercurialis annua. The sequence continues at coordinate 39,137,693 of NC_065572.1, forward strand.
ACTAAAAAAGTGAAAAGCTTGGATTTGGTTCGGAACGTTTGTAAACGTATTGCTTAAATTGCTAAAAAAGTGAAACGTTTGGATTTGTTTTGCAACGTTTGTAAACGTTTGGCTTAAATTCCTAAAAAGGTGAAACGCTAGGTTTTGTTTTCGTAACATTTGTGAAGGTTTGGCTTAAATCTCTAAAAATGTGCAACGTTGGGATTTGTTTCGTAACGTTTTAAACGTTTGGTTTTATTTCGTAACGTTTGTAAATGTTTGGCTTCAATCGCTAAAAAGGTGAAACACTTGGGTTTGTTTTGAAACCTTTTTAATCGTTTGGCTTATATTGCCAAAAAGGCGACACATTTGGATTTGTTTCGCAACGTTTGTAAACGTTTGGCTTAGGTTGATTTGTTTTGGTTTGATTTTTTATTTTTATTTTAATTAAATTTTAATAGTTGTAAGGGTGTTTTGGGTTTTTCAGTTTTTTTAGACATTTTGTCACATGTCAAATGACACGTGGCGTCGTCTTTTTTTTCTTAGAATTGTAGCAACCAAAAAAAGACGGCGCTTAGGGGTATTTTCGTCCAGAAGGACTGTGAATGAGCGCCGCCATAAAGGTTGAGGGGTTTAGGGAAGGTTTTGAAAGTATAAGTGGTTTACGGAAGCATAGGGTAAAGGTCGAGGACCATTGATGATTATTATCCGCTACTGCATTATACTAAACTTCATTATTGGCTTTGTTATGGAAAAAGATGAATTGTGCTGGGTTTTGGGCGGTAATTTTCAAAGAGATGGGACTAAATGTGTTGGCTATGTGGGTTACTTTGTTTCAAATTAGGAACTTGTTATATAATAGGTTTAGGGAATGTTGGATTTTGTTTTAATTTCCAATTGAAATTGGGCCAAGTTTAGGCCAATAGATTTTAAATTTATTTTTTTATTTGGTTTATTAATTAAAGATTATCGATTAAATATCGATTTTAAAATCGGACTCTCTATTATCGTTTTGACCTCTAAATTATTATTTCAATTATTTTTTTATTAAGTGTTTTGACAATTTTAATCCTAAAACGATAATTATATATATGTATGTATATATGTATGTATGTATGTATGTATGTATGTATGTATGTATTTAAAAAAAACTAAATTCATATAATTACTTGGGTAATTATTGTTAAATTTAAATTTTGTCTTGACGTGCCAAATTGACTAATTTACGTTTTATCTTTTAATTATTATTTTTAACTTATTTTAGTTAAGTAATTTTTCGGTAACTATTGGTTACTTGTGTTTAAGTTATTGAGTTCCGTTTTAATATTTAATTATTATTTTATCAATAAATATTATTTTGGAATTATAAACTATGGTTTATAATTTTGATAAAATATTTGGGTCGGGTTAGACTTGCGTCGCCCGACGTGTGAGGTAAATTGGTAGTTATCGGTAACTCAACTAACCCACTATTTGGAAATTAATTATTATTTAAAGACTATTAAATAATATTTATGAAATGGACTTTTAAGCGAGAACTCAATAGACTTGTATTAATTGTGCATTGTTACCTTTTGGGTATTTTGTGTTGTTCTGTATTGTGTTATTCCGACATGTTATTTGCGGTAGTCCTACGTGGTGTCTAGTGCTCTCAAGATTTAGGGTCTGTTTTAATAATTATATTATTTCTCTAGACCCGACTACTGTTCGTGCTTCAGAGGCGAACCACGATTAGTTGTTTGCCGGTTATCACGTGGATTACCAAGTAGAGAGTTTGTACTTACTATTTACCGCTTTATTAAGTAAATTGTTATTTTAATATTAAATATATATACTGTACGTATATTTCGAACAGTTTTTATATTATGGCTCTTAGTTGAAACATGCTACCTAATGGGCATCATTAGAACTGCGTGCGCACCGGTAATGATCTGGGTAAGGTATATATGGAAATGTGGTAACTCAGTGTGAGCAAAGCTCTCGGGACCAAATTGAGTAACTCGGTGTAGATCAGCTCTCGGGACTCTGGATATGGTATAAGTGTGGTCAGTGATAACTCGGTGTAGCTCAGCTCTCGGGACCAGGCCTATTGGATTATGTATATTATTTAGAATTGTGGATGAGGGTTCCAACTATTAATGGTAGTATCGTTATTAAATGTTTTAAACGGTTTTAAAGTTTTTTCACTTGATAAATGTAAATAGTGGTATAAACTCATCTCAGTATATCCGACCCCGTTTTTTTTCCAATTTTTCTCAGGGTTATGATCTGAGAGAGTCCAGTGATCTCCGTCTTTACTTCTCGGAGGTTTCATTTATTTTTATAAACTGTCAAACTATTTTATTCTTAGACCGCAGTAGTAACTTGACGTCTTTATTTTATTCTAGTTGTTGTCGGATTGGTCCGACTGGATTATTATTGTTTTGGCATGTTATATGATTATTCAGGATTATTTATGTTATGTCTATTTCAGACCAGTATTGGAAAGCATGTTATTTTAAATGTGGAATATTATAACTGCTATTGCCCCGAGCATTGGTTTTCAGCAGGTTTATTGTAATTGTATTTTATAAGGAAGGCTAGCTACAGGTGTTGGTACTACATTACCCATGCCCTAGCGCCGGTCACGATTCATGAAAATGGGTCGTGACACGTTTGGTTTTATTTCATAACGTTTAGCTTAAATTTCTAAAAAGGTGAAACGTTTATTTCGTAATATTTGTAAACGTTTGGCTTTAATCGCTAAAAAAGTGAAACGTTCGGATTTGATTAGTAAAGTTCTAAACGTTTGGCTTAAATCGCTAAAAAGGTGAAATGTTTGGTTTTGTTTCGTAACGTTTGTAAACATTTGGCTTAAATTGCTAAAAAGGTGAAGCGTTTGTTTATTTCGTAACGTTTTAAACATTTGGCTTAAATCGCTAAAAATGTTACGTTTGGATTTGTTTAGTAATATTTTAAACTTTTGGCTTAAATCGCTAAAAAGGTGAAACGTAAAGCCAAACATTTGGATTGATTTCGTAACCTTTGTAAATGTTTGGCTTAAATAGCTGAAAATGGTGAAACGTTTGGATTTGTTTCGTAATGTTTTAAACGTTTGGATTTGTTTCGTATTCTTTTAAACGTTTTGATTTGTTTCATAATGTTTTAAACGTTTCCTTTTATTTCGTAATGTTAACGAACGTTTGAATTTGTTTCATAACGTTTTAAACGTTTGGCTTAAATTGCTAAATAGGTGAAACATTTGGATTTGATTCGTAACGTTTGAAAACATTTGGTTTAAATCTCTAAAAAGGTGAAACGTTTGGATTTGTTTTGTAACGTTTGTAAATGTTTGGCTTAAATCGCTAATAAGGGGAAATGTTTGGATTTTTGTCTTAACATTTTAAAGTTTTGCTTTGTTTCGTAACGTTTTAAGCGTTTGGATTAGTTTCGTAACGTACTAAACGTTTGGATTTATTTCGTAAAATTTTAAAAGTTTGGCTTAAATCGCTAAAAAGGTGAAACATTTGTTTTTTTTGTAATGTTTGTAAACAAATCCAAATGTTTGGCTTAAATCGCTAAAAACGTGAACCGTTTGGATTTGTTTCGTAACGTTTTAAACGTTTGGCTTAAATCGATAAAAAGGGAAAATGTTTGGTTTTGTTTCATACTGTTTGTAAACGTTTGGGTTAAATTGTTCAAAAGGTGAAACATTTGTTTCATAATGTTTGTAAACGTTTGGCTTAAATTGCTAGAAAGGTGAAACATTTGTTTGTTTCATAACGTTTTACACGTTTGGCTTAAATCGCTAAAAAGGTAAAACGTTTGGTTTTGTTTCGTAACGTTTGTAAACATTTGGCTTAAATTGCTACAAGTTGAAACGTTTGTTTTGTAACGTTTGTAAATATTTGGCTTAACTTGCTAAAAAGGGGAAACATTTGTTTTGTTTCCTAATGTTTTGAACGTTGGGCTTAAATTGCCAAAAAGGTGAAACGTTTGAATTTGTTTTGTAACGTTTTTAAACATTTGGCTTAAATCGCTAAAAAGGTGAAACATTTGGATTTTTTTCTTAATGTTTTAAACGTTTGGATTGGTTTCGTAACGTTTTAAATGTTTGGCTTAAATCGCTAAAAAGGTGAAACGTTTGAATTTGTTTCGTAACGTTTTAAACGTTTGTAGACCTTGTTTGGTTTTGTTTCGTAATATTAACAAACATTACGAAACCAATCCAAATGTTTAAAACGTTACGAAACAAACGTATGGATTTGTTTCGTAACGTTTGTAAACGTTGCGCTTAAATCACATTTGGCTGAAATCGCTAAAAAGGTGAAACGTATGGATTTGTTTAGTAATGTTTTAAACGTTTTAATTTGTTTCGTGATGTTTTAAAGGTTTGGTTTTGTTTCGTAACGTTTACAAACATTTGGATTTGTTTCGTAATGTTTTAAACGTTTGGCTTAAATTGCTACAAAGGTGAAACATTTGGATTTATTTTGTAATGTTTGTAAACATTTGGTTGAAATATCTAAAAAGGTAAAACATTTTGATTTATTTTGTAACGTTTGTAAACGTTTGGATGCTAAAAAGGCGAAACATTTGGATTTGTGCCGTAACATTTGTAAACGTTTGGCTTAAATCTCGAAAAAGGTGAAACGTTTGAATTTGTTTCGTAACGTTTGTAAACGTTTGGCATCAATCGCTAAAAAGGTGAAACATTTGGATTTGTTTCGTAACGTTTTAAAACGTTTGGCTTAAATCGCTAAAAAGGTGAAACGTTTAGCTTTATTTCGTAACGTTTGTAAACAAATCAAAAAATCTGGCTTAGATCCCTAAAAACGAGAAATGTTTGGATTTGTTTCGTAACGTTTGTAAACATTTGGCTTAAATTGTTAAAAGGTGAAACGTTTGTTTTGTAACGTTAGTAAACATTTGGCTTAAATTGCTAAAAAGGGGAAACGTTTGGATTTGTTTTGTAACGTTTGTAAACATTTGGCTTAAATCGCTAAAAAAGTGAAACGTTTAGATTTTTTTCTTAACGTTTAAAACGTTTGGATTGGTTTCGTAACGTTTTAAATGTTTGGCTTAAATCGCTAAAAAGGTGAAACGTTTGAATTTATTTCGTAACGTTTTAAACGTTTGTAAACCTTATTTGGTTTTGTTTCGTAACGTTTACAAACATTACGAAACCAATCCAAACGTTTAAAACGTTACGAAACAAACGTCTGGATTTGTTTCGTAACGTTTGTAAACATTTGGCTTAAATCGCTAAAAAGGTGAAACGTTTGGATTTGTTTGGTAATGTTTTAAACGTTTTGATTTGTTTCGTAATGTTTTAAAGGTTTGGTTTTGTTTCGCAACGGTTACAAACATTTGGATTTGTTTCGTAACGTTTTTAACGTTTGGCTTAAACTGCTACAAAGGTGAAACGTTTGGATTTATTTTGTAATGTTTGTAAACGTTTGGTTGAAATATCTAAAAAGGTAAAACGTTTTGATTTGTTTTGTAATGTTTGTAAACATTTGGCTGCTAAAAAGGCGAAACATTTGGATTTGTGCCGTAACGTTTGTAAACGTTTGGCTTAAATCGCGAAAAAGGTGAAACGTTTGAATTTGTTTCGTAACGTTTGTAAACGTTTGGTATCAATCGCTAAAAAGGTGAAACGTTTGGATTTGTTTTGTAACGTTATAAAACGTTTGGCTTAAATTGCTAAAAAGGGGAAACGTTTAGCTTTATTTCGTAACGTTTGTAAACAAATCCAAACATTTGGCTTAGATAGCTAAAAAAGTGAAATGTTTGGAATGGTTTCGTAATGTTTGTAAACGTTTACCTTAAATCGCGAAAAAGGTGAAACGTTTGAATTTGTTTCGTAACGTTTGTAAATGTTTGGCATCAATTGCCAAAAAGGTGAAACGTTTGGATTTGTTTCGTAACGTTTGGCTTAAATTGCTAAAAGGTGAAATGTTTAGCTTTATTTTGTAACGTTTGTAAACAAATCCAAACATTTGGCTTAGATCGCTAAAAAAGTGAAACGTTTGGAATGGTTTCATAATGTTTGTAAAGGTTTACCTTAAATCGCGAAAAAGGTGAAAAGTTTGAATTTGTTTCGTAACGTTTGTAAATGTTTGGCATCAATCGCCAAAAAGGTGAAACGTTTGGATTTGTTTCGTAACGTTTGGCTTAAATTGCTAAAAAGGTGAAACGTTTAGCTTTATTTCTTAACGTTTGTAAACAAATCCAAACATTTGGCTTAGATCGCTAAAAACGTGAAACGTTTGGATTTGTTTCGTAACGTTTGTAAACGTTTGGCTTATATTGCAAAAAAGGTGAAACGTTTGTTTCGTATTGTTTGTAAACGTTTGGCTTAAATCCCCAAAAAGGTGAAACGTTTGTTTGTTTCCTAACGTTTAAAACGTTTGGCTTAAATCGATAAAAAGGAGAAACGTTTGGTTTTGTTTTGAAATGTTTGTAAACGTTTGGCTTAAATTGATAATAAGGTTAAACATTTGTAAACGTTTGGCTTAAATTGCTAAAAAGGTGAAATGTTTGTTTTGTTTCGTAATGTTTTAAACGTTTGGCATAAATTTCTAAAAAGAGGAAATGTTTGGATTTGTTTTGTAACGTTTGTAATCGTTTGGATTGGTTTCGTAACGTTTTAAATGTTTTGTTTAAATCGCTAAAAGGGTGAAACGTTTGGATTTGTTTCGTAACCCTTTAAACGTTTGGATTGGGTTTGTAACATTTGTAAACGTTTGGCATAGATCGCTAAAAATGTGAAACGTTTGGATTTGTTTCGTACGTTTTAATCGTTTGGATTGGATTCGTTTGGCTTAAATCGTAAATAAGATTAAACGTTTGGATTTGTTTCGTAACGTTTGTAAATGTTGGCTTAAATCGCTATAAAGGTGAAACGTTTGGATTTGTTTCGTAATGTATTAAACGTGTGTTTCACATTTTTAGCAATTTAAGCAAAACGTTTACAAACGTTACGAAACAAAACCAAACGTTCCCCCTTTTTAGCGGTTTAAGCCAAAACTTTAAAACGTGACAAAACCAATCCAAACGTTTACAAACGTTACGAAACAAATCCAAATGTTTCTCCTTTTTAGCGATTTAAGCCAAACGTTTACAAACATAAAGAAACAAATCCAAAAGTTTCACCTTTTTAGCGATTTAAGCCAAAACGTTAACAAACGTTACGAAACAAATCCAAACGTTTCCCCTTTTTAGCAATTTAAGCCAAATGTTATGAAACAAATAGAAACTTTTCCCCTTTTTAGCAATTTAAGCCAAACGTTTAAAACGTTACAAAACAAATCTAAACTTTTCCCCTCTTTAGCGATTTAAGCCAAACGTTTAAAACGTTACGAAACCAATCCAAACATCTAAAAAGTTATGAAACCAATCCAAACGTTTAAAACGTTATGAAACTAATGTAAACATTTCACCTATTTAGCGATTTAAGCAAAATATTTAAAACGTTACGAAACCAATCCAAACGTCTAAAACATTACGAAACAAATCCAAACGTTTACAAAGGTTACGAAACAAATCCAAACGTTTCACCTTTTTAGCTATTTAATCCAAACATTTACAAAAGTTATAAAACCAATCCAAACATTTAAAACGTTACGAAAAACTCCAAATGTTTCCCCTTTTAGCGATTTCATAACGTTTGTAAACGTTTGGTTTAAACGCTAAAAAGGGGAAACGTTTGGTTTTGTTTTGTAACGTTTGTAAACGTTTGGCTTAGATCGCTTAAAAGTGTGAAACATTTTGTTTTGTTTCGTATTGTTTGTAAACGTTTGGCTTCAATCTCTAAAAAGGTGAAACGTTTGGATTTGTTTCATAACGTTTGTAAACGTTTGGCTTAAATTTCTAAAAAGGTGAAAAGTTTAGATTTGTTTCGTAACGTTTGTAAACGTTTGGCTTAAATCGCTAATAATGTGAAATGTTTGAATTTGTTTCGTAACGTTTTAAACCTTTGAATTGGTTTTATAATGTTTTAAACGTTTGGCTTAAATCGCTAAAAAGGTGAAACGTTTGGTTTTATTTCGTAATGTTTGTAAACGTTTCGCTTCAATCGCTAAAAAGGTGAAATGTTTGGTTTTGTTTCGTAACGTTTGCCTTAAATCGCTAAAAATGCGAAACTGTCACGATCCAATTTCAAGGATCGCGGCCGGCGCTTGGGTATGGGTATGGTCGTACCAAAACCCGTAGCAAGCCTTGCGGATAATCATACAACATATAAACATGCAAGAAAACCAGTGCTCGGGGGCAGCTGAGACTCCAACCTAAGTGCAGCAGTTTATATCACAACTTAAATAATAACTTAAATATCTGATGCTCGGCTAAAGCCCGAGACTCAACAGCATGCCTTATATATAACATATAAACCAAAGTATAACATGCCAAAGTTAATAACAAAACAATCGGACCAATCCGACAAAATAACATAAGATATCCATAATAAATAATCTAGCTCTATTGCGGTCTAAGTGTTTAAAACCGTTGACTAGTTTAAATAGCATAAAACCTCCAAGAAATCAAAGAATAGGGGATGACAAAAGCTCTCAAATAATAACCCTTGAAAAATTGGGAAAACAACGGGCTCAGATATACTGAGATGAGTTCATAATGCTATGTACATTTATTAAGATTAAAACCCTTAAAATCAAATCCTTTTATACTAATATACTTATATACTTGATCATGGAATACAATATTGAAATGAAATCCCAAAGTGTATATATATCCCAAAGTATAATCCAAAGTAGATGGGAACAAATCCTCATCAATTCCCAATGTAGGCCAGACATTGGTCAGCCAATCCCAAAGTACTTAACGGTGCACACAGTCTCGATACAAGCCTAGTGAGTAGCTCATTCCAATCCAGATCCATAATCATTAAAAACAGTTCGTAAACAATTATAATACTAAAATAATTTGCGGTACTTAATAAAGCGGTAAATAACACTACAACCTCATTGCTTGCAAATCCACGTGATAGCCTGTCAAGCAACCTAAACCTGCTCTGACTCCGAAGCACGAACAGTCGACGGGTCTAGAAACAAAACTTAAGTTAAAAACAATTCATCCCCTAACTCTAAGAATACTAGACACCACATAGGACTAGTATCTCCACCACAAGCCAAAGTATATACCAAGGCATAACAATCAAACGTATACAATCCAAAGCCAAAGTAATACCAGAGTCAAATAATAAGTTAAGCATAACCAAGTGAAATCCCAAAGTAGTGAATTAGCCGAGTTATACAACTATAAGCTTAATCTCATATGTCGGGCGACCGAAGTCTAACCCGACCTAGTGTTATGCCAAAGTAAAACCAAAGTATATCTGGAACCTTTAAATCAAAATATTGCTCATTTGAAAATACGGAACTCAACCTAGTTTAACAATAAAGATGCACATTTACAACAAAACCAAAGCTAGCCACACTTGGCCAAAACACCCAAAGTAGACACAAGCGTGTCACAACACTTAAATAGGTTCTAAATATGCATATGAGTTCACCAACTCAAATCTGAAAATGAAGAAGCCAAACCAACCATTTACATGACATAAAATTTCCACCTTATATCTTAACAACATGAAATCAAACCAATGATCTTTGAATAATGTCAACATGTTACAAACGCCAAAACTACCTATAATACACATATGGGCAGCAACAAACATCATATGAATCAACCAAAGTGTGTTCATGCAACATGGACCAAAACTCAACCTTAAATCCTATTCATCAAACCAAACAAGCAAGATTTGATTTCATCAATTAACATCAGCCCCAAACGAAGATTTACAGCCGTAGGACACTATCTAAAAACTGTGAATAATCATAACAAGATCAACCAAAAATTATAGTATACAACTTAGAAATCGATCTTGAGAAACCCATGTAAGAAATATGAAATTACATCCATTGGTCATGCAAACTCAGTCACTAAATACACCCAAACAGTGGCAATCATCATCCCCGACGATTGCATGAAACACATAAATCAAATTACAATTTATCAACTGGTAAAACTTGCAAAAGCAACTACATGATTGTAAAGCATCAAACCAAGCACTTAACTTCAGAATCGGCATACTCAAAACAGTAAACAACAACCATAATTATCAACAAACAAGAGTAATGCTTAAACGAACGAATCGCTACGTACCAAGAATGAATGAAACGTGATTTAACACCATAAGGAACAAGGATGAATGAACCAGCAAAATAAAAAGTACGTAATAGCCCTACAATGATCCAGGAACAAAAAAAGAATGAGTTACCAAAGACCAAATGGGAATCGAATGAGAGCGGATGAATGGAGAGTGAGAGTATCTTACCGAAAACCAACGATTTGAGAAGGATTTGATGGAAAACGAATTAAATTAGAGAGTTTAATAGTATTTAGGTCGGCTAGGGTTTAATATGAGTGTAGGTAATGTTTAAATCAGAAAAAGGGATCTATTTAAAGGCCCCAAAATGAAAAAACACGACAGGCGCGTTGCGAGGCGCGATGGCCCAACGCGCCCTCCGACGCGCCTCCGATTTGATCCAACAGTCAACTTTTTCTCGTGCACAACCTATCCAAAAATGATCCCGATCCAACAGTGCAATTGGGAGATATGGATGTTTTATCAAGACATGTCACATTCAAAAGGCACACGAACACATCATCGATTATAAAACTGATACAAATTAAATCACCATCGAAAACTCACACGACACATACAGGATACAACTTAAACCCCAAACATAGTGTCACACTTGCTAAGTCAACCATTAACAATCTGAAACTAAATCGGAAACACAACAAAACCATGACGGAAAAACACGGGATATTACAATCTCCCCAACTTATATAAAATTCGTCTTCGAATTTAACATAAGACAACCCACGTAAAACATATCATACAATATGTTGTTCGAACAAAAACACACGTAACAAACATGAAAACACATAATATGACACCCAAAGTAATCAAGGAAAGCAATTATAACAATTCTGCATAATGAACTCTGTCTCCCAAGTAACCAACCCAAACTGTAACCATAGGAATTATGTGCTTAACATCCTATGCACTTGCATAATAAAAAACCTCAATAGGTTGTTCCTCGAACGATAACTAAAAATCACGAATTTCATAAACCGAACAATCTTAAAAGGTCATAAAAGCCTTAATGCTAACTTCCACTTAACATAAAACGATAACGCCCTTTCTAGGTGAAACCAAACGAAGGAATACAAACTCTCCCACATAAAGTTCGACTAAAATACTTAGAATAAACAAGAACAAACCTCGAATCTCCACATAAAGCTCGACTGAAATACTTAGGATATATAAGAACAAACCTCGAATCTCTTTCAATGACAACTCTAATCAAAATTTCCACCCAGAGAAAGTCAACACAAGACAAAACACGCCGAAAATATATGGGGTATAACATTCTCCCCAACCTACGAAACATTCGACCTCAAATTTTAAATAAGAAACTGATTCGCAGTTTAAACGCTCACAACACACATTGCGCAAAATTCTGATTCAAACAATTTGATGCTCCAACGACCACTCAATCAATACAAATGTGAACAATCAAAAATTATCCAACGAAGTTGGTTTCCAAAACTAGCTTGAATCTTAACGATTATGAAACCCATATAATCAAAGTTCAAGAACAATCCCGAAGCTCAAATTCTAGTTCTAACAAAAACCACACTATATAATACCATTAACTTTGCGAATTATAAAACACAAAAATTCACACCGTTATTCAAAAGAACACGTGAACTTACCTCATGGTAACGAAATCTCCAGATTATAACAAACAATCTCAATCACAATGATTCCTTCAATCATCCCATAAGTAGTACACAACTTACACTTATAATAACCAAACCTAAAATTTGATTAATACATAAGTCTAAGATAACTCGAACATCCAAAATTATTCCACCAGTAACTGTAACCTCGAATCCTAACAATAGACCACCTATATCAAATTCACAATTAATTGGTTATATTCAAAGTCAGACTTATAGGAAAATAAAATTTCCAAAACACATAAATATTCAATTAATATTTTCCAATTATCTTTTAAAGACGTTAAAATCTTATACCTCTCTTTATATACAAAAACCAAAATGCTTTTACCGTTCGAAAACCTCTAGTTTTAAAAACACATTAAAATTTCAAAAGATTCGTATCTGAATTCACAGTTACACCTTACTTTCAAATAAATTTGCAAATTTATAAAACCGCTCAACTAGCAAAATTATTATTCACTGAAATTAAAACTTGATAAGATTTTATCCTTTGTCAAAATGGGAAAACAAATTTACATTGAAATATCCTCGTTCGCATAATATTCTATATGAGTTTACAAAAAAGTTTAAACAAAATTGAACATGCAAAACCCAAACTTCCTTTAAAATCACAATATATATACACACGTGGAGCATAACAAAATTCCTTAATCCAACAACCCTCAAATCATAAATTGGAAGCTAACACGTAAGCCTTCAGAACTGACCTCAAAATCCTATCATACTTATAACAACAATAACTCGAGTGCAATCATATATTCATTCTTACTCCTTACGAAGAACAAAATTTATGATACTACAGACCAATCACTCCTAACATAATCGTCCTCAATTCACCACCATTATCACAGAGTATTTGTCTAGCTACCTTACGGTAAAATTTCAAACCATTTGAAATCAATCAACTTTATAAATACATTTTAACCCAAGGAGACTCGCGAGTTCGTTTTAAAATATTTTTCTCAAAAACACTTCATTGCCAAAATCCACGTTACATAATTGTGCGCCAGGGTGATGACACCTTTCATCCCCAAAGAGTTGCATCCAATTCCAACTATTCCAATGCACGTGATGCATGTAGTACTATGCATGTACCAATTACTTATTATTTTTTGAACATACACAGTGCGCAATGCAATTCCTATTCGTGACATACAAAAATGCATGCTCATGATATGTCTGGGCACAATTACGTGTTAAAAACATTTCAAATATTTTCACAATTTTTCATTTGAAATCAATTTCTTAATCAAACATTTGCTAGACGTTACACTCTGTGAGATGTGCACTCCATAACCTCAAAATATTATTTCAAATTCCATACTCGCAATCTACCAAATCATAGGATTCTAACAGCCGTTCAAACCTATAACTCCTATAAAATCTCTTATGAATAAAATAATACTCGATTAAACGCCAATTAAACTAAAATTTAACTTAAGGAAAACAATACATCACATATGCTTTTACAACACGTACCACCAATTCCCGCATTACATCGTCCAACTTGATGAAAAGCACTAGCATTATAAGATACACCGATCTATCTCCTCAGATAAGAATTTCTAAACTATATTTTTCTCTAATAGTCAAAAACCACCAACCGTTTCAAGAACACTTTACTAATCTTCCTCGATATCAAAATCTAAGGATCTCGATTTACAAAACAATACACTAACACCAGCGTAACCCCGAACCGAAACTAAAGCAATACAAGCCTAAACGAAGGTTCGACTCACAAATCAAAAGCCAACACCAAGTTTAAGTCAAAGAACGCATGAAGGAAATTACCTCCCGTGCTACTCTACACAACGAGATAAAACAAACTCAACCGACATAGATCAACCAAACTTGCAAGGTATACAACGCAAATCAAAACTAAAATATTACGAATTCTACAAACCATAAACCACTCAAACATGCCACTAACCACAATTAACCCAAATCTATTTTAAGGCAAAAACAAAACATGCTACAACACACTGCGATTCGTCGTAACAAGAACAACAAGTAATATGCCAACGATCAAAATACGCATCAAAACTCATTTAGAATTATAAAGTCAACCATACAAGTTTTCAAGTTCTAGTTGAGCCTCACAGTTTTAAAATTTTTGTTTTCCGGAAAATCTCCTTTATAAATCATTTTTTAAAAGTTTCTAAAGTATATCAATCCAAAATAACCAGCGAGTTAGCCGAGTCATTACAGCTACCAAGCTCAACTCCAAAATTTGGGTGACCAATGTCAAACCCAAAACAACCATTTATAAAACATACTCAAAATATTTGTAAATTCGGAAAGGCCTTTAAATAAAATCTCAATCTTTTCTTAAAAATAGGAGCTCAACGTAATCTAAGCATCAAACAGCAATTCAAAAATTCAAGTGAGAAAACCCTTTATCACAAACAACCATTCCGAAAAACGCATACTCTCGCCAAACATAATATACCAAATCATATAACCAAAGACACCTCCAATATACACAAACCAAAACATGGTAAGACCATAAAAGTCATAATACATTTTTAAAGCCATATTCCATTATTTAAATAATATTATTTTTAAAATAATCGTTGGTCAATACCAAGTCAAACGTAAGATTTTGAAATACGTGAAATTTATTTTACTTGTAAAGTAACCAAAAATCACATTTTTTTAAAAAAGTATTAAAACCAGACTTCTCTTCTGATTCTCGTGTCAAAACACAAATCAAATCAATATATTTTTCTCAATAAAACCATAAAAACAACGTGTGACCGAACAACTTGTAGCCATAAAACATGCTTAATGATTTAACACAAGAATCCTTTAAAAGTAAAAAAAAAGGCCAACCCTAACATATCCTCTTATGTGCCAACATATATGGAAACCAACAATTAAGGCCATTAAGGCCTAAACCAAACTGTACTCACCAAAAAGGTGAAAGCAATCCAACTAAAATCATCCAAGGCATAAAAGCCAAAAACTAATCACCCAAGGTAAACATCATATAAGGCATAACAGCCAACAAACTATCACCCAAAGTAAACACCATATAAGGTACAACAGTCCACAAAACATAACCCAAAGTATATCTCATATATGGCACAACAGCCAATAAAGCATCACCCGAAGTAAACACCATATAAGGCACAACAGGCCACAACACATCACCCAAAGTATATCTCATATATGGCACAACAGCCAACAAATCACCCAATATATAAGCAATAAACATTCCAAAGTAAAGCATCAGTAACACATAAGACCGACACTCAACATTCCTATAGATGAAGGTAGAAAGTTTTGAAAACAAAAGATGACGTTTCAAAAGACAAGACTTGAATACTAATTCCGCAGTAGATCCTATGACACAGCAACAGCATAACATGCATTAAAGCAGTAAACACATAACATGCAAAATGGCCTTGGATTGAAACCAGAGCTCTGATACCAACTTTGTCACGATCCAATTACAAGGATCGCAACCGGTGCTAGGGTATGGGTATGGTCGTACCAAAACCCGTAGCTAGCCTTGCAGATAATCATACAACATATAAACCTACAAGAAAACCACTGCTCGGGGGAAACCGAGACTCCAACCTAAGTCTAGTAGTTTATATCACAACTTAAATAATAACTTAAATATCTGAAATGCTCGGCTAAAACCCGAGACTCAACAGCATGCCTTATATATAACGATATAAACCAAAGTATAACATGCCAAAGTTAAAAACAAAACAATCGGACCAATTCGACAAACTAACATAAGATATCCATAATAAATAAACTAGCTCTACTGCGGTCTAAGACTTTAAAACCGTTGACTAGTTTTAAATAACATAAAACCTCCAATGAATCAAAGAATCAGAGATGACCAAAGCATTCAAATCATAACCCTTGAAAAATAGGGAAAACAATGGGGTCAGATATACTGAGATGAGTTCATAATGCTATTTACATTTATTAAGATTAAAACCCTTAAAATCAAATCCTTTTATACTAATATACTTATATACTTGATTATGGAATACAATATTGAAATGAAATCCCAAAGTATATATATATCCCAAAGTATAATATAAAGTAGATGAGAACAAATCCTCATCAATTCCCAAAGTAGGCCAGAAATTGGTCAGCCAATCCCAAAGTACTTACCAGTGCACACAGTCTCGGTACAAGCCTATCGAGTAGCTCGTTCCAATCCCAATCCATAATCATTAAAAATAATTCGTAAAAAATTATAATACTAATACAATTTGAGGTACTTAAGCGGTAAATAATACAACAAACTCACTACGAGGCACGACCCAACGTTATGCCAGAGTAAAACCAAAGTATATCCGGAACTTTTAAATCAAAACATTCCTCATTTGAAAATACAAAACTCAACCTATCTTAACAACAAAGATGCACATTTACAAAAAAATACCCAAAGCTAGCCACTCTTGGCCAAAACACCCAAAGTAGACACAAGCGTGTCACAACACTTATAAAGGTTCTAAATATGCATACAAGTTCACCAACTCAGATCTGAAAATAGAGAAGTCAAATCAACCATTTACATGGCATAACATTTCCACCTTATATATTAACAACATGAAATCAAACCAATGATATTTGAACAATGTCAACATGTTACAAACGCCCAAAACTACCTATAATACACTTATGGGCAGCAACTAACATCATATGAATCAACCAAAGTTTGTTCATGCAACATGGACCAAAACTCAACCATAAATCCTATTTATCAAACCAAACAAGCAAGAATTGATTTCATCAATTAACATCAGCCCCAAACGAAGATTTATAGCCATAGGACACTATATCAAAACAACGAATAATCATAACAAGATTTATAGCCATAGGACACTATATCAAAACAACGAATAATCATAACAAGATCAACCAAAAAGTATAGTATACAACCTAGGAATTGATCTTGAGAAACCCATGTAAGAAATATAAAATTACAGCCCTAGGTCATGCAAACTCAGTCACTAAATACACCCAAACAGTGGCTATCATCATCCCCAACGATTGCATGAAACACATAAATCAAATTAGAATTTATCAATTGGTAAAACTTGCATAAGCAACTACATGATCGTAAAGCATCAAACCAAATACTTAACTTCAGAATCGGCATACTCAAAACAGTAAACAACAACCATAATTATCAACAAATAAGAGTAATGCTTAATTGAACGAATCGCTACGTACTAAGAATGAATGAAACGTGATCTAACACAACAAGGATGAATGAACCAGCAAAATAAGAGGTACATAACAACCGAGAGTGAGAGTATCTTACCAAAGATCCTGGAACAAGAAAAGAATGACTTACCAAAGATAAAATGGGAATCGAATGAGAGCGGATGAACGGAGAGTGAGAGTATCTTACCGAAAACCAACGATTTGAGAAGGATTTGATGGAAAATAAAGTAAATCAGAGAGTTTAATAGTATATAGGTCGGCTAGGTTTAGAATGAGTGTAGGTAATGTTTAAATAAAAAAAACGGGTCTATTAATAGGCCCCGAAGTGAAAAAACACGACAGCCGTGTTGCGAGGGACGATGGCCCAACGCGCCTGCCGTCGTGCCTTTTAAAAAGGCAGAAAACACCCTTGGGCGAGTTGCGAGGTGCGATGGCCCAACGCGCCTCCAATTTTGATCCAACAGTAGACTTTTTCTCGTGCAGAGCATATTAAAAAATAAACCCAATCCAACGGTGCAATTGGGAGATATGAATGTTTTATCAAGATATGTCAGATTAAGAAGGCACACAAACACATCATCAATTATAAATTTGATACAAATCAAATCGGGTTCTTTTCATAAATACCTCACTTTTTGAAAATTTTGCAAAAGTACTCCTTTTTGGTAGTTTATTAGTAGATTATTGGTATAATCTACTAATAAACTACCAAAAAGGAGTATTTTTGCAAAATTTTCAAAACGTTAGGTATAGAGGGTAATTTTCCCAATCATATCGCCATCGAAACCTCACACAACACATGCGACACATACAAGATACACTTGCTAAGTCCACCATTAACAATCCGAAACTAAGTCGGAAACACAACAAAACCATGACGGAAAAACACGAGATATTACAGAAACGTTTGGTTTTGTTTCGTAACATTTCTAAACGTTTGGCTTAGATCGCTAAAAAGGTGAAACGTTTGGATGGGTTTCATAACGTTTGTAAACTTTGGCTTATATCGCAATAAAGGGGAAACGTTTGCAATTTGTTTCGTAACGTTTGTAAACGTTTGGCTTCAATCGTTAAAAAGGTGAATTGTTTGGATTTGTTTCGTAACGTTGTATAAGTTCGGATTGGTTTCGTAACGTTTTAAACATTTGGATTTGTTTTGTAACATTTGTAAACGTTTGGCTTAAATCGCTAAAGAGGAGAAACGTTTGGATTGATTTTGTAGCGTTTGTAAACGTTTGGCTTAAATCGCTAAAAAGGTGAAACGTTTGATTTTGTTTCGTAACGTTTTAAACGTTTGGCTTAAATCGCTAAAAAGGTGAAACATTTGGATTTGTTTCGTAACGTTTGTAAACAATTGGTTTCAATCGCTAAAAAGGCGAAACGTTTGAATTTGTTTCGCAACATTTGTAAACGTTTGACTTAAATCGCTAAAAAGGGGAAATGTTTAAATCGCTAAAAAGGTTAAACCTTTGGATTTGTTTTGTAATGTTTGTAAACGTTAGACTTAAATCGCTAAAAATGTGAAACTTTTGGATTTTTTTTGTATAGTTTGTAAACGTTTGGCTTAGATCGGTAAAAAGGTGAAACGTTTGGATTTGTTTCGTAACGTTTTAAATGTTTGGATTTGTTTCATAACGTTTTAAACGTTTGGCCTAAATCGCTAAAAAGGTGAAACATTCGGATTGGTTTCGTAAGGTTTTAAATGTTTTGCTTAAATTGATAAAATGGGGAAACGTTTGGATTTGTTTCTTAATGTTTTTAAACGTTTGGCTTGTATCACAAAAAATGTGAAAAGATTGGTTTTGTTTCGTAACGTTTGTAAACATTTGGCTAAAATAATTTAAAAGGTGAAACGTTTGGATTTGTTTTGTAACATTTTAAACGTTTTGCTGAAATCGCTAAAAAGGTGAAAAGTTTGGATTTGTTTCGTGACGTGTTTGGTTTCGTAACGTTTGTAAACGTTTGGATTTGTTTCGTAACTTTTTAAACGTTTAGATTGATTTTGTAATGTTTCGTAACGTTTGTAAACGTTTGGCTTGAATCGCTAAAAATGTGAAACGTTTGGATTTATTTCGTAATGTTTGTAAACGTTTGGCTTTAATCGCTAAAAACGTGAAACGCTTGGATTTGTTGCGTAACGTTTGTAAACGTTAGGCTCAAATCGCTAAAAAAGTGAAACGTGAAACTTTTGGATTTGTTTCATAACGTTTTAAACGTTTGGATTGATTTTGTAATGTTTGTAAATGTTTGGCTTGAATCGCTAAAAAGGGGAAACGTTTGGTTTTCTTTCGTAACGTCTGTAAACGTTTAGCTTAAATTGCAAAAGAAGGGAAACGTTAGGTTTTGTTTTTAAGCTATTTAAGCCAAACTTTACAAAACAAATCCCAACGTTTCACCTTTTAGCGATTTAAGCCAAACATTCACCAACATTACGAAACAAATCCAAATGTTTCATCATTTTAGCGATTTAAGCCAAACGTATACAAACATTATGAAAGAAATCCAAACGTTTTCCCTTTTTAGCGATTTAAGCCAAACATTTAAAAAGTTACAAAGCAAATCCAAACATTTACAAACTTACGAAACAAAACCAAACCAAATGTTTCACCTTTTTAGCAATATAAGCTAAACGTTTACAAGCGTTACGAAACAAAACCAAACGTTTCACCATTTTAGCGATTTAAGCCAAACATTTAAAACGTTACGAAACAAATCCAAATGTTTCACCTTTTTAGCAATTTAAGCGAAACGTTTACTAACGTCTCGAAATAAAACCAAACGTTTCACCTTTTTAGCAATTTAAGCGAAACGTTTACAAAAGTTACGAAACAAAACCAGACGTTTCCCCTTTTTAGCAATTTAAGCCAAACGTTTATAAACGTTACAAAACAAATCCAAACGTTTCCCCTTTTTAGCGATTTAAGCCAAACGTTTACAAACGTTACCAAATAAAACCAAACGTTTCACCTTTTTAGCGATTGAAGCCAAACGTCTAAAACGTTACGAAACCAATATAATGTTTCCCATTTATAGCAATTTAAGTCTAACATTTACAATGTTATGAAACAAATCCAAAAATTTAAAACGTTACGAAACAAATCAAAACGTTTCATATTTTTACCGATTTAAACTAAACGTTTACAAACATTACGAAACAAATCTAAACGTTTCTCCTTCTTAGCGATTTAAGCCAAACGTTTACAAACGTTACAAAACAAATCCAAACGTTTAACCTTTTTAGCGATTTTAGCTAAACGTTTACAAATGTTACGAAACAAAACCGAACGTTTCACCTTTTTTAGCGATTGAAGCCATTTGTTTACAAACGTTACAAAACAAAACCAAACATTTCACCTTTTTAGCAATTTAAGCCAAATGTTTAAAACGTAACGAAACTAAACCAAACATTTAAAGCGTTACGGAACAAATCCAAACGTTTCACATTTTTAGCGATTTAAGGCAAACTTTTACAAACGTTACGAAACAAAACCAAATGTTTCACCTTATTAGCGATTTAAGCCAAACGTTTACAAATGTTACGAAAAAAATCCAAACGTTTCACCTTTTCAGCGATTAAAGCCAAACGTTTAAAACGTTATGAAACCAACCCAAACGTTTAAAACGTTACAAAACAAATCCAAACATTTCAGCTTTTTAGCGATTTAAGCCAAACGTTTACAAACATTACAAAACAAATCCAAACGTTTCCCCTTTTTAGCGATTTAAGCCAAACGTCTACAAATGTTACAAAAACAAAACCAAACGTTTCACCTTTTTAGTGATTGAAGCCAAACGTTTACAAACGTTAAAAAACAAATCCTAATGTTTCACCTTTTTAGCGATTTAAGCCAAACCTTTATAAACATTAAGAAACAAATCCAAACGTTTCACCTTTTTAGCAATTTAAGCCAAACATTACGAAGAAATCCAAACGTTTCACCTTTTTTGCGATTTAAGCCAAACGTTTAAAATGTTTCTAAACAAATCAAAATGTTTACAAACGTTACAAAACAAATCCTAGCGTTGGATTAGTTTTGTAACGTTTTAAATGTTTGGCTTAAATTGCTAAAAAGGTTAAACGTTTTGATTTGTTTCGTAACGTTTGTAAACGTTTGGCTTAAATCGCTAAACGTGAAATGTTAGGATTTGTTTCGTAAAGTTTAAAATGTTTGGATTGGTTTCATAACGTTTTAAACGTTTTAGCAATTTAAGCCAAACGTTTACAAACGTTACGAAATAAAACCAAACATTTCACCTCTTTAGCCATTTAAGCCCAATGTTTACAAACGTTACGAAACAAATCCAAACGTTGACAAACGTTAAAAACGTTACAAAAAAAATCCAGACGTTTATAACGTACTAATGCAAACGCTTCACCTTTTTAGCAATTTACGATAAATGTTTAAAACATTACGAAACAAATTCAAACGTTTACAAATGTTACGAAACAAATCCAAACACTTTCACCTTTTTACCGATTTAAGCCAAACATTTAAAAAGTTACTAAGCAAATCAAAACGTTTACAAACGTTACAAAACAAATCCTAACGTTGGATTGGTTTCGTAACATTTTAAATGTTGGGCTTAAATCGCTAAAAAGGTGAAACGTTTGGATTTGTTTCGTAACGTTTAAACTTTTGGATTGGTTTCATAACGTTTTAAACATTTGGTTTTGTTTCGTAACGTGTCTAAACGTTTGGCTTAAATCTCTAAAAAGGTGAAACGTTTGGATTTGTTTCGAAACGTTTGTAAACGTTTGGCTTAAATCGCTAATAAGGGGAAACGTTAGGATACAAATATTGGTGCAGCGGGACGCGAGTGTCTGGATCGTATATTTCAATTCAAAATCGGAATTCCAACAATCCAGATCAAAAAATTGATCATATCAATAATAAATGAAATGTCGTATCATCTAGTAAATAAAGCACGCATCTAGAAATCGTAAGAAGAATAACTATGTCGATTCTCCAACGATTCTTGTAGTCCCGATAGTACGGCGACCTCAAGCTCGTCCAAACGAGTATGCGTCTGATTGAATCCTCGCCTTGAAGTAATCCGCAAGAGTTCCTCTTGCCGAGCAACCCAAAGCTCTAACTCTCACCTGGAATTACGTGTTTGATCGAATGTATGTAAAAACTTTCTCCAAGCATTTCTTTGATTGATGACTACTTGAACTCCTTCAAATATGCTCTTTTAAGTGTGGTATGTATAGAATGAGCAAAGGCAACCTCTATTTATTGGCAAGAGTTTGTAGGAAAGTCTGACGCCTCAAATGCTAGGTGTCACACATCAAGCATAGGTGTTGCCACCACGTCGGATGCTAGGTGTCACACACAGATACATACATGACATCATCACGTGACATCATCGCATGACATCATCGAGACATCATCACATGACATCATCGTGACATCATCACATTAACTTGGATAAAATACAATTAGGTGCCTACTAATTAATAACTCTTACAAATTAGTCCCTAATTTATACTTGTTTTTCATCTTAGATTAATATCCGAGATATGCTAGTATCTATATGAAATCGATCTCTCGTAAACTCAATCGATTGCACACCCTATTGTGTGTGACTAAATAGGTTCACATCTATATGGCAACGAGAGTCATAAGAAATGCCTTTCTTATATTAAATAAAAAATCCCATTAATTATTAATTCTCGTAGATTGTTAGTGAGGTCTAGCAACATATAACGACCCCCAAATAGATATGAATGTTTCGATGCATTCCTTATGAACCAATGTTCATAAAAATTCCCTACATCTAAGATTTTGATCTCGACTAGTGTCACGGTTAAGTCAAACACTGTTTGTCTTGATCATATGACCTTATCTCAGTTCTTATTCTTGATAAATATGAGTTCCACTAGAAACAACTTTCTAAGTAAGTCATATACACCTGCGCATGTTTTATCATCCATCAAGAATAATTTGAGATAGCATAGAATCTTTTTTTCGTTCATCCGGAGTGATAAATCCTCTCTTGGTTAAACCCCTATCTCCATATACAACTAACTAGAGCCAACACATCCCGCGACCGTAACTCATGAAAGATCTAGGGATAAAGAGTATCAAACTCTAATCACCTATATACAAGATAGTGTAACCGCAAATCAAAGGACATATGTACATTTATGAACTAGATGACATTAAATTGACTTTGAAGAAATACCATGTATAAGTCATCTAGCGTCACTTGTTCGACTCATTCAAACCTTTGAGTGTCCGTATGCTTATTCTGAGACAGACTTCATTATGCAGAATTGTTATAATTTCTTTCATTGATTACTTTGGGTGTCATATTAAGTGTTTTCATGTTTGTTTTGTGTGTTTTTGTTCGGACAACATATTGTATGATATGTTTTTATGTGGGTTGTGTTATGTAATATCCCGTGTTTTTCCGTCATGGTTTTTTTGTGTTTCCGACTAAGTTTTAGATTGTTAATGGTGGACTTAGCAAGTGTGACACTATGTTGGGGGCTTGAGTTGTATCTTGTATGTGTCCCATGTGTCGTGTGAGTTTTCAATGGCGATTTGATTTGTATCAGGTTTATAATCGATGGTGTGTTCATGTGCCTTCTGAATCTGACATGTCTTGATAGAACATCCATATCTCCCAATTGCACCGTTCTAAGTAGTATGAGACTCATTGCTTCCTATAATTAGTAACTCTTTACTAATCAAGAGAATAAACAGAGGTGACAATCTTTCCGGGATAATGCGATGTCCTTATTCGTAGGACCCCATCGATCGTGAACGTTTATTTAGATCACTTGTATAATATAATTTATCACTCATATTCTTAACACCTTAAGAATAAATTTTCTATCACAATGTGATAAGGACAATATGAAATAAATAAATGATTAGTTGATGAGACACTTAATTAAAATTAAATATATATATATCATTGCCATTAGGAGTTTTTTATACAAGTATACAGACAAAATGGCCCTAGGGCACATACTATTAACAATCTCCCACTTGCACTAGTGCCATTGGTTACTATATCTAAGCCCCATCTTCTCAAGATGTAAATCTAATTGACTCTGGGTCATAGGCTTTGTCAGTGGGTCAACCGTGTTATCGGTTGATGCTTTCTTTTAGATATACACATCTCTCTTTCCAACAATCTCTCGTATGATATGATAGCGCCTTTCTATGTGTTTGGATTTTTGGTGAGACCAGGGTTCCTTTCCCTGGGCTATAGCACCATTGTTGTCACAAAAAAGAGGAACCGCCGACTCAATGGTTGGAACCACACCAAGTTCAGATGCCGCAATATACTCAGCTTCTGTAGTGGAATCCGCAGTGGTTTCTTGTTTTGAACTCTTCCAACTCACTGCTCCTCCATTACTGGTGAATACTAATCCGGATATAGACTTACGATCATCTATATCAGATTGAAAATCTGAATTGTAAAGCTGTCTATTTTTAGATCACCTCCTCCATATTTTAAGATCATATCTTTAGTTCTTCTCAAGTACTTAAAGATACTCTTAACTATCATCCAGTGTTCTGAACCTGGATTGGATTGATATCGGCTAGTCAAACTAACCGAATTGGCAATATCTGGCCTTGTACACAACATAGCGTACATAAGACTATTAATTTTCGAAGCATATGGTATCTTTGCCATTTGATCTCTTTCCTCAAATGTCTTTGGAGACATATATTTTGAAGGGTGAATTCCATGCCTAGCGGGAATCAGCCCTCTCTTAGAATTTTCCATATTGAACTTATTCAATATCTTTTCTAAGTAGAGCCTTTGGGAGAGACCTATTATCCTCTACGATCTATCTCTATAGAGTCTTATATCAAGAATGTAAGTTGCTTCTCCAAGGTCTTTCATTGAGAAAGTTTTGGATAACCAAAGCATTACAGAGGTTAACATACCGACATCATTTCCTATTAGTAAAATGTCATGTACATGCAAGACTAGGAACGTGATTGCGCTCACACTAACCTTCTTGTAAACACATGGTTCATCTTTGTTTTTTATAAACTCGTAATTATTTATATCTTCATCAAAACGACGATTCCAACTTCTCGAAGCTTGCTTCAATCCATATGTCGATCGTTTCAGCTTACATACCTTGGAACCTTCTTCGGATTCAAAACCCTTAGGTGGTTCCATATAGATTTCCTCCTTAAGATATCCATTAAGGAATGCGGTCTCGACATCCATTTTCCAAACCTCATAATCTAAATGTGAAGCTATGGCAAGAAGAATCCGGATGAACTTAAGCATGGCTATCGGCGAGCAAGTTTCTTCATAATCGACTCCTTGCCTTTGGCGAAACCCTTTCGCAACAAGCCTAGCTTTAAAAGTCTCCACTTTTCCATCAGCACCAATTTT
Source organism: Mercurialis annua (assembly GCF_937616625.2). NCBI lineage: Eukaryota > Viridiplantae > Streptophyta > Magnoliopsida > Malpighiales > Euphorbiaceae > Mercurialis > Mercurialis annua. Next base: position 39,163,061 of record NC_065572.1, read on the forward strand.
ACTCTTGAAGATCCATTTGTTCCCTATTGGTATAATACCATCAGGTGGATCGACTAGCTCCCAAACTTAGTTACTATACATGGAATCCATTTGGGATTTCATAGCTTCAAGCCATCTAAAAGAATCTATATCACATATAGTTTCTTTATAAATAGAAGGATCAACAATTTGATCATTTTCTCCATGAATAAACAACTCTTGAATACCATGAAGAAACCCATATCTCTCCGGTAGATAAGATACTCTACTTGATCTTCGAGGTGTTTTTGTATATTTTACTAATTCTGGTTCACTATGGGTTTGATCAATCACCATTGTATCATTTTGTTGGTATTTAGGCGACTCCTCATTTAATTCTATATTTCTTCCTTTGCCTCCTTCTTAAATAAATTGTTTTCAAGAAAGACTGCATCCCGAGTAACAACAATTGTTTGTTCGGATGGAATATAGAAATAATATCCTAAACTGTCTTTAGGATAACCAACGAATCTTCCCATGATTTATCTTGATTCCAACTTATCGGTTATCAAATTTTTGATATATGCCGAACATCCCCAAATCTTAATATGCTCAAGACTTGGTTCCTTACCATACCATATCACATAATGTATTCTCAGAGCGGATTTAGTTGTTATTCGATTTAGAATATAATTTGCGCGAAGAAGTGTATGACCCCATAATGAAATGGGTAAATCAGTATAGCTCCTCATTGATCGTACCATGTCTAACAATGTACGATTCCTCCGTTCCGATACACCATTCAATTGTGGTGTTCCCGGAGGAGTCAGTTGAGAAATAATACCGCATTCTTTTGAGAATGTACCAAATTCCGTACTCAAGTATTCACCTCCTCGATCAGATTGTAGGATTTTAATACTTTTTCCAATTTAATTTTCTACTTCAGTTTTGAAGTCTTTAAATTTTTCAAAAGCGTCACTCTTGTTCTTCATAAGAACAACATACCCATACCGTGATAAATCATCGGTGAAGGTAATAAAGTACAAATTATCATCTCGTGCCATTTCTTTAAATGGACCACATACATCACTATGTATTATTTCCAAAACATATTTGGCTCTAACACTTTGTCCCACAAAGGGTGATCGGGTCATCTTGCCTTTAAGACATTACTCACAAGTTGAAATTGATGCGGAATCAAGATTTCTCAAGATTCCCATTGTATCCAACTTGTTAAGTCTATCTTCCACAATATGTCCTAATCGTAAGTGCCATAATTATTTCGAGGTTTGATCACTTATGATATTTATTTTGGAAACATTATTTGTATTGCTAACATCTTCATTTATATAATAAAGACCGTTTTGTACATAATCATAACCAATGATTTTATTATTATAGATAATTTTACAAACATCATTTGTAAATAGGAAATCATACCCTAATCTTGTCATACAAGAAATGGACATGATATTTCTATAAGCGTTTGGTAAGTACAAAGCATTGTTCAAATACAAAACATGTTTATACAACAAAATAGAAGATGATCATATAGCTTTAGCCGCAACGCTTGTGTTATTTCGAAGCTTCAAAATCACTTCGTCCTTGTCCAGCTTCCTCTCATTTGCTAGATCCTGTAAGGATGAACAAATGTGAGAACTAGCTCTGGTATCTAATACCGAAGCTTTGGACGAGCTATCGTTATTGGGATTAAAATAACAAGAAATTGACACACCCTCACCGAGATTTTCATTATTCTTGTTCTTGCCCTTAGATTCCAAATACTTGGGGCAATTTCGTTTCCAATGTCCCTTGCCTTCACAAAAGAAACACTTTCCTTTGTTCTCCGAGGTGCCCTTCTTTTTCGCAATGGCCTTTTGGGCCTTCAAAACATTCTTCTTAGTTTTCTTCTTCTTAGTCTTACTAGAAGAAGAAACCACAAGAGAAACTTCCTTTCCCTTAACATTATTCTTTTCAACAGTTATCAACATGTTTGATAACTCGGCAAGTGTACATTCTATCCGATTCATATAGTAATTCGTGATGAAATTACCATATGATTCTGGAAGGGATTGAAGGATTATATCTGTTTAGAGATTGAAGTCCATGATGAAGTCTAGACCTTCTAGCCGTTCGATACATCGAATCATCAGGTTCAAATGTTCTCCAACATCCTTTCTCTCGGAGTGCTTCGCCCGAAATAATTGCTTAGATATCTCATATCTAGCAAAACGAATTGATTTTCCATACAACTCTTGTAAGTGAAACAATATTTCGTGAGCTCCCGGATATTTTTGTGTTTCTTTTTCATCTCGTTACTAATAGATTCCAACATATAGCACTTGGCTTGTTCGTCGTCTAACTTCCACTTGCGCAATACCTCATGTTACTCGGGAGGTGCCTCAATCGGCAATGGTCCCGGAACATTTGTCTCAAGAACATATGCTATGTGTTCACTTGCAAGATCTATTTTGAGATTTCTTAACCAATAAACAAAGTTAGGACCCACTAAGCGATTATTGTCGAGAATGCTACTTAACGGATTCGATTTCATCTTATCTAATCAACCTATAGATAGCAAAGATCTCTAATTAGTATTATTGTCTTTATCAAAATGGCCTCCCACTATGTTTTTCGAATCCTACACTTCCAAAATAGGAAAGGTAGATCTTTGTTGGAAAAGAATTCAATTGGGTGATTGAATTCTTAGTCATTGATCTTTCCCTCAAGTACACCTAATTTCCGTTATTGGGATCACAATGCACTACAAGTGAACAACAATTGTTCATCATATCTCATATGAGGTTTCAATCATTTTCAGCTCCTAATGTTTTCACTCTCAGATACCCATTGTCGTTATTGGGTTTTGCAATAGTTAAGTTTAACCCATTGAATCAACTAAGATGTATCAATTTAAATAATACATGACTCAGGTACGCCTAATTACCGTTATTGCCGTGTACTATATTGATACACCCGTAACATATCATGCTTAATAATAAACTCAACAACGGCCTCTTGACGATATCATATCACCCCTATGTATCTATAGACGAAAAGATGATAACTCAAAGTGTGTTAGTTTATTACTCCAATGGAGAGCGATTGATAAATCAATTTAATGATTAATCAATATAAACTTACTCTTTTATCTTTCAGGAAGATATCTTAGGGTTTTAAGTTCTTCCGGTTTACATTTTAGCATGCATCTCATACATATTAAAGCTGAAATGAATCATGCAATCACACATGTATGATCATGGACTTCCTAGGTCTCATTCTTTAGCCACAAAAGAATGAGCAAACTATTACTTGTTCCGCATGTTTTGTTGATGACAACATAATGCACAAGCGAGTCACATATTGTTTTAAATAATCACATTAGAAAAATTCCCACGATAAATTGGAGGGTCACGAGGGGACAACTTAAGTACCAATCTCCTAGACAGAATTAAATCAAAGATATTAAGGTCACAATAGCGTTTGCTCGTTTTTGAAAACAAGACCTAAACCCCTGGAATTATAAATTACATGCCTAATAATAATTTCTAAGTCCATGATTATTAATACAAGAATTCAATCGTAAAGCTTTAATACTTGATGATACGGTGGCTCTGATACCATTATTGGTGCAGCGGTGCGCGAGGGTCCGGATCATATATTTCAATTCAAAATCGGAATTCCAACAATCCAGATCCAGAAATTGATCATATCAATAATAAATGGATCGTCGTATCATCTAGTAATTAAAGCACACATCTAGAAATCGTAAGAAGAATACCTATGTCGATTCGGCAACGTTTCTTGTAGTCCCGATAGTACTGCGACCTCAAGCTCGTCCACACGAATATGCGTCCAATTGAATCATCGCCTTGAAGTAATACGCAAGAGTTCCTCTTGCCGAGCAACCCTAAGCTCAAACTCTCGCCTCTATTACGTCTTTGCTCTAATGTATGTAAAAACTTTCTCCAACTTTTTTAAGATTTATGACTACTTGAACTCCTTCAAATATGCTCTCTTACGTGTGGTGTGTATAGGATGAGAAAATGCAACCTCTATTTATAGGCAAGAGTTTGTAGGAAATTCTGACACCTCATATGCTAGGTGTCACACAACAAGCAAAGGTGTTGCCACCATTCCACACCTAACATGCTAGGTGTCACACACCAAGCATAGGTGTTGCCACCATTTGACACATCACATGCTAGGTGTCACACATCAAGCATAGGTGTTGCCACCTTCTGACACGTCAGATGCTAGGTGTCACATACAGAGACATACATGACATCATCACATGACATCATCGCATGACATCATCGTGACATCATCACATGACATCATAGTGACATCGTCACATGACATCATCACATTAACTTGGATAAAATACAATAAAGGTGCCTACTAATTTATAACTCTTACAAATTTGTTCCTAATTTACACTTGTTTTTCATCTTAAATTAATTTCCGAGATATGCTAGTATCTATATGAAATCGATCTATCCTAAACTCAATCGGTTGCACACCTATTATGTGTGACTAACTAGGTTCACATCTATATGGCAACGAGAGTCATAAGAAACGCCTTTCTTATATTAAATAATTAAACCCCATTAATTATATATTCTCGCAGATCGTGAGTGACGTCTGGCAACATATCACGACCCCCAAATAGATATGAATGTTTCGATGCATTCTTTATGAACTAATGTTCATAATTACCGTACACTCAAAATTCCCTTCATCTAAGATTCTGATCTCGACCAGTGTCACGGTTTAGTCAAACACTATTTGTCTTGTTCATATGACCTAATCTCAATTCTTATTCTTGATAAATATGACTTCCACTAGAAACAATTTTCAAAGTAAGTCATATTTACCTGCGCAGGTTTTATCATCCATCAAGAACAATTCGAGTAGCATAAAATCTTTTCTCCGTTCATCTGGAGTGATAAATCCTCTCTTGGTTAAACTCCTATCTCCGTGTACAACTAACTAAAGCCAACACATCCCGCGACCCTAGCTTATGAAAGATCTAGGGATAAGGAGTATCAAACTCTAATCACCTATATACAAGATAGTGTCACCGCAAGTCAACAGACATATGTACAATTATGAACTAGATGACATTAAATTGACTTTGATGAAATACCATGTATAAGTCATCTAGCGTCAATTGTTCGACTCACTCAAACCCTTTGAGTGTCCATATGTTTATTCTGAGCCTCATCAAGTAGTATGAGACTCACTGCTTCCTATAATTAGTAACTCTTTACTAATCAGGAGAATAAACAGAGGTGACGATCTTTTCGTGATAATGCGATGCCCTTATTCGTAGGACCCTATCGATCATGAACGTTTATTTAGATCACTTGTATAATAGAATCTATCACTCATATTCTTAACACCTTAAGAATATATTTTCTATCACAATGTGATAAGGACAATATTCAATAAATAAACGCTTAGTTGATGAGACACTTAGTTCAAATAAAACATATTAATCATTGCCATTGGGATTTGTTTATACAAGTATACTTAAAAAATAGCCCTAGGGCACATACTACTAACAACAAATCCAAACATTTCACATTTTTAGCGATTTAAGCCAAACGTTTACAAACGTTACGAAATAAAAAACGTTATGAAATAAATCCAAACGTTTGACATTTTTAGCGATATAAGCCAAACGTTTAAAAACGTTACGAAACCAAAAACGTTACAAAAAAATCCAAACGTTTCCCCCTTTTTGCGATAAAAGCCAAATTTTTAAAACGTTACAAAACAAATCCAAACGTTTAAAACGTCACGAGACAAATCCAAACGTTTTACCTTTTTAGCAATTGAAGCAAAACATTTACAAACGTTGCAAAACAAATCCAAACGTTTTACCTTTTTAGCGATTTAAGCCAAACGTTTACAAACTGTACAAAACAAAACCAAACTTTTTAAACGTTACGAAACAAATCAAAACGTTTCACCTTTTTAGCGAATTAAGCGAAACGTTTACAAACGTTACGAAACAAATCAAGACGTTTCCCATTTTTAGCGATTTAAGTCAAACGTTAACAAACGTTACAAAATAAATCCAAACGTTTCACCTTTTTAACGATTGTAGCCAAACGTTAACAAACGTTACGAAACAAAACCAAACGTTTCACCATTTTAGCGATTAAAGCCAAACATTTATAAATGTTACAAGATCAATTAAAACGTTTAAAACGTTCATAACAAATCCAAACGTTTTCCCTTTTTAGGGATTGAAGCAAAACGTTTACAAACGTTACAAAATAAATCTAAATGCTTCACCATTTTAGCAATTTAAGCCAAACGTTTACAAACGTTACGAAATAAATCCAAACATTTCCCCTTTTAGCGATTAAAGACAAACGTTTACAAATTTTACGAAACAAAACATAGCGTTTCACCTTTTTAGAAATTTAAGCCAAACGTTTACAAACCTTGCGAAACAAATCCAAACGTTTCACCATTTTAGCGATTTTAGCCAAACGTTTACAAACATTACGAAACAAATCCAAACGTTTCACCTTTTTAGCCATTTAAGCCAAATATTTAAAACGTTACGAAACCAATCCAAACGTTTACAAACGTTACAAAACAAAACCAAACATTTCACCTTTTTAGCGATTTAATCAAAACATTTAAAATGTTACGAAATAAATCCAGACGTTTCACCTTTTTAGCGATTTAAGCCAATCGTTTATAAACGTTATAAACAAATCCAAACGTTTTACCTTTTTAGCAATTTAAGATAAACATTTAAAACGTTACGAAACCAATCCAAATTTTTGTAACGTTATGAAACAAATCCAAACTTATAAAACGTTATGAAACAAATCCAAACGTTTCACCTTTTTAGCGATTGAAGCTAAACGTTTATAAACATTACAAAAGAAATCCAAGAGTTTCACCTTTTTTGCTATTTAAGCCAAACGTTTACAAACGTTACGAAACAAATCCAAACGTTTAAAACATTACGAAACAAATCCAAACGTTTCACTTTTTTAGCGATTTAAGCCAAACGTTTACAAACGTTACGAAACAAATCCAAATGTTTCCTATTTTTATCAATTTTAGCCAAACGTTTGCAAATGTTACGAAACAAATCCAAACGTTTCACCTTTTGAACGATTCAAGCCAAATGTTTACAAAGGTTACGAAACAAAACCAAATGTTTCCCCTTTTTAGCGATTTAAGCCAAACGTTTACAAACGTTACAAGACCAATCCAAACGTTTAAAACGTTCATAACAAATCCAAAACGTTTCCCCTTTTTAGCGATTGAAGTCAAACGTTTACAACTTTACAAAACAAATCCAAACGTTTCACTTGTTTCGCGATTTAATCCAAACATTTTACAAACGTTACGAAACAAATTAGAACATTTCCTGTTTTTAGCAATTTAAGCCAACTGTTTACAAACGTTACGAAACAAATCCAAACATTTCACCTTTTTAGCGATTGAAGTCAAACATTTACAAAGTTTACGAAACAAAACCAAACGTTTCACCTTTTTAGCGAATTAAGCCAAACGTTTACAAACGTTACGAAACAAATCCAAACGTTTCACCTTTTTAGCTATTTAAGCCAAACGTTTAAAATGTTACTAAACCAATCCAAACCTTTACAAACGTTACGAAACAAAAACAAACATTTCACCTTTTTAGCGATTTAAGCCTAACGTTTAAAACGTTACAAAACAAATCCAAACGTTTCACGTTTTTAGCGATTTAAACCAAATGTTTACACACGTTATGAAACAAATCCAAACATTTTACCTTTTCAGCAATTTAAGCCAAATATTTAAAACGTTACGAAGCCAATCCAAACGTTTATAACGTTACGAAACAAATCCAAACGTTTAAAACGTTGGGAAACAAATCCAAATGTTTCACCTTTTTATATATTTAAGCCAAATGTTTAAAATGTTACGAAACCAATCCCAATGTTTAAAACGTTACGAAACAAATCCAAACGTTTCACCTTTTTAGCGAATTAAGCAAAACGTTTACAAACATTACAAAATATATCCAAACGTTTCCTATTTTTATCAATTTTACCCAAACGTTTGCAAATGTTACGAAACAAATCCAAACGTTTCACCTTTTGAACGATTGAAACCAAACGTTTACAAAGGTTACGAAACAAAACCAAATGTTTCCCCTTTTTAGCGATTTAAGCCAAACGTTTACAAACGTTACAAGATGAATCCAAACGTGTAAAACTTTCATAACAAATCCAAAACGTTTCCCCTTTTTAGCGGTTGAAGCCAAACGTTAACAACTTTACAAAACAAATCCAAACGTTTCACTTGTTTCGCGATTTAATCCAAACATTTTACAAACGTTACGAAACAAATTAGAACATTTCCTGTTTTTAGCAATTTAAGCCAACTGTTTACAAACGTTACGAAACAAATCCAAACATTTCACCTTTTTAGCGATTGAAGTCAAACATTTACAAAGTTTTCGAAACAAAACCAAACGTTTCACCTTTTTAGCGAATTAAGCCAAACGTTTACAAACGTTACGAAACAAATCCAAACGTTTCACCTTTTTAGCTATTTAAGCCAAACGTTTAAAATGTTACTAAACCAATCCAAACGTTTACAAATGTTACGAAACAAAAACATACGTTTCACCTTTTTAGCGATTTAAGCCTAACGTTTAAAACGTTACAAAACAAATCCAAACGTTTCACGTTTTTAGCGATTTAAACCAACTGTTTACACACGTTATGAAACAAATCCAAACATTTTACCTTTTCAGTAATTTAAGCCAAATATTTAAAACTTTACGAAGCCAATCCAAACATTTATAACGTTATGAAATAAATCCAAACGTTTAAAACGTTGGGAAACAAATCCAAATGTTTCACCTTTTTATATATTTAAGCCAAATGTTTAGAATGTTACGAAACCAATCCAAATGTTTAAAACGTTACGAAACAAATCCAAACGTTTCACCTTTTTAGCGAATTAAGCAAAACGTTTACAAACATTACAAAACAAATCCAAACGTTTTACCTTTCTAGCGATTTAAGCCAAACATTTACAGACGATATGAAACAAATTCAAACGTTTAAAACGTTACGAAACAAATGCAAACGTTTCACCTTTTTAGCGATTTAAGCCAAACATTTATAAATGTTATAAAACAAATCCAAACGTTTACCATTTTTAGCTATTTAAGCCAAATATTTACAAACGTTACGAAACAAATCCCGACGTTTCCCCTTTTTAACGATTGAAGCCAAACGTTTACGAACGCTAAGAAACAGAACCAAATGTTTTACCTTTTTAGCGATTTAAGCCAAACGTTTACAAACGTCACAAAACCAATCGAAACGTTTAAAACGTTCATAACAAATCCAAACGTTTCCTTTTTTTAGCGATTGAAGCCAAACGTTTACAAACGTTACAAAAAAAATCCAAACGTTTCACCTTTTTAGCGATTTAAGCCGTACATTATTAAACGTTACGAAACAAATCCAAATGTTTCCCCTTTTTAGCAATTTAAGCCAAACGTTTACAAACGTTACGAAATAAATCCAAATGTTTCACCTTTTCAGCGATTGAAGCCAAACGTTTACAAAGGTTACGAAAGAAAACCAAATGTTTCACTTTTTTAGCAATTTAAGCCAAACATTTACAAACGTTACGAAACAAATCCAAACGTTTCACCTTTTTAGCGAATCCAAATGTTTTACCTTTTTTAACGATTATAAACTGTGCAAAACAAATCCAAACTTTTTAAACATCACGAAACAAATCAAAACGTTTCACCTTTTTAGCGAATAAAGGGAAACGTTTACAAACGTTACGAAACAAATCAAAACGTTTCCCATTTTTAGCGATTTAAGCCAAACGTTTAGAAACGTTACAAAATAAATCCAAACGTTTCCTCTTTTTAACGATTGTAGCCAAACGTTTACAAACATTACGAAACAAAACCAAACATTTCACCATTTTAACGATTAAAGCCAAAAGTTTATAAACGTTACAAGATCAATTGAAACGTTTAAAACGTTCATAACAAATCTAAACGTTTTCCCTTTTTAGCGATTGAAGCCAAACGTTTACAAACGTTACAAAACAAATCTAAACGTTTCCCCATTTTATCAATTTAAGCCAAACGTTTACAAACGTTACGAAACAAATCCAAATATTTCCCCTTTTTTGTAATTTAGGCCAAACGTTTACAAATGTTAAGAAAAACATCCAAACGTTTCACAATTTTAGCGATTGAAGTCAAACTTTTACGAATGTTACGAAACAAAACATAACGTTTCACCTTTTTAGAAATTTAAGCCAAGCGTTTACAAACCATACGAAACAAATCCAAATGTTTCACCTTTTTAGCGATTGAAGCCAAATATTTAAAACGTTGCGAAATCAATCCAAACGTTTACAAACGTTACGAAACAAAACGAAACATTTCACCTTTTTAGCGATTCAAGCAAAACATTTAAAATGTTACGAAATAAATCCAAACGTTTCACCTTTTTAGTGATTTAAGCCAATCGTTTATAAACGTTATAAACAAATCCAAATGTTACTTTTTTAGCGATTTAAGACAAACATATAAAACGTTACGAAACCAATCCAAATGTTTGTAACGTTAAGAAACAAATCCAAACGTATAAAACGTTAGGAAACAAATCCAAACGTTTCACCTTTTTAGCGATTGAAGCTAAACGTTTATAAACATTACAAAAGAAATCCAAGAGTTTCACCTTTTTTGCAATTTAAGCCAAACGTTTACAAACGTTACGAAGCAAATCCAAACGTTTAAAACGTTACGAAACAAATCCAAATGTTTCACTTTTTTAGCGATTTAAGCCAAACGTTTACAAACGTTACGAAACAAATCGAAACGTTTCCTATTTTTATCAATTTTAGCCAAACATTTACAAACATTACGAAACAAATCCAAACATTTCACCTTTTGAACGATTGAAGTCAAATGTTTACAAAGGTTACGAAACAAAACCAAACGTTTCCCATTTTTAGCGATTTAAGCCAAACGTTTACAAACGTTACAAGACCAATCCAAAACGTTGCACTTGTTTAGCGATTTAAACCAAACGTTTTACAAACGTTACGAAACAATCAGAACGTTTCCCGTTTTTAGCGATTGAAGTCAAACTTGTACAAACGTTACGAAACAAAACCAAACGTTTCACCTTTTTAGCGAATTAAGCCAAACGTTTACAAACGTTACAAAACAAATCCAAACGTTTCACCTTTTTAGCTATTTAAGCCAAACGGTTAAAATGTTACTAAACCAATCCAAACATTTACAAACATTACGAAACAAAAACAAACGTTTCACCTTTTTAGCGATTTAAGCCTAACGTTTAAAACGTTATAAAACAAATCCAAACGTTTCACCTTTTTAGCGATTTAAGCCAAATGTATACACACGTTATGGAACAAATCCAAACGTTTTACTTTTTCTGCAATTTAAGCCAAATATTTAAAACGTTACGAAGCCAATCGAAACGTTTATAACGTTACGAAACAAATCCAAACTTTTAAAACGTTGGGAAACAAATCCAAATGTTTCACCTTTTTAAATATTTAAGCCAAATGTTTAAAATGTTACGAAACCAATCTAAATGTTTAAAACGTTACGAAACAAATCCAAACGTTTCACCTTTTTAGCGATTTATGCAAAACGTTTACAAACGTTACAAAACAAATCCAAACGTTTCACCTTTCTAGCGATTTAAGCCAAACATTTACAGACGATATGAAACAAATACAAACGTTTAAAACGTTACGAAACAAATGCAAACGTTTCACCTTTTTAACGATTTAAGCCAAACGTTTATAAACGTTACAAAAAAAATCCAAACGTTTCCCATTTATAGCTATTTAAGCCAAATGTTTACAAACGTTACGAAACAAATCCCAACATTTCCTCTTTTTAACGATTGAAGCCAAACGTTTACGAACGCTAGGAAACAGAAACAAACATTTCACCTTTTTAGCGATTTGAGCCAAACGTTTACAAACATCACAAAACCAATCGAAACGTTTAAAACTTTCATAACAAATCCAAACGTTTCCTTTTTTAGCGATTGAAGCCAAACGTTTACAAACGTTACAAAACAAATCCAAATGTTTCACCTTTTTAGCGATTTAAGCCGAACATTTTTAAACGTTACGAAACAAATCCAAATGTTTCCCCTTTTTAGCAATTTAAGCCAAACATTTACAAACGTTACGAAATAAATCCAAATGTTTCACCTTTTCCGCGATTGAAGCCAAACGTTTACAAAGGTTACGAAAGAAAACAAAATGTTTCACCTTTTTAGCGATTTAAGCCAAACATTTACAAACGTTACAAAACAAATCCAAACGTTTCACCTTTTTAGCGATTTAAGCCAAACGATTAATAACTGTACAAATCAAATCCAAACTTTTCAAACGTTACGAAACAAATCAAAACGTTTCACCTTTTTAGCGAATTAAGCGAAACGTTTACAAACGTTACGAAATAAATCAAAACGTTTCCATTTTTAGCGATTTAAGCCAAACGTTTACAAACGTTACAAAAAAATCCAAATGTTTCACCTTTTTAACGATTGTAGCCAAACGTTTACAAACGTTACGAAACAAAACCAAACGTTTCACCATTTTAGCGATTAAAGACAAACGTTTATAAACGTTACAAGATCAATTGAAATGTTTAAAACGTTCATAACAAATCCAAACGTTTTCCCTTTTTAGTGATTGAAGCCAAACGTTAACAAACGTTACAAAACAAATCTAAACGTTTCCCCATTTTAGCAATTTAAGCCAAACATTTACAAACGTTACGAAACAAATCCAAACATTTCCCCTTTTTTGTAATTTAGGCCAAACGTTTACAAACATTACGAAAAAAATCCAAACGTTTCAAAATTTTAGCGATTGAAGGCAAACGTTTACAAATGTTACGAAACAAAACATAACGTTTCACCTTTTTAGAAATTTAAGCCAAACGTTTACAAACCATACGAAACAAATCCAAACGTTTCACCTTTTTAGCGATTTTAACCAGATGTTTACAAACATTACGAAACAAATCCAAACGTTTCACCTTTTTAGCCATTTAAGCCAAATATTTAAGACGTTACGAAACCAATCCAAACGTTTACAAACGTTATGAAACAAAACAAAACATTTCACCTTTTTAGCGATTTAAGCAAAACATTTAAAATGTTTAGAAATAAATCCAGACGTTTCACCTTTTTAGCGATTTAAGCCAATCGTTTAAAACGTTATGAAACAAATCCAAACGTTTCACTTTTTTAGCGATATAAGCCAAACGTTTACAAACGTTACGAAACAAATCAAAACGTTTCCTATTTTTATCAATTTTAGCCAAACGTTTACAAACGTTACGAAACAAATCCAAACGTTTCACCTTTTGAACGATTGAAGCCAAATGTTTACAAAGGTTACGAAACAAAACCAAATGTTTCCCCTTTTTATCGATTTAAGCCAAACGTTTACAAACGTTACAAGACCAATCTAAACGTTTAAAACGTTCATGACAAATCCAAAACGTTTCCCCTTTTAGCGATTGAAGCCAAACATTTACAACGTTACAAAACAAATCCAAACGTTTCACTTGTTTAGCGATTTAAACCAAACGTCTTACAAACGTTACGAAACAAATCAGAACGTTTCCCGTTTTTAGCAATTTAAGCCAACTGTTTACAAACGTTACGAAACAAATCCAGACATTTCACCTTTTTAGCGATTGAAGCCAAACTTTTACAAACGTTACGAAACAAAACCAAACGTTTCACCTTTTTAGCGAATTAAGCCAAACGTTTACAAACGTTACGAAACAAATCCAAACGTTTCACCTTTTTAGCTATTTAAGCCAAACGTTTAAAATGTTACTAAATCAATCCAAACATTTACAAACGTTACGAAACAAAAACAAATGTTTCACCTTTTTAGCGATTTAAGCCTAACGTTTAAAACGTTACAAAACAAATCCAAACGTTTCACCTTTTTAGCGATTTAAGCCAAATGTTTACACACGTTATGAAACAAATACAAACGTTTTACCTTTTCAGCAATTTAAGCAAAATATTTAAAACGTTACGAAGCCAATCGAAACGTTTATAACGTTACGAAACAAATCCAAACGTTTAAAACGTTGGGAAACAAATCCAAATGTTTCACCTTTTTAAATATTTAAGCCAAATGTTTAAAATGTTACGAAACCAATCTAAATGTTTAAAATGTTACGAAATAAATCCAAACGTTTCACCTTTTTAGCGATTTAAGCAAAACGTTTACAAACGTTACAAAACAAATCCAAACGTTTCACCTTTCTACTGATTTAAGCAAAACATTTACAGACGATATGAAACAAATCCAAACGTTTAAAACGTTACGAAACAAATGCAAACGTTTCACCTTTTTAGCGATTTAGCCAAACGTTAATAAATGTTACAAAACAAATCCAAACGTTTCCCATTTTTAGCTATTTAAGCCAAATGTTTAAAAACGTTACGAAACAAATCCCAATGTTTCCCCTTTTTAACGATTGAAGCCGAACGTTTACGAACGCTACGAAACAGAACCAAACGTTTCACCTTTTTAGCGATTTATGCCAAACGTTTACAAATTTCACAAAACCAATCGAAACGTTTAAAACGTTCATAACAAATCCAAACGTTTCCTTTTTTAGCGATTGAAGCCAAACGTTTACAAACGTTACAAAACAAATCCAAACGTTTCACCTTTTTAGCGATTTAAGCAGAACATTATAAAACGTTATGAAACAAATCCAAATGTTTCTCCTTTTTAGAAATTTAAGCCAAACGTTTACAAACGTTACAAAATAAATCCAAATGTTTCACCTTTTCAGCGATTGAAACCAAACGTTTACAAAGGTTACGAAAGAAAACCAAATGTTTCACCTTTTTAGCGATTTAAGCCAAACATTTACAAACGTTAGGAAACAAATCCAAACGTTTCACCTTTTTAGCTATTTAAGCCAAACGGTTGAAACGTTACGAAACTAAACCAGAAGTTAACAAACGTTATGAAACAAAACCAAACGTTTCACCTTTTTAGCGATTTAAACAAAACGTATAAAACGTTACGAAACAAATCCAAACATTTCACCTTTTTAGCTATTTAAGCCAAAACTTTACAAATGTTACGAACGAAATCCAAACGTTTTACCTTTTTAGCGATTTAAGCCAAACATTTAAAACGTTACGAAACCAATCCAAACATTTATAACGTTAAGAAGCAAATCCAAACGGTTAAAACGTTAGAAAACAAATCCAAACGTTTAACCTTTTTAGCTATTTAAGCCAAACATTTATAAACGTTAGGAAACAAATCCAAACGTTTCACATTTTTAGCGATTTAAGCCAAAAGTTTACAAACGTTACGAAAGAAATCCAAACGTTTTACCTTTTTAGCGATTTATGCCAAACATTTAAAACGTTACGAAACCAATCCAAATGATTATAATGTTAAGAAACAAATCCAAACGGTTAAAATGGTAGAAAACAAATCCAAATGTTTCACCTTTTTAATGATTTAAGCCAAATAATTACAAATGTTACGAAACAAATCCAAACGTTTCACCTTTTTAGCAATTTAAGACAAACATTTAAAACGATACGAAACCAATCCAAATGTTTATAACGTTATAAAAGAAATCCAAACGTTTAAAACGTTAGGAAATAAATCCAAATGTTTCACCTTTTTAGCGATGGAAGCTAAACGTTTACAAACGTTACAAAAGAAATCCAAGAGTTTCACCTTTTTAGCTATTTAAGCCAAACGTTTACAAACGTTACGAATCAAATCCAAACGTTTAAAACGTTACAAAACAAATCGAAACTTTTCACCTTTTTAGAGATTTAAGCCAAACGTTTACAGACGTTACGAAACAAATCCAAACGTTTCACAATTTTAGCGATTTTAGCCAAACGTTTACAAACGTTACGAAACAAATCCAAACGTTTCATCTTTTTCACGATTGAAACCAAATGTTTACAAAGGTCACGAAACAAAACCAAGCGTTTCACGCTTTTAGCGATTTAAGCCAAACGTTACAAGACCAATCCAAACGTTTAAAACGTTCATAACAAATCCAAAACGTTTCCCCTTTTTAGCGATTGAAGCCAAATGTTTACAAACGTAACTGTAACATCCCGTGTTTTTTTAGGCTTTTTCATCGAGCTTCCGGTTATTATTTGAGTCGTTTATTGATTCGGACGTGGTTCGATTCGTATTCGATTTGTATTATTAATTAGGCCCATGTGTTGATATAGTTGGTCATTTAATTTTTTTTATTTTATTAAACTTTTGAAATATGCAAAGGCCATGCATAATTCATGCAAAAACTAGGCCATAAATCTTTAGCACATTTCTTAATTATAGTTAATTCATTATTATTTTTTGGGCCAAGTATATAACTCCATGCATTAAGCCCATGCACTATTCTTTTATTTAAAGGAGTGTGCTGTGTTGATTTCCCTTTCTTCCCTATACAAACATTTCACCTTTTGAACGATTGAAGTCAAATGTTTACAAAGGTTACGAAACAAAACCAAACGTTTCCCATTTTTAGCGATTTAAGCCAAACGTTTACAAACGTTACAAGACCAATCCAAAACGTTGCACTTGTTTAGCGATTTAAACCAAACGTTTTACAAACGTTACGAAACAATCAGAACGTTTCCCGTTTTTAGCGATTGAAGTCAAACTTGTACAAACGTTACGAAACAAAACCAAACGTTTCACCTTTTTAGCGAATTAAGCCAAACGTTTACAAACGTTACAAAACAAATCCAAACGTTTCACCTTTTTAGCTATTTAAGCCAAACGGTTAAAATGTTACTAAACCAATCCAAACATTTACAAACATTACGAAACAAAAACAAACGTTTCACCTTTTTAGCGATTTAAGCCTAACGTTTAAAACGTTATAAAACAAATCCAAACGTTTCACCTTTTTAGCGATTTAAGCCAAATGTATACACACGTTATGGAACAAATCCAAACGTTTTACTTTTTCTGCAATTTAAGCCAAATATTTAAAACGTTACGAAGCCAATCGAAACGTTTATAACGTTACGAAACAAATCCAAACTTTTAAAACGTTGGGAAACAAATCCAAATGTTTCACCTTTTTAAATATTTAAGCCAAATGTTTAAAATGTTACGAAACCAATCTAAATGTTTAAAACGTTACGAAACAAATCCAAACGTTTCACCTTTTTAGCGATTTATGCAAAACGTTTACAAACGTTACAAAACAAATCCAAACGTTTCACCTTTCTAGCGATTTAAGCCAAACATTTACAGACGATATGAAACAAATACAAACGTTTAAAACGTTACGAAACAAATGCAAACGTTTCACCTTTTTAACGATTTAAGCCAAACGTTTATAAACGTTACAAAAAAAATCCAAACGTTTCCCATTTATAGCTATTTAAGCCAAATGTTTACAAACGTTACGAAACAAATCCCAACATTTCCTCTTTTTAACGATTGAAGCCAAACGTTTACGAACGCTAGGAAACAGAAACAAACATTTCACCTTTTTAGCGATTTGAGCCAAACGTTTACAAACATCACAAAACCAATCGAAACGTTTAAAACTTTCATAACAAATCCAAACGTTTCCTTTTTTAGCGATTGAAGCCAAACGTTTACAAACGTTACAAAACAAATCCAAATGTTTCACCTTTTTAGCGATTTAAGCCGAACATTTTTAAACGTTACGAAACAAATCCAAATGTTTCCCCTTTTTAGCAATTTAAGCCAAACATTTACAAACGTTACGAAATAAATCCAAATGTTTCACCTTTTCCGCGATTGAAGCCAAACGTTTACAAAGGTTACGAAAGAAAACAAAATGTTTCACCTTTTTAGCGATTTAAGCCAAACATTTACAAACGTTACAAAACAAATCCAAACGTTTCACCTTTTTAGCGATTTAAGCCAAACGATTAATAACTGTACAAATCAAATCCAAACTTTTCAAACGTTACGAAACAAATCAAAACGTTTCACCTTTTTAGCGAATTAAGCGAAACGTTTACAAACGTTACGAAATAAATCAAAACGTTTCCATTTTTAGCGATTTAAGCCAAACGTTTACAAACGTTACAAAAAAATCCAAATGTTTCACCTTTTTAACGATTGTAGCCAAACGTTTACAAACGTTACGAAACAAAACCAAACGTTTCACCATTTTAGCGATTAAAGACAAACGTTTATAAACGTTACAAGATCAATTGAAATGTTTAAAACGTTCATAACAAATCCAAACGTTTTCCCTTTTTAGTGATTGAAGCCAAACGTTAACAAACGTTACAAAACAAATCTAAACGTTTCCCCATTTTAGCAATTTAAGCCAAACATTTACAAACGTTACGAAACAAATCCAAACATTTCCCCTTTTTTGTAATTTAGGCCAAACGTTTACAAACATTACGAAAAAAATCCAAACGTTTCAAAATTTTAGCGATTGAAGGCAAACGTTTACAAATGTTACGAAACAAAACATAACGTTTCACCTTTTTAGAAATTTAAGCCAAACGTTTACAAACCATACGAAACA
The DNA here is from genome assembly GCF_937616625.2 of Mercurialis annua. Lineage (NCBI taxonomy): Eukaryota > Viridiplantae > Streptophyta > Magnoliopsida > Malpighiales > Euphorbiaceae > Mercurialis > Mercurialis annua. The sequence continues at coordinate 39,181,641 of NC_065572.1, forward strand.
AATCCAAACGTTTCACCTTTTTAGCGATTTTAACCAGATGTTTACAAACATTACGAAACAAATCCAAACGTTTCACCTTTTTAGCCATTTAAGCCAAATATTTAAGACGTTACGAAACCAATCCAAACGTTTACAAACGTTATGAAACAAAACAAAACATTTCACCTTTTTAGCGATTTAAGCAAAACATTTAAAATGTTTAGAAATAAATCCAGACGTTTCACCTTTTTAGCGATTTAAGCCAATCGTTTAAAACGTTATGAAACAAATCCAAACGTTTCACTTTTTTAGCGATATAAGCCAAACGTTTACAAACGTTACGAAACAAATCAAAACGTTTCCTATTTTTATCAATTTTAGCCAAACGTTTACAAACGTTACGAAACAAATCCAAACGTTTCACCTTTTGAACGATTGAAGCCAAATGTTTACAAAGGTTACGAAACAAAACCAAATGTTTCCCCTTTTTATCGATTTAAGCCAAACGTTTACAAACGTTACAAGACCAATCTAAACGTTTAAAACGTTCATGACAAATCCAAAACGTTTCCCCTTTTAGCGATTGAAGCCAAACATTTACAACGTTACAAAACAAATCCAAACGTTTCACTTGTTTAGCGATTTAAACCAAACGTCTTACAAACGTTACGAAACAAATCAGAACGTTTCCCGTTTTTAGCAATTTAAGCCAACTGTTTACAAACGTTACGAAACAAATCCAGACATTTCACCTTTTTAGCGATTGAAGCCAAACTTTTACAAACGTTACGAAACAAAACCAAACGTTTCACCTTTTTAGCGAATTAAGCCAAACGTTTACAAACGTTACGAAACAAATCCAAACGTTTCACCTTTTTAGCTATTTAAGCCAAACGTTTAAAATGTTACTAAATCAATCCAAACATTTACAAACGTTACGAAACAAAAACAAATGTTTCACCTTTTTAGCGATTTAAGCCTAACGTTTAAAACGTTACAAAACAAATCCAAACGTTTCACCTTTTTAGCGATTTAAGCCAAATGTTTACACACGTTATGAAACAAATACAAACGTTTTACCTTTTCAGCAATTTAAGCAAAATATTTAAAACGTTACGAAGCCAATCGAAACGTTTATAACGTTACGAAACAAATCCAAACGTTTAAAACGTTGGGAAACAAATCCAAATGTTTCACCTTTTTAAATATTTAAGCCAAATGTTTAAAATGTTACGAAACCAATCTAAATGTTTAAAATGTTACGAAATAAATCCAAACGTTTCACCTTTTTAGCGATTTAAGCAAAACGTTTACAAACGTTACAAAACAAATCCAAACGTTTCACCTTTCTACTGATTTAAGCAAAACATTTACAGACGATATGAAACAAATCCAAACGTTTAAAACGTTACGAAACAAATGCAAACGTTTCACCTTTTTAGCGATTTAGCCAAACGTTAATAAATGTTACAAAACAAATCCAAACGTTTCCCATTTTTAGCTATTTAAGCCAAATGTTTAAAAACGTTACGAAACAAATCCCAATGTTTCCCCTTTTTAACGATTGAAGCCGAACGTTTACGAACGCTACGAAACAGAACCAAACGTTTCACCTTTTTAGCGATTTATGCCAAACGTTTACAAATTTCACAAAACCAATCGAAACGTTTAAAACGTTCATAACAAATCCAAACGTTTCCTTTTTTAGCGATTGAAGCCAAACGTTTACAAACGTTACAAAACAAATCCAAACGTTTCACCTTTTTAGCGATTTAAGCAGAACATTATAAAACGTTATGAAACAAATCCAAATGTTTCTCCTTTTTAGAAATTTAAGCCAAACGTTTACAAACGTTACAAAATAAATCCAAATGTTTCACCTTTTCAGCGATTGAAACCAAACGTTTACAAAGGTTACGAAAGAAAACCAAATGTTTCACCTTTTTAGCGATTTAAGCCAAACATTTACAAACGTTAGGAAACAAATCCAAACGTTTCACCTTTTTAGCTATTTAAGCCAAACGGTTGAAACGTTACGAAACTAAACCAGAAGTTAACAAACGTTATGAAACAAAACCAAACGTTTCACCTTTTTAGCGATTTAAACAAAACGTATAAAACGTTACGAAACAAATCCAAACATTTCACCTTTTTAGCTATTTAAGCCAAAACTTTACAAATGTTACGAACGAAATCCAAACGTTTTACCTTTTTAGCGATTTAAGCCAAACATTTAAAACGTTACGAAACCAATCCAAACATTTATAACGTTAAGAAGCAAATCCAAACGGTTAAAACGTTAGAAAACAAATCCAAACGTTTAACCTTTTTAGCTATTTAAGCCAAACATTTATAAACGTTAGGAAACAAATCCAAACGTTTCACATTTTTAGCGATTTAAGCCAAAAGTTTACAAACGTTACGAAAGAAATCCAAACGTTTTACCTTTTTAGCGATTTATGCCAAACATTTAAAACGTTACGAAACCAATCCAAATGATTATAATGTTAAGAAACAAATCCAAACGGTTAAAATGGTAGAAAACAAATCCAAATGTTTCACCTTTTTAATGATTTAAGCCAAATAATTACAAATGTTACGAAACAAATCCAAACGTTTCACCTTTTTAGCAATTTAAGACAAACATTTAAAACGATACGAAACCAATCCAAATGTTTATAACGTTATAAAAGAAATCCAAACGTTTAAAACGTTAGGAAATAAATCCAAATGTTTCACCTTTTTAGCGATGGAAGCTAAACGTTTACAAACGTTACAAAAGAAATCCAAGAGTTTCACCTTTTTAGCTATTTAAGCCAAACGTTTACAAACGTTACGAATCAAATCCAAACGTTTAAAACGTTACAAAACAAATCGAAACTTTTCACCTTTTTAGAGATTTAAGCCAAACGTTTACAGACGTTACGAAACAAATCCAAACGTTTCACAATTTTAGCGATTTTAGCCAAACGTTTACAAACGTTACGAAACAAATCCAAACGTTTCATCTTTTTCACGATTGAAACCAAATGTTTACAAAGGTCACGAAACAAAACCAAGCGTTTCACGCTTTTAGCGATTTAAGCCAAACGTTACAAGACCAATCCAAACGTTTAAAACGTTCATAACAAATCCAAAACGTTTCCCCTTTTTAGCGATTGAAGCCAAATGTTTACAAACGTAACTGTAACATCCCGTGTTTTTTTAGGCTTTTTCATCGAGCTTCCGGTTATTATTTGAGTCGTTTATTGATTCGGACGTGGTTCGATTCGTATTCGATTTGTATTATTAATTAGGCCCATGTGTTGATATAGTTGGTCATTTAATTTTTTTTATTTTATTAAACTTTTGAAATATGCAAAGGCCATGCATAATTCATGCAAAAACTAGGCCATAAATCTTTAGCACATTTCTTAATTATAGTTAATTCATTATTATTTTTTGGGCCAAGTATATAACTCCATGCATTAAGCCCATGCACTATTCTTTTATTTAAAGGAGTGTGCTGTGTTGATTTCCCTTTCTTCCCTATATAACCAGTTACACGGCTTCCCTTTTCTTTTTCTTTTTTTTCTTTCATTCGTTCATTAAAACCCTAATTATTAGACAACCCATAGCCGACCCTCATTGTCAAGAACGCTCAGAGACACAATAACATCCGTTCCTTTAATTCATTCTCAAATCCGGTAAGGTTTCACGTCTCATTATTCTTAAGCTATTCGATATCGTCACGTTCCGTTTCTCATCGATATCTTGTTTGTTTTAGCAACGAATCAAGTTCCGTTTGTTTGCCGCCGTAGCTAACTCAATCCTCGTCAATTCTACACTTTTGAAATCGTTAAACGGTACGTAAATCTTTCCATTTTAGGCGCCGTACGATTCACCATTTTTCGAGATTCTTGACTGCGTGTTTTCATGTCGTTACTGTCCATTGTTTTGTTCTTTGATAATGAGATTGGGTTGTCTCTGAAGTCTTCTATTGATTATTGTTATGGTTAATGTTTCATGAGTATTCAATATTTGAGTTATGTTAATTAGAAATTTGTTGATTTAGGATTTCATTGTTTGATTTCTTATTCTTGCCGATGGTTTGATTTCATTGTTAGTTATGGTTGGCTACCCTAATTGTTAATGGCAGTGGGTTTGTCATGAATTAATTATAAATTTAAAACTAAAGATGAGATTGACTTGTTATTCTTGGTTGATAAATGGCGGGCACACATCTGAGTATGAAATTATGGGTTTTGTTGAATGATTAATAGTGGTGGTGTAAGGACTTGAATGGTCCTTAGGTTTTTTTTGTTTAAACCTATTGATTCTTTAGGTTAAATTTTATCTATTGATTAATTGTTTTTGATTTCTAATTTGGGGATTTCATTTTAAATTGAAAGCTTGTCAATTTGGTAATATTAATTTTAATATCTAATATTTGAGTTACTTAAATTAATAATGATATTAATATTATTTAATTACTGTTTTGAAATTTTGGCTTAATGTGCCAAAATAGTTAAATTACAATTTAGCCCTTAAACGTTTTCTAAATTTATTTAATTAAGTTTTTGGGTTGTAACTTGGGTTACTTGAAATTGAAGTTATTGAGTTCCGCTTTTAAAATGGATTATTATTTTGTTAAATTGTTTTATAAATATAAACTCGGGTTTATATTTGATAAACGTTTTGAGTCGGATTAGACTTGGGTCATCCGACAAGTGAGGTTAGCTTGGTAGTTTGTGATAACTCGGCTAACCCACTATTTAGAAATTATTTATTATTAAAGTTATTAAATAATATTTATTAATTGGATTTTAAGCAGGAACTCAGTAGACTTATATTAGTTGGGCTTTATTTACCTAATGGGTATTATTTGTGTGTGCTTTGGATTGCTTATTCCGACATGTTATTTGTGCTAGTCTTATGTGGTGTCTAGTACTCTCTAGAGTTAGGGTCTGTTTTTAATAATTATTTTATTTGTCTAGACCCGTCTACTGTTCATGCTTCAGAGGCGAACCAGGATTAGTTGCTTGTCGGGTTTTCACGTGGATTAGCAAGCTGTGAGTTTGTACTTACTATTTACCGCTTTATTAAGTAAATTGTTATTTTAATATTAAATATATATACTGTACGTATATTTCGAACTGTTTTTATATTATGGCTTCTAGTTGGAACATGCTACCTAATGGGCATCATTAGGACTGCGTGCGCACCGGTAATGATCTGGGAAATGTAATTATGGTAATATGGTAACTCGGTGTGAGCATAGCTCTCGGGACCAAGTAGAGTAACTCGGTGTAGCTCAGCTCTCGGGACTCTGGTATAAGTGTGGTCAGTGGTAACTCGGTGTAGCTCAGCTCTCGGGACTCTGGTATAAGTGTGGTCAGTGGTAACTCGGTGTAGCTCAGCTCTCGGGACCAGACCTGTTGGATTATGTTATTATTTAGAATTGTGGATTAGGGTTCCAACTATTATTCGTAATATCGTATTTAAACGTTTTAAACAGTTTTAAAGGTTTTCCACTTAATAAATGTAGATAGTGGTATGAACTCATCTCTGTATATCTGACCCCGTTGTTTTTCCCAATTTTCCCCAGGGTTATGATCTTAGAGAGTCTGGTGATCTCCGCATTTACTTTTCCTCGGAGGTTCCATTTATTTTAGTAGAACTGTGAAACTGTTTTATTCTTAGACCGCAGTAGTAACTAGACGTCTTTATTATTATTATATTTTTGTCGGATTGGTTCGAGTGGTTTTATTGCTTTGGCATGTTATATCATTTAATTTGGGTTATGATAAATCTATTTCAGACTCGGAATTGGATAAGCATGTTATATTAACTGTTGATTATTGTAACTGCTAGATTTAGGCTGAAGTCTCGGTTGCCCCCGAGCATTGGTTTTCTACAGGTTATTGTGTTTATTTGTTAATTGAAAGGCTAGTTACGGGTTTTGGTACTACATTACCCATACCCTAGCGCCGGTCGCGATTCATGAAAATGGGTTGTGACAAACTTGGTATCAGAGCTTTGGTTTCAAACCAAGGCCATTGCTTGCTATGTGTTTACTCTGTTAAGTATGGTTGTGTCTTACGAACTACTGCGGATATAGGATTCTGTCATGTCTTTAAAACCGTCATCTTTTGATTTTAAAAAAAAAACATTCTGCCTACACCAATAGGATTGCGTCGAGTCAGTCATTGTATGTTAATTTGATGTTGTTAAATGTTAATTTTATTTCACTTGGGTGAATATTTTATTGCTGTTGATTTCTTGGGAAATCCTGTATGTTGTTTGTTTTGTTCATACTTGGGTATGAAATATCTGTTATTTAAATTGTTGTTGTTCAATCTTAGGATATAGACAACGTTGTTCGTACTCGTGCTCGTGCTGCGGCAGAGCAAGAAGTTGTGGCTGATGATGCGATTTCCATGGAAGTCGATCAGAACGTACCACCAGTTCAGGCTAATGCTGGACGTGGTCGGGGTGGAGGTGCTGGCAGAGGTAGAGGTGCTGGTAGAGGCAGAGGAGCTGGTGCTGGTAGAGGTGGAGCTAGAGGACGCGGTGCAGCAGGTGTTCAGGCACCGAATGTGCAGCAGGCACCAGAGGTGCATCAAGCACCAAATATGCAAGCGTTCGACTTCACTACTTTCTTGGCTGGCGTTGTCGAAATGCAGAACAATCAGGCTCTACTGCAGAATCAGTGTAATATACTGGGTCAGTTAGCGCAGCAACAGCAACCTCAGGCTGGTGTTGTAGCTGGTGTTGGTGGACTTGCTGGTGTCGGTCATATTCCGACAGACAGAGAGTTGGTGATGATCTACTTGAAGTTGAATCCGACTTCTTTTGATGGTACTGGTGATGCTCTTGACTTTTTGGAGGAATTTGAGTACAACAGTCAGAGGATTCAAGCGTCTGATCGTCAATCAGTGATGCTTGTGGAGATGTCGCTGAAGGGTCCAGCTAAGGACTGGTATCGTGATAACATCAGGCCGGTTATGGATACTTTGTCTTGGGCTGATTTTGTGATCAGGTTCAGGGGTTACTATCTACCCTTCTCTGTTACTGAGAGTTTCAGAGAAAAGCTGCTCACTTTGAAGAAGGGGGATAGATCGGTGACAGACTACACTACTGAGTTTGTACGTTTGGGGCGGTTTGCTACAGATCTACAGGGTGATCAAGAGCGAGTGAACGACCGTTATATTAGGGGTTTAGGCTCGGAGTTTCTCCCTTTGCTGATAGGGACAAACATGGAGTTTGCCCGGTTAGTGGATAGTGCGCGGCGGATGGAGAATTCGATGGTTCAGTTTGGGACGATCTCTGACCCTTTCCAGAATCAGAAGGGAAAGAGTGACGTTCCTAGTGGGGGGCAGCAGGCCCCAGTGCAGCATGGTAGTGGGAACTACTACAGTGGCTCTTCTCAGGCCAACAGGGGGAGTCGACGGACTCACAACAAAGGGAGGCATAGTGCTAGGAGTGCTCCGTACAATTCCAGTAGCAGTGGGAGCAACCGTGGTTCAGGACGCGGGTACACTGGTGGATCGAACATTCCGTTCTGCTAGAATTGCAGACGCAGGCACTATGGTCAGTGTCAGTTAGCTCCTGGAGGTTGTTTCACTTGTGGCCAGCCGGGTCATTTTTCTAGGGAGTGTCCGGCATCTGGGCAGCAGATGTCTAACTCCAGTGTGGTGCAGTCATCTTATCAGCAGCAGAGACCTGCGTTTACACAGTCTGTAGGGTACTCTCAACCTGCAGCATCTTTTGGTGGCCAGCGGGGCCGTGGTTCTGGTGGCAGAGGTTTTGGTGGCCGTGGTAACGGCGGAAGAGGTTCCAACGGTTATGGTACTGGACAGAGTTCGCAGCAGCAGCCGCAGGGTCAGGCCAGAGTGTTCGCACTTACTCCTCAGGATGCGCGTGCATCAAACGCTGTGGTGCAAGGTACCATCCCGATTTCTTTTACTGATGCTTTGGTATTATTTGATGCGGGTGCGACCCATTCGTTTGTTTCTACTTGTTTTGCTGGGAAATTGGGTAAAGCACCATCTGTCTTGAGTGAACCTCTAGCTGTGTCTACACCTATGTCTGAAGGTGTAGTAGTGGACGTTGTCTATCCTTCTTGTCCTGTGGTTATTCAGGGTAGAGAATTATGTGCTGATTTGATTGTACTTGACGTTCTTTCTTTTGATGTTATCTTGGGGATGGACTGGTTGTCACGCCATTATGCTTCTATTGACTGTCGAGGGAAGTCAGTCGAGTTCAGGATTCCAGGTGATCTACCTTTTTCCTTTCAGGGAGAAAAGGCAGAGACACCTAAGAATCTGATTTCCGCCATCAAGGCGAAGCGGATGTTAGGCAAGGGTTGCCAGGGTTTTCTTGCGGTGGTTCGTGATTTGGAGGCTGGTGGTAGTGATATGCATAGTGTTCCGATAGTGAATGAGTTCACTGACGTGTTTCCAGAGGAATTGCCTGGATTACCACCTGATCGTGATATTGAGTTTTGCATTGATGTGGTTTCTGGTACAGCTCCGATTTCGATACCGCCGTATCGGATGGCTCCTGCAGAGCTGAAGGAGTTGAAGGACCAGTTACAAGAGTTGTTGGATAGCGGGTTCATCAGACCGAGTACTTCTCCGTGGGGTGCTCCAGTTCTGTTTGTAAAGAAGAAAGACGGTTCCTTTCGACTGTGTATCGACTACAGACAGTTGAACAAGGTTACTGTCAAGAACAGATACCCTCTTCCTCGCATCGATGATCTGTTTGACCAGTTGTAGGGTGCGAAGTGTTTTTCCAAGATTGATTTGAGGTCTGGGTATCATCAGCTACGGATCCGTGATGCAGATGTGCCTAAGACTGCTTTTCGGACTCGTTATGGACATTTTGAGTTTCTGGTTATGTCCTTTGGTTTGACGAACGCACCAGCAGCGTTTATGGATATGATGAACAGAGTGTTCAAGACGTTTTTGGATCAATTTGTTATCGTCTTCATTGATGACATTTTGATCTATTCTCGGAGTGAGGAGGAGCATGCTTACCATTTGAGGACTATACTACAGACGTTGCGTGAGCATCAGTTGTACGCTAAGTTCTCAAAATGTGAGTTCTTGTTGGATCAGGTTACCTTTCTAGGACACGTGGTGTCGAAAGATGGGATCAAGGTTGATCCGAAGAAGATTGAGGCGGTTATGGATTGGCAGAGGCCAAGGTCAGTTACCGAGATCAGAAGTTTTCTGGGTTTAGCTGGCTACTATCGTCGGTTCGTGCAAGATTTCTCCAGAATATCTGCACCTTTGACTAAACTGACACAGAAGGGTGTCAAGTTTGAGTGGACTGACAAGTGCGAGGCGAGTTTTGAGAAGCTTAAGGAGATTTTGACTACAGCTCCGGTGTTGGCATTGCCTTCTAGCATTGATGGTTTCACAGTGTATTGTGATGCGTCTCGGATTGGTTTGGGTTGCGTTCTGATGCAACATGGACAGGTGATTGCCTATGCTTCCAGACAGTTGAAGAAGCATGAGGTGAATTATCCTACGCATGATTTAGAGTTGGCAGCTGTGGTTTTTGCGCTGAAAATCTGGAGGCATTATTTGTATGGTGCTACTTGTGAGATTTTCACTGATCATAAGAGTCTGAAATATATCTTTGATCAGAGAGAGTTGAACTTGAGGCAGAGGAGGTGGCTAGAGTTGTTGTAAGACTACGACTGTACTATTCAGTACCATCCTGGTAAGGCTAATGTGGTAGCCGATGCGTTGAGTCGCAAGTCTTCAGGCAGTTTGGCTCATATTTCTGAGATTGGGCGTAGACCCATGGTTAGAGAGTGGCACAGTTTGATAGCTTCAGGCTATGGATTTCAGATTTCTCAGACTGGTTGTTTGTTAGCACAGTTGCAAGTGCAACCCGTTTTGATTGATCGGATCAAAGCTTTACAAGCTGAGGATCCACAGTTGAAACGGATTATTGAGGAGATCCAGCAGGACAGTAACTCTGAGTTTACTTTTGTGGATGGTGTTCTGAGACATGGTTCGAGATTGTGTGTTCCGGATTCAGATGGTTTGAGGGACCAGATCTTGGAAGAAGCGCACAAGTCTGCTTATAGTGTTCATCCGGGTTCTACTAAGATGTACCATGATCTTAAGGGTACCTACTGGTGGAGCGGGATGAAGAAGGATGTCGCTGAGTATGTTTCTAAGTGTCTGACGTGCCAGCAGGTGAAGCTGGAGCATCAGAGACCTTTTGGCTATCTGCAGCCACTACCTATTCTAGAGTGGAAGTGGGAGCGGATTGCTATGGATTTTGTTGTTGGGTTACCACGTACTCGACAGGGATACGATTCCATCTGGGTAATAGTTGACCGTATGACTAAGTCAGCTCATTTCCTTCCGATAAAGGTTTCGTATACTGCTTCGAGGTTGGCTCAGTTGTACATCGACAGGATTGTCAGTTTGCATGGTGTACCGGTTTCCATTGTTTCAGACAGAGGTTTTGTGTTTACTTCGAGGTTTTGGAAAGCGTTACAGGAATCCTTGGGTTCTCGGTTGGATTTCAGTACAGCTTTTCATCCTCAGACTGACGGTCAGTCTGAGAGGACTATTCAGACGTTGGAGGATATGCTCAGGATGTGTGTTCTCGATTTTCAGGGTAGCTGGGATACTCATTTGCCGTTGATTGAGTTTTCCTATAACAACAGTTACCACGCGAGTATCGAGATGGCGCCGTATGAGGCTTTGTACGGGCGCAAGTGTAGATCTCCTATCTGTTGGGAGGAGGTCGGAGAGCGTAAACTCTCGGGAGCGGAGATTATTCAGATTACCTCTGAGAAGGTACCGTTGATTAAGCGGAGGTTAGAGACTGCTTTTAGTCGGCATAAGAGTTATGCTGATCCGAAGAGGAAAGACATTGAGTTCCAGGTTGGTGATTTCGTATTTCTTCGGGTTTCGCCCATGAAAGGCGTGGTTCGTTTTGGTGTCAAGGGAAAGTTGGCACCGAGGTATATTGGTCCTTATGAGATTTCGGAGAGGATTGGAGCTGTGGCTTATCGTCTGGTTCTGCCGCCAGACATGTCGTTAGTACATCCTGTGTTTCATGTTTCTATGTTGAGGAAGTGCATTTCTGATCCTTCGCACGTGATTGTGCCTCAGAGTGTTGAAATTGACCAGGAGCTGTCCTATGAGGAGCAGCCAGTTGAGATTGTTGATACTCAAGTGCGTAAATTGCGGAACAAGGAGATTCCGATGGTCAAAGTCCTCTGGCGCAATCATTCTGTAGAGGAATGTACATGGGAGACCGAGTCGGATATGCGGAATCGCTATCCTTTTCTCTTTTCTTGAGGTAGGTGGTTTGTTACTTGTTTATTATCGTTAGGTGATTTTATGTGATTTTATGAGTTTTATTTGTGTTACGTGTTATTTCTGATATTAATTGTTTATCGTGTTAAATTCGAGGACGAATTTTTAATTAGTTAGGGAGAATGTAACATCCCGTGTTTTTTTAGGCTTTTTCATCGAGCTTCCGGTTATTATTTGAGTCGTTTATTGATTCGGACGTGGTTTGATTCGTATTCGATTTGTATTATTAATTAGGCCCATGTGTTGATATAGTTGGTCATTTAATTTTTTTTATTTTATTAAACTTTTGAAATATGCAAAGGCCATGCATAATTCATGCAAAAACTAGGCCATAAATCTTTAGCACATTTCTTAATTATAGTTAATTCATTATTATTTTTTGGGCCAAGTATATAACTCCATGCATTAAGCCCATGCACTATTCTTTTATTTAAAGGAGTGTGCTGTGTTGATTTCCCTTTCTTCCCTATATAACCAGTTACACGGCTTCCCTTTTCTTTTTCTTTTTTTTCTTTCAGTCGTTCATTAAAACCCTAATTATTAGACAACCCATAGCCGACCCTCATTGTCAAGAACGCTCAGAGACACAATAACATCCGTTCCTTTAATTCATTCTCAAATCCGGTAAGGTTTCACGTCTCATTATTCTTAAGCTATTCGATATCGTCACGTTCCGTTTCTCATCGATATCTTGTTCGTTTTAGCAACGAATCAAGTTCCGTTTGTTTGCCGCCGTAGCTAACTCAATCCTCGTCAATTCTACACTTTTGAAATCGTTAAACGGTACGTAAATCTTTCCATTTTAGGCGCCGTACGATTCACCATTTTTTGAGATTCTTGACTGCGTGTTTTCATGTCGTTACTGTCCATTGTTTTGTTCTTTGATAATGAGATTGGGTTGTCTCTGAAGTCTTCTATTGATTATTGTTATGGTTAATGTTTCATGAGTATTCAATATTTGAGTTATGTTAATTAGAAATTTGTTGATTTAGGATTTCATTGTTTGATTTCTTATTCTTGCCGATGGTTTGATTTCATTGTTAGTTATGGTTGGCTACCCTAATTGTTAATGGCAGTGGGTTTGTCATGAATTAATTATAAATTTAAAACTAAAGATGAGATTGACTTGTTATTCTTGGTTGATAAATGGCGGGCACACATCTGAGTATGAAATTATGGGTTTTGTTGAATGATTAATAGTGGTGGTGTAAGGACTTGAATGGTCCTTAGGTTTTTTTTGTTTAAACCTATTGATTCTTTAGGTTAAATTTTATCTATTGATTAATTGTTATTGATTTCTAATTTGGGGATTTCATTTTAAATTGAAAGCTTGTCAATTTGGTAATATTAATTTTAATATCTAATATTTGAGTTACTTAAATTAATAATGATATTAATATTATTTAATTACTGTTTTGAAATTTTGGCTTAATGTGCCAAAATAGTTAAATTACAATTTAGACCTTAAACGTTTTCTAAATTTATTTAATTAAGTTTTTGGGTTGTAACTTGGGTTACTTGAAATTGAAGTTATTGAGTTCCGCTTTTAAAATGGATTATTATTTTGTTAAATTGTTTTATAAATATAAACTCGGGTTTATATTTGATAAACGTTTTGAGTCGGATTAGACTTGGGTCATCCGACAAGTGAGGTTAGCTTGGTAGTTTGTGATAACTCGGCTAACCCACTATTTAGAAATTATTTATTATTAAAGTTATTAAATAATATTTATTAATTGGATTTTAAGCAGAAACTCAGTAGACTTATATTAGTTGGGCTTTATTTACCTAATGGGTATTATTTGTGTGTGCTTTGGATTGCTTATTCCGACATGTTATTTGTGCTAGTCCTATATGGTGTCTAGTACTCTCTAGAGTTAGGGTCTGTTTTTAATAATTATTTTATTTGTCTAGACCCGTCTACTGTTCGTGCTTCAGAGGCGAACCAGGATTAGTTGCTTGACGGGTTTTCATGTGGATTAGCAAGCTGTGAGTTTGTACTTACTATTTACCGCTTTATTAAGTAAATTGTTATTTTAATATTAAATATATATACTGTACGTATATTTCGAACTGTTTTTATATTATGGCTTCTAGTTGGAACATGCTACCTAATGGGCATCATTAGGACTGCGTGCGCACCGGTAATGATCTGGGAAATGTAATTATGGTAATATGGTAACTCGGTGTGAGCATAGCTCTCGGGACCAAGTAGAGTAACTCGGTGTAGCTCAGCTCTCGGGACTCTGGTATAAGTGTGGTCAGTGGTAACTCGGTGTAGCTCAGCTCTCGGGACCAGACCTGTTCGATTATGTTATTATTTAGAATTGTGGATTAGGGTTCCAACTATTATTCGTAATATCGTATTTAAACGTTTTAAACAGTTTTAAAGGTTTTCCACTTAATAAATGTAGATAGTGGTATGAACTCATCTCAGTATATCTGACCCCGTTGTTTTTCCCAATTTTCCCCAGGGTTATGATCTGAGAGAGTCTGGTGATCTCCGCATTTACTTTTCCTCGGAGGTTCCATTTATTTTAGTAGAACTGTGAAACTGTTTTATTCTTAGACCGCAGTAGTAACTAGACGTCTATATTATTATTATATTTTTGTCGGATTGGTTCGAGTGGTTTTATTGCTTTGGCATGTTATATCATTTAATTTGGGTTATGATAAATCTATTTCAGACTCGGAATTGGATAAGCATGTTATATTAACTGTTGATTATTGTAACTGCTAGATTTAGGCTGAAGTCTCGGTTGCCCCCGAGCATTGGTTTTCTGCAGGTTATTGTGTTTATTTGTTAATTGAAAGGCTAGTTACGGGTTTTGGTACTACATTACCCATACCCTAGCGCCGGTCGCGATTCATGAAAATGGGTCGTGACAGTAACAAAACAAAACCAAACGTTTCCCCTTTTTAGCGATTTAAGCCAAACGTTTTACAAACAATACGAAACAAATCCAAACGTTACCAATTTTTAGCAATTTAAGCCAACCGTTTACAAACGTTACGAAACAAATCCAAACGTTTCACCTTTTCAGCGATTGAAGCCAAACTTTTACAAACGTCACGAAAAAAAATCAAACGTTTCACCTTTTTAGCTATTTAAGCCAAACTTTTAAAGCGTTGCTAAACCAATCCAAACATTTACAAACATTATGAAACCAAACCAAACGTTTCACCTTTTTAGCGATTTAAGCCAAACGTTTAAAACCTTACAAAACAAATCCAAATGATTCACCTTTTTAGCTATTTAAGCCAAATGTTTACACACTTTATGAAACAAATCGAAACGTTTTATCTTTTCAGCGATTTAAGATAAATATTTAAAAGTTACGAAGCCAATCCAAACATTTATAATGTTATAAAACAAATCCAAACGTTTGAAACGTTGGAAACAAATCCAAATGTTTCACCTTTTTATCTATTAAAGCCAAATGTTTAAAACTTTATGAAACCAATCCAAATGTTTAAAACGTTACGAAACAAATCCAAACGTTTCACCTTTTAAGCGATTTAAGCAAAACGTCAACAAACGTTACAAAACAAATCCAAACGTTTCACCTTTTTAGCGATTTATGCCAAACGTTTACAAACGATACGAAACAAATCCAAACGTTCAAAACGTTACGAAACAAGTGCAAACATTTCACCTTTTAGCGATTTAAGCCAAACGTTTACAAACGTTACAAAACAAATCTAAAAATTTCCCATTTTTAGCTATTTAAGCCAAACGTTTACAAACATTACGAAACAAATCCAAACGTTTCCGCTTTTTAACGATTGAAGCCAAATGTTTACGGACATTACGAAACAAAACCAAACGTTTCACCTTTTTAGCGATTTAAGCCAAACGTTTACAAACGTTACAAAACCAATCGATAAGTTTAAAACGTTCATAACAAATCCAGACGTTTCCCCTTTTTAGCGATGGAAGCCAAATGTTAACAAACGTTACAAAACAAATCCAATTGTTTCACCTTTTCAGCGATTGAAGCCAAACGTTTACAAAGATTACGAAAGAAAATCAAACGTGTCACCTTTTTAGCGATTTAAGCCAAACATTTACAAACGTTACGAAACAAATCCAAACGTTTCACCTTTATAGCAATTTAAGCCAAATGATTAAAACGTTACGAAACCAATCCAAACGTTAACAAACGTTATGAAACAAAACCAAACGTTTCACCTTTTTAGTGATTTAAGCCAAATGTATAAAACGTTACGAAACAAATCCAAACATTTCCCCTTTTTAGCGATTTGTGCCAAACATTTAAAACGTTACGAAACCAATTCAAACCTTTATAACGTTAAGAAACAAATCCGAAAGGTTAAAACGTTAGAAAACAAATCCAAACGTTTTACCTTTTTAGCGATTTAAGCCAAACATTTACAAACGTTACGAAACAAATCCAAACGTTTCACATTTTTAGCGATTTAAGCCAAACGTTTACAAGCGTTACAAAAAAAATCCAAACGTTTCCCCTTTTTAGCAATTTAAGCCAAACGTTTACAAACGTTACGAAACAAAACTAAACATTTCGCCTTTTTAGCAATTTAAGCCAAATGTTTACAAACGTTACAAAACAAAACCAAACGTTTCCCCTTTTTAGCGATTTAAGCCAAACGTTTACAAACGTATTGAAACCAATGGCTAAAGAGGTGAGACGTTTGGATTTTTTTCGTAACGTTTCTAAACGTTTGGCTTAAATTGCTAAAAATGTGAAATGTTTGGATTCGTTTCGTAACGATTTAAACGTTTGTCTTAAATTGCTAGAAAGGTGAAACGTTAGAATTTGTTTCGTAACTCTATAAACGTTTGGATTAAATCATTAAAAAGGTGAAATGTTTGGATTTGTTTCGTAACGTTTTAAAACGTTTGGATTGGTTTCGTAACGTATTAAATGTTTGGCTTCAATCACTAAAAAGATGAAACGTATGGATTTCTTTTGTAACGTTTTAAACGTTTGGATTGGTTTCGTAATGTTTTAAACATTTGGATTTGTTTTGTAACGTTTGTAAATATTTGGCTTAAATTGCTAAAAAGGTGAAACATTTGGATTTGTTTTTATCGATTGTAAGCATTTAGCATAAATCGCTAAAAAGGTGTAACATATGTTTGTAAACGTTTGGATTGGTTTCGTAACGTTTTAAACATTTGTCTTCAATCGCTAAAAAGGTAATATGTTTGGATTTATTTCGTAACATTTGCAAACGTTTGGCTTAAATCGCTAAAAAGGTAAAACGTGTGGTTTTGTTTTGTAACGTTTGAAACGTTTGGATTTGTTTCGTAATGTTTTAAACGTTTGGTTTAAATCGCTAAAAAGGTGAAACGTTTGGTTTTGTTTTGTAACGTTTGTAAACGTTTGGCTTAAATTGGTAAAAAGGTGAAAAGTTTGGATTTGTTTCGTAACATTTTAAACGTTTGGATTGGTTTCGCAACGTTTTAAATGTTTGGCTTAAATCGCTTAAAATGTAAAAACGTTTAGATTTGTTTCGTAACGTTTGTTAACGTTTGGATTGGTTTTGTAACATTTTAAACGTCTGGCTTATATCGCTAAAAAGGTGAAACGTTTGGATTTATTTCGTAATGTTTTAAACATTTGGATTGGTTTCCTAACGTTTTAAATGTTTGGATTTGTTTCATAATGTTTTAAATGTTTGGTTTTTCTTTATATCGTTTGTAAACATTTGGCTTAAATCGTTAAAAAGGTGAAATGTTTGGTTTTGTTTCGTAAAGTTTGTAAACGTTTGGATTTGTTTCATAATGTTTGTAAACGTTTGGCTAAAATTGCTAAAAAGGTGAAATGTTTTGTTTTGTTTCATAACGTAACCTTTGTAAACGTTTTGCTAAAATTGCTAATAATGTGAAACGTTTGGATTTGTTTCGTAATGTTTTAAACTTTTGGATTGGTGTCGTAATGTTTTAAACGTTTGACTTAAATCGTTAAAAATGTGAAACATTAGGCTTAAATCGCTAAAAATGTGAAACGTTTGGATTTGTTTCGTAATGTTTGTAAACGTTTGGTTTAAATCGCTAAAAAGGTGAAACGTTTGAATTTGTTTCGTAATGCTTTAAACGTTTGGATTGGTTTCGTAACTTTTTAAACGTTTGGCTTAAATAGCTAAAAAAGTGAAACTTTAGGATTTGTTTTGTAACGTTTTAAACGTTTGAATTTGTTTCATAACGTTTTAAACGTTTGGATTGGTTTCGTAACGTTTTAAACGTTTGGCTTAAATCGCTAAAAAGGTGAAACGTCTTGTTTTGACGTTTGTAAACCTTTGGCTTAAATCGCTAAAAAGATGAAACGTTTGGTTTTGTTTCGTAACTTTTGTAAACTTTGTAAACTTTGGCTTCATTCGCTAAAAAGGTGAAAGGTTTGGATTTGTTTCGTAACGTTTGTGTAATATCCCGTAAAATTTTAAAGTTTAAGTTGCGAGATCCGGTAACTTTTTTAGTCATTTACGTAATTTAATTTTGTTTCGGGATTTAATTCGAGTTTGGTTTGGTTCAAGTCCGGGTTGGGCGTGGTTCAACCTATATTGGGTTGAACCAGGCCTCGTTTGAACCAAAGGTCTCAAACGAGACCTGGTTTGGATCAGTCTCGGACGAGAATTGGAAGTCTCGTCCGAGACTTCACAATTTCTGGCCGGTCTCGAACGAGACTGCAAGTCTCGTTCGAAACCTGCTTCAGAATCGTGCATCAGCACGATTCTGAAGCTCCCCTTTCCCCGCAAAGATCCCCATAAATCTCTAACTAATCACCACCTTTTTGTTTCTAATAAATTCTCCAGCCCTAGCCGTCAAGTACAGATAATTTTCTCCTTATTTCCTACACTTTTCATCCTTGAATTCAACAGGTAACTTACGTTCTTATTAAATTCTGTTTTAATATCATAAACGACATCTTCGTTCATCGCTGATTACTCTCTCGTTTCAGAATCGAAATAGGTTCCGCTTCCTTCCAGAGATAGAAGACTCGCGTATCTACAAATCCCAATTTTTGTTTCGTCAAACGGTACGTAAACGAACCCGTACCAATCGCCGCCGTTTTACCATTTTCTGGAAATTTCTGTTTTAAGTTTAATTCGACCCTTCTGAATTTTGATTCATTTTGAATTAATTACGGTATTATAATTTATTTGAGAATTGTGTTCTTCTGTGATTTATCTGGTTATTTAACTGGATTGCTAAACACCGCTCGGTTTTACTTACCACCGCACAGGCAAAAGACATTTCTGCCCTTTTAGCAAAATTTTGAAAAAAAAGTTCTCTCAACTCATTCGAATACATTCGAACAAATACGTAAAAAATCGATTAAAATGACGAACAACGAGTACAATTCATCGGATAACGAGTATCGACGTTCGGAAACAACCCCCGATAAATATTTTTTAAAAAAAAAACTCGAAATAAATAATTTTTTTAAATTTTTTTAAGGAGGGACGTTTACATTTCACGTCCCCTCTAGAGGAGTGGACGCCGGAAAGCGGCGTCCCCTCCAGAGGAGTGGACGCCGGAAAGCGGCACGTCCTCTCCTGAGGAGGGGACGAACAACGTCCCCTCTTCAGGAGAGGACGTGGGAAATCTACGTCCTCTCCAGAGGAGGGGACGCCGCTTTCCGGCGTCCTCTCCTCTGGAGGGGACGCCGGACGTCCCCTTTTCAGGCGGAGGGGACGCCGGAAAAACAGAAAAAAAAAATTAAAAATTATTTTTTATCTCGAAAAAGCCGGAACATATTGTTTCCGACTGTCGGTACTCGTTTCCCGACGAATTATACTCGTTATCCGTCATTTTACTCGACTTTTTACGTAGTTGTTCGAGTGTGTTCGAATGAGTTGAGAGAACTTTTTTTTTGAAATTTTGCTAAAGGGGTAAAAATGTCTTTCGCCTGTGCGGTGCTAAGTAAAAGGGGGCGGCGAATAGCAAAACCCTTATTTAATTGTGCTAGTCCTACGTGGTGTCTAGTGATCTTAGAGTTAGGGGTCAACGGATTTTAACCTATTTATTATTTTAGACCCGTCGACTGTTCGTGCTTCGGAGTCTACGCAGGGTTAGCTGTTTGCCAAGATCACGTGGATAAGCAAGCTGTGAGTTTGTAGTGCTATTTACCGCTTTATTAAGTACCACAATTTATTTTAGTATTATAAATGCTTTTGAACTGTTTTAAGCGATTTTGGATCTTGATTGAAACGAGCTACTCGATAGGCTTGTATCGAGACTGTGTGCACCGATATATACTCTGGGATCGGCAGACTATGGTTTTGCTTACGCTGGTAATTTGACGAGGATTTGTTCCCGTCCACTCTGGGTTTATTTTTCAGTATGCTATGTCATACTTACGCTGGGATCTTTTCAATACTGTTTTCCATAATCATATTATATTAGTATAAAAATATTTTGATTTAAGGGTTTTAAACTTAATAAATGTAAATAGTATTGCGAACTCATCTCAGTATATCTGACCCCGTTGTTTTCCCAAATTTTCCAGGTTTGTGATTTGAAAGCTGGTCCACTCCGATTCTTTTGATTCCTCGGAGGTTTTTATGTTATTTAACTAGTTTTTGTTTTCAAACTCTTAGACCGCAGTAGAACTAGTTTATATATTACATTTGTTATTGCATTGGGATTGTCGATTAGACCGATTATTAATTATTGGCATTATTACACTGGAATATTTTATTATTATATTTAAGGCATGCTGTGGAATATTTCAGCTACTTAAGTTATTTATATTAGAACTGTATTATAAATTGCTAGACATAGGTTGGAGTCTCGGTTGCCCCCGAGCAGTTTTCTGCAGGTTTAAATGTTTATTTGATTTCCGCAAGGCTTGCTACGGGTTTTGGTACAACCATACCCATACCCTAGCGCCGGTCACGATTCATGAAATTGGGTCGTGACAAAGTAGGTATCAGAGCTTTGGTTTCAAACCAAGGCCTTATGCATGTTAATTGTTATGTGTTTTTGGCATGATAATTTGATGTCGTGTCGTAGGAACTACTGCGGAATTAGGATTCGTGTCTTGTCTTTTAAAACGTCATCATTTGTTTTCAAACTTTCAGCCTACATCCTATAAGTGATGTCTGTCAGTCTTTATTTGATGTTGATGCAATGATTGAAAATTAGTTCCACTTGGATGTTACTTGCTGTGTTTTATCTTGTTGAGGTTAATTCACTTGGGTGATTATAAATGTTTTTGATTTCTCGGGAAATCGTAGGTTGGTAAATTTTCCTAAAGCTCATACATGGGTATGATGTGGTTTAATAAAACTTGGCGTTTATGCCTGAAACGATTTAGAATATATGGTATTGTTACATTTATTTTACATGATGCGTTGAATTGATTTTGCCGTATTAATAAAGTACATTTTGGCTTTGGCCTCGATTGTTGATTTCAAATGTGATCGTATGCTGAGCGTTTGCCTTGTTTTCTATAAATTTTTGGGGTTAAATTTTAAAACGTGTTTTGATGGTCATACATTACTTTGACCACATGTCATTTTAAAATTTTCATTGGAAATAATTGTTTATCTGATTTGTGTGTAGACACAGAATCATAAGAGAAGTTTGGTTTTAAAAAAAAAAATTAAAAAGTTGATTTTTGGTTAAGTTACCAGTAAATAGAAATTCTGGTATTTTAAAATATTATGTTAGGCTTGGTGTTAACAAGCGATGATTTCAAAATGATATTTTTATGTGATGATTCATTGTTTTCAGAATTTTAACGTTGAATTTATTTTACCATGTTGTGGTATATCAACATTTTAGATTTTGAAAATTTACGAAATGTAGGTGTGAGATCAAAGATTTCTCATTTGAGATTTGAGATTGCCGTTTAGTAGTTGGGTTATGTTGAGCTCTCAATTTTGAAAGGATAGAAATTTGATTAAAAAATATTTTTCAAGTTCTACAAATATTTTGAATACATTTTATAAACGATTGTTTTGGGTTCGACTTGGGTCACCCAAATTTAGGAGTTGAGTTTGGTAGTTGTAATGACTCGACTACCTCGATGATTTTATGATTTGAGATACTTGGTATCCATTTTAAAGCAACTGATTAATAAAAGAGATTTTTTTTACAAATTGTGATTTTGTTTTAACCGTGGGGCTCAACAAAATTTCGAAGTTTTCGTATTTGACTTTAAATTTCAAAACGCATTTTGAAGCGTACTATTAAAGGACGATATAATTACATGGTGAATTTGCAATGAGATTTCAAGGATATGTTGTGATATATCCCGATTTGTTTTAAGTATGTTTGAGTTAATTGTGTTCAATGGTACGTTTACGTAGTTTACTATTTTTCAGTCTGTTTCATGTGAAAAAAAAATTTACGTTGTTTGATTCACTTGTTTATTAGGCTAAGTTAATTGTTTTTGTTTTGTCTCTTCGTGCGGAGTAGCACGTGAGATGACTAATTCACGTGGTTATGATTGGTTTACCTCGATTTATAGTTTGACCTTTGAGTAAGGCCTTCCTTTAGACCTTGTTTCCTTGTTCGGTTTAGGTTTGCGAGGATTTTATTTTTTCTGTTTTTGTTTTGTGGATCGTAACCATTGGGTTTTGATATCGAGGAATACGAGGGAAGTATTCCCTAGGATTGGCTGATGATATCTGATTATCCTGGGTATTAATGCACTGGTGTTTCCATCAAGTCTGATGATGCGATGCGAGAGCTGGCGGTAAATTTGGTAGGAACGTTTTGATGTGTTAATTCTTTGGGAACAAGTTTCTACTAGGGTTTAGGGTAGTTTGATATTTATGCGGAAGAGTTGTAACAGAATTTTAGGATGAGTTGTTTTATAGCATTGAATGTTGCTAGGTTACAAGTAAGGAATTTTGAGAAATATTTTGAGGATATCGAGTGCACATCTCACAGAGTGTAACGTCTAGCGAATATTTTATTGAGAAATGGATTTCAAAGATTGATTTGCTGAAATATTTGAAATATTTTCAACTCGTAATTGTGCCCAGACATATCATGAACATGCATTTTGAATGTCACGAGTAGGTTTGCGTTGAACACAGAGTATGTTCACTAAATATAAGATAAATTAAAAATTGATACATGCATAACAGTACATGCATCACGTGCATAGAAATTATTAGGGTTGGATGCAACTCTTTGGGGATGAGAGATGTCATCACCCTGGCGCACAATTACGTAAAATAGAGTTTATCGATAAAGTGTTTTGAGAAAGATGTTTTGAAACAAACTCGCGAGTTCCTTTGGGGTAAATGTATTTATAAAGTTGTGGAATTTCAAATAACTTTGAAACTGTTACCGAAAGATAGCTAGACAAATACTCTGTGATTATGGTGATGATTATTGGACATTTAAGTTGTGAACGATTGGTCTGTAGAATCAGAATCTTGTGGAATGATTAAGAATGATTTTTAGGTTGCGTTCGAGATATTATTGTGCTAAGAGCGGTATAGTGTATTTTAGAATAGAAAGCTTCATGTTAATTAAGGATTTATGGATTAAGAATGTTGGTTATGCTCCATATGTGTATATACACTATATTTTGTTTTAAACGAAACTTTATCTTTCCAGAGTTGAAATTTGTCCAAAGTATTTTAATGTATTAATATAGAGGTATGTTTATAAACAAGAGATTTACATTGTTGGTTTTACCTTTCTGAGGAAGGAGAAAATTTTGTCAAAAATTAATTCAAAAGAAATAATAAATTTTTCGCTTGAGCGATTTCTTCAAATTGTGTTTTGTTTGAGAATTTAGAAGCGACGTAAAATTTTGGGATGTTTGAAACATCATGTGTATTTTGAATACGGAAGATTTTGCCACAGTTAGTTTTTAAAGTATAAACTATAAAAAAAATGTGTTTAAACAAGTTTGATTTTAAGAGAACATGAATTTTGACAGTTGAACTGTTTTATAAATTTTCAAACGTATTGAAAAGTACGGGAAAATATCAAATCCAGGGGTTTGCAAAACCGATGGTTTTTCAACGGCAAAGGTATTTCGATTTTGAATGAAAAGGGAGGTGAAAGACGTAGAGTCTTTTAAACAGGGTGTAAAATTTTATAATATAAATTTTTATATAAAAGATTTTGTATTAAAAGATTTTATATCCACAGAGGTTGATTTTGGGCATAACTAACAATTCGGTCGTAGTAAACAGGTCGTTTTGATCTCTCGTTGTATACGAGGCTGTAGTCAATTGATTGAATAATTTTGAGGATTTGAGTTCGATTTGGTGATATGAGATAGTTGATTTAAAAATCGAAATCGCGGTTAATAGGTTTCTACAACCATGATTGGTTGATCGATTTTGTTATAGAGGGTATTATCGTAATAATGGATATCGTTGGGTCAGTTGTTGAACCCTTGGTAAGGGTGACAAATTTTATGTTGTCAGATGCAGTCAATGTGCAGAGTAGTCATGGCGTTATGTTTCTGAGTGATTGGAAGAATCACTATGATGGATATTGTTTATCATTGATATATAAATTTATTTTGTTATCGTGAGAGGGGTTCGCTTTTCTTTGAATTGTGTTATGAGTTTTTGTGTTGTTGATTCACAAGTTAATAGTATTATCGAGCTGGTACCAATCGTTAGGATTAGATGATTATTATAATGTTTGTTTTGGAACCGAAATAATTTCTGAAGTTATTGGGTTTTGTTATCGGTCATTTTGATGTAGAGATGCTATAAGTAAAAGGAAGTAAGGGTTTAGGAATGATAGATTTTATCAACTATATTGCAATATTATTGTTTTGTTTGAGGCAAAAGAGTTTGGAGTTGTAGAGCTATAGTTGAGCTTAACGCTTAACCATGTATTGATATTGAGGACTTTGTAATAGATGAGTTTCGAGCTGGCTTTGGAAACCACTCCGGTATAGAAAAATGGTGACTCTCAGTTGAATAAATTGTGTTATTATGAATTGGAGCATCTACTGCTAGAAACAGGATTTGGTGCATATATGTGTTGTGATCGCTTATATTGCGAGCCAGGGTCGGTTTTGCGATTCGAGATTGGATCTTAATTATCCTAAGTATATTAGCCGAGTGTTGGGTAGTAGAGCTTGTTGTATCTTAGTTGAACTGCCCTAGAGTTAGGTTATCGTTATGCCTAGTGGAAGTTATGCTAGTACTTTGGTGACCTTTGAGTGTGTTCAGTTTTTGCAACTGAAGGTTTTGAATTGTTTTGAGGGACAACCTGTTAAATTTTGCTTACGCGCGTGCGTATGCCATTGGGCATGGAATACCATCAACGACAGTGGGTTGGTTTCTTGGTTTTGATCTGTTATTTAATGACAGAGGTAGTGTACAGTTTCGTTATATTTTGTTGTCCTAATTTACGATAGGTATCTTATGGATGTGTTTTCTTATCGGCTTTGTACATTTTGTTTAACTGGACGTGTAACTTTATATTATGTGGTATGTCGATGGTTTTATTTAAATTCGAGGACGAATTTTTAATAAGTGGGGGAGAATGTAATATCCCGTAAAATTTTAAAGTTTAAGTTGCGAGATCCTGTAACTTTTTTAGTCATTTACGTAATTTAATTTTGTTTCGGGATTTAATTCGAGTTTGGTTTGGTTCAAGTTCGGGTTGGGCGTGGTTCAACCTATATTGGGTTGAACCAGGCCTCGTTTGAACCAAAGGTCTCAAACGAGACCTGGTTTGGATCAGTCTCGGACGAGAATTGGAAGTCTCGTCCGAGACTTCACAATTTCTGGCCGGTCTCGAACGAGACTGCAAGTCTCGTTCGAAACCTGCTTCAGAATCGTGCATCAGCACGATTCTGAAGCTCCCCTTTCCCCGCAAAGATCCCCATAAATCTCTAACTAATCACCACCTTTTTGTTTCTAATAAATTCACCAGCCCTAGCCGTCAAGTACAGATAATTTTCTCCTTATTTCCTACACTTTTCATCCTTGAATTCAACAGGTAACTTACGTTCTTATTAAATTCTGTTTTAATATCATAAACGACATCTTCGTTCATCGCTGATTACTCTCTCGTTTCAGAATCGAAATAGGTTCCGCTTCCTTCCAGAGATAGAAGACTCGCGTATCTACAAATCCCAATTTTTGTTTCGTCAAACGGTACGTAAACGAACCCGTACCAATCGCCGCCGTTTTACCGTTTTCTGGAAATTTCTGTTTTAAGTTTAATTCGACCCTTCTGAATTTTGATTCATTTGGCAGCCGTTCGGAGGTCGAAATCAATTCCGTTTGTTTCCCGTGAAAGTAGACTCACGGCTCTACGTTTCTACACCTTTTGTCCGTCAAACGGTACGTAAACGAACCCGTAACGATCGATGCCGTTTCATCGTTTTTCACGTACTATTTTTGGTATTCATGTTAAAGGTTTCTGCCGAATTGTGGGGGGGTTGTTTACATGAGTTTTTGATGTTCTTGATCGTTTAATTATCTGTCATTGAATTGTTAAAACGTTTAGTGTGATTGTTAGCTCGTCGTTTTGATTTCGTAAGGATTAAATCTTCGGTTCTTGAACTCGTTTCTTATCCCTAAGAACTTGTTCACTGTGAGTCCTTAGAAGTTTGATTGTTTGGATAGCTTGGGTTACGGAAGTTTTCATGATTGTTTAGTTAGTTATTTTGCTTGAAGTATATAGTGTTAAAATGGATGAATTTGGAAGCTTGAATATGTTTCTGGATTACTGCAAGTTATATGTTTTGTAAGTTGGGTTGTGAAATGAAAGAGATGATTAGGTGGCGTTAGATGGTTGGCTTTTAGGATTGATTTTTGGCTAAATGATGACTTTGGCCACTAAATTCTTGTGTCTTAAATATATTGGTTCCTAAACTTATTTTAGTAACTATTTGGTATTGATTTTAACTTTAATTTTCGAAATTGGTTTCGACTTATAAATTAGCGTTTTAAATAATAATATTATTTATAATTTGAAATTCTCCGGGCATTAATATTTTAAGTTTAAATTAAATATTAATTTTATTATGTTTATACGTAAAAAATTTATATTGACTATATTAAATAAGTATTGGGGATTTTATTTTATTTAAAAGTTTGTCAAATTAATTATATTATTTTTAAGGCCTAAAAATAATATTTGAATATTTCAAAATTAAATTAATAATTATTATTAATTATTATTTAATTGTTAAATTGATATTTTTGCTTAGAATGCCTTTGGAATTAAATTTATATTTTAGCTTTGTTTGTTATTTAATTAATTGAGATAATTGCCGGTAATATTTAATTACTTGAGTTTCAAGCTATTGAGTTATATTTTGATATTAATTAATATTTTATTTAATATTAATTATAAACTGTGGTTTATAACTCTGCTTTTATGGTTGGGTCGGTTTGGACTTGGGTCACCGACATGTGAGTTTAGCTTGTTAGTTTTGAAAAATTCGGCTAACTCACTATTTGAGGAATTGATTTTATTTATCAATTAAATATTATTTTAATAATATTTTCGGATTGGATTTAAGTACGAACTCAATAGTCTTGAATTAATTACGGTATTATAATTTATTTGAGAATTGTGTTCTTCTGTGATTTATCTGGTTATTTAATTGTGCTAGTCCTACGTGGTGTCTAGTGATCTTAGAGTTAGGGGTCAACGGATTTTAACCTATTTATTATTTTAGACCCGTCGACTGTTCGTGCTTCGGAGTCTACGCATGGTTAGCTGTTTGCCAAGATCACGTGGATAAGCAAGCTGTGAGTTTGTAGTGCTATTTACCGCTTTATTAAGTACCGCAATTTATTTTAGTATTATAAATGCTTTTGAACTGTTTTAAGCGATTATGGATCTGGATTGAAACGAGCTACTCGATAGGCTTGTATCGAGACTGTGTGCACCGGTATATACTCTGGGATCGGCAGACTATGGTCTTGCTTACGCTGGTAATTTGACGAGGATTTGTTCCCGTCCACTTTGGGTTTATTTTTCAGTATGCTATGTCATACTTACGCTGGGATCTTTTCAATACTGTTTTCCATAATCATATTATATTAGTATAAAAATATTTTGATTTAAGGGTTTTAAACTTAATAAATGTAAATAGTATTGCGAACTCATCTCAGTATATCTGACCCTGTTGTTTTCCCAAATTTTCCAAGTTTGTGATTTGAAAGCTGGTCCACTCCGATTCTTTTGATTCCTCTGAGGTTTTTATGTTATTTAACTAGTTTTTTGTTTTCAAACTCTTAGAACTCATCTCAGTAGAACTAGTTTATATATTACATTTATTATTGCATTGGGATTGTCGATTAGACCGATTATTTATTATTGGCATAATTACACTGGAATATTTTATTATTATATTTAAGGCATGCTGTGGAATATTTCAGCTACTTAAGTTATTTATATTAGAACTGTATTATAAATTGCTAGACATAGGTTGGAGTCTCGGTTGCCCCCGAGCAATTTTCTGCAGGTTTAAATGTTTATTTGATTTCCGCAAGGCTTGCTACGGGTTTTGGTACAACCATACCCATACCCTAGCGCCGGTCACGATTCATGAAATTGGGTCGTGACAGTTTGTAAACGTTTGGATTTGTTTCGTAACATTTGTAAACAGCTAAAAAGGTGAAAGGTCGAACGTTTAAAATATTACGAAAAAAATCCTAATGTTTTACCTTTTTAGCGATTTAAGCCAAACGTTTAGAAATGTTGCAAAACCAATCCAAACATTTACAACGTTACGAAACCAATCCAAACGTTTCACCTTTGTAGCAATTTAAGCCAAACGTTTTAGCAATTTAAGCCAAAAGATTACAAACGTTAAGAAACAATACCAAACGTTTCACCTTTTTAGCGATTTAATCCAAACGTTTGGATTGGTTTCGTAACGTTTTAAATGTTTGGCTTAAATCACTAAACAGGTGAAACGCTTGGATTTGTTTCGTAACGTTTTAAACGTTTGGATTTGTTTTGTAACGTTTGTAAACTTTTGGCTTAAATTGCTAAAAAGATGAAACGTTCGGTTTAGTTTCTTAATGTTTGTAAATGTTTGGGTTAAATCGCTAAAAAGGTGAAACGTTTGGATTTTTTTGGTAACGTTTGTAAACGTTTGTCTTATATCGCTAAAAAGGTGAAACGTTTGGATTTGTTTCGTAATGTTTGTGAATATTTGGCTTAAATCGCTAAAAAGGTGAAACGTTTGGGTTTCTTTCGTAACGTTTGTAAATGTTTGGCATAAATCGCTAAAAAGGTGTAACAACCCGTATTTTTCCGACTAGTTCCATTAAGCCTAAAATGTACTTTGGGGTTCGTTTGAGTGGTTCGACCACTTAGAATCATGGTTCGAAGGTCCTAACCCTTTTAATATATGTATTAAGATGTATTGGGAGTAGTCTCGGAGTTTGGAGCAGTTTCAATTTCATTTTCAAATTTCAATTTTTTCATCGGAGGCAAAAGGATAACGCGGGCGCGACATGCCTGGATCGCAGGCGCGATTCATGAATCACGAGCGCAATGAAGTTGTAGCGGGCGCGACGCGTATACTGTACAGATTGCAGTTTTCAATTTAAACTCGTTTTTTCGACCTAAAACAGTGTTACACTTTTCTTAAAAACCCTAAACGGCTGTGTACTCTCTAATTTTGGTCTCCCATCATTCCTTAGCATATTTTGGATCCTTGGTAAGTATTTTTGTCAATTATTTATGGCTTAAATCCTTTAATCTTACTCTATCAAATTTTCCATTCATTGTTCTTCATCTTATGAGATCTTAGGCTAATTTGGATCGTCTTTTTCTGGGTTTTTCTCTTTTTGATTTATCTTAATCTATTTCACAAGGTATGTGGCTCTAAGCCCTTGTTATGGTTTGTAAAGATTTCTAAGAGATGTGTTAAATCTATACTTTGGGTGATTGACTTATTATTTCTGTATTTCTATGTTTTGAAAGCTGTAAATAATCTTGCTATGTTATATTTAGCTTGTGTTTTGTATTTGTACCTTGGGTGGTTTGGTGTAATCGTTATAATCGAAGGATTGATCAAATTGTTAGTATTTGTGGATTGAGTATTCTCTTTTAAGCTTTTATTAAAATATGGAAATTTATGAGTAAACGAATCATAGGTTGTAGTTGTCAATCAATACTTTGGGTGGGTTGAAGAAATTGTGTTTATGACATAGTACTATTAATTGGTTAACATTGTTGAATCAAAATCTGTTTTGAACTATAAATTAAAAGCTGGAAATCTCCTTTGGGAGGTAAATAGGTTGCTATCTAGCAACTAGTACATTGGGTGGTTTGATATAATTGACTAAGGCTAAATCATGTGTTAAGTGAGGTCTTAATTCGATTAAGTCGCTGTTTTAAGGTCTCTTATTCATGGCTAGAAATTTGTAATTTAAGTATGTCTTTTATAAATTAAAATTGAATACTTTAGGTGCCTTTTTGGTTATTGGTTCGTTTGGTTTAAGTGGTGTGGTTTTGCCTTAGTTTTATGGCATACTTAGGAGGGCTTAATTAGATTACCAAGGGTTGGAAATTGTTTAAGAATGTAAAAGATGTTAGCTTTATATTAGCTGATGGATAAACGTTGGTTTAAGGCATGTAAGGTGTTATATTGTTGTGTAATGTTTCGACTAAGTTATTTAGTTTCAAATTGATACTTGAAAGATGTTGGAATCCTATTGATTCTATTAAAGGTGAAATATTAAGTGTACTTTGTGTGTTACTTGCCAAGTGTTGGCAAGCCTATTTGTCTTCATTGCTTTCTATGTCTTTAGCATTCTTTAAGTGAAGGTATGAGTTCTTATTTCAAACTTGTTTCATTTAAAGGATTGATTTAAGACTTTGGTTTTCACTTTGGATTGTGGTTGGGTCGGGTTAGACGTGTGTGGCCCGACATGTTGTGTTGAGCTAAACTGCAGTTAAGATTAACACATTACTTTGGTAAATCTATTGATTTTAAATAAAGTATTTATGATGTGAAAGGACTTTGGTTTTGTTTTAAAGATAAGAACTCACCTAAGCTAAATTTGCCTAACTTGTTATTTGGTGTTATGGAATACTTTGATTACCTTGGTTGTACTTTGGTTGTGTTTTGAGATGCTAGTCCTATGTGGTGTCTAGTATTCTTAGAATTAGGAGTTGTTCGGATTTTAACGTATATAATGTTTTAAACCCATCGACTGCTCGTGCTTTAGAGTCTACGAAGGGTTAACTGTTTGCCAAGATTCACGTGGATAAGGAAGCAGTGAGTTTATAGTGTTATTTACCACTTCATTAAGTACCACACATTATTTAAGTATATCAAATGTTTATAAACTATTTTATGGATTATGAATCAGGATTGAAACGAGCTACTCTATAGGCTTGTATCGAGACTGCGTGCACCGGTAAGTACTTTGGGATTGGTTGACCAATGTCTGGCCTACTTTGGGATTCGATTAGAATTTCATACCATCTAATTTGGATAATACTTTGGGTTATGTATTTTGGGATTTCATTTCAATATTGTTTTCCATAATCGGATATATATTAGTATAAAATGATTTGTTTTAAGGGTTTTAAACTTAATAAATGTAAATAGCATTATGAATTCATCTCAGTATATCTGACCCCGTTGTTTTTCCCATATTTCCAGGCTTGTGATTTTGAGAGCGTTGGTCGAATCCGATTCTTTGATTCCTTAGAGGTCTTTTTATGTTAATAAAACTAGTCTATTGTTTTAAACTCTTAGACCGCAGTAGAACTAGTTGTCTTTATATTATTATACTTTGGTTTGTCGTAGTGGTACGAATTTTATATTATTACCTTGGCTTATTACTTCAGATTATTATATTTGAGGCATGATTCATAGTTTTGAATTATTATCAAGTTATGATATTAGAACTGTTGTATAAACTGCTAGACTTAGGTTGGAGTATTGGTTGCCCCCGAGCAGTGGTTTTCTTGTAGGTTTATTTGTGTTTAAGGTTATCCGCGTGGTTTGCTACGGGTTTTGGTACAACCATACCCATACCCTAGCGCCGGTCGCGATCCATGAAATTGGGTCGTGACAAAGTTGGTATCAGAGCTTTATTTTCAAACTTAGGCCAAAAAATTTGCATGTTAAGTGTTTACTGCTTTAAGGCATGTTAAGTGTTGTTGTGTCATAGGATCTACTGCTTAATTAGGATTCAAGTTTTGTCTTTTGAAACGTCATCGTTTCTTTTCAAACCTTCTACCTTATCCTTTAGGAGTGTTTTGCGTGGGTCTTATTTGTTTCTGATGTTTTACCTTGGTATGTTTAACACGCTTATACTTAATAATGGAATGTTAGTTTTCTGCTGAATTGAGATATACTTTGGGTGAATTGTTATCTTTATGCTTTATTTAAGTTATACTTTGGGTTTTGCCTTGTGGCTATGTTAAGGATTGTTGTTTCATTCTTAGGAATGAATACTCGTGGGCGTGCTGCAGCTCAGGCTGATGCTGAGGCTGATGACGCTATGTCGATTAAGGTTTATCAACATTAACCGGTGGTTCAGGCTGGTAAAGGACGCGCAGGCGGAGCTCAAGCTGGTAGAGGTCAGGCTAGCAGAGGACGAGCTGGCAGAGGTCAGGCTGTTGGAGGCAGAGGTAGGGGACGTGGTGGTGCAGGCGTTCAGGCACCAGGTGTACCACAGGCTCCTATGGATCCGTTCGACTTTACTACTTTTCTGGCTGGATCGCTGCACTCCAGAATAATCAGGTGCAACTGCAGGCGGGTCAGGTCGCTATGCAGGACCCGTATGCTATGCTGGGACAGCTTGTGCAGCAGTAGGTACCACAGGCTAGTGGTGCTGCAGGTGGTTGTATCGGAACTACCGACAAGGATTTGGTGTTTGCTTATGCGAGGCTGAAGCCGGCTGAGTTTGCGGGCGACAGTGATGCCCTAGATTTTCTGGAGGATGTTGAGCAGAATGCTCAGAGGTTGTAGGCTACTGAGAGGCAGACTGTTATATTAGTGGAGATGTCCTTGAAGGGTCCTGCAAATGATTGGTTTTGTAGGGCTATCTGTGCTGATATGGCTAATATTACTTGGGCGGAGTTTGTGACTCGATTCAGAGATTTCTACTTGCCTTTTTCAGTGATGGAGGGTTACCGTAACAAGATGCTGGTTTTGATTAGAGGAGACAGGTCGGTAAATGAGTATACGACTGAGGTGAGTCACTTTGCCCCAGAGCTGCAGATTTAATAGCAGAGGGTGAACGGCAAGTACGTGAAACATTTAGGCGCTGAGTTTGTGAGTCTTATGACTGAGACGCACAAAGATTTTACTTTTGTAGTGGATAGTGCTCGTCGGATGGAGATTACATTACTGAAATTTGGGAAGATGCTAAAGTCCAAGAAGGCGGGCGGTGTTGTTCAAAGTAGTGGGCAGCAGAGTGGTAGCAGCAGCTATCAGTCCAAGTCTTCCAAGTACAAGACTAAGAAGGGGTGATCGAAAGGGATATCAGTCGTATTCCCATAGTTCTGGTCACAGTGGTGGTAACCGTAGTTCCGGGCGTGGTATAAGTGGAGCATCCAGTGTTCTGTTTTGTCAAAACTGCAGGCGCAGGCACTTTGGAGTTTGTACGGTAGCACCGGGTAGTTGCTATGCTTGTGGCCAAATGGACCATTTTGCTAGGGAGTGTCCGGCATCTGGGCAGCAGGTGTCGTCGGCTAGTGTTGCTCAGCCGTCTTTTAAGCAATAGAGGACTACTTTTGCTCCTTCAGCAGGTTATTCTCAACCTGCCGCTTTATTTGGTGGCCAGCGGGGCCGTGGTTCAGGAGGACGTGGTTTTTGTGGCCGTGGTAACGGTGGTAGAGGTTTGGGTTATTACGGTTCTGCTCAGGCACCGCAGCCGGGACAGGGTCAGGCTTGAGTGTCTGCTTTGACTCTTAGGGATGCTCGTGCATCTAATGTCGTGGTGCAAGGTGTTAGTAGTATGTGCCCTAGGGCCATTTTGTATTTATACTTGTATAAACAAATCCCACTGGAAATGATATATATGTTTTATTTGAATTAAGTGCCTCATCAACTAAGTGTTTAATTATTGCATATTGCCCTTATCACATTGTGATAGAATCTATTCTTAAGGTGTTGAGAATATGAGTGACAGATTCTATTATACAAGTGATCTAAATAACCGTTCACGATCAATGGGGTCCTACGAATAAGGGCATCGCATTATCCCGGAATGATCGTCACCTCTGTTTATTCTCCTGATTCGTAAAGAGTTACTAATTATAGGAAGCAGTGAGTCTCATACTACTTGATGGGGATCAGAATAAACATATGGACACTCAAAGGGTTTGAGTGAGTCGAACAAGTGACGCTAGATGACTTATACATGGTATTTCATCAAAGTCAATTTAATGTCATCTATTTCATAATTGTACATATGTCCTTTGACTTGCGGTGACACTATCTTGTATATAGGTGATTAGAGTTTGATACTCCTTATCCTTGGATCTTTCATGAGCTAGGATCGCGGGATGTGTTGTCTCTAGTTAGTTGTATATAGAGATAAGAGTTTAACCAATAGAGGATTTATCACTCCGGATGAACGAAGAAAAGATTCTATGCTATCTAAAATTGTTCTTGATGGATGATAAAACCTGCGCAGGTGTATATGACTTACTTAGAAAGTTGTTTCTAGTGGAAGTCATATTTATCAAGAATAAGAACTGAGATGAGGTCATATGATCAAGACAAACAGTGTTTTACTTAACCGTGACACTAGTCGAGATCAGAATCTTAGATGAAGGGAATTTTGAGTGTACGGTAATTATGAACATTGGTTCATAAAGAATGCATCGAAACATTCATATCTGTTTGGGGGTCGTGATATGTTGGTAGACATCACTCACGATCTACGAGAATTAATAATTAATGGGATTTAATTATTTAATATAAGAAAGGTATTTCTTATGACTCTCGTTGCCATATATATGTGAACCGAGTTAGTCACACACAATAGGGTGTGCCACCGATTGAGTTTACGAGAGATCGATTTCATATAGATATTAGCATATCTCAGAAATCATGTAAGATGAAAAAACAAATACAATTAAGGACTAATTTGTAAGAGTTATAAATTAGTAGGCACCTAATATATTTCATCCAAGTTAATATGATGATGTCATGTGATGATGTCACGATAATGTCATGTGATGATGTCACGATGATGCCATGTGATGATGTCACGTGATGATGTCATGTGATGATGTCATGTATGTCTCTGTGTGTGACACCTAGCATCTGACGTGTCAGAAGGTGGCAACACCTATGCTGTATGTGTGACACCTAGCATCTGATGTGTCAGATGGTGGAAACACCTATGCTTGGTGTGTGACACCTAGCATGTGAGGTGTTGAATGGTGGCAACACCTTTGCTTGGTGTGTGACACCTAGCATATGAGCTGTTGCATTCTTAAGTAAAGCTTTACCCTATAAATAGAGGTTGCCTTTGCTCATTCTACACACACCACACTTAAGAGAGCATATTTGAAGGAGTTCAAGTAGTCGAGGCGAGAGTTTGAGCTTAGGGTTGCTCGGCAAAAGAAACTCTTGCAGATTACTTCAAGGCGAGGATTTGTTGAGTAAAAACCCAACTCGTAATACTCGGTAAATACGAGATCGTACCCACAAGGAGTGAATTAGGAGCAATTGATGAGAATGAATTTTAGTCATGATTCAATTCGTTTAGCGAAGCACAAATAGTTGAAGTTTCAAGTATCCGATTACTACTTTAGAAATAAACTAAACGTGAAATTGCAATTAAGAAGTAAGGAGAATTAAATAACAAGAATCTAATTCAATAAAAGGGGAAAGTCAAGGAGTTAGTAATCCAACCTAGGTTATGCAATCATGATTGGTCAAAGTGTAAGCTACTAAGGACCGAGCGAGGCCTAAAACGTCATTCCCGCTCTCTCGAGCCTCAAGGAATGCCAAAAACGCTATCTAATCAATAAATCACACCAAGCTCACTCTCGTGTTACAAGGCAAACTAAACCATTATCAAACGATTAATCAATCCGCTCCAAGGTCACCTAGGTTCAAGCCCACTCTCGTGGTGCTCTCAATTCTAGGTTTTCTAACCTAAAAGTCGATCTAATCAACCACCTCTCGGTGTATCAGTCAAACTATAATCATTGATTAAGGTAGCTAATCCTAATCAAGCAATGAGTAATAGGGAAGAAACATAAGCATACAACACTAAGAACCAACCAATCAATCAAACCCCTAAGTTATCATACTAACCCCCTAACAAGGGAGTTTTAGCTACTCATATTTAGATTAACACAAACAATTAGGGAATAAGAAAAGTAGAACATTAAAGTAAGAAGAATTACCTTGATTAAATAAGTAGAACAAACAACCATAAAGATAATGAAGATTCACAATAAGTAGCTTGTAATAACAATGAAAATCTTGTTCTAATAAAGCAAATAAAACTTGCATTAAGCTCCAACAATGGAGGAAATATAAAAATCTGAAAATTCTATTGAAGAAGAAAAGGACTAAACTTAGGGATTTCTAAAATTGGGAGAGGATTTAAAAGTACAATCATAGAATAAAGTCTAGGGAAATCCTCTATACCTAAAATAGAGATAAGACTCCTTATATAATACTTACAAAATAAGGAAAAAGACAAACATTCATTTACACATGTGTTGGGCCCAAAATAGCAAATTAATATGGGGCGATGACAAAACTACCTAAAATTTTAAAAATATTTACAAATGTACCAGTAAACTTTTTTTATTTACAAAAATACGACTGATTTAAAATTAATTATAAAAGTACCAAAAAATGAAAATTAATTACAAAATTACGATTTGTATAATGTCGGTATAATTATGGTATAATTTTGGAATACTAAAACTATAAATCAGATAATTTAAAAATAATATTTGGTTTATTATTGGTATAATTTAAGTATATTTTCAGTATATCGATTATAAATTTTTATATATTTTTTCTAGTTGATAACATGTATATTTTTTTTATATGTACTTTTCACTATAGTTGGCAATGAACTAGAGAATTTGTATATTATTGGTATAATTTTAGTATATTGTAAGGTTAATATTTAGTATGCGATGTGGTGTAATGTTGATGTAATAATAAAATTTCAGTATATTTTGATGTGTACATTTTTGGTATACTGTTGGTATAATTTTGGTATATTATTAATTTAATTTTTAGTATACGATTTGATATAATTTTGGTAAATTTCTATTTAATATTAATAAAATCTCAGTATATATAATGTCGGTATAATTTTGGTATAATGTTGATATAATGTTGATATAATGTTAGTTTATTATATACTGACATTATACTCACAGTATACACCGTATGTTTGATATTATTTTTTATTTTTTTGTACTTTTGTAAATATTATTAATATTTTTGTAAATGAAAAAAGTCAACATGTAGTTTTATAATTATTTTTATTTTTTTGGTAAATGGTGTAATTTTCTCAATTAATAAAGTCTTGTTGCATCTTGAAATAAGATTTCCCCATTCCAGCAAGCCCAAGCTCGAATAGAGCTCCTTGGGCTAAATGAGGAGCCCGATTCGAGCTGCCATTTTCTGCTCCGGATCTCGATCTTCAAACCTTCATAACTCGGTGTAGAAATGTCCGATTGAGTCGATTCTTTGGAAAGCTTAGGACATCTACTTTAACTTTCATGAAGATCACGAGTTCATTTGAGGCTTCTAGCTAGTCCAAATTGGTCAATTACTGCCCTGGGGTCAGCTTTTCAGATTTGCAAATGAGCTTCCGCATAGCTTTTGTCGTCTTTTCCAACTTTTGCACCAAAATGCTTCCGCAATGCTCCTAAGTACTTGAAATACTAAAACACGTAATAAGGTATACGAAATACCATAAAACCGTGATAAAATGTTAATAAAGCATGCGGAAACGACACTAAAGATAGGAGTAAAAGACTCCTATCAAACCTCCTCACACTAAATCTTTACTTGTCCCCAAGCAAGAAATGAACTTAGGCAAAAACCGACTACTTGTCAACAAAAGTACTCCCAATCGATAAAGGTGCAAATGCAATTCTCTAATGTCAACAACTCATGATTCATGCAAACAAATGAAGAATGCAATAGATAAGACATATGAAAATGGCACTCAAGATAAAACAAAGGTTTAACAAATCTTTTCGAACGGCAATCACGAGAGTACTATCACTTAAGTGACATGCGAGCATTTGGTCAATCTTAGAATATGAACACAATGGCAATCACTCATAATCATTAGATACAAGCCTAAGTATCTCACAAGATTTCGCTCTCACACACAAGTGTTTAAGGCAAAGAAATGAAGCACACAATACACGGAATTCCCATAGGTTTGCTCTTAGTCCTAGACTCCACTACTTAGCTCGGTGATCAATAATTATCATATGGACTTTTACGGGTTGTAACTTGGCCAAAGGTCGGGGTAGGTCGAAGTTGATATTTAAGCTAAACTTGACTTGAAACTAGATAATACATTAATATCAAAAACTTGGGCTAGCTTGGAATTTTAGCACGATTGAACTCTTTTTACATTTTAATACCTTTATTTCTTTTTTTTTTGTTGTAATTTTCTTCCTTTCATATTTTTTTTTTCTTTATTCTTTTTTTGTTTTGATTTTCTTTCTTGTCTTTCTTTCTAGGCATAAAACTCTCTTATAAGTTCAAGTTCAAATTTTTCTTTTTCCTCAAGCTACTACCTCAACCTCCTCACACTAGTTCTCAAGTCAAGTTCGGGTATTTAGAGTGGAAATGGAAGACGGGATTGGTGTGTGAATACGGTCATATCAACAAAGGTCTAGGCCCAACTTGGCTATCTAGAGGTATAAGGTAAGCATTTAAAGTGGTCTCTAGAATTGGTTACACCTATTGCTATATTCATCTAATCATTAATCACTCAACAATGTAATCTCGAATGGGCACTAAGCAAATTCTAGGAATTCCGGCACAAAATGACACTCACAATAATAAATTAGGCTCAAAATGCTCTCAAAATTTAGCAAAAAAAAGTGTCATGCTCAAATGCTTAAATCCTATGAATTCATGCCAAAATATTCTCATACTCCAAGTGACACAAAAATTTCAATTCAAAACACATGTCATGAATCGGAGTCAAGTACCTCGATCATACCCAAAAATCATACCATTTTAAGATTCGTTTTTGAATGCTAACTACACATGTCTAATTCCATTGCATTTCATTAAGCAAGCATCAACCATAAATTGTTTAAACTAGACAAAAGCATTTAGACATTCATAAACCGGGAGATACTAATTGTTGACAAATTTCCAAAAATTGCATAAAGTCTCATTTCCAAAAACATGATTTCGAGACAAGAGATTAGTGCTAAGCAACACTACAACCTACATCCTAACAACATAACAAAGCTTTAGCGGAGGCGACTCGACAACTAGACTACTAACACAAACTAAAAAAACAAAGCAAAATAAAACACACTAAAGCATAAAACAAGATAAATTTCAACTAACGACATACAATTGACTAACCCTCCTCACACTATTTCGAACTTAGTCCCTAAGCAAGAAATATAAAGCAAAATTGTATGAGTTGAGTTAGAGAAATGCAAATCTTGTTTTAGTCGAATTCCGGTGGTTCGGGCGATGGAGTTGGAGATGGATAAGCCGGCGCCCCCGGGGCATTGAAATAGTCACGTAATTTCTCCTCGTGGCGCCTTTGTCGATCATGAAGCCTTGTCATGCGATATTCCATACGTGCCCACATCTTGCGTTGATCCTCCATGAATTGGAGTTGGGCGGCTTCAAAGTCATTCCTTGTATCCACATTAGGAGCGGGAGGCTCCCATTGCACGCCCTCTGGTTTTGCTCCTCCTTCGGCGCTTGTTCCGGCCGCATGTTTGTCTTTCCGTCGCACCTGCTCTTTAGCTCGCCTCGGCTCTACTTCTTGTCTTGGTGATGCGCGCAACCTAGGCGGAATTGGTTCGCCGGGATGTCCTTCCACCCAATTATCGTGTAAGTATTTCCCCACTATTCTTTCTTTCCTCACATATCCTCCTATACCCAAATGATCCATATCAATCATTCGTGGTGATTGAATCCGATACTTTCTTTCATCAAAATCCGGGTCTTGTCTTGCCAAGAACAACACTAGCCATTCGAATCCTTGCTTCTTTGGAACTTTCGGAGTCTCCCGGAGCAATGCCATCAAACGATACCCCATACTCAATTGCAATTCTTTTTCCATTTGGTGATCTAAAGCATGCAAAAGGAACAAATCCGACTTCGATACTTTGTTATGCTCATGGCGACCATGGAAAGTGTGGCCATACCACTTAAGCAAGATTATGGTGACAAAATCCCGAACCTCTTTCAACTTGGCGATGTGTGAGTTGTAACTCGGCTTCCCCGATGCTTTATTCCATATCACGTTTGCCTCCATATCGTCTAAACCCGACAACTCTTTAAATCCGAACTCATTCAATTCAAGGTCTTGGATCAAACTTTCCATGGAATATTCCCGCTGCTTACCATCTAACCGAAATGTAATAGAAGTGTTGTCGGATGACGCAAGAGTGGTGAAGAATTCAAATGTGAGTTCCTCACATTGATCATGTGGTATCTTAGTTACTTTATCAAGGTAAAGGAAGTGAAGACGTTCTTCTACCGCTTCATCAACTCTCAACATCTTCATAGTGTCCCAACAAATGGCATAAGCATCGGTGATACCCCATTTCTTAAGCTTCTCGTAGCGTTCACCCTCACTAACCGAGCGGATTTCGAAGGGTGCCTTGTATTTCCGTGAGAGAGCCCTGAAGGTAGTTGTCTTCTTTGAAGAACGGATAGGTTGTGGTGGTAGCTCCTCTTGAAATTCTTGCTCACTAGGAGGTATGGATTTTTTCTTGGAGGCTCGGCTTGCTCTTGTATTCCGAGACATTGTAGAGGAAGGAAAAGGGTGTTTGAAAGTGTATTTAGTTTTGAGTTTGGCTTAAAAATGGTGGAGATAGAGCTTGGAGAATTTTTGCTAGAAGAAAGAGAATGGAGGTCTTGGCTATGGAGTTTTTGATAAATGGGGAAAAGAATTTGGAGAAGATGAAGTGTTGGAGTTCTTTTTGTGGTAAGATTTGAAAAATAGAAGAAGAGGGGTGGAGATCTTGCCATGTCATTAATCTTTGTGACTTGTTTTTCTCTTTGGAAGGCCAAGATGCCTCCACCTCATCAATCCATGACTTGTAAAACCCCACCAATAGAAACATTTTTAAAAAAAAATTGCTCCCCCTTTTTAATGAGGTGAGCTCGAATCGAGCTCACCTCTTTCCTACCAAGCTCGATTCGAGCTTGGTAATCTAGTCACCCAGATTACCAAGCTCGAATCGAGCTTCCCTTTCTCAAGGGAAGCTCGAATCGAGCTCTCCAATTTCAGGGGGAGCTCGATTCGAGCTCCCTTAGAATTAGGGGAGACAAAATAAAAATTTCTCGTCGCCTTCATACCTACACACCCAAAATCAAACACACCGGCCTCCCAAGTGCGCTTGTTTAATGTCGAAAGCTCGACCGTCTCACGGTGGACTCATGTAGGAGTTGTGAAAGATATCTCATCTTCCACCCGATTTGTCAAGGGTCCAAAATACGGTTTGCACCGGTGGCCATTAACCTTGAAAGTTTCACCCTTAGAATTCTCCAATTCCACCGCACCGTGATTCGCCACATTCCGGATTTTGAATGGGCCACTCCAACGAGATTTCAATTTTCTCGGAAACAACCGCAAGCGTGAATTGTAAAGAAGTACAAACGAACCAACCTCTAAGACCTTTGGGGAGATGTGAGCATCATGCCATCGCTTCGTTTTCTCCTTATAGAGCTTAGCATTCTCATATGCCATAAATCAGAATTCATCTAACTCATTCAATTGAAGCAATCTCTTTTCCCCCGCCTTCTTAAAGTCAAAGTTCAACTTTTTAATAGCCCAATACGCTCTATGCTCAAGCTCTAGAGGAAGATGAAACGCCTTCCCATAAACAATACGGAATGGAGACATCCCAAGTGGAGTTTTGTAGGCCGTCCTATACGCCCACAATGCATCATCCAATTTCAAAGACCAATCTTTCCGGGATCCATTCACCGTCTTCTCGAGAATTCTTTTCAATTCACGGTTCGAAACCTCAACTTGGCCACTCGTTTGGTGGTGATAAGGTGTGGCGACCCGGTAATGCACATTGTACTTCCTCATAAGAGCTTGAAATTGCCGATTGCAAAAATGCGAACCACCGTCACTAATAACCACTCTAGGAGTTCCAAACTGATTCACTAGCCGCTTAAGAAAACTCAACACCACTTTAGCATCATTAGTGGGCAAAGCCTCCGCTTCTACCCATTTCAAAACATAATCCACACATACCAAAATGTATTGGTTTTTGAATGAAACCGGAAAAGGCCCCATGAAATCTATACCCATACATCAAATATTTCCACTTCTTGAACCGAAGTCAAAGGCATCTCGTCTCTTTTTGAGATGTTGCCTACACGTTGGCACCGATCACAATGGTCAACAAACTCTTTGGCATCACGAAATAAAGTTGGCCAAAAGAACCCGCTCTCAAGAACTCTAGCGGCGGTTCTAGCCGAACCATAATGTCCGGTCTCATGACATGAACTCAAAATGGGCATCATTTCCCCCAAGGACACACATTGTCTCAACATTCCATCACCACATATTTTAAACAAGAAAGGTTCATCCCACAAGTACCTTTTAACATCGGATAAGAACTTCTTTCTTTTGTGGGATGTCAAGTCCGGAGGCATGACTCCCGATGAGAGGTAATTTGCAAAATCGGCATACCATGGTGTCTCCACTTCCCGAATCATCATCAGCGTTTTGTCTGGAAACCGCTCATTAATCTCCACACCAATAGGAATTGGTTCCGGATTATCGAATCTCGAAAGGTGATCCGCCACCACATTCTCCGTACCTTTCTTGTCTCGGATTTCTACATCGAACTCTTGCATGAGAAGAATCCACCGAATGAGCCTTGGCTTTGCATCTTGCTTAGTGAATATATACCGTAAAGCGGCATGATCGGTGTATATGATGCATTTCGACCCAAGCAAATATTGTCTAAACTTTTCGAGAGCAAAGACAACCGCCAACATCTCCTTTTCGGTAGTGGTATAGTTGAGTTGTGCTCCCGCCATAGTTCTACTAGCGTAGTAGATCACATGCACCCGCTTGTCCTTTCTTTGCCCCAACACGCAACCCAATGCTTGGTCACTAGCATCACACATTAGCTCAAAAGGCAAACTCCAATCCGGAGATGAGATAATGGGAGCGGTCACAAGTGCCAACTTTAGCTTCTCAAAAGCATCTTGACAATTCCTTGTGAAGTCAAACGACGCATCTTTTACTAGCAAACTTGTCAAAGGTCGAGCAATCGACGAAAAATCCTTAATGAATCGCCGGTAAAAACCCGCGTGG
This sequence comes from Mercurialis annua, assembly GCF_937616625.2. NCBI lineage: Eukaryota > Viridiplantae > Streptophyta > Magnoliopsida > Malpighiales > Euphorbiaceae > Mercurialis > Mercurialis annua. The sequence continues at coordinate 39,224,375 of NC_065572.1, forward strand.
CCCAAAAATGCCCGAACTCCTTTGACCGTAGTCGGAGCGACTAATTTTTCAATAACCGCCGTTTTTGCCCTATCCACTTCAATTCCCGCCTCCGATATCCTATGCCCGAGTACAATGCCTTCATCCACCATGAAGTGGCACTTTTCCCAATTTAGCACTAAATTTGTCTCCACACATCGTGCTAAAACCCGCCTTAGATTCGCTAAACAACCATCGAACGAATCGCCAAACACGGAGAAGTCATCCATGAACACCTCCATAATATCTTCAATCATATCGTTGAAGATTGAGGTCATACATCTTTGAAATGTGGCGGGTGCGTTGCATAGTCCGAAGGGAATTCGCCGGTATGCAAAGGTACCGTAGGGGCATGTGAAGGTCGTCTTCTCTTGATCTTCCGGGAGGATTAATATTTGATTGTACCCGGAATACCCATCGAGGAAACAATAAAACTTGTGTCCCGCTACCCTTTCTAACATTTGATCGATAAATGGTAGCGGAAAATTATCTTTTCGGGTTACCTCATTGAGCTTCCGATAATCGATGCATACTCGCCAACCGGTTACCGTCCTTGTGGAGATTTGCTCTCCTTTTTCACTCTCCACCATTGTCATACCGCCCTTTTTAGGAACACATTGAATGGGACTAACCCACTCACTATCCGAAATCGGATAGATTATTCTGGCGTCGAGGAGCTTGACGATCTCTTTGTGCACTACCTCCTTCATATTCGGATTTAATCTTCGTTGCCTTTGAGCCGACTTCTTTGACTCGTCTTCGAGATTGATCTTATGCATCACAATTTGAGGACTTATTCCTCGAATGTCGGAGATTTGCCAACCCATTGCTAACATGTGCTCTTTCACTACTTGCACAACCTTCCTTTCTTGATCCTTAGAGAGCTTGTTTGAGATGATTATCGGCAAGGTCTCATTCTCCCCAATAAAAGTATACCGGAGGTGCGGCGGAAGCGACTTCATTTCAACCTTCGGGGGCAACTCCGAAGATGGTGGAGTCACACCATTGCTCTTGTTTAAACTTTCCGGCTTCGGTTCATCCTCTCTAGTATATTCATCATCCCCCGACTCGGAATGAAACAAAACTTGAGATATTTGTTGAGGATAAATTTCTACCCTCTTTGCTTCGTTCAACAATTGCACATTCTCTCGGAGTTGCTCTTCCACAATCTCATCAATCACATCAATTCTCATGCAATCCTCCTCCTCGATGGCATTCCGCATCACTCTCTTCATATCAAACTCCACACTTTCCTCATCAATCCTCAAGGTGAGCTTGCCAGCATGAACATCAATGAGAGCACGCCCGGTGTTCATAAAAGGGCGACCAAGAATCATAGGACATTCTTTATCTACCGCATAGTCTAAGATCACAAAATCCACCGGAAAGATGAATTTATCACTTTAACGAGTACGTCTTCCACTATCCCATACGGCTTTTTGAGAGAGTGATCGGCAAGTTGCAATACCATCGAGGTGTGCTTTACCGGTTGATCACCAAACAAAGACCTATAAAGAAACAATGGCATCAAATTAATACTCGCTCCAAGATCACATAAGCAATTTATAGCATTCATATTTCCTATGGTGCAAGGTATAGAAAAACTCCCTGGATCTTTAAGCTTTATCGGAGTGTTGCTTTGGATTATGGAACTACAATGCTCGGTGAGCGGTATTGTCCCACCTTGCTCCCAACTACGCTTGTTCATAATTATGTCTTTCAAGAATTTTGCATATTGGGGCATCTCCCGAAGTGCATCCGCCAAGCTTAGATTGATTTGCAATTTCTTGAAAATCTCAAGGAACTTGTGAAATTTTTCGTTCCCTTGAGCTTTCCTTAACCGGCTTGGGAATGGAACCGGTGGTACAAACGGTGGCGGCGGTGGTGGCCTCACATAGGGCTCTTCAACCTCGATAACCACTTCCTCACATTCCGTTGGTAGTTCTTGGCTTGAGCTTGCTAAATCAACAATCACTTGAGGCTCATCCTCCTCAACAACAAGCTTCTTCCCATTGGCTTTCTCAAGGTTTCTCCCGCTTTGGAGCTCTACCGCCTTAACTTGCTCTCTAGGGTTGTTTTCCGTAGTGGATGGCAACCCTCCTTGAGGTCTTCCTTGAAGTGAAATCGCCATTTGAGAAATTTGAGTTTCCAAATGATGGATAGTAGAAGCTTGATTCTTCTCCCTTTGCTCCATTTTCTCTAACTTCGCTAGTACCTTGGAAAGCACATTTCCCTCATCCGTATTCTTTTGTGGTTGGAATCCCGGAGGGTGTTGAGGTCTACCACCATAGTTGTTTCCTTGCCCTTGATGGTTATGATAAGGGCCTTGATAAGGACCTTGTTGTTGGGGCCTATTTCCTCCTTGGAAACTAGGACCCGCTTGTTGATTTTCTTGCACATTGCCTTGGCCCTCTTGATTCCTCCATCCGAAGTTAGGATGGTTTCTCCACCCCGGATTATAGGTATTCGAGTAAGGATCATTCCCTTGGCGTTGACCTCCCACATAATTCACTTGTTCGCTCCAAGTTTGACCCGTGGCATAGCACTCATTACTTCCATGATTGAAATCTCCACAATGCTCACAACCTACTTGGACATACGCAACCGGAGCATTCCGTGGAGCCACTTGCTTCTTCAAGGCATCAACTTGACTTTGCAAAGAGGCATTCATAGCTTTCATTGCTTCAAACTCCTTGGATTGATCAAGCGTCATTAATGCCTTTTGAGCCGGTGGTCTTCTCCTTTCCGAGGACCAAGTGCTACTCACCATAGCTAATTTTTCAATCAACTCATTAGCCTCATCAAGCGTCTTTTGCATCAAAGAACCTCCCGCGGCCGAATCAATGGTAGATCTTGTGATCTCACCCAAACCATTATAGTTTATTTGAAGCACATGCTCCCTAACAAGTCGATGATGAGGTACGTGCCTTTGGAGATCCTTGAACCTCTCCCAAGTTTCATAGAGAGATTCCCCCTCATATTGGTAATAATCAATGATGTCCTTTGTCAACTTTGCGGTTCTCCCCATCGGAAAGTACTTGTGAAGGAAAGCTTGAGCAAGATCCCGCCAATTGTGGATTGATGCATTAGGTAGTGATCGAAGCCACAAGCTAGCCTTATCTCTTAGTGAACGGAAACATCCGAAGCTTGATTTGATCGGAGGTGACATTATGGAGCTTGAATGTGTCCAACACTCCCAAGAACTTGGCTATGTGTTCATTCGGATCCTCACTTGGTAACCCAAAGAATTGGCACCGATTCTCTAGGAGTTGAATCGTGCTAGGCTTGATCTCAAAAGTAGCCGCGGTGACCGGTCTTGCAAAGCACCCATAGGTAGCATTATCCACATCCGGGAGGAAGAAATCCCCCAAAGTTTGTCTTTGTGCTTGATGGCCTTGAACTTGAGGGTGATTGTCCCCTTGTTGCTCTTGTCGATTTCTCTCATCGAGTGGAGGAGGCGGATGTTGCCTCACTCCATCGTCTTGAGGGTGATAATGCTCCTCCTCATAGTTATCATCCCCATGTTCCATGATAACGGGTATACGATTCTCCCTTCTCACACTTCTTTCAAATCTCCTGAGGTTGTCTTGAAACGGTTCTAGCGGAAGATTGGCCCTTCGTGTATTGTGCATACACTATAGTCGATCTCCTACACAAACAACAACAAACACACCACGCGTAAATCCGGAAAGAAGCAAAAACAACAAAAGTGATAAAAACAGAAAATAGAGCTAACTCGACCGAACAATAACTAATTTCAATCAATCAATAAACACTCGTCACTCCCCGGCAACGGGGCCAAAAACTTGTTGAGTAAAAACCCAACTCATAATACTCGGTAAATACGAGATCGTACCCACAAGGAGTGAATTAGGAGCAATTGATGAGAATGAATTTTAGTTATGATTCAATTCGTTTAGCGAAGCACAAATAGTTGAAGTTTCAAGTATCCGATTACTACTTTAGAAATAAACTAAACGTGAACTTGCAATTAAGAAGTAAGGAGAATTAAATAACAAGAATCTAATTCAATAAAAGGGGAAAGTCAAGGAGTTAGTAATCCAACCTAGGTTATGCAATCATGATTGGTCAAAGTGTAAGCTATTAAGGACCGAGCGAGGCCTAAAACGTCATTCCCGCTCTCTCGAGCCTCAAGGAACGCCAAAATCGCTATCTAATCAATAAATCATACCAAGCTCACTCTCGTGTTACAAGGCAAACTAAACCATTATCAAACGATTAATCAATCCGCTCCAAGGTCACCTAGGTTCAAGCCCACTCTCGTGGTGCTCTCAATTCTAGGTTTTCTAACCTAAAAGTCGATCTAATCAACCACCTCTCGGTGTATCAATCAAACTATAATCATTAATTAAGGTAGTTAATACTAATCAAGCAATGAGTAATAGGGAAGAAACATAAGCATACAACACTAAGAACCAACCAATCAATCAAACCCCTAAGTTATCATACAAACCCCCTAACAAGGGAGTTTTAGCTACTCATATTTAGATTAACACAAACAATTAGGGAATAAGAAAAGTAGAACATTAAAGTAAGAAGAATTACCTTGATTAAATAAGTAGAACAAACAATCATAAAGATAATGAAGATTCACAATAAGTAGCTTGTAATAACAATGAAGATCTTGTTCTCATAAAGCAAATAAAACTTGCATTAAGCTCCAACAATGGAGGAAATATAAAAATCTGGAAATTCTATTGAAGAAGAAAAGGACTAAACTTAGGGATTTCTAAAATTGGGAGAGGACTTAAAAGTACAATCATAGAATACAGTCTAGGGAAATCCTCTATACCTAAAATAGAGATAAGACTCCTTATATAGTACTTACAAAAGAAGGAAAAAGACAAACATTCATTTACACATGTGTTGGGCCCAAAATAGCAAATTAATAAAGCCTTGTTGCATCTTGAAATAAGATTTCCCCATTCCGGCAAGCCCAAGCTCGAATAGAGCTCCTTGGGCTAAATGAGGAGCCCGATTCGAGCTGCCATTTTCTGCTCCGGATCGCGATCGTAAAACCTTCGTAACTCGGTGTAAAAATGTCTGATTGAGTCGATTCTTGAACCGTTGGAAAGCTTAGGACGTATACTTTAACTTTCATGAAGATCACGAGTTCATTTAAGGCCTATAGCTAGTCCAAATTGGTCAATTACTGCCCAGGGGTCAGCTTTTCAGATTTGCAAATGAGCTTCCGCATCGCTTTTGTCGTCTTTTCCAACTTTTGCACCAAAATGCTTCCGCAATGCTCCTAAGTACCTGAAATACTAAAACACGTAATAAGGTATACGAAATACCATAAAACCGTGATAAAACGTTAATAAAGCATGCGGAAATGACACTAAAGATAGGAGTAAAAGACTCCTATCAGGATTCAATCGGACGCATACTCGTGTGGACGAGCTTTAGGTCGCCGTACTATCGGGACTACAAGAATCGTTGGAGAATCGAAATAGGTATTCTTCGTACGGTTTCTAGATGCGTGCTTTAATTACTAGATGATACGACGATCCATTTGTTATTGATATGATCAATTTCTAGATCCGAATTGTTGGAATTCCAATTTTGAATTGAAATATACGATTCGGACCCTCACGTCCCGCTGCACCAACAGTGGTATCAGAGCAAAGGATAATGTGCATGGAGATGCAACACATGGAGATGTGTCGATTATCCGATTCTAGGGAACTCTCACTCATGATCGTGTGACGAAGTGAGGCTCTCCACCCTAGAGCGTATGTGATGCGTGCTTTGGTAGGTACATATGGATGTCACCCTATGAGATAGGATCGAGTCCATAGTGGTCCACAACCTCACTATTGGCTGGGAACCAACAGTGGTATCGGAGCCACCGTATCAGCAAGTATTAAAGCTTTACGATTGAATGAATGTATTAATAATCATGGACTTAGGAATTATTAATTGGCATGTAATTTATAATTCCGAGGGCTTAGGTCTTGTTTGCAAAAACGAGCAAACGGGATTGTGACATTAATTACATTTGATTAAATTCTGTCTAGGAGATTGGTACTTAAGTGGTTCGCTCGTGACCCTCAAATCTATCCTGGGAATTTTTCTAATGTGATTATTTAACACAATGCATGACTCGCTTGTGCATTATATTGTCATCAACAAAACATGTGGAACAAGTAATAGTTTGCTCATTCTTTTGTGGCTAAGGAATGAGACCTGGGAAGTCCATGATCATACATGTGTGATTGCATGATTCATTTTAGCTTTAATATGTATGAGATGCATGCTAACATGTGTTGTGTGTTTAGTGAGATCGGAATAACTGAAAACCCTAAGAAATCTTCCTAAAAGTTAAAAGATTAAGTTTATATTGATTAATCATTAAATTGATTTATCAATGGCTCTCCATTGGAGCAATAAACTAACATGCTGTGAGTTATCATCTTGTCGGCTATGGATACATAGGGGTGAGATAATATCGTCAAGAGGCTGTTGTTGAATTTATTGCTAAACATGAGATGTTACGGGTGTATCGATATAATACACGGCAATAACGGCAATTAGGTGTACCTGAGTCGTGTATTATTCAAATTGATACATCTTAGTTGATGCAATGGGTTAAACTTAACTAATGCTGAAACCCAATAACGACAATGGGTATCTGAGGGTGAATATATTAGGAGCTGGAAATGATTGAACCTCATATGAGATATGATGAACAAATGTTGTTCACTTTTAGTACATTGTGATCCCAATAACGGCAATTAGGCGTACCTGAGGGAAAGAACAATGACTATAAGAATTCAATCACCCGCTTGAAATCTTTTCCAACAAAGATTTACGTTTCCTATTTTAGAAGTGTAGGATTCGAAAAAGATAGTGGGAGGCCATTTTGATAAAGACCAAATCATCATGGTTTAAATATACCAGACAATAATACTAATTAGAGACCTTTGCTATCTATAGGTTGATAAGATAAGATGAAATCGAATCCGTTAAGTAGCATTCTCGACAATAATCGCTTAGTGGGTCCTAACTTTGTTGATTGGTTAAGAAATCTCAAAATAGTTCTTGCAAGTGAACACATAGCATATGTTCTTGAGACAAATAAGCCAAGTGCCATATGTTGGCATCTATGAATAACGAGTTGCAAAAGCAACATGAGAAATATCCAGGAGCTCGCGAAATATTGTTTCACTTACAAGAGTTGTATCGGGCGAAGCATTCCGAGGGAAAGGGTGTTGGAGAACATGTGAACATGATGATTTGATGTATCGAACGGCTAGAGGGTCTAGACTTCATCATGGACTTCAATCTCCAAACGGATATGATCCTTCAATCCCTTCCGGAATCGTATGGTAGTTTCATCACGAATTACTATATGAATCGGATAGAATGTACACTTGCTGAGTTATCAAATATGTTCATAACTGCTGATAAGAATAATGTTAAGGGAAAGGAAGTTTCTCTTGTGGTTGCTTCTTCTAGTAAGACTAAGAAGAAGAAAACTAAGAAGAATGTTTTGAAGGCCCAAAAGGCCATTGCAAAAAAGAAGGGCACCTCGGAGAACAAAGGAAAGTGTTTCTTTTGTGAAGGCGAGGGACATTGGAAACGAAATTGCCCCATGTATTTGAAATCCAAGGGCAAGAACAAGAAGAATGAAAATCCCGGTATGGGTGTGTTAATTTCTTATTATTTCAATTCCAATAATGATAGCTCGTCCAAAGCTTGGGTATTAGATACCGGAGCTAGTTCTCACATTTGTTCATCCTTACAGGATCTAGCAAATAAGAGAAAGTTGGACAAGGACGAAGTGATCTTGAAGCTTGGAAATAACGCAAGCGTTGCGGCTAAAGCTATAGGATCATCTTCTATTTTGTTGTATAAACATGTTTTGTATTTGAACAATGTTTTGTACTTACCAAACGCTTATAGAAATATCATGTCTATTTCTTGTATGACAAGATTAGGATATGATTTCCTATTTACAAAGGATGTTTGTAAAATTATCTATAATAATGAAATCGTTGGTTATGGTTATGTACAAAATGGTCTTTCTTGCATAAATGAAGTTGTTCGCAATACAAATAATGTTTTAAAAATTAATACCGTTAGTGATCAAACCTCGAAACAACTTTGGCACTTACGATTAGGACATATTGCGGAAGATCGACTTAACAAGTTGGATAAGATGGGAATCTTGAGTAATCTTGATTCCGCATCAATTTCAACTTGTTAGTCATGTGGTCCATTTAAAGAAATGGCACGAGGTGGTTATTTATACTTCATTACCTTCACCGATGATTTATCACGGTATGGGTATGTTGTTCTTATGAAGAACAAGAGTGAAGCTTTTGAAAAATTTAAAGACTTCAAAAATGAAGTAGAAAACCAAATTGGAAAAAGTATTAAAATTCTTCGATCTGATCGAGGAGGTGAATACTTGAGTACGGGATTTGGTACATTCTTAAAAGAATGCGGTATTATTTCCCAACTGACTCCTCCAGGAACACCACAGTTGAATGGTGTATCGGAACGGAGGAATCGTACATTGTTAGACATGGTACGATCAATGATGAGCTATACTGATTTACCCATTTCATTATGGGGTCATGCAATTCTTAGTGCAAATTATATTCTAAATCGAGTACCAACTAAATCCGCTCCGAGAATACCTTATGCGATATGGTATGGTAAGGAACCAAGTCTTAAGCATATTAAGATTTGGGGATGTTCGGCATATATCAAAAAATTGATAATCGACAAGTTGGAATCAAGATCAATCATGGGAAGATTCGTTGGTTATCCTAAAGACAGTTAAGGATATTATTTCTATATTCCATCCGAACAAACAATTGTTGTTAGTCGGGATGCAGTCTTTCTTGAAAAACAATTTATTCAAGAAGGGGGCAAAGGAAGAAATATAGAATTAGATGAGGAGTCGTCTAAAGACCAACAAAATGATACAATGGAGATTGATCAAACCCATAGTGAACCAAAATTAGTAAAATCTACAGAAACACCTCGAAGATCAAGTAGAGTATCTCATCAACCAGAAAGATATGGTTTTTCTTCATGATATACAAAAGTTGTTTATTCATGGAGAAAATGATCAAATTGTTGATCACTCTACTTATGAGGAAGCTATATGTGATATAGATTCTTCAAGATGGCTTGAAGCTATGAAATCCAAAATGGATTCCATGTACAGTAACCAAGTTTGGGAGCTAGTCGATCCACCCGATGGTATTATACCAATAGGGAACAAATGGATCTTCAAGCGTAAAATTGGTGCTGATGGAAAAATTGAGACTTCTAAAGCTAGGCTTGTTGCGAAAGGGTTTCGCCAAAGGCAAGGAGTCGATTATGAAGAGACTTTCTCGCATGTAGCCATGCTTAAGTCCATCCGGATTCTTCTTGCCATAGCTGCATATTTAGATTATGAGGTTTGGCAAATGGATGTCAAGACCGCATTCCTTAATGGATATATTGAGGAGGAAATCTATATGGAACAACCTAAGGGTTTTGAATCCGAAGAAGGTTCTAAGGTGTGTAAGCTTAAACGATCCATATATGGATTGAAGCAAGCTTCGAGAAGTTGGAATCGTTGTTTTGATGAAGCCATAAAGAGTTACGAGTTTATCAAAAACGAAGATGAACCATGTGTTTATAAGAAGGTTAGTGGGAGCGCAATAACGTTCCTAGTCTTGTACGTAGATGATATTTTACTAATAGGAAATGATGTCGGTATGTTGACCTGTAAAGCTTTGGTTATCGAAAACTTTCTCCATGAAAGACCTTAGAGAAGCAACTTACATTCTCGGTATTAGACTCTATAGAGATAGATCTAAGAGAATAATAGGTCTCTTCCAAAGGCTCTACTTAGAAAAGATATTGAAGAAGTTCAATATGGAAAATTCTAAGAGAGGACTGATTCCCGTTAGGCATAGAATTCACCTTTCAAAGGATATGTCTCCAAAGACATCTGAGGAAAGAGATGAAATGGCAAAGATACCATATGCTTTGGCAATTGGTAGTCTTATGTATGCTATGTTGTGTACTAGGCCGTATATTGCCTATGCGGTTAGTTTGACTAGCCGATATCAATCCAATCCAGGTTTAGAACACTGGATGACAGTTAAGAATATCTTTAAGTACTTGAGAAGAACTAAAGATATGATCTTAACATATGGAGGAGGTGATCTACTAATAGACGGTTTTACAGATTCTGATTTTCAATCAGATATAGACGATCGTAAGTCTATATCCGGATTCGTATTCACATGTAATGGAGGAGTAGTGAGTTGGAAGAGTTCCAAACAAGAAACCACTGCGGATTCCACAACAGAAGCCGAGTATATTGCGGCATCAAATGCTGCAAAGGAAGCTGTTTGGATTAAGAAGTTTGTTTTTGAACTTGGTGTGGTTCCTACCATTGAGTCGGCGGTTCCTCTTTTCTGCGACAACAATGGTGTTATAGCCCAGGCAAAGGAACCCCGGTCTCACTAGAAATCCAAACACATAGAAAGACGCTAGTGCAAGTGGGAGATTGTTAGTAGTATGTGCCCTATGGCCATTTGGTATTTATACTTGTATAAAAAAATGCCATTTGCAATGATATATATGTTTTATTTATACTTGTTTAATTATTACATATTGTAGAAAATGCCATTGGAGAAAGTTTTTCATACATCCCAGCAAAGACGTAATCGAGGCGAGAGTTTGAGCTTAGGGTTGCTCGGCAAGAGAAACTCTTGCAGATTACTTCAAGGCGAGGATTCAATCGGACGCATACTCGTGTGGACGAGCTTTAGGTCGCCGTACTATCGGGACTACAACAATTGTTGGAGAATCGACATTGGTATTCTTCTTACGGTTTCTAGATGCGTGCTTTAATTACTAGATGATACGACGATCCATTTGTTATTGATATGATCAATTTCTAGATCTGAACTGTTGGAATTCCAATTTTGAATTGAAATATACGATTCGGACCCTCACGTCCCGCTGCACCAACAAAAGGTACAATCCCGATCTCTTTTGTAGATGCAATGGTTTTATTTGATGCGGGTGCAACTCACTCTCTTGTTTCTTCGAGTTTTGCTGCTAAGTTGAGTGTGACACCATTTAGGTTGTTAGAACCATTATATGTATCTACGCCTTTGTCTGACTATGTTGTGGTGGATGCGGTTTATCTGTTTTTTTTCTGTGGTTATAAATGGTAGCGATCTTAGTGCCGATTTAATTGTACATGACGTGTTATCTTTTGATGTTATCTTGGGGATGGATTGGCTTTCACGCCATTTTGCTTCGATCGACTGTCGAGGGAAGTCGGTGGTGTTTGGGATTCCAGGTGATACGCCATTTTCTTTCCAAGGGGAGAAGGCGGAGACACCTAAGAATCTCATTTCGGCGATCAAGGCCAAACGTATGATGGGCAAGGGTTGCCAAGGTTGCCAAGATTACTAAGGGCTGGAAATTGTTTAAGAATGTAAAGATGTTAGCTTTATATTAGGTGATGGATAAACATTGGTTTAGGGCATGTAAGGTGTTATATTGTTGTGTAATGTTTCAGCTAAGTTATTTAGTTTCAAGTTGATACTTGAAAGATGTTGGAATCCTATTAAATCTATTCAAGGTGAAATATAAAGTGTACTTTGTGTGTTACTTGCCAAGTGTTGGCAAGCCTATTTGGCTTCATTGCTTTCTATGTCTTTACCATTATGTAAGTGAAGGTATGAGTTCTTATTTAAAAGTTGTTTCATTTAAAGGATTGATTTAAGACTTTGGTTTTCACTTTCGATTTTGGTTGGCTCAAGTTAGACGTGTGTCGCCCGGCATGTTGTGTTGAGCTAAACTGCAGTTAAGACAAACACACTACTTTGGGAAATCTATTTATTTTAAATAAAGTATTTAAGATGTGAAAGGACTTTGGTTTTGTTTTAAAGATAAGAACTCACCTAAGCTTAATTTGCCTGACTTGTTATTTGATTTGTATGGAATACTTTGATTACCTTGGTTGTACTTTGGTTGTGTTTTGAGATACTAGTCCTATGTGGTGTCTAATATTCTTAGAATTAGGGTTTGTTCGGATTTTAAGGTATATAATGTTTTAGACCCGTCGAATGCTCGTGCTTCGAAGTCTAGGCATGGTTAGCTGTTTTCCAAGATTCATGTGGATAAGCAAGCAGTGAGTTTATAGTGTTATTTACCGCTTTATTAAGTGCCGCACATTATTTTAGTATATCAAATGTTTATGAACTGTTTTAAGGATTATGGATCTGGATTTAAACGAGCTACTCGATAGACTTGTATCGAGACTGCGTGCACCGGTAAGTACTTTGGGATTGGCTGACCAATATCTGGCCTACTTTGAGATTCGATGAGGATTTGTTCCCATCTACTTTGGATAATACTTTGGGTTATATACTTTGAGATTTCATTTCAATACTGTTTTCCATAATCGGATATATTAGTATAAAAGGATTTGTTTTAAGGGTTTTAAACTTAATAAATGTAAGGGTTAATTTCTAAAAAAATCACGAACTTTACACGAAGTTTCATTTTAATCATGAACATTAAAATTTGTCATTTAAAGGCACGAACTTTCATTTTGTTTCAAATCTATCGCCAAAGTAAAATCCGATGTATTTTTTCGAACCAAAAATTCCTAATCCTATATACTATAACTAAAAGATAATAAGATTTAATGTCGATTTATAATTTTGGTCTTTCATTAATGATTTATTGAAGAATTTAGTCAATAAAAATACACTGAAATGATAGATTTGAAACAAAATGAAAGTTCGTGCCTTTAAATGGCAACTTTTAAAGGTCATGATTAAAATGAAACTTCGTGTAAAGTTCGTGATTTTTTTAGGAATTAACCCTAAATGTAAATAGCATTATGAACTCATCTCAGTATATCTGACCCTGTTGTTTTCTCTATTTTTCCAGGCTTGTGATTTTGAGAGCGTTGGTCGACTCCGATTCTTTGATTCCTCGGAGGTCTTTTTCTGTTAATAAAACTAGTCTATTGTTTTAAACTCTTAGACCGCAGTAGAACTAGTTGTCTTTATATTATTATACTTTGGTTTGTCGTAGTGGTACGAATTTTATATTATTACCCTGGCTTATAACTTTGGATTATTATATTTGAGGCCTGATTCATAGTTTCGGATTATTATCAAGTTCTGATATTAGAACTGTTGTATAAACTGCTAGACTTAGGTTGGAGTCTCGGTTGCCCCCGAGCAGTGGTTTTCTTGTAGGTTTATTTTCGTTTAAGGTTATCCGCGAGGCTTGCTACGGGTTTTGGTACAACCATACACATACCCTAGCGCCGGTCGCGATCCATGAAATTGGGTCGTGACAAAAGTGTTGGCGCAACAGGACGCGAGGGTCTGGATCGTATATTTCAATTCAAAATTAAAATTCCAACGATCTGAATCCTAAAGTTTATCATATCAACAACAAATGGATCTTCGTATCATTTAGTAATTAAAACACGCATCTAGGAATCGAAAGAAGAATACCTATGTCGATTCTCCAATGATTCTTCTAGTCCTGAAAGTACGGCGACCTCAAGCTCGTCCACACGAGTATGCGTCCGATTGAATCATCACCTTGAAGTAATCTGCAAGAGTTCCTCTTGCCGAGCAGCCCTAAGCTCAAACTCTCGCCGCGACCACGACCTTGCTCGGATGTATGAAAAACGTCGCCAAGTTTTTACCGTGATTGATGACTACTTGAACTCTTTCAAGTGATTTCTCTCTCTACAACTTTGTAGTGAGATGTGTGTTGTGTGGTGTTTTGAAATGAGCAAGGACAAGCTCGATTTATAGGCTAGAGCATATCTTAAGAATGCAACACCTTACATGCTAGGTTTCACACACCAAGCAAAGGTGTTGACACCACATGACACCTTTCATATGGTGACATCATATAGGTGGTCATCATATGACATCACATATATGACATGATCTTATCTCATCATCACCATGGCATCATCATTCCACTAACTTATGATTAATGCTTTAAGTATCATTAATTACACTAATTAATTACTTAAGCCTTCTAATCATAAGACTTGGTTAAAATATAATTAGGTTTCTACTAATTTATAACTCTTACAAATTAGTCCCTAATTAACTTGGACATAGTACAATTAGGTTCCTACTAATTTATAGCTCTTGCATATTAGTCCCTGATTTGTACTTGTTTTTGATCTTAGATTAATTTCCGAGATATGCTAGTATCTATATGAAATTAATCTTTCGTAAACTCAATCGGTTGCACACTCTATTGTGTGTGACTAACAAGGTTCACATCTTTATGGCAACGAGAGACATAAGAAATGCCTTTCTTATACTATATAATTAAATCCCATTTAATTATTAATTCTCGTAGATCGAGAGTGACGTCTAGCAACATATCACGACCCCCAAATAGAGATGAATGTTTCGATGCATTCTTTATGAACCAATGTTCATAATTAATATACACTCAAAATTCCCTTCATCAAATATTCCAATCACGACTAGAGTCATGGTTAAGTCAAACACTGTTTGTCTTGATCATATGACCGCTCTCTCAGTTCTAATTCTTGATAAATATGACTTCCACTAGAAACAATTTTCTAAGTAAGTCAAATACACCTGCGCAGGTTTTATCATCCATCAAGAACAATTTGAGATAGCATAGAATCTTGTCTCCGTTCATCAAGAGTGATGAATCCTTTCTAGGTTAAACCCCTATCTCCATATACAACTAACTAGAGCCAAGACATCCCGCGGCCCTAGCTCATGAAAGATCTAGGGTTAAGGAGTATCAAACTCTAATCACCTATATACAAGATAGTGTCACCGCAAGTCAAAGGACATATGTACAATTATGAACTAGATGACATTAAATTGACTTTGATGAATTACCATGTATAAGTCATCTAGCGTCACTTGTTCGACTCACTCAACACCTTGAATGTCCACATGTTTATTGTAATCCCCATCAAGTAGTATGAGACTCACTACTTTCTATAATTAGTAACTCTTTACTAATCAGGAGAATAAACAGAGGTGACGATCTTTCCGGGATAATGCGATGCCCTTATTCGTAGGATCCCATCGATCGGGAACAGTTATTTAGATCACTTGTATAATAGAATATGTCACTCATATTCTTAACACCTTAAGAATAGATTCTAACACAATGTGATAAGGACAATACGTAATAAATGAACACTTATTTGATAAGATACTTAGTTCAAATAAAATATATATATCATTGCCATTGGGATTAGTTCTACAAATATACACGATTAAATGGCCCTAAGGCACATACTACTAACAATCTCCCACTTGCACTGGTGCCATTGACAACTATATCTAAGCCCCATCTTCACAAGATGTAAATCTTAATGACTCATAGTCATGTAAACCTTAATTACTCTAAGTCATGGGCTTTGGCAGTGGGTCAACCTTGTTACTGGCTGATGCTATCGATTAGAGAAACATTTTTCTCTTTCCAGCATTTTATTTAGATAATATGATAATGCCTTTCCTTATGCTCAGATAAGTTGTGAGACCCGGTTTCTTTTGCTAGGGAAGTAGCACCATTGTGGTCGCAGAAAAGAGGAACTGTCGACTTAATGGAAGAAAACCGTACTTAGTTCAATTACGAACTAATTTATCCAAACACCTTCTATTACGACATCTCATATCATAATATACTCGGCTTTTATAATGGAATCTGGAGTTGATTCTTGCTTAGAACACTTCTAGCTCACTACTCCTTCATTATAGATACATATGAATCCGGAGATAGACTCTCTATTATCCATATCTGATTATTAATTAGAATCTGTAAAACGCTCTACTTAAAAGGTCGTTCTCCATTTGTTAATACCATATCTTTAGTTCTTCAAAAGTACTTAAAGATATCCTTAACAACCATCCAATGTTCTGAACATTGATTGGATTGAAACCGATTAGTCCCACTAATCGCATAGACAATTTATAGCTTTGTAAGTGACAACACATACATCAGACTGCCAACTGTCGAAGCCTATGGTATCTTTGCTAGATTCTTTCTTTCGTCAGAAGTCTCGAAAGACATTCCGTTTAAAAGAAGAATTTCATGCCTAACTAGTATCAATCCTTCTTAGAACTTCCATATTGAACTACTTCAATATCTTTTCTAAGAAGAGCGTGTAGGAGAAACCAATTATTCTCTTAGATCTATCTTCATAAAGTCTAATACTGAGAATTTAGGCTACCTCTCCAAGGTCATGGATAGAGTACGTATTATATAAACCAAAGTTTTACATAAGTTAACATTTTTATATTATTATTTATTAGTAATAAGTTATCTACATGTAAGATTATGAATGTGAGTCTGCTCCCACTAACCTTCTTGTAAACATTGGGTTTATCATTGTTTTTAATAAATTCGTAACTCCTTACGGATTTATCAAGACGATGAAACTCGAAGCTTTCTTTCCATCCACTAGGGATCATTTTAGCTTACACGCCTTGGAACCTTCTTCGGATTCAAAATCCTCGACTTGTTCCATATAGATATACTCCTTAATTTAACCATTAATGAATGTGGTTCTTGCATCCATATGTCCAACCACAAAATCTAAATGTGTAGCCTTGGTAAGAAAAATCTTGATGGACTTAAGCATGGCTACCGGCGAGAAAGTGTATTCACAATACGACTTCTTGCCTCTAGCAAAACCCTTTTGCAACAAGCCTAACATTATAGGTCTCCGCCTTTCCATTAGTACCAATTTTACACTTAAAGATCCATTTAAACCTTATTGGTATAATACCTTTGGATGGATCGACTAGCTCCTAAAATTTGGTTTCTTTATATGGAATCCATTTCAGATTTTATTCCTTCAAACCAATTTTGAAGAATCTATATCACATATAGTTTCCTCATGAGTAGAGGGATCAACACTTGATCTTTATCTCTATGACTAAACAACTCTTTTTTATCATGCGGGAAAACCATCTCTCTCCGGTGGACGAGATACTCTACTTGATCTTCGAGATGTTAATGTAGATACATCTTTTACTAACTCCGGCTTTTAGTGAGTTTGATCAATCTTCATTGATTTATTATTTTGTTGGTAACTAGATGACTCCCCATCTAATTCTATTTTCCATTCTTAGTCTTCTCTTTAATAAACGCTTTATTAAGAAAGACTACCATCGATAAACAACGATTGTTTGTTCGGTTAGAATATAGAAAAAATATCCTAAACTGTCTTTAAGATATCTAACATAAACTTTCCATGATTGATTTTGATTCCAAATTTATCGGATATCAGTTTCTTGATATGTCCCGAACACCCTCAAATCATAACATCCTTAAGACTTTATTCCATACCATATCTCATAAGGTATGTATGGAGCGGATTTAGTTGGAATTCAATTTAGAATTTTATTTGCAATAAGAAGTGCATGACCCCATAACAAGATGGATAAATCAGTATTTAGCTCATTATTGATCGTATCATATCCCACAATGTACGATACCTCCTTCTTGACAGACGCACCATTCAATCATGGTGTTCCTAAGGAGTAAGTTGAAAAATAATACCACATTCTTTTAGGAACGTACCAAATTTTGTACTCATGTATTCTTTCCTTTTCGATCACATCGTAAAGTGCTAATACTCTGGCTGAAATCGATAAAAAGGGGAAATGTTTGGATTTGTTTCGTAACGTTTGTAAATGTTTGGCTTAAATCACTAAAAGGGCGAAACGTTTGGTTTGGGTTCGTAACGTTTGTAAACATTTCGCTTAAATTGCTAAAAAGGTGAAACATTTGGTTTGGTTTTGTAACGTTTGTAAACGTTTCTCTTAAATCGCTAAAAAGGTGAAACTCTAAAAAGCTGAAACGTTTGGCTTTGTTTCGTAACGTTTGTAAACTTTTGGCTTAAATCGCTAAAAAGGTGAAACGTTTGGATTTGTTTCGTAACGTTTTAAACGTTTGGATTGGTTTCATAACGTATTTAACGTTTGGCTAATATTGCTAAAAAAAGTGAATCGTTTGGATTTATTTCGTAACATTTTAAATTTTTGGTTTTGTTTCCTAACGTTTATAAACGTTTGGCTTAAATCGCTAAAAAAGTGAAACATTTGGATTGGTTTCGTAACGTTTTAAACGTTTTGGCTTAAATCGCTAAAAAGGTGAAACATTTGGATTTGTTTTGTAACGTTTGTAAACATTTGGCTTAAATCGCTAAAAATGTGAAACGTTTGGATTTGTTTCGTAACATTTGTAAATATTTGGCGTTAATCACTAAAAAGGTGAAGCGTTTGAATTTGTTTCATAACGTTTGTAAACGTTTGGCTTAAATTGCTAAAAAGGTGAAACATTTGGTTTTGTTTCATAACGTTTGTAAATGTTTGGTTTCAATGGCTAAAAAGGTGAAACTCTAAAAAGGTGAAACTCTAAAAAGGTGAAACTCTAAAAAGGTGAAACGTTTGGCTTTGTTTCGTAACGCTTGCAAACTTTTGGTTTAAATCGCTAAAAAGGTGAAACATTTTGATTTGTTTTGTAACGTTTTAAACGTTTGGATTGGTTTCGTAACGTATTAAACGTTTGGCTAAAATTGCTAAAATATTGAATCGTTTGGATTTATTTCGTATCATTTTAAATTTTTTGTTTTGTTTCCTAACGTTTATAAACGTTTTCCTTAAATCTCTAAAAAGTGAAACGTTTGGATTTGTTTCGTAACGTTTTAAACGTTTGGATTGGTTTCGTAACGTTCTAAACGTTTTGGCTTAAATCGCTATAAAGGTGAAACATTTGGATTTGTTTTGTAACGTTTGTAAACGTTTGGCTTAAATCGCTAAAAATGTGAAATGTTTGGATTTCTTTCGTAACGTTTGTAAATGTTTGGCGTAAATCACTAAAAAGGTGAAGCGTTTGAATTTGTTTAATAACGTTTGTAAACGTTTGGCTTAAATTGCTAAAAAGGTGAAACGTTTGGTTTTGTTTCGTAACGTTTGTAAATGTTTGGTTTCAATCGCTTAAAATGTGAAACGTTTGGATTTGTTTTGTAATGTTTAAAATAGTTGGATTGGTTTCGTAACGTTTTAAATGTTTGGCTTAAATTGATAAAAAGGGGAAAAGTTTCGATTTGTTTCGTAACATTTGTAAACGTTTGGTTTAAATCGATAAAAAGGTGAAACATTTCGTTTTGATTAGTAACATTTGTAAACATTTACCTTAAATTGCTAAAAAGAGGAAACTTTTGATTTTGTTTCGTAACATTTGTAAACGTTTGGCTTATATTGCTGAAAAAGTGAAACGTTAGGTTTTTTTTCATAACGTTTGCAAATTTTTGGCTTCAATCATTAAAAATGTGAAACGTTTTGATTTGTTTTGTAACGTTTAAAATGTTTGGATTGGTTTCGTAACATTTTAAAAGTTTGGCTTAAATTGATAAAAAGGGGAAAAGTTTGGATTTGTTTCGCAACGTTTGTAAACGTTTGGCTTAAATCGCTAAAAAGGTGAAACGTTTGGTTTTGTTTAGTAACGTTTGTAAACGTTTAGCTTAAATTGCTAAAAAAGGGAAACTTTTGATTTTGTTTCGTAACATTTGTAAACGTTTGGCTTATATCACTAAAAAGGTGGAATGCTAAAAAGGTGAAACGTTTGGTTTTGTTTCGTAACGTTTAAATGTTTGGATTGGTTTCGTAACGTTTTAAACGTTTGGCTTAAATTGCTAAAAAGTTGAAACATGTGGATTTGTGTTGTAACGTTTTAAATGTTTGGTTTTTTTCGTAACGTTTGTAAACATTTGGCTTAAATTTCTTAAAAAGGGAAACGTTTGGATTTTTTTTGTAACGTTTGTAAACATTTAGCTTAAATCGCTAAAAAGGTGAAACGTTTGGATGTGTTTCGTAACGTTTTAAACGTTTGGATTGGTTTCGTAATTTTTTAAACATTTTGGCTTAATCACTAAAAAGGTGATACGTTTGGATTTGTTTCGTAATGTTTGTAAACGTTTGGCTTAAATCCCTAAAAATGTGAAACGTTTGGATTTGTTTCGTACCGTTTGTAAACTTTTGGCTTAAATTGCTAAATAAGTAAAATGTTGGATTTGTTTCGTAATGTTTGTAAACGTTTGGCTTAAATTGCTAAGAAGTTGAAACGTTTGGATTTGTTTCGTAACATTTGGCTTCAATCGCTAAAAAGGTGAAACGTTTGGATTGGTTTCATAACGTTTTAACCGTTTGGCTTATTGTCACGATCCAAATTATTAAGCCGCGACGGGCGCTCGGGAATGGGATTGGTAGCTCCGAAACCCGTAGTAAGCCTAAATTTACTAAAAACGTTTTTGCAAATAAATAACATATACACAAACGGAAGAAAACATATATACAAGTATTTATACAAGATTTCCTGATATCCACGTGGACTCTAGTTACTATACCACTTACAAACTGGCCTCACCGGATTATATACATACTAATATATCATAAATATATCACCGGCATCTGGTGCCATGAACCAAACACTAGATACGTGTCTCGGGATAACTCAACCGAGTTCAACCTCGTATCTAATATTCATATATCCAACTTCCATATTCGTATCATGCATACATATCAAATCATTTCACATAGTCTAAACACACTAGACTGATTGAATTACTTGTGATAACACAGCCTATTGACACCCAATATCTAGCTAGTTTCTTCGGATCGCATACTAGTTCTCGTACTTGAAATTTAATAAAAGCATATAACATATTGGCAAATCATATATAATGCGATGCGTTTAAATAAATAATATATAAGATATAATATCAAATAACTATCATAGATAAACACCAAAGTAAAATGCAACTCACTCGGACCGCTATCCAATCTATGACGTGGTCGATATGATAGTATGCTCGCACTAGCCCACGTCTGCTGATCTCACCGCTCGTTGACGCGTCTGTTACGTATTAATTAGCATTTTATAGTTAGACGTGTATTTCATGTTTATATGCGTAATACTTGTAAATCCTAGGTTTTAGTTTTACTCTTAATGTTATTCGTGAACTCGATGCTCCTTTATCGTATTCACGACATATTAGACTCCGTTTCTCGTATTCAAGAATTATGTAACTTGCTTATCGTTTTGCACTTTCGCTTATTACCTAAAACGTCGAACTTAATCTTAATTTAGGATTCTCGGGGTCCATGATTAGTTTTTAGGGTCTATTATCCGTAAATATTGGAATCTAGGTCGAAATAGGGGCAAAAATATTATATTGGTCCCTCGAACTAGCTGTGCGGGCGCACAGGAGGTATTGTGCGTCTGCACAGTACGCTGTGCGTTCGCACAGCCTATTTAGGCTGTGCGTTTGCACAGCTCCGGGGACCTTTCTCTGGGCCGTTCCGCACCCCTCCGACCTTCACAACCTACTAACAACACCTTTCTACACAAAACCCGTCATTTAGTTTTTCCGAAAACCTTAAAAACGACTTAGATATGTCAATTTCAGTATAAATACGACATAACCTCTAAAACAGCCCATATAATCTGATTTTTGACACCAATTCTAGAGATTTTACCTTAAAACGAAGCTTAGGATCAGTAGAGCTTCCAATTCCGAAAGATCAACGCGAAAATCACTTGAAACAGACGTCGAACGGAGAAACAGCGAGCGAACGACGGTAATGATCGACGAACGCAACGGGGAGAGAATGAGAGCTTCTGGAGAATTTTTCCTTCTTCTTATTCATATCTTTCTCTTTATATATAATGGTCAATGTACCATTTAAATCCTTGTTTTCTTTGATTGTTGCCAATAATCCTTTAAACTTTTCTTTTGTTCAATTTATTCCATTGCTTAATTAATCAACACTTTAATCATTTCGTATACGTATTATTTATATCTAATAGAAAATAAGATCCAAAAATTTATATTTTCCCGTCAAATGTTCATAAATTTCAATTCTTGAGACTTAATTGGCTAAATTACCACTTTAGTATCTAAACTTTATTTTGTGACCTTTCTTGCCATTTTTCCTTTTAGTCCCAATTCCAACTTTAACATAAGATATATTATTTAATTCCTAGTAATTATCTTCCTGAAACTGACTTATAAAGGTCTACTTATCTTAATTTCTCAAAAATCTTTCTGATATTGTCACTTCGACAACTTAAAACTTGGACCAATTAAATAATTTAATCATATGGGGTATTACACTTATATCGCTAAAAAGGTGAAATGTTTGGATTTGTTTCGTAACGTTTGTAAACGTTTGGCTTCAATCGCTAAAAATGTGAAGAGCTTGGATTTATTTTGTAGCGTTTGTAAACCTTTGGCTTAAAGTAATTTTTTAAAAAGATTTTCTTAATTAATTTATTTAAGATAATTAGTTTTGTCTAGGATTTTCTTTGTGGTAATTTTCTAAAATACATGTTTCGGCATTTTATTTACAATTTTACATTGCAAGTTTTGACTTTTCTTTTCTGGCTTTTTTTATTTACGAAAAATACCTTCTTTGTTTTTTAATTTCAAAAATACCTTTTCGGTTTTCAATTTTGGTTTTCGGTTCAGTCGACCGAACCGACCAAATCGACCGACAGTTTTTTTTATATAGTGTAAGATTAGTGTATATATAGTGTTAATTTTTATTTTTCATAGATTTTTTTCCTGGAATGTTTTTATTTATTTTTTATAGTGTAACAGTAGTGTATATATAGTGTTTTTATGCTGTTTATATAGTGTAAGATTAGTGTATATATAGTGTATGAGTAGTTTATAAGTAGTGTATTTATGGCATTTTGTAGTGTTTTTGTGGTTTATACCATGAAAAACTGCAAATACACCATAAACACTGCAAATACACCATAAATACTGTAAATGCACCATAAATTAATTTTTTGGCTTAATTATTATTTATAATAAAAATTAAATATATATGTGAAGAGTTTGGATTTGATTTATAGCGTTCAATTCGTAATTTAAATTAATTGTTTGGTTGGTTTTTAGTTTGATTAACTTTTTATTTTATTTTAATTGGCCCATTTGATTGGCCTAAAATCCATTTTGAAGTTCCTTACATGGCCATCATGGCCCGTGCATCTCTCAAATATGACGAGACCCATTTTTCTTTGATTCTTTTGTTTGAAAAGAAACTCTTTTACTGCAACTTTTATTTCCTTCCTTAAATATCACGTTTTAAACCCTAATTCCTTTCCATGTGTTCCTCTATTATTATAAATTGTAGCCGTCACTTCCACAATCAAATTTCGCTGAATCTTATGTTGTAAATCCCTCTCTTTTGGCTTGAACATTGGTAAAAAAAAGAATATATTGTTCATAATTCTCAGTTTTCTTCTCTTAAACGATGCTTTGGTTGCTTGGCTCGTTCTCCTTCGTTTTAGAACCAAATTGAATTCCTTCTCGTCTCAGCGATAGTAGACTCGGTCCTCTTCATCCACTAACTTTCGGAATTGCTTTTGGTACGTTATCTTTCTCGTTTTGATTGCCGACGTCTCACCGATTTGTTTTATTCTCTATTTTGAGTTAAAAATCGATGTCTTTGTTATTTGATCCGTTTTCATTCGTTTCAGTGTTAAATTGAAATCCGTCTTGTCCCAGTAATTCTAGACTCTCGCCTCTACGATTCTCATCTTTGTTTTTGCAAAACGGTACGTAAATCTATCCGCTATAGTCGCCGCCGTTTCATCGTTTTTATGAGTTATTATTGGTTATATTCTTCTAAAAGTTCGTTTCTTTTTTTTTTTTGTTATTTTGCATAGTTATGATTCTTGTGTTGGTGGTTTATTATCTCATGTTTTATTAGTTAGTAGCTGAAACTGTAAGGTTTGAGATTGGATTCCTTATTCGTTCTTCCTTGTTCTTAATCTTTCGGCTTCGATTCTTAACGTTCTGTCGATGCCTTGGTGATTTGATTTTGATGTTGTGTTGTTCCAAGGCTGATGTTATCTGAAGATTCTTGTTGTTGTCTTACGTAGGGTTGATCTCCTTTTGTTGTTGTTTTGATCTCTATATGATTAGTTGTGTTTCTGGGTTTCTTTTGTTACTGGTAATGTTGTTAAATTTTAATAATGATGGCTTTTCCTTGATGTTGGCGGGCTGGATAGTTAGTTTTGTTTAATTCAAAAGTGTTGGGCTTACTATTTGTTTAAATGTGTAATGATGGGTCATGATTATTTCTTGGTAGACTTCCTATTATATATATATATATATATATATATATATATATATATATATATATATATATATATATATAACTACTATATTTATCGATTTTGATTTTTAAATTATTCGAATTTCGTTTTGATTTTTTTAAATTTGGCAATTCGATAACAATATATTTAAATTTAAATTATTGTGATAGTAAATTATTTATAATTTAAATTATCTATTTCGATTATTATAATCGGAGATCGATAAATATTATTTTTAATCAATAATTTCTTATTACTCGTGTAATTATAAATTTTGGAATTTTTTTTGGACTTGACATGTCATTTGGACGTTTTAAGATTTTATCGGTGTTCTAAATTTACTTTAGTAAAGTAAGTTATAGTGACTATTGATTACTTGAATTATAAGTTATTGAGTTCCGTTTTAAATTTGATTATTATTTTTATCAAAGTTTGTTTCTTTATCTATAAACTATGGTTTATAATTGAATATAAATATATTATTTTATCAAAGTTATTTTTGAAAAATTAGAAACTCTGATTTATATTTTGATAAAATATTTGGGTCGAGTTAGAATTGGGTCACCCGACATGTGAGGTAGCTTGGTAGTTATTGATAACTCGGCTACCCCACTATTTGAGGAATTGATTTAAGTTATTATTTAAATATTATTTAAGTAATATTTCCGGATCGGATTTTAAAGCGGGAACTCAATAGACTGGACTTTTATTTATTTAAGTATTGTATTACTCGATGTGGTTCGTATTTTGACTTGAGTCACTATGTGATTAATTGTTTATCCTGCTTTGACTATGCTTGTGCTTGACTTGGTATTGTGCTAGTTCTATGTGGTGTCCAGTACTCTCTAGAGTTAGAGATTGATTTTAATACTGGTTTATACTCTGTTCTTAGACTCGTCGACTACTCGTGCTTCGGAGTCGAATAAGGTGTTGTCGCTTGCCAGGTTTTCACGTGGATTAGCAAGCTGTGAGTTTGTAGTGCTATTTACCGCTTTATTAAGTACCGCATCGTATTTTAATATTATAAATGCTTTTGAACTATTTTTACGGATTATGGATGTGGATTGGAACGAGCTACTCGATAGGCTTGTATCGAGACTGTGTGCACCGGCAAGAACTCTGGGAAACGGCAGACTAAAGTTTTGCTTATACTGGTATATATATATGACGAGGATTTGTTCCCGTCCACCCTGGGTTTATCAGTATGCTATGTCATACTTACGCTGGGATCATTTCAATACTGTTTTCCATAATCATACTATATTAGTATAAACTGTTTTTATTTAAGGGTTTTAAACTTAATAAATGTAAATAGTATTGCGAACTCATCTCAGTATATTTGACCCCGTTGTTTTCTCAAATTTTCCAGGTTTATTATTTTGAGCGAGTCTGCTGATCTCCGATTCTTTATTCCTCGGAGGTTTATTTCACTTTAACAAATTGTCAAACTAATTTTTTATTCTTAAACCGCAGTAGTAAACTAGAAGTCTATATTATTATAGTTGTTGTCGGATTGGGTCTGACTTGCTTATTTTATGTTTTGGCATATTAAATTGTTTAACTCTGATTATTTAATATTTAATAAAAATATTATTATATAGACTGGTTGTTTTAGTTAAAGTCTCGGTTGCCCCCCGAGCATTGGATTTTCTGCAAGTTTATATGATTGCTGGTTTTCCGCATGGCTTGCTACGGGTTTTGGTACAACCATACCCATACCCTAGCGCCGGTCGCGATCCATAAAATTGGGTCGTGACAAACTTGGTATCAGAGCTTTAGTTTCGAACTAAGGCCAATTTTTACATGTTAAATGTTACTGTTTTAAGACATGTTAAGTGTGGTCGTGTCATAGGATCTACTGCGGAATTAGGATTCATGTCTTGTCTTTGAAAACATCATCTTTTAATTTTAAAGTTTCTGCCTTCACCGATAGGAATGTGTCGAGTCAGTCATTTCTATGTCTTGATTTGATGCTAATATTTTTGCTGTTGATGCCGTTTCACTTGAATGATTTTTTTTGCTTTTGATTTCTCGGGAAATCTTATATTTGATAATTTTCTTTAAATCATGCTTGGGTATGATGTTATTTCACTTGGGTGATTTTAATTGATTTTGATTTCTCGAAAAATCTTATTTTGATAATTTACTTTTAATTATGCTTGAGCATGATATTATTTTTCTTATCATGATGATAATGCGTTTTATTCGGTGATAGTATTCTGACTTTTATGCCCATAATAAAATTGTTGACGTTGAACTATTTTGAGAGTACTTATGGCTTTGGCCGTGAGTTTTAATTTCTAAATATAATAATTTGTTAAGCTTTAGCACTGTTTTGAGTTTACATGATTTTTGACTGAAGACTCTTTATCACGTTTTGTGGATTACGTTGTTGATCACGTATTAGTTTTAAATTACCTTAAGGAAATTATTTTTGTCTAACTAGTGTTTTGATGCAAAAAGTCAAAAGGGTAGTATAGACACGACACCTTAAAATATTATTTTCAGTATCTGCCAGTAAAAATGAAATTCATATATTTCAAAAATTGTGTATTTGACTAAAGATTGAAAAAAGGTTGTTCTTTTGAAATAAAATGAATTTCTCTTATTTTAAAAATTTAAGTGCTACATCTGAATCGTTGTTTTCAAAACGACGGTTTCCGAAATAAAATTATTTTAAAAAGAAATACCATTTTGATATTTTAATTTTACATTTGTGATTTTACCATTTGTAGTTTTTCAGTACTTTGGTGTTGTTGGTCATGACTGCGAATTGCTAAATGTTGAATGAAACTTGTGTTTTTGAAAAGATTGTTAAAGAATAATTGTTTTTCACTTGGGCGATGAGTCTGATGTTGTTATTGGGTGACGTCGAGTTTCTTATTTTGAAAATATTAAGATTTGTTTTGAAATGCGTTTTCCAGACTTGAGAATGTTTATATATATTTTTTTTACAGTTGGTTATTAGGGGTTTGACTTGGGTCACCCAAATTGGGAGTTGAGCTTGGAAGTGGTAATCACTCAGCTAACTCGGCGATTTTAATTTGAGGCGTTTGGGAACAATATCTAATGTTTTATAAAATAGGTTTTTCAGAAAAATGAATTTTAACACTGTGGGGCTCGACATGAACTTGATATCTATTATGTAAATTTTATCTTTCGAAATGGTTTTGATAAATACTTTTGACCAATATCTTAATTTATTGTGATCTAATTTGACGTTTTGAGCAAGTTATTATATGATTTTAATATTTTGATCATTACCGGGTTGTTTGAGTTGTTACTATGTCGATAGGAAATTCGTTGATTATATAAGATGTTCTATGCTCAATCCTTTGATATTTATATTGTTTAACCATCCAAATGAGTAATTGTTTTACTGTAAGATGCTTAAGTGTTTTTCGGATGTGTGATCAATTCTTGACCTATATACTATATTATTATTCTTGTCTCTAGTGTTTGATTAAGTTATGCCTTATCAGTTTTTGTCCTCGTTGACCTCATAGTGTGAAGTAGCACGTGAGGGTATTCCTCGCTAGTTTTTTTGGCCGAACTTTGGCGTTGATATCGATGTGTGATTCGAACCTTTGTTTTGACCCTGCGATTAGTTTAGATATTCTAATTGGTTTAGCCGGATCGAACATTTGATCCTGGAAATCGAAGTGATTAATTTTCTTATTAATAAATTTGAGGGGCGATTCTCAAGAGCTGTTCGCAGATTCGAATTCCGAATCTGTCCTGGTCAGAGGAAGGCGATTTGAGTTATATTACTCAGCACCGGTGGAATATTTCTACTCGTGAGTGTTTACCTCGTGCGTGGAATTTCGAGCGTTATGCATTTCTAGATCGTGTTCGTTGTGTAAATTGGAGTATTAAAGTTCTTTGACTTTTGACATTCTGGAAAAGAATGTAGTAATTCTGTTCGAGGTTGATCAGTGTAATAATTACACTGGTGTTTTTCATCAGGTAGAGCGGTGAAATGCCAAAACAGATAGTGGAGCTGTGAAGGCGGTCGTGTTATTTTGATGCCTTTTGGAAATTATTTTCAATTTGATTTGAGGGGAAATTCGTTGTTAGGTAAATTTTAGTTTCGTTGTTTAAATTGGGTATTTTCGTCAACGGCGATGCCAATTGGTGGAGTAGGATAATAGAGGTGGGCAAATATGTCAAGATGGACGAATGCACGTCTCACATAGTGTAATGTCTAGAAAATATTTCGAAAAAAATTGATTTCAAATGTTAACTTGTTAAAGAAATTGAAATGTTTTTGTCACGTAATTGTGCCCAGACATGCCATGAGCATGCATTTGAAATGCCACGAATAGGAAACTGCATTGAGCATTGAGTATGATCACTAATTAAAAGAGAAAAAAATAATTGATACATGCATTTAGAACATTCATCACGGCATTGAATTATTAGGTCTGAATGCAACTCTTTGGGGATGGGAGCTGTCATCACCGTGGCGCACAATTATGAAAAATAAATTTTATTAGTGGGACTTTTTAAGAAACAATGTTTTGTTATAAACTCGCGAGATATATTGTGAAAATAGTGTTTAAAAGATTATTGAATTTCAAACAGTTTTGAAATTTTTATCTGGTTGGAAACTAGACAAATACTCTGTGATTACGGTGGTGATTTAGGAGAAATTGCTTTGTAAGGATTTATTCAATTTTGTTGGAGTATCAGTATTTGGTGAATATGAATTATGGTTATAAGATTGCACTCGAGTTTTAGTTCGGATTAAAGAATTGTGTCAGCTTAGAGTATATAATTTGAGGATTTTAGTTTTAAGGAAATTGCTTATGCTCTGCGTGTTTATTTACACTGAAAGATTTTCAAGGAATTTTTGTTTTTTTTTGTTTTTTTACAGAGTCAATATGTTTAAAAAGTTTTGGTACTAGTATGCATATATATCGTAAACAAAGGGATTTTTATTTGCAAATTTTTATTTTTATTTTAAAAAAAAAGATCAAATTTTGTCAATTTTGACTAAAAGTGGATTTTATGATTTTTCTAAATGAACGATTTTGTAAAATCGTGAATTTATTTTGAAGGTAAAGTTTGTGGTGATTTCAAATTGAAAGTGTTTTATTATATTGATGCGTTTACAAAATTAGAAGATTTTTTTTACGGGTTAATTATTATTATTTACAAAATTAGACTGTTTGTTTTAGTTAAAGTCTCGGTTGCCCCCCGAGCATTGGATTTTCTGCAAGTTTATATGATTGCTGGTTTTCCGCATGGCTTGCTACGGGTTTTGGTAGAACCATACCCATACCCTAGCGCCGGTGGCGATCCATGAAATTGGGTCGTGACAGTTTGGATTTATTTCGTAATGTTTTAAATGTTTGATTTTGTTTCGTAACGTTTGTAAACGTTCGGCTTATATGGCTAAAAAGGGGAAACGTTTGGATTTGTTCCGTAACGTTTGTAAACATTTGGCTTAAATAGCTAAAAAGGTGAAATGTTAGGATTTGTTTTGTAACGTTTTAAACGTTTTGGCTTAAATCTCGAAAAAAGGTGAAACGTTTGGTTTTGTTTCGTAACGTTTGGCTTAAATAGCAAAATTGGTGAAACATTTTGATTTGTTTCGCAACGTTAGTAAATGTTTGGCTTAAATAGCTAAAAATATGAAACGTTTTGTAATATACCATAATTTTTCGATTATTTTATTATATTTTATTTTATTTTAACATATGTTATATTTTTAAATTTAAATTTTAAATAAAATTTTATAGATAAATATATTTTTTTAAACCCATCTAAAATATTTTAATCTTAAATTAGCTCTCTCTATATAAATACACGTGAGTGGCCATTCCTCATATTACCCTAATCTAAGAACAAAATTAGGTTTCTCTTTATTATTTTGCGGCGGAAGGTACTGTCCATATTTTTTAAATTCTCATTCCTTTAAGGTAATCTCTAATCTTTCAATATTGATTATTATAATCTTCATGGAGTTTCTCACCATCTGTTTAGTGTTGTCCATGTCATCACTTTTTACTTTTGCTATATTCCATGCGTAATGGGTTATTGCATAAAAGGAAGATGATTCCTTAATGTTGAAAGAAAATAATCATTATCTTATGAACCATTATTTATGTGTGTACACTTCATCGTCGTTTGCTTTAGATTTTATTGCATACTGCCTAGAATCTTTATAATTTTGGTTGCCGACAGTGAAATGAAACTGGTATTATTATACGAACAATTATGATTTTTATGACAACAAATAATATGATTTGAGTTTTTTCTTTTAGTTTGGTATTGATGGATAACGAATCCTACAGTAAATATAATGGAGCTGAGTCAGAGGAGATCTGCTCTCAGGTGATACCGGACTCCCCTTGAAGGTCTGAAGATATCAAGGAGACGCCGAATCCCTTGAGATTCGGTGATATGCCAACTGATACCGAATCCCTTGAGATTCGGTGATTTGCCAATAAAGACCGAATCCCGCATGATCCGCCCGAAGCGCGTTAGGTCCGGGATTCGGGTAATTGACCAAGAATGGAAGTATTATCCTATTCGGACACAAACACTATATATGGAAGGATAAGCTCTATCTTAGGAAGATAAGACTATTTAGGAAGACGTTCCTAAATAGGACTCTTATCAGATTAAGGTAGATCTCGACAAATCAGGAGAATCCCTACTATGTTGCCGAATCCCTACAAAGTAGGATTCACTTGCCTATTACGACTCTACAAGGTATATTCGACTACTATAAAAGGAGTACGAGGTATGCCTAGAATGACAATTACATTCATATACACAAAACGCTGCTCAAAGCTCTAAACTGACTTTAGCATCGGAAAGTTAATCGGACAACAACCGTCCGATTAGCTTCTACCTTGTTTTGCAGGTCTTACTCACCGGCTCAGAAGGCAGACTCCATCAATTGGCGCCATCTGTGGGAAAAGCTTAACCAAACTTCAAATAGAAGGAGCTTTTCTGAACTCAAAAACAAATTTCATTGAAGAAGATGACTTCTGAAAGAGTAAACCTAAAGAATCAAACGCGCGTCACAGAGAAAATGGAAAGCAATAGAACTCTCAACTCCTCCTCCAGTAACTTTTTACGGGGAAGATTTCGGGAGAATAGCTGAAGAGCATAACGAAGCTCTGGTGGTAGCCATGGTCATCGAACACTGGAATGTCGAAAGAATCCTGATCGATGAAGGAAGCGCAATAAACTTAATAACAAGAAAGGCTTACGAAAGCCTAGGAAGAGAACTAGCAGAATTAAAAAGAAATGCCACACCTGTGGTAAGATTTGGGGGCTCACCAATTAAGCCCAACGGAACAATCACACTTGATGTCAAGCTAGGAAGGATAAGGAAAAGCGAGGAATTACCTACGCGGTTTAGTGTCGTAGAAATCGACTTGCCGTATAACGCGATATTGGGGAGACCTTTCCTCCACGACTCAGCCGCCGTGACGAGTGTAAAAGCACTAACCATGAAGATACCAACAAGGCAGGGAATTATCACGATACAAGCCAACCGAGCCGAGGCAAAGAAGTGCTACGAACGATCAATAGAAGAATCAGGCGAAACGATGGCGATAGAAGAAATCCTTAATCACGACATCGAAGAAAAAGAAACAGCACCCGAAGGCGAAACAAAGAAACTACAACTCGGCAAGGAAAAAAGAGTAAATCTCGGCGCAAACATGAACCCAAAAATCCAAGACGAAATCACGACCATGCTGAAAAACAACATCAAAACCTTCGCCGCCAACGCGTCAGAAATTGTCGGAATAGACCCCCAGGTCATTACGCATGATCTAAATGTAGCAGAAACGGTGAACCCCGTAAAACAGAAGAAAAGAAAGTTCTCGGAAGAAAAACAGAAAATAATCGCTGAAGAAGTAGAAAAAATGGAGAAAGCGGGATTCATTCGAGAAGTCCACTACCCCGAATGGGTAGCTAACGTAGTTATCGTAAAAAAAGCTAACGGAAAAAATAGAATGTGTGCAGATTACACCAATCTGAACAAAGCGTGTCCTAAAGATAGCTACCCTCTGCCAGACATCGATCAACTCGTGGACTCTACTGCTGGACACGCGATGTATAGCCTAGCCGACGCAGCTCAAGGCTACCACCAAATCCAGATGAAGGAACAAGACCAGGAAAAAACTTCATTCATCACGGAGGGAGGAACCTACTGCTACACGGCGATGCCCTTCGGGTTGAAAAACGCTGGAGCAACATACCAAAGGCTTATGAATTTCATGTTCAAAGACGAGATAGGAAAACGAGTCCAGGTGTATGTAGACGATCTAATCATCAAAAGTGAGAACGAGGAAACCCATGCAAAAGATCTGGAAGAAACATTCAACATACTGAATAAATTCGGAATGAAGCTGAACCCAGACAAATGCACGTTCGGCGTACAAGGCGGGAAATTCCTGGGATTTATGATATCTTAAAGAGGAATAGAGGCGAACCCTGAGAAGATCAAAGCAATTATGGACATGAAGGCACCAAGATATATAAACGAAGTTCAAAAACTCAACGGGCGAATCACAGCACTCGGTAGATTCATGTCCTGCTCATCAAAAAGATGCTGCCTTTCTTCAAAGCCCTCAAAGGAACACAAAAATTTGAATGGAACAAAGACTACGAGAACGCTTTTGAAGAAATAAAGAAGTTCCTCGTCACCCCTCCATTGCTCAGCAGACCGCTGAAAGGGGAGACGTTGTATCTATACATCAGCACCACAAACGAGACCATCGGAACAATACTGGTGAGGGAAGAAGACAATGAAATTAAGCCAATCTACTACATTAGCAGAGTCCTGAAAGGCGCGGAGACAAGATACCCCGAGATTGAAAAAATGGCACTGGCTGTATTAACCACAGCTAAAAAGCTGAGATACTACTTCCAAAGTCACAACGTGGTAGTGAGAACGAATCAACCATTGTGAAAGGCGATCCAACGACTAGAAACGTCCGGGAGATTGGTCCACTGGTCCATCCAACTCAGCGAATATGACATAAGATACGAACCTCGCCCGACTCTAAAAGCACAAGCTTTGGCAGACTTCGTAGAAGAAATAACTCCAACCGAAACTGGTCAGCCCAAACCAGCCTTAGTATGGGAACTTCACGTAGATGGAGCATCAAATGAAAAAGGAGCCGGAGCAGGAGCCATCCTCAGAGGACCCGAAAAAATCAAAATCGAATATGGAGTAAACATCCAATTCACCGCCAGCAACAATGTAGCTGAGTACGAAGCCCTAATCGCAGGCCTTGGCCTAGCGTTATAAATAAGAACAGAAATCCTAAGGATCTATAGCGACTCCCAGCTGGTGGTAAATCAGGCCAAGGGAGAATATCAAGCCAAAGAAACAGGGATGATCGAATATCTGGGACAAGTCATGACACAGCTCCAACAGCTGGAAGCACAAGGAGGGCAATGGGAAATCATTCAAATTCCAAGAGAGGAAAACACTGAAGCCGACGCCATCGCCAAATCGGCATCGGAACTCGGAGATCTATTCACTAAAATGCAGTTAAAAGAAACTCTCGAATCGCCGAGCACCAGAAGAGTAGAAGTCATGGCAATCGAAGAGGCCGACTCCTGGATGACCCCATTAATCAGATATTTAGACCACGGCGAATTATCAACAGAAAAAATCGAAGCCATCCTCACCATCAGAAAATCTGCAACTACTCATTTCACAACGGAGTTCTTTACCGAACCTCCTTAACTCATCCATGGTCTAGGTGCGTCTCGCCCCAGACAGGGGAATCCATCCTAAAAGAAATCCACGAAGGAATATGCGGAGCACACGAAGGAGCAATCACCATAGTAAGGAAAACAATACTCCAAGGATACTACTAGCCGACCATCAAAGAAGATGCAAAAACATTAGTCAAGAAATGTGATAAATGCCAAAGACACGACAATGTCAGTCGCAAACCAGCAGTACCTCAAGGATCAATGGAGAGCCGTTGGCCGTTCGCCACATGGGGGATCGATATAGTTGGACCGTTTGAAACGGGAAAACATCAATTGAAATTCCTAATCGTCGCGATAGAGCACTTCACAAAATGGGTAGAGGTAGCACCAGTCGTAACTATCACTGCAGCCAGAGTAGAAGAATTCTTCAAGAACGAAGTAATATGCCGATTTGGCATACCCCACACCGTTATAGTAGACAACGGAAAACAATTCAACTGCAAACGGTTCAAGGCATTCTGCAAAGGGCTAATGATCAATTTGAAATTTACTTCGGTGGCGCACCCTCAAACAAACGGAATGACGGAAGTCACCAACCGAACCATAGCACAAGGAATAAAGAAGAGGCTTTCTCAGTATAAGGAAAACTGGGCAGAAGAACTATACAGCGTTCTGTGGGCATACAGAACAACTCCTAGAAAGGGGACTGGCGAGACACCCTTCAGATTCGCCTATGGCACCGAAGCGGTAATTCCGGTAGAAATTGGCATACCCAGTATCAGAGTGAACTATCTGGAAGAAGAAACCAACGAGACTAGAACAAGACTGTGTCTAGACCTACTAGAGGAAAGAAGAGATGAAGCGGTGGTCCGAGCCGCTACATATAAAAAGCAAGCTGCAAGATACCATAACAAGAGACTAAATTCGAGAGAATTTCAAAAAGGCGATCTGGTCCTACGGATTGCAGAAGTTGGCAGAGGAAACGCAGGAGTAAAGAAAATGCAAGCAAATTGGGAAGGCCCCTACATTGTAGAAGAAGCTACTGGCAAGGGCGCGTATAAATTAAAGACAATAACCGGATCCATGATACCCAGATATTGGAATGTAGAGCATCTGAGAAAGTATTATCAATAGATTAATTCATGGCATGTACTTATTCCCATTTTTGAAATAAAGGGGCGATTTGGCGTTAAGAAGTAAATTTTAAAGGCTCGCTCGAGACCTAATATATACAATTTAACAAGAACCGTTCGAATCTTAGTTAAAAACAATTTAGACTTGTCTGAGTCAAAATAAATAAAAGGATCCATTCGGACCTACAAATAAATCACACCAACGGAAGTTTAGATTAACTTCTCGAAATAACGAACGAGTTTAGATTAACTCTACGACTAAAGAAAAACAATGGTCAAAAAGATCATTATATTCACAAGCAAAAATTACAAAGGATCCGCCTACGATCCAATACAAAAAGAAGAAAATACAAAAAGAAGAAAGTAAAAATTAAGCTTTTTTCAAAGCATCTTGTTTCTGCTTATCAAGCTTCGCCTTCACTTCCTTCGCCAAAGAGGCAGGATCCAATTGATTGACGCCAGAAAGATCGATGCTAGGATTCTGCTCCCGCAGCTTCGCCCCGATCGCCAACCGGTATTGAGTCATGACTTGGGAATAAAAGCTCCCAGAGTCACCAAAACGCCGGCGGAGACGCCCCTCTTCTTTCTTCAGATCATCCCTCTCCTTAGTGTGAGCATCTGAGGAAGACTTTAGAGACTCGATTTCATCAGACAAAGTCTGAACCCGAGCCTCTAAGGCGAAAATCTCCCGAGTCTTGGCAGATACGGAGGACCTTAGCTGTTGGATCAGACCAGTCGCTTCGCCAGCCTCCTCTTCCATCTTCTGTTTTTCAGAAAGCCAGGATTCAGAATCCTTCTGAAGCTTCTTCAATTGATCCACCGCATCCCTTCGGCGACGCTCCAAAACAGCGATGGATTGGACCACCTACGAAATAAAGCAACAAATAAGAAAAATAAAGAAGGAAATCACGATATAAAATAAAAGAAGAAAAACATACCGAAAAACCGCCAAGACAGGCGAACTCAGCCAAACCATCGCCATGTTCACGATCAATGGACTCTATGTCCTCCTTGATCATAATATTCTCCATGCAAGCATGAAGAATAGCGACGTTGGAAAGTCGAGGCGGATTTTGTGCGTCCGCCCAAGCCGCAAACCGAGGCACCTCATCGACAAACACCCCAGAAGATTTCTTCTTCTTGGGACGCTTAGAAGAAGCTCCAACTTGATCCTCAGCATGACGCTTCTTACCAGTGGTAGGCAACTCCGTCAGAGAAGGAACTGAATCCTTCGAAGGAAGCAAAGGCGACTCAGGAGTCGCAGCAGGAACCTTATCGCCAGTAGCAGGAACAAGACCTACCGAATCAGGCGACGGATTCGGCGCGGCGATAGTAGAGGGATTAGGAGCGCCGCTAGTGACCTCGCCCATATCTACAGTCATATCGACATGAAAATTATCAAGCAAATGTTCAAGAGAAGTCGATTCCTACAAAACAAAAACATAATAACAAAGTTAGAAAAATACCTTCTAAGGGAAGACCCGCCAAAAGTATTTCACGGCGACTTAAATATCGTTCTAAAAGAACGCTGTACTTGGGCTTATCAAAGTGACAATCCGACAACAAAGACAAGGCGAAATCCCTCTCCCCATCAGTCAAATCAGGAACATCAGTAAGCGAAACCTTACTAGAAGTAAAACTTCGCGAAAAAGAAGAAAAAGAGGAATGTTGAACCAAGAAAAATTTAGGGGTCCAACCCTTCAAAGAAGACGGAAGACTAAAAAGAGACCGATTCGGTCGACCACCAGCAAAAATAAATTCCCCACCCTTTCGGCGGGAGAAAACATAAAAATAATTAAAAAGAGCAAGCGAAGGCTCCTGCATTCGAGCCCTACAAGATTCCATAAAAGAACAAAGAAGGCGAATCGCGTTGGGATGAAACTGACCTAAAGGAATACCTAAATTATGACAGACCTCTACGATCAAAGACTCTAAGGGGAAACTAAGACCCGCCAATAGCTGTTCATGGAAAATTACTATCTTTGAAGGCGAATCGGTGTTATGATTCGCCCGATACAATTTACCAGGTCTCAGAATAACATATGACCCAGGAAATCTAAATTCCTCGGCATAGCTAATTATCTGTTCTCTCGACAAGGAGCTCCGGGTATATTCTAGCTCGTCACGAGCACCCTTCGCCCCCTCGGTTACTTCTGACATTTTAAAAATTTAAAAAGGGGGGGAAACACGGAATGATGGTGAAATTAAAATTCCAAAAGATCAAAAGAAAGAAAAGACGAAGAACAGGAAGAACAAGAAAAAACAGAATTAAAACTGCAAAAGAATTACCCAAAACAAGAAATCAAATTAACGAAAGGGTAAAGACCTCGCAAGCAAATATGCAGGATCAAAAGAAAGATAAGGAGCAACTCGAAAACGAGGAATCTTGAAAGCAGAAGAAGAAACCCACAGAAAGCTTGAAGAAAGATTTCCTTTTATAAGAATAACAGTTGCAGAAAGAGCAAAAATGGAAGAAGAAGAAAAATGAACAATTATATAGCCTAAGGCAAGGAAGTTGAAAAGACGAGATCCCATAATTACAAATGAGGACCAACTAATGGCGCACGAAGACACTTGTCCTTCATCCAGTTACAACCCTCTCCTGATAGGCGACACGTGGCAACGCGAAGAATCTTACTAAAGAAGAAACGTCACCCACAAACATATGAAACGACTCACCCGGAATACAAAACGACTCGCCCGTGATATAAAAAGACTCAGCTCCAAAAGAGCTAAAATCTACTAAGGCATGAATACCAATTACTTCAGCTCACTTGCGGGGGGCTAATGATGGATACCGAATCCTACAGTAAATATAATGGAGCCGAGTCACAGGAGATCCGCTCTCAGGTGATACCGGACTCCCCTTGAAGGTCTGAAGATATCAAGGAGACGCCGAATCCCTTGAGATTCGGTGATATGCCAACTGATACCGAATCCCTTGAGATTCGGTGATATGCCAACTGATACCGAATCCCTTGAGATTCGGTGATTTGCCAATAAAGACCGAATCCCGCATGATCCGCCCGAAGCGCGCTAGGTCCGGGATTCAGGTAATCGACCAAGAATGGAAGTATTGTCCTATTCGGACACAAACACTATATATGGAAGGATAAGCTCTATCTTAGGAAGATAAGACTATTTAGGAAGACGTTCCTAAATAGGACTCTTATCAGATTAAGGTAGATCTCGACAAATCAGGAGAATCCCTACTATGTTGCCGAATCCCTACAAAGTAGGATTCACTTGCCTATTACGACTCTACAAGGTATATTCGACTACTATAAAAGGAGTACGAGGTATGCCTAGAATGACAATTACATTCATATACACAAAACGCTGCTCAAAGCTCTAAACTAACTTTAGCATCGGAGAGTTAATCGGACAACCACCGTCCGGTTAGCTTCTACCTTGTTTTGCAGGTCTTACTCACCGGCTCAGAAAGCAGACTCCATCATGTATTATTAAGACAAAGTTTATTGATTTAATTATTGATTTTAAAACCGGACTATCTATTATCGTTTTGTTTTTTATTATTATAATGTGAAACTATAAGTAAATTATAACCTGAATTAATATAATTACTTGGGTAATTATAATTGGGTTTAAATATCAAAATTGGCTAAATTACAATTTAGCCCTTGAACATATTTTTAACTTATTAAGTTATGGCCAAACCCATGTAGAGGTCCCTGTACTTTACACTTTTTTTTCCGTAGGTACTTATACTTCATTTTTGTATTATCTGATCCCTCTACTTACCTATTTTTGATTTTCAGGTCCTTTGTGAGTTTTTTCCAGTCCCTCTACTTACAATTTTTGTTTCCTCAAGTCCCTCTACTTACAATTTTTGTTTCCTCCAGCCATACAAAAAGACCTAAAAAAAACTCATAAAGGACCTGAAAATCAAAAATAGGCAAGTAGAGGGATCAAATAATACAAAAATGAAGTATAAGGACTTACAGAAAAAAATGTGTAAAGTACAGGGACCTTTATATGGGTTAAGCCTTAAGTTATTGGTCATAACATTATATTTCATTTTAAATTATAATAACTATATTTAGTTTCGAATATCAATTTGGCATGAAATTGGCTAAATTATAATTTAGCCCTTGAACGTTTTATAACTTATTTAAGTAAGTTTTTGGTTAGTAACCTTGTATTTTATTTAATTATAAAAAAAATAATTAATTTAATTTCGAATATTAAATTGGCTAAAGTACAGTTTAGTCCTTAAATTGGCTAAAGTACAGTTTAGTCCCTAAACTTTTATAAACTTAAAATTGTTAAGTTTTGGTTGTAACTCGGATTACTTGAAAATGAAGTTATTGAGTTCTGCTTTCAAAATGGTTACTATTTTATCGAATTATTTTATAAATATAAACTCGGGTTTATATTTGTTAAACGTGTTGAGTCGGGTTAGACTTGGGTCACCCGACAAGTGAGGTTAGCTTGGTAGTTATTAGTAACTCGGCTAACCCACTATTTAGAGATTATTTATTATTTAAATATTTTTAGATAATATTTGTAAATTGGATTTAAAACGAGAACTCAATAGACTTGTATTAATTGGGCGTTCTACCTATTGGGTAGTTTTGTGTTGTTCTGGATTTTTTTATTCCGACGTGTTATTTGTGCTAGTCCTATGTGGTGTCTAGTACTCTCTAGAGTTAGGGTCTGTTTTTAATAATTATTTTATTTGTTTAGACCCGTCTACTGTTCGTGCTTCAGAGGCGAACCAGGATTAGTTGCTTGCCGGTTATCACGTGGATTAGCAAGCACTGAGTTTGTACTTACTATTACCGCTTCATTAAGTAAATTGTTATTTTAAATATTAAATATATATACTGTACATATATTTCGAACTGCTTTTATATTATGGCTCTTAGTTGGAACATGCTACCTAATGGGCATCATTATGACTGCGTGCGCACCGATAATGATCTGGGCAAGGCATTTATTGAAATGTGGTAACTCGGTATGAGCGTAGCTCTCGGGACCAAATAGAGTAACTCGGTGTAGCACAGCTCTCGGGACTCTGGATATGGTATAAGTGTCGTCAGTGGTAACTCGGTGTAGCTCAGCTCTCGGGACAAGGCCTATTGGATTATGTTATTTATTTAGAATTGTAGATTAGGGTTCCAACTATTATTCTTAATATTGTTATTAAATATTTTAAACGGTTTTAAAGGTTTTCCACTTGATAAATGTAAATAGTGGTATAAACTCATCTCAGTATATCTGACCCCGTTGTTTTCCCAATTTTTTCTAGGGTTATGATCTGAGAGAGTCTGGTGATCTCCGCATTTACTTTTCCTCGGAGGTTCCATTATTTTAGTAGAACTATCAAACTATTTTATTCTTAGACCGCAGTAGTTGACTAGACATCTTTATTATTATTACAGTTGTTTGTCGGATTGGTCCGACTAGTTATATTACTCTGGCATGTTACACTGGTTTATGTTATGCCTATTTTTAGACTCAGAATTTGATAAGCATGTTATATTAGTAGTTGAATATTATAACTGCTAGAATTAGGCTAAAGTCTCGGTTGCCCCCGAGCATTGGTTTTCTGCAGGTTTAATTGAATTGTATGTTATAAGGAAGGCTAGCTACGGGTGTTGGTACTACATTACCATGCCCTAGCGCCGGTCACGATTCATGAAAATGGGTCGTGACACGTTTAGATTGGTTTCGTGACGTTTTAAACGTTTGGATTTGTTTCTTAACATTTGTAAACGTTTGGCTTAAATCGGTAAAAAGTTGAAACGATTGGATTTGTTTCATAACATTTTTAAACGTTTGGATAGGGTTTGTAATGTTTTAAACTTTTGGCATAAATAGCCAAAAAGGTGAAACGTTTGGATTTGTTTCGTAATGATTGTAAACATTTGGCTTCAATCGCTAAAAAGGGGAAACGTTTTGTTTTGTTTTGTAGCATTTGTAAACGTTTGGCTTAAATCTCTAAAAAGGTGAAACGTTTGGATTTGTTTCGTAACGTTTATAAACGTTTGGCTTCAATCGCTAAAAAGGGGAACCGTTTGGATTTGTTTCATAACGTTTGTAAACGTTTGGCTTAAATCGCGAAAAAGGTGAAACGTTTGGATTTGTTTCGTAACATTTGTAAACGTTTGGCTTAAATCGCTAAAAATGTTAAATGTTTTGATTAGTTTCGTAACGTTTGTAAATGTTTGGTTTAAATCGCTAAAAAGGTGAAAGGTTTGGATTTGTTTCGTGACGTTTGAAAACGTTTTGCTTAAATTGCTAAACAGGTGAAATATTTGGATTTGCTTCGTAACGTTTATAAACATTTGGCTTAAATCGCTAAAAATGTGAAACGTTTGGATTTGTTTCGTAACATTTTAAACGTTTGGATTTGTTTTGTAACGTTTGTAAACATTTGACTAAATCGCTAAAAAGATGAAACATTTGCATTTGTTTCGTAACCTTTGTAAACGTTTGGGTTATATCGTTAAAAGGTGAAAAGTTTGGATTTTTTTTGTAAAGTATGGAAATGTCTGGCTTAAATCGCTAAGAAGGTGAAACGTTTGGATTTGTTTCGTAATGTTTGTAAATATTTGGCTTAAATCGCTAAAAGGGTGAAATGTTTAGATTTGTTTGGTAACGTTTGTAAACGTTTGGCTTAAATCGCTAAAAAGTTGAAATGCGTGGATTTATTTTGTAACGTTTGTAAACGTTTGGCTTCAATCGCTAAAAAGGGGAAACGTTTGGATTTGTTTCGTAACATTTGTAAACGTTTGGCTTAAATCGCTAAAAAGGTGAAATTTTGGATTTGTTTCGTAACATTTGTAAACGTTTGGCTTAAATCACTAAAAATGTTAAACGTTTGGATTTGTTTCGTAACGTTTGTAAACGTTTGGCTTAAATCGCGAAGAAGGGGAAACGTTTGGATTCGTTTCGTAACATTTCTAAACGTTTGCCTTAAATCGCAAAAAATGTTAAACGTTTTGATTGGTTTCGTATCGTTTGTAAACATTTGGTTTAAATCGCTAAAAAGGTGAAAGGTTTGGATTTGTTTCGTGACGTTTGAAAACATTTGGCTTAAATTGCTAAATAGGTGAAACATTTGGATTTGCTTCGTAACGTTTGTAAACATTTGGCTTAAATCGCTAAAAATGGGAAACGTTTGGATTTGTTTCGTAATGCTTTAAACGTTTGGATTGGTTTCTTGATGATTGTAAACAATTGGCTTCAATCCCTAAAAAGTTGAAACGTTTGGATTTGTTTCATAACGTTTTATAAACATTTGGCTTCAATCCCTATAAAGGGGAAACGTTTGGGTTTGTTTCGTAATGTTTTTAAACCATTGGCTTAAATTGCTAAAAAGGTGAAACTTTTGGATTTATTTTGTAACATTTGTAAACATTTGACTTAAATCACTAAAAATGTTAAACGTTTGGATTAGTTTCGTAACGTTTGTAAACGTTTGGCTTAAATCGCTAAGAAGGTGAAACGTTGAGATTTGTTTCGTAAGCTTTGTAAATGTTTGGCTCAAATCGCTAAAAAGGTGAAATGTTTGGTTTTGTTTTGTAACGTTTGTAAACATTTGACTTTAATTGCTGAAAAGGTGAAACGTTTCGTTTTGTTTCGTAATGTTTGTAAACATTTGGCTTAAATCGCTAAAAAGGTGAAACGTTTGGTTTTGTTTCGTAATGTTTGTAAACAGCTAAAAAGGGGAAACGTCGTTTACAAACGTTACAAAACCAATGCAAAAGTTAAAATGGTACGAAACTAATCCTAACGTTTTACCTTTTTAGCGACTTAAGCTAAACGTTTACAAACATTACTAAACAA
The DNA here is from genome assembly GCF_937616625.2 of Mercurialis annua. Taxonomy (NCBI): domain Eukaryota; kingdom Viridiplantae; phylum Streptophyta; class Magnoliopsida; order Malpighiales; family Euphorbiaceae; genus Mercurialis; species Mercurialis annua. The sequence goes on from NC_065572.1 coordinate 39,267,247, forward strand.
ATCGAAACGTTAAAACGTTTCGAAACAAATCCAAACGTTGAACCTTTTTAGCGATTTAAGCAAAACATTTTAGCAATTTATGCCAAACATTTACAAACGTTACGAAACAAAACCAAATGTTTCACCTTTTTAGCGATTTAATCCAAATGTTTGGATTTGTTTCGTAACGTTTTAAATATTTGGCTTAAATCGCTAAAAAGGTAAAACGCTTGGATTTGTTTCGTAAAATTTTAAACGTTTGGATTTTTTTTGTAATGTTTGTAAACGTTTGACTTAAATAGCTAAAAAGATGAAACATTTGGATTTGTTTCATAACGTTTATAAACGTTTGGCTTATATCGCTAAAAGGTGAAACGTTTGGATTTGTTTCGTAAAGTCTGTACATGTCTGGCTTAAATCGCTAAGAAGGTGAAACATTTGGATTTGTTTCGTAATGTTTGTAAATATTTGGCTTAAATCGCTAAAAAGGTTAAACGTTTCGATTTGTTTGGTAATGTTTGTAAACGTTTGGCTTAAATCGCTAAAAAGGTGAGACGCTTAGATTTGTTTCGTAACGTTTGGCTTCAATCGCTAAAAAGGGGAAACGTTTGGATTTTTTTCGTAACATTTGTAAACGTTTGGCTTAAATCGCTAAAAATGTTAAACGTTTGGATTGGTTTCGTAACGTTTGTAAACGTTTGGCTTCAATCGCTAAAAAGGAGAAACGTTTGGATTTGTTATGTAACGTTTGTAAACGGTTGGCTTAAATCGCTAAAAAGGTGAAACGTTTGTATTTGTTTTGTAACATTTGTAAACGCTTGGCTTATATCGCTAAAATGTTAAGAGTTTGGATTGGTTTTGTAACGTTTGTAAACGTTTGGCTTGAATCGCTAAAAAGGTTAAACATTTGGATTTGTTTCGTAACGTTTGTAAATATTTGGCTTAAATCGCTAAAAAGGGGAAACGTTTGGATTTGTTTCGTAACATTTGTAAACGTTTGGCTTAAATCGCTAAAAATGCTAAACGTTTGGATTTGTTTCGTAACGTTTGTAAATGTTTGGCTTCAATCGCTAAAAAAGGAAAAGTTTCAATTTGTTTCATAACGTTTGTAAACGTTTGGCTTCAATCGCTAAAAACGGTAAACGTTTCGATTTTTCCGTAACGTTTGTAAAGTTTTGGCTTAAATCACTAAAAAGGTGAAACGTTTGGTTTTGTTTCGTAACGTTTGTAAACGTTTGGCTTAAATCGTTAAAAAGGGGAAACGTTTGGATTTGTTTCGCAACGTTTGTAAACGTTTGGCTTCAATCGCTAAAAAGGCGAAACGTTTGGATTTGTTTCGCGACGTTTTTAAATGTTTTGCTTAAATCGCTAAAAAGGTGAAACGTTTGGATTTGTTTCGTAGCATTTGTAAACGTTTGGCTTAAATCGCTAAAAATGTTAAACGTTTGGATTGGTTTCGTACCGTTTGTAAACGTTTGGCTTAAATCGCTAAAAAGGTGAAACGTTCGGCTTATTTCGCTAAATATGTGAAACGTTTGGATTTTCTTCGCAACGTTTGTATACGTTTGGCTTAAATCGCTACAAAAGTGAAACGTTTGGATTTGTTTCTTAATGTTTGAAATGTTTGGATTGGTTTCAAAATGATTGTAAACATTTGGCTTCAATCCCTAAAAAGTTGAAACGTTTATATTTGTTTTGTAACGTTTGTAAACGTTTGGCTTTAATCCCTAAAAAGGGGACACGTTTGGATTTGTTTCATAATGTTTTGAAACCTTTGGCTTAAATCTCTAAAAAGGTGAAACATTTGCATTTGTTTCGTAAAATTTGTAAACGTTTGGCTTAAATCGCTAAAAATGTTAAACGTTTGGATTAGTTTCATAACATTTCTAAACGTTTGGCTTAAATCGCTAAAAAGGTGAAACGTTTTTTTTTTGTTTCATAATGTTTGTAAACAGCTAAACATGTGAAACGTCGTTTACAAACGTTACAAAATCAACCCAAACGTTTAAAATAGTACATAACTAATCCAAACGTTTCACGTTTTAAGCGATTTAAGCTAAACGTTTACAAACGTTACTAAATAAATCTAAACATTTAAAACGTTTCGAAACAAATCCAAACGTTTAAAGTTTTTAGCGATTAAGCAAAACGTTTTAGCAATTTAAGCCAAACGCTTACAAACTTTACAAAACAAAGCTATACCTTTCGCCTTTTTAGCGATTTAATCCAAATGTTTGGATTGGTTTCGTAACATTTTAAATGTTTGGCTTAAATCGCTAAAAAGGTCAAACGCTTGGATTTGTTTTGTAACGTTTGACATAAATCGCTAAAAAGATGAAATGTTTGGATTTGTTTCGTAATGTTCGTTAATGTTTGGCTTAAATCGCTAAAAAGTTAACACGTTTGGATTTGTTTCGTAACGTTTGTAAACGTTTGGCTTATATCGCTATAAGGTGAAATGTTTTGATTTGTTTCGTAAAGTTTGTAAACGGTTGGCTTAAATCACTAAAAAGGTGAAACGTTTGAATTTGTTTCATAACGTTTGTAAATAATTGGCTTAAATCGCTAAAAAGTTGAAACGTTTAGATTTGTTTCGTAACGTTTGTAAACGTTTGGCTTAAATCCCTAAAAAGGTGAAACATTTGGATTTGTTTCGTAATGTTTGTAAACGTTTGACTTGAATTACTAAATAGGTGAAACTTTTGGTTTTGTTTCGTAATATTTGTAAATGTTTCGCTTTAATCACTAAAAATGTGAAACATTTGGATTTGTTTCGTAACGTTTAAAGCGTTTGGATTGGTTTCTTAACGTTTTATACGGTTGGCTTAAATTGATAAAAAGGGGAAACATTTGGATTTTTTTTGTAACGTTTGTAAACGTTTAGCTTAAATCACTAAAAATGTGAAACGTTTTTTTTTCGTTTTGTTACTTTTGTAAAAGTTTGGCTTAAATCGCTAAATAAGTGAAACGCTAAAAAGGTGAAACGTTTGGTTTTGTTTCGTAACGTTTGTAAACATTTGGCTTAAATCGCTAAAAAGGTGAAACGTTTGGATTAGTTTTGTAACGTTTAAAACGCTTGGATTGGTTTCATAACGTTTTAAACGTTTGACTTAAATTACTAAAAAGGTGAAACGTTTGGATTTATATCGAAACGTTTTAAATGTTTGGTTTTGTTTCATAACGTTTGTAAACGTTTGGCTTAAATGGCTAAAAAGGGGAAACGTTTGGATTTGTTTCGTAACGATTGTAAATGTTTGGCTTAAATAGCTAAAAAGGTGAAACGTTGGGATTTGTTTTGTAACGTTTTAAACGTTTTGGCTTAAATCTCGAAAAAGGTGAAATGTTTGGTTTTGTTTCGTTATGTTTGTAAACATTTGCCTTAAATATCAAAATTTGAGAAACATTTTGATTTTTTTCGCAACGTTTGTAAATGTTTGTCTTAAATCGCTAAAAAGTTGAAACGATTGGATTTGTTTCATAAAAATTTTAAACGTCTGGATAGGGTTTGTAACGTTTTAAACCTTTGGCTTAAATAGCCAAAAAGGTGAAACGTTTGGATTTGTTTCGTAATGATTGTAAACATTTGGCTTCAATGGCTAAAAAGGAAAAACATTTTGTTTTGTTTTGTAGCATTTGTAAACGTTTGGCTTAAATCTTTAAAAAGGTGAAACGTTTGGATTTGTTTCATACCATTTATAAACGTTTGGCTTCAATCGCTAAAAAGGGGAACCGTTTGGATTTGTTTCGTAACGTTTGTAAACGTTTGGCTTAAATCGCGAAAAAGGTGAAACGTTTGGATTTGTTTCGTAACATTTGTAAACGTTTGGCTTATATCGCTAAAAATGTTAAACGTTTTGACTGGTTTCGTAACGTTTGTAAACGTTTGGTTTAAATCGCTAAAAAGGTGAAAGGTTTGAATTTGTTTCGTGACATTCGAAAACGTTTGGCTTAAATTGCTAAATAGGTGAAACATTTGGATTTGCTTCGTAACGTTTGTAAACATTTAGCTTAAATCGCTAAAAATGTGAAACGTTTGGATTTGTTTCGTAATGTTTTAAACGTTTGGATTGGTTTCTTAATAATTGTAATCAATTGGCTTCAATCCCTAAAAAGTTGAAACATTTGGGTTTGTTTTGTAACGTTTTTTAAACGTTTGGCTTCAATCCCTATAAAAGGGAAACATTTGGATTTGTTTCGTAATGTTTTTAAACCTTTGGCTTAAATTGCTAAAAGGGTGCAACGTTTGGATTTGTTTCGTAACATTTGTAAACATTTGACTTAAATCACTATAAATGTTAAACGTTTGGATTGGTTTCGTAACCTTTGTAAATGTTTGGCTTAAATCACTAAGAAGGTGAAACGTTTAGATTTTTTTTGTAAGCTTTGTAAACGTTTGGCTCAAATCGCTAAATAGGTGAAATGTTTGGTTTTGTTTTGTAACGTTTGTAAACATTTGACTTTAATTGCAAAAAAGGTGAAACGTTTCGTTTTTTTTTCGTAATGTTTGTAAACGTTTGGCTTAAATCGATAAAAAGGTGAAACGTTTGGTTTTGTTTTGTAACGTTTGTAAACAGCTAAAAAGGTGAAACGTCATTTACAAACGTTACAAAACCAATCCAAATGTTTAAAATGGTATGAAACTAATCCTAACGTTTCACCTTTTTAGCGACTTAAGCTTAACGTTTACAAACGTTACTAAACAAATCGAAACGTTAAAACGTTTCGAAACAAATCCAAACGTTTAACCTTTTTAGCGATTTAAGTAAAACGTTTTAGCAACATAAGCCAAACATTTACAAACGTTACGAAACAAAACCAAATGTTTCACCTTTTTAGCGATTTAATCCAAATATTTGGATTTGTTTCGTAACGTTTTAAATATTTGGCTTAAATCGCTAAAATGGTAAAACGCTTGGATTTGTTTCGTAACATTTTAAACGTTTGGATTTGTTTTGTAACGTTTGTAAATGTTTGACTTTAATCGCTAAAAAGATGAAACATTTGGATTTGTTTCGTAACGTTTGTAAACGTTTGCCTTATATCGCTAAAAGGTGAAACGTTTGGATTTGTTTCGTAAAGTCTGTAAATGTCTGGCTTAAATCGCTAAGAAGGTGAAACGTTTGGATTTGTTTCGTAATCTTTGTAAATGTTTGGCTTAAATCGCTAAAAAGGTGAAACGTTTCAATTTGATTGGTAACGTTTGTAAACGTTTGGCTTAAGTCGCTAAAAAGGTTAAACGCTTGGATTTGTTTCGTAAAGTTTGTAAATGTTTGGCATAAATCGCTAAAAAGGTGAAAAGTTTGGATTTGTTTCGTAATGTTTGTAAACGTTTGGTTTAAATCGCTAAAAATGTTAAACGTTTGGATTGGTTTCATAACGTTTGTAAACGTTTGGCTTAAATCGCTAAAAAAGGGAAACGTTTGAATTTGTTTTGTAACGTTTGTAAACGTTGGGCTTCAATCGCTAAAAAAGGGAAACGTTTGGATTTGTTTCGTAACGTTTGTAAACTTTGCCTTCAATTGCTAAAATGGTAAAACGTTTGGATTTGTTTCGTAACGTTTGTAAACGTTTGTCTTCGATCGCTAAAAAGGGGAAACGTTTGGATTTGTTATGTAACATTTGTAAACGTTTGGCTTAAATCGCTAAAAAGGTGAAACGTTTGGATTTGTTTCGTAACATTTGTAAACGCTTGGCTTAAATTGCTAAAAATGTTAAACGTTTGGTTTGGTTTCGTAACGTTTGTAAACGTCTGGCTTGAATCGCTAAAAAGGTGAAACGTTTGGATTTGTTTCGTAACATTTGTAAATATTTGGCTTAAATCGCTAAAAAGGGGAAAAGTTTGGATTTGTTTCCAAACATTTGTAAACGTTTGGCTTAAATCGCTAAAAATGTTAAATGTTTGGATTGGTTTCTTAACGTTTGTAAATATTTGGCTTCAATCGCTAAAAAGGTGAAACGTTTGAATTTATTTCGTAACGTTTGTAAATGTTTGGCTTCAATCGCTAAAAAGGATAAAGGTTTGGATTTTTTTCGTAACGTTTGTAAACGTTTGGCTTAAATCGCTAAAAAGGTGAAACGTTTGGATTTGTTTCGTAATGTTTGTAAATATTTGGCTTGAATCGCTAAAAAGGAGAAACGTTTGGATTTGTTTCGTAGTATATTTGTAAACGTGTGGCTTAAATCGCCAAAAAGGATAAACGTTTGGATTTGTTTCGTAAAGTTTGTAAAAATTTGGCTTAAATCGCTAAAAAGGTGAAACGGTTGGATTTGTTTCGTAACATTTGTAAACGTTTGGCTTAAATCGCCAAAAATGTTAAATGTTTGGATTGGTTTCGTAACGTCTGTAAATATTTGGCTTAAATCGCTAAAAAGGGGAAACGTTTGGATTTGTTTCGTAACGTTTGGCTTCAATCGCTAAAAAGGGTAAAAGTTTCGATTTGTTTTGTAACGTTTGTAAACATTTGGCTTAAATAGCTTAAAAGGTGAAACGTTTGGATTTGTTTCGTAACGTTTGTAAACATTTGGCTTAAATCGCAAAAAAGGTGAAACGTTTGGATTTGATTCGTAACATTTTTAAAACTTTGGCTTCAATCGCTAAAAACGGGAAAAGTTAGAATTTTTTCGTAACGTTTGTAAACATTTGGCTTAAATCGCTAAAAAGGTGAAACATTTGGATTTGTTTCGTAACATTTGTAAACGTTTCGCTTAAATCACTAAAAATGTTAAACGTATGGATTGGTTTCGTAACGTTTGTAAACGTTTGGCTTATATCGCTAAAAAGGGGAAACGTTTGGATTTGTTTCATAACGTTTGTAAATATATGGCATAAATCGCTAAAACGTTTAAACGTTTAGATTTGTTTCATAACGCTTGTAAACGTTTGGCTTAAATAGCTAAAAATGTGAAACGTTTGGATTTGTTTCGTAATGTTTGTTAACGTTTGGCTTGAATTACTAAAAAGTTGAAACTTTTGTTTTTGTTTCGTAATATTTGAAAATGTTTGGCTTCAGTCACTAAAAATGTGAAACATTTGGATTTGTTTTGTAATGTTTAAAACGTTTGGATTGGTTTCGTAATGTTTTAAAAGTTTGGCATAAATTGATAAAAAAAAGGGAAACGTTTGGATTTGTTTTGTAACCTTTATAAACATTTAGCTTAAATCACTAAAAATGTTAAACGATTGGTTTGGTTCTGTTACGCTTTTTAACGTTTGGTTTCAATCGCTAAATAGGTGAAACGCTAAAAAGGTGAAATGATTGGTTTTGTTTCGTAACGTTTGTAAACGTTTGGCTTAAATCGCATAAAAGGTGAAGCGTTTGGATTTGTTTTGTAACGTTTTAAACGTTTGGATTGGTTTCATAACTTCTAAAATGTTTGACATAAATTGCTAAAAAGGTGAAACGTTTGGATTTATTTCGTAACGTTTTAAATGTTAGGTTTTATATCGTAATGTTTGTAAACGTTTGGTTTAAATTGCTAAAAAGGGGAAACGTTTGGATTTGTTTCGTAACGTTTGTAAACGTTATGCTTAAATAGCTAAAAAGTTTAAACGTTTGAATTTGTTTTGTAACATTTTAAACGTTTGGATTGGTTTTCTAACGTTTTAAACGTTTTGGCTTAAATCTCTAAAAAGATGAAACGTTTGGAGTTGTTTCGTAACGTTTGTAAACATTTGGCTTATATCGCTAAAAATATGAAACGTTTGGATTAGTTTCGTAACGTTTGTAAACGTTTGCCTTAAATTGCTAAAAAGTTGAAATGTTTGGATTTGTTTCGTAACAATTGTAAACTTTTGGCTTAAATTGCTAAAAAGGTTAAACGTTTGGTTTTGTTTCGTAACGTTTATAAATGTTTGGCTTCAATCGTTAAAAATGTGAAACGTTTGGATTTGTTTCGTAACGTTAAAAACTTATGGATTGGTTTCGTAAAGTTTTAAATGTTTGGCCTAAATTGATATAAAAGGGGAAAGTTTTGGATTTATTTCCTAACGTTTGTAAACATTTGGCTTAAATTGCTAAAAAGGTTAAATGTTTGGTTTTGTTTCGTAACGATTGTAAACGTTTGGCTTAAATTTCTAAAAAGGTGAAACATTTGAATTGGTTTTTTAACGTTTTAAACTTTTGGCTTAAATTGCTAAGAAGGTGAAACATTTGGATTTGTTTCGTAGCGTCTGTAAACGTTTGGCTTAAATCTCTAAAAATGGGAAATGTTTGGATTTTTTTCGTAACGTTTGTAAATGTTTGGCTTAAATTGCTAAAATGGGAAAACGTTTGGATTTGTTTCGAATCGTTTGTAAACGTTTAGCTTAAATCGCTAAAAAGGTGAAACGTTTGGATTTGTTTCGTAAAAAGGTAAAACTTTTAGTTTCTTTCGTAACGTTTGTAAACGTTTTGTTTAAATCGCTAAAAAGGTTAAACGTTTGGATTTGTTTCGTAACGTTTGTAAATATTTGGCTTAAATCGCTAAAAAGTTTAAACGTTTAGATTTGTTTCGTAACGTTTGTAAACGTTTGGCTTAAATCGCTAAAAAGGTGAAACATTTGGATTTGTTTTGTAACGTTTGTTAACGTTTGGCTTGAATTACTAAAAAGTTGAAATTTTTGGTTTTGCTTCGTAATATTTGTAAATGTTTGGCTTCAATCACTAAAAATGTGAAACATTTGGATTTGTTTCGTAACGTTTAAAACGTTTGGATTGGTTTCGTAACATTTTAAAAGTTTGGCATAAATTGAAAAAAAAAGGGGAAACGTTTGGATTTGTTTTGTAACGTTTGTAAACATTTAGCTTAAATCACTAAAAATGTGAAAGGATTGGTTTGGTTTTGTTACGTTTGTAAAAGTTTGGTTTCAATCGCTAAATAGGTTAAATGCTAAAATGATGAAACGTTTGGTTTTGTTTCGTAACGTTTGTAAAGGTTTGGCTTAAATCGCATAAAAGGTGAATTGTTTGGATTTGTTTTGTAACGTTTTAAACGTTTGGATTGGTTTCATAACTTTTTAAACGTTTGGCATAAATTGCTAAAAAGGTGAAACGTTTGGTTTATTTCGTAACGTTTTAAAAGTTAGGTTTTATTTCGTAATGTTTGTAAACGTTTGGTTTAAATTGCTAAAAAGGGAAAACGTTTGGATTTGTTTCGTAACGTTTGTAAACGTTATGCTTAATTAGCTAAAAAGTTTAAACGTTTGAATTTGTTTCGTAACATTTTAAACGTTTGGATTGGTTTCGTAACGTTTTAAAAGTTTGGCATAAATTGATAAAAAAAAGGAGAAACGTTTGGATTTGTTTTGTAACGTTTGTAAACATTTAGCTTAAATCACTAAAAAATGTGGAACGATTGGTTTGGTTTGTTACGTTTGTAAACGTTTGGTTTCAATCGCTAAATAGGTGAAATGCTAAAAAGGTGAAACGTTTGGTTTTGTTTCGTAATGTTTGTAAACGTTTGGCTTAAATCGCATAAAAGGTGAAACGTTTGGATTTGTTTTGTAACGATTTAAATGTTTGGATTGGTTTCATAACTTTTTAAACGTTTGGCATAAATTGCTAAAAAGGTGAAACGCTTGGATTTATTTCGTAACGTTCTAAATGTTAGGTTTTATTTCGTAATGTTTGTACACGTTTGGTTTAATTTGCTAAAAAGGGGAAACATTTGGATTTGTTTCGTAACGTTTGTAAATGTTATGCTTAATTAGCTAAAAAGTTTAAACGTTTGAATTTTTTTCTTAACATTTTAAACGTTTGTATTGGTTTCGTAATGTTTTAAATGTTTTGGCTTAAATCTCTAAAAAGATGAAACGTTTGGAGTTGTTTCGTTACGTTTGTAAACATTTGGCTTAAATCGCTAAAAATGTGAAACGTTTGGATTAGTTTCGTAACGTTTGTAAACGTTTGGCTTAAATCGCTAAAAAGGTGAAATGTTTGGATTTGTTTCGTAACAATTGTAAACGTTTGGCTTAAATTGCTAAAAAGGTTAAACGTTTGTATTTGTTTCGTAACGTTTATAAATGTTTGGCTTCAATCGCTAAAAAGGTGAAACGTTTGGATTTGTTTCGTAACGTTTATTAACGTTTGGCTTGAATTACTAAAAAGTTGAAACTTTTGGTTTTGTTTCGTAATATTTGTAAATATTTGGCTTCAATCACTAAAAATGTGAAACATTTGGATTTGTTTCGTAACGTTTAAAACGTTTTGATTGGTTTCGTAACGTTTTAAAAGTTTGGCATAAATTGATAAAAAAAAGGAGAAACGTTTGGATTTGTTTTGTAACGTTTGTAAACATTTAGCTTAAATCACTAAAAAATGTGAAACGATTGGTTTGGTTTGTTACGTTTGTAAACGTTTGGTTTCAATCGCTAAATAGGTGAAACGCTAAAAAGGTGAAATGTTTGGTTTTGTTTCGTAACGTTTGTAAACGTTTGGCTTAAATCGCATAAAAGGTGAAACGTTTGGATTTGTTTTGTAACGTTTTAAATGTTTGGATTGGTTTCATAACTTTTTAAACGTTTGGAATAAATTGCTAAAAAGGTGAAACGTTTGGATTTATTTCGTAACGTTCTAAATGTTAGGTTATATTTCGTAATGTTTGTAAATGTTTGGTTTAAATTGCTAAAAAGGGGAAACGTTTGGATTTGTTTTGTAACGTTTGTAAACGTTATGCTTAATTAGCTAAAACGTTTAAACGTTTGAATTTGTTTCGTAACATTTTAAACGTTTGGATTGGTTTCGTAACGTTTTAAACGTTTTGGCTTAAATCTCTAAAAACATGAAACGTTTGGAGTTGTTTCCTAACGTTTGTAAACATTTGGCTTAAATCTCTAAAAATATGAAACGTTTGGATTAGTTTAGTAACGTTTGTAAACGTTTGGCTTAAATCGCTAAAAAGGTGAAATGTTTGGATTTTTTTTGTAACAATTGTAAACGTTTGGCTTAAATTGCTAAAAAGGTCAAACGTTTGGTTTTGTTTCGAAACGTTTATAAATGTTTGGCTTCAATAGCTAAAAATATGAAACGTTTGGATTTGTTTCGTAACGTTAAAAACATATGGATTGGTTTCGTAAAGTTTTAAATGTTTGGCTTAAATTGATATAAAAGGGGAAACGGTTGGATTTATTTCCTAACGTTTGTAAACGTTTGGCTTAAATCGCTAAAAAGGTGAAACGTTTGGATTTGTTTCGTAATGTTTGTTAACGTTTGGCTTGAATTACTAAAAAGTTGAAACTTTTGGTTTTGTTTCGTAACATTTGTAAATTTTTGGCTTCAATCACTAAAAATGTGAAACATTTGGATTTGTTTCGTAACGTTTAAAACGTTTGGATTGGTTTCATAACGTTTAAAACGTTTGGATTGGTTTCGTAACATTTTAAAAGTTTGGCATAAATTGATAAAAAAAAAGGGGAAACGTTTGGATTTGTTTTGTAACGTTTGTAAACATTTAGCTTAAATAACTAAAAAATGTGAAACGATTGGTTTGGTTTTGTTACGTTTGTAAACGTTTGGTTTCAATCCCTAAATAGGTGAAACGCTAAAAAGGTGAAACGTTTGGTTTTGTTTCGTAACGTTTGTAAACGTTTGGCCTAAATCGCATAAAAGGGGAAACGTTTGGATTTGTTTTGTAACATTTTAAATGTTTGGATTGGTTTCATAACTTTTTAAACGTTTGGCAGAAATTGCTAAAAAGGTTAAACGTTTGGATTTATTTCGTAACGTTCTAAATGTTAGGTTTTATTTCGTAATATTTGTAAACGTTTGGTTTAAATTGCAAAAAAGGGGAAACGTTTGGATTTGTTTCGTAACGTTTGTAAATGTTATGCTTAATTAGCTAAAAAGTTTAAACGTTTTAATTTGTTTCGTAACATTTGAAACGTTTGGATTTGTTTCATAACGTTTTAAACGTTTTGGCGTTAATCTCTAAAAACATGAAACGTTTGGAGTTGTTTCGTAACGTTTGTAAACATTTGGCTTAAACTGCTAAAAATGTGAAACGTTTGGATTAGTTTCGTAAAGTTTGTAAACGTTTGGCTTAAATCGCAAAAAAGGTGAAATGTTTGGATTTGTTTCGTAACAATTGTAAACGTTTGGCTTAAATTGCTAAAAAGGTTAAACGTTTGGTTTTATTTCGTAACGTTTATAAATGTTTGGCTTCAATCGCTAAAAAGGTGAAACGTTTGGATTTGTTTCGTAACGTTTGTTAACGTTTGGCTTAGATTACTAAAAAGCTGAAACTTTTGGTTTTGTTTCGTAATATTTGTAAATGTTTGGCTTCAATCACTAAAAATGTGAAACATTTGGATTTGTTTCGTAACGTTTAAAACGTTTGGATTGGTTTCGTAACATTTTAAAAGTTTGGCATAAATTGATAAAAAAAGGAGAAACGTTTGGATTTGTTTTGTAACGTTTGTAAACATTTAGCTTAAATCACTAAAAAATGTGGAACGATTGGTTTGGTTTGTTACGTTTGTAAACGTTTGGTTTCAATCGCTAAATAGGTGAAATGCTAAAAAGGTGAAACGTTTGGTTTTGTTTCGTAATGTTTGTAAACGTTTGGCTAAATCGCATAAAAGGTGAAACGTTTGGATTTGTTTTGTAACGTTTTAAATGTTTGGATTGGTTTCATAACTTTTTAAACGTTTGGCATAAATTGCTAAAAAGGTGAAACGCTTGGATTTATTTCGTAACGTTCTAAATGTTAGGTTTTATTTCGTAATGTTTGTAAACGTTTGGTTTAATTTGCTAAAAAGGGGAAACGTTTGGATTTGTTTCGTAACGTTTGTAAATGTTATGCTTAATTAGCTAAAAAGTTTAAACGTTTGAATTTTTTTCGTAACATTTTAAACGTTTGGATTGGTTTCGTAATGTTTTAAATGTTTTGGCTTAAATCTCTAAAAAGATGAAACGTTTGGATTTGTTTCGTAACAATTGTAAACGTTTGGCTTAAATTGCTAAAAAGGTTAAACGTTTGTATTTGTTTCGTAACGTTTATAAATGTTTGGCTTCAATCGCTAAAAAGGTGAAACGTTTGGATTTGTTTCGTAACGTTTATTAACGTTTGGCTTGAATTACTAAAAAGTTGAAACTTTTGGTTTTGTTTCGTAATATTTGTAAATATTTGGCTTCAATCACTAAAAATGTGAAACATTTGGATTTGTTTCGTAACGTTTAAAACGTTTTGATTGGTTTCGTAACGTTTTAAAAGTTTGGCATAAATTGATAAAAAAAGGAGAAACGTTTGGATTTGTTTTGTAACGTTTGTAAACATTTAGCTTAAATCACTAAAAAATGTGAAACGATTGGTTTGGTTTGTTACGTTTGTAAACGTTTGGTTTCAATCGCTAAATAGGTGAAACGCTAAAAAGGTGAAATGTTTGGTTTTGTTTCGTTACGTTTGTAAACGTTTGGCTTAAATCGCATAAAAGGTGAAACGTTTAGATTTGTTTTGTAACGTTTTAAATGTTTGGATTGGTTTCATAACTTTTTAAACGTTTGGAATAAATTGCTAAAAAGGTGAAACGTTTGGATTTATTTCGTAACGTTCTAAATGTTAGGTTATATTTCGTAATGTTTGTAAATGTTTGGTTTAAATTGCTAAAAAGGGGAAACGTTTGGATTTGTTTCGTAACGTTTGTAAACGTTATGCTTAATTAGCTAAAACGTTTAAACGTTTGAATTTGTTTCGTAACATTTTAAACGTTTGGATTGGTTTCGTAACGTTTTAAATGTTTTGGCTTAAATCTCTAAAAACATGAAACGTTTGGAGTTGTTTCGTAACGTTTGTAAACATTTGGCTTAAATCTCTAAAAATATGAAACGTTTGGATTAGTTTAGTAACGTTTGTAAACGTTTGGCTTAAATCGCTAAAAAGGTGAAATGTTTGGATTTTTTTTGTAACAATTGTAAACGTTTGGCTTAAATTGCTAAAAAGGTCAAACGTTTGGTTTTGTTTCGTAACGTTTATAAATGTTTGGCTTCAATAGCTAAAAATGTGAAACGTTTGGATTTGTTTCGTAACGTTAAAAACATATGGATTGGTTTCGTAAAGTTTTAAATGTTTGGCTTAAATTGATATAAAAGGGGAAACGGTTGGATTTATTTCCTAACGTTTGTAAACGTTTGGCTTAAATCGCTAAAAAGGTGAAACGTTTGGATTTGTTTCGTAACGTTTGTTAACGTTTGGCTTGAATTACTAAAAAGTTGAAACTTTTGGTTTTGTTTCGTAACATTTGTAAATGTTTGGCTTCAATCACTAAAAATGTGAAACATTTGGATTTGTTTCGTAACGTTTAAAACGTTTGGCTTGGTTTCGTAACTTTAAAAATGTTTGGATTTGTTTCGTAACGTTTTAAAAGTTTGGCATAAATTGATAAAAAAAAAGGGGAAACGTTTGGATTTGTTTTGTAACGTTTGCAAACATTTAGCTTAAATAACTAAAAAATGTGAAACGATTGGTTTGGTTTTGTTACGTTTGTAAACGTTTGGTTTCAATCCCTAAATAGGTGAAACGCTAAAAAGGTGAAACGTTTGGTTTTGTTTCGTAACGTTTGTAAACGTGTGGCCTAAATCGCATAAAAGGGGAAACGTTTGGATTTGTTTTGTAACATTTTAAATGTTTGGATTGGTTTCATAACTTTTTAAACGTTTGGCATAAATTGCTAAAAAGGTTAAACGTTTGGATTTATTTTGTAACGTTCTAAATGTTAGGTTTTATTTCGTAATATTTGTAAACGTTTGGTTTAAATTGCAAAAAAGGGGAAACGTTTGGATTTGTTTCGTAATGTTTGTAAATGTTATGCTTAATTAGCTAAAAAGTTTAAACGTTTGAATTTGTTTCGTAACATTTGAAACGTTTGGATTGGTTTCATAACGTTTTAAACGTTTTGGCTTTAATCTCTAAAAACATGAAACGTTTAGAGTTGTTTCGTTACGTTTGTAAACATTTGGCTTAAACTGCTAAAAATGTGAAACGTTTGGATTAGTTTCGTAACGTTTGTAAACGTTTGGCTTAAATCGCAAAAAAGGTGAAATGTTTGGATTTGTTTCGTAACAATTGTAAACGTTTGGCTTAAATTGCTAAAAAGGTTAAACGTTTGGTTTTATTTCGTAACGTTTATAAATGTTTGGCTTCAATCGCTAAAAAGGTGAAACGTTTGGATTTGTTTCGTAACGTTTGTTAACGTTTGGCTTAGATTACTAAAAAGCTGAAACTTTTGGTTTTGTTTTGTAATATTTGTAAATGTTTGGCTTCAATCACTAAAAATGTGAACCATTTGGATTTGTTTCGTAACGTTTAAAACGTTTGGATTGGTTTCGTAACGTTTTAAAAGTTTGGCATAAATTGATAAAAAAAGGAGAAACGTTTGGATTTGTTTTGTAACGTTTGTAAACATTTAGCTTAAATCACTAAAAAATGTGGAACGATTGGTTTGGTTTGTTACGTTTGTAAACGTTTGGTTTCAATCGCTAAATAGGTGAAATGCTAAAAAGGTGAAACGTTTGGTTTTGTTTCGTAATGTTTGTAAACGTTTGGCTAAATCGCATAAAAGGTGAAACGTTTGGATTTGTTTTGTAACGTTTTATATGTTTGGATTGGTTTCATAACTTTTTAAACGTTTGGCATAAATTGCTAAAAAGGTGAAACGTTTGGATTTATTTCGTAACGTTCTAAATGTTAGGTTATATTTCGTAATGTTTGTAAATGTTTGGTTTAAATTGCTAAAAAGGGGAAACGTTTGGATTTGTTTCGTAACGTTTGTAAACGTTATGCTTAATTAGCTAAAACGTTTAAACGTTTGAATTTGTTTCGTAACATTTTAAACGTTTGGATTGGTTTCGTAACGTTTTAAATGTTTTGGCTTAAATCTCTAAAAACATGAAACGTTTGGAGTTGTTTCGTAACGTTTGTAAACATTTGGCTTAAATCTCTAAAAATATGAAACGTTTGGATTAGTTTAGTAACGTTTGTAAACGTTTGGCTTAAATCGCTAAAAAGGTGAAATGTTTGGATTTTTTTTGTAACAATTGTAAACGTTTGGCTTAAATTGCTAAAAAGGTCAAACGTTTGGTTTTGTTTCGTAACGTTTATAAATGTTTGGCTTCAATAGCTAAAAATGTGAAACGTTTGGATTTGTTTCGTAACGTTAAAAACATATGGATTGGTTTCGTAAAGTTTTAAATGTTTGGCTTAAATTGATATAAAAGGGGAAACGGTTGGATTTATTTCCTAACGTTTGTAAACGTTTGGCTTAAATCGCTAAAAAGGTGAAACGTTTGGATTTGTTTCGTAACGTTTGTTAACGTTTGGCTTGAATTACTAAAAAGTTGAAACTTTTGGTTTTGTTTCGTAACATTTGTAAATGTTTGGCTTCAATCACTAAAAATGTGAAACATTTGGATTTGTTTCGTAACGTTTAAAATGTTTGGATTGGTTTCGTAACTTTAAAAATGTTTGGATTTGTTTCGTAACGTTTTAAAAGTTTGGCATAAATTGATAAAAAAAAAGGGGAAACGTTTGGATTTGTTTTGTAACGTTTGCAAACATTTAGCTTAAATAACTAAAAAATGTGAAACGATTGGTTTGGTTTTGTTACGTTTGTAAACGTTTGGTTTCAATCCCTAAATAGGTGAAACGCTAAAAAGGTGAAACGTTTGGTTTTGTTTCGTAACGTTTGTAAACGTGTGGCCTAAATCGCATAAAAGGGGAAACGTTTGGATTTGTTTTGTAACATTTTAAATGTTTGGATTGGTTTCATAACTTTTTAAACGTTTGGCATAAATTGCTAAAAAGGTTAAACGTTTGGATTTATTTTGTAACGTTCTAAATGTTAGGTTTTATTTCGTAATATTTGTAAACGTTTGGTTTAAATTGCAAAAAAGGGGAAACGTTTGGATTTGTTTCGTAATGTTTGTAAATGTTATGCTTAATTAGCTAAAAAGTTTAAACGTTTGAATTTGTTTCGTAACATTTGAAACGTTTGGATTGGTTTCATAACGTTTTAAACGTTTTGGCTTTAATCTCTAAAAACATGAAACGTTTAGAGTTGTTTCGTTACGTTTGTAAACATTTGGCTTAAACTGCTAAAAATGTGAAACGTTTGGATTAGTTTCGTAACGTTTGTAAACGTTTGGCTTAAATCGCAAAAAAGGTGAAATGTTTGGATTTGTTTCGTAACAATTGTAAACGTTTGGCTTAAATTGCTAAAAAGGTTAAACGTTTGGTTTTATTTCGTAACGTTTATAAATGTTTGGCTTCAATCGCTAAAAAGGTGAAACGTTTGGATTTGTTTCGTAACGTTTGTTAACGTTTGGCTTAGATTACTAAAAAGCTGAAACTTTTGGTTTTGTTTTGTAATATTTGTAAATGTTTGGCTTCAATCACTAAAAATGTGAACCATTTGGATTTGTTTCGTAACGTTTAAAACGTTTGGATTGGTTTCGTAACGTTTTAAAAGTTTGGCATAAATTGATAAAAAAAGGAGAAACGTTTGGATTTGTTTTGTAACGTTTGTAAACATTTAGCTTAAATCACTAAAAAATGTGGAACGATTGGTTTGGTTTGTTACGTTTGTAAACGTTTGGTTTCAATCGCTAAATAGGTGAAATGCTAAAAAGGTGAAACGTTTGGTTTTGTTTCGTAATGTTTGTAAACGTTTGGCTAAATCGCATAAAAGGTGAAACGTTTGGATTTGTTTTGTAACGTTTTATATGTTTGGATTGGTTTCATAACTTTTTAAACGTTTGGCATAAATTGCTAAAAAGGTGAAACGCTTGGATTTATTTCGTAACGTTCTAAATTTTAGGTTTTATTTCGTAATGTTTGTACACGTTTGGTTTAATTTGCTAAAAAGGGGAAACGTTTGGATTTGTTTCGTAACGTTTGTAAATGTTATGCTTAATTAGCTAAAAAGTTTAAACGTTTGAATTTTTTTCGTAACATTTTAAACGTTTGGATTGGTTTCGTAATGTTTTAAATGTTTTGGCTTAAATCTCTAAAAAGATGAAACGTTTGGAGTTGTTTCGTAACGTTTGTAAACATTTGGCTTAAATCGCTAAAAATGTGAAACGTTTGGATTAGTTTCGTAACGTTTGTAAACGTTTGGCTTAAATCGCTAAAAAGGTGAAATGTTTGGATTTGTTTCGTAACAATTGTAAACATTTGGCTTAAATTGCTAAAAAGGTTAAACGTTTGTATTTGTTTCGTAACGTTTATAAATGTTTGGCTTCAATCGCTAAAAAGGTGAAACGTTTGGATTTGTTTCGTAACGTTTATTAACGTTTGGCTTGAATTACTAAAAAGTTGAAATTTTTGGTTTTGTTTCGTAATATTTGTATATATTTGGCTTCAATCACTAAAAATGTGAAACATTTGGATTTGTTTCGTAACGTTTAAAACGTTTTGATTGGTTTCGTAACGTTTTAAAAGTTTGGCATAAATTGATAAAAAAAAGGAGAAACGTTTGGATTTGTTTTGTAACGTTTGTAAACATTTAGCTTAAATCACTAAAAAATGTGAAACGATTGGTTTGGTTTGTTACGTTTGTAAACGTTTGGTTTCAATCGCTAAATAGGTGAAACGCTAAAAAGGTGAAATGTTTGGTTTTGTTTCGTAACGTTTGTAAACGTTTGGCTTAAATCGCATAAAAGGTGAAACGTTTGGATTTGTTTTGTAACGTTTTAAATGTTTGGATTGGTTTCATAACTTTTTAAACGTTTGGAATAAATTGCTAAAAAGGTGAAACGTTTGGATTTATTTCGTAGCGTTCTAAATGTTAGGTTATATTTCGTAATGTTTGTAAATGTTTGGTTTAAATTGCTAAAAAGGGGAAATGTTTGGATTTGTTTCGTAACGATTGTAAACGTTATGCTTAATTAGCTAAAACGTTTAAACCTTTGAATTTGTTTCGTAACATTTTAAACGTTTGGATTGGTTTCGTAACGTTTTAAACGTTTTGGCTTAAATCTCTAAAAACATGAAACGTTTGGAGTTGTTTCGTAACGTTTGTAAACATTTGGCTTAAATCTCTAAAAATATGAAACGTTTGGATTAGTTTAGTAACGTTTGTAAACGTTTGGCTTAAATCGCTAAAAAGGTGAAATGTTTGGATTTTTTTTGTAACAATTGTAAACGTTTGGCTTAAATTGCTAAAAAGGTCAAACGTTTGATTTTGTTTCGTAACGTTTATAAATGTTTGGCTTCAATAGCTAAAAATGTGAAACGTTTGGATTTGTTTCGTAACGTTAAAAACATATGGATTGGTTTCGTAAAGTTTTAAATGTTTGGCTTAAATTGATATAAAAGGGGAAACGGTTGGATTTATTTCCTAACGTTTGTAAACGTTTGGCTTAAATCGCTAAAAAGATGAAACGTTTGGATTTGTTTCGTAACGTTTGTTAACGTTTGGCTTGAATTACTAAAAAGTTGAAACTTTTGGTTTTGTTTCGTAACATTTGTAAATTTTTGGCTTCAATCACTAAAAATGTGAAACATTTGGATTTGTTTCGTAACGTTTAAAACGTTTGGATTGGTTTCGTAACGTTTAAAACGTTTGGATTGGTTTCGTAACATTTTAAAAGTTTGGCATAAATTGATAAAAAAAAAGGGGAAACGTTTGGATTTGTTTTGTATCGTTTGTAAACATTTAGCTTAAATAATAAAAAATATGAAACGATTGGTTTGGTTTTGTTACGTTTGTAAACGTTTGGTTTCAATCCCTAAATAGGTGAAACGCTAAAAAGGTGAAACGTTTGGTTTTGTTTCGTAACGTTTGTAAACGTTTGGCCTAAATCGCATAAAAGGGGAAACGTTTGGATTTGTTTTGTAACATTTTAAATGTTTGGATTGGTTTCATAACTTTTTAAACGTTTGGCATAAATTGCTAAAAAGGTTAAACGTTTGGATTTATTTCGTAACGTTCTAAATGTTAGGTTTTATTTCGTAATATTTGTAAACGTTTGGTTTAAATTGCAAAAAAGGGGAAACGTTTGGATTTGTTTCGTAACGTTTGTAAATGTTATGCTTAATTAGCTAAAAAGTTTAAACGTTTTAATTTGTTTCGTAACATTTGAAACGTTTGGATTTGTTTCATAATGTTTTAAACGTTTTGGCTTTAATCTCTAAAAACATGAAACGTTTGGAGTTGTTTCGTAACGTTTGTAAACATTTGGCTTAAACTGCTAAAAATGTGAAACGTTTGGATTAGTTTCGTAAAGTTTGTAAACGTTTGGCTTAAATCGCAAAAAAGGTGAAATGTTTGGATTTGTTTCGTAACAATTGTAAACGTTTGGCTTAAATTGCTAAAAAGGTTAAACGTTTGGTTTTATTTCGTAACGTTTATAAATGTTTGGCTTCAATCGCTAAAAAGGTGAAACGTTTGGATTTGTTTCGTAACGTTTGTTAACGTTTGGCTTAGATTACTAAAAAGCTGAAACTTTTGGTTTTGTTTCGTAATATTTGTAAATGTTTGGCTTCAATCACTAAAAATGTGAAACATTTGGATTTGTTTCGTAACGTTTAAAACGTTTGGATTGGTTTCGTAACATTTTAAAAGTTTGGCATAAATTGATAAAAAAAGGAGAAACGTTTGGATTTGTTTTGTAACGTTTGTAAACATTTAGCTTAAATCACTAAAAAATGTGGAACGATTGGTTTGGTTTGTTACGTTTGTAAACGTTTGGTTTCAATCGCTAAATAGGTGAAATGGTAAAAAGGTGAAACGTTTGGTTTTGTTTCGTAATGTTTGTAAACGTTTGGCTAAATCGCATAAAAGGTGAAACGTTTGGATTTGTTTTGTAACGTTTTAAATGTTTGGATTGGTTTCATAACTTTTTAAACGTTTGGCATAAATTGCTAAAAAGGTGAAACGCTTGGATTTATTTCGTAACGTTCTAAATGTTAGGTTTTATTTCGTAATGTTTGTAAACGTTTGGTTTAATTTGCTAAAAAGGGGAAACGTTTGGATTTGTTTCGTAACGTTTGTAAATGTTATGCTTAATTAGCTAAAAAGTTTAAACGTTTGAATTTTTTTCGTAACATTTTAAACGTTTGGATTGGTTTCGTAATGTTTTAAATGTTTTGGCTTAAATCTCTAAAAAGATGAAACGTTTGGATTTGTTTCGTAACAATTGTAAACGTTTGGCTTAAATTGCTAAAAAGGTTAAACGTTTGTATTTGTTTCGTAACGTTTATAAATGTTTGCCTTCAATCGCTAAAAAGGTGAAACGTTTGGATTTGTTTCGTAACGTTTATTAACGTTTGGCTTGAATTACTAAAAAGTTGAAACTTTTGGTTTTGTTTCGTAATATTTGTAAATATTTGGCTTCAATCACTAAAAATGTGAAACATTTGGATTTGTTTCGTAACGTTTAAAACATTTTGATTGGTTTCGTAACGTTTTAAAAGTTTGGCATAAATTGATAAAAAAAAGGAGAAACGTTTGGATTTGTTTTGTAACGTTTGTAAACATTTAGCTTAAATCACTAAAAAATGTGAAAAGATTGGTTTGGTTTGTTACGTTTGTGAACGTTTGGTTTCAATCGCTAAATAGGTGAAACGCTAAAAAGGTGAAATGTTTGGTTTTGTTTCGTTACGTTTGTAAACGTTTGGCTTAAATCGCATAAAAGGTGAAACGTTTGGATTTGTTTTGTAACGTTTTAAATGTTTGGATTGGTTTCATAACTTTTTAAACGTTTGGAATAAATTGCTAAAAAGGTGAAACGTTTGGATTTTTTTCGTAACGTTCTAAATGTTAGGTTATATTTCGTAATGTTTGTAAATGTTTGGTTTAAATTGCTAAAAAGGGGAAACGTTTGGATTTGTTTCGTAACGTTTGTAAACGTTATGCTTAATTAGCTAAAACGTTTAAACGTTTGAATTTGTTTCGTAACATTTTAAACGTT
Source organism: Mercurialis annua (assembly GCF_937616625.2). NCBI lineage: Eukaryota > Viridiplantae > Streptophyta > Magnoliopsida > Malpighiales > Euphorbiaceae > Mercurialis > Mercurialis annua. The sequence goes on from NC_065572.1 coordinate 39,289,107, forward strand.
TGGATTGGTTTCGTAACGTTTTAAATGTTTTGGCTTAAATCTCTAAAAACATGAAACGTTTGTAGTTGTTTCGTAACGTTTGTAAACATTTGGCTTAAATCTCTAAAAATATGAAACGTTTGGATTAGTTTAGTAACGTTTGTAAACGTTTGGCTTAAATCGCTAAAAAGGTGAAATGTTTGGATTTTTTTTGTAACAATTGTAAACGTTTGGCTTAAATTGCTAAAAAGGTCAAACGTTTGGTTTTGTTTCGTAACGTTTATAAATGTTTGGCTTCAATAGCTAAAAATGTGAAACGTTTGGATTTGTTTCGTAACGTTAAAAACATATGGACTGGTTTCGTAAAGTTTTAAATGTTTGGCTTAAATTGATATAAAAGGGGAAACGGTTGGATTTATTTCCTAACGTTTGTAAACGTTTGGCTTAAATCGCTAAAAAGGTGAAACGTTTGGATTTGTTTCGTAACGTTTGTTAAAGTTTGGCTTGAATTACTAAAAAGTTGAAACTTTTGGTTTTGTTTCGTAACATTTGTAAATGTTTGGCTTCAATCACTAAAAATGTGAAACATTTGGATTTGTTTCGTAACGTTTAAAACGTTTGGATTGGTTTCGTAACTTTAAAAACGTTTGGATTTGTTTCGTAACGTTTTAAAAGTTTGGCATAAATTGATAAAAAAAAAGGGGAAACGTTTGGATTTGTTTTGTAACGTTTGCAAACATTTAGCTTAAATAACTAAAAAATGTGAAACGATTGGTTTGGTTTTGTTACGTTTGTAAACGTTTGGTTTCAATCCCTAAATAGGTGAAACGCTAAAAAGGTGAAACGTTTGGTTTTGTTTCGTAACGTTTGTAAACGTGTGGCCTAAATCGCATAAAAGGGGAAACGTTTGGATTTGTTTTGTAACATTTTAAATGTTTGGATTGGTTTCATAACTTTTTAAACGTTTGGCATAAATTGCTAAAAAGGTTAAACGTTTGGATTTATTTTGTAACGTTCTAAATGTTAGGTTTTATTTCGTAATATTTGTAAACGTTTGGTTTAAATTGCAAAAAAGGGGAAACGTTTGGATTTGTTTCGTAATGTTTGTAAATGTTATGCTTAATTAGCTAAAAAGTTTAAACGTTTGAATTTGTTTCGTAACATTTGAAACGTTTGGATTGGTTTCATAACGTTTTAAACGTTTTGGCTTTAATCTCTAAAAACATGAAACGTTTAGAGTTGTTTCGTAACGTTTGTAAACATTTGGCTTAAACTGCTAAAAATGTGAAACGTTTGGATTAGTTTCGTAACGTTTGTAAACGTTTGGCTTAAATCGCAAAAAAGGTGAAATGTTTGGATTTGTTTCGTAACAATTGTAAACGTTTGGCTTAAATTGCTAAAAAGGTTAAACGTTTGGTTTTATTTCGTAACGTTTATAAATGTTTGGCTTCAATCGCTAAAAAGGTGAAACGTTTGGATTTGTTTCGTAACGTTTGTTAACGTTTGGCTTAGATTACTAAAAAGCTGAAACTTTTGGTTTTGTTTTGTAATATTTGTAAATGTTTGGCTTCAATCACTAAAAATGTGAACCATTTGGATTTGTTTCGTAACGTTTAAAACGTTTGGATTGGTTTCGTAACGTTTTAAAAGTTTGGCATAAATTGATAAAAAAAGGAGAAACGTTTGGATTTGTTTTGTAACGTTTGTAAACATTTAGCTTAAATCACTAAAAAATGTGGAACGATTGGTTTGGTTTGTTACGTTTGTAAACGTTTGGTTTCAATCGCTAAATAGGTGAAATGCTAAAAAGGTGAAACGTTTGGTTTTGTTTCGTAATGTTTGTAAACGTTTGGCTAAATCGCATAAAAGGTGAAACGTTTGGATTTGTTTTGTAACGTTTTATATGTTTGGATTGGTTTCATAACTTTTTAAACGTTTGGCATAAATTCCTAAAAAGGTTAAACGCTTGGATTTATTTCGTAACGTTCTAAATTTTAGGTTTTATTTTGTAATGTTTGTACACGTTTGGTTTAATTTGCTAAAAAGGGGAAACGTTTGGATTTGTTTCGTAACGTTTGTAAATGTTATGCTTAATTAGCTAAAAAGTTTAAACGTTTGAATTTTTTTTCGTAACATTTTAAACGTTTGGATTGGTTTCGTAATGTTTTAAATGTTTTGGCTTAAATCTCTAAAAAGATGAAACGTTTGGAGTTGTTTCGTAACGTTTGTAAACATTTGGCTTAAATCGCTAAAAATGTGAAACGTTTGGATTGTAACGTTTGTAAACGTTTGGCTTAAATCGCTAAAAAGGTGAAATGTTTGGATTTGTTTCGTAACAATTGTAAACATTTGGCTTAAATTGCTAAAAAGGTTAAACGTTTGTATTTGTTTCGTAACGTTTATAAATGTTTGGCTTCAATCGCTAAAAAGGTGAAACGTTTGGATTTGTTTCGTAACGTTTATTAACGTTTGGCTTGAATTACTAAAAAGTTGAAATTTTTGGTTTTGTTTCGTAATATTTGTATATATTTGGCTTCAATCACTAAAAATGTGAAACATTTGGATTTGTTTCGTAACGTTTAAAACGTTTTGATTGGTTTCGTAACGTTTTAAAAGTTTGGCATAAATTGATAAAAAAAAAGGAGAAACGTTTGGATTTGTTTTGTAACGTTTGTAAACATTTAGCTTAAATCACTAAAAAATGTGAAACGATTGGTTTGGTTTGTTACGTTTGTAAACGTTTGGTTTCAATCGCTAAATAGGTGAAACGCTAAAAAGGTGAAATGTTTGGTTTTGTTTCGTAACGTTTGTAAACGTTTGGCTTAAATCGCATAAAAGGTGAAACGTTTGGATTTGTTTTGTAACGTTTTAAATGTTTGGATTGGTTTCATAACTTTTTAAACGTTTGGAATAAATTGCTAAAAAGGTGAAACGTTTGGATTTATTTCGTAACGTTCTAAATGTTAGGTTATATTTCGTAATGTTTGTAAATGTTTGGTTTAAATTGCTAAAAAGGGGAAATGTTTGGATTTGTTTCGTAACGTTTGTAAACGTTATGCTTAATTAGCTAAAACGTTTAAACGTTTGAATTTGTTTCGTAACATTTTAAACGTTTGGATTGGTTTCGTAACGTTTTAAACGTTTTGGCTTAAATCTCTAAAAACATGAAACGTTTGGAGTTGTTTCGTAACGTTTGTAAACATTTGGCTTAAATCTCTAAAAATATGAAACGTTTGGATTAGTTTAGTAACGTTTGTAAACGTTTGGCTTAAATCGCTAAAAAGGTGAAATGTTTGGATTTTTTTTGTAACAATTGTAAACGTTTGGCTTAAATTGCTAAAAAGGTCAAACGTTTGGTTTTGTTTCGTAACGTTTATAAATGTTTGGCTTCAATAGCTAAAAATGTGAAACGTTTGGATTTGTTTCGTAACGTTAAAAACATATGGATTGGTTTCGTAAAGTTTTAAATGTTTGGCTTAAATTGATATAAAAGGGGAAACGGTTGGATTTATTTCCTAACGTTTGTAAACGTTTGGCTTAAATCGCTAAAAAGATGAAACGTTTGGATTTGTTTCGTAACGTTTGTTAACGTTTGGCTTGAATTACTAAAAAGTTGAAACTTTTGGTTTTGTTTCGTAACATTTGTAAATTTTTGGCTTCAATCACTAAAAATGTGAAACATTTGGATTTGTTTCGTAACGTTTAAAACGTTTGGATTGGTTTCGTAACGTTTAAAACGTTTGGATTGGTTTCGTAACATTTTAAAAGTTTGGCATAAATTGATAAAAAAAAAGGGGAAATGTTTGGATTTGTTTTGTAACTGTCACGACCCATTTTCAGGAATCGCGACCGGCGCTAGGGTATGGGTAATGTAGTACCAAAACCCGTAGCTAGCCTTATGGAAACATACAATTCAATTAAACCTGCAGAAAATCCAATGCTCGGGGGCAACCGAGACTTCAGCCTAAATCTAGCAGTTATAATATTCAATAAATAATATAACATGCTTATACGATACTGAGTCTGAAATTAGGCATAACATAAATAATCCGAAATAAACATATAACATGCCAGAGCAATGTAACTAGCCAGACCAATCCGACAATCAACAATAATAAATATAAGGACGTCTAATCAACTACTGCGGTCTAAGAATAAAATAGTTTGACAGTTTATCAAAATAAATGGAACCTCCGAGGAAAAGTAAATGCGGAGATCACCAGACCCTCTCAGATCATAACCCTGGGAAAAATTGGGAAAACAACGGGGTCAGATATACTGAGATGAGTTCATACCACTATTTACATTTATTAAGTGGAAAACCTTTAAAACGTTTAAAACATTTAATAACGATTTTATAGATAATAGTTGGAACCCTAATCCACAATTCTAAATAATAATCATAATCCAATAGGTCTGGTCCCGAGAGCTGAGCTACACCGAGTTACCACTGACCACACTTATACCAGAGTCCCGAGAGCTGAGCTACACCGAGTTACTCTACCTGGTCCCGAGAGCTACGCTCACACCGAGTTACCATATTTCCATATATACCTTACCCAGATCAATACCGGTGCGCACGCAGTCCTAATGATGCCCATTAGGTAGCATGTTCCAACTAAGAGCCATAATATAAAAACAGTTCGAAATATACGTACAGTATATATATTTAATATTAAAATAACAATTTACTTAATAAAGCGGTAAATAGTAAATATAAACTCACTGCTTGCTAATCCGCGTGAAATACCGGCAAGCAACTAACTCTGGTTCGCCTCTGAAGCACGAACAGTAGACGAATCTAGACAAATAAAATAATTATTAAAATCAGACCCTAACTCTAGAGAGTACTAGACACCACATAAGACTAGCACAATTAACACGTAGTAAATAAACAATCCAAAATAACACAAATATATCCAAAAGGTAATAAAGCCCAATTAAAACAAGTCTATTGAGTTCTCGCTTAAAAATCCGATTTATAAATATTATTTAATAACTTTAAATAATAAATAATTTCCAAATAGTGGGTTAGCCGAGTTACCAATAACTACCAAGCTAACCTCACTGGTCGGGTGACCCAAGTCTAACCCGACTCAAAACAATTATCCAATATAAACCCAAGTTTATATTTATAAAATAAATTCGTAAAATAAAAATCCATTTTAAAAGCGGAACTCAATAACTTCAATTCTAAGTAACCCGAGTTACAAATCAAAAACTTAATCATTTTAAGTTAATAAAAGTTTAGGGACTAAATTGTACTTTTGCCAATTAGGGACTAAATTGTACTTTAGTCAATTTGATATCCGAAATCAAATTAATTGCTTTTCTTTATAATTAAAAACCAACTATAAAGTTATTAACCAAAAATCCACTTAATTAAGTTATAAAATAAGTTTAGGGGCTAAATTGTAATTTAGCCAATTACATGCTAAATTTATAATCTTAATTAAATAGAATTACCCGAGTAATTATATTAACTAACTTTATAATTTATTATCGTTTTAAATATTTAATTTGTAAATCAAAATAAAATCTAAGTTATTAGGTAAAGTTAAACTTAGAGGATTTAAGTGATTTAAGTAAAAGACTTTGGTGACTAAATTGGGAAATCAACCATCTTCTCCAATTTAAACTCAATAACCCCGCCACCCTATTCCTTAATTTGCCAAATTCAACAATGAACCACTCATGGATTCAAGGCTCCCTAATTTTTCCCATCAATCAACAACATCAATAACAACTTGCTAATGATCACAAACAAACATCACACCAACGAAACTTAAGGTTTATTACCGAGAATAATTATGAACGACGAACAACGTTCGGATCAACGGGACAACCATTAAACTGGATCTAATCCGTAACAACTAATCATACAAAGGTTTATCAACATGAATGAAACAGTAACGTGGCTAAGGAAACATGAAAGGGGTCGGCAGAATCCATCCCCAATACTAACAGTTAACTCATTTCAAAAACGAACACCGTACGGCGAATGGAAACGAGGTCGATCACGTACCGTTCAACGAAAACGAGGTGGGGAATCAAAGTTATATGAGTCTAGAACGTCTGAGATCAAACGGTTTTAATTTCGATCTAGAAACGAGCAAGAACAATCAAAAATACGGAAAGCCGTTCAATCGCAAAAACTGAATTCACGTGAAATAAGGAAACTTACTGAACATCGATCTTTGGAGGATGATTACAACTTCGATACTAAGTGAAAGAACAAGAGGAAAACGGCTAAGGTTTGTTTGCAGCGTGATCTAGGTTTTTCATTTAGAAGTCGACTTTAAATAACGAAAGGAAATGGGTCGAAAACGAGTGACAAAAGGCCCGGTCACTGAGCTCATTAGGAGCTGCTACATTCTCGAACGAGACTCAGCCTTTTGGGCTGAGTCCCGTTCGGGAATCCTGGTCTCGTACGAGACCAGGCTTAGAAAAACATGGGTCTCGTACGAGACCTTGTAGTCTCGTACGGGACTCATTCAAAAATTATTTTTTTTTCTTTTTCTTTTAAAAAAAAACATTTATGGTTAAACCACAAACTAACCCACACGAACCCGGCCACTAACATCGATATATAATTCAAAACGATCGGAAAAGTTGTCGGAAAAATGCTGAAAATAAATTAATATTTTACGGGATATTACATTCTCCCCAAGTAATTAAAAATTCGTCCTCGAATTTAATACAAAACCATCGGCGTACCACATATCATAAGGTTACTCGTCTAGCAGAACAAAAAGTACGAAGTCGATAAGAAAACGCATCCGCAAGATACCCAACGTAAACCAAGACAACAAAACAACGAAACTGCAAAGGACCTCTGTCATTAAAGAACAGTTCTTAACCAAGAGACCAACCCAAATGTAATCAAAGGTATTCCATGCTCAATGACATACGCACACGCGTAAACAAAACTCAACAGGTTGTCACTCAGAACAACTCAAAACCTTCAGTTGCAAAAACTGAACACACTCAAAGGTCACCGAAGTACCGACATAACTTCCACTAGGCATAAACGAAAACGCAACTCTAGGTGAGATCAACTAAGATAAAACAAACTCTACTACAAAACACTCGGCTGATATATCTAGGATAATAAAGAACGAATCTCGAATCTTAAAACCGGCACTGGTTCGCAATATGAGCGATCACAACACACACTTATAACAATTAGGTGCTCCAACTAATAATAACACAATTGCTCAACTGAGAGTCAAATTATCCTTCACCGAAGTGGCTCCCAAAACCAGATTGTAGCTCATCTGTAATAAAATCCTCAATATCAAATACGTGGTTAAGCGTTAAGCTCAACTATAGTTCTACAACTCCAAACTCTTTTGCCTCAAACAAGACAATAACACTGCAACATAACTGATAAAATCTATCATTTTTAAACAATTACTTCCTTCTACTTGTAGCATCTCTACATCAAAATGACCAAAAACAAAACCCAAATAACTTCAAATAATATTTCGGTTCCAAAACAAACATTATAATAATCATCTAGTCCTAACGATTAATACCAGCTAGATAATACTATTAACTTGTGAATCAACAACACAAAAACTCATAACGCAATTCAAAGAAAAGCAAACCTCTCTCATGATAACAAAATAAATTTCTATATCAATGATAAACAATATGCATCATAATGATTCTTCCAATCACTTAGAAACATAACGCCACAACTACTCTAAACATCGACTGCAACTTACAACATAAAACTTTGTGGCCCTCACCAAGGGTTCAACAACTGACCAGACGATATCCATCATTTCGATAATACCAACTATAACACAATCGATCAACCAATCATGGTTGTCGAAACTTATTAACCGCGATATTGATTTTTTTTTATCAACTATCTCACATAACCAAATTGAACTCAAATCCTCAAAACTATTCAATCAATTGACTACAGCCTCGTATACAACGAGAGATCAAAACGACCTGCCTACTACGACCAGATAGTTAGTTATGCTCGAAACCAACTCCTGTGGGTAAAAAATCTTTTAATACCAAATATTTTATATACAGAAAAATTTTCACTTTGTTTAAAAGATTCTACGTCTTATACCCCCCCCCTTTTTTTTTTGTTCGGAATTGAATTGCCTTTACCGTAGAAAAACCATCGGTTTTGCAAACCCTTGAAAAATTCGAAACTTCCACCTTTAAATCCGAAATTTCCTCTTACTTTCCATTACATTTACAAATCTATAAAACAGTTCAATTAACAAAATTTTTGTTCTCTTTAATTCAAACTTGTTAAAAATCTTTTTAAATAATTTATACTTTGAAGGCCATAAGTGGCATAATCCTCCGTATTTAAAATACACATTAATGTTTCAAACATCCCAAAAGTTTAAATCGCTTCTAAACTTTTTTTTTTCAAACAAAAACACAATTTGAAGAAATCGCTCAAGCGAAAAATTATTATCTCTTTTAAATCAATTTTTGACAAAAAATTTCCCTTTCCTCAGAAAGATAAAATCAGCAATGTAAATTTCTTGTTTATAAACATCCTTTCTATCTATACACCATAATACTTTGGACAATTTTAAATCTGAAAAGATAAAGTTTCATTTAAAACAAAAATATAGTGTATATACACACATGGAGCATAACCAACATTATTAATCCATAAATCCTTAATTAACATAAAGCTTTCTATTCTAAAATACACTATACCGCACTTAGCACAACTATATCTCGAGCGCAACCTCAAATTCATTCTTACTCATAACCTCAAGATTCTAATTCTACAGACCAATATCTCACAACACAAACGTCCAATATCCATCACCATCATCACAGAGTATTTGTCTAGCTACCTTTCGGTAACAGTTTCAAAATCATTTGAAATTCCACAACTTAATAAATACATTTACCCCAAAGGGACTCGCGAGTTTGTTCTAAAACATCTTTTTCAAAACATTTTATCGATAAAATCCATTTATCACAATTGTGCTCCAGGGTGATGACATCTCTCATCCCCAAAGAGTTGCATCCCACCCTAATAATTTCTATGCACATGATGCATGTACTATTATGCATGTATCAATTATTAATTTATTTTATATTTGATGAACATACTCTGTGTCCAATGCAAACCTATTCGTGACATTCAGAATGCATGTTTATGATATGTCTGGGCACAATTATGTGTTGAAAATATTTCAAATATTTCAGCAAATTAATCTTTGAAATCCATTTCTCAATAAAACATTTGCTAGACGTTACACTTGTGAGATGTGCACTCGATAACCTCAAAATATTTCTCAATATTCGTTACTTGAAACCTAGCAACACTCGATGCTATAAAACAATTTAACCTAAAATTTCGTTACAACTCTTCGGCATAAATATCAAACTACCCTAAACCCTAGTTGAAACTTATTCCCAAAGAATTAACACATCAAAACGTTCCTACCAAATTTACCGCCAGCTCCCGCATCGCATCATCAGGCTTGATGGAAACACTAGTGCATTAATACACCGATCTAGAGTCTTCTAGTATCCAATCTAGGATAATCAGATATCATCAGCCAATCCTAGGGAATGCTTCCCTCATATTCCTCGATATCAAAACCCAATGTTTTCGATCCACAAAACAGAAACAGCAAAAATCCGCGCAAACCTAAATCGAATCAAGGAAACAAGGTCTAAAGGAAGGTCTTACTCAAAGGTCAAACTATAAATCGAGGTAAGGCAACCATAACCACATGATTAGATCATCTCACGTGCTACACGCACGAAGAGACAAAACTAAAGCAATCAACTTAGTCCCACAGACAAGCGAGTTATAAAACACAAATAATGTTCACAAGATAACAAATCTGAAAATCGAAAACCACGAAACCACACCATTGAACACAATTTACTCAAGCATTCTTAAAACAAATCAGGATATGCCACAACAATTCCTTGAAATCTCATTATAAATTTACCATGTAAATATATCGTCCTTTAATAGTACGCTTCAAAATTCGTTTTGAAATTAAAAACAAATACGAAAACTTCCAAATTTTGCTGAGCCCCAAGGTTAAAACAAAATCACATTTTGTAAAAAAATCTCTTCTTATTAATCAGTTGCTTTAAAACGGATACCCAAGTATCTCAGACAATAAAATTATCGAGCTAGCCGAGTCATTACAACTACCAAGCTCAACTCCTAAATTCGGGTGACCCAAGTCGAACCCAAAACAATCGTTTATAAAACGTATTTAAAATATTTATAAATCCGGAAAATTATTTTAATAAAATTTCCATCCCTTCAAATTTTGGGAGCTCAATTTAAACCAACCGCTAAACGGTAATTTAAAACTCAAGTGAGAAATCTTTGATTTCAAACATCTATTCTGTAAATCCCAAAAATTTAAAATGCTGGCATACTAAAGCATGATAAAATAACTTCAACGTTAAATTCTTAAAACAATGACTTATCTCATAAAACATCATTTGAAACCATCGCTTGTTAACACCAGACCAAACATAATATTTCAAAATATTTACTGGCAACTCAACCGAAAACCATCTTTTTAAGAATTTAAATTTAAACTTCTCTTATAATTCTATGTCGAAATACAAATCGGATAAAACAATATTCTCGATAAAAATCTCTAAATCAACATGTGGTCAAACAATGCATGACCATCAAACACGTTTTAAGGTTTAACCCAAAATCTCTTTAATTGAAAAATAAGGCTAACGTCCAACATACGATCACATTTAACATCAACAATTGAGGCCAAAGCCAAGATGTACTTTATTAACAAGGCAAAAGCAGTTCAACGCATCACGTAAAATAACTGTAAAATTACCATAAATTCTAAATCGTTTTAGGCATAAACGACAAGTTTTATCAAACATCATACCCAAGTATGAGTCATTAAGAAAAATTTACCAACCTATGATTTCCCGAGAAATCAAAAGCAATTATAATCACCCAAGTCAAATAATCTCAACATGATAAAACACAGCAATTAACATCCAAGTGAAATAAATTGTCAATCAAAGTATCCATACCAAATAAGGACTGACAGACATCACCTATAGGATGTAGGCTGAAGGTTTGAAAACAAATGATGACGTTTAAAAGACAAGACACGAATCCTAATTCCGCAGTAGTTCCTAAGACACAACAATACTTAACAGAGTAAACACATAGCAAGCAATGGCCTTGGTTTGAAACCAAAGCTCTGATACCAAGTTTGTCACGACCCATTTTCAGGAATCGCGACCGGCGCTAGGGTATGGGTAATGTAGTACCAAAACCCGTAGCTAGCCTTATGGAAACATACAATTCAATTAAACCTGCAGAAAATCCAATGCTCGGGGGCAACCGAGACTTCAGCCTAAATCTAGCAGTTATAATATTCAATAAATAATATAAAATGCTTATACGATACTGAGTCTGAAATTAGGCATAACATAAATAATCCAAAATAAACATATAACATGCCAGAGCAATGTAACTAGCCAGACCAATCCGACAATCAACAATAATAAATATAAGGACGTCTAATCAACTACTGCGGTCTAAGAATAAAATAGTTTGACAGTTTATCAAAATAAATGGAACCTCCGAGGAAAAGTAAATGCGGAGATCACCAGACCCTCTCAGATCATAACCCTGGGAAAAATTGGGAAAACAACGGGGTCAGATATACTGAGATGAGTTCATACCACTATTTACATTTATTAAGTGGAAAACCTTTAAAACGTTTAAAACATTTAATAACGATTTTATAGATAATAGTTGGAACCCTAATCCACAATTCTAAATAATAATCATAATCCAATAGGTCTGGTCCCGAGAGCTGAGCTACACCGAGTTACCACTGACCACACTTATACCAGAGTCCCGAGAGCTGAGCTACACCGAGTTACTCTACCTGGTCCCGAGAGCTACGCTCACACCGAGTTACCATATTTCCATATATACCTTACCCAGATCAATACCGGTGCGCACGCAGTCCTAATGATGCTCATTAGGTAGCATGTTCCAACTAAGAGCCATAATATAAAAACAGTTCGAAATATACGTACAGTATATATATTTAATATTAAAATAACAATTTACTTAATAAAGCGGTAAATAGTAAATATAAACTCACTGCTTGCTAATCCGCGTGAAATACCGGCAAGCAACTAACTCTGGTTCGCCTCTGAAGCACGAACAGTAGACGAGTCTAGACAAATAAAATAATTATTAAAATCAGACCCTAACTCTAGAGAGTACTAGACACCACATAAGACTAGCACAATTAACACGTAGTAAATAAACAATCCAAAATAACACAAATATATCCAAAAGGTAATAAAGCCCAATTAAAACAAGTCTATTGAGTTCTCGCTTAAAAATCCGATTTATAAATATTATTTAATAACTTTAAATAATAAATAATTTCCAAATAGTGGGTTAGCCGAGTTACCAATAACTACCAAGCTAACCTCACTGGTCGGGTGACCCAAGTCTAACCCGACTCAAAACAATTATCCAATATAAACCCAAGTTTATATTTATAAAATAAATTCGCAAAATAAAAATCAATTTTAAAAGCGGAACTCAATAACTTCAATTCTAAGTAACCCGAGTTACAAATCAAAAACTTAATCATTTTAAGTTAATAAAAGTTTAGGGACTAAATTGTACTTTTGCCAATTAGGGACTAAATTGTACTTTAGTCAATTTGATATCCGAAATCAAATTAATTGCTTTTCTTTATAATTAAAAACCAACTATAAAGTTATTAACCAAAAATCCACTTAATTAAGTTATAAAATAAGTTTAGGGGCTAAAGTTAAACTTAGAGGATTTAAGTGATTTAAGTAAAAGACTTTGGTGACTAAATTGGGAAATCAACCATCTTCTCCAATTTAAACTCAATAACCCCGCCACCCTATTCCTTAATTTGCCAAATTCAACAATGAACCACTCATGGATTCAAGGCTCCCTAATTTTTCCCATCAATCAACAACATCAATAACAACTTGCTAATGATCACAAACAAACATCACACCAACGAAACTTAAGGTTTATTACCGAGAATAATTATGAACGACGAACAACGTTCGGATCAACGGGACAACCATTAAACTGGATCTAATCCGTAACAACTAATCATACAAAGGTTTATCAACATGAATGAAACAGTAACGTGGCTAAGGAAACATGAAAGGGGTCGGCAGAATCCATCCCCAATACTAACAGTTAACTCATTTCAAAAACGAACACCGTACGGCGAATGGAAACGAGGTCGATCATGTACCGTTCAACGAAAACGAGGTGGGGAATCAAAGTTATATGAGTCTAGAACGTCTGAGATCAAACGGTTTTAATTTCGATCTAGAAACGAGCAAGAACAATCAAAAATACGGAAAGCCGTTCAATCGCAAAAACTGAATTCACGTGAAATAAGGAAACTTACCGAACAGCGATCTTTGGAGGATGATTACAACTTCGATACTAAGTGAAAGAACAAGAGGAAAACGGCTAGGGTTTGTTTGCAGCGTGATCTAGGTTTTTCATTTAGAAGTCGACTTTAAATAACGAAAGGAAATGGGTCGAAAACGAGTGACAAAAGGCCCGGTCACTGAGCTCATTAGGAGCTGCTACATTCTCGAACGAGACTCAGCCTTTTGGGCTCAGTCCCGTTCGGGAATCCTGGTCTCGTACGAGACCAGGCTTAGAAAAACATGGGTCTCGTACGAGACCTTGTAGTCTCGTACGGGACTCATTCAAAAATTATTTTTTTTTCTTTTTCTTTTAAAAAAAAACATTTATGGTTAAACCACAAACTAACCCACACGAACCCGGCCACTAAAATCGATATATAATTCAAAACGATCGGAAAAGTTGTCGGAAAAATGCTGAAAATAAATTAATATTTTACGGGATATTACAGTAACGTTTGTTAACATTTAGCTTAAATAACTAAAAAATGTGAAACGATTGGTTTGCTTTTGTTACGTTTGTAAACGTTTGGTTTCAATCCCTAAATAGGTGAAACGCTAAAAAGGTAAAACGTTTGGTTTTGTTTCGTAACGTTTGTAAACGTTTGGCCTAAATCGCATAAAAGGGGAAACGTTTGGATTTGTTTTGTAACATTTTAAATGTTTGGATTGGTTTCATAACTTTTTAAACGTTTGGCATAAATTGCTAAAAAGGTTAAATGTTTGGATTTATTTCGTAACGTTCTAAATGTTAGGTTTTATTTCGTAATATTTGTAAACGTTTGGTTTAAATTGCAAAAAAGGGGAAACGTTTGGATTTGTTTCGTAACGTTTGTAAATGTTATGCTTAATTAGCTAAAAAGTTTAAACGTTTGAATTTGTTTCGTAACATTGGAAACGTTTGGATTGGTTTCATAACGTTTTAAACGTTTTGGCTTTAATCTCTAAAAACATGAAACGTTTGGAGTTGTTTCGTAACGTTTGTAAACATTTGGCTTAAACTGCTAAAAATGTGAAACGTTTGGATTAGTTTCGTAACGTTTGTAAACGTTTGGCTTAAATCGCAAAAAAGGTGAAATGTTTGGATTTGTTTCGTA